>NC_136068.1:1167958904-1169227034 GCF_964261635.1 Lissotriton helveticus
TCTTTGTTGGAGCTCTTTAACCTGTATTTTTCGTATATTCCTTCACTTTTCTAGCCTGTGCCGGCCTTCTAAGTGTGTTCAACGTCATGAAAGCCGTTGTTTTGACAAAATATGACCCAAAATACGATTTTTTTACTGTTATTGCTTTTTTTGTACTGTGCGAACTCAGTCACCTCTAGGTTTTTGTTTTCTGTTTAAATGAAACTGGAAAGTCAATTTCTTGTTTGAAATAACTGCCAAGGCTTAATTTGTAAAAAAAAAAAAAAATGCGTCAGGGCCCTTGTCAGGGGGCCACCGCAGCTTGCACCACCTATTGCCACTGCCAGCGCTGCCAATGACAGTACTAATGCAACTACTAACCATCACAATGGTACGAGTATGACAGACTGTTCGAGGCCCATAAAGCTATAAGAATGGCGTGGGCGGCTGGTATTAGTTGTTTTTAATGTATATTGAATTAATAAACAACTGTTGTTCTGCATATCTTTTAATTGCACAAACAGCGCCACAATGTGCAGCTGCCTTAAGTGGCGGTGTTAAGAATTAAGTAGGGCCGGCTCTAGGCCGGTGCGATCAGTGCCTCCGCACCGGGCGCTGACTTGGGATGGCAGCGTCATTTTTGCAAGTATATTCTAATTTTAAAAGCACCTGCTGCCTCATTTTTGCAAGTATATTCTAATTTTAAAAGCACTGCTGCCACGTTCCTGGCCTTACATAATTATTAGGCATCAACTAAAATGTCAAGATAACTCCTGTGATTAACCAACTTCCTGGAAAGAGACCTGAGGTTTGTCTAGTGGAAGTTTTGACCCATCCTAAGGTAGTGCAGAGGGTTAAAATGCCTGCTGCTAAGAACGTGTAGCAGGCAGATAACAAAGGGCATATAATGGAAATAGGTCAGTGGGTTACTGCTTCTGTAAGAGAGCTCCTTTTGTTACATGTCATTTATAAGTCAAAATCCTAAAATAGACATTGAGCTATTAACTGTAATCAAAGAGCTGCATGCAAACTGCAAGGTATATGCTAGCACAACATTTCTTTTGCCCAGTCTTGCATTATCCTCATCTTGCCAAAAGGGTTCATGTGGGTAGAAAACAATTCTTATTATTAAAGAGAACCCCTAACAATGATGTTATATTTTAAATTCTGAATTTGTGGTTTTCCAGAATAAGGACTCTTAAACTATATTGCCTACCAGTATCGATGACATGTCACTCTTACACTACCCCTTGTAGTCCTGTCTGATGTAACATTTCCTATACACTGATTTACACACATATGATTGTCTCTGTGCAATGTGTGTGTGATGTAAAGTGCTGTGACACCTTACACTGGTATGAGTGGTGCTATAAAACTAAATGAATCAGAGAGAGAGTGGTTATGGAGACTTGAGGGGCACTGTAAAAGGGTGCTAGTGAGGAAATCCATGGTAGAGAGGGCCATTGGGGGGGCGCCAACAAGTATTGTCGCACAGGGCGCCACCAGTGTTAAAGACAGCCCTGCAATTAAGTGCAGTTGCCGAGCATCGGAAACCACTGGCTCAAATTAAGCACTGCTGGAAACGGAAGTGCCTTCACATTACTGCATGCTTCGTCATAATGTCCACAAATGGACATAAAAGGTGCTCAAGAAGGTGACAGAAAACATTTTAGTCTGAGCCCATCCATTGACTGACTTCTCTGTAGAGACTGCCTACTATGATGCTAAATGTGCAGTGTTTCTTTTTCAGATGTGAATTTTTGCTCAGTGGGAATTGGAGTTAGACCACAAAGTATTTCACTCAAGGGTGTAAAGAAGTTATCACGAGGTGAAATACCCTCCTTGACTTTGGTCTGGTTCAGATTGAAGTGCAGACTCTAGATGCCCATCAGATTCTGTTTTTAAGATGTCTACATTTTTTCTGGACTAAATGGAGAGCACATTTTAAGTGGTTGTACCTTCTCCATGTATGCACCACTTTTCACACTTATAAACGCAAGATTCACTAAGATTTTGCTTCCGGGCTGCGCCTAATGCAAAATCCATTTTGGATTTACAAAGCCACGCAAGTCAGCCTTTCGTTTTCTTGCATCACCTTGCGGCAGGTAGGTGTTACATGGGTGGTACATGGGTGTTCCAGTGCATTCATCCATATTCACACATACTTGTAAACATGGGCTTGTGTCAAAATGTCGGTGCGCCTACCCATAGCTGACATAAAAAGGAGAAATATCTTTATTTCTCCTTATTATTTCCTCTTTGCACGATCCCTTCCTGCTCAAAAACGATCCTGACTACAATGCTGACTCCCTTGGGCATGACACAAGTGTGTCTACTTTGGCACTAGGCAGTCACAAGTGTGCCAGAGCTTGGAGAGAACAGAACTGCGCCATATATTTTAAAATATGCTGTTTTTCTGCTTTCTCTCTTTGAAACACACAACACATTGCAGCAATTTCACTCGCTCCACCACTACATTGTTATGTTATGGGCTTTTATAAAGCACAGACATATCACCCTGTCAGGGTCTCATGGCGCTGTTGAAAAAAGCGTTAAAAGAATGCTGGTCACGCGGTTGGCTGTATTTTAGAACATCCAGGTTTTTTGCCCTTTTATAAATACTCTGTGGTCGGTGTTTAGGAAGCTGGTTCCATAGTTGAGGGGCTAAGTAGGAAAAAGACCTGCCGCGACATTGTACAAGATGTAAGTAAATATGCCCATTACCTGATCATTAATGACGTTTTGGATCACTTCCCTGCCTAAACTTTAGTACAGGGTGTAGGGTCATGGCAAAGTCATTAAAAAATACAATAATCATTTGTGGTTGTAATAGTCCATGTGACAATAGATGTTTAAACCTAAAACTGTTTATAATGCAATCACCATGAAGGGGAAAAGGAATGTTTTTTTGATATTTTACTGTAGCTTAACTATTTATTGAACCAACTGGTGCAAGGATGTGTTAGGCCATTTTGTTAAAATATGTATATGTTAACAAAGTGCTTATTCTGGCAAGTGATCAAATAACGCACTAGTGTAATACTTGCAGACGTGTGTGTAATCTTTACCTAAAAACCTTCGATCCATTTAATGCAGACTCAGGCACTAATCCCCCTGAGGCTGATAAAATGAGCACCATTAAATTAGAATTCATTTATTACAGTACTTGGTCACGCAGGGGCCTGAACAAAATATGAAAAGCAAATGATTTTCGTCATCAGGGTTGAGTAGCCTTTAAGGAAATCTGGAGATTTTCTGGCAGGCAGTTTCTTTTGAAAAATATGTAGAGATGGACCACAGGTATTTATGTCAGGTGAGGTTATGTACAACGTGAAGGTCCTGATGCATGGCCTCCCCAAACCCACCTACTGGGAAAGACCAATTTTCACAATCGCACTGTCTGTCCGTGGAATGGACCATAATTATGTTGTGGTTGGAAGCTGCATGGGTTGTCAAAAGAGGTTTAGAAGTCAGAAAGGTTTCTTAAAACCTAAGGGTTGTTTATTTTTTGGATCCCCCTCTTAATGGATGTCATGTAGGTCCATGGTGAAACATAAACACTTCGGGGCTGATTACGATCTCGTTAGGAAAGCATTCCTATTGAATCGGTTCTGGAACGCTTTCCGAACGAGTCGGATCGGGGGAGTCCGACCGAGCGATTTGGATGCATCATGATGCACACAGATACGATTTGGTCGGACTCCTGTATTCGGAACGAGAACACAGGCTCCCATTGAAAAAAGGGGTGGTTGGGGAAAGTCGTGCACCCTGTGGTGGGCACCACATGGTGCCTGCCACACTGTGCATGCATGGGTGGGGGAGACCTATGGGTACCCCTACGGTCCCTATTTGGAGGGCCACAGGTGAATGGGGCCTGCTACAGGCCCCAAAGTCTGATTCCCACAGCCATTTTGTCTCGGCCAAACCGATTCTGAAAGGCAATCCGAATCGGTCATCGTACTCATTCTTTTGGAAACTGTCTCCATTGGGCTGTACGAATCGGCCCAAAACGACGCGGCGGCCTGAATCCCATTCGGAACCAATTTGGACAGCCCGGACAGCTTCATTGCATCGTATTCGGTCGTCCAGAACGGTAACCGATTCAGTCAGGAACAAGGCTTCCGAATCGGATTTAAACGAAGCAAATGCCGTTTGGAGCCTTTCCTGACGAGATCATAATCAGCCCCAAAGTCTCACATTTCTTTCTTTTTTAGGTTGGCAATCTTCCTTTTGGGTTGTAGATGTCCACCAAGAGGATTCCTTTGTGAGAATAAAGGTAAATTTTTTTTTTCCGTAATTTTTTATTGAAGATTATATTTACATGGAGCATACATATACATGGGAAGAAGAAAATGAAAAAAAACGCCCGGGGGGGGGGGTGGTCTTCCTGGTCACAGTCTTCTTGGCGTTAGTCCATTCGATCGCATTTCCCCTCATTGTTGGTCCGTTTTGTTCCTCCGTCCCCCCTCAGGTACATTTTAATACGAAAACTGAAAAATAAATGAGAAAGAAAAACCCTCCCTGGCTTGTCTTTTCTTTCATTCTTTTATTTTTTATATAAAATCTAATTTCCTTTCAATATTTCAACAATTTCTTTCTCTCTGTGTTTCTTTCTCTTTGTTTTGAGTGTCCTTCACCTTTTTCTTTCCGACGGTCTTTCTGTTTCTCTTTTTAGCATTATCAAACAATAAAGCAAAACATGGTTTCTCAATAAATAGGCTATCTGCACACTGAATTTCTTGATGTTTTTCTTTGTCTGCAGATGGTTCTTCTAGTTTGACCATCTCCCCAAGTATTCTTCCCCACCTCTTTTTAGGTTTTGCCTAGGCAGAGCTTGCGTGGTCTTTTCGGGACATGCTGTATTCAGGTATGGACTTGAAGCTCCACCCACTCTCCACCAATTTTTTTAATTGACTGTGGTCAGTGTCCTTTGTAAATGTTGGCTTTTGATTTGTTCATAGGCTTATTTGTCCCTCCTTAGTATCTCCCTGTCTTCTGATGTTACCTCCCAGAAGGATTGGCCCTTTTACATGTATTGTTACTTGGTATGCTTTATTAACAGTCTGTCTGCACTGTTTTCTGACATACCTTTTGCCTGCAGCTCAGGATACATCTCCCACAACACAATGCTTTTTTTTTGTTCATTTATTAGGGCGGCAAAAGCGTGCCTTTCGTCTTCGTGAGCGTCGCCCCACTCCAAGGAAAGGTGCGGCTCGACAAACTCTATTTTTCAATATTTTATGCTTTTAATAAGCAGTGCGGCACAGGCAGCATGCTGCGCTGCTTAGTAAAAGCATTAAATATTGGGAAAAATAGTTTTTGGAGCCTTGTCTTTATTTTATTTGCACCAGACAACATTGTTGGGCTTTCTGCAAGCCCCTCAGTGCCCAACTCCAATAAAAAAAGGAGCAGTTCACCAAACTCTATTTTTTCAATATTTTATGCTTTTAATAAGCAGCACGGCACAGGCAGCATGCTGCGCTGCTTACTAAAAGCATAAAATATTGAAAAAAAAGAGTTTGCCGAGCTGCGCCTTTATTTTATTCGCGCCACACGACACACTCTGTAAATCATTCTGTAAGCTCCGCCTCGACCCACTCCAACAAAAGACGCGGTACGCCAAACTAAATGTTTTCAATATTTTATGCTTTTAATAAGTGGCGTGGCAGAGGCGGCATGCTGTGCTGCTTACTAAAAGCATAAAATATTGAAAAAAAAGAGTTTGCGGAACTGCGCCTTTATTTTATTTGTCACTGCTCGACAAACTCTGCTGGGCATTCTGCAAGGACCGCCTCACAACTGCAAACTGATGGTTTCTGCCAGTATCAATGTTGCACAGGAAACAGCACTTACAAAATGGCAGAGATAAGGTAGATTTTATTTATTTATTTTGCCTATTTTCTCTCTGCCTGACTTCTGCTGCCTGATCCTAATCTCTGTTTTCATCATGCTCCCTTCTCCCTACCACAGCTCCTCTTCTCCCACTCAGTGCACAGCCTCATTATAATACATTTTACCATGCCTTAGGCTGTAAGCGCACTGTCACACACTCTGTGCTTTGCCTACTATAAAAAAAATACTTTTACTATTTCTGTGACTTTTTAATGGAACTTAAGTTTTTACTACACCTTAACATACTTATACGCTTCCACAAATGGCATGCATTTAGGTGTGCAGCTACAGACTTCCCTGAATATTTGACATGATTTGTATTAGTCCCGAGATGTAATTGCAATGCAATATGTCTCACATTTAGGAAAGTTTGAGCTATTGGCATTGTAAATGTACAATGCCTTTTATTTATGTGTTGTTTATAAAACATAAATAAAAGGCATTTTCATTTACAATGCCAATGGCTCAAACGCTCGTAAATGCGAGACCTGTTGCATTGCAAATGCTTGTTTACTTGAGGCACTTGCCTGTCCCACGGTTCATCCTCAAGTGTTGTACAGGGACTTCTTGCTCCTCCTGCGGAGGTGAGGGTGCCAGCAATCCTCTTCATCAGACTCCTCTTGTTATTCATCTCTTCCTTTGTCCTGGGACTTTATTAGCTCTACCCATCATCTCAGCCACTTCTTCTAGTACCTGGAGAGGTTGAGGGTTGGGGGTCTGACTTGTTCCTCTATATCAGGGTGATGTGCAGCATCTCTCCATGCCCACTTCAAACATCAGATGTTTCCTGTCCTGCTCTAGTTTCTTCCAGCTCTCTTTGGTCTGTATCCTCACTTGGAGCCCAATTCACAAAGGTAAAGTTCAACCAAAAGTCTAACTTAGACCAAAAGCCTGACTTTAGAGCTTTTCGGTATTCACAAAGAGTAGTATATTTACGCCTTCGGGTGTTACGCACTTGAGGTAGAGGTTTTGCACTTGAGGTGGAGGTTCTGCACTCAGGTGGAATCTCTGAACTCAGGGCAGGCAAAGTGTAATTTTATACACCTGCAGACAATTAATGCCACCTGCAACCCATGCACTGCAAACCACATAAAAGCAGCACACATCCAAGGTTGTTTTTTCCAAACAAATACTTCACCTGGTTGCTCTGCACCCTACCTTGCCATCTGCCAAGTATCAGCATGTTAAATATTAAGAGGAAGGGGGGGGCGTGGCTTGGCGGGCGAAGATGGCGGTCGCAGCGTTGTAGAGCTCCCGCCAGCCCAGACATAATCTGCTCATTTATCCTGGCCCCCGAGCCCGCTAACTGTCCTACCTGTGTGGCGATTGTTCCTGGCAGCGCCTAGATCTCTCCGGTGTGCCGAACTATCCCTTCTGCCGTTCTGGTGAGCCGAGATCGTCTGCGACGAGGTGCGGCCTAGTATCTGTAGGCGGAGCCGGGACCTTGATTTTCAGGGTCAGCGGCCGGCGGCCGGTGGTCGGACCGGCCGGGCGATTCCCTGATCAGTGATTGCAGCGCCGGAGGTTGGGGGAGCCGCTGCGGTGCCCTGGGGAGCTGCCTTGCACACCGGGGTGGCCCCTGGACGACGCAGAGTCGCTGCGGCCTGTGCGGACCCCGAGCAGCCGGGGCCTTGAGTTTCGCGACCCCGGGCTGGCCCGGGCCCGGATTGAGGTGAGTCGGCGCTGATCGTCCCTGGTGTTGGTGGGGCCGTGCCCTGAGAGACCATCCGGCGAGTGGAGGAGGTGCCTGGGGAGGCGACTCACGACTGAGGCCCGTCTGCACTGTGGGCTGGACTTCTCTGGTGGCGTGGGGACCGGCGGCGCACTCCCCTTGCCTGAGCCGGGGGCTGCCGGGTACCAGTGGCGCGACGAGGGAGACCCGGACCGACTCTGCTGTGGCGGCGGAGAGAATTAGTGCCCTGAGGACGCCGGAAGGGAGCTGCGGCCTGCCTGGCCTTGGGGACGCCGGGGCCTCGAGTTTGGCGATCCCCGCCCGGCGAAACCATCATTGGCTCTCAGACAGGGGGGCGAACACTGTGCGGCCCGGGGTGCAGGAGGGTCGAGTGCCACATCAGGATTGGATCGCTGGGACTATTACAGCTGTGCTCGTTGGGGCTGTGGATCGTTGGCATGTAGAGCGGTCCGGTGGGGCCCATATCCGAGCCTGGAGGGACACACCTGCTGCCCTGGTGTGGACCGGGGGCTGACCCAGCGACGGTGCACGACGGACTGTGAGTGCCTCCCCCCCCCACTCTGGTGTGACTGCTTGTGAAGTGGAGAGAAGAGACCCGTGGCCCCGGGAGTGGTGTGGTACCTGCGCCACTCTGGGGTGTGCTTTGCTGCCGGATCCACTAGAGGAGCCTGGAGCCTGCCTCGCATTTGCTGCATTGGAATCCGAGTGAGGACCGGGGCGGCCTAGAGGGCCGGTGTGGCTTGGTTGCCTTGTGATTTGGGGCCCTGCCGTGCCCGTCCTGGTTCGCAGATCTTGGCGGGGGCCTGGGCTTAGACCTTCGAGACCCCGTGAAGGTGAGGAGTCGGATCTAGATCTGCACCTCTTGTTGGGGCGGAAGTATCCTGCCGGAGGCCCGAGGCCCGGAGCCTTGCTGTGGCCTTAGCCCTGAGTGACGACGGGAACACCTGCTCGCTGGGTGCCTGGCCTTTGGGGGTGCTCGGTGGTGACGGCCCGGTGTGGCCACCCGGCCTTGACGGCGGCTAACTTAGGCCCCCCGAGTGGACTCTATCTTTGAACTGCAGTGGGTGGAGGGCCTGCCGTGGGCGCGGAGCGGTCCGCCCAATTTCTCCTAACCATGACAAGAGGCGGGGGCGGCGCTGGATCCACCAAGCAAGGACCGATCGACAAATTTACTGGACCCAGCGGGGGGGCCGGGGCCTCCGGGGGCGGCCAGGGCACGGGACCTGATAACGCGGCCCTGATGGCCGCCATCACGCAATCCAGGGACATGCTGGACGCCAAGATTGGTGCGGTGGGAGCCGATGTCATGCTACTACGCCAGGACCTCCGCAACGCTGTTGCTCGCATCACGGAGACCGAGACCAGGATCACAGGGGTGGAGGATGATGTAGGTGCCCTGAAAAAGAAAGTGGCAGAGATGGACAGGATCCAAAAGGGACTGGCACTCCGCGTCGAGGACGCAGAAGGGCGAGCGCGCAGGAATAATCTGCGTTTCGTGGGCTTTCCGGAGGACTGCGAGAAAGGGCCCATGGATGCATTCCTGACGCGATGGCTGGAGAGCTGGCTTCCTCCGGACGTCC
Source organism: Lissotriton helveticus (assembly GCF_964261635.1). Lineage (NCBI taxonomy): Eukaryota > Metazoa > Chordata > Amphibia > Caudata > Salamandridae > Lissotriton > Lissotriton helveticus. Next base: position 1,167,968,049 of record NC_136068.1, read on the forward strand.
TGTCGCGCTGCTTTGTGGTGGAACGCGCCCATAGAGCCCTGATGCAGAAACCGCCAGTGGGAGAACGGCCGCGTCCGGTCATAGCTAAAATCCTCAACTTCCACGACAGAGACACTATACTCCGCGAAGCGAGGGCCAAGGAGACTTTGCTGTTTGACAATCACAAGATTATGATTTTCCCAGACTATACTAAGCAGGTGCAGCAGCAGCGCCGTTCCTTCCAAGATGCGAAGGCCAAACTGCGTGGTCTGAAGATCCAATATTCGCTGCTGTACCCGGCTCGTCTTCGAGTCGTCTTTCAATCCAAGACCCACTTTTTTGATACCCCGGAGGCAGTGTTTGGTTGGACCGACGAGACGACCAGGCTCCGACCGAACGCCCAGCCGGGCTTGAACCCCGGACCATCGCGTGGATCGTCGCAGGAGAGAGGCGACTCTTCCATCAGGGGTAAAAGACACAGGAAATCTCGGTCACGGAGACGCTCCCGATCCGGGGGCGGCCCCCTGGATGGCGCACAGTCCGACACTGATCAGTCCGGGAAAGGGATTTGAAGGCCGTGGGGACTCTATCTTCCTTACCTGACCTCTCTCCATCATTGGACTCTGCGGGAGGCCCGGAGCGACTGCCGCATCGGTCGAGCGACTAGCATCTGGTGTGGTGAGACCTGGAACTTGGCTTGACTCATGGGGGGCGATATTGGCGGTGTCTGACTGCCTCGCTCTCCTCGAGCTACGGGACAATTGTGGTTTAATGGGGCTCGGGGCACTGACCCATGGGCGGCCTAGTCCTCTCACGTTAGGGGGGCGGCCCTAAGGGAAGGTCCCGTTAGTTGGGGGGTGTAGTGGGATCCATTGGTATGGGTGGCTTTGGGCACTCTGTTTTGGGCCCGAAGCTCCCCATGCCGCGACAGATACTTCAGTGTTTCATGAGGTATAGGGGTGGGGGGGGGGAGACGGGAGTTGGGCAGTTGGGGGGGCAGTGTTAGCGGGAAGGGATGGGGGGTAGGGGGTGTTTTGAAAGGGATGCACGTGATTTTTGCTACAGTGACATACATGGTACTGGGTGCCTGGGCTGGGTCCTGGGGTTTTCAGAGACTTTCCCATCGAGACTATGGTTGATTTCCCAAAGAAGGCACTCGCTAGTGGCTCTATGCGAATCCTAAGTTGAAATGTAAGGGGGATGTTGGACAAAATTAAGCGTGGGGCGGTGTTGCGCTGGGGTAAGAGGGACTCAGCTGATGTCATGCTATTGCAGGAGACGCATATGTTGGGAACGAAGGTACTGAGCTTACAGCGCTTTGGATATACCCAGGTGTTTCATGCAGGGTTTTCCAGGGGCTCGAGGGGGGTGGCCATCCTTATTCATCGACGACTGTCATATACCCACGAGCGTCACTGGCTCGATCCCCAAGGTCGGTATGTGTTTGTTAAGGGTATGATTGGTACGGAGCCAGTGGTATTTGGCAGTGTGTATGCCCCCCCTCCTCTACAATGGTCCCTGGCAGAGCGCCTATTTGAATTGTGGGCCGAGACCCCAGACTCCTTGGCTGTGATAGGTGGCGACTGGAACGATGTGGTGGATGTGTGCCTGGACCGAAAGAGGCTGCAGGGGACCGCGGTGACAACCTCCCCAACACGTTTAAAAGCGATGATTGATGGGTTGGGCTGGGTGGATGCCTGGAGACATTTGCATGTCAGGACGCGTGAGTACACGTATGTGTCTGCTGTGCATGGCTCCTTATCCCGGCTGGACTGTGTGTTTGTACCAGGGGCCTTTCTCGACAGGGTGAAGCAGGCCGCGATTCAGCCTCGGGGGCTGTCTGACCACTCCCCGGTCGTAGTACGGATTGAACTGCACAAGTCGCACCAGCCATTCCGGTGGCGGATGTCCTCGTGGCATCTCCAGCAGGCAGATTATACGAAACACATGCGCGGAGCGATTGCCCACTACTGGCAGGAGAACCTGACAGAAGGGGTTGATGGAGTGACGGTCTGGGAGGCCATGAAGCCCACATTGAGGGGCGTCGACATAGCTTGGTGTGCTGCTGCCCGTCGAAGTCGCCGAGAGGCCACAGTGGCGGCTGCGGCTAGAGTGGGGGTATTGGAGAATCGGTGTCGGGAGGACGGTGACGGTGTAGCGCTAAGACTGCTCCTGCAGGCGCAGCAATCCTACGCCTCGGTCTTACTGGACGAGGCTCGACAAGCCTGGCTGGCCACACGGAGCAGGGTTTACCAGTGGGGCGCACAAGTCCTGCACCATGCTCCATAGACTGTGTCAACAAACTCTGCAGCCGATTACTCTACCGGGCCTCACGGACGGAGAGGGGACTGCCATAACGGATCCTGCTGCCCTTGCGGCGAGCTTTGCTGGCTACTATGCGGTACAATACGCCCCTCGGGACAGTCTCCCGCCGGAGGCAATTGACAAGTTCATCGCTGACCTTCCCCCCCGTGCGATATCAGATGAAGCCAGGACAGCCCTAGACCATCCCTTGACGGCGGAGGAACTGGGTGATGCGTTGGGACAACTCAACACTGGTAAGGCGCCCGGACCGAGCGGATTTCCCAGTGAATTCTACAAGAAATTCCACCTGCAGCTGGGACCGCACTATAGGCGGGCGTTGGAGGCAGCGCGGGAACGTGGTAGCTTACCGGCGGACTGGCGTCAGGCTGAAATCGTAGTCTTCCAGAAGCCGGGCAGGCCTCCCGACAGACACGAGTCGTATCGCCCCATATCTTTAATCAACTTTGAAGCCAAATTGTTGGCCAAAGCGTTGGCGAACCGCCTCCTCCCATATGTAGCGGACTTGGTCCACCCGGATCACGCGGGCTTTATGCCGGGTAGAGCGACAAGACACAATATCAGACGTGCGCAGGTGGCGGTAGACGCGATGGGAGCGACTGGAGAACAGGCGGCGCTACTACTGGCAGACATTGACAGGGCGTTCGACTCGGTCAGCTGGACTTACCTCTTCGCCCTTTTGCCTCAACCTGGGTCCGGTTTTTGTCTCGTACGTCAGGCTGTTATACACGGACATCACCGCCTCGGTGCGTATTTCAGGAGCTATATCGGAGAGGTTCCCGGTCGCTAGGGGGACCCGACAGGGATGCCCCCTATCCCCTTACCTCTTTGCATTGGTCATGGAACCGCTGGCCGCGTGGGTGCGCATTGATGCGCAGCTTCGTGGCTTTGTGTGGGGAGCGGGACTCTCGGACAGGATCGCGCTGTTCGCGGACGATGTCCTCTTCTTTATGACCGACCTTAATCGCTCTGGCCCTCGAATCTTGGAAATAATGCGTATTTTTGGAGAAGTTTCAGGACTCTTCTTCAACCCGCGCAAATCGACTCTGTGGGTACTGGGTGGAAAGTCCGAGGCATTCTCTTGGGCCTCGGCTCTACAGGTGGCGGTCGGTGGTCTAAAATATCTGGGAGTTTTCCTATCTGAGTCTGCTGCAATTGCATGGGAGCGCAACGTGCAGCCGGTTTGGGACAAGGTCCAATCGGACGTCAAAACTTGGTCTCGCATGCCTCTTAATATCTATGGCAGGTCCGCAATCTTCAAAATGGTCGCCCTTCCTAGACTCCTGTACCAACTGCAGAACCATCCACATAGGGTCGACCCGCAATGGTTCCATCGAGTAAATTCAGTGCTGGGTCGTTTTCTATGGGCGGGGGGTGCTTCCAGAGTGGCGCTGCGGACTTGTTTCTTGTCCACGTACTGTGGAGGTCTCGCTACATCGGACATTCTATCCTACTATCAAGCCTCCCATTTGTTGGTTCTGAATGAGTGGTGGTACAGCGGACACAGTGACCCGGCATACGCCCTGGAACATCTTCTGATGGGGGATGCCACGCTTCATACACTGTTGTACTCGGCCGGGCAGCGGAAGAAACTGCCGCAGGCTACTCAGGTGGTCTTCATGATTTGGAGACAGGTGCTGCGCCGCATGGGCTGGTGGGGTCGGCTGACGGCGGAAACTCCACTTTGGAACAATGGACAGCTCCCTGCACTAGCCTCGCTGCTGGGGTTTGGTGGCTGGGACTCCATTGGGATCTCGTCACTTGGCCATGTTCTTACTGGGACTACCCTCAAATCCTTTCAAGCCCTCAGCGCCGAATTTGACATGCCCAAGACCCAATTTTTTAAATACCTACAGCTTTGTCATGCTCTTGCACCGAGTCTGGTGGGGCTGGACCGACTTCCTGAGTTTAGCCCCGTGGAGGCTAAGCTTTTCATGGGTGACCTGGGGGATAAAAAAGTCTCCAAAATTTACCAAACGCTAGTCACTCATTGCTCCTCTTCCCTCCTGTCGTTGAAGGCCTCCTGGGAGATGGATATTGGCCCTTTGGATGAGGATGACTGGAGGGAGGCCCTGGAGTCCCCCCGTGGGGCTGCAATAGCTGTGAGACTCCGGGTTATACAGTTCAAATACCTGCATAGGGCCTAATACACCAGAGAGAGACTGTGGAAGGCTGGCCTCATCGCTACCCCAGAATGCCTGCGTTGTGGGACTGAGAGAGGTACACTGTTGCATACTGTGTGGTCGTGTGTGGGTCTGACCCGGTTCTGGAATGGAGTATGGAATTGCTTGTCAGAGGTGCTGGGGTGGGACCTTCCTCGTACGCCCAGACTGGGTCTTTTGCATATCCTGGATCAAGTGGGTGGTAACATTTATAAGCGTCACCTCCTTCTGCTGGGCCTCGTTGTGGCCAAGCGGGATTTGGCAAGGGCGTGGAAGAGCGACCGCGCCCCCCCACTTAGCGCCTGGAGGGCGGGTTTGAATTTTCTTATGGGATTGGAATTGCCAGTGTTTGAGGCCAGGGGCTGCCCCCAAAAACATTATAAGATCTGGAAGCGGTGGGCGGACTACAGGGAGTTGACCTTGGAGCCTCCCATTGACCTGGATGATGGACCTCGGGGCCTAGGTGGCTCCAGGACGCCTATTGTGCTTTAAACTGTATCCTGCAGCTGATAGTGATCACGTGCACCGGGCTAGGGTGGGATAAGGGGTTGGTAGTGGGGGCTTTTGGGGTAGTTGGCGGGGGAAGGGGTGTGGGAGGGGGGCCAGTTGAACGTTTAGGCTGTTCGTGCATTCTGTTGTATGTTGACCACTGGCAGTGTCCTCCTGACTATGGAGAACTGTACATATGATCTGCCTAAACATTTAATAAACACAGTTGTGAAAAAAAAATATTAAGAGGAAGAAAAACTTCACAGAGGAGGCGACCCAGATAGTCAGATTTGTAGTGGAAAACAACAAAAACAATATGGTCTTCCTCCATACTTCAGAAGTGCAACTCAGAAAGAAACCTTATGGCAGCAGTTGGGTAATGCAGCCAGTGCATTGGGGGAGGATGTCCGGTCCATCACCAACATCAGAAAGAAGTGGCAGGATGAGAGGAGATGGGTGAAGGAGAAGTCCACCAGGATAGAGGTGGCCAGAGCTCTCCCTGGTGGATAAACTGGAACCCATCTCTGTCTCACAACCCTTGAGAAGAACATACTCTCCACCATGCACCCCTATCTACTGCATGGGTTGCCTATGAATGACACATTTATCATAGTGCCAGGTAATATGTTATAACGTTTAGAAAAATGTTTAATATGAACTGCAGATGTTACTATGGAAGTCAGTTTAAGTTTGTGCAATATTCATGGTGAATTAGACTCTCATGCATTTCATTTTGTCTATCACACTACAAGTCCCAGAATCCTAAGTACTTCTAATGTTAACTTCCAATTGTGTCTGAGCAAACAGTGGCCCATCTCTACTGGGGATTTCAATGTAGTTTTGTAACTGCCACATTAGAATATGCATTAATTTGTAGACATCAGAGATGTAATATTAATGCAATTAAGTAGCTATGTAAAAGGTTGTACACAATCATCATTTGTTGTATTTGTCTGTTGGCGTCTTCATTTAATTTAGACATAACGCCAAAGAAGATCCACCCACTGAAGATGAGTTTCCAGCACTTGCAGGATGTCAACATCATGGGGCAGATCAACCACAACCATCGCACAAACTGTTATGTAAATATGTCCAGAAGTGGGTCCCATGTACTCCATTATTATCAGAAACCCTGGTGGGTAGCCACGTGCTATAAAAGAACAGAATAATAATATGGATATTTTTCATAAACAACATCATTAGCCTCACACGTGATCTTGACTGGTATATGTTGGTTTTGTCATGTGTCAACTAGAATTCAAAATAAATTATACTCATATCCTCTTAGGCCCTGTGATGGTGGCCAAGACAACACATACAACCGTGACCTCTGCTCCACATAATGGTGTGACATATGGTCAGGTACCACACACTGGGTGGATGGTAAATCCTGGAAAGGTCACTGACATATAACTGTCTTGAACGTTTGTAGCCAATTATATTGGATGACATGTTAGCAATATGTGGTGTGTGTCAAATATCACTACTATATACTCAGATATGGTTCATAAGAGTATACTACTTCATAATATGTTGACTAATGAAAGTATGACTCTACATTTAAATTGAAATGATAAAGTATGTACCTCCTTGCTTATATTGTCTCATCTAAAAAGGAGTAGCACTAACTGTGTTGAAAATGTATTCTAATGACACATACATGTAAAATAATACCCATTATCCTTTATATTGAAATATACATTGTTTGTTTAATTACAGCTGCTCTCAGGAGTGCCTTAGTCATTAATCTACCTCATCCATGGATTTGGGAGACCTTCTGGCAGCAGCAGTCAGAACCACTAGCATCCGTCTGTCAGGTAAGCATGCTATTGAGTGGTGTAAACTATTATGTTCCAAATAGTTTGCAATAACCAAGTCATTGTGAAAGTAAATTAATAGATATTGTCCCTTTTTCCAATCATCTAATGTTGGTGGGTGATATGTTCCCAACATAATCAGTGATGTCTGTGCTTATTGTTCATGCTAAATATAAATTAAGGTGTCACTTCTTTCTGAAGTTGCTGGATCTAGGATCATCAGGATATGGACAGAAGTTCTGCCACGAAGAAGAAAATAATGTTATGGATCAATGTGTCCTCACTGAAGTAGGACTATCAATTAATGATGCATAAAAACACACCACTGACCAGAAACATTTAAACAAAAAATGACAAAAACTCAATTAAAAAGAAACTGTGTCCAATATATTAGAAAATCATATATCGTATGTGATTTATAAGTACATAATGAACAATAGGACTAATACACAATGTACACAGTCAAAACAGAACAACAGAAAATATAGTAGTCGAGACTGACTGAGAAATTACACACAGCATGCCGGAAGATGCAAGGAAGCACTGGTTGCTCCTTGTAGTAATGTTGTTGCGCGATCTATTTTCATCATCTCTCCATGACAAATTAGATACATTTATGCTTGGAATGAAAAATCAAATGTCTGTCTAGGGTGATCTAGTGTATATTGATGCTGCAAATAAGTCTTTGTTCATGTGTATTCTATGTATAATATTTTTGATTTTCTATTTTTCGTTCATAGGTGTAATTTCTCAGTCATTTTTTATGTTACGACATACAATATTTTCTGTTGTTCTGTTTTGAATTTGAACATTGTGTATTAGTCCTGTCTTTCATTATATATTTATAAATCACATACGATATATGATTTTCTAATATGTGTCAATGTTTACAGTCAGTTGTGTGTTTTTATGCATCATTAATTGATAGTTCTACTTCAGTGAGGACAAATTGATCCATAAAGCGATTTTCTTTTTCGTGTCAGAAACTCTTTCCATATACTGTTGACTATCCCCAGGCTCTGCATGGGACTGGGATACCCCATTGTGGACCTAGGATCACTTCTTCTGCCATACAATCAAGGAGTTAGGTTCAGCAGCTGGCATCACAGAGGATCTCGGTACAACCCAGATGTGTGCCCGGAGTTGGTGAGTGTGATTTTACAAAGCACAACTTCGCCGAACACCTCAGTGTGAGCTGTCATATGTAGGTAGACAAACTAGACCACATGTGGAACTTTAGATGGATGCAAAGATAAATGGTTCAAACGTTTGTGTTGAAGCACATGATATACTATGGCAAATACTTATTATGTTGCAATCTCTTTCTTTAAGGTGCTGAGGACAATAATTCACTTGATGGAGAGAAGCAGATCCTCCTCCAAGCATCAATGTCAGCGGCCAGCACTGCTCAACAAGATGAGGATGAGGAGGGAGAAGATGAGTAGGTGCTGGTCACGGAGGAGGAGCTGGACGAGGGGGAGCGCATTGTTGGCCCACTGGTCAAAAGACTGAAGGCAGCATCAGGTCCAGCCAGTATTGTACCACCCACTTCCCTCTGAGGATTGCCCGTTCTTTGTAGTCAGCCAACCAGCCTCAGAGTTCACCTCTCCCAATACAATCATCACTTCCTCACAGCCCTCACATCCAAGGTCGATGTGTTGCTTCTCATACACACTCCTCCCTTGACAGTGCATCCTATGCCTTTTCTCAAGTATATGAAGCACCTAACTACCCTGGTGAGGAGCAGGTGTCCCCTAGGCCTGAATCTCCTTCCCAAATTCTCCCACGTCACCCCTCCCCATGCTAGAAGGCCTGACCGTCATATTAGAATATGGCAGATAGTGATGTTGGCCAGTGGGAGGAAGATTTTTCCAACAACAGTCTTAGGTGAGCCAGGGCATGTTGAAACTGTTTCAAAGTTTTCCTTCACAGTCAATACATTGGGGGACCCAACACACCTTCCTGCATACGACCTGAACCATCCACCAGTACCACTACCTTTACAGGCACCCCCCAAGTACACACTCAACATATGCCTCTCATGCACAGGCACATCCCTCATCTGTACAGGCAAACTACCACCTGTACAGGCATGTCTCTAACCTGTACAGGCACAGTCCACCCCTGTACAAGCACACCCACTAACTGAACAGGTGCAGCCCTCCTCAGCTTTGCAAACTAACCTACCTGAACAGTCAGATGCCCCACACCCACCGACACATTGGTACAACCCAGAATGTGCACTTACTCATAGAGATACTCACCATTACATTTCCAAAGCCACAAGAGAGATACCCTGTGACCACCGTAAATATGTAAATACTCAAAAAATTGCAAATAAAACTAGAAATTTACAAAACAATACTTCAATCCTGAGTTGAGTAATAGTTGATGATGGTCAAATGGGTACTCTGGCTGTAGGACATATATTTGAATATAAATGTGTGTGAGTAAGACATGCTGATTTGTAGGGCCATCCGTGTTACAAGGTATCAAGTTGAAAGTATAGAAAAACACCTACAGATGTTGACTTTCCTACTTTGAATCCAGAATATATATTGGAAATCACAACACAGAGAGATGGTGTGAAACAATATTTTATATAGTGAAGAAAATCTTATTTAAAAAACTAATCCTTAAAACAAATTGAAAATAAATACTGTCCATTGGAAAGGGTCAAATTAAGCAAAATAAAACCTTCACGCAGAATGGTCGAGGGAACTTAGAGGGGGTTGGGCAACATAAAGAAAACACATCATGAAACGTCAGGGGAACCTGTCTACGTACAAGGGTTACATAAAATAATGACCTCTGTCAAAACATTGTCCTAATAGAAGAGTCCAAGGTCAAAGTAAAAAATAATGTCTTCCCCACACACGCCACATGTAGTTTCCCCACGAATGTCCATTTTTTTTTTACGGAGTTTTATATAGCGCAAACTTGACCCGAAGTTATCGGGGCGCTTTACATCGCACCAGTTGCGTTACATGAGGACACATTCATTTTTGTTAGGCACAGGGAGATTAACTGATTTTACCAGAATCACAGGATGTTCAGCGTCATTGCCGAGACTCGAACCCGGTTCCCCAGATTTGAACCCCCTAGCTATTAGGCCAACTCCTCTCCCCAACTTGGGGGTACACAGTCACTGGCCATCCTCACTGTCATCCTTGATGACTATGTCTAGAACCTCTGCACCTGTGGACTCACTGTGGCTGACGGATTCTGGACCAGACACCCCGCTGGAGCATAAAACATGAAGCAGGGGAAACAGAGAGGGAAAACACACTTGGGGATATAACAAACGTGGCCTGGTGGGTCTTTGGGACGCAATGTGGTGCACCCAAGGAAGTGATGGAGGCATTGATGTTTTCCAAAAGTCTGGACTGTGACTCTTAGATCATACGGATCTCATCTATGACCTCCTGTAAGCCCCATGGGAACACAGTCCGGACATCATCATCTGCCAACATCACTCCCTAGAGTGCAGCCACAGTACCAACTACAAATGGTGGAGCTTCAGTTGAATATGAGGGATGCGGCTATGGGGCACATGTCTCCATCAGCTCATCTTAAGCCCTGATTGAATGGGGGCCGGAGGAATCGGTGGCAGGGCCCAGATGGTGTTGAGGCCTGCTCAGGGGACACAGTCTCCATTTCTAGTTCTTGTGGGCCGGGGGGGCCTGCATTCATCATACCTATGGCTGGTGGTATCCCTCTCAATGTCCCCCCTTCAGTCTCCTGAGCCTTCACCCGGGCTGTTGGTGCTAATGGCAATGTCTCTGTCCAGTTGGGTGCACTATCCCTGCTTGTTGCTTGGTCTCCCTCCTCCTGGCTGGTGGTATCCAGACGACATGCCTGCTGATGACCAGAGGATATCCTGGTCTGCCCCTGGTCCTGTCCACATGGTCCTTGGCCAGCTCAGTCCACTGAAAATAAAGACAAACAATTATGAAGTTGGAGTACAATTTATAATAAAGGTAGAGACAAAATAAAGCAAGTGCAGACAGTGTACTTCCTTGATTTCATTCACTAACAAATAATATGTGGTTTGAAACCAAAAGTAGGTGTACTGTCACTGTTATGTCAAGAAGTTAATTAAACAATAACAAATCACTCAATTTAGGTCATTGTAAACTTCAGTATTTACCAACCTCCCCTCGCATTAGTGCAATGTGTGGTTCCCCGACATTTAAACATAGTTATCTTCCAATGTAATTTTACAAGTGGCAATAGTACACAGTCTGGATGGATATCTCCACTTCTAAAAGTGGATCCAGGTTTATCCTTTTATGCCCCTAAATGCGCAGTCTCAATGGTCTTATACTTATTAACAACTGTCATCTGTTGTGTAGCATAGCGAAACACACCATACATGCCAAACTTCTTGTACCGATGCAAACAAGGCCTTGGCTATAACCTTAACAAGGATGCGATTCCAACTTTTGGTATAGTCCTTGTCAACATCAACCACAGTATATGGTAAGAGACACATTTTGCATGACAAGACTGCTTCATTTGTGCTGTACACTGGAAATCATATATGCTTACTCAGTACAGCTACATATAAATTGGAATTGGTATATATGCCACTGTTGAGAATGTTTGTATATTTAGTCAACTTTGGATGTGTATGTATAATTTTGAATGAGACAAGTGAGGCAATGTCAGCCTTTAATTCATTTTACAAAAAATGTCGTCATGAGAAAAACACACACACAAAAAGCATTCACTATACAACAAACAACACACAAATCCGCACATGCCAGCGGTACACTGACAAAATATCGACATCCAAAATATCCCCATGCAAAACTATAGTGACCAAAATATCGATGGCAAAAATATCTACATCCTATACTTATAATGGGAAGCACAAAAATATTGGGAAAATAAAGTATAAATGTCATAAATATATTTGTACAAAATATCGTTTTATAACTGCGGGCAGCCATGGAGAAAAACCTTGATAAACACGAAAACGAGGTCCAAGAAAGAAAACAATTCAAATTTAGGAGACACAAGTCTGATTATCAAAATGGAACAATTTTCACTTTTGCTAAGAGATTTGAGATTCTCAAACAACAACTAGACAGTAAATAACCAACTGTACGAGAGTGTCCATACACAACGCCTAGCGAAGCAGAATATACCCTGTTGAACAAAGGATTGACATTCTGTCCTGAAAAACACCAAGATTCAGTTGAAACAAGGATAGATATGTACAAATACATTTGCAAATTAAAACTCAAAAAATTCTTTGTGAAAATGCCTCCAAGACCACTACAGGATATAACAAGTGAAACATCTAACCCTGCAGTACCAAGGGAAACCTACACCACTGCGGAAACATCTAGTCTTAGAACAGCATTTGAATTGATACATGAGATTGATGAGACAGATCTAACCAACACACAAGTACTAGAAGAGATGGGCATACAAACTGATAATCATCCACAAACCAACCTAAAGAACAAATCAAAATTCCGTTCAGCACTCCACCCTGGTAATCGGATTGATACATTCCATGACCTAGTTGTGGCAGTGCTAGAAGTCATGGAAAACACTAAGTCTGGGAAAAAAGAAAATCTATCACTAAAATAGCGCCAAGCAATGCAAGCATTAAGAACTAACAGTGAAATTGAAATTAAGCCAGCGGACAAGAGTGGCAACATTGTCATCCTTGACAAACAGGACTATATCGAGGAGGCATAACGCCAATTGAATGACGAAACAACTATACGTTGCTAACTTCCAACCCCATTCCAGAAATGATCGGATATATTCATGGTCGAATATCTGAATGGTACAACAAAGGGCTACTGAATCAAGATGAAAAGAACTTTTTAACAATAAACAATCCAGTGACACCAACAATATATTTCTTGCCAAATATTCATAAAACTCTACACAAACCCCCAGCACGTCCTATCATTTCCAGTAGTGGTTCCCTTTTTGAAAATATAGCCTCTTATGTGGATTACTTTTTTGTCACCAATTGTTCCAACGCTAAGCTCCTTCATTAAAGATACGGGAGATTTCTTAAGAATCTTAATGGAAACTGAATGGCAATCAGATTACTTATTAGCAACGATTGACGTCATCTCATTGCATACATTGATCGACCATGATATAGATCTGACAGCGGTAGCGTATTTCCTAAAACAGAGGCCAATTGGGGAGTTACAGCATACAAACATGTTACTGGAAATGATCAAACTATGTTTAACTAACAACGTGTTTCTGTTCAACAAGCGACTGTATTCCCAGAAGTGCGGTACTGCTATGGGAGTTTCCCTCTCTCCAAGCTATTCTAATCTCACCATGGGATGGTGGGAGAAACACATAGCTTGGAGAGAGGAGAATGACCCATACACTGCCGATGTAGCATTATGGCTGCGCTTCATCGACGACCTCTTCTTACTATGGAAGGGGTCAAAAGAGAAACTGATGGAGTATATAGCAGGGCTTTATCAAAATGATGTGGGCCTGAAACTTACATTCAACATACAACGGAGGGAAATTGACTTTCTCAATACTAAAGTGTACGTAGAATCTAATAAGATACACACCACAGTCTTTTGCAAAAAAACATCGACTAACAGCATTCTCCATGGAACGAGCTTCCATCCACAGTCCCTAAAACAGAGCATTCCATATGGAGAATTCTTACGGATGAAAAGAAACTGTTCAGAATCAAAGTAAATGGAGAGCAAGTTCTTGGAAACCAAGACACGTTTTGCTAGACGGGGATATAAACACAGTGATATTGTGCGTGGAGAAGCGAGAGCAAGACAGAAAACAAGAGCAGAAACCCTCATTGTAAAAAACAAAGTTGATGAAACAACAAACAGAGAAGAAAAACCACGACTAATCTTAACCTATTCCAAAGAGAGCTTTCAAATCAGGAAGACTCTGATGAAATACTGGAATGTGATCAAGAAAGATCCAGATATTGGTCCCACAAGAGGAGACCGACCTATGATCTCATACAGAAAAGCTCCATCACTCTGTGACACATTGGTAAATAGTCATTTTGTAATTAAAAAAACAGAAACATGGCTACATAAACAAAAAAGGGGATTTATGAAATGCATGACCTGCAAAGCTTGCAAAGTAGGTAAAAATCTTAAAACCATCAAGGATCCTAAAGGTTCAACATTTGATATTAAAGATACAATCACATGTGAAACACAAATTGTGGTGTACCTCATCGAATGTTGTTGTGGCAAACGCTACATAGGCTCTACAATCTGTCCTTAAAAAAAGTATATTAGAGCACTTTTGAGTGATCCAGAACAAAGATGTAACCTATGCTATAGCCAAGCATTTGCAAAACCATACTGGAAGAACATGGCAAGATATTAAATAATCAGGTTTGGCCACTGTCTTTGAACATGAAAGAGGAGGAAATAGAGTTAAAAAACTTAGACTCTTGGAGTCTAAACTAATAATTTGTTTCAAGACCACAAGTCCTCTAGGCCTTAATGGGGACGAGGAGATGCATGTACATTTGTAAATATTCAGAACTTTGAACTTTTGAATAATGTACAATAGTCACTCCGGATGTTCTTGTCTGCCATTACTCTTTCGTTTGCTGTTATCCTAAATCACTGTAAATATGAACACATGAATATGTTGGAAAATCATGATGATATTAAGATATGTGTCACTGATAGTATATTTCTGTCCTTGGTTGGCACTTGCTCTTTCACTACAAGCTTCACTAGTGCACATTTAATTTATGTGCACCATGTGCAAATATAGTCAACTCGCTTCTGGCTCGTATAATCATATCACTTAGATCAAACTGAGAGCATATGCCAAAACTGTCAGCCCAACACGCGCACTTTTAAACATTACGAGTTGCGTGTTAATCAGAGTGAGGAATGTTCATCACTCTTCACAGGCTTTTGTAATACTATTTACCACTCAGGTTTATAAGTGACCAGTGTGAAACATCCTTGTCATGGGGCAGCGCGAAATAGGGGATTTGTAATCATAAAATATGCGCACAATGGAAAATAAAACTCCCAAGCCCACAATGCCTTATTGTGGCAAAAGTGGTGGCTCTGGAATAAAAGGGTGAAAGCAAAATAGTACTAATGTAACTACCGTGATCAGGAACTAGTATAGTTCGAAACGCGTAGGTGGAGAGAAGGTGAAGGTCATTAAAATTCGAGTGGAATAATCCAAGATGAGTGTGGCGTTTTTCTTTCAAATTGCTTGAATTAAATACTGCGAAGTCATCCTTACTTCGCCTCCGGCACCAGCTTTACTGCGCTCCTCCCGCAAGGACAAATTGTTGGACATATATATATATATATATATATATATATATGTATATATATATATATATTCACGGAAAAAAACATAGGTTATAGACCATATATAGTTAGGAATTTGCATTTACAAAACCTTGAAAATTCACTGAAAAAACCATAGGTTAGAGACCATATATAGTTAGCTGGACATTTTATTGACATAAAACCAATGAAATTCCATATATAGTTAGTTGCACTAACTATATATCGCGCACCCGCAATCCACTGCTGATGATGTCACATATTACATCATTCATGACATGGTCAGTGACATCACTGATGACATCACTGATGACATCTCAAATGACATCACTGATGACATCACTGATGACATCTCAAATGACATCACTGATGACATCATCTAGTGTCTGTGTGTTTTTGTAAAGTTTAAATATGTTTTACATATTGAAGAATGAGTGGATGTATGGAAGACTGAGTGTGTGTGTGGCTGGCTGGGAGGTGTGTGACTCTGTGCATATCAATGTGTACTTGTATCAGTGATTGTATAAGAGAGTAAGTATGTGTTAGTATATGTGTGAAAAGTATGGTGTTCTGTGTTTAACTGTATAGATGAGGAAATCGAAGTGTGATTGATTCTTCACAGGACTGACTAGGTGTATGAGTGCATATGATAGTGTTGTAATAATGAGTGACTGTATGTATGAGTGATTGTATGGGTGAATGAGTGAATGTGTGTGTAGACGTAGGAATCTGTGAGTGTGTATGTAGTAACTGGTATTGGTGTGTCATGATGTCATCAGTGATGTCATTTGAGATGTCATCAGTGATGTCATTTGAGATGTCATCAGTGATGTCATCAGTGATGCCACTGAAGTATGGTGTTCTGTGTTTAACTGTATAGATGAGGAAATGGAAGTGTGATTGATTCTTTACAAGACTGACTAGGTGTGTGAGTAACTCCATGGATGAGTGGCAGTGTGTGAGTGTCTGCATAGGTGTATGAGTGCATATGATAGTGTTGTAATAATGAGTGACTGTATGTATGAGTGATTGTATGGGTGAATGAGTGAATGTGTGTGTAGACGTAGGAATCAGTGAGTGCGTATGTAGTAACTGGTATTGGTGTGTCATGATGTCATCAGTGATGTCATTTGAGATGTCATCAGTGATGTCATCAGTGATGTCATCAGTGATGTCACTGACGATGTCATGAATGATGTAATATGTGACATCATCAGCAGTGGATTGCGGGTGCGCGATATATAGTTAGTGCAACTAACTATATATGGAATTTCATTGGTTTTATGTCAATAAAATGTCCAGCTAACTATATATGGTCTCTAACCTATGGTTTTTTCAGTGAATTTTCAAGGTTTTGTAAATGCAAATTCCTAACTATATATGGTCTATAACCTATGGTTTTTTCCGTGAATTTCATTGGTTTTTTAAAAGCTAATATCTATAGCTGTAAAATATATTCTTTATTACGTGACGTATCACGTAGCCACGTGAGACGCCTCATGACGCGTCGCATAACCGTGACGTATCGGCTCTGCAGCGCAAACAAAACCCGTAACATAAGCGTGCCGGAGCACGCTTACAGATATATATATATTTTTTAACCTTAATTAGACAAAATCCACACGTGCACATATCTTGAGGCCTTGCAAAGGCACATCAAACAAACAGTCCCTACAATTTTGCCAAGTTTGCTGGAAATCTATTCCCTTAATTTTTTTTTTACTGTTTCTCTTGGTTTTCCCGTTGTTACGCTTACCGGGACGCTACCCGGTACGCGAACCAGACGCTCCAAAAACACAAGATGGCGGACTCCCGCTACGCTGCCGGTTAGCTGCCCGGTTCGCGTACCGGGAAGCGCCTCTACCGCGAAAAATCGCGGGGGACTTTAATATCCCCCTCATCAATCCTAGGGTGTCAGGAGGGGTTTACCTTGCCCCCTTTCCTTCATTTCCCCCTTCTTTTTTCACCACATCTTGTCTCAGGAACCTACCGAGAGACAAGATGGCGGCCGCTCCGGACTGTTTACAATGTTGACAGCTACGCTGCCGGTTAGCTGCCCGGTTAGCTGCCTGGTGAGCTGCCCGGTGAGCTGCCCGGTTCGCGTACCGGGACGCGCCTCTACGGCGTAAAATCGCAATTTTTTTTTTTAATTATTTTTTGCCCCGCGGGGCACTTTAATATCCCCCTCATCAATCCTAGGGGGTTAGGAGTGGTCTACCTTGCCCCCTTTCCTTCATTTCCCCCTTCGTTTTTCACCACATCTTGTCTCTCGATCGTACCGAGAGACAAGATGGCGGCCGCTCCGGACTGTTTAGAATGTTGACAGACACCGGAGAGCCAATCAGCTTCGCTTCGCGAAGTTCCGTTACGCGTCAGGTACGCGAACCGGGGCGCTAACCGGAGCGCTGTCACAGATATATATATTTTTTTAAACGTTAATTTCTCAAAATCCACTGGAGCACATATATTGAGACATAGCAAAGGCACGTCGGGCAAACCATATCTACAATTTTGCCAAGTTTCATGTAAATCTATTCAGCCGTTCGAGCTAAAAGTGAGTCCAACCGCCCTATGGAAAAATGAATGGGAAAAACGCGTTTTGGGACCCCCCTTTTTTCTCGGCCCCCCCTTGACGAAACCCCCCCAAATTTTCAGGGGCTGCTCAGAAACAGAATGTGCCATTTTCCTGTAAATTGCAGCCAATTCCGTCCACAAACGCCAAAGTTATTAGACATAGAATTTTCAGAAATCCCATAGAGAAAAAATCCTAACTATATATACCCACTGGCTATCGCCAGTAGGTAATATACATATATAAACATATATAATCTGCATATCTATATAAATATAAATGCATGCATACATATACATATATGCATACATATGCATGTTATTTACATGAAAGTTTTAAAAACACTAATAAAAGCAAAGCTAAAAAGCCACCTCATTACAAACAGAATGGCTTTAACTTAAACGAGGGCAAGATCTATTGCATTTTCAATGCTTGTTTACTTTGGTTCTATCAAGAAGGCATTCAGATGTGTCACACATTTGCCATAAATTCTAAATGTTAGCACTCTAGTTGCTCATTAGATCACTGTAGTAAAGCTAGTGCTCACCAGGGAAGTCTGCTGCTAATCATGGTTTGCAGCCATTTTCCCGCATTATTTATCCCGCAGACTTTCAGTCCGCATACCATTATCCCGCAAGGTCATTGACCTCGCATACCATTATCCCGCATTTTTTCAAAACGCATGTGCATTTATCGCGCATGCCTTTACAAAGAATTACGTTTTAAAGGCATGTATGGTAAATGCATTTGCGTTGTGAAAACCATGATGACGAGAGAGGTAAGTGGGTTTGTGTTAATTTTTTCGTGGGTTAGTGATTGTGTAGTGTAGTGTAGTGTTGTGTAGTGTAGTGTTGTGTTAGTGTAGTGTAGAGTTGTGGTGGTTGTTTAGTGTAGGGTCATGCTGGGGGTAGTGTTTTAGGGTTTAGGGTTGTGTTGTAGTGTTTGCGTAGTGTAGGGTCATGCTGGGGGTAGTGTTTTAGGGTTTAGGGTAGTGTTGTAGTGTTTGCCTAGTGTAGGGTCATGCTGGGGGTAGTGTTTTAGGGTTTAGGGTTGTGTTGTAGTGTTTGCGTAGTGTAGGGTCATGCTGGGGCTAGTGTTTTAGGGTTTAGGGTAGTGTTGTAGTGTTTGCGTAGTGTAGGGTCATGCTGGGCGTAGTGTTTTAGGGTTTAGGATAGTGTTGTAGTGTTTGTGTAGTGTAGGGTCATGCTGGGGGTAGTGTTTTAGCGTTTTGGGTAGTGTTGTAGTGTTTGCGTAGTGTAGGGTCATGCTGGGGTGTAGTATTTTAGGGTTTAGGGTAGTGTTGTAGTGTTTGCGTAGTGTAGGGTCATGCTGGGGGTAGTGTTTTAGGGTTTTGGGTAGTGTTGTAGTGTTTGCGTAGTGTAGGGTCATGCTGGGGGTAGTGTTTTAGGGTTTTGGGTAGTGTTGTAGTGTTTGCGTAGTGTAGGGTCATGCTGGGGTGTAGTGTTTTAGGGTTTTGGGTAGTGTTGTAGTGTTTGCGTAGTGTAGGGTCATGCTGGGGTGTAGTGTTTTAGGGTTTTGGGTAGTGTTGTAGTGTTTGCGTAGTGTAGGGTCATGCTGGGGGTAGTGTTTTAGGGTTTTGGGTAGTGTTGTATTGTTTGCGTAGTGTAGGGTCATGCTGGGGGTAGTGTTTTAGGGTTTTGGGTAGTGTTGTAGTGTTTGCGTAGTGTAGGGTCATGCTGGGGGGTAGTGTTTTAGGGTTTTGGGTAGTGTTGTAGTGTTTGCGTAGTGTAGGGTCATGCTGGGGGTAGTGTTTTAGGGTTTTGGGTAGTGTTGTAGTGTTTGCGTAGTGTAGGGTCATGCTGGGGGTAGTGTTTTAGGGTTTAGGGTTGTGTTGTAGTGTTTGCGTAGTGTAGGGTCATGCTGGGGGTAGAGTTTTAGGGTTTAGGGTTGTGTTGTAGTGTTTGTGTAGTGTAGGGTCATGCTGGGGGTAGTGTTTTAGGGTTTAGGGTAGTGTTGTAGTGTTTGCGTAGTGTAGGGTCATGCTGGGGGTAGTGTTTTAGGGTTTAGGGTAGTGTTGTACTGTTTGTGTAGTGTAGGGTCATGCTGGGGGTAGTGTTTTAGGGTTTAGGGTAGTGTTGTACTGTTTGTGTAGTGTAGGGTCATGCTGGGGGTAGTGTTTTAGGGTTTAGGATAGTTTTAGTTGTTTAGTGTATGCTAAAGGCATATTCGTTCTAAAAGTTTTCGTTATTTTAATTTGCGGCCTAATAGTACATGCAGGATTTTTTTTGCGGACTGATGGTATGCGGGATTTCGTCATATATTCGCTAATCATACTTTCTATGGCAAAATGAACCCCCTCATTTTGTTCCTTTTTAAATTAAATGTTTTAAGAGTTACCACTTTATTCCAATCAAGATGGCTTCAGGTGTGCCATACCTTTGTAATAAGTAGGACTGTTAGCACTCTAGTTGTTCTTTAGAACACTCTGGGACATTCTGTCATTGGGCTATAGTTGGGCTACATCTGGCTGATATTTGGGCTACATTTGTTTTTTTTGTCTCTGGTGGCCATCTTTGGGCTACATTGGGCTACATTGGGCTACATTGGGCTACATTTGGGCTCCAACATATATATAGCCCAATGTAGCCCAATATATATTTTTCAAAGTTAATTTTCGTAAAAACCACTGGAGCCTATATCTTGAGACATAGCAAAGGCACATCGGGCTACCAGTCCCTACAATTTTGCCAAGTTTGGTGTAAATCCATTCAGCCGTTCAGGCTAAAAGTGAGGCCAACCGCCCTATGGAAAATTCCATGGGAAAAACACGTTTTGGGACCCCCCTTTTTTCTCGGCCTCCCCTTGACGAAACCCCCCCAAATTTTCAGGGGCTGCTCAGAAACAAAATGTTCCATTTTCCTGAAAATTTCTGCCAATTCTGTCCTCAAACGCCAAAGTTATTCGACATAGAATTTTCAAAAATCCCATAGGAAAAAAATCCTAACTATATATACCTACTGGCTATCGCCAGTAGGTAATACATATATATATATATATATATATATATATATATATACATATATATATATATATATATATATATATATATATATATATATATATATATATATTACCTACTGGCGGTCGTTAGGTAGTTAGGTAGTAGGTAGTTATAGTTAGGACCTAGTTACATAGGAAAATTGCAACATTCTATTCACAATAACTTTCGCGCCGATTGACAAATCTTCGCGAAATTTTCAAAAAACATGGGGCGCTCTGGTCCGCTCCTATCTTGAAAGTTTCGAGGTGATTCACCAAGCGGGCCCAAGAAAAAAGGGGGTTTTAAAACGTGTTTTTCCCCATGCAATTTTCCATAGGAAACTTTAGACACGGCTACTGCCTGAACTGTTGAACGGAATTACACCAAATTTGGCAAAAAGGTAGCCCTTGGTTCAGAAAGAGACCTTTTTGTTAAATGGTGTAAATCCGTCCAGCAGTTGCTGAGAAAATCAAAATGAAAAAAGTTTCAATATCTAGAGGCACGCAGGATCCGCGCACCCTACCGATCACGAGTTGCATGCTAATTGGCTGTCAACACTCCAAACCAGGAAGTGTTGGCAGCCATCTTTTGCCTCGGTAGAACCAAGGCACAAGAAAGGAGAAAAACAAACGCGCAAAACACGAAAAGGGGGCAGGATAGAAATACCCTGACCGACTAGGCCTGCTCAGGGGGTCCCACAATCGCGGATGCGCGGAGGATCTCCGGATCCTGCCGCGGAAAAAAAAACGAAGCTCGGGCTCCCGCTACTCATTAATATTTAGCCCCCAGGTGGGCCAAGTCCCAGGGGCAATCTTTATATTGTAATGGGGAGCCTGTTAGACCTGTCAGCCCTAGGGTGATCTTACCCCATTTTTTTGTCCTTTTCGCCTTATTTTTGTGACCGTCTTTTGTTGGACCTAGGTCTCTGGGCGCCTTATCACTGCCAAACAGTGCTGAGGTAAAGGTGCTCTCTCCCAATAACAGGGCTGCCACAGGCCCCTGCTACTGCGGACTGGCCATTGAATACACGCACTATTAGTTAGGAGCAGGCTGGGACATCCTGATACTGTATCTCTGCCGTCCGCCTGTTTGTTCCATAGCCCAACATGTGGAAGCTCCTGGAACCTTCCAGCCCTGGGAGGAGTTATGCTTTGCCGCCATTGCAGGAGGGTCACCTGACCTAGGGGTATAAGAGGAAAGGAGGGAAACTGAACTAGTCAGTTGGGGCACCACTGGACCTGGGGGAACCTCTGCCGAAGTATAGGTGGTTGGGCCCAGGGGAGGAACCTACACTACTGGGACTGACTGAGCTTAGGCCCCGCTGTACCCAAGTTAGATGAGGGACTCTGCCAGCCTGCTGATCTTGCCCAGTGAGGGGGACCAACTCCAGTGTGCTGCAGGGAACCATCCTTCCTCTGATGCCTGCCAACTTAACCCCCTTCATCCCCAAGAACCTGCCCTGAGACCTGCTGTATAATCTCCCAAGACAAGCGCTGCAGGGAAGGAGTGGAATGCCTGCTGTGAGCACTGCTGGGGGATCTACCAGGTAAGGCTCTGTGCCCACCTAGTGCCATACTCCCAGAACTGTGCCCCCAGCGCTGTGTAGCCTCTAAGTGCTGCTTGCCCAGGACTTGAAAGAACTGCTGCTGCTAGAACTGTGCCCCCTGCGCTGTGCTCCTGAAGCGCTGTGTCACCTTCAAGCACTATTTTGCCAACCAACCACAGCTGCCGCCTGGGACCTGGCCGAACTGCTGTCGTCCCACACGCGTTGTGTCTGCTAAGCGCTGGGGCCTCTTAGCCTTGATTGCCCCATCACCGCCGCAGCCTCGGTACCTGAGGGGTAGCGCTGTGCTGGTGCACCGGTTGCTGACGATCCCCATGAGGCCAGGGGTGCTGTGGGCCCACAAGTCGCCACCGCGGCCCCCGAGAAGGAGCTCTAGGTCTGATGTTGCCGCCACGGCCCCCGATGTGAAGGGAGGGCCGCCGAGGTATTGCAAAGGCCCGCGCTGGGCCGACAAAGCCAGCCCCATGGTTGTCACGTGACGGGGCACCGGCCGTATCATCTATCGCACCCCCTTTGATGCCACGCAGCCATTGGCCGAGGCTGCTGGGCACCCAGTGAGCTGCGCTGTGGTTGGCGGTTGTGGGTGCGCCTCCCGAAGGCCGTGCGCTGATTGGCCCTGAGGCAAAGAAAGAACCGAGAAGCTGAGGCCGGTCCAGGCCTCAGCGTGGGGGCTCTGAGAGGAGCGGGAGCCCTCCTGCATCGCCCAGGCCGACTGAGAGTGGGTAGAGGCCCGGAGAGAAAGATGAGGAGCTGCTGGGAGCCCGCTTGGCCTGCGCTGGCTCTCGAATCAAGACCGAGGCAGAGAATAAAGGTAACACCCCTGGGGGAGGGCGGAGGTAACAGGAGATAGCGGGGCTGCCGAGGAGCCTCACAACATCAGAGACGCAGCCCCGTGACCCCCCCTTCCCCTCAGGAGACTGCAACTGTGCCCTTAAGGCCCTATTTAACCCTTCAATGGCCCTGGGGGCCTAAAGCAAGAGTGTAACTGCTTGGAGGCCTGCTGAACTGGGCATAAGACGGCCCCGGGGAATGATGTACTGTGCTTGAATTAACCCTTGCCGGGGGACTGTTCTTTTTAGAGTGCCCCTGCCTAGGGAATGCTAATGTTGCTGATGCAATACCCCTAAATAGTAGAAGTGTTGCATTTTCATGATAAATCCCTTTCGAGGTCTATGTTTACTGGAAATGTTGTTGCTTAGAATGCCCCTAAACAACAGCGTGTTATTTGCAGTGAATTAGTTTCTGAAAGATGTTGGCCCCATTTGCCCGATATATAAGAAGAGTCACTTACCTGCACTAAAGAGATTAGATAAATAGTCTTGAATTACACAGCAACCTGGTGTGGTGTCAAGTTATTGCACGTGCATTCTTGAGTCAGTGTGAGTGTGTGCTGCACCACTGCTTTACACATTGCTTTCGTGTGCCTTCCTGCCTCGCTCCAAGCTACCGTGTCGGAAATGGTGACCCCAGTTCTAACAGGGCCCAAAGGGGCCCCTCAGACCCAGGGACCGCCACCCCCGGGGCTTTTCAAAAATATGTGCGGGGGCTTACAGCCACCCCAGCCCCGGGGACTGCCACTGCAGTTTGCTATGGCAGGGCGGGAGCCTGCCATAGCAAACACTGCTTTGGTTTTTCGAAGAGAGAGCAGGAAACCTGCGCTCACTTCCAAAAACCAAAGCAGATTGCTTTTCCACACGAGGAGTGGCATCTTAGCAGCTCCCCATGTGGAAAAGCAATGCCGGCTCCTGCAGGAGGCGGGGAGCTGGCGGGACCGTGGGGGGATTGGGGACCCCCCCATGGTCCCCAACGGAGAGGGCCAGCCCCAGGGGATGGGGTCCCTGGGGCCATAAATGGTCTCAGGAGGGGGGCAAGGCAGCCCCCTTCCAAAAAAATAAAGGAAAAGAAATGGCCATGCCCCGGGGGATGAGGTCCCCAGGGCCGATTATGGCCTCGGGAGGGGGGCCACAGCCCCCTTCCAAATTTTTTTTTTTAAAGATTAAAATTGGGGTCAGGCCCTGGGTGATGGGGTCTCCAGGGCCAGTAAAACAGGAAAAGAACGGGGGCCACACAGCCCCCTTTCTTAAAAAAATTAATTTTTTTAAAAGACCGGCATCGCGCCGGAGGCCCCGCCCCCTCCCTGCAGCGCTCTGCAAATGCACCCCCTCTTTACACCTCTCTGCAATGCAGCTCTGTGGCACTTACTGGAGGTACCTAGTGGGCTAGTTGGACCCTAGTGACACTCAGGATTCAAGGGGACTTATTCTCCCAAATTAAAATGGCCACAGGGCGTGTTTACACAGTGGTGAAGGGATGAAGGGAGGGGACGGGGCCTGAGGTGAAGTGTGCAAAAACACCCTGTGGCGCGTTTTAAGTTGGGGAATTAGGTCTCCTTTAATCCTGAGAGTCCCTGGGTCCAACTAGCCCACCATGGACCTCCAGTAAGCACCACAGAGCTGCAATGCAGACAGGTAGTCCAAGGCCATGCCCCATTTTACACCTCTCTGCAATGCAACTCTGTGGCGCTTACTGGACATACCTGGTGGGTTAGTTGGCCCCCAGGGACCCTCAGGATTCAAGGGGACTTTATCCCCCAACTTAAAACGCGCTTGCGACTCATCTTTCCCCATCGCTGGCACGCACGCACCATCTGCACTGCAGCACACAGCTATATCATACCAAATTTGTGTATGCGCTGCATTGCTCAACTGGCTATCAGGGCCCCCATATTGCTGAGGCAACTTATCAAACACGCTTTCAGTCAGTACATTCAATTTTGGCTCACTGGAGGGGGTGCTTAGTCATCAAGTCCCACAGCCATTTTTGTGAAGGATAGGCGTACAAAGCAGCAAGTATGGCGGAGGAAGTTGGTCTAAGGTAAGGCTTGCACAGAATGAACACAAATGACTGCCTTCAACTTCCTGTTTGTAATTTCCTATATGTCATTTCCTGTTTCTTTCACTGGTTTTAGGCCCGATAGCCAATCTCCGCCCAGAGTGCGGAGCAGAATCTCCGCACACGGACGGAGACTCCACGATCAGGCCAGAAAGCAATGAAAATAGGAAATAAGCGACGTGCAGGAAATTACATACACAATGTGTTAGTTCACCATCTACATCTCAAATAGTATTATTCACTTCTTGCCAATTATCTATCATGCTTCCTGAAAGTTTCCATGAGACAGTTACCTATAATAATAGGTGGACATTAGACTTTATTGGTATGTGTAAATATTTCAGCATCACACAAACAAAATAAAACTACCTGCCACTTTTTACTTGGGTTCATGAAGGAGTCCTTTTCTAAGCGTAGACAATCCAGGTCATCACACAGGTACACTTGCACCATTGTGAATGCATAACACACATATAGCTACACTGCCACATGATTAGCAGCACACAGAAATATAGTATATATTTTCCTACCTGTACATATATGTTTAAAGTTTTGAATCCTAAAAACAACTCCACACAGATACTTACCATTGTGCATATAGTACTGTCTGAGAACATTACATGTGCAATATGGAGATAAAAGGAGTGTGTAGTATGTTACTATACCATCGTGCTAGACATCATGTTACAACGTGGTTCAAAAGTATATCATGGCCACTACATTTTTAAACATTCCCAGCCTCAATATGTCAGCTTTACAACTATTGTGTCTTCAAGACTGACATTAAGTTCCAATTGTAATTAACAGTGTGTAGTTTATTACATTTTGATTATTAGTTGGCCCTAAAATGTATAGTGAGTGGACCAATAATTTGTATTTGATGCTTGTCATCCCTATGTAACGCATATTTGGAAGGACCTTTGTCCAGAGTACAGTGTGCCACAAAACAAGCCATATATAAACCATGGGGAAGGCATGATTGTTTGTGGTATGGGTAACCCAAAATTCTAAAGACGACTTCTATTTACAACTCATCTGTTTCACATATACGTGTAGGTTTCCATCTTGTAAACAATGCCAATCCTCACTGACTCTATGCATAGACATAATTCATTGTGACACTTGGTGCAAACAAATATTCAGATGTCCATTGGCTGGTGATACCTTACCTTACCACATGTATGCTGAGGACATGCAATTGTACTTGAAGATTTTCTCTCCAGAGGACATTAAAACCTTAGATGATGCACTCTTACAAACTCAACAATGGCTAGCCCAGAACCATCTTTTGTTAAATATTCTCAAAAGAGAATTCCTTCTGATTGCCTCCGCAGCCACTCTGCACCTACCCTGGCCTGGCTTAAACAACTCACTGCTCTTAACTGCACCCCTCATGTAGTTGACTCTGCTAAATCGTCAGGTATTACCTTGGACAAATACCTAAATATGCAAGTTCACATTAGTGCAACTATTAGGGGAGCCAATCTTCAGCTCAACACCCTAAAGAAAATCAAGCCCTTCATTCCACCCGAGGACATCCGACCTGCAGTACAATCCCTGGTTATCTCTAGACTGGAATATGGTTTGGTGACCCTTGCTAGGCTACCTAAAGCTAGCTTGGCTCTGCTCAGAGCCATACTAAACGCATCGGCCAGGCTCATCACAGACTCCAGAAAGCATGACCACATCACTCCAGGCCTAATTGTTATGTTATGTTATGTTATTTGCAATTATAGAGCGCACGGTTACCCTGGGGTGTCCTGGCGGTAAGTACTGGTTACCTGAGAAATTGAGTATATGCTACTGAGAAAAGAGCCATGTCTTCAACCCTTTTGGAAAGAGAGGAGATCCAGGGCATTCCTGAGATGAAAAGGAAGCTCCTTACAAGCTCTAGAAGCACAGAAAATGAAGCTTCTGCCTCCACAATTGTTTTTTTTAAATGTGGCGACTTGCACTTGTTTGCCACCAGTGGATCATAGCATTCTGCCTTGAACATACCATTGGGATTTATGCCTAAGGAACTCTGTACCAGTTCCATTAATGTGGAAAATATACACAATTGGTTCTGTCGGGTGATTACTATTTCTTCAAAAAATTGACTTGATCTGCAGTCTAGTCATGAAATAGACCAATTAATCATAACAACCAAAAACAAACAACCATTGATGGTATTATATGAGCTTTTCTAAATTGCATCATTCATAAATACCCAAAGTAAATTTTCATAAGGCTGTCAAAACAACATATGTGAGAAATATAGAGTGCAGAATGGTGTCATTTTGTGCTCAGTGACTCAGTGGTGGTGTACAATATATACAAAGTGATTAGGGCAAGAGGGGCAAAGAATTTGTAACGGCCAGGAATGCAAGTATGTCAAATAGAGATGCAGCCTGGATAACTGAATTTCAACGCAGGATCTTCAGACTGGTCCGTTGGAATATTTTTCGACGTTTCAATCCTAGAACTGCACTACTGTTAGGTCAGTGCGGTCTTCATCAGGACTAGGGCAATGAGAAGACAGCTGTAGATATTTAAAGGGGACTGGTCAGGTTTGTGTTGGGTCGTATGGTGATGAAATAAATTAAGATAGAGAACATCCAGGTGTTCAGCACTCACCTAGAGAAACCCAGACTGAAACTGAGATAGTTACACCATGTAGAAGTCTTCACAAAGGTGAGGCTTGCGTCCAGAATTGGCGGTCTTCATGATAAATTCAACCTTCTATGTATGACTAAAGGGAAAGGCCAGACGAGGTACCATTACTAACCCATCCGTGTTTTGGGTCATTTCAGTGACTTAATATAACTTTCATGCGGAAAACTCACCCAAGTTGTGGTTGCTTTACATGGGATCTGATAAGTTTCAAGATTCTTATTGTCGGGTGATTCCCCAAGTCACTTCTGCAAATGAGAAAAGCAATTAGCTTCCTCCATACTGATCTGATACTAAATGACTGACACATGCGAAATCAGAGAAAATCTCACCTTATGGATGTGTTTAGTTCATGTTGCAGGCTCCGTGTTAATCCGGCCACTGCTAACAGATGAAGTGCCGAAGTACGAGTGTTTCATTAATACCCGATCGGCTCTGGGACTTGAACGCGAGGACGTCGTTGTACGTTGTAGCGCGTGAGGTTGCTAGGCAACGTCATGTCTGGGTGCCGCGTCACCGGTTGCTGTGCAACGCGCGGGTGTTCGCGGCTGCTCACAGCCATGCCATCAATTGCACGGGAAATTAAAATTGTTAAGAATATATATAAGAGGAATAATCGGCTGATTCTGTGCCGAGTACTCGCTTCTTAGTGCGCTTAGTTTTCGATGGTTTACAAAAGGAATGGGATAATGAGAATTCCTTACAGCGTGTGCGAGTGCCACGGCTGTTGTGTATCAAGTCAGATATTTTGAAGAGAATTTGCAGTGCGCTTAGTGAAATCGCGCATTGATCTTAAAAGGCAAGCAGTAGTGAAGCAATAGATATCGTAGACCTCACATTTCGGGTGGAGGATGGTTTGTTTTACTGCGATCTCTACCGCAAGCCATTGGAGAGAAACACTCTGCTTATGTATGGCTCGCATCACCCTCGGAACCTGAGGGATAACTTGCCCTATGAGCAATATCTGAGGCTGAAAAGAAACTGTTCCAGAAGACAATACTTCTTCAAAGAAGGAGAAACACTAACCATCCGTCTGAAGGAGAGAGGATACCCAACCGGACTATTGAAACGGGCCAAGAAACGAGCCTGGCGGTGCATAATGGGAGCCAGTGCAATTTCTTGAGTTCTCCTTTCACAGAGACAAACTTCGGTGTTCCAGACAGCATTCTTGCTGCTGCGTTCTGGACTAGTTGAAGCCTGTTCATATATTGTTTTTGAACATTAAGATAAAGGCAAATACAATAATCCAGACATTATAAGGGCCGTCACCACTGTCTTAAGATTGCTCTCGGTAAGGAAGATCTTAATTTTCCTTATGATTCTGAAACCCATAAAGCAGGCTGAAATCACCGCACTTTCTTGACCCCCATGGTAAGTTTGTTGTCCACAAGTATACCAAGGTTTTTTGCTTTTCTTGTGGGTACTGGACACAAGCCAAGGTCCTCCGGCCACCTCTCCGGTGTCCACACCCGAGGATTATTCCCAAATTCTATAACCTCAGTCTTGCTGAAGTTAAGTTTTAAACAATTAGAGGACATCCAGACCGAAATAGCACTCATACAGTCAGGGAAACGTTCCCCAGTCTCCTTTTCTGCTCCCTCCGTCAGCGACAACACAATTTGTGCGTTGTCAGCGTAGGAGGTGAGCTGGAAACCAAAGGACCTGATAACTCCAGCCAACGGTGCCACATATATGTTAAAAAGCGTTGGGCTAAGAGACGAGCCCAGTGGCACCCCACAAGGGAGTGAAAAGGGTTTAGATGTATTGCCATCCAAGTCCAACTAAATTGGCTGTCTATGGAAGCTAGATTACGTTTCAAGATAGCTTGCTTGACGCATAAAGCTATTCATTACAACACCCCGATTTACTTGGGTAAAAAGCTTGAACTATCTGGCTCGAGTCAGAACTTAAGAAGCTCAACCATCATACTTTTGAAATCTCCCAAATTCAAAAAGAAAAGAACTTACAATCGTGCTTTCACTGGTATTGCTCCAAGAATTTGGAACGCTCTTCCTCCCGAGATCAGATCCAACCCATCCACTGCATCTTTCAAGAACCATGTCAAATGGCCAATCTTGAGTGAACATCATCAGCATTAACCTGGTTACCTTCCCTAGCCTCATTTATTTTATACCATATGTTTGAATCTTCTGTTCACTTGTTATCTCGTTCTATGGACCCTCTGAAACTGTAATGGTACCACCAGTCTGGCTGACTCCCCTGCCCCTTCGCATTGATTATTCCCCCCTTTGTTTGACCGTGTGATAATTTAACTACCTCATTTGTTCCATTGTGTTGTTTTATTCTTGCTTTCGCCACTTTGTACAGTGCTCTGATGCCCGTAAGGGTCATGTTCGCGTTTTATAAAACTTTTCAAATAACTAAAATAAATAAATACCTCACACATGCAGTGACATTCACTCTCCTAAGGCAATGGAGTCCTTTGAGACTGTGTCCACACTAATTACTAACATACGCAAGAAATGTATTGCATGGTCTATCTTTGAGTCTTGACAACAACTGTTGTTTACATACATTATGTATGGCTTACAGAGTGGTCGCAGGATGGAATTTAGGGACAGAGTGCTAAATGTCCACCAATCATCACTAACAACAGACTGTGAAACCATATAAAGGCTGTAACACAACCGGCAGCTCAAGAGAAAAAAGTGTCAAATAGCTGGTCACACCTGCATACCCTGCCCTCTGTTTGAGACAATGATATGGTTCTCTGGATTCAGACCTTGGTGAGGGTTCAGAGGTATGGGTAAGCCTTAATGTACTGCAATGTTGTGCAAGACACAACAAGCTACTATTATCTTGCAGACAACTTCAGGGGAGAGTACAGAAGCACCCCCGTATGGTCAAGACATCTGAATCACAACTGTAGGAGACCAAAATTGAGTTCTATGATGGCTCATGTACGTATGTGGGTGCTATTGTACCTATGCCGTGGTACAGTGATTGCACGTCTGTATGGTGTGAAGAGATGAGGGGTGAGGACATATGCAGCATCACCTGAGATGAAAATTAGGAAATATCTGTAAACATTCCTCTTGATTCTGTAGAGTTAATAATGTATAAAATGGCACATGCAGTGTCTGTTGGGGTTATGTATTTGTCATGAGAATTAGCAATTTGTAATAGTTGTGAATATTAAAACAACATTTATTCATATCAGACTTGTTGGCAAAATCTCCAGCCGCCGGACAAGAGGTGGTCTGTGTAATATGTAGCTTTCATGTGAATTGCCTGGAAACACTGCACATCACACATACACTTTTCACGTTCATGGAGTCCCAGCCGTATCTGTTGCAGAAGATGTGTGTATAGTGGAGAAGTGACTGAAGTGCTACCTGCGTGCAATCTATTGCACCTACCATACATGGGAAGCTCTAAAAGACGTCGAAATCCCAGGCAACCCTTTGTCTTCCTGCTAGTGTATGTAGCATACCTGTGTAGAGATGCACTTTCCTATTTATGCAGTTCAGTACCTGACACAAACGTCGGGACTGGCTTGCCTTAGAAATGCCCACAATGTCACTGGACAACCTCTGGAATTACCGAGTAGCAAAAAAACATAGAGCTGCAGATCTTGACATAGGCTAGGATGGCGAGGGAGCGGCATGTCTCAGAGTCAAAATCCTGCTTTCACTCAGAAACCATGTCCAAGATGACATCAGGGGGAAAATGGTTGATCCTTTGTCTGAAAGTCATCTCAGCTCTAGTCCTCCTCTTTCTTCTCCTCAAATCATTCTGTATCATTAAAAGGAGCAACAAGTAAGGTCTGAAACTGTTTGCGTGTGGCAGCTCATATTTTATGTAAGCAGCCAGGCTGTGATTGGCTGTTGGTCTAACAATATTCTGCTGGAACTGAGTGGGGGGATGATAAGCACAGACGTGTGTGTGTGTGTGTGTGTGTGTGTGTGTGTTGTGTGTTTGTTTGTGTGTGTGGGTGTGTGTGTGTGTGTGTGTGTGTGTGTGTGTGTGTGTGTGTGTGTGTGTGTGTGTGCGTGTGTGTGTGTGTGTGTGTGTATGTGTAATGTTTGGGAGAAATCTAAGGTTTGATTAGAGGTTTTGACTTGTGTATAACATTCACATTTTAACTGATTGTGGAAAACTACATCACACAAAACTAATTGTTAAATGTGCACCTGTAGAAAATATGTTGTAGCAAATATGCTTGTGGTGTTCTTCTTGCCAACTGAAGGGTCATATGAATAGGTTTATGGTATTGTTTCATACTTGATACATCTACACTGTTGGTCAACAACTTTCGTTTTTTCACCTCCAAGTAACAAGTGTACATCACTCATTATTCAATCCAATGTTTATTAACATGTTGTCATCCTCTACTATTACCTACATGCATATTTCCTGCACATATGTGAAAGCTCAGTGTCTACATATAGCTGTTTCCTATTTTAAGTGAGGCATTTTGTACTATATTGATTGTGCAACTATATGTCATAGATCTCATGATGTGTAAATCTAGGCATGTGTGTTGAGGCATACACCAATGATTGCCTTCTTATTTCACTGTGTTGTTGTCCGCCCCGAGTTTGCGGCTTCTGAACATAGAGCAGAGATCCTGCATGAGTGCGGAGATTCCACCATCAGGGCGGAGGTTCCGTCTCGGGTGCGGAACCTCCGCCCGAGTGTGGAACCTTTGCTGGCGTAATAATACTACTCCTAAGTCCCTCTGTGAATACCGAAAAGTAGTAAAGTTAGACTTTTGGTCTAAATTAGACATTTGGTCTAACTTTACCTTTGTGAAGCAGACTCAAGGACTCCAGTGGTACTGTAACCATTTTTAGAGTTGGGGTGCTGGCCAATAATGTCACCTCACTACAGGCATATGGGATATGTGACAGTCTGTCTTAGAAATCACAACAAATGATGCCAGAAGAAAAACATTAGAAGGGCCTCTTAAAGTTCACTTTTCATGTAAAATCTTTAACGTTTTGTCAGGTTATTGCAGCATCTCCCACATCCCTAGTTCAAGCACCACTGGTCATCTCTCCACTGCCCCAACACAAGTTCTTCTTTAGTCTTGAGTTTTACTCCCCATAATCCCCCTCCGTTCTGTCTTGATGCACTTTCTTTTCTGGTCTGCTCCTTTCTTTACGCTGTTTCCTTCCTGTCTGCTCATGTCTTTCTGTTCTTTCTAATGTTTTTATTTTTAGTCCCTTCTCGCTTCCTCTTTTTATTTTTAGGTCCTCCTAATGACTGTACAAACCTGGGACCTCATTTATGAGGCTGTGCGTCACTTTTACGCCGCTGGTGCGTCACTTTTTGTGACGCACCAGCAACGTAAAAAATGTGCCTTGTTGCACCAAATTTACAAAGTGACGCATCTAGGTAGATGCGTCACTTTGTAAACCCCTGCGCTACATTATACCTGCGCCAGGTATAATGTATGCAGGAGGGCGTTCTGATGCAAGAAAAAAATGCGTCAATTTCTTACGCCTGCCTCACAGCAGGCGTAAGACTGACGCAGGCCCTTTCACATGGGGCTTGCCACATGTGAAAGGACACATTGCTGGAGTTGTGTCACTTTTATGACACACTCCAGCAATGCGTCACTTTTGCGCCATGCAGATACGTCAGAAATACTGACGTATCTGTAACTCCTTGGGCAATGATGCGTCATATTGTAAATATGACGCATCATTGGTGTCGCAAGGAGGGCGCAATGAAAAGTGATGCATCGCTGTTTTGACGCAGCGATGCGTCACTTTTCATAAATGAGGCCCCTGGTGTTTCCCTCCTGGCCTCAGCCTTCATCTTCAGTTAAGAATTCTCATACAGTATATCATCTCAACCTTAGAAATTTCTCTCCCTTTATTCTCTTCCTTTTGTGAAGAATTTCAATTGCAAATAGTGAAAGAAAATCCACATTATTTTGGAACTAACCGGCACTGTGAATAACATTCTATTTATGTAGTTGTAGCTCTAAGAAACATCTTAGAGTATGAGATTTGGCATTTTTTTTGCCTGCCAAGTTATGGTCAGTGAAGGGAAAAAGTGTCTCCCCTCTAATATGGTAAGGGCTTGATAGCCCATTTGATGGCTAAATACTCCTTTTTGATTGTGGAGTACCATACCACGTTTCCTTAAGAAATAATTTGTGGTTAATGTACACCACCAGAGTGGTATCCAGTTTTCTGTACAAATCTGGTGTGTTTTCCATTCTTGCATGGCATGAAATGTTGTGAGTGATATGGTTTGTGTGATACCATTAGGTTGAGTGTTCTAGACCTATTGTTTGTAGTTTATTTCTGCATTTGGGAGCTGAGCTGGTTACATTCTAGCTCCTGGTGGTGCTCCATTACTTATAAAAGGTTCCTTAATAAACTACCTGTTCCTTTACCTACCTGTCTCCTGGATCTTCCTACCAGTGTGCATCTTCGGAATCCAACAATGGGTCTTTAAATGCCCATTTTATCGGGTTGAGACAACACTGCTCCCAGTCCCAGACCAGAGTCATCTGTTTGGAGATAATAAGAAGAAGAGAATTCTGGGTGTTGTAAGTCTGAATTAGAACAAATTACATGTTTTACTTGTTTGCCTTAATCACCTCTGTTGTTACATTCAGGAGGTGTCTATTGTTCCTTTACCTTCCAAACAGGCCAGTTAACAGGGCAGCAATATGTGAAAAGCTTGAAATCAAACCTAAAAAAGCTCTAAGAATAATTTTATTTGTAGAAATGTAATTTGTTGTCCTGTGTTTGATAACAAACTAGCCTAGTAAGTTTCCTTCATATTTAACCTCTTGAAATGCCAACACACTCCAATACTGCCTTAAAGTCTTTTAAATGTTTTCACAGAAATTAGTGTAGATGACTATATTATCAAGGTAAGCTAAGGCATATCCTCAATGAGTTGATAATGAAAATTCAAATGTCCCTGAAAAGTGGCTGGGGCATCATGTTGCCCAAAAAAGTAAAACAGTGAATTAGTTTAACTGATTTGTAGTAGAGAAAGCTGATTTCAATTGCTGACAGAAATGTGTCAACATCCTTTATGTAGTTCCCAGTTGGATCTATATTGGGTTTCCCCCAGTTGCTCAATCATTTTATCAATCATCAGCATGGGGTAGATTTCAAACTGGGATATCTGATTCACCTGTACAGAACCGTACACTTCCATTTGGTTTTGACACTAATACCACTGGTGAACTCCATTTGCTTTGTGATTTTTTTCTCGCTCATCTTTAATTGCTTCCCTTTGACCTTTAGGCATACCGTAATGTTTTATCTTACAACTTTTCTTTTCTCTGTAATGATGCAGTGATGTATTAGGTTTGTTTCTCTGGGCTCTTTGGAGAAGAGACCAGAAAATTAAGCTACCAAGAGCAGTGTTTCCTTTCTTTGAGCTTCTTTTATTTTGAACCAGTTAATACTTCTTCTTCAGGTGGTAATACTGGTTCTACAAACGTAAGGATGATGTGAAATAGTTCTCTCATTTATTTTAGTAAATTGATGTGAAATCGTTGATTTTCCTCTCTTCTGTCTGATAATTCTAGTAAATAGAAACCATCCCATCTTTCTAACATGTTGTTGTCATTACACAGAATTAACAACAAAACTCAGTCTCCAGTGTTAAATTCTCTTAGTTTGGTGTTATATCATAATAAAGTTGTAACTGCTCTTGAGTTCTCTCCATATTTAGCTTCATAGGTTTTATGGATGTCTGTTTATACTCTTTTACTTGGTTGACACCTTATAAATGAGTTTTTTTCTGTGTTGGGTTGTTCTTCCCTGCTTTCCTTAGCATAAATAAATAAATGAATATATATATAACAACATTCTTAGTGTCCAGCTGAATAATAGTTCAAATGCTGATACTGTTCTGTTGAGGATTAAATTTGACTGCAGAGTGCAAACAGTGATAGAGGGCACACAGGGTCCCAAATGTTTGCTTCATCGTCTAATATTTTCTTAAGAGCATTTTTCAAAGTGGTTTTGTACCATTCTACTAACACGTCACTTTGTTGATGAAAAACCAAGAGTTTTTTTTTTAAAATGGCGACTATTTATTGACAGATTTGGTAACGCATTTGTATAAAAATGAAGTTCCCTCTGAAAATCTGTACACGAGAAAACCTTAATCATGGGGCTTGACAGTTTTTTCCATTGCTATTCGACAAAACCGAATTGCTTCAGGATTAATCATATCATAGTCTACAATCACTAATGCATGTCGATGCCTGCAAGATCACTGGATTAGATTAGCTACTAAATTATTCCCCACTCTCTGGAGCTGATGTCGCATTTTTGACAATATTTTTTGATATGGAAAGAGATTCTCGGACAATAAAACTTTTCTAAAATAGCCTTCTCAGTTTTCTCCATCCCAAAGGGCCATCCAGTTAGTTATGTGTGAGTCAGAGATAATACCTGTTCCTGGAATAGTTTTGGAACTAGTAATTGAGATTGGTCGGGATTAGAGTCACTTCTGTATAGTAAACCTCACTTAAGAAAAAATTATGGGGGATATTCATAAGAACCTGCAATAATAATCGCCAAAATCGGTTAACGTAATGTGTCAGCTCACCGTCTATCGCGGGACAATAACTCAGTGTTAACGTCCTATTCACAACACGGCAGCAACATGCAATAGTCTCCCTATAACGCGGCAAATGTCCGCGATAAAGTCACCAAGACGGCGATAAAAATCTAAACCCCAATGTGAAAAAAGTTGCGATGGCCCAACCGCGATAACAAAGTCAGCGCTAAGCTGCACCAGGCCTGCAATTCACACACGTCAGGCCGGAAAAATCACTATAAAAGTAGGAAAAAAAAGAACCTAACAGACTCAAAACAACTGCGAAGGACAATGGAGGTAGCCGGAGCAAGTACAGAGGACAACCAGAACCCCACAAGCCCCCGGAGGACCAGCCTCAGACCTCGAGCTCAGCGAAGGGCAAGGACAAGAAGAAGAGGAAGACACGGTTCAGTCCACAGGAAAACAGGATCCAGATAACGGAGGTGATATAACACCATCAACTACTGTTTGTCACCTCCACTGTGTCAGTGGCAACAAAAAATGGAATATGGCAGTCTATCGTGGACAAGGTGAATGCAGTTGGAGTGCTGAAGAGGACACTGGAAGAGGTCATGTGAAGCACAAAACCAAGCAGAAACTTGGCAGCAATGCAGACTGGAGGTGGGAGTCCAGTGCCACAGGAGGACCTGGATGAGATGGAGGAAATGGTGTCCACAGTCATCAGTGTGGATACAGTGGCAGGAGTCGGGGACCGGACACTGCTCAACATGACCTGACACAACAACAAAAGGGTGAGTAATGACCAGGGACTGGGGGAACGGGGGAGATGGACACAATGGCACACATGCACAATTAAGTAGAGTACACTGCACACCCACATTGACCC
This sequence comes from Lissotriton helveticus, assembly GCF_964261635.1. Taxonomy (NCBI): domain Eukaryota; kingdom Metazoa; phylum Chordata; class Amphibia; order Caudata; family Salamandridae; genus Lissotriton; species Lissotriton helveticus. The sequence goes on from NC_136068.1 coordinate 1,168,005,202, forward strand.
TGGAGCATGTCTCTGATCCCCTTGGCACACTGCAGCACATCTGGAAACAGCAAGTAGGCCCCCATCCACTATGTGCACAAAGGGGCCCCCTCCCTATAACCAATCCTACAACCAACCCATGCACATGTGCTAAATTAAGCAAAGCAGTGGCTCTGTGAGCCACACTGACAATGCAAGTGACACTGCATGACGAATAGCATTACTGCAGTCAATATATCTTGAAATGTTACACGCCACTGCACTGAGGTGGCTGAGTGTAGACCACATCCGTAGAGGAGCAGGTCACACTCTGACACACCACCATGCACAAACCACCAATGACGTCAACAACACATCTGCGGATAAACCGTGCCCTAGACCCCCAACTCCCACCAAGAGACCAATGTACCCAAGTATGCAACATCTCAGCACTGTATAAGCACAGAAGTCAAAGGCACACCGCATGAAAGGGATAAGGGGCAGTAAAATCAGAGCTACAGGGGCGACTCTCCCACCATGCAGCACACACACATAACATGCAGAGTACAGCAACATTGATGACAATGTGGTACAAACTGCATCATGTCCACAACAGTACTGAGGACACAACTGGTGCTGCGTCTGTGTAGAAACTGGCCAATCAAATTTGGCATTGCAAGGAAATGTGAGTTGACAATGTACAAGTACAAACACACAACCGTGATGTAGTTGAAAGGTCCACTGTCCCACATCAAATAGGCAGCTCCTCCCAAACAGTCACAATGTACGATGTCATGCAGTCTGTATGTGACATGGTGACATGTGAACACAATGTTAAACTGAATCTCCCCTTCACATTGCAGAGGGAAAACCAACATCTCCTGCAGAGCAGACCGAACCTCTCTTCTCTGATGACGAAGAGGACCACCACACCTTCAACATCAACGCCCTCCAAGAGTTCCTTGACAGCTATGCCAACCCATCTCCAGGAGCAGGGCAACCCAGCTGCATCGATGTGACCCCACCCCCTGCACAGACCACACAGCAGGCAGCACCCACCACCACGGCTGCCTCCCAGGACCCCTACGAAGAACACATGGCCTTCCAACACCGTGTGTTGTGGTGCCAAGAGAAGCTGGCTGAACAGGTGCGGGGGGTTCGACAGCATGGCATCCAAACTAGATGCCATATGTGGGTGTCTAAGTCCCATCAGGAACCAGATGGCTTAACAGGTGCGGGGGGTTCGATCGCATGGCATCCAAACTAGAGGCCATACGTGGGTGTCTAAGTCCTATCAGGGACCACTCACAGTCCCTAACAGACACCCACAGTCCGCTCCATGCTCTCCAATGATCCATGGCTGACAACGCTGGAGTCCTGACTCAGAGACAAGAACAACTGCGTAGTCAGAGTGGCTCTAGCGATGTCACCTGGGAGTTGGGACACATGCGGAGGATAATGGAGACCATGGAGCGGACGCAGGCTGAAAGACCGTCTGCCACAGGTGCACACCAGCGAGAGGTAGCTAAGTTCCTCAATGCCCTAAAGACCCTCATCATGGCATTGCTGCCACAAGGCCTGGCGCGGATGAATGCTGCTGCTACCACTCCATCCACATCTCCGCCCCTGAAGTGTCAGAACCACACAGTGCAGCAGACATTCCACCTCAGGCCCCTGAGGTATCACTGCCACATACTGCTGGAGACAGAACACCCAAACCCACATTTGAGGCACATAAAACAGCTGAGGACGAAGATGCGGATGAGTCTGCCTTCGTGGTAAGAAGGACGCAGTAGCATTCATCTCTGCCATATGGCCGGTTTCTGCTTATTTCTGCCCTCTGCATCATAACCTTCCACTGTCCCCCGATACACTCTGCGACACTCACCTTGGACCTCGACATGGACTGCCTTATTCTGTTTGGACACCAATGACACAGAATTCGGACTGCAGACTGAACTCTTGCTCTTCTGATGGACTTGTCATTCCCTAAAGGACTCTGGCTGGCCCTCCACGGGCCAACAATGTAAAGTGGGGTTTGCATGGCCCTGTACTGCTCCAGCTACAACACTCTGCTGAATGTACGTTAAACATTTATATTCACACAGATATGTCATGTCTATGATCATTCAAGTGTGGAAGAATGGATGAATTTAGTGTTAGTGATTCCCCCTTACGTCCATGTTGCTCATGTTGTTGGACTTGGGTCACAGGGTGACACATTGCCAATTGCGGACCGGTGGCGCCGACACTAAAACAGAGACACACGCATTAGTTACTTCCTTGTCCAGCTCGGGACAGAACCACGCCCAGAGCCCCGGGGTCATTGTTCACACCCTTACACTGGAGTGGCATACACCAGGTCAGCCCACTCTGCTTAGGCTCACAGCGGGGACGGCAACGTTACATGTCCCAGGTCTTCCCTGTAGTTATCTGCTGATCACAGGTCTAGTTGTCAGCATGCCACAGCCACTGCCTCACAGCTGAATTACACCTACACCACACCCATCCAGCACAGGCGTCATAGGACATGTGATCCTGCCAATAAAAAGGGCCGGGTGCAATTGCTCCACGCCATTTCCACTCTCTATCTGGGTTTATCCGAGTGGTCATTATTTATGCATGAGGGCCTTGGGCCCTACCACATCACATTCCCCACTGCCGGAGGTGACATGATGGCATCCGCACCACGATACTTAATCATAGAGGGTCCATGACTTGCGGTGCACAGACTTGGTGGCACCGGATACACTGCGTCCGGCACAGGCACACTGCCACAGGATGGTGACTTTCAGTGCACTGAGGTAGGGACACCTAAAGAGCTGAGTGGCTGTGCAGCCTGCGATGATGCTCCGTCCTGGTGGTCCGGACTGGTAAGGATTTGAGTGTGCCCTGCTGGACCGTAGTGTAGGCCTGAGCTAGCGGGCAGCGCGGGCCTACTGCCATGTTGCGTTGCCTCGCTGTTCACAGAGTTAGTGGAACCTAAAGGGCTGAGCGGGTGTGCAGCCTGCGATGATGCCGTGTGCACTGATATGATCTCTGCTATTGCAAAATCAAGACCCAGGTCAGACTCCCCCCTTTCCTCTCAGACCCTACACCTACCACTTGCGGAGTCCCCCGGGGTCCTCCCTCAGCCCTAAGCTCTTCAATGTCTAAATAATTCAGCTCGCCCCAACGTCAGAACCTACGGACTCAACATTGTGTCATATGCAGATGACACCCAACTCATTCTCTCCCTATCCAACGAACCCAAAACCGCCAGACACAACTTCCGAGAAGGCATGGAAGTCGTGGTCAAATGGATGAAAAACAGCTGCCTACAACTAAACACAAACAAAACGGAAGAACTCGTCATGGGCCCAAACCCAGATGCCTGGAATGACACCTGGTGGCCCCCGCCCTCGGAAGCCCGCCCACCCCCACGGACCACGCACGCAACCTGGGAATCATCCTGGACTCAGAGCTCAAAATGGACTGCCAGATCAACTCCGTCTCATCCTCCTGCTTCCACACCCTCCGCCGTACGTAAGACCTTCAAATGGATCCCCCTTGAATACGCCCTGGTCACCAGCAGGCTCGACTACGGCAATGCACTCTATGCTGGAATAAACAAAAACCTCACCCGCAAGCAACAGTACATCCACAACGCCGCCACAAGACTGGTCCTCAACCTGCCAAGCCACTGCCACATCTCCCGGCACCTGCGCACACTCCACTGGCTCCCCATCGAAGCTAGAGTCACCTTCAAGATGCTAACCCACACTCACAAGGCCCTCCACGACACTCAACATGCATACCTGAACAGCCAACTCAAATTTCACGTACCCCAAAGGACCCTACGATCAGCCCAGCTCTCCTACGCCGTGGTCCCCTACACCAGAAAGACCAGATCAGGAGGCCGCTCCTTCTCCTTCCGCGTGGCCAGTGCCTGGAACGACCTTCAGCTCCACCCCAGACAGATAACATCTCTCCCCATCTTCACAAGAAACCGCAAAAGCTGACTCTTCGACAGACCCCCTCCTTGATGGACTGGAACCTGCGAACCCCCCCCACGCCTCCGGCGCCTTGAGACCCTTATGGGTGAGTAGTCGCCTTTAACAAACACCTGATTTGATTTGATTTGATTTAGAATAAAGTGTGTGACCTGGTGGCCCACGGTGCGGGCCTACATGAGTTAGAGAATGCCAAGGTCTCGGGCCCCGGGCTTGGAGCTTGCATCGGCATGTGGTGGGCCCTCTTGGAGACACGCTGGTGGTGGAAGGTGAGCAGTGAGGACTGGCTATGCAGGGACGGGCAATCACCACTGGGCGGGGGAGGGTTGGGGTGCAGCAGCCTGTGTGCGCAGGGGTGGGCAAGCGATGATGGAGTGTGCAATTGTATGAACTCTGCCATTCATAAATCTGGACTGTTTCAGATAAGGGGCCTGGTGGACTGCTAGTGTATACCGGCACGTGGTTGGAGACACACCGGTGGCAGCAGGTGAGCAGTGAGGCCTGGGTCCGCAGTGTCGGCACTCACTCGCTCTCTCTCTCTCTCTCTCTCTCTCTCTCTCTTCCTTTCACAGTCTCTCTCTCACCCTCTCGTTCTCTCTCTCTCTCTCTTTAGAGTTTAATTTGAATAAAATGTTTTGTTTGGTAATTCAAAGATGAATGAGTGATTCTTCTTTTTCTGACCACACATGAATGTTAAATGTTATAATTGTGCGACATCAGGCGATTTGTTTTGTTCATGATTTAGTAAAGTTGATGTCACATATCTTTGTCTGGGGGGGCTGGAGGGGAGTAGGCCGGGGGGACCCCGGGGGGGGTGGCAGGCATGGGGGTGGTGGCGATGTGTGTTTTGGCCCTCTTGGGTGTCCGAGCTGCATGATCGTTGGCTCCATGGCATCTGTTGTTCTTCAGTTGTGGCTCTGGGCTGGGCTCCCTTTTATGGTGCAGGTAGTCATCCGACTTTACACCAGGTAAGAGCAGGTGTTAAATCCCTGCTGCTAACGCACCTTATTGCCTGTTTTGGAATCTTATCGCCGATCTGGCTGGTCGTTGAGAATGTTGTGAAGTGGTGTTTTCGCCGCTTTTTGCACGGGAACATCTACTATGCATCTCATTAGTGTTAGTTGCCAGGGTCATCTGTGGCGATATTTTTTACGGCTGCTATCACAGGTAAACTGGTGATATTGGCTGTTAGCACCAGCTTGTGAATGGGGCAATAAATTTATCGCCACTTTGGCTGCGATAAAGTGCTGATAACTCGCCGATAAGTCCTTGAGAATATGCCCCTATGTTCCTTCCTGTGCAGGATTCTCTTTTTCTTTGTCTACTTCTTGGAACGCTCAATCTTCTATCTGCGAATACCTAAAATCTCTATTTCCTTCTGGTTCATCTCCTAAAAATTCACTTGGGTATTTACTACAGGAACCCCCTTTCTTTTCCCCACTCTTCTTTCTCCTCTTCCTTTTATGTTGCCATATATTTTGAACCGGGAAGTCCACTTTAGTAAAAGGGGCCTCATTTAACTAAACCTCACCTTTCGTCAGGGATTCTTTTAAGTATTAGTGAGACTGTGGTTTATTAATTCTTATAATAACATCCTCAGGTGGGTTTGGCATTACCCCAGCTCATGCCTCCATTCTGTTAACCCCAGTCTGAACTTCTACCTTTGCCATCATGGATTCTCTATGAGCTCTGGGGACAGACATAATCCTTCTTTCATCTTCGATGTCTGTTTCTTTGGAATTACGGGCCACATGTTTCAACATTAGGGATCACAATTACCTAATTGGCGATTTTCAGTTAATCGCAAGTAGGTAATCTCTATTACTAATGTATGAACCTCCAAGAGTTTCATTTAGCCATTCCTAGTGGGTCGCAAATCGACCTAGATCATTAATATTAATGAGGTAGGTCACAATTTGCGAACCCCTAGGAATCGCTAAATCACAGGGATGGTGGCCTGCTAGGGCCAGCAGATCACCATGTTCCTGATTGCTTTTCAGTAAAGCAGTCTTTTTTTTAAAATGCTGCCCGGTTCTCCTTAAAGGAAAACGGGCAGCCTTTAAAAGACAAAAATGAAAAGTTTTCTTTTCATTTTTTAATAGCAGGCAGTAGTCCGTGGGACCACAGTCTGCTCTTAAAAAACGTTTTCGCCACCATCCCCAAAGGGGAAGGAGACCCTTGGGGACCCCTTCCAATTTGAGAATGAGTTACCACCAACTTGAAGTTGATGGTAAAATGCGAATGTTTTGCGACCGCATTCAGGGTGAACAAAACATTCATACATACCGCTTCGATTCAGATTTTGGAAGGGATGCTCTAAGCACGCCCCTTCCGAATAACAATCAGCAAACTCCTTTGCAAGATAGGTTTTGACACATAGGAAAAACCTTTTTTGCATACACAAACGGGTCGATTCTGCGCATCGGCCTGTTTGCGAAAGCAAAATAGGTTTATACGTGTGGCCTTACAAGACTACTCTGGATAGTAGTCAAGGACTTCTTGGCCTACTACACACATTTATATGCCCGGCCTCAACTCTGTAGGTTTGAGAGTTGTTGTCTGACCTCGGTATGCCACATCTCTAGCCGTCCAAAAAAGATCTCCTGGAGCAATGTCAATGCCGGCTAAGTGGTGCCTGTTAAATATTTGAAAACAGACCTGAACAGTATGGATTGACTCTGGGCTTTATGGTGACCAAACATAGCCAGGATGTGGAGGGCTGCGTTCACTCTGTCCCTGAAGCATTGGAGAATTGACATGGATTGGTGTATGCAGGCAGAAAAAATGGTATACAAAAGCAGAGGATGCCCAAATAAATGAACCAAAATTTGGGGGAAATTGAAGGAATAACCGGGGTTGTTATGAGCACCTGTTGACTGAGTTAATCCTACAGAACTGTATTCATAGAAATGGTATCATGTGGTTGAAAACCGCAAATTGTCGGGTAGAGTCTGAAAGCATGTGGTAATTGGTCAGTGTTATACTTTGTCTCAATGCTATTTGCCATGATACTTGCTGTCATCTCAATGTTGTTTTCAATTTTTACAATAAAAAGATTTTAAAAAAACAAAAAAGACTATTCTGGATAATCAGTTTCTGCAACCAGTATCTATCAGTAACTGAAATGCTTTTTAACTGACTTTTATTGTCTACTGGAAGGGGATACCTACACATAGAAAGAGAAAGTGAGAAGGGACCAAATATTTAAATAAAAAGAGTGGTGAGAGGGGAGGAGAAAGGAAAGAAAATAAATAGAGATAGGAGAGAGGAAGAGTTACAAGCTAGAAAAGCAGAGACTAAAGAATGACTTGTATTGGGGGGCAGAGGAGGGAAGATGCGAGGACACAGACCATAAAAAACCTTGGGGAGTGTATCCGGAAGGCCCAGTGTCAGAAGTCTGCTGGTGGCATGGCATTCAATTGAAACGCCCTATGCAAACAAATGATGGACGGAATGCTGAATAAATCATACAGTCACCCCAATCAAGAGATCTGGGTTAAATCCATTGTTCTTTTGCTCACCATGCCACCCCAGTTTAGACCCAGCCATATGCAAATCAGTCCTGACCCTGTGCTTCATGGGATCAGTCCAGACTGAACTACCAAGCCAGGTCCTCCCTGGACCTGAAACAAGCATCCTGAGACTGGTTTCTGGGTATTACCCTTCATCAGCCAGGCTAGCTTGAATCCAGTGGCACAGTGAGCAAGGGACCCACGTCTGGGTATACCCATCCCACTTAGGGTGAAAAGTGCTACGCAAATAAATGATGGACAGAATGATGAATAAATCATACATTCACCCCCAGTCAAGAGATCTGGGTTAAATCCATTGTTCTTTTGCTCACCATGCCACCCCAGTTTAGACCCAGCCATATGCAAATCGGTCTTTACCCTGTGCCTCATGGGAACAGTCCAGACTGAACTGCTAAGCCAGGTCCTCCCTGGACCACAAACAAGCATCCTGGGACCGGTTTCTGGGTATTACCCTTCATCAGCCAGGCTAGCTTGAGTCAGCAAGGGACCCACTTCTGGGCATACCCATCCCACTTGGGGTGAAAAGTGATACGCAAACAAATGATAGACAGGCTGCTGAATAAATCATACATTCACCCCTAGTCAAGAGATCTGGGTTAAATCCATTGTTCTTTTGCTCACCATGCCGACCGAGTCATATGCAAATCAGTTGTGACCCTGTGCCTCATGGGAACAGTCCAGATCGAACTCCCTGGACCGGAAAGAAGCATCCTGAGACCGTTTTCTGGGTATTACCCTTCATCAGCCAGACTAGCTTGAATCCAGTGGCACAGTGAGCAAGGGACCCAAGTGTGGGCATGCCCATCTCACTTAGGGTGAAAAGACGGAATGCTGAATAAATCCCACATTCACCCCTAGTCAAGAGATCTGGGTTAAATCCATTATTCTGTTGCTCACCATGCCACCCAGTTTAGACTGAGCCATATGCAAATCAGTCTTGACCCTGTGCCTCATGGGAAAAGCCCGAACCGAACTGCCAAGCCAGGTCCTCCCTGGACCGGAAACAAGCTTCCTGGGACCGGTTCCTGGGTATTACCCTTTATCAGCCAGGTTAGCTTGAATACAGTGGCCCAGTGAGCAAGGGACCCACGTCTGGACATACCCATCCCACTTAGGGTGAAAAGTGCTACGCAAACAAATGATGGACAGAATGCTGCATAAATCATACATTCACCCCCAGTCAAGAGATCTGGGTTAAATCCATTGTTCTTTTGCTCACCATACCACCCCAGTTTAGACCCAGCCATATGCAAATCAGTCTTGACCCTGTGCCTCATGGGAACAGTCCAGACTGAACTGCCAAGCCAGGTCCTCCCTGGACCGGAAACAAGCATCCTGGGACCGGTTCCTGGGTATTACCCTTTATCAGCCAGGTTAGCTTGAATACAGTGGCACAGTGAGCAAGGGACCCACGTCTGGACATACCCATCCCACTTACGTTGAAAAGTGCTACGCAAACAAATGATGGACAGAATGCTGAATAAATCATACATTCACCCCCAGGCAAGAGATCTGGGTTAAATCCATTGTTCTTTTGCTCGCCATGCCACCCCAGTTTAGACCCAGTCATATGAAAATCAGTCTTGACCCTGTGCCTCATGGGAACAGTCCAGACCGAACTGCCAAGCCAGGTCCTCCCTGGACCGGAAACAAGCATCCTGGGACCGGTTTCTGGGTTCAATTGAAACGCATCAATATTTTTGAAACCTCTCAAAATGATTGAATTATATTAAAAATGGCAACTTCAAAGACCCATATCTTTCAATACGATAGTGTTTAACTGATTCTGCTGCTGCATAGAGACACAGAAAATGTAGCAGGTCTACAAAAAGGCTCTACAGACTAAGGCTTTAAAAATATATAGCTTATCAACTGCCAGACAAATGTTGACGTGGTTCAAGGGAATTTATTCCTTTCAGACTGCTCTAGTACCCCTCCAGATCACATTCACGCCAGGAAAGAGGACCAAGGACTCCTTCTCTAGAGTTGAACCAGCCAGCAACAGAAAAAATTTGCAGGTAGAGAGGTTATCAGTGAGTGGCTAACAGTGGCACACCAAGAGACATATATGCACCACAAGAAATCTCTAGCATTGATCCTGCCCCTGGTCATCACAGTGTTGATCAAATAAACAAATGTGGTCTATTGTAGATGGTGTAGGAGTGACCCTTGACCCCACCAGGTAGGTCGCTCCCCCTCCGCACAGCACCGCCTGTGTCCCCCTGCCCCAGCTGCCACTGCTGAGGACGTTCGAGGATCTCCACCACCTGCAGGCTGCCACCTGCGCCTCATCCCTTGTGACCAGTGGTAGGCCATAGGTAGGTTTGTTCATCCTCAGCTTTATTGCTTTTATTGTATTGCCTGTATTTACATTGTTGTGTCTGTGACTGCTGTTGTCTGTGTTTCCCCGCTGCCTGTACGGGGTCTGTGCCCCTTTTTCCTCCCTCTGTTCCCCTCGCTGTCCCCGTGCTCTCTCTGCCCGGTCTTTCCTTCTGTACCCCTCGCTGCCCCCGTGTCTCTGCCCGGTTTTCCCTTCTGTTCCCCTCACTACCCCCATGCCTCTCTGCCCGTTCTGCCCTCTGTTCTACTCGTTTTTCCCTCATTTTTTGTGCCATTCTGCCCTCTGTTCCACTAGTTTTTCCCTCGTTTTTTGTGCCTTTCTGCCCTCTATTCCACTCATTTTTCCCTCGTTTTATTGTGCCCTTGTGCCCTCTTTTCCACTGGTTTTTTGTGCCCTTCTGTCCTCTGTGCCACTTGTTTTTCCCTCGTTTTTTTGTGCCTTTCTGCCCTCTGTTCCACTCATTTTCCCCTCGTTTTTTGTGCCTTCCTGCCCTCTATTCCACTCGTTTTTCCCTCGTTTTTTGTGCCTTTTTGCCCTCAGTTCCACTCGTTTTCTCCTCATTTTTTTGTGCCCTTGTGCCCTTTATTCCACTCGTTTTTTGTGCCCTTCTGCCCCCTGTCCCACTCGTTTTTCCCTCATTTTTTTGTGCCTTTCTGCCCTCTGTTCCATTTGTTTTTCCCTCATTTTTTGTGCCTTTCTGCCCTCTGTTCCACTAATTTTTCCCTTGTTTTTTGTGCCCTTCTGCCCTCCGTTCCACTCGTTTTTTTGTGCCCTTCTGACTTCTGTGCCACTTGTTTTCCCCTCGTTTCTGTGCCCCTTTTGCCTTCTGTTCCACTTGTTTTTTTCTGCCCTTTTGCCTTCTGTGCCACTCGTTTTACCCTCGATTTGTGTGCCCCTTTTTCCTCCTGTTACCTTCGTTGTCCCTCACTGCCCTCGCCGCTGCGTCCCCTGCGGCCCCGCCCCCTGACTGTCCACTGCCCATTCGCTGCCCCCGTCTCCCTCCCACCTCCTCATTTATGCCAGCCGCTGCGCGGCCGCGCCGCTGGCGTGCAGACGCTCCTAAGGCGAGCCCCTCTGCGCCCATCCGCGCCCGTCCACGCCTGGACCGTGCCCAACACCAGAACCCCCGCACCCGCCATGACGACCGCCGCCACTACGACGCCAACACTCTGCACGCTCTCAACTCTGGATGTAGCCACATCTGCTTCAAGGCCACCCCAAAACGCAAACATGGCCCCTTCACCTTGCGAAACTGCAGCTACACCAGCCTCAGAGCCGATGAACCACCGGCCACGAAAGACCCCAACCACCTCCGATCCATACTACTGAACACCAGCTCCGCACACAAGCATGCCGTCGAGCTCTGGGACCTGCTCGACACAACATCCCCGGACGTCGCCTTCCTGACAGTGACCTGGTTTAATGACTCCTCCGCACCCGACATCACCATAGCCATCCCTGACAGCTACAAGATCATCCGCAGAGACCGCACCAACGGAGTCGGAGGAGGAATCGCCATCGTCCACAAGAACAGCATCAGGGTCTCGACTAGCACAGACGAACACATGCATTTCCAGATCCACATAGACCCTAATTCCACCCTCAAAGGCACCCTCATCTACCGACGCCCCGGACCCCGCCCCCAGTTCAGCGACTCCATCACCGACTTGATCAGCACGCACGCCCTGACCTCCACCGACTACATTCTCCTCGGAGACCTGAACTTTCACCTTGAGAACAATAATGACAACAACTCCACAACCTGATCGATAACCTCGCCAACCCCGGACTGAAGCAACTCGTCACAATGCCCACCCACTCCGCTGGCCACACGCTCGACCCAGTCTTCTCCTCAAGCCCGTATGTCTCCTTCAGCCACACCACTGAACTCCTCTGGACCGACCACCGCTGCATCCACTTCGCCTGCCAGAATCCCACCCCCACACCCAACAGATCCCCCGCCGCTGCTGGAGCAAAATCACTGAAGAACAACTACACGCAAACCTCACTTTCAGCCCACCCACCAAACCCTCCAACACAGCTGACGCTGCCCACAGCCTCAGAGGTTGGATCAAGGACTGCGCCAACACCCTCGCCCCGCTGAAGAAGCCCCCCACAGAGACACCAGCAAGAGGGCCAGCTGGTTCACCCCAGAACTCCTAGCCTCCAAGCAAGCCTGCCGGAAACTAGAGAAGAAACGGCACAGTGAACAAACTCCAGACAGCCACGCAGCACAAAAGGATGCCATCCGCAACCACAACCACTGCATCAGGACGGTCAAGAGGACCTCCTTCAAAGACCGCCTCGACAACAACGCACACAATAGCAAGGAGCTCTTCAACATTGTGAAGGAACTCTCCAAACCCAGCTTCAACACAAACGACATCCCGCCGTCGTAAGCCCTGTGCGACTCCCTCGCCACCTTCTTCCACTGCAAGATAGCAGACATCCACGACAGCTTCAACACACAGACAGCCCCAACAGACAGCAACACAACAGATCCTGGGCCAGCGTGAGCATCAATGACACGATCAAGACCATGCGCTCAATCCACTCCGGCTCTCCGACTGACCCATTCCTGCACCACGTCTTCAACAGAGCAAGCAGCACCATCGCACCCCACCTGCGCAACGTCATCAATCTCTCCCTCGAGACCGCGACCTTCCCAGAGATCTAGAAACACGCTGAGATCAACGCCCTACTCAAAAAACCTAAGGCAGATCCAAGAGACCTCAAGAACTTCTGGCCCATCTTTCTGCTCCCCTTCCCGGCCAAGGTCATCGAGAAAACCGTCAACAAACAGCTAACCTGATAACTCGAAGAAAACAGAATCCTGGACCCTTCCCTGTCAGGGTTCTGCAGCAACCACACCACCGACGACATTAGGACCCTGCTGGACAACGGCGAGACCACAGCACTCATCCTCCTAGACCTCTCTGCCACCTTCGATACCGTCTGCCACCGCACACTACGCGCACACCTCCACCACGCAGGCATCCGAGACAAGGCTCTGGATTGGACCACCTCCTTCCTCTCCGGCAGAACTCAGAGCGTCCGCCTCCCCCATTCCGTTCCAAAGCCTCTGAGATCATCTGCGGCGTACCCCAGGGATCCTCCCTCAGCCCGACACTGTTCAACATTTACATGGCCCCGCTCGCACACGTAACCCGACAGCACGACCTCAACATAACCTCCTACGCCGACGACACTCAGCTGATCCTCTCCCTCACCAAGGACCTCATCACAACCACAGCCACAGCCAACCTCCACGAAGGAATGAAGGCCGTCGCCGACTGGATGAAGACTAGCTGTCTGAAGCTGAACTCGGACAAGACGGAGGTCCATCCTCAGCTCCAACCATTCAGCCTGGGACGACTCCTGGTGGCCGATGGCACTGGGGGGCAGCCCCGACACCCACCGACCATGCACGCAACCTGGGAATCATCCTCGACTCAACGCTCTCAATGACCAAGCAAGTCAACGCCATCTCCTCCTCCTGCTTCAACACCCTCCGCATGCTCCGCAAGATCTACAGATGGATCCCAACATATACGAGAAAGACAGTCACCCAGGCCCTTGTCAGCAGCAAACTCAACTACGGAAACGCCCTCTACGCGGGAACCCTGACCAAGCTCATCAAACGACTACAAAGCATTCAAAACGCCTCGGCACGACTGATCCTCGACGTACCACGCCACGGCCACGGCCACATCACCCCCACCTGAGAAACCTGCACTGGCTCCCCGTCAACAAGAGGATATCCTTCAAGCTCCTCACCCACGCACACAAGGCACTCCACAAGACTGGCCCAGTCTACCTCAACAGTCGGCTCTCCTTCTACATCACCAACCGCCAGCTACGCTCCGCCGACCTCTTACTCACCACCGTCCCGCGCATCCGAAGAACAACCACCGGTGAGAGATCCTTCTCCCACCTCGCCACCAAGACATGGAACACCCTCCCACTGAGCCTATGACAGACCCAAGACCTGCTGACCTTCAGGAGGATACTCAAGACCTGGCTGTTCGATCAGTAGCGCATCCCACACCCCCCAGCGCCTTGAGACTCTCGCGGGTACGTAGTGCGCTTTACAAATGATTGATTGATTGATTGATTGCTTGATTACAGCTCTCATCCGTACAGTCAATTGGTTTCTTCCCTCAACGCAGCACCTCCAGCTGGATTATAATCCATTGTTCTTTTGCTCATCATGCCACCCCAGTTTAGACCAGCTCCTAGTTACCAGGCAGTCCCTTTTTAGTTTGGGTTATGTCTTGTTTTCTGGGTTTTGGTGTGATCACAAAGCCTATCCTATCCATTGTCTTTCGATCTGCAGGTATAGTGGGTTGTGTTTGGTGTGCCTTGAGAAGGGAAATAAAGGTACATAAGAGAATAAGGCATACCTACTCAGCCCCTACACAAAAATGTTTTCAATAGAACCTTGGGAGAAGGTGAAGGTGTCTTGCTGTTTTGCATGAGATTTTGATGATTCTGGCCCATAATATTCTGCTCATTTAATGAGAAATCCTGGTGGAGAAGAGGGGTGATTTTCTTCTAATGATCTGTAGCTTTATAATTGGTTAGCTGGATGTGTTACATGGGTAGCCAATTTGCTTTCCATAGTAAGGAATATGTGTGCCTGAATAATTGGTGCTCGCTTTCTAATCACTTCAAAATGTTTAAGGGGCTTACCTATTTAATAATGGTCACATGTAGGAAAATTAAATTTTAATGCAAATTATATTTTAATGCTTCAGATGGGGGGTATATGAGAGCAAGACCACCATGACAAGTCCTCCTGAGCAATCTTTGTTGATGAAATAGATCTTCCAGTGAGAGACATGGAGACAGGGTCCACAGTATTAACAAAGGAAGAGGGAGAGAGGGCTGGGAGGGAGAGAGAAAGGAGTGGATGTAGACCGCAACTCTGTTAATATGGCCAAATACCTAGGCTTCACTTTAAGTAGCCCTTTCAGTCTTGACCACCATATGAAATATATCACCAAAAATTCCAGATATTAACTTAACCTGAATTTTGACTGAACCAAGCAAGGCTGTTAATGTGCTGGACTAGCAATGGCGATAAAGTGCAGTTACAGAATGCCAATTTCCCACCCAACCCCTCTCCGCCAGACTCATTACCCATGCAAGAAAAATCTACATAGAAGTTCTAATATTATAGTTTCAATGAATGGCTTGATGTCCTGTTAAAAGGGCAACTGGGCTTACAAACTTGGTATATGAGGGTTGGTGTCCAGTACGCTGAGCACCATTCTGAAGGGAAACTAGTGGACAATCTGCCACACTACACAGTTGTTAAATAGGAATGGTTTCTGAAATGCCTGGCTGATGAACCCTAACTAGGACGAAACTGGTCCTGGGTTTCTTGTGTTCCAGTGCAGGGAGGACCTGGCCTGGCAATTCAGGAAAAACTGTTCCCATTTGAGCAGGGTTTGCATATGACTGGGTCCAGACAGAAGTGGCATGGTGTGCTAAATAATGATGGACTGGGGTGCGGCCAGAATGATTATCAGTGGCTAAGATTAATTGAAGCATGTGTCTTAACCTGAATTTTGACTGAACCAAGCAAGGCTGTTAATGTGCTGGACTAGCAATGGCGATAAAGTGCAGTTACAGAATGCCAATGTCCCACCCAACCCCTCTCCGCCAGACTCATTACCCATGCAAGAAAAATCTACATAGAAGTTCTAATATTATAGTTTCAATGAATGTCTTGATGTCCTGTTAAAAGGGCTACTGGGCTTACAAACTTGGTATATGAGGGTTGGTGTCCAGTACGCTGAGCACTATTCTGAAGGGAAACTAGTGGACAATCTGCCACACTACACAGTTGTTAAATAGGAATGGTTTCTGAAATGCCTGGCTGATGAACCCTAACTAGGACGAAACTGGTCCTGGGTTTCTTGTGTTCCAGTGCAGGGAGGACCTGGCCTGGCAATTCAGGAAAAACTGTTCCCATTTGAGCAGGGTTTGCATATGACTGGGTCCAGACAGAAGTGGCATGGTGTGCTAAATAATGATGGACTGGGGTGCGGCCAGAATGATTATCAGTGGCTAAGATTAATTGAAGCATGTGTCTATCACTTTTTTGAATACTTTAGAAATGGAGCCAGCATGAACAGGGTGTTTACGCTGTACCAAAATTTCCAAAGGTGGTACCTCAAGACTAGCTAGTCATGCTCAAGCTTGTTTTATTGGTGGCTTCCCCCATAGGACAGGGGGACACTTCTTGACCAACGGTTCCTTCAGTTTGGACTGGTACTAGGATTTAGAGTCCGCATCCTGCCACGATGGTGATAAATCCAGAATGGTAGGGGCTGGAGAGATTGTTCAAATGGTTCCAAATTCTGGGTGATTGGAGACATCCAGCTGAACATGACCCAGTGCTGGAGAGAAGGGAACACATTCTTTGTCCCTGTCCTGCTAGAAATGGGCAGATTGATGCTCTCTAATGTCAGGGATTGAACTGGGCTGGTTAAGGTTGATCCAAGCTCACCACATTTGCAGTTCTGGAAGGCTCCCTGCAGCCCCCTGTCCCTCTGAGCAAGTGGAGTCTTCTTGGTACATGCCTGGTGAGACAATCTACAAGACCCTTGTGGCTCCAGGAAGTCTTGGTTCATGTAGGTGTTCCGTATGCAGATATCTACGGTCAGGTGTGCCTTGCCAGGGGTGTAATTCAGGGTTCACATCCGCCTGGACTCTTGGTCCTGGCGGAGGCACCTCAGCCACCTTCGCCTTTCACTCTCAACTTTTATTTTCAAAATGCCGTGTAGCCTCCGCCTGGCCCCCTCAGGTTTCCTTACCCGCTAGGCTCTGCTTGTGGATCATTCCTGGATCTTTGGGGTCGTGCCTGCTCCTCTCCACCCTGGGCAACAAAGTGTTCCTTCCTATAAATCGCAACAATCAAGATTTGTCAGAATTCGAGGATTATTTCGAGCTGACCTCTCTGCCGGCAAATGCACAGAGCTTCCTTGGGAAATCCAGTTAAAAGACAATTTGTGGCTGGACGGGTCCAGTATTTATCCTGGGTAAATCCTTTAAATACTCTAAGTGGTTTCACCGCGGACATTAGTATGTCTCGTTCTGAGTTCCGAGGTCGGAATGAGAGATAACGTGTGAAATCCATTTTACCGGAATTCCACACATTTTCCCTCCTTCAGACATTTTCCCATGTGCACCTTTCCTCGCGTGACTACTCTCCGGTAGCGGTGCTTGTATGACACGAAACGCCCAAATTGCTTATACGACACGAAACACCCAAATATATACAGGCACTTTAGTTTGCTAACTTATACGCATTCTTTAAATTAAAACAGAAAAAGGATTGTTCGGAATCTCGCCATTGTTATTCTTACAAAGTTAGAATTGCGATTTCTGTGATTTCTGGCTGTTAATATTCTGTGGCTTCTGTGACAGATGAAGGGGAATGAGCCCTGCTCCTTTATTTCCTGTTTCAAGTGGATTCAAACACCCTTTCATCTCGAGTTAAACAACAGCCTGCCACAGACTGCCTCTTGTTTTCCACAGACATCCAAACACCGAGGTGGACGGGCTTCGGAGCGCCGATGAAGATGCAAGGGCTGGGACTGCAGCGGAAGAGACTTCAAGCTGCCTTGAAAGGCATTTATCTTCCCAGGACCGAAAACTTGGCTCAGTGTGATTCATTTTAATAGCTGAAAAATTATATCCAATATCATGTTATGTTTCATTCCTTTGATGGGCAGAGACATCAAAATAGCTCTTTCTTCCTGCCGCCATTGAAGATGGCTCCATCCTATTACTGTATTTCTGCATTGTAAATATCATTCAGGGCATCACGACTGTTCCTCACTTTGGCACAC
Source organism: Lissotriton helveticus (assembly GCF_964261635.1). Classification (NCBI taxonomy): domain Eukaryota; kingdom Metazoa; phylum Chordata; class Amphibia; order Caudata; family Salamandridae; genus Lissotriton; species Lissotriton helveticus. The sequence continues at coordinate 1,168,022,888 of NC_136068.1, forward strand.
TTGCTTTCGTGCTATAAAGTAGGTCTTTCTGACGACCGAAAACTTCAGATGTTTTTGCGGGGCTTAGAGTCAACATGAATTTGCCCATCTGGTGCCATCTACTTGAATTAGCTATGTTAGATACCTCATCAATAATAAATAGAGCAGGCTGGATTTAAAATCTACAAGGAAAAATTGGCAGCAATTGGGCCCTGAAAACGTGCGGGCCCTGAAGAATAATGGCCATAGCCCCAAACTGGACTTCTTTTTAGGCCAAAGCCTACTCTGCTAACAACATCTTGGGGACATTCGGGAAGCTTCTCTGGGAATGCATCCCGCCAGTTGCTTACCATTGACTTTGTGCTTTGTAACTCATATTTGCTTGCTTTCTGTTTGCTGTCTCTATTTGTTTTAGGCTGTCCAGCTTGAGTTTTCCCTTCAGTTACCCACACCATATTTACTGCATTCTTCCACCAGTGCTCATTTTCTGTTAACAGGCCTTTAAATCTTGTTATAATCTTGTCACATTTAATGTGCATTGACAAAGGTCACATGTCAGGCTCTGTCTTCCCTGGGAGCTTGGTGTTTACTTTTCTTTCTCTGACTTCAAAGTCAGAAGACTTATGTGACAACCATGCTGGCTACTGAAGTTGGGTTTGAAGAAAGCTGTACAATGTTATTTTTTTCTACCACACAACTAAATTCAAATGTCTGTAAATTAACTGTGCAGATATCTCAGAGTATATCAGAATGAAAAAAGCTCTTATTACGCTATTTTGTGGGTAATTGGGAAGTGCGGTGGAAACAAATATTTTAATGGGATCAAAACAAATCAGTACACTAGGTGATGCCATTCACATACATTATTGTTTGCGTGCTGTATACTTTTATCAGTAAAACTGCATGTCTGTGCAAATGTAATGGTCATTTAAATTGAAGATGCGTTGCCTGTAGTGGCAATATGCTACCACAACATGCATGCTTCACTTTACACCACTCCACTCTACTCTGCACCACTCCACACCACAGCAGTCTACTCTGCACCACTCCACACCACAGTAGTCTACTCTGCACCACTCCACACTGCGGCACTCCACTCCAGTCTACGTCACTGCACTCTACTCTGCACCACTCCACTCTACTCTGCACCACTCCACACTACAGCACTCCACTCCAGTCTACGCCACTGCACCCTATTCTGCACCACTCTACTCTTCGCAACTTCATTCTACCCCTCTCTACTCTACACCATGCAATTCTATGCCAGTGCACTCTACCCCTCAGTATTCTACAATGCACCACAGCACTCTTCGGCACTACACTCTACAGCACTCCATTCTGCGCCTCTCTACTCTGCAACACTGCATTCTATGCCACTGCACTCCACTCCAAAGCACCCTCCTCTGTCCCTCTCTACTGTATGCCAGTGCACTCTATGCCAATCCACTCTATGCCAGTGTAATCTACTTTGCACTCTACACCACTCTACTCTACACCACTGTCCTCTACTACTCACCACTCCACTCTACTCTGAAACAATCTACTCTCTGCCACAGCACTCAGTGTCACTGCATTCAGCACCACTGCATTTGGCGCAACTACGCTCTATGCAACTATACTCTACTCTGCAACATTTTACGCCACTGCTCTATACGCCACTGTATTCTATGCCATTGTACTCTACATCACTGCACTCTATGCCACTCTAGTCTTCTCTGCACCACTGTACTCTATACCACTCTGTACCACTGCATTCCATGCCAATGCACTCTACTATACACCCCTGCACTCTATGACAGTCTACTCTGCAACACTGCACTATACACCACTGAAATCTACACCACTACATTCTACTCTCTGCCACTCCACTCTATGTCACTGCACTATATTCCACTCTGCGCCCTTCAGCTCTACACCACTGCAATCTACCCAGCGTCACTCCACTCTACATTACTGCACTATACACTACTGCACTTTACACCAATGCACTCTACACTCTACACCAATCTACTCTGCACAGCTGCACTGTACCCCACTATACTCTACTCTGCAACACTCTACTTTACACCACTGCACTCTATGACACTTTACTCTGCACCACTCTACTCCACTGCACTCTAACGCAATTCACTCTATGTTACCCCACTCTACACCACTGCACTATACAACACTCTACTCTGCAACACTACACTCTCCAACACTGAACTCTATGCCACTCTACTCTGTACCACTCTACTCTGAGCCACTGCACCTTATGCCACTTCACTCTAGTCTCCAACACTCTACTCTAAGTCACTCTGCTGCATTCTATGTTAATGCACTCTATGCCTATACACTTTACACCTATGCACTCTACACCGCTGCGCTAAACGCCACTCAACTCAAAATTACTGCATTCTATGCCAATGCATTCAACACCACTTTATTCGATGCCACATCATTCTAAGCCACTGCACTCTATGCCAACTGTCCTGCACCATTGCATTATATGCCACTATGCCATGCAACACTCTATGCTACTTCACTTTATGCCACTGCACACTACACCACTCTACACCATTGTGCTCCATGTCACTGCACTCTTTGGCTCTCTTTTTTACTTTGCGCCACTGTACCCTATGCCACTGCTCTCTGCACCACTCTACCCTGCGCCACTCTACTCTGCGCCCCTCTACTCTGCCCTACTTTACTCTGCACCACTGCACGCTACAACATATCTGCAAGACTGCAGTCTCCGCCAATACACACTGCACCGCTGCACGCTACTGTGCACCACTCAACTCTACGCCACTCTACTGAACTCTATACCAATGAATATGCCACTAGCCTCTACCCCACTATACTCATCATCACTGCATGCCACTTTAATCTATTCTACGCCACTGCAGTCTACCCTACACCACTTCACTCTACTCTGAAACAATCTACTCTATGCCACTGCCCTCTATGCCACTGCACCACTGAACTATACTCTTCACCACTTTACTACATGCCCCTCCACTTTATGTCACTCTATTCTATGACACACTACTTCACTCCACTCTACGCTATTCCATTCTAATCAGTGACACTTCACTCTATGCCACTCCATTCTACTCTATGTCACTCAAATCTACAATACTCTACTCCGCTCTAAGTCATTCCTCTCTCTCATATTACTCCTCTCTATGCCACTCCACTCTATGCTAATCTACTCTGCTCTATACCACTCTGCTCTACACCACTCTACTCAACTCTACATAAGACCTTCTATGCCACTCCACTCTTCTCAACAACACTAACCTACACTCCATGCCACTTTACTCTAGGACACCCTACTCCACTTAGACACTCTAATCCATTCAACTCTTATCCACTCTACTCCCTTCCATTCTATGGCACTCTACTCCTTCCATTCCCCTCCACAACACTCGATGCCATTCCACACCACTCCATGACACTCCACTTCACTCTATTCCACTCCACACAATTCCACGCCACTCCATAACACTCCACTCGACTCCACTTTATGCCATTTCATGCCACTCTCCTTTACCCCGCTAACTTTTCGTCTTGCTGAACAGCAGCCACACTGGTACAGTGCTCTGTGAAGGCTGAACATGTATACTGTGTACATATGAAGGTACAGTACATTGACAATCCAAATGCCTGCTATTGTTGGTACATTGGACTGTTAGCATTAGGCAATGTTGGATTGCCCCAATGCTGGACCTAGGTAAGCCATGTTGTAGTATAATCATATTATACCAGGCACATCACAAATCAGGTGAGTAAAGTGCAGACAAGGTCCTAGAACAGCCTAGATTGCAACATGGTGCAAGGGTGCCAAGCTTTGATAGCTATGTGAATAGTCCTATTTGATTGACCACACTCTTCATTTTCTAACAATGGTGGGGCATTCTCAAGTCAATACGTATTCTTTACAATACTACACACATTAGACAGTACCCATAATTCTTTGTCTTCTTCACTTAGCTCCTTACACGTGACCAGTGCACTGCACATGAACAATGATCAATCAAGGCCCATACAGGCTTATGAGGGAATGTTTACCATTTTTGTAACATAGACTTATGTGAGACCATTTGGTGGGGGGACCAAAAACCCTGCCCATCTTGTGGCTTGATGACATATGAGTGCGCTGCCCAGCAATATACATGGTAGGTGGCCCCCACATCTCCAAGGAAGTAAACTCCTCAACTGTCAGGTTCTTGGCCCTGCCCCTGCCCGAGATCTCACTACCCCCACTAGCCACTGTCAGCCCAAAAACAGATACACTATCCTTTCTCCTTACCCTTATAACAAGAAACCCCTATTTAAAAAACAATACACAAAACAACACAAAACACAATTACAAGACAAACATGACGGTTTTGGGACACAACAGGGACAGCACTGACACCAACAAGACCAGGAAACAGCACCCAACTCTCCAGCAATCAACAAACACTTCTACTAGCCAGTACAGACAAATAGACTGTAAGTGAAAGTGAAATAAACTTCACACTTCCTGGTTTGCAGCACGGCTGAACTATTGCATCATTTTCTGTGTGGATGTGTCACATTTCCAACATATGCATCATGTTTCCTACTAAAGCATCCTTTTTTCTGATGCTTTGCAAGAGAAATAGCCAAGTCACAAGTTACACACTGCCTAATGACGTGTTTTTGACACTTTGGCATGGATGCGTGGCTTCTGAATGACTCTCTTTCCACTAAAGCATCACGTTTTGTGCTACAGAGTCACATTTCCTACTAAAGCATCATGTACTGCTAAGAAGTGTCCTTTCCTAGAAAAGTGTTAGCCTTTCCTGTGCAAGCATTCCCACTAAAGTGTCACGTTTACTACTGAAAAGTCTCCTTACCTAGTGAAGTGTTAGCCTTTCCTACTTAAGCATCATGTTTGGTGCTATAGTGTCACCTTTTCTACTAAAGCATCATGTTTACTACTTAAAAGTCATCTTTCCTAGAAAAGTGTCACACTTCCTACTAGAGTGTCACATGTCCTACTACAGTGTGGTTTGTTACTGACATCACTAGGGAAAAGGGCAAGGTGCACGTTACACACAACACATGACAATGTGCAGTGCATTCTTTCAGATGCTTTGAAGTTGATGTTTGCCTTCGACCTGTTTGTAAACTTTTGAGGGCTACATCTAGTTGATGAGATGTGTGTAAGTGGATGTTTCCTAGGATTGTGACATAAATGCAAAGACAACTAATGATTTCGAGCATGTATTGTCATCTTGAACCTTTATAACATGTTCGTCTCAATGGTCCATTCCCAAACATGTGGATCAAGTGTAGAAATGTTGCACAATAGGTGAACGCCCGCGATTGCCAGCAGCAGTGTTTTTGATGTTTTCACCGTCGGCATCCTCCTCTTCCTCCTCCATCGGGTCCTGCTGTTGTTAGTCCCAGTCCCAGGGGACATTAGTCCGCACACATATTTTGTGCAGTATGACACACACCAGTATAATTTTCCACACTATTTGGGGGGAGAAGAGACATCTACTCCCTGATATCTCCAGAAAGCGGAACCTGGCCTTGAGCAGGCCAAAGTTTCCCTCAACAATATTTTGTGCCTTGCTGACTGCCCGGTTGTAGGGCTTCTACAGCTCAGTCTGGGGGTGTCCATAGGGGGTAATTACCCACGGTTGAAGCTCATATCCCTGGTCAGCTGAAAGTGAAAAGAAAGGACAACTGTCAATACTTTTGCTCACTGTTACAGGTACATGCCAGGCCAAGTGTGTTATATGTAATTACATTGTCATAGTCATTTCTAACATTGTTTTTCAATATGTATTAGTCATACAGTTGTTAATTGGTTTACACAGGTCTCCTCCATTACTCTGTTTAATGTCAACTGCTCGGCATGGGCTGATACATTGGACACTTCTACATCCCGACTGCCATGTTGATCCTCTAGTTTTCTATGATGTCTCTTTGGAGATGCTCCTGACCACTCTATGTTATGTGCTCCCACTACATGTGCAACATGGCCGATTGGGCATCAATCATTTGAGTAGTTGCTTCTCCCTAGGTGGGTAGTGACATAGCAGAGATGCTGTACACTGACATACATATGTCCATGATAAACCACAGATGTCGGTGGAGGGATACAGGGCAGGCCTGATGAACCATGGGAGTGGGATTTAGACACCGCCGGAGCGCCCATGGAACTCCTCCCTTGCACACAGTGATGCTACACAGCATTTGGCCCAGAAATGCATTGCTCTGTACCCTTCCATCATTCAACGGCAGCCATAGTGGCTCTGCGTGTCTTGACTTGTGTAACATGGTGCATGTGTGAGGCACAACCCTCATGATTAAGCACCTATCTGCATCAACAGACACTGAGATGGTATTATGTATACATTTCTAACTGTTAGTGGATGTGTTAGGTATTTGAGGTTTGCTTACATACAAGTAGGCCATTCCCATAAAGTCTATTTTGGAACTGATCATTTATGATAGAGTGCCTGAATATGTTTGCGTCATGCACACTCCCGGGATATTTGACCAGAACATTACTGAACAGGCCTCAATGGTCCACAATGGCCTGGACATATATGGAGTGGGTGTGCTACCGGTTTCTGTACAGATGGGATGCGGCTGCAGGGAAACGATTTGTACATGTGTGCTGTCCATGGCACCCAGCACATGTGGGATCCCCGCAAATGGCATGAAACCCTTATGTTGTCTCCAGCTGCAATTCATGGGTGTTGGGGAAGAGGAGGTAGCAGGGTGGCAGAAGGATGATGGCATCCAGGACTGAGGGAAGAAATGAGGAAAAAGATGGCTGGGAGATTATGAACACTGGCAGCTGTTATCTGGAAGGTGCCCAATGCCAGCAGGTGTAGTACAGCCATGAGCTTCACCTGTTGAGGGATGTTGGTAGACCTGGCAGCTGTTACCTGTAGCCTTGGTGCAATCAAGTGTAACAGCTTCACAATGGACTCCATCCTCAGTCGGTAATAGGTGACAACCTGATCCTCCCGGAGTCCATATAGGAAAGTCTTCTGGTGATAAATACGCTCCCTTCTCCTGCAATGCCTTTGTGGTGGTGAGGGGGTGGGTGGGAGTGGTTGTTTCCTTGCAACTCCCAGATGCAATATATGCACCTCCATGGTGTTTTTGTGGTTGTCACACTGTTCTATCTAACTTCTCTTTATGTACAAATGTCAATGTGTCATTTCCTACACATGGGTTTCACAGGCACAGAATTGTTTACGCTATTGGACTGCTGCGCGACTCAAGCCGACAATGCGTCATTTTTGTAAAATCTCGTAAATATCCATGTGTCTGTTTTACTGCTGAATTTACGATGGAACACCCACTTTGAATTATTTTAATGCTTATGTGACACAGGTGATTCCGATGCAGGTTACTTTTGACGCAGGACTTCAGAAAGTGACACATCCCCCAAGATACCTCACATTGTAAATTTGGAGTACTCACAGCACCGCCAATGCATCAAAAAGTTTGATGTATAAATGAGCCCCTGGGTGGGGCCATGAAGTCATTTACACAAAGGCAGGTGACAGAGGAGCTCCTATTATGTGGGGGAAGAGTTGCTATTGTGTAGGGGGATCGAGTCATCATATGATTTTCAGAAGGTTGGATTAATTCTATTATCTGACTTTTAATTCTTCTATGTTTGCCTGCACTCTGTCATTGTCATGGCTCCTAGTGTGGTGTTGTTTACCTGGTGAGGTATTGGGAGCCCAAATTAGGTTTCTTAAGCAGGAGGAGGATTTGGGCTGTGTTCAGGGATGTTGTGGCGGTGCCTGTTTGAAGGGAGCTTTTATGATGCTCAGGTAAGGAGCTACAGATGAAGAGGGTGGGGAGTCAGGAGAATATCATGATCATATGATACTTTTAGGTGAGTTTGTAAATTTTCTTCTTTTTTACCCAAAGTGAATATTTTCTCATGATGCAGACATACACTTTGCAGATAATACAGCTGCTTTTCTTCAAAAGTCAAAGGCCTACTAGATTACATGGGCTTTCACAATAAACTACCACTCGGGAAGCCTAGTTAGAATTTTGGTTAATTCTTCTGTTCTGACAATTATGGTCCAAGTGAAGAATGAACTGCATCAACTCCTCTGCCTTTCAACTGTAGATAATACTAGGAGTGGAAATAAATTCTGCTCCAGAGGTAGAGGTCACACAGTTTTGGCCATTCCGAGTTACGCTCGTAGCGCAGAGTTCAGGACAAACTCAGCCAACAGCTGCGTTGGTGGAGTTTGTTCTTACATGCGGCTCACCAACGGTAAGCTGGTGAGTGAAAACTGACATCCCCTAGCACCATTTTTGGGCACTAAGAGGGCACCTGGCGAGATATTCTCAACATGGGCGGTCTCGGGCTGCCACTACCGTTTATGGTGAGAAGGCTGCCACTCGAGAAGAAAATCGACTTGAGCGGCAGCAATGAAGCAGCAGCCTCTGGCGCTCCACATGGTGCAGTTTGCACTGATTTTGCAGTGCAGAACAAGCTTCTAATGCTTAAACTCAGCAGGAGCAACTAGGCTTGCCAATTTCCACCTGATTGCAGAACTCTGCAGAATCTCGTAGGTTTTCATAAAACTCCACAGAATTTCTTGGAGTGAAACTCCATAGGATCTACTTAAGGCTCCTTAGCACACGTTTTGTACTATTAGTTTAAGCAGTATACATGTGTTTCCACCATACATCAATTTTTCACTCATAAATAAATCAGATCCTTTTAGTCAGGATTGTCGTTGATGTTCTTTTTATTTTCTGGAGACGTCACAGCCAACACGTGTTTCGTCGTTACGGGAATGTAACCCACAACTTTCTCAAGGCTGTTAGGTAAAGAAAAAGGACAATGTAACTTACCATATTTGATCATTACACTGTGTTTTTGTCCATTAGATACAGTTAGTACATCAATTATACTAGCGTGATTTGGTGGTGTTTATAATTATATATACTTTGCATTAGTACATTGGTTTTTGCAGATATATATGCATAGTTTTCTGATATTCCATTATTAAATATACAGAGTATATTTCTGATAATACAGAAGGTCTATGCGCCCATAATGAGAATATGGAGAAACCATTGACTCCTTTTGTCACCGTGCATCATGGCTATTTGTGTGCAGAGTGATTTTTTATATATATAACAAATAGTGTCATTGTGAGTTGCCTATTACCGTGATAACATGCATAGCGTAAGAAGTGCTTAGGGTACCTATTCTCCAATTTGAAGCTCTTTCTGTGTGGGGGAAAATGGAGGGAAGTTTTGATTAGGACCAGACCTGACTGTGCTACAGGCGTCTTAAACATTTTAGATTCTCTTTTCTATATTAACGTAGGGCATACTTACATTTGTTGAGGTGATATTTCCAACCCTCAAAGGGGTTCTGTTAAGGGACTTTATTCTTTGCGTATATCTCCTCTGTGGTAACTAGTGTGTTGGTTTCCTCAGTTGGTCAGCTGTAAGTTAATGTTTAATAGTATTACTTGTCTGCTATTGTTTAGGTTGTAAACGCATATGTTCAGCAGTTCTAGCGCCTTTAGTGAGAGTACGAAGGCTTATGATATGCGAGAGATTTCTTAGCGTGTATGTTTATTTAAAATCCCACCTTGTTGTAGGTAAATTAGAGGGTGGCCAGTTTCGATTCATTATGAGTATTACAAACATGTTTTAGGCTCTTTTGGCTACATTTATTGCCCGTTCAAACATAAACATGACCGTGTTGGGTCTATCTAATCACAAAAGGGTACTGAGTTTTATTACGAGATTGAAAGTGATACGCTGAACAGTTAGATTCAGCGTTTGTCGGTAACCAGTTCCAAGTATTAAGACCTCGGTTAAGTTTATAACCATTGTCACAGTTTATTACCTCCAATGTTGCGAGGTGTGGTCGTTACATATACCGCTAGCTTAACATGGCCCCTAAGTTGTGAATTTAAAAGTTTTATAAGTAGCGGAGGCGCGTTTAGTTACGGGCGACTTGCGCATACTCGTGTTCCCGTTGTTAAAAAAAGGGGGCTTTCTTACCTTTCGCTGTAACAGTCGTGCTTGGATCTCTGTCCCCTCTGCCGTTTGTATGATGCAGTATTTACTACCCTCCTTGCTTGCCATATATGCACTGTACGAATAATGCCGTACCACGTGATAGAATCTACTTCCGGTTTGCCGGTTTTAGCGTGGGCAAAGCTTAGTCAGGATTCTTCCCGTTATGACGGTGGCCATCTTAGCCTCCCTAAATGTGTATGTGTTTACATTGGTTCAGAACGCAGATATGTGCTAATCCTGATTTAAAGGCTGTTTATTCTAGAGAATCGTCATCATTTTGTTAGTATTCATATTTTCATATATTCAAATCTAATTATAACTTGTAGTCGAAAGGTCAGTTAGCTTACTGAATTATTATTATTTTGTTGCCAAATTGACTAGTAATCTTTTGGTTCTTGGGCGGTCGTTCTCCTGAATTAAGATCTTTCTGTAACACAAATATGTTCAGTGCCAATACTGTGTGCTCATATTGGTAAACTTTAACATTCTCCCAAATATAACTCTCATACACGTGTAATTTGGATGGTTCTTTCTCAGCGGTATATAGTGGGTACCCGCTATTTTACACGTGCGTGCGTAATCATCGAGTTATTTTTGTATTGTGCACCCTCCACCAGGAGGTTTTGCCTTTGGTTTAAGGCAGTAGTGATCGTGAATAATAGGGGAGGGGTTGTGGTGATGATAAAACTTAAAAAATCCGGACAGCCAGACTAAGACAATTTTAATAGGTCTGGATTCGGACTAGGTTGAAAAATTAATGGTGCACTTTTTGAATTGGTAAGGGGTTCAAGTGCATTTCATGTCTAAAAAGAGGTCAACATGTTTCAGCCTTTGGTAGTCAGAGGATCTTAGGCTTTCGTCAGGACCAATAGGGGTGAATAAATAGTGAAAAAGCAAATTTTGTGAGAAGAGAAAAGGTAAATTGACCTGATCCTTCGGAATTCAAGGTTTCATTGTACCTGAATAATGAAAAACCACACACAAACAACAACAAATAGGGAGAAAGGGTGCGGGAAAACACGTATTATATACAGTAGTTCCTTGTAGTTTATCAGGAACTCATGAATGGCAATGCTTTACCTCATACTCATTTCAGGCGTCAACTCTTCCTTTTTCATACTCCGATAGGTAGGGCTAGTACTGTATTTTGGTGCCCATAGTTTTATCATAGTACTTTCTCAGTGCGTGGTTTACGGTGAAAACTAGTAGGTGTGGCTGGTCCGTAGTGGCTTGCATACCTCATACACACCATGCTCACTATCGCATATCACACGTGTGGTTATAAATATAAATGAAAATATAAATATAAACATGCTCTTTTCATTGTCAGAAAACGTCTAAGAGTCGTTGTTGCGAAGTGCGCGGTGAATGGCTATCATTGTGCCCAATTAATTAATTAAATTTCCCACAACTTGTGTTTATTCATCCCTCCAATATTGATAACAAGTCACAAGTAAAGCGGGAAGTAACTCTTCCCTTTCCAGTAACCGCGTGTTAAATTCCACCCGGAACCGCACCTCCTGGTAGTTCCGGGTGATTGAGAGGCAGAGCCAGCACATGCGGCAGAGTCCGAGTTAGAAGGGACACAGGTAACGCGATGCGCATTCCGTCAGCAACACGGGAACCAAACCGCAAGTATACACCACGGCTTGTAACGACTTGTTCTTAATACTCCCCTAGTATACCTCTCTCGACAAGCCTTCATCCCCGATGAAGTATTTCTTCATCCTAAACAAGGTATGCATTAGCGCGCGCCACGCATTGGGCACAATGATAGCCATTCACCACGCACTTCGCAACAACGACTCTTAGACGTTTTCTGACAATGAAAAGAGCATGTTTATATTTATATTTTCATTTATATTTATAACCACACGTGTGATATGCGATAGTGAGCATGGTGTGTATGAGGTATGCAAGCCACTACGGACCAGCCACACCTACTAGTTTTCACCGTAAACCACGCACTGAGAAAGTACTATGATAAAACTATGGGCACCAAAATACAGTACTAGCCCTACCTATCGGAGTATGAAAAAGGAAGAGTTGACGCCTGAAATGAGTATGAGGTAAAGCATTGCCATTCATGAGTTCCTGATAAACTACAAGGAACTACTGTATATAATACGTGTTTTCCCGCACCCTTTCTCCCTATTTGTTGTTGTTTGTGTGTGTTTTTTCATTATTCAGGTACAATGAAACCTTGAATTCCGAAGGATCAGGTCAATTTACCTTTTCTCTTCTCACAAAATTTGCTTTTTCACTATTTATTCACCCCTATTGGTCCGGACGAAAGCCTAAGATCCTCTGACTACCAAAGGCTGAAACATGTTGACCTCTTTTTAGACATGAAATGCACTTGAACCCCTTACCAATTCAAAAAGTGCACCATTAATTTTTCAACCTAGTCCGAATCCAGACCTATTAAAATTGTCTTAGTCTGGCTGTCCGGATTTTTTCAGTTTTATCATTACCACAACCCCTCCCCTATTATTCACGATCACTACTGCCTTAAACCAAAGGCAAAACCTCCTGGTGGAGGGTGCACAATACAAAAATAACTCGATGATTACGCACGCACGTGTAAAATAGCGGGTACCCACTATATACCGCTGAGAAAGAACCATCCAAATTACACGTGTATGAGAGTTATATTTGGGAGATATCAGTTCCTCGACTTGTGAAACCCAAGGTTTAAGCAGGACAAGTGATCCTTTTCCCTTTTTGATTAGAAGAGTTAACTACGGAGACTGAAAGGATCTTCTCTCTACCTCCCTACCCCTTTGATGATACAAACTTTAACATTGCCATTAAGTGTCTATATTGTTGGTGAATATATATATGTTGTGGTTGTGAAGTCAGGTACTATAAGTGAGTCCATATTGCTATTCTCAATGAAATAGTGAGATTTAAAGTAGCAATCTTCTGCTAAGTTTGTAGTGAGGTTCCAATTCGCCAGTTGTTATGCGATAGTGTGGTTTCTCCATTCAAAATGGGTTCAGAACAGGTTCATGTGCCATTAAAAGGCCTAATCATATCTATGTAACAACAGTTCAGGCATTACTACATTTCAGCAGTATTTTGTTTACATTTCTTACATGCTATCATTAACCTAGCCACAATAATTGTTTATATTGATCATACTAGACATCGTCAAATTCTGTATTTGGTAATTGGTTGTTTCTATTCTGTTCATGTGCCTAGGAAATAGTGTAGTTCATGGTCTATGTTGAGGCCTAGTTCTACACTTCTGAGTGTCGGTATCCAGGTTGCCTCCCTTCTCCTAAGAGCAAGTTCCCTGTTACCCCCCCTTGGGTGGGTAGGTACGTGTTCAAATCCAAAAAATTGGAAAGGGTGATTAGATGTCTGTGCTGGGCAGATAGACATGGTGCTGCCACTGGGTAACGCATGTCTCCTTGTTTTACCACCCTGATGTGTTCATTTATCCTGTCCCTCAGTGGTCTCTTGGTGCTTCCTATGTATCTTTTGCCGCATTTGCAGTCTAAAGCGTAGACTACAAATTTGGTAAGACAGTTTATGCCAGTGTGTATGCGATATTTTTTGTTGTCTGGTCCTTCAAATTCTTTCTTCTTTTTGTATGCCCACTTGCAGGCAACGCATTGCCCACAACTAAAGAATCCTAGGGGGTCATTAGGATGGCGGCCGGACTTTGCCCGACCGCCATCCTCGTGGTAATCGGGACCGCCCGCCATAAGGGCGGGGGTCCCGTGGTATGCCCTACGTTAATATAGAAAAGAGAATCTAAAATGTTTAAGACGCCTGTAGCACAGTCAGGTCTGGTCCTAATCAAAATTTCACTCCATTTTCCCCCACACAGAAAGAGCTTCAAATTGGAGAATAGGTACCCTAAGCACTTCTTACGCTATGCATGTTATCACGGTAATAGGCAACTCACAATGACACTATTTGTTATATATATAAAAAATCACTCTGCACACAAATAGCCATGATGCACAGTGACAAAAGGAGTCAATGGTTTCTCCATATTCTTATTATGGGTCCATAGACCTTCTGTATTATCGGAAGTATACACTGTATATTTAATAATGGAATATCAGAAAAATATGCATATATATCTGCAAAAACCAATATACTAATGCAAAGTATATATAATATTAAACACCACCAAATCACGCTAGTATAATTGATGTACTAACTGTATCTAATGTACAAAAACACCGTGTAATGATCAAATATGGTAAGTTACATCGTCCTTTTTCTTTACCTAACAGCCTTGAGAAAGTCGTGGGTTACATTCCCGTAACGACGAAACACGTGTTGGCTGTGACGTCTCCAGAAAATGAAAAGAACATCAACGACAATCCTGACTAAAAGGATCCTATTTATTTATGAGTGAAAAATTGATGTATGGTGGAAACACATGTATACTGCTTAGACTAATAGTACAAAACGTGTGCTAAGGAGCCTTAAGTACTTTGTGGCCCAGGCCAAACCTAGAAGAGGGAGTGTGGTTCTCTTCTCCTTGTAGCACCGTCCCAAGAAATATTTATCTAGAATCACCAAAGGTGAATTTTCCCTTGCGGCGCCATAACCTAGAAAAATACCACCAGCCAAGTTTAAAAAACTCCATGGGCTCTACCCATCCCTACATAATATGTCCTTTTTTTGTGTCCTCATTTGTATTCCGCCAGTGTACATTTAAGAGTTCGAATAAGAAAGCAGAAAAAAGACAAACAGAGGAGGAAGCCTTAAGTCTTTCATCTTTCGGTCCCAGAATGAGGGTAACTCATCACTCCTTTTACAGAGAGCATGTGCTGGACATTACGGGCCCTCATCCGTCCCAAACCATATTCCTCATTATTTGCTTCTCTCCCTCCCATTCTCCCTCTCCATTATAACAGGCCCCACAGAATGCTCTGCACCAGGTTTATCAGTCCGTACCTTTTGGACTATTCCTGGCCTGTGCAGCAGTACATAATCATAGGACTAAATTAACCGTTATACCAACTAAAGAAGAAGAAGACGACCATAAAAGAAACAATAGCTACAAATTAGAAAGAGAAAACAGTAAAGCATTAAATAAAACATTACTTCTGGCTATTTTTTTTTAACTCTTTTAGCCTTATCTACATTTACACCAATCATCCCATAAATCCCAACATTTTGTTCTTTTTGTTACACTTATTGCCCTGTCTAATTTTGCGAGCCTGTGGATCGAGTTAATCCATTCATACTCTACCGGGGGGACAGGCAAGATCCACTTAATACACAGCTCCCTGCGCGCCAGTAGAATTAACAAGAGCATTAGAGTTTTATGATTTTTAGATACATTGATTGTTATATCCTCATCTGGGGTTACACCAAAAATTACCTGTGGGAGACTCACCTTGACTTCAGACCCCATAATACTGAAAATCGGCTCACCTACTTTTTCCCAAAACGATTGTATAGCAGGGCATCGCCAAAACATATGTGCTTCATCCGCGTCTACTTCCCCTCACTTTTGGCACTTCACTCTTTGGAACCAATTTTGGATAATCTTCTTGGGGTCCAATACGCTTTGTGAACAGTAAATAAATGATTTTTTCTTAGTGGTGCAGCTTTAACACTTTGCCATAATTCAGATAGAGATACTTGCCATAAGGTATCCCGATCGTAGCTCGGCAGCTCTTTCCTCCAGATAGTTTCGGACCACTGCTGAGAATCTTCATGAGATTGAATTAGCAGCCAATACCATATAGCAATTTCTTTCTGTCCCACAGGGAAAGTAGCTGCCTTCCGTTCAAAAAATTCATTTCCATTCCCAGCTTTTTAAAGTGATTTAGCCCAGCTTGCTAATTGGAAATATTTAAATTTAGAAACAGCCCCTTTTGTAATATCCTGAAGTTTTTGCCATCCAATTAATTAAGCGTTCTCCAACAGCTCACCCCATCTTTCTATTCCATTTTCTTGAATTGGGATTGCAAGAGAGTCTTCTAGGCAAATTGGAGTTCCCGGTGACTTCCATATTGGGGCCCATGTACTATTATAGGGAATTCGTAGTAATGCTCTTATTTGATGCCAACCATTTCAAGCTGCCAATAAAACTTTTAATTTCACTTTCTTGTAGTATTTTAGGTCGCCGAATTTAAACAAGAAAAACCTGGCTTGGGACTGAAAACCTGATGTTAAAGCCTAAAATAATGGTGAAAAGAAAGTAGTATCGCCCGGTAGTTGCCTGAAGATTTTTAAATGGAATGCCCTCTGGTACTGCAAAAGGTCTGGAGATGCGATCCCTCCGTTCTCCTTTCTTACTCTAAGCTTTCGCCAAGCTATCCGAGGTCTTCTTTTTGCCCATATAAAACTTGTAAAAAGGCCTTGTAACTTGGTTATCAATTCCTTCTTGAACTCCAGAGGAATAGAGTTAAATAGAAAAGTATACTTTGGAAGGATTACCATTTTTAGCAGGTTTGATTTTCCTAGGAAGGATAGAGGAAGTGAATCCCATTTCTGTAATTGTGTCCTAACTTTAGAGGTTACGTTATCGAAATTTACCATCGCTATTAAATCAATTTTCTGTACTACCTCTATACCCAAATATCTGATACTGTGCTGAATCTGATAACAACTATAATGTGTATTCCATTTCATAATTTCTGTTTTACCTTCATTCACTGCATAGCCTGATATTTCTCCAAAACGTTTTAAAGTGTCCCAGATGGCTATTATTGAGTCTTGAAGATGACCCATGAAAAGCATTAAGTCATCTGCATAAAGGCTTATTTTCTTCTCCCAACCATTGCATGAAAAAGGGGTGATGTCCTGGCATTCCCTTAGCTTAATAGCTAGCGGCTCAATATATATGTCGAAAAGTAATGGGGAGAGGGGGCACCCTTGCCTGGTATCTCTACCTATTATAATCTGCGGTGAAAGGGTACCATTTACCAGAAGTAGTGCGACAGGATTTTTCTATAAAGATTTAATAGCTTGTTAGAAATTATTTCCTAAATTAAAATGCCAAATTATTTTCTGAAGAAAAACCAATTAACCCTTTCAAACGCTTTGGCTGCTTCGCAGGTCATAATTGTTAAGGGTTTAACGTTTACAGTGGCCATATCAATTGTACCAATTAATTCCTGAGTTAAGTCATGCAGGTGTCTGCCCTTAATAAAACCCTTCTGATCATTGTGAATCAGAAGACCGACCACCCTCTCCAATCTCTTTGTAATTATTTGTGTAAAGATTTTATAATCTGAGTTGAGTAGGGAGATCGGTCTATATGACTAACAGACCTTAGGGTCCTTATTGGGTTTTAATAGTACAATAATTGTTGCTGCTTGCCAAGATGCGGGCAGATCTTGTTTCAAGATATAAATGTAATTAAACAGGTCCAATAAAATGGGGGCTAGTTCTTCTTTTAATAGAGAATATATTTCATTGGGTAAGGCATCAGGAACTGCAGCGTTACCTTCCTTTAAGCTTTTAATAACCCTATAAATTTCTTCAATCGTGAAAGGTGCTGATAGTTCTTCCTTAAGTTCTTCACTAAGATAAGGGAGATTTATGTCCTGCAAAAAAGCTGCTATTTGTTCCGTGTCCGGATTTAAATTCTCTGTGTAAAGGTCTTGAAAAAATGTTGAGAATGCATGTTTAATCCCTCCCTCTTCAGTGATTCCTAGTCCAGTTTCTTGACATTTAATTTCTTTAATTGTACTTCTAGCTTGATCTACCCTTGTTTTCCACGCTAATAATTTGCTGCAGCCTTCCCCATACTCATGATTCGCAAATTTACTCGCCTCCCATCTTTTTCTTATTCTGATCTTCAAGTAATCAGCTAGATTGCTCTTTGCTTTTTTTAGCTCTACTTCATTGGTTATATTTTGGGAATATTCTAGATTTCCCTGTGCCTGTTTGATTGCCTCTTCTAATACCTGAAGTTCTATCTTTTCCTTTTTCTTATAAAATGAACTGATACCTGTTAGTGTACCTCTAAGATACGCTTTAAACGCATCCCAGACTTTATCTATGGGGGCAAAATTGAGATTAAAAGAAAATAATTTGCTAGTTGAATGCTTCAGTTTTCCTGTTATTATAGAGTATAACAGTAAAGATCTATTCATAGTCCATCTTCTTTCTTCTATGTTATTTCTTATCTCGAGATATAAGGATACTGCGAAATGGTCAGACAGGTGTTCTGGTATGTGTGATACCTTACTAATTTGCTGACTAATCGAGGCTGACACTAGAAAGAAATCAATTCTCGACCTGTGGCCATGTTTTTTTATTCTGAAAAGTATATTTCCCTGCGTGTAATCCAGTTCTAACACCTTTGTAATCCAAATATCTATTAAGCCTAAATGTTGCATTAGTTGCTTTACTACTGCCCTCATTTTTGGGACTACCACTGCTGACCTCTTAGATGTAGTATCTTGTGTTGGATCCAAAGGAATGTTAAAATCGCCCCCCATGATGTTGGGAATGAGAGAGCACAAATCTGAAAAATGTATAAGTACACCATATTTACAAGCACGTAGTGTTAGTTTAAATTGTATTGCACAAGAGTGTCAACTTATATAAGAGAAAAATATGAGTGTTTGTTTTAATTAGAATAGATGCATATATAAGAGTGGAAAACTAATGTAGAGGTTGTAGAAATGTTAAAATGATGCTGGAGTCACACGTTAAATGAATAAGTGAAAACGAAATGTAATTCTGCAAACCATGAAAATGTGTAGGCCACATGGCATTTCACAGGAAACGAAAGATGCTGCTACACTTTTAGTGACGTGGATTTTAAAGTCATTAGAGTGCAAATGTATTATTAGGCCTAGTATTGAAGTATATGTTTTATAGATGTGTTGCATTATAGAAATGTGTGCTAGTTAAAGAATACTGTTTAAATCAAGTTAAAATGTTTTCAGAGTGCAGGGACCCGCTTCATGTAAATCAAGTAGGCCTGAACAGATAATGTCGTTTCTTTGATCTGCAATGTGCTCGTTACAGAAGAGGTCGAGAGGCACCAAGTACAAAGTTTTACACATGTTTTATGACCTATAGATATGGTGGAGTCTGGAATTTGAGGCCCACTGTAGGATGGTCTGAATGCAGGTGCGAGGGGTCCTAATCAGTTGTAATGAATGGAGCTTTGTTCAGCGACGCCTGGCGCAGGCCTGGAGGAGGTTTCAGGAATTTCAGGGGGTACCAGCGAACTGGAGAAGAAGCCTGGGAACCAAGGTCAACTTTAACGAGGGTCCCGAAGAGTACCATCATGGAGTCTGCCGCCAAATTCGGTACCACGTGAGGGGCGTCCCGAGGGGCGTTCCTATCGGAAATGTGATTTTGTATTAGGGAAAGCGACCCGGGGATGAGGCAGAACAGAAGATTTTGGAAGCCTAAGAGAGCGGTGGGGTAGGCAGATAGGCTGATCACAAGAGACCTATTTACAGAAGAGCAAAGAGAAGTGCGTGATCTTCTTAGGAAGACACCACGGCTGACACCTTTTGGGGTAAAGATCTTGTTAAGTAGGGATGTCACTTAGTCTAGTGTAGGGACAGACTAACAGAATTTTCTTTTCTGTAATGACTCTTAAGTTGCAACTTGTATCCATTTTGGCAACTCTGATGATTTTCGAACTTGTACTTATTATTCTGTTTTGTAGACTCAGATTAGTCAAAGAATATATGTTTATAGTGATACCAGTGTACCTTTTAAACCTTATCTTGAGAAGTTTGTATCTTCAATTATCTTTGACTTTATATTAAATCTTTAAACTTTATCACTGGTCAGTGGTTATTTAGAGTGGTGTAAGTTCTTAATTGACTAACCTAGTAGTAGATTATCTTTTACTCAATGACAGGTACCAACGATTCAGTCGACATGATTTGGGATCTGGTAAGGTAAATAGAGACCAGAAACCCCGCGTTAACAGTTGGTAGCAGTTTAGGATGGTTATCTTCTTGAGGAAGGTAATCTAGATTAGGTTAGTTTACCCCAAGGCCCCTAGACATCGAGAGACGAGCAGCGGAAGAATCGTGCGCCGAAGGTGCAGACGGGGCGAGAAAAGCAGCAGTATCGGAGGAGAGTGAGTATAACAAGGGTCATGCGTGAACAGATTGCGGTGTTTTGTGTTGTATTTGTATTGTAATGTCTTGCGGAGTTGAATGCCTGTAGCGTGATTGTGAGAAGGTTGTGAGCGCGCGCAACCTGGTAAATTGGTTACCTGTAAACGGGTGAACCGGTGAATCTTAAGTTCAGGCCAGAGCTTAAGTGGTTTTGGGTGTATCGAACATCCAGAGTAGTTGTCGACCATAGTACGGAAGTCATGAGGTACCATTGACCGCCGTGGGACCGAGATAGGGGGAGTGTAAGAGTGAGCGTATGAGTAACGGACGCTGGTCGGAAGTTACTGTGTGTGAGTAACCTATCAGAGAAGGCGATTGTCTGGAAGTAAACGGAAAGACATTTCGTCAAGTTAAGGGGACAACTACAGAAAGACTGTGGGCGTACAGTCAAGAAAGGTGATCGCTTGGACAGAAGTAATCATTTTTCAGAGTATGAATGGGATGCACGCATGACCGAGGAGACGAGCTGAAAAAGGAGGGGAACTGCTGCGAAGGGGGACGAGTGACGTCAGAAAGAGCCGCGCTGAGATAGGGTGGCGAGTGAAGAGCCGCGACGCGATAGGACGGTTGGTGTGACGTCGGCAAGAGCCGCGACGCGATTGGACGGCTGGTGCGACGTCAGTGAGAAGTCGCGATCGGATAGGCCAGTTAGCGAGAACAGCGCGGTGATTGGTAGATTGTCATCAGGAAGTAAACAAACGCGGAGAAAAGAGAAATCATGAAGTGCTTTAAGTGTTTGAAAGGGATTTTTAAAAGAAAAAGAAGTGAACATTATTACGGGGAAGAGGCACCGCCGGAGGGTACACCAGCTCATTATATGGCAGCGAATGTGGGGTTGTATACGATATTATGGATTGGGGCTTGGAATAAGCTTACGGAAGGAAATGAAGAAATGCAGTTCCCTAAGTATGGGACGTTTAAGTTAGAAGTGTTACATCGGTTAAAAGCAACCATGTCCTCATTGAAACCCCCGCCTAGACCAACCCAGTTTGAGGCCCTTAATGCATGGATTAGGGCGGCGCACGACAGGAATTTGAACAGGCGTCAACAAAGATTGACTCGATCGGTAAGAGCAGTGCGAGATTCTAAATGGGACGAAGAGGCAAAGAGATGGAGGGTACAGGCTATTGAGGTAGAGAAGTTGTATCCAATGAGGGAGGTGGTAGGTGGGAGGAACCTCATGGAAGAGGATGAGGAGAGCGATTCGGAGGACAATGTGATAAACAGATTGTTGATCGACAGACCACCTCCGAGAGTCGGGGAAATTGAAGATAGAGGACTAGCAAGGGAAGATGGGACTGCCATAGAGGGGTTTACACCACTCCCTATATCGGAATGGACACCTATCAAAGGCGAGGAGACACCTCAAAACAACACAATACAGAGTGTAGTGGGAAGGTTTGTGGTACAAAAGACGCCAATCACCGAAAAGGCTGAGTCTTTTGCATTACCGGATGCTCTTCAAGTACCTGTTACCATAGGACCTATAGTGTCGATTTACAATCCAGATCATGGGAGAGGGGAAGAGCAGGCACAGTTAGATAGAGAAAGGATTGAGATGGAAAGGAGGAATAACACGACAAATGCATGGAAGCAATTGCCAGGATCGGTAACGTGGAACACCCCATTCGATACGACGGTGGGTCCCAACCTGAGGGGACCACGGCCGAAATCTTATACAGAATTAAGAGCAGATTTGAGAGAATGGGATGGGTCCACGGTAACTCCGAGTAATAGGTCAAGAACAGAACCCGAGTGGGAAAACCGAGGTAACGGGACTGTATCTCATTGCGGGGCTAGCGAGAGCAGTCAGGGGCGAGAGGGTCAAAGTCAGGAGAATAGAGGAGTTACACGTCCTACGAATGGGAGGGAACAGCAGGAGCAGAATGGTAGGAGTATGGAGTGTGAGGAGATGTCTCGCCTCATGCAAAACGAGGGAGACCAAAGAACACAAGAGTACAGAGATAGGTTTAGGTGCACTCATCACGCACCTGGGAAAGATGTACAACACTGGCAAAGAGGGAACAGTGAAAGATCACGTCATACATCAAGTGATCAGAGGTCACAGATGCAGGGAGAAGAAAGAGGGAGTAACGGAATGCCTTACCATGCATCCCGAGAACCTAGACAGGATGGGGAATGTGGGGCTATGAGGCGCGAAGGAGTGTTTCACCATACACCCCGAGAAGATGGAAAGGCATGGGACCTAGAGAGATGGGAGCATGGGAGGACTCCACATAACACACCAGAGCCTAGACGAAGAACTAGGACCTGGGATGAGAGAGAGGCTGAAGGAGCACCGAGAGCCGAAGTACTGAAAGCAGCTATAAAGGTTAAAAGGCTTGATGTCTCCAGCCTAAAATCCGATCTAGACGAGATTATAGAAGGGACGGTGCCTTTGGAAAGGATTGAGTTGTACGAACAAGATGAATTGCTATTTATAGCAAAGGATATTACTAGAAAGGCCAGAGCAATTCATGAGAAACTGTCTAACCTGGCAGACAGGTACATGGTAGATTTGTCCAGAACAAAGACATTACAGAGTAACCATAGGTTGCAGTACTCAGACCAAGACCTAGACGAGAAGAGAACTACAGGATTAAAAACACACATAAGAGAGTTGATATCGGGAATAAGGGTGTGGAGAGATCTGGACAAATGGGAGGAGAGATGGTCCAAAAGGGGTACAGTTAGACGGAGTACAAGTGTGATGTCCCCAGAGGGAAGGGTAATGCAGATGGAGGCGTTCCCTTTGCGAGAAATATCGAACGTAAATTATGTACATGTGCCCTGGAGTAGAGGAGATTTAGCTGCATTTACCAACTCATTTCCGAAGTTAAGGGAGAATCCAGTCGAGTGGTATAAGCAGGTAGAGAGGTTTGTAAAGATCTCCAAAGTATTGTGGATTGATTTGAACACCTTGTTTGACATTGTGGTTCCAGGGGATTTGTGGGTAACCTGCAAGATTAGTGTCCAGTGGCCAAATGTAGAACCTGAGAGGAATGCTAGAACTAATGGACCGTCGGACAGTGTCATGGAGAAATATGAAAGAGTAATAGCCTGGCTAAAGGATAAAGTGCCTCCACAAGATATAGATTGGGTAAAAATAGACAGACAAGACAGGAACCCAAAGAGACAGTTCATGAATTTTATGAACGATTACTGAAAATATTCAAACAATATAGTGGACTCGATGTAATGGATCCCAAAGACATAGGACAGTTTGTGTCAAAGTTCGTTTTGGGGCTGAGACCAGATATTTGTTTGATGATTCAACAACATTTAATCTGTTGGCAAAACAAACCACTAGATGAGATCCTGCGATATGCAAGATTCTGCAGTGACGAAATAGATTCTAAAAAGAAAAATCTAAAGGAGAAGCTGATGGTGGTGCAAATGCAGTCAGCCGGAAAGGGCGGACAACAGAAACAGGGGATGGGACGAAAGTCGAATGGTCAGAACAAGGATAATGAGGAAGGGCAGAGACCTAGAGTAGACTTTGCCACTTTAAAGAAGACGACAAAGTGCCACCAGTGTCACCAGGTGGGACATTGGAGACGCGAGTGTCCCTTTAACCCTGAAAATGGAGAGCTAGAATTAGAAGAGCAAGTTCAAGAGGTTCCAGCTCAAAAGGCGACAGTCCCAGGAAGCAAGGTGGTCAAAGGGGGGACTTCGGCTCCAAGAGCTCAGTTTCCACAGCCACCGAAAATCGCGACAGGGGGAAAGGTCTTTAAACAGATGCCTCTTTTTATTGAGGAAGAAAAGTGTTATTATATTGATCCATTGACAGGACAGCGTGTGAGTAGGGAAGAGGACTGTACCCTCGGGGCAGTCCTAGAGGTGGATCAAAGGGGGCCATTTGTTGAGGCTGAAGTGGCAGGATGTCCTACAACGTTCTTAGTGGATACTGGAGCTACTCGATCAACTCTGAGATCAGTGGTGGTTCCAGATTTACCGATGTCAGGGGAAACAATTCAAGTAGTAGGAGTTGCAAACAAAAGGATGACTAGTCCCTTAACTGAACCAGTATCCGTGAAAATAGGAAACCATATGAATGAACATCAGTTTGTAGTATGTGATTCGAGTCCTGTATGTCTGTTAGGAAGGGATTTGTTATGCAAATTGAATTGCACAATATACTGCACCCCGCAAGGAGTGGAGGTACAGACTACAGACGATGACGCTACCTTCAAGGTAGCCAATTCAAAATCTTGCATAGAACTATATCCTACTCTGACTGTAGAAGATCTTCCCCAGGACCTACGAGATGCTGTGGCATCGGGGGTATGGGATTTCACAGGCGAGGAAATAGGATTGATCAAGGGGGTAGAACCAGTGAAAATAATGGTAAAGCCAAATGCCGAGTATCCCAGAACGCCTCAATACAAATTGTCCCAGGAAACGATTGCAGGAATAAAACCTGTGATCGAGTCAATGATTCAACAGGGAATACTACAAGAAATCGTGGGAAGTCCTTGTAACTCCCCGATTATGGGTTTGCAGAAACCTAGTGGGAAATTCAGAATAGTTCAGGACCTTCGAAAAATTAACAATATAGTTGTTTCATGTTGTCCAGTGGTACCGAATCCGTCAGTGATACTGTTTCAGATACCATGCCAAGCAGAATGGTTCACAGTGATAGATCTTTGCCAGGCCTTCTTTTCAATCCCATTGGATGAAGAAAGCAGGTACCTTTTCGCTTTTATAATGGGAAATCGCGTCTTAACATGGTGTCGAATCCCACAAGGATTCACAGACAGCCCATCAATCTTCAACCAGTTGTTGAAGAAGAATCTCGAAAATCTAGTACTGCCGCAGAATTCGGTTCTGGTTCAGTACATAGATGACCTACTTGTTGCGTCAGAGACCGAGGAAGCTTGTAAAACAGATTCCATTGCCTTGTTGAACCATTTAGCTGAAAATGGACATAAGGTATCTCCGAGCAAGTTACAGTACTGTTTGACAGAAGTACAGTATTTGGGGCACCGGTTAGAAAAGGGAAAGCGTAAGGTGTCTCCAGATAGGATTGAGGCGATAATGAAGATGAATGCGCCTACGACACAGAGAGAAGTTAGGATGTTCTTAGGAATGGTTGGTTATTGTCGACAGTGGATAGTTAACTTTTCACTGAAAGCAAAGCCCTTACAGAAACTGACGCACAAGGAGGTGAGTGATCCGGTACCATGGGACGATGAATGCCTAGTGGCATTCCTGCAGTTGAGAGACGACTTGTGTCGTGCTCCGGCTCTGGGGATGCCCGATTACGAGAAATCTTTTTCGCTTTACTGCTGTGAGAGAGAGGGATGTGCTTTGTCAGTCTTGGCACAGACCCATGGAAATGCCCGTAGACCAGTTGCCTACTTTTCGGCTACATTAGATCCGGTAGCCGCAGCGTTGCCCGGATGTCTCAAATCCGTTGCTGCAACGGGTGTCAGCATTGAGAGGTGTGAGAGTATTGTTATGGGACACCAGTTAGTGGTGTATGTACCACATTCTGTAGAATTGCTAATGACCAGGACGAAGACGCAGCATCTGACTAATAGCAGGCTCACGCGCTACGAGCAAGTTATCCTTGCTGCGGAGAACGTGACCCTCAAAAGATGCTCTGTTTTGAATCCTGCTACATTGATGCCACCACCTACTGTAATAGAAGGCGAAGAATGTGAAGACCACGATTGCCTTGATGTGACTGAACTATGCACGAAGCCCAGACCAGATATTGTGGATGAGCCGTTGTCTGACCCTGATGAGATTTACTTTGTCGATGGCTCATGTTTAAGAGATGATACTGGTCGGTTGAGAGCAGCTTATGCTGTTTGCACCATTACTGGAGTTGTGGAAGCCGCTTGCCTGGAAGGAGTACATTCCGCACAGGTAGCAGAAATCATTGCATTAAGTCGTGCCTGTATAGCAGGTAGCGGAAGGAGAGTCACCATATACACTGACAGCCAATATGGTTTCGGTGTGGTTCACGATTTCGGGCAATTGTGGTCTCAGAGAGGTTACATGACCTCTTCTGGTTCGCCCATTCGAAATGGAGAATTTGTGCGACTGTTGTTGGAAGCATTACAAGGTCCAGCTGCCATTGCTATTGTAAAGTGTGTAGCTCACACTAAGAATACAGATTTTGTGTCACAAGGTAACCGTTATGCAGACGAAGTCGCCCGCTATTGTGCGGAGCAGGACTATTCCTTCACAAAGGTAGAAATAGAAGGGGCGGAAGAGAAGACAGAATTGAGCATGATGTTGGAAACAGTAGACACTTGGGAGGATTTAAGAGTGATGCAGGAGATCGCACCTGAAACAGAGAAAAAGGCATGGGAGATAGCAGGATGTGTGAGAAGCGAGATGGATTTTTGGATTTCAGCAGATGGGAGGGCAGTGTTACCTGAGGAACTAGCGAATCCAATGGCAAGACAAATACATGGTCCAGTACACCTAGGAAGAGATGCTATGCTGAGAGTGTTTAGGCAGACTTGGTATTGCCCTAAATTTAGGATAGCGGCAGAATCAGTATGCAAGCGATGTGTTACCTGCCAACAGTTAAACATAGGGAAAAGAACACCAGTTACACTGAGTCACATTGGGAGGTCTGGGGGGCCTTTCAATAGAATGCAATTGGACTTTATTGAAATGCCAAAAATCAACCGCCTTAGGTATGTTTTGGTGGTTGTATGCATATTTTCCAGATGGGTTGAAGCATACCCTACACGCAGGTGCGATACACTCACAGTAGCCAAACTATTGCTCAGGGAGTTGATACCACGCTTCGGGGTGCCTGCCTCTCTGGAATCGGACAGAGGAACACATTTTAACAGCGAAATTGTGAAGATGTTGTGCTCTGCATTAAAGATCGATCAAAAACTGCATTGTAGTTATCGACCAGAAGCCTCAGGGATCGTGGAACAAGTAAATGGCACCCTGAAGAGTCGACTAGCTAAAGTCTGTTCATCCACATCTTTGAGTTGGCCAGATGCTCTTCCTTTAGTACTCATGAGCATGCGTAGCACACCTGACAGGAGGACAGGTCTCTCTCCGCACGAGGTTCTGATGGGGAGGGCCATGAGACTTCCCACTATTCCAACTGCTGCCTTATTGAACATTTCAGATGATCTGATCTTGGATTACTGTAAGGGACTGTCTGACACCATCCATTCTGTGTCCCTTCAGGTGCAGGCGGCTGAAGTTCCATCATCAAGGAACCTGTGTCATGATCTGTGCCCAGGGGACTGGGTGCTGGTCAAGAAGCACGTCCGGAAGAACTGCCTAGATGTACGTTGGCGTGGGCCCTTTCAGGTAATCCTGATCACGAATACCGCGGTGAAGTGCGGAGGGCTGCCAAATTGGATCCATGCATCCCATACTCGAAGAGTTCCAGCACCTCTAGAAGAAACAGCTCCTCTCCCAGACGAAAGTCCAGTAGTGGAAGAAGAATCCCAAAGGGGGACCAGTCAAGCTGTGGGGGTGTCGGAAGAAGTTGGGAACGCATCTGATCCAGAAGAGGAAAGAAGGCAGGACGGCAGTGAGACCGAAGACGCAACTGAAGGAGAGAGCTGCAGTGAATACGACTCAGACACAGATCAGTACCAGAGCGATCAAGAACCGAGTGTGAGGACGAGAAATAGGAGAACGAAGCGTGGAGCAGCCACCTGGCCGGAAAGAAGGAGGGGGCTAAGCTGAAGGTCAGCTCGGGAAGAAACGCTTGCTCCTATATCCGAAGACTCGGATCCGGAAGAAGATACCCAGGATCAAGCCCAGGAGGGTCCCAGAAGATCAAGGAGGGTGCGAGTGCCTAGCAGAAGGTACTCTACTCCTGATTGGACCTACCTCGTTGCAGATGTCCGTGGGTCACAGAACCGGGAGGGTCAGGGAAGTGAGCCTGATCAGAATTGAACCAATTATCACAGTGCAATTAAGGTTCCTGCTACCAGGAGTGGAGGCCGAAAGATTGCTGACACTCAACATCGCCTATCCTCCTCTCCTGAGCGGAATCAGAAAATTGATTTTAGAGACAGTTGATTTTCCGGTTTGTTGTTCACAATATCCAATATTGGAGGGAACTCTTCTTCGTTTGGAAATGCTTGAACGAGTAGTGGAAGTTCTTGGAACACTCATTGTCTTGAATTAATACCTTGTTGCGGATGTCTTCAAAGGGGAGCAGAACTGGGAAGGTGAAGAAAGTGATCTTGGTCAGAACGGACCCCTTTGTAACGGTGGATGTAGAGTTGATAGTACCAGGAGTGGAGATTGAAAAAACATTAACTCTTAATTTTGTTTGTCCTCTTGTCCTGAGTGAAATAAGAAGAATAATCCTAGAGACAGTCGAATTTCCATGTTGTTGTACGAACTGCCCAATACTTGAGGGAATCCTTCTTCGTATGGACATTTATGAGGATGTGGTGGCACTTCTTGGAACACTTATAGTTTCAGATTGATAAAAGACTTTGAAAAGAACTTTGTAAATATTGCTGCAAGATAACCTAGCGCCGAGTGGAAGAAGAAAATGGTAGGGACTTCCTTTTAGTGGACGGAGAAGGGCTAGGGTTGTCTATTTCTACAGGACTCTAATGTTGTTTGCGGAGTAAACTGTCAGCTTCCAGGTGTTCAAAAGAGAAACGCTGTTCGAAAGAGAGACTTTGAACGGAGAGAAGGAGAAACTGGTGCTAGAAGAACACCCAAAACTACACTGTTTGAAAACATGGAGGCCGGCAACCCGAACCGCAGGGCAAAATGTATAGTTGGCACACTTTATGGGGTAGTGATTTCTCTTATAGTTTTAGTAGTTACTGTATCATATATAGTGGGACATGAAAATGAAACAAAGACGAGATTAGAAACTAAGAAAGCATAAACACAAAAGTCTATCACTGTTGCTGAGGTAAAAGGAGAAAACACTGAGAAAGAAAAGGCTTTGTTAGATGCTGAGATCAAAAGATTACATGTTGACGAATCAAAGGGGAACTTTAGGTCAAATGCTTATGCCAAGTTGCTTTACGAATACATTGATGTCATGGAGGCGAAGAATTGCTACGTTTGTATGCAATTACCAGCTTCGGTGGATGAGGGTATCAGATACCATCATCTTCCATTGACATATGGAATCACATGTAGTTTGTTGTTAAGCATATTCTATGGACGAGAGGGGTTCGAGTATTATTTCTCGAATTTCGACTCGACATTGCCAGAGGTCCCAAATTACAAGCATCTGAACAAGTGGGACTATTACAAGAGCGAAGACAGATTACAGAAATGGTTCATTCCATGGAAAACGTTAGATACTTCACATGCCCGAAGAAATAATCTGACTTGTCAAGTGTCAGAAATTGAGAAAAAGTTTATAGGGCAGGTGGATACTAGATACAGGAGGCAGAAGATTCTAAAGGCTTCAGGACAATGGGAAACAGATTGGACCAAGGAAGAAAGGATACAGCAAAGAAAGGGTAGCTTTGGTCCAATTGCTTTAGACAAGGAGAAACGGGGGAAACTGTGCATTCACAGGAGTTACTCCTATTATGAGAATCTGTATGTAGGTCAAGTCAGTTGTGAACATGCTTTCCAATTGGAGTACTACTCCAAAGATTTTTTGAAAGAGATGCAAGCAATTCCAAATGTATATTTTGTATGTGGAAGAAATGCATATGTGAAGCTACCAGATAATTGGTACGGATCATGCTATCTAGCAATTGTCTTCCCCAAAATATATCATGTTGAGAATTTAGAAACGACAAAGAGAGGAATACCAACAAGAGGGAAGACAGGGTTAGGTGCTGAAGAGGTAATTGGGGATGTATTTGGTGCTGCATTCCCTATCTTGGGATTGATACTGAATGACATCAAAATTAGAAGATTGGCTACAGTCGTAGATAGGTTATCTGCCAGTACTGCTAGATCCTTAATGCTGGTGGAGGGAGAGATGCAATCGATAAGAGCAATGGTTCTTCAGAACCGACTTGCTTTAGATGTTCTGTTAGCCAAGGAGGGCGGAGTCTGTAAGGCTTTGAAGGTCCAGGAATGTTGCACTTATATTCCAGACAATTCAAAACCTCTAGAGAAGTACATACGAAACATTACTGCAATTCACCACGAAATTGAGGATCTGACAAAAATAAATGTGTGGGAAAAGGTAGGTCGATGGAATGGGTAAAGTTGGAGGTTGGTTTGCCAACCTAGGAAAGGGTATCGTTTGGTACATATTGAAACCCATCATCATAATTGTGATTTGTGTAATCACTTTGTGGGGATTGGTGCGATTGTATCAATGGTATAGAGCAAACAGGTTGCAGAGATCTATGAGAGAACAGGAGAAAAGATTAACGGCGATGCAAGATACACAATATAAGAGTCTGAAGGCATTGGAGACAATGAAAAGAAGTGAAACTGCCATGACTTCACTTTGAAGGGTCCTACATTTAGAGATGGTGTTTTGATGGTGATGAATCCTGAAAGTCATCAAAGGGGGGACTGAGAGAGCACAAATCTGAAAAATGTATAAGTACACCATATTTACAAGCACGTAGTGTTAGTTTAAATTGTATTGCACAAGAGTGTCAACTTATATAAGAGAAAAATATGAGTGTTTGTTTTAATTAGAATAGATGCATATATAAGAGTGGAAAACTAATGTAGAGGTTGTAGAAATGTTAAAATGATGCTGGAGTCACACGTTAAATGAATAAGTGAAAACGAAATGTAATTCTGCAAACCATGAAAATGTGTAGGCCACATGGCATTTCACAGGAAACGAAAGATGCTGCTACACTTTTAGTGACGTGGATTTTAAAGTCATTAGAGTGCAAATGTATTATTAGACCTAGTATTGAAGTATATGTTTTATAGATGTGTTGCATTATAGAAATGTGTGCTAGTTAAAGAATACTGTTTAAATCAAGTTAAAATGTTTAGAGAGTGCAGGGACCCGCTTCATGTAAATCAAGTAGGCCTGAACAGATAATGTCGTTTCTTTGATCTGCAATGTGCTCGTTACAGAAGAGGTCGAGAGGCACCAAGTACAAAGTTTTACACATGTTTTATGACCTATAGATATGGTGGAGTCTGGAATTTGAGGCCCACTGTAGGATGGTCTGAATGCAGGTGCGAGGGGTCCTAATCAGTTGTAATGAATGGAGCTTTGTTCAGCGACGCCTGGCGCAGGCCTGGAGGAGGTTTCAGGAATTTCAGGGGGTACCAGCGAACTGGAGAAGAAGCCTGGGAACCAAGGTCAACTTTATCGAGGGTCCCGAAGAGTACCATCATGGAGTCTGCCGCCAAATTCGGTACCACGTGAGGGGCGTCCCGAGGGGCGTTCCTATCGGAAATGTGATTTTGTATTAGGGAAAGCGACCCGGGGATGAGGCAGAACAGAAGATTTTGGAAGCCTAAGAGAGCGGTGGGGTAGGCAGATAGGCTGATCACAAGAGACCTATTTACAGAAGAGCAAAGAGAAGTGCGTGATCTTCTTAGGAAGACACCACGGCTGACACCTTTTGGGGTAAAGATCTTGTTAAGTAGGGATGTCACTTAGTCTAGTGTAGGGACAGACTAACAGAATTTTCTTTTCTGTAATGACTCTTAAGTTGCAACTTGTATCCATTTTGGCAACTCTGATGATTTTCGAACTTGTACTTATTATTCTGTTTTGTAGACTCAGATTATTCAAAGAATATATGTTTATAGTGATACCAGTGTACCTTTTAAACCTTATCTTGAGAAGTTTGTATCTTCAATTATCTTTGACTTTATATTAAATCTTTAAACTTTATCACTGGTCAGTGGTTATTTAGAGTGGTGTAAGTTCTTAATTGACTAACCTAGTAGTAGATTATATTTTACTCAATGACAGGTACCAACGATTCAGTCGACATGATTTGGGATCTGGTAAGGTAAATAGAGACCAGAAACCCCGCGTTAACAGGAACATTCACCTCCACTAAGTGTAGAAATAGTGTTTTTAACGGTGCTGTGTCGTCTATATTAGGGCCATAATAGCCCACTAATGCTATCCAGCTACCCTGCACCTTTATCTTTACTATTACCCACCTTCCTAATGGGTCGACCTGTGTTTCCCCTAATAAACTATGGCAGGTTTTTTAAATCAGTATTGCAATCCCTTTTATTGTAACCATTTGAGAAGTGTATATACAATAATCTAACCATGGCTGATGTTTTAGTATTTCTAGCCATTCTTCTTTAACAAGATGTGATTCTTGGATAAAGATAATATCCGAGTCACAAAGCTTCAGGTATTCTAAAAATTGTTGTCTTCTAGCTAAGACCCTTAAACCATTGACATTCCATGTCATAATCTTCAGGCGACTAAATCTAGTTTGTGCTGCCATTCCGTAAAATAAAATAGACTACATCTTTCTAGGCAGCTTGAGATTGTGATTCTGCTTTTTTTTTTTACATTTTAACTTTTTGTGTGTGCCCCACCCCACCGCCTGGGTGCTGGTGAATCTTGAGCTGTGGGGTAGCTATTTGAATATCTTACAAAGGGAGGTCAGAGGGGCTCTCTGGGTGGCGGCAGGGCAGGGGACTGGTTCAGTGGTAAGACGGCATAGGTGATCAAAAGCAGGGAAAGTGATTGACTTGGGAGGGTTACATTTACATTTACTATTGCCACTCCAATGTAAACAGCAATAGAGAAAGTGTTGTACTTAGAAGGGAAAGATTTATTTTTTATATTCAAATCTCAGCAACAGAACGGAAAGTGCTGGATTTTAGAGGGGTTACCTTTACTATTCCTACTCCAACATAAGTGAAAATATGAAAATGTTAGGCTTAGAAAGGGATACATACACCATTCCAACTCCTAATTATTTTAAACAAACCTTTTAATACCTAACAACTTAAAATTATTCAAACTTGTTCAAAATAAAAAAATATATACAATATCAATAAATAAAAGGAAATGTAATAAAATAAAAATAAGAAAATAATTAAAAAAATAAAAAACAAAATAAATAAATTCAAAATAAATACACTTCTCTCTCTTCTACCCAAAATGTTACACACTCCCATAAACAATGATAATAAATGATAATTAAAGTGATGATAACATCAAAGTAGTAATTAAATAAAAGAAGTAAATAACACCAATAATACATTTTATATACATTTTACACATTTTGCTGCACATTACAATGGTGGTGGGATGAGCGCCCAACCACTATTGGCACGGGAGGTAAACCGGCAGTCCCACTTGCCATATTTTGATGAGACCACCGTGTAGGCAGTCGAAAATGCATTTTTCTACTGCTGCTTGTGCTGCAACCCGGAAAAGGGCCACAGTACAAGCCGCAGTAGAAAAGGCAATATACAAAAAAATATACATTTTAATCACAAAATACACTTAGATAATCACAATAAAAGTTAAACAACTTACCTAATTATTGACCAATTAAATATTATTTAACATAAAATGATTAAAAATAAAAAACAATAATGTATCATTTAAATAACTTTCTGCCCTATTTCTCTATAAACCCAACAACTCACTATTACATTACAAATGACTAATTTAATGTAAAAATAATATAAATACACATTGCAAATTACAAGCAATGAGTAAAACAATCAAAGCAATTACATTAATAATATTAACATCTAACATTGATGTTGAATGATATTGAATAAAGCTATATTAAATATTAAAAATATTTAACAATACTTTTGGAAACGATATTATATACATAAAACATTATATTTTTACCTTGTATGTTCTGTTCCTTAAGATTTTTGTACTGACAATAGTTTCGACACAATATTTATGTAAAACAATAAACTTTATTTGATATCTGTGGCATTTACCCTGGTGTTTCCAGGGCAGGGATAAAAGGGCCTGGTACTTTCAAGCCTGGTAATGACGGGCCAACTACTCAGAAGGATGGCCAGAGAAGTATCCCTCCCATAAATACCACTCTGGCTCACTGATAATGAAGGCCTCAGTCTGTTAAACTGAAGAAGATGAGAAGAAATGTATGAATGAGAAGTTCAATGCCATGGATACATTTACTGTTCTATTTTCATTTAGTGACACCTATGCAAAGGCATTTGGCCTCAACGATGGGTCCTCAGTGGATAAAATCGGAAAACGATGCCAAAACAGTGGAGCTAGAAGAAACATCACAAGAAGAATCAATCAATCAATAAAATAGAAGATTCGTAGAGCTCTTGACACCAATGAGGATATCCAGGCAGTGGCAGGATCCAGTTGATTAGCCGAATAGGCAGGACTTCAGGGACTTTCGCTACTCCCAAAGAGATGTCCGTAGAAGAAAGGGTAGCTCGTTTCATGTCTTTGCTGCTAGCTAGGAGAAGAAGCGACCTCCCCATCTGCTATGTTGGAATGTGCGGGCTGAGGGTTAGAGAAAGGGACGCGGAGGTGTCTGGTGGGCTGATGGAAGCTCAGGTGGTTGTTCAAGTAGGTGGGTCCGCAGTTTTCTAGGGCCTTGTTTGCATGTGTCAAGAGCTTGAACTGGCATCTTTTCTGTACAGTGAGCCAGTGGAGTTCCATTAGGTAGGGGTGATATGGGTTTGTCTAGGGAGATCCAGGATGAGTCTGGCTGTGGTGTTATGAATGGTCTGAGGAGGTGAGCTGAGATTCCTGCATAGAGAGCATTGCCATAGTCCAGTCAGCTGGAGGTGAGGGTCTGGGTGCTGGTAAATCTTGAGCTTTGGGGGTAGCTATTTGAATATTTTACAGAGCATATGGAGGATAAAGAAGCAGGAGGAGGACATGGAGTTGACTTGTGTCCTCATGGTTAGATTGTTGTCCAGAATAATGCCTAGATTCCTAGCATGGTCAGTGGAGGTAGAACGAAGAGGGAGAAGAAGAAGAAAAAAAGCATTGACAAAACCAGCAGGTCTAGTGTTGCTTGACAGGCGCTGTCTTTGTTAATAGCTGTTCTGTTTCTTTTCTTATGACGTTTTGTAAATGTTATCCTGTAGTGTTCTGCTGGGCCCTCAGCAATATAAAACCCAATGGTGAAAAGCAAAAATATGATTAAGTTCTCAAAAAACATACATTGTCATACTAGACCCTGGAACTGAAGGGATCACTTTTGTCTGTGGATGTGCTTTTGTGAAAAGTTAAATACCTTCACTCAAAGTGAAGTTAGTCAATGTCTGAAATGGGTGACCCGCCGCACCACAATGTATGGTGTAGTGGGTGGAAGAAAATGTGAATGGCACAACAACAGACCAACACACAAATAAGCCTGGCTGAAAGTTCCTATATGTACATTACATATAAACCTTTGGCCCCAACAACTATTCCTTTATAAATTAAGCACTGTCGAGCACAATCACAGATGAAACTGATTCCTGCATGCCGCCATTTTCCATGCAAACTCCTCTCACCTTTCATGCAGCATGAAGCAAGTCATCATGCATGAAAAACAGCAGATGAGGCCTCCTGTCGTAGACTTGTTGAGTTGTTCATGACCTTTGTGCTTTAATTTCGGTTACGTTGACGTGACTCCTGTGATATGCCATAACACTGCACTACCCCCCATAAGGTTAACCATTACCTCTATTGCTTGTTCTGATTTGCCTTCCCTCTAACAGGTTTACGCAGTTCCACACAATGCACCCCTTTCACACACTGCCATGCCGACTGGTTTTGACACTTTTGATTACCCCTGTTTCATCACACAAATTCTGAAATTGGACTAGGTTCTCTGACCCATGACATCCGGCTCTGGAAAACATTCTGGCACAATGCTCCGTTGCCCGATTTGTACTATGGGTGACTATCGCGATTCAATGTTTCAAGGAATTCAATGTTTCAAGCATCCCTATATCTGTCTTCCTTTGACTGGCTGATCATCATTTTGAGGTTGTAAATTTAGGGCCTTACTTATGAAGCTTTGTCACAGTTTTGAGCTGCCATTGCACCACTTTTTGTGATGCATCGGCAGGGCAAAACATGCCCCCTGTTGCGGCCTATTTACAAAGTGACGCATCTAAGTAGATGCGTCACTTTGTAAACACCTGCTCTACATTATACCTGCGTCAGGTATAATGTATACAGAGTGGGCGTACCCACACAAGTAAACCTCATAGAAGTGATGCTGTGAACTCGATAAGATTTCACTGCATCACTTCTAGGACACAAATGCGTCAAAACTTAACGCCTGGCTTATGGCAGGCGTAAGGGTGACGCAGTGCTATATCCATAGCCCTCCACCCTGCATTGCTGGAGTTGCATCACGCTTCCGACACAAGTTCAGCAATGCGTCATTTTTGTGCCAACAGATACGTCAGTAAAACTGACGTATCTGTCATTCCTTACAGCATGATGCGTCATACAGTAAACATGATGCATCCATCATGTCGCAAGGAGGGCGCAATGAAAAGTGACGTATTGCTGTTTTCACGCAGCGATGTGTCACTTTTCATAAATGAGGCCCTTTGTATTTGTTCAAACTGAGTAAAGTACCATTTTTTTGCTGTTTGCACTTTTCGAACAGCGCCACATAGACATATTCCATGTCTACTGACGTTGACGTCAATGTTGATGCTTTTCTTTTTTCAGTAAATACAAACAATGCTTGCAAAAAAACATAAATTACAGTGCTTCTGGTTTTGATTAGAGAATTTTTAAGCTAAACAATTTAGCTTCCTATTCTGTTGCTCATTATCACAGCTGCGAATCTTTTCCACAATAGGCAATAAAACGCTGTCCACTAAAAAACAAGCATTGGCATAGCCAATAGGTCTCGCATTTGGGACCTTATAAGTGTTTAGCCATGCAACAGTTGGTGTTGTTGCACCAAGGATATTCCGCTGCATAACTAAATACTTATAGGGTCCAAAAAGCGAGACCTATTGGCTATGCCAATGCGTGTTTGTTTTTTGTTGCTGTTTTGTTTAAGTTGCCAGGTCTACAATAGCTGGACATGGTTTGTGTTAACAGTTCGTTGCATCAAATGAACTTGTTTTCTTTGCTCTGAATGTTGTTTCCATTCTGGTTGTAGGGTGGGGGCTGCCTAGCTGTGCGCATGCACCCGAACTTTGCAAATGAGAAAAAGCCTGGTGCAGGCGCAATTTACCAGTGTAGAGTGAGTGAGCCCCAGGCAGCATGACTCACTCACACAGGAGTTCACGCACTGCACCTGTATACTCAGCATGGTTTATGGAAACTCGACCCACTCCCTCCCAGGCATCGAACACATATTTACCGATAAACCCTGAGAAGAGCCTGCCTGCTGCACTGACGGCTGGTGGTGTGTGTGCCTGGTGAAAGCGT
Source organism: Lissotriton helveticus (assembly GCF_964261635.1). NCBI lineage: Eukaryota > Metazoa > Chordata > Amphibia > Caudata > Salamandridae > Lissotriton > Lissotriton helveticus. The sequence goes on from NC_136068.1 coordinate 1,168,060,250, forward strand.
GCACTATGGGCTGGTGGTGTGTGTGCCTGGTGAAAGCGTGCACTGGCGGCTGGTGGTGTGTGTGCCTGGTGGAAGCGTGCACTGATGGCTGGTGGTGTGGGTCCCTGGTGGAAGCGTGCACTGACGGCTGGTGGTGCGTGTGCCTGGTGGAAGCATGCACTGACAGCTGGTGGTGCGTGTGCCCGGAGGAAGCATGCATTGATGGCTGGTGGTGTGTGTGCCTGGTGGAAGCGTGCACTGACAGCTAGTGGTGTGTGTGCCTGGTGGAAGCGTGTACTGACGGCTGGTGGTGTGTGCCTGGTGGAAGCGTGTACTGACGGCTGGTGGTGTGTATGCCTGGTGGAAGCGTGCACTGACGGTTGGTGGTGTGTGTGCCTGGTAGAAGCGTGCACTGACAGCTGGTGGGGCGTGTGCCTGGTGGAAGCAGGAGCATTCACAGTGATAGAAGACACAAATGAAACTGACAAAGAGGGAGGGGGAGTGCGAGCAGAGGAGCATGATTCACAGCTAGAAGACACAATAAAGCTGACCAGGAGGGAGGGGAAAAAGGGAGGTGGTAGTGCAAGCAGAGGAGCCCGATTACAGCAATAAACATACAGATGGCAGCTGTGCATGTGCACAAGCTCGTGAACGCAAGCTGTAGGCCAGTAAAAGCCTTTGGTGGCACTTTTAAAAGCCACTAACTAAATGTCTTGAAGAGACAGCGCATGCGCTGTCTCAGGCGAGACCTAAAAACAAAGGTAACAAAATCGGCATTATCATTGCTAAAATGTCTCCCCCCCCCACTTGCCTCATCCAATTGCAAATTTCCACTGACTTCTCTAGGCCTGCTTCCCCTGATAACTATCTCAAACCTAAAAATGTTTGCTCTCGTGGCGACTGACTAGCCCATCCCAACAAGGAGTGGCCTTTTTCACACGTTATTGTAACACAAAAACTTCTTCACAAAGACCTTGAAAAGTCAGGAAATACATCACGAAAACCTCACCATGCAGACTACTGCAATAAATTAGGCCAACTTTTCTGCACAGCGCTCCATAAACCAGCCATTCTCAGCAGGAGGCGCTACATTAACTGCTCTCCACCCACTCACATCACCGTTCTGTAGAATCAGCCACAAAATGTGTCTTTCTGATTCCTACCAACTTTTAGACCTACCAGCTTTAGTCAACATCTTCAATACACTGAACGTATCATAACAGGGCAAAGTCACTGCATGCTAAGGTGGGAGGACTCAGGATGGTGGCTCTGCCCTCCTACCTTCCTATCAGGAAGATTGAGTTTCATGCAGGTGCCGCCTTTGTCTTATGCGGGCCGTTTCAATAGAAACTGTAATGCTTTCACCATAAGACAAATTCTTTGAAATCACACTTTGATTCCATTTCTTGTTATGTCACTTTCCATTGTTATGCAGATGGAAAGCACCTCATTTGAACTACTCCAAGGATCATATTTATAAAGGGTTTTGTGTCGCCCTTGTCCTACAAAACCCACACTCAAAACCTATAATGAAATTTACCAAGGCATGCAAGGGCTCCTTGCGTGGCATGGCATATCTTGGTAAATCTGAAGAAATGCAAGGCAGTGTAAGTCGTTGGCTTGCATTACTCTGCCCCAGGGAAACATTCCATGGGTGGAGCATGGCCGCTCATCCACCCATGGATTCTGAAATGTAACCAGATTTATTAAAACTGTTAGACCTGGGAATACATCAGAAAGCTATGCCTTCCTAGAGGAGATGTAACAAGAAGTAATATATTTATTTCTCCTAGTTTTTTTTCCTCTTTCTAAGTGTAATGCATTCTGCAGCACACTTAGAAAGAGTAAAAGCCTTAGATGTGCAAAGGTGCCATGATGCCTGCATTGCTGCTAGGCAGACGTTTGTGCACCAGCGCCAGCAGAGAGGACTACGCCATATCTTAATAGATATGCCACATTCCTACCCTCGCCCTTTCATGCAGCACAGTGCAGCAAGGTGTCCTCCTATGATGCATTGAATAATTATAAATATGTCCCCTAGTCTGGAAAATACATCCTATATCCCTTATCACAAACAATCTCTCTGCAATCCAATCAATAGTCCTGTGTAACTTGCACTGCTGCAATACACTAGTTTCTGGTCTACCTCGCCCACTCCTGCTTTCTTTGAAAGGCACCTTTCAAGTACAAGTTCATCTCATTGTAGGGCCTACAAGGTCACATCATGACACCTTGTGCTCTAGGCTTACTCTGACTACCTTTAAGAATCTCATTAAATACCCCTAGATTGTACAGAGAAGAAGAACCTCTGAAAGAAGTTCTCCATGAAAATAGAAGTCAACAATGTGACCCTTCATCGAAGTGGGCACTTTATCCATGAGATTAAGAGGATCCGCAAAGAAGCCGTTGCAGCATGGCATGCCGCCGCCTTTGTTTGTAAGGTGTAAAACTGCTTCTTTGCACACAAAGTGTAAGGGTACTGAATGGTTATTCTGAGCAAGCCCACAACCTGATAAAGAATTTACAGTAGATGACTTGAACTACAAAGAATGAAATTCCAACATTTTTGTCCTACTTCATTAGATTAGTTTGTTCCCAAGATTTAATTATTATTCCTTCCTTTAAGGGAAACCAAGCAGACAAAGTATGTGAAATTCTGGGTGGAAATTAAATAGATTTGATTCTCTTTTGCTTTTCAATAATCTGTTCCAGGGGGCGGAGCCAAGAGCCCAAGGAAATGCCAGTGTTTTGATGAAGCTCTGCCGAAGCCCATATCCTTGATGATGTAGTGGTACACTAGACCATTGAGTGATCGTGGCTGTCCCCGGAAAGGGCAAGTACGACTCCAGGACACCATCAGATTCAGAGGGGAAGTCTGGGAATCTGTTCATGTAGACCAGAGGTCTTCAATCTGTGGGGCGCGTCCCCCACGGGGGTCGTGGAGTCATGGGAAGTGGGTCGCGCATGGGCCTCACTTCTGCCTGGACTCTGGAAAAACAAAAGTCACTAGACAGGTAATTCTGAAATTAAAATACTAAAAGCTGCAATGCCATTCAGGGAGTGTTTTCTTGTGATGTGAAACCGGAGCTGATCAGGCAGCTAAACAAGGTTTCCTTCCAGGATGCCTGCTTGCCTGAAAAGTGAATTAATCTGAAAACGTAAAGGGCCATTTGCAGCTGTAAAGAATGCTTGGGAGCCAGTACTGGCTGTCATTGATCAATTCACTGAAAGCTTTGTGATGAGCTGTGAAGTGCGCGCTTCATATTGTAAATATATTTACATAGCAATTACTATCCCGGAGGAGGTGTTGAAGGCCAATAAGGAGCAAGAAAAACAAGTATTTGCAATGCAATAGGTCTCGCAATTACACGTGTTTGAGCTATTGGCATTGTAAATAACAATGCCTTTTACTTATGTTTTGGTTTTTAAAACTTGAATAAAAGACATTGCCATTACAATCCAATAGCTGAAACTCGCTTAAATGCGAGACAATATTTGATTGCAAATCTATTGTAAATCATTGTGGACAGTTTATTCTCAAGCACATTTCTGTTGAGACATAATTAAAATAGATAAAAGTACTCCCAGTATTTCTGAAATCTGGGTGGGCTTTGGGTGTTGTGAAGTCTGCTGTCTAGGCTTAGGAAAGAGATGTGTGGTGTTTTGCATGTCCTCCAGTGCGTCACCCATCTGTTCTGTTCAACGTGGAGCATAGCGTTGTGTCAGACGTCACACATGGGGCGCAGCACTACCATATGTGTCAGTAGCGGGGATCCCTGGCAGCGAAGTTGTGCTCAGAGCTAGTGCAACACTAAGGCCAGGGCCACTGGAATTATGTAGTAGTAGTAGTAAAAGGCTTTATTTCGATAAAACATATCTTTAAAAGCAAAACATAGTACATCAGCATAAAAACCACAACAAGCACAATATACATTCAAATTATGTGGATTATGTGAGTATTCGGCTGCAGAGATTTTCATATAATTATACTTTTGCCACATAATCCATCATCATCTGCATAATATGCAGATTTTTACATAAAATAGTTTCGAGCTCAAACGGTTCAAAAGTTATAAAAAACAAAGCAACAGGTGTTGCTGCGCAGTGGAAGATACCTTTGTAAAGGCTGACTGGTCATAATTCTGTAATTTATGGATGTGTTTGGGTGTTGAAGTGGTACTAATGAGTTGCAACTAATGCCCATACAGTGTTAACACGTTTAGGAATGACAAAATAATGAAGTGATACTTTGCCAAATGTGCTGCATAATTTGCCTCTTCTTGCCACATCATTTATCCAACCCTGCTGCATTATTTGGGCCTCCCCTGCTGCATAATTCCAGTGGCCCTAACTAAGGCCACTGAAAATAGCTGCCTTACGGCCTGCATAAACAATAGTGTCCTCAAAAGCCCTTGTTATGGAAAAATGAGCACTGAAACGGAAAAATTTTATTTTGCGTAGGGCTCCGCAGATCTGTGCAGCGAGGCTGTTTGTGCTGCTCACAGTAAGGCAGCATTTATAGTCTATATAAGCCATAAATACGAGGCCAGCTGCCTAAAATATGAGGCCGATTAAGGGACCATGCGCTACTGCTACAACACTGAATCAGTGAACACTTTTTCACAAAACAAGCAAACCTTCAAAATACTGGTTTGTAAACACCTGCAACATCAGTGAGTGACGCACAGTACACGGGCACAGATGAACATCGTATGCACACTGTAAACTTAGGTCTCTCCGAGCTGCCTTCAAATTTACAACCTCCTGCATGTGTCCTGCTGGCAAAATCCACCTTTATGATACAACAAGTAACATCATACCTACAAAAAGTCATGACTATTGGCTTTGCCAATGGTTGTTAGTCGCATAAAATAAATAAGCAGCTACTATGGCTTGTATATAATATTGAACAAACTACCACTTACAGCCCTGGTGACACCACGGCGATGTTGCTGCTCCTGAGTTTCAAAAAAGAGAAGGGACATCCAGAGAGAAAATGACTCTCTTTAAAGGATTTCCCTTCCCCCTACAACGCTCACCTGGCATGACGTCATGCCGTAACTTCTCCACTGGTGAGAAGCGCGCAGTGTGATCACTGGGTGGAGAAGTGTGGCTCACTGGGTGGAGAAGTGTGGCTCACTGGTTAGAGCGGCAGACCCTGAAGCAGAGGTCGGCCCGGAACCAGGGTTCAATTCCCGTCACGGCAGGGTCTTGGGTCAATGTCCGCAGACTCGATAATTCTCGCCTAGGTGCCTAAACTAACCGTGGGTCCCACTCTGCAACTCTGGGCAATAGCTTACTTAATCTCCACAACGGCCCCATCAGCGCCGGGGATGCCTGGCTTCACCTTGGGGGTGCCCAGGAGGGACCATCTCACAAGGAAAGCCAGGACGGGTTCCCCAGCGGTATACAGCTCCAGGACACTCCGAGATGGAGTAACAGTGCGCTTTACAAGTATACATTTACATTTTTTTCACATTACTGCAATCCGGGAAAAAAATGGACCGCCTGTGCCAGGGCACAAAACAGAGCCCGATAGAGACCCGTTTCGAGGACCCTTTAAAAAAACTGCCAGTGCTCAGAACCAGGGAGACCCGGCCCACTTAAAGCTCTGGGTAAGACCTCATACTGGAGGGCCGGACTGGGCCACAGGAACAGAGAACGAGGATTGGGCCTTGATTAGCCTCGCAGCCCGACTGGAGTACTCTAGAACAGATGTGAAGGGGCTTCGCCATAGCTAGCAACAGCACTCACACCTCTAACTTTTCAAACCCACCCACAGAGGTGGTTAGTCGCGGCCCTCACACGGATAGCCCCACACTTTCACTGGGCTATTCCAAGTGGACCTCCTGGCCACAATGCTGAGTGTGCCTACAAACCCCTATGCATCCCAACAGAGTGCTGGTTCACTGGGGAGCAAGGGTGAAAAGGCCAGCAGTACATAGATGATATAGCAGTGGTTCCGGGAGCACCGGTCTGACTATTGATGACTTTCAATCTGAGTTCTCTCACTATGACCCCTGGAGGCTACTCCACCAACTAAGAGACAACATGCACACACTTCTTGTGCACACGGAACATGCTTCAGGTTAGATTTCTTTCTGATTTCGAATTCACTCTTGAAGGAGTTATGTGTTGTGTTTAGAAAACCAAATAGCACCTCTGACCACAATTGATGTGGGGCTTGCTTTGGGCCTATGTAAGTCTTTGGTAGGTCGATGGAGGCTGAACATGTTACTGTGATAGCGACCATCTTGGGCCCAGCTTTGCATGTCAGTGATATTTATCACTAATAACATGCCAAGTGGGTGTGCCAAGATGTTAGCCTATAGATGATATACCTGTGTCCGGTCGGTTCTTCCCCTCCCCGTCTCCCGATGGGCCCCAATGGGGCTTTGCGGGGGGTGGCCGACCGGAGGGAGGCTCGCCCCCCCGGGGATTTTGGGGCTCCGGGAGGAAGGGGAGGGGAACAGAAAGAATAGGACACAGGAAGGGCTTTTGGGCTGGTTGGGCTGGGCGGCGGTTTTTGGGCTTCTTTTGGGCTTGGGGGCTACTTAACCGGCCATTTTAGGTCACTAGTCACCATTTGATGGGACAGTGACACAGCAGACTGGAAACAGTCGCTAACATCGCTATCTCATAACATCGCTATCTCCTATTACCAACTTTTGAAGATATTCGCGCTAAGCAGTTCTTAGCCATGTTATCCAATGGTAGGAGGATAACATGGCTAAGAGCATTAGCTCGGTAATGCATGAATATCGCTGACTTTTCAGCGATATTCATGCATTTCGGCCGATTTTTATCGCTTAGGAGATAAACCTTGATAATATCAAGGCTCTCCTAAGTGATAAAAATCGCCGCAGCTCGGCGATAAAAATATCACCGCTAAACCAACATAGCGATAATTATCGCTAGTTGTTGGTAATATGCCCCTGGATCCTTAGGCTGTGAAGAACCACCTGAGTCCCAGAGAGAGAAACATGGTTGAAGGACATGTATACCAGGTGTGGCGCCGCAGCCAGGGCGACTGACGCTGGAATCTGGGGACCACGGTTCGATCCCCGGCTCCGGCGGCAGGTCAGCCCAGCACCATGTGACTCTGGGCAATAGCTCGCTTAATCTTCCCGACGGCCCCCCAGCGCCTAGAGACCCTTACGGGTGATTGTGCGCTTTACAAATTTGGACTTTACTTTACTTTATAGCCTCATATTAAAGAGTCATATATAACTTGAATGACTGAATTGCAAAGTTCAAGGATTTATGGGGTAGATTCTTGTCCTTTTCTGGAGACCAAGGGCGTGATTTACGGATCGGGCCCGGACACTACCTCCAGAGCTACCGAGCTGGGTTTAGAAGGCCACTGGTTGCAACTTTGTAAAGCCACCCACAACTGCATGGACACTTCACAGCTAACCTCCTACACCTTAGTTTCCCCACCCTCTTATACCTGTAATCCCCCTTCACGACAGCTTATATTGGAGGGACGGTGGACCACAACATTCCCTGAAAACACAGATCTTAGCGGAATATGAAGCATTCTATCCATCTATGGATCTTATGCTGCGATGAGTTTAGATATCACAGTGTGGAAAGGAGGGTAACTAAGGTTTAATCAGTAGCGGACAGGCTTGCTGTCTCACGCTCATCAGCTTCCTTCTATGTGGGGAGAAGTGGGTTTGTGACCTATACATACCGGATGTGCTTCTGTACCTAATTCTTGGTTGAAATAGCGGACTTGAATCAAGGTAACATGTCAGAATATGTAAACAAGTGGAACAATTGACCATCTTTGCTAGTAGAAGGGATGGGTTGAAATGTTTGATTCCTAGATTCCAAGACTGTGACATGGATCATTGGTAGGGGTCCTTTTTCATTGTTACCCAGACTGTGCCTGAAGCTGTATGCACAATGATTTTCATTAATAAAGAATTGATACAACTCAATAGTCTGCTCCATGTGAGGAGTACATGTTCGGAAACAGTATTTCCAGCGTGTATTGATTCACAATAAAATGTTGGTGCAAAGCGGCTGGAAATCACATTTGTTTATTAATCCGTAATTTTTTACTCGTCTGCTAACACTACTGAAAATATTTTAGGAAGTAAAACTTGTGGCAGTCCTGTGGCAATCCTATAATCCTTTAATTAAAAAAGCATAGAATGGGATTTGTAATTGGCATTGGCTATTACCTACACTTAACAAACTTTCTCTGGAGACGTGAATGTCAAGGAGTTCAGATAGAGTTGTGCACAACCAATGCCCTACTTGCTTCATTACTGACTGCCAGCATTCTCTGTTGTGGCCATGGACCCTAGATATTGGGGGTGGGACAAACCAGCCCTGGGGAAGAGCCGGATTAAGACCAGGATTGGAGCAGATCTGGAGCACAAGTAAGACCGTTACTAGAGAAGAGCTGGAGTTATACCAGCACTAGAGCAGAGCTGTGGCCGATACCCGCACACCTGGAGCAGAACTAAAGCAATGCCTGGAATCAAACAAAACTGCATCTGACATGCATGGAGAAGAGTTGAAGTAAAACCAGGACAGGAGCAGAGATGGAGCTGGCAGGCCTGGAGCAGTGCTAGAGTAAGACCACAACTGGAGAAGAGCTGAAGATGGCAGGCTTGGCATAGAACTGGAGCATGACCAGGACTGGAGCAGAGCTGGCAGGCCTTAAGCAATCAATCAATCAAGGAAGATTTGTAAAGCGCAGCTATTCACCCGTGAGGGTATTCAGGCACTGAGGTCCAAGCTGCTCAGGTGGCCTCAGTTGAATAGCCAGGTCTCGAGTCCTCTTCTAAACTTCTGAAGAGAGGTTGGCGTCTGGAAATGGAGGGGGAGACTGTTCCAGGACTTCATGGTGAGGTAGGAGAAGAAGTGTCCTCCACTGTTGGTTCGGTGGATGCGGGGTTGACCAAGGAAGAGGGAGGAGAATCGCAGGAGTCTGGATGGTTGGTGGAAGCTCAGGCAGTGGTTAATGTATGCTGGTCTGGTACTTGGTTGTGCACGGCTTTGTAGGCATGAGTCAGTATCTTGAATAGGCATCCGTGTATGGGGAGCCATTGGTGTTTCTTCAGGTGAGGGGTGATGTGTCCATCTGGGAAGGTCAAGAATGAGTCTGGCCATTGAGTTCTAATTGGCTGGCAGTCTCTTCAAGAGATGTGTGGTAATTCATGCATAGAGTTTGTTGCCGTAGTCCAAGCAGCAGGTGACGAGGATTTGAGTGGCGGTGTGTGTGGTGGGTACTGGGAGCCATTTGAAGATCTTTTGGAGAATGTGCAGTGTAAGGAAGCACGTGGAGGAGACTGCGTTGATCTGATTCTTCAAGGTGAGCTTGCTGTCCAAGATGACGTCAAGGCTCTGAGTGGGGTCTGTGGGGGTTGGAGAAGGTCCCCGTTCAGCAGGTCACCAGGAACCATTCCACAGGGAAGCTTTGTTCCAGAAGATCAGTACTATGATTTTGTCTGTGTTGAGCTTGGGGTAGTTGTTTAGCATCCAGTCGGCGATGCTAGTCACGCACAGGTGGAAGTTGGTCCTTGTGGTGGAAGGGTCTTTGGATAACAAGAGGAGGAGCTGGGTGTCATCTGCATAGAAGATAGTGTTCAGTCTGTGGTTTCTGACAATGTTGGTGTGGGGGGTCATGTAGACGTTGAACAGAGTAATGCTGAGGGACGAACCTTGAGGGATATCACAGATGTTATTCTTAGGCTCTGAGGTGAATAGTGGAAGGCGGATTCTCTGTGAGGAAGGATGCGATCCATTTGAAGGCATCATCTCGGATTCCGATCCAATTAAGTCTCTCGATCAGGGTATGGTGAAACCCTGTGTCAAAGGCTGCTGAGAGGTCTGCCGCAGAGCTGGAGCAAGACAAGGAATCGAGCAGAGCTGGAGTAAGATTAGGATTGGAGCTGAGGCGAAGGAAGACCAAAGCTGTAACACAGCTGGATGAAGACCAAGTCTGAAGCCGAGCTGTAGTTGGTGCTGGCAGGCCTAAAGCAGTAAGACCAGGACTGGAGCAGAGCTGCATCTAGCAGGCATGGAACAGAGATAAAGTGAAACTGGGACTGAAGTAGATTTGGAATAAGACCAGGACAAGAACCGAAGTGGAGTTGGAAGGCCAGGAGCAGAGCTGGAGTAAAACCAGGACTGGAGTAGAATTGAAGCTGGAGCAGAGCACAAGAAAATATTCCAAATGCAAGAGAAGCCAGTGGAGTTGTCATGTGCTGGTACTCAGAACAAAGGATCTTTGTATACTCTTAGACAGGAACCACCTGACAGGAAGGGGCTAATCGAGAACGAAACATACTGGAATGATGGCAAAGGGTTTTTTCCCGATCTTGAAGTGGAGTCCCACTAATGGAGGGCTGGACTGTAGCTTCTCGTCTACATTCCTTTTGACTGTCCAGAAATATGACCCTCATACTTCTGTGCAAACCACTAACCAGAGTTTTGGCAGTGCTCCCTTAGGGTGCACTAATCTTCTGCATAGTCTCAACAGCAATAAAACATCACTGGCTTATCTTCACAAAGCAGCTTTCCAAGTGGTAGCCACATTATTTATCAGACCACGCTGGGGTCTTCCTATCCGACATGTGGTCCTGTGCTACCATGCTTAGCCACGTGTAGCATCCATCCTTCAGGCTATCACTGGAAAGTGGAAACTAGATTGCCTGCCCAGCATCAAGAATACCGTCCTATCATTGATGATCTGATTTAGTGACAGGAAAGGGAGGGTTGTGCAACAAAATATTGAGGTCACTAACATTGATTTATCATTTATCGACTCCAGAATATCCACTGCCAAAATATTGTCAAAGTAAGCACACCGAAGAAGTATGGTGTTGCCATTCTTCACTTTACATCTACTTACCTTGACGATATGGTGGTAGTCAATATTGTGACTCGTAATGCAGGGAATGTTGGATGCCGCGGAGGGCACCCCAAAGCCCCCACAGTCCCAGCCGGATCCCCAGTCCGCACAATACTGAGCGCTGGAGGGAGCCAGCACATTTCCTTTGCCCACATTTTTTACTGCTCCCACTAAGTGGGAGCAAACTTGTTCACTCTCCCAAGCAGGGAACTTCAGTGGCCCATGTTGGGTTCCCGGGGACACTGAAGAGTACCGGTCCCTGAGGGATTGGGTCCCCGGGCCGGTTTCAGCTTGGGGAGGGGGACACCCAACACCCCCTACCTTAGGCATCCCCAGGGCTTGAAGAAGACTTGCCTAACAAGTCCATTGTACCACACCTCAGGCCCTGGCCCTCACCAGAGGGTGAGGGTATATTTTTTGATGCTCAGAAGCGCACGCTTTAACTTTTTCGTAGGTCCATCGCAAATTCACAGTCATTTTTTTAATACGTTTTTGGCCCCAGGGGGTCCCTCTCGGCCCCCACCAGGCCTAGGGAGGCAGGATATCCCTTCCCTGCCTCTTTTGTCTTTTTTTTTGCAGGGCTGGGGACTGAGTCCTGCGTCCTAAGATGGCTGCTGCCACATTGTTGTTGATGTGGTGCCAACCAATCAGATCTTATCTTGAGATCTGTCGGCTCCATGGATTCTATGTATTCATTTATTTTTTAGAGTGATAGAGTGCTCAAATACCCAAGGGTGTCTCGGCGCTGTGGACAACGTCCTCTGCTGGTGAGCGAGGTTATTGGTCATTTTTATAAAATTTAGTAATGAGTCACAGAATCTTATATGCAGTGGGAGGGAGTTCCACAGTCTAGTGGCCGAAGCAACAAAGCGCTTGTAACCTCATGTGGCCGTCTTGATGCGAGGGACCTTCATCAGCAATGCATTGGCCGAATGAAGAGCTCTATTGGGAGTGTAAATGGCTAGCTCCTTTAAAAGAAATTGAGGCCCAGAGTTGCGCGTGGCCTTGAAGGCAATGCATAATGTCTTGAACTTGATACGGTTCTTTACCGGCAGCCAGTGATACTGTTTGAGAACATGAGAAATTGGTTTGAACGTAGGAGTTTTAGATAACATCCTAACTGCGGCATTCTGGACCGTTTGTAATTTTTGAATAACCTTTTTTTGTGCATTTACAAATAGCCCATTGCAATAGTATATGGAAGACAAAACTAAAGTGCTGACCAGAATTTTACCAACATTCAAGGGGAGAAATGGTAATATTTTCTTTATGATTCGTAATTTATAAAAGGAGGCTGATACTACTGAGTTGGCGTGCTGTGCAAAAGTCAATTTATTGTCAAATATGATGCCCAAATTTCTGACCTTAGACACTGGCGTCGCGGGAGGACCTAGAGTAGCGGGCCACCAAACCTGAGACCAAGCTGGAGATAGATTGCCAAAGGTCATGGCCTCTGTTTTTTCCGAATTCAGCTTAAGGCAATTGCTGGGCATCCAATTACTGATGACTAGCATGCCCTATTGGAATTCCGCTGCCATCTTGTCACCCTTGTGGTTTATTGCCAACACCAGTTGGGTGTCATCAGCATAGGATGTGAGGCCCATCCCGTGTGATTTGATGATTCTCGCCAAGTCAGACACATAGATGTTAAACAGTGTCGGACTTAGTGACGATCCCTGTGGGACACCACACAGGAGGGCTAGTTGGGCAGAATGGAAAGTGCCCAAATTTACTGACTGGGTACGTGAGGTGAGGAAAGATGATAGCAGGTCCCGAGCCTTAAGCTGAATGCCCATTTTAGTGACACGGTCGATCAGGATGATATGATTGACCATGTCAAATGCGGCAGAGAGATCCAACAAGATGAAGACCGCTGTCCCACCTTGGTCCATGATAATTCTAATATCCTCTGCTGCTTTAATCAATGCTGTTTCGGTTCCGTGCCCTCTACGGAATCCGAATTGGCTATCATCCAAAAGATGATGATCTTCTATGAATTTGGAGAGCTGTGCGTTCATTATCTTCTCCACAACTTTGGCTGGAAATGGTAAATTTGCTATAGGCCTGTAGTTGTTAGTTCTTTCTAACTCTAAATTAGTTTTTTTTTTTAATAAAGGTTTTAGGATTGTCTTTTTCCAGGCAGTTGGGTAAATTCCCGATGAAAACATTGCATTGAAGATAGTGGTCAGAATAGGGGCTATTTGTGTGGAAAATTGATTAAACACAGCAGGCGGACATGGATCATTAGCTGAGCCTGATTTCACCGTGGAGATTATTTTAATGATTTGGTCTGATGTTATGTTGTCAAATTGTGTTAATGTATGGTCAGGGACAGTGTTACCAAGTTGTGGGTCCATGAGGTCAGTCTGAGAAGCAAAATTAGTGTATATGTTGTTTACTTTTTCGCAAAAATGGGTCGCAAGGGAGTCGCATAGTTGCTGAGATGGTGTGGGAGCACACTGTGTCTGTGTCTACACTGTGTGAAATATACAAAGTGTTTGAGCCTTAATATCTCAAAAACGACTCTACAGATTTATAGTAAATCACATAAAGCACGCTTTCTGGACCAAAATCCAACTTTCTGTACAAATTTGGTGCAATTCCATTTGGTAGTTTTTGCAGCATCAATGTTCAATTCTCCTCTGGAAAAATAAATAGGTAAAACGTGTTTCGGCACGTCCCCTTATTCTCGCCCCCTGCTTGATGGAACGAGACCTGTTCTTGCAAACTTTTGTGAAGATTCGTCAAATGGCGCCAAAGTTATGAGGAATCCAATTAATGCTTTTCCTATGTAAACACGATCCTAGCTATAACTACCCAGTGGCGACTGGTAAATATATATCTACCGCGAAAAGAGGTGCCCCCATATGTGGATTAAAACTTCTTTCTTCTTTGACATTATTGCCTCGATCAAAGAACAATTGCACAACATTCTCTATTACAGTACAAATTTAGACGCATGCTCGCCGTAGGCAATTCCAAAGGCAGCTAGCAGGGAACGGGGGTAGTGGGCGGGGGGGTTGAAAATAAAAAGAGCAACAAAAAACACTTCCCTTTCCGTCATCACCGTCTCTCTGTCGTTCCTTCTCTTCCTGACAATTCCTGAACCATGAAGCACCCGGGCTCCCCAGAGTCAATTATAACGCTGCAATGCCGCATTTTGTTTGGTCTGAGCACTGTGGTTTGGTGCTCAAATAGGGACAAAGAGCCTGGGCATGTTCCCCACCAGGCTGTGTAATGCAGCCTGGTGGGGAACATGCTAAGTATGCATGACGGTTTGGCCAGGCCAAGAAGACTGGCCAAACCGTCATATGCACTTTGAAAGTGTGCACTCCTCACTCCTACTAGGCTCCAAGCCCAGACCCGCCCCGCCCTAACCCAACCCCATAGCAAAGAAAAATAAATGATAAAAACTAGGTTATTATCATTTTATTTTTTTCTGCTCTGAGAGCAGTGGGGTGATGCTCCTCCGCCTTAGCAGAGGAGCCGGCCCTGGGCAATTCTAAATTTACCAGTAAGGGTAGGTGGAGAGGCCAGAGGGGTCTTAGGGCTTATATTACATTGGTGAATGGCTTCACAAGTCACACAGTCTTATGCAGTTGGATGCACTGCAATGACTTACCAGATTGAAATGCAGTTATAGGTTTATGTAAAGGTTCTGTTCTACGTAGAAAGTGCGATACTGTTGCTATCCAGGCCCAGACTTATGAAGTGCTTGCATTGCATTATGCAAGGCAGCACAAGGCAATACAAGAGTGTCAGTGAGTTTTACTAAGCTACGCAAAGCCATCTTTCATGGCTCTGTGTGGCTTAGTAAATCCAAAGTAACCCAAGGCAGCGCAAGTAGCTGCCTTACGCTACTCTGCGTTGGGAAGGTGTTCCATGGATATAGCGTGGGTGTTCCCACTCATCCACCCAGGGATTTTGGCACATTCCTAGATTTACTGGTAAATCTGAAACTGATTCCCCTTCTCAACAGAGGAATAACGAAGACAAATATCTGTATTTCTCCTCACTAATTCCTCTTTTTACGTGTTCTGCAGAATGCACAAAATGTCTCTGAGGATTGTTTTAGTGGCGGATTGTTTTTGTGCAGGAAAGTGACCCTCCTTGCACAAAATCAATCCTGCCTGTAATGTAGGCACCCTTGCACCATGACACAAGGGTGCCTGCATTGGCGCTAAGCTGTACTTTGTGCTCCAGCGCAGAGAGAGCCGGCATGCGCCATATATTAGTAAATATGGCACATTCTTGCTCTCTCCATTTGAGGCAGCGCAGCAAGTTGTCTTGCTGTGTGCGTTGCACCGAATATTAGTACATCTAGGCCCTAGTTTCTAAATTTCTACTTTTTTTCAGATTATTATTATTATTCAGCATTTGTAGAGCGAATAGCAACCCTCAGGCATCCCAGCGCTAGCGACTGAACAGAGAGACAGGTGGAATTATAGGGCCGGCTGTTGGAATAGCCAGGTTTTTAGAAGTTGATGAAATGGAAAGTGATGGGGTTATAAGCGGAGGAGTGGGTGAAGTGCATTCCAGAGTTTTGCCACATTGTATGAAAAGATCTCCCTCTGCTTCTTGTCCTCCTGATTTTAGGAATTACTGCAAGATTAAGATTAGCTGATCGCAGGTCCTTCTTAGGACGATAGGGAGAGATCTGTTGATGTCCGGGCCTGTTCTCCACATAGTCTTATGGGCAATGCAAAGAGCCTTGAATTTTACTCTTTCTGGGATTGGCAGCCAAAGTAGGGTATTTAGGGATGGTGTGGCTGACTGGATTTTTGGAATCCCAAGCAGCATCCTGGTGGCACGGTTCTGAGCAACTTGAAGCTTCCTTAATGGTGCTTTGGGAGCCCATAGATGGAGGGAGTTGCTATAGTCTAGTCGCAACAGGACTAGTGCCTGGATCAGGACTCTTTTTGCAGCCGATGGAAGGAGGGGAAGGATTTTTCGAAGTAGTCTGAAGGTACCAAAACAAGCCACTGTCACCCTCACTGCTTGGTGGTCAAATTTAAAAGAATGATCTAGCCAAACGCCCATACATTTTATCCTAGTTTTGGGAGTTGGGGAGGGGCCTAGGTACTTGGGCCAAATCTGTTTAAGGTCCATGCTGGAGCGGTTACCTAGGAGCATAAGTTCCGTTGTTCTTCTGTTGTGCAGCATAATGCATCTTGCTACATAATTCAGTCAACCCTTCCACATAAATTGGCCCTTCCCTGCTGCATAATTCTTTCAGTTGTCCTGATTGAAAGTCTACAAAACATTTCTCCACCACTTCAATACCCAATTTATAATGGACAATTCCAGGGATTTATTTTTGACTTTATTTAATTTAAATTGCCAATTATGTAATAAGTAATAGTGATTCACCAGCGTCAATATTTTCTCCGTTTATGATCGGGTATATATTGATATGCTGTACATAATTCTTCCATCAAGTGGTTGGTAAGGTCCATGCTGGAGCGGTTACCTAGGAGCATAAGTTCTGTTTTTCCTCTGTTGAGTTTGAGACAGGAGTGCTCCAGCCAAGAGGCCACTTTCTCCAGACGTTTCGAAGTCGGCGGGGAAATTATGGTGGCCATTAAAGTGATGATCAGCTGCGTCTCATCTGCGTAGGTGACGATTTTAATCCTGTGAGGCAGGATGATCTCAGCGAGTGGCCGCATATACATATTAAATAGCGTGGGGCTCAGCGAGGATCCCTGCGGGACTCCGCAGCTGAGTGCTGGTCTCCTAGACATTCATCCCCTGAAAAGACCTGAAAGGTTCTGTTGTCTAAGTATGATTGTTGAATGGGCATCAAGAGTTAAATTTATTTGTCCAGGATCACACAATTAGCTCATTTTGGGAAGCTGACATGATAACTCAAGATGTTCACTTTTACAGTGAGCTAAGTACCTGAACCACATGCTTCTGAATGGGCTCTAGTAATATTATGCATAATTTTCACTGAATACATGACAGAAGCTCTACAATCCTTTGGAAGACAGTGAAAAATCATATGTGACATTGACACCGAGTGCTATTGGATTTGATTATTGATATTAGCTGACACGCCATGGCATGACCTACTGGAAAGTTGTTGATGTAAGGTATTGCAATGAGCAGCAAAGAACACAGTTTTATATGGCCATTTGCTCTCTTTAATAAAAATAGTAAAAAATGAGTGCCTTCCTCAGATAAATGCCTTCTTTTAAACTTTAAAATCTTTGACCATGCAGATGGCATGAAGAGACAGGTAAGAAGGTGCAGAGATCAGCAGACCGTAAAGAAAAAGGATATATTTCGGATAATTTACCTTTAAAGGAAGACCACTGGAATTCTGGGATTCTGTTGCCACTGCGTTTTCTAATTATGGATTTGTCACACTTGTCACATAATCCATCACATTCTGCATAATGTGCAGATAAAAAAAAAAGAATGGGGCATATTTACAAGGGGATAGAGCCACCAGAATGTCACTTTTAGCGACGTTCTGGTAGCGCGATGCCTTTCACCATATTTACAAAGTGGTGTTAAGCGGCTTTTTGTGGCTTTACACCGCCTTGTAAATATGACCCCTTTAAATGCAACACTAAGCGTGAAAGGGGCGTGCAATGGTTGTTACTGTAGGTGTTCTACTGCAACACCCATTTATTTTTCACGCTGCCCCAGATTTACAAGAAGGTGTAAATTGAGGCAATGCCAAAAACTAATGCCATGCATGAGCAGGCGTTAGAATGGCGCAACAAGTAGAAATGGTTTTATTTATCCTTGTTTTTTGCTTTTTATATGTGTCCCTCCCTGCACATAAACAATCAACAATGGTGATTTGCTACTTCTATGTGTGCTGCATTCTGCGATTGTTTATGCACAGGAAGGTGTCCCTTTCTGCACATAAACAATCATTTAATAATGACGATTTGCTACTTCCATGTGTGCTGCAAAATGCAGCACACACAGAAGTAGCAAATCACCATTATTGATTGTTTATGTGCAGAAAGGGATACTTTTCTGCACATAAACCATCCTTCTCTGCAATGCAGGCATCCTTTAACTATGGTGCAAGGGTGCCTGCGTTGGCAGTAGGCAGCAAATTTTAGCACCAGCGCTAGGGAAAACAAAGGGGTGCACCGTAGTATTGTAAATACGGCGCATCCCTGCATTTTGGAAGTGTCGGAGTGTGGCATTGCCGAATATGGCGCAGCTCCGTGCTCTAACATTTTCTTGTAAATAAATCCCAATGTTTCTAGCACAAACGGATCAAATGTTCCTAAAGACGCTACTGCATGTGTTCTCGATCAGTGGCAGTCTTCGGTCGCACAGAGGCAGGTCATCTTTCAGTTGCTGGTTGCTATGTTTTAGGTGTTAAACTGATATTAATAAGTTGGAATATTTGCCCTTCCGGTGTTAATATGTGTAACAGTGACTAATGGTGAAGTACTACTGCTTCAAAATGTGCAGCATAATGCATCTTGCTACATAATTCAGTCAACCCTTCCACATCATTTGGCCCTTCCCTGCTGCATAATTCTTTCAGTTGTCCTGATTGAAAGTCTGCAAAACATTTCCCCACCAATTCTATACCCAATTTATATGGACAATTCCAGGGATTTATTTTTGACTTTATTTAATTGAAATTGCTAATTATGTAATAAGTAATAGTGGTTCACCTGCGTCAATATTTTCTCAGTTTATGATCAGGTATATATTCATATGATGTACATAATTCTGCCATCTAGTGGTTGGTATGGACACGTACTTTAAACAATCTGAAAAGTCATCAGGAGAGTGTCAACTTTAATGACATGTTTGTAATCACACCCTAAAATATTGAATGCATCCCCACAATTCTCCTAGGTTTGAAGCCACCTTCAGATCTGTTTTCAGGCCTTCTCAAATCTCAACAAAATCTTGCAAACATTTCGAGGTCCAGGAGAGGTCAATGAGGCCGCTCCTGAATCTAATCTCAAGATTCACATTTAGAGGCAGATTTATTAAGAATTAAAGCAATGCAGAGCAGCCAGCAAGGCATGCTGCTGTGCTAGGTTGCTTGAATGGGAGAGAACTGAAAAGCACCATATCTACTAAGCTATGCCGCTCTTCAGCTTGCTTCCTGCACTGGCACACTTGAGGCTGCCTAGTGCCAACAAAGGAATCTTTGAATCAAGGTGCAAGGGTGCCTGCATTGCAAATGGGAATGTTTTGATGCAGGAAAGGATAACTTTGCACAAAAACAATCCAAAGAGGCATTTTCCTCTTTCTATGCGTGGTTCAGAATCAGTGCTTGAAATGGAAAAATAGAAGTGCAGGTACTCTGACCAGAGTACTCGCTTGTTTCTGAGAAGTGCCAGTACTCTCTAATTAAACTTATTACGTCCCTCTTAAAATGTGCCGGTATTCTCCCTCTCAAAATAAAAAAGTACCGGTACTCAGTACCGGCCAGTACCAGTCCCTGTAAAGCACTGTGCAGAATGCATATCACGCATAGAAAGAGGAAATAAGGAGAAAAAATATTTTTCTCCTCATTACGCTCCTCTGTGGTAAGTGTACCAATTTCATGCAACTCCGGCTTTGTGAACCTTGGTAAATCTGGATTTGCGTGAAACCATGGGTGGGTGCATGGGAACGTCTATGCTCCACCCATGGAACACCTATCACCGAGAAATCGAACGCAACGCGTCTGCTGCGTTGCGTTACTTTTCTTTATAAAGCCAAGCAAGGCCACTCAAATCAGCCCCGCAACGCAAGGGCGATGCAAAGGCTTAGTAAACCTGGGCCTTCGTTTCAGATAAGCAGCGTTTCCATTTGCCATATGAACCCCTTGTACATTTACACCTGGGAGCAAGTAGTACAGTTCAGGACAAAGAGCGAGAGAATCCTTTCTAAATGTTTCTTTTAAAACTGCTTGCTCCAGGTGCGCCTCTAGTTTGGGCTCCAATTGTAAACTCTGCTCGTTCTTTATTAGTACGATTCCTACAAACAAGGCTCACTTCTCCTTGAGGACAGCCAGCCTTAGGGGAGGCTATGATTCGGTAGTGTTTCTTGATATGCCACTAAACACAACGCCAGGCTCCATAGAGAGGCTCTGAAAAGCAGCCGCCTGGTCCTGCATACTCCTGATGCCGCCATCCGTCGGGTATCTTCTGAATTCATGTGCCTTTCAGTCAGTAGGCTGGGCTTTCCTAAGAAGACCACCAGGCCTAGGATCTGGTTCAGATGGAAAGCTGACACTCCATTGGCGAGAAGTGAGGGGTAGAGTAGAAGCCATTGAGGTATTTCTCGAAAGTATCCAAGGAGCTGAAGATACAAAGGGGGCTGATGTGAGGCATGGGGGAGGGGGGAGGGTCGGGAGGGTAGGGGAGAATAGTGTAACCAGCCCTTGTATGCTCATCGCTGCTGTGGAAGGAGGTTGGCTGGGACCGTGGGACAATTCCTGGATGCTGTTGCAGCCCAAGCCTTAAGTGATTTTAGCAGCCGGTTTTTCAGGGTGTTCCCATTCCTGGGAAAACTGGGTGTGGAAGCACCGGCCCGTCGTGATAGGGCAGAGCCGAACAAATATTCCACTCACCTGACTCGTGATCGGGGCCCATGTATCTGTAGCTGTGTGATGATGCACTGGACTACACACAGGGTTCAGGTTTACACACAGGCCTCTGGAGTACACACAGGGTTCTGAACTATACACAGGGCTCTGGGTTACACATTGGGCTCTGGATTACACACAGGGCTCTGGGTTACACACAGGGCTCTGGATTACACAAATGGCTCTGTGTTACACACAGGGCTCTGAATTACACACAGGGCACTGGAGTACACACAGGGTTCTGAACTATACACAGGGCTCTGGGTTGCACATTGGGCTCTGGGTTACACACAGGGCTCTGGATTACACAAATGGCTCTGTGTTACACACAGGGCTCTGAATTACACACAGGGCACTGGAGTACACACAGGGTTCTGAACTATACACAGGGCTCTGGGTTGCACATTGGGCTCTGGGTTACACATTGGGCTCTGGGTTACACATTGGGCTCTGGGTTACACATTGGGTTCCAGGTTACACACAGGGCTCTGGAGTGCACACTGGGCTCTGGAGTACACACAGGGTTCTGGAGTGCACACTGGGCTCTGGAGTACACACAGAGTTCTGAACTATACACAGGGCTCTGGGTTACACATTGGGCTCTGGATTACACACAGGGCTCTGGGTTACACACAGGGCTCTGGATTACACAAATGGCTCTGTGTTACACACAGGGCTCTGGATTACACACAGGGCTCTGGAGTACACACAGCGTTCTGAACTATACACAGGGCTCTGGGTTACACATTGGGCTCTGGGTTACACATTGGGTTCCAGGTTACACACAGGGCTCTGAGTTACACACAGGGCTCTGGAGTGCACACTGGGCTCTGGAGTACACACAGCGTTCTGAACTATACACAGGGCTCTGGGTTACACATTGGGCTCTGGGTTACACATTGGGTTCCAGGTTACACACAGGGCTCTGAGTTACACACAGGGCTCTGGAGTGCACACTGGGCTCTGGAGTACACACAGGGTTCTGAACTATACACAGGGCTCTGGGTTACACATTGGGCTCTGGATTACACACAGGGCTCTGGGTTACACACAGGGCTCTGGATTACACAAAGGGCTCTGTGTTACACACAGGGTTCAGGTTTACACACAGGCCTCTGGAGTACACACAGGGTTCTGAACTATACACAGGGCTCTGGGTTACACATTGGGCTCTGGATTACACACAGGGCTCTGGGTTACACACAGGGCTCTGGATTACACAAATGGCTCTGTATTACACAAATGGCTCTGTATTACACACAGGGCTCTGGATTACACACAGGGCCTGGAGTACACACAGGGTTCTGAACTATACACAGGGCTCTGGGTTACACATTGGGCTCTGGGTTACACATTGGGTTCCGGGTTACACACAGGGCTCTGAGTTACACACAGGGCTCTGGAGTGCACACTGGGCTCTGGAGTACACACAGGGTTCTGAACTATACACAGGGCTCTGGGTTACACACAGGGCTCTGTGTTACACACAGGGCTCTGGATTACACACAGGGCTCTGGAGTACACACAGGGTTCTGAACTATACACAGGGCTCTGGGTTACACATTGGGCTCTGGGTTACACATTGGGCTCTGGGTTACACATTGGGCTCTGGGTTACACATTGGGTTCCGGGTTACACACAGGGCTCTGAGTTACACACAGGGCTCTGAGTTACACACAGGGCTCTGGAGTGCACACTGGGCTCTGGAGTGCACACTGGGCTCTGGAGTACACACAGGGTTCTGAACTATACACAAGGCTCTGGGTTACACATTGGGCTCTGGATTACACACCGGGCTCTGGGTTACACACAGGGCTCTGAGTTACACACAGGGCTCTGGATTACACACAGGGCTCTGGATTACACACAGGGCTCTGGATTACACACAGGGCTCTGGAGTACACACAGGGTTCTGAACTATACACAGGGCTCTGGGTTACACATTGGGCTCTGGGTTACACATTGGGCTCTGGGTTACACATTGGGCTCTGGGTTACACATTGGGCTCTGGGTTACACATTGGGCTCTGGGTTACACATTGGGCTCTGGGTTACACATTGGGTTCCGGGTTACACACAGGGCTCTGAGTTACACACAGGGCTCTAGAGTGCACACAGGGTTCTGAACTATACACAAGGCTCTGGGTTACACATTAGGCTCTGGGTTACACATTGGGCTCTGGATTACACAAAGGGCTCTGGATTACACACAGGGCTCTGGGTTACACACAGGGCTCTGGATTACACACAGGGCTGTGGAGTACACACAAGGCTCTGGAGTACACACAGGGTTCTGAACTATACACAGGGCTCTGGGTTACACATTGGGCTGTGGAGTACACACAAGACTCTGGATTACACACAGGGCTCTGGAGTACACACAAGGCTCAAGAGTACACACAGGGCTCTGGATCACACACAGGGCTCTGGATCACACACAGGGCTCTGGATCACACACAGGGCTCTGGATTACACACAGGGCTCTGGATTACACACAGGACTCTGGAGTACACACAAGGCTCTGGATTACACACAGGGCTCTGGATCACACACAGGACTCTGTAGTTTGGGAGCTGTGACTTTTGCGGGTCTGTACAGGAGTTCACCCAAAGCAAGGCTGACATGAGGGACATTTAAGAACATCGATTTAGCCCCTTGGTCTTTTAGAGAGAGCGCACATAAGATATGAAACATACATTAAATGTGAAAAAGCCACACACACACACACACAAACAAATTGAACCATAGCTTCCCCGCAGACAAAAGGGATTGATCCATGCCCATTTATAGGGCATTACGCTCACATCACAGCATGAAGCTCTATAATATAAAAATCTTCTAAATCAAGGCTGATGGGAATTGGGACCCCCAGACACTGCACGTCCACTGGTTGCTGCCTGAATGGTACCAGAGCAAGGACAGAAGCGAGAAACACAGGAAGGCCAGGTCTGCAGGGACTGAGAGAGCCGGCCGCTTTGGAATCTGTGTCCAGAGCAGATCACTTCCATTGCAAAGATGATGGTGTGAGGCCTTTACTCTGACATCTACCATTGGCACGAGGCTGGGAGAGGGAAGTGGTAGCTGGTGCAGCATTGCTACGGGACTCAGAGACCCGGTTTGCTGAATGAAGCGCGCCCTGAATAAAGCAAGGACACCACAAAAAAGATGGCTCGCACTTCTGGCCGCTGCTGCTGCCGTTGAGTGGCTGGGGCCAGCGTGACAGAATCCAGAAGTGACTTACAAGGGTCAGCTGTCAGATAATGCACATGGACTTAATTTTTAAATTAGACTGCATGACTTTCACATTCACTGCCACACTCCAGCGAAAATGTAATGCCCATCCAGCACTTACGTGGGTACATGACCCTGACATCACTGAACATATATTGCGGGATGTACCCTCTCCTTCCTCCCCTCAGTCTCCCCACTCTGATCCCCCGAATATATGCCCATGGCTACATTCTATGTCGACCTGAACCACAACACTACTCTCCCCCCTGGATACTCTATCCTCAGAAAAGACAGACCTGATAGAATAGGGGGGGGGCCTGGCCATAATCTTCAAAAGCGAACTTCAGCTCTCCCTTGTTAGCCACTCTGCCCACTCCACCTTCGAATACATTGAATTTGAATTTGAATTTTAAAATATTTGTAGAGCGCTCTTTTACCGAAACGGTTTCATGGCGCTAGATAGCCAAGGGTCAGTGGATGGCGAATTAAGCTGTGATGGATCTGGAGAACAAGCAGGTCTTCAATTGCTTGCGGAACTCCAAGTAAGAGGGAGACATCCTGAGGGCAAGAGGAAGAGAATTCCAAAAGGAAGGAGCCAGCACTGCAAATCTGGCCCCCCCGACCCTCTGTTTCCTAAAACGAGGAACTGACAGGAGGGCCTGATGAGTGGATCGAAGTTCTCTTGACGGAAGATAAGGGGAGATGGCATCACACAAGAAGGCAGGGGCGGTCCCAGATCTAGCCTGGTAGGTGATACATCCCAGCTTGAAGAGCGCCCTCTCCCTCACAGGGAGCCAGTGAAGGGACTGAAGCAGAGGGGTCGTGTGGGTGAACCTAGGAAGACCAAAAATCAGGCGAGCCGCCTGGTTTTGGATCTGTTGAAGTCGGCGAATGAGGTAAGCTGGGGCCCCATTGAAAATAACATTCCCGTAGTCAAGGCGCGACAGCACCATGGCCATGAGAATGAGTTTCAATGCGGCCACCGAGAAAAAACGTGAAACCCTCCGGATGATCCGGAGGGAAAAAAAACAGGCAGACACCACAGAGCTGATCTGAGTGTGGAGGGTGAGCAGTGGGTTAATGAAAATGCCCAAAGTTTTGGCTTTGGGGACTGGGAGGGGGGGAACACCAAGTGAGGGGGGCCAGAAGGAGGGGGACCACGGGCTGCAACCACCCCCCGTCAGGACCAGCTCGGTCTTGTCCGGGTTTAGTTTGAGGTGGTTGCAGTTCATCCACCCTTGGATGAAAAGCATGACCTTCTGGAAATTGGAGGATGAGGAAGGGGAGGATGATAAGTTGAAGATAAGTTGGAGGTCATCGGCGTAGTTAAACACCGAGACCTCCATTTGCTGTAAAGAAAAGATGAGGGGTGAGATGTATAAGTTAAATAATAAGGGGGAGAGGGAGGAGCCTTGTGGGACTCCACAGGTCACCCTCCTGGGGGGGGCCGTGAAGTTGGCAAGTTGAACGGCCTGCTCCCTGTCGGTCAGGAATGAGCGGAGCCAGGCGAAGGCCGTGCCCCCAATGCCCGCCGCTTGGACACGGTTTAACAAGATGTCATGGTCCACCGTGTCGAACGCGGCGGACAGATCTAACAGGACTAGGGCCTGCGGCCGGCCTGTGTCGATCCCCTCCCTCAGTTGATCCATCACCGACACCACTACCTTCTCGGTCGAATGCAATGGGCGGAAGCCCGCCTGTCGGGAGGAAAGAGCGCCCGAGGATTCCACAAAGGAGCTGAGAGACCTGATGACGTGAGCCTCTGAGACCTTCGCAAGGAAAGGGAGGAGGGAAATAGGGCGGTAGTTCGAGGGTAGGGAGGGGTCTGCCCCTACCTTCTTAAGAATAGGGATGATTACTGCCGACTTATGTGCGGCGGGGACAGTGCCGATGCTGAGGGAGTGGTTGATTAGGGTCAGTGGGGGAGAGTGACAATTGGAGAAAAGCTCTTTAAGAGCGAAAGCCGGGCCTATGTCCTGGGGGGATCCCGATTTAATCCGGGCCAGAAGAGGGAGCAGAGAGTCTCGGGTAAGGAGGGGGAACTCGGTAAGGGCGGGGATAGGGGGAATAGGGGGGACAGGGGAAGGTATCGGAGGAGAGAGGGGAATATTGGCCTTGATAAGGGCAATCTTCTCAATAAAATAAGAGTTCAGGGAATTACACAGGGTCTGAGATGGAGGGATCTTAGGGGTCGCCCTATCAGAGGCAGCGAGCTCATGAACCGTGGCAAAAATCTCTTTTGACTGGTTGTCAGCTGTCAGAATTCTACTTGAGAAGTACTCCGTCTTGGCATTGAGTATATCCCGTTTGTACTCTTTCAAAGACTGACAGTAGGTGGTTTTTAGAAGGGGGCAGTAGGAACAGCGCCAAGCGCGTTCGGCTCTGCGAGTGGCTAACTTTTTATCCTTTAAAGCCGGGGTGAACCAGCGATTGGCCGCATGAGCACGTTTGATGGTCACTCTCTTAAGGGGGATGGTGGAGTTGCACGCCTTAAGCAGCCAGGAGTTAATGGCGGAAAGCTGGGTGGAAAGAGAGAGGCCTGTGAGCTCCGGGCTGGTGGCCATTGAAGCTGAACTTAAAGTTAAAGATACCCACCCTATTCATTTACATACTATCTGTCACCCTCCTGGTGAACCTCTCCCCTTTATTGATGAACTTTCTGACTTGGTGATACAAGCCTCAATATCCATCTAAGAAAATCTCTTCCTTGGAGACCTCAACCTCCACTTGAATGACCCCAATGATCCCACTACCACCCTACCCTCTTCACCAACCTTCTCGAGATCAACGACCTCAAACAAATATGTCAGTCCCCCACCCACACCAAAGGAGCCATCCTTGACGCTTCCATCATTACCAACAATGACTTGACATTCCTCACCAACATTATCCCCATTGACTGGTCCGACCAGCACCTCATCACCATTGCTATCACGCCCCCTCCCCTCCCCACCACACAAATTAAAACCATGAAATGGACCAGAAATCTAAAATGTATCCCTTCCAATGAGCTTGAACCCAAACTCCAAGCTCAAGTGCTCCTCATTCCTCCCTTACAAAACGCAAATGAGCTTACTGAGCACTTTAATAAAGCTGTCACGGATGTCCTAGACCAATTGCCCCCCCCTAAACTTAAAAGTCTAAGAACCATTCCTTCCAAATCATGGTTTAACCTAGAACTTAACAATGAAAGACGCTCATTAAGAATGATGGAAAGAACCTAGAGACAGCATCCCTCCCCCTCTAACCTGACACTCCTCAGATCAGCTAGATCTTCATATAAAAAACAAATTTTTAGTGAAAATGCATCCTTCTTCTGTACACAACTCGATCGGCCCAAAAACAGACCTAGAGAACTGTTCAACATTATCCATCACCAAACCTCCTCTGCCCCCCTAACCAGACAGCCTCTACCGCTAGATGTAAAGAAATTGCCCTCTTATTCTCTGAAAAAATCGCTAAAATAGATCAATCCTTTCCCGCAACAGTGATCCCAACCAACCCTCTACTTACTCCTGACATCTCCTCTAAATCACACTCCACACTCCTGACACCCCCTGTCCCCCTCGCACTCTCCCGCTTCTTCACTTCTCCCTAAGCCATACTCACACATTCCTTCTTATATTACCACCCTAAACCAGCCCTCACACCCTTCCACCACTACTCCTCTCGTACCCATGACCCAAGCATAACGATCAAAAAACAATGCCTCCTGGCAAACTTTCCTCCCTGTAATTGAACGTGAAGTCCACAGCATCATTGCTAAACTAAAACCATCCTCCCATACCAAAGACCCCCTCCATTCTAACCTTGTCCTAGACCTAAAGCACATCATTGTCCCATTCTGGACCACAATCATCAACACCTCCCTTGCTACTGGAAATGTCCCTAGCCCCCTTCAACTGGGTCAAATCTCCCCCATTATTAAAAACACTAATGCTGATCCTGATGACATAAACAATCTCCGCCCCATCACAAACCTCCCCCTTCTTTCTAAGGCCCTCGAAAAATGTGTCTTGCTCCAATTTGACAAACACATCGAAAAATTCAATCTTCTGGACCCCTTACAATCTGGCTTCAGAAAAGGTTGCAGCACTGAAACTGCCATACTAAACATTGTTGACGACATCCACCACTCCCTTGATAATGGTGAGACATGTCTACTTATCCTCCTTGATCTCTCCGCAGCTTTTGACACTGTTTACCACTTTGCCCTACTTAATGTTCTCAAAGATCATTTCGGCCTCAATGGTACTACCCACAAATGGTTTGTCTCCTATTATCAACATCGAACCCAGCAAATTAAAATTCAAGACTGTCTATCTAACCCCACTCCAGTCTCCCTAGGAGTCCCTCAGGGATCTATTCTCTCTTCCTCTCTCTTTAACCTCTTTATGGAACCCCTCACCCTCATTCTTAAACAAGCTGGTATCAACTACCACCTTTATGCCGACGACACACAACTCTACTATAAGATCAAAACCCACTCCAACATCATTCACCTTAATAACACCCTCATTAAAATCCAATCCTGGTTCCACCTTAATCATCTCAAACTCAACCCCAAAAAAACTGAAATCATTCTCTTTGCCCCTAAAAATAACCCTCTCCCCATTCAAACCTGGATCTCTGACCTCAATGCCCTCAACTGCTCTCTCTCTCATTGTCTAACTCAATAAAATCTCTTGTTATCTCCATGGATAACAGTCTCAACCTCAATGTCCATATCAAAAATTCAGCTAAAGTAGCCCTCCTCACTCTCCGTCATCTCAAGAAAATCGAACCCCCTTCCTGCACAAAAACAATCATTGATGGTGTGTTCCTCCTTCTATGTGTGCTGCAGAATACAGGACACATAGAAAGTGCCAAAAATGTGTCACTTTAACGCGTCCCCGTGGAGGTGTTAGATTCTGACGCATTCCAAAGTTTATGAAACCTTGTAAATCTGGGAATGCGTCAGAATCCATGGGTGTTGCGTAGGAACACCCACAGCAACACCCATGGAATGTCCCTTTAACACAGAGCAATGCGTGAAAGGGGCCATTTTTACAAGCCCATGAAAAGCCATGCAGGGTGGCTTTGCGTAGCCTTGTAACTATGGTCCAACACATTGCGCTACCAGAGCATCAAAAACAGTTATAAATTGGCCCCCAAGTATGCATATGAGTCTTTTACAGTGTTCGAATACATGGTCCTTTCTTCAGCACCCCTCGCTCTTTTGGTTGGTCTTCCTTGTGTGTCCTTCAGGCCATAAAGAGTGTAGCATTCTCTACATAATTCTTTTCTCGTGACATCTTTACTTCTTCAAAAGTGTCTATCTAAATGATGAAATACTTTTTTCTTTCTACCTTCAGCTGAAGCTGACCTCCAGGTATACGTGAAAGTGGTTTAAGAGGTGATGTTGCAATGCTTTGAATAATGAGGGTAGATTAGTTACTCAGCGCACACTTCACTGCTGTGATGTCAGATGCCAGCATGCACTCTTACTGTTCATATTGTGTATGCGGATAACCGTGTATATTGCAGTTTTGTTAAAGCTTGCAAGAGTTGCTGCCTTACCTCTGCCTGCTGTCACACCATCTCCTTAGACTCAATGAGGAGCTCCCTGCATTGAGACTTTTTGTCATTTTTTTCATTTGTTTATAATTAATGTCCCTTACGGTTTTAATAGCCTATGTGTGTTGCACCACAGGACACGCAGTTGTACAATGGGACAGCTGTAGAATATTCTAACAGTTAAAATGCTAACAATGTGAAATTTGATATAAGTGCCATCAATTTAACTTGCAGATCATGTTGTGAACTTTTATCCACTAGGACACTTTTACACCATCTGCCTGCTCCCTGGTATCACTAGCATTGTTCTAAGTCGTAGGAAACATTAAGTGGATTGGCCCACAACCATCATTTCTGGAAAACAAAGGGAAAAACAAAGAAAACAAATGTTGGTACAGGACATCTAGCAACTATCTAGCTGTTATTAAGAGCAAACAACTTATGCTAGAACGCAATTTCATGTTTTAGGTAGTGAGTGACAAAATAATTTTGATCACTTAAGATAATATGAAACAGAGGGACAAAACAAGCATTTGAAATGCAATCGGTCTCACCTTTGGGACCTTATATGTAGTTAGCTATGCAGCACATTAGCCTGGGTGCTGAAACATCTACTGTTCTTTAACATGGAAGGAAAGTAAGCACAAAACTGAGAGACACACCAGGTATGGGAACACATGGAGAGAAATGTTGCATTTCAGCTGGAAATTGTATAGTCCAAAGCTCTGTTTTTAATATAAAATCAGGTTCTTCGGTGGTCATATCACTGAAAATACAAGATTTGAAAAAAATATTATTGTCTACGAGTGCTCGTGGAAGACAATTTCTATGGACTGGAATCTAGAGAATGCTAAAGTGATTCTGGTATTTTACTGACCCCTGCTGGTCGTTTTCTATCAAGACAGTTAAATAGAGGCAGTTGAACAGAAAAAAAGGCCCTAAGCAGAAGCAGACAAGTCCTAGGGCTGATCTCCACGGTCCACAAATTACATACACATATAGGTATATACTAAAGTATATACAAGAGGTCTAGAATGCTCGACCTAAAAAGGTATTGAATGTGCATGAAGAGACTCTTTTAAGATTAGAAAGCTATTTTGTCTCACTACCAAGTAGTTGTTGAAAGAAGTAAGTTTCTCGTAATATTAGCACATGCACAACTTTTTGCAACAAACTGGGAATATGAAAATTGTGTTCCTCGAATGATCAGAGACCACATTGTATGTCTATGTTATACAAAGGAAACACAAAAGTGCAGGCTTCTAGAAGAGTTTGAAGCAAAGTATATTATTATTATTATTATTATTATGTTTCTTATATAGTGCCTGAATCGACCCCCGAAGGGGTATCTCCGCGCTTGCCTTGGGAACCCGTCCTGGCTTTTCCCTGTGAGATAGCCCCTACAGGGCATCCCCAAGGTGAAAGCCAGGCATCCCGCCGCAGGGGGGCCGTTGTGGAGATTAAGCAAGCTTAATGCCCAGAGTTGCAGAGTGTGAACCCATGATTAGGTCAGGCACCGAAGCGAGAATTATCGAGTCCATGGACATTTGAGCTCAAGACCCTGCCGCGTCAGGAATTGAACCCTGGTCCCGGGTCTGACCTCTGCTTCAGGGTCTGCCTGCTCTAACCAGTGAGCCACACTTCTCCACTATATCCATAGTGAAGTGAATGGAACAGTGAATGGAGTCATATAGAGTCCTTAATCAACAGAATCTGGAAGCCAGTAGTAAAACTGTGAACTTGATATCGAAAGATAGTAAGAAAGGGGGAAACAGTATTTACATTGTGTCTCAAACCACGCTGTGCATAAACAACATGGTCCGAACCACAAATGCGTCTTTGCAACGCACTCCTTTACCACGCAAGTCGTTACAATGACTTGCGGTAAGGAAAGTGTTGTTGGACTTATGTTGAACTTCAAGTCCAACACCTTCCCTACTGTTGCGGGGACTGAAGTTGGAATAGTAAATTAAACTGTGCGTTGTTAAAGCAGGCGTGGTAAATGCCTGTGTGGTTCTGACATACAACCTAAGAAAAGTAATGGCATTAAATTACTCACTCACAGTGCTCAATAAAGAGCAGGTGTTCCTTGGCTTTCCGCAGCTGCTGTGCCTCGTGGGAAAAAGCAGGGTGTGAGATTGCATATTGATTAAAGGTCCCTAAACAGTAACATTTGAACTGATTGCAAGTCGGTATCGAAGACTAGAATACTCATGGCCACTCCTCAGGATGCAAAAATGGTTCGGCAAAATTGATTTAAAAATTCTCATTACCAAGCAGAATTTTAATAAATGAAAACCTACTCGTCTGTGGATCCAACGTAGAACCAGACAAAGCATCATAAAGACTCCAGGCATTTTGGCAATAACCATTAATAGGCAAGCAGCATGTTTTGGTGGACCTTTGGTAACGGTATTACATTTTATAAAATATTATGATGGGGATGGCTTTTGATATGCGGCTTATCTTCATATCTCAACTGTATTTATTTCCTACCCACAAATTATCTCGAATGTGCCTTAATAACAAAAATCCTGATTCATACATTGACCTGTCCATCCCTCCTTGTGTTGTGGTCATGTCCAAATATGCCTTCTAGTGTGAACTCTCTTGTTGATAGAAAGGGTTTGTTGGTAGTTACCTTATGTTCCTATTTGATATCAGCTGATGGCTTTATGATGCAAAGTTGTTGAAGAGCTGCCACTGTTGATGATGTTCAACTTCAAAGTCATTGTTGACATTGAGGGCTATTTTAGTGGCGACGGTGACTTGTTTAAATAATCTTGGAACTGAAGATTCCCGCGGTGAATACCGCCTCAATTGTTGGTAATGTGTTAGCAGGTGCTTATTTTATGTCTTCATATATGAATTTGGTATCAATCTGTATGTTACAACACTTTAAAAGCTTGTAATTGGCTGATATCTACCGTTTCAATGGTCGTGCACCTCTTGGGAATAAACAACACTTTACAGTTTTTGGAAACTCTGTGTGGCTAGTGAAGGCCTGTCTGTCTAAGTTACTTCCTCAGAATGATTTGTAATGGTGAATGAGGTAAAGAAAGTATGTCTGTCCAGAGAGGGAAGTTTTTGGGTGCACTATTTCTATGGATGTTGGAGCCAAAGGATGTATGTCGTTACTACGCATGCTTTTACAACGCATGCCTTTACCACACAGGTTTTACAACGCAAGTCGTTACAACGACTTGCGTTGGGGGGCGCTGGATAGTGAATAGTTTAATTTACTATTCCAACTCCAGTCCCCGTGGATAGTAGGGAAGGTTTTGGATAGTAAATTAAACTATTTCCTATCCTACAGCGCCCCCCAGCGCAAGTCGTTGTAACGACTTGCGTTGTAAAAGTTGCGTGGTAAAGGTACTGCGTGGTAAAAGTTGCGTTGTAAATGCTGTTCCCCAGAGCCAAAGGACTTTGCCATTTATTTAAGTCTCTGGTTGTCTACTACTTCTTTGTAATAGTGTATTTACACTCCTATATGAGGTTTTAGTAAAGTTGTTTTAATATGTGGAATGGTGTAAAGAGATTGTTGTGCTGTTAGGTGGAAGTAGTTGTTCGCAAAGTTGTAATTCTCAAGAATACTAGGATTACTACTTGCACTTCTCAAGGTTTTCCTGGCAAAATCACAGCTTTCAATTCCATTTTAGCTTGGTTAGAGAAAAAAGTCAGCATTTATTCAATGTAAAGAATCCGGTGGAAACAGTTTTAAAGTTAACTCGCAAGACACTGTAGCATCCATTTTCAGTGCTAACTAGAGCTCACCAGGAAACCTTGCCAGTTAGCAAGGTGGAAACTATGGCAGGACATCAACCTAGGTAAAGAAAGAAACTCTGAAGTACAGGCATGCCTGCATTAGGGATTTTGCTAGACATTGTTAACACCGAACTCCAACCATACCCAGTATCTAACTGCATTATATTCAATTACTTGTGGATACATTCATCGTGCCCTACAACAGAAGCCATTAGACTAATCACTTGGCACACTTATGTGTTAGATGTGGGTGTGTGCCATTCTAATTACACAACGATGGCACACGGGTAAAGCTGATCCACTTTACTTCACAGGCTTAGCTTGTATGTGTCACCAGCAAGTTCTGATTCGAATATGCAATGAGAAGCATCCATACAGGATTCTTTGGGGGATTCAACTGCGAATGTATAGAAAGGAGAGATGGAATGAGAGAGTATACGGGAAAGCAACCTGGTTAAAGGATTACGACAAATGTGTTCCTTTTACTTCCTCAACTCGTGGTTAAATGTCTGCTTTACCTATCGGTTTTGATGGATTTTATGACCTGTTTGCTTTTGTTTTGTTTAACCATTGTTTTGAGATGGTGTTTTACTGTTACTCCTTAACCAGATGTTTCAGCCTTGCACTCAAGTGTTCTACCCTAACCGTTCATGTGTAAGCAATGATTTGTTAATTATGTGAGGTTTTTTGCTTTGCTGGGCCTTATTTACAGTTTGGCGGATGTGATATTCCATCACAAACGTGACTGTAATCTTACAGGTGTTTCCTCTCTTTTCTCTACCATTTATCTTCCCAGGTCTTCTTTGTTACTAGTTATCATGTACCTTTTTTACCGCCACCCTATTACCTTCTGCACTTACATTGGCCAAGACGCGGCTCCCTCTGAATGACGGGCTGGCCAGTCGAGATCCCCCTGAAGTAGGTTTTTCCATTAGAGTCTTTCTATCCGCTTGCAATGGCTGCACCACAAAGAATAAGGTGAAGGACAGGTCTGGTGGATGGGAACCATGTGACAACTAGACATTGGTGGCCATCCTGAGGGTGGCCGTTGAGTAACAGGTGGGAGGACTGCAGGGTGTGTGGTCAAGAGTGGCGTATCAGTCCAGCAGGACACCTGAACATGGTGCGGCCACCTCAACCAGAAGGGTAAGGCAAGTGGGGATTGCTAGTGGGACGATTCACTGCGGGAAAATGAACTGTGAATAAGGACTTGGCCACCTAACAAACTGGCATCACAGGGAAGTTGAGGGTTACAATTGTACCTGGACAGACCTCACTGTCTTCCAACAGCAGCTTGCATGACACCTTCAGGTTGCTCAGCATGCACAGATGGGAAGGGGATGTGTCCCTCTCACAGACATGGAGAGAGTAGTGAACAGGGGCAGAGAGCAGACTGCTTGAAACATGGTAAAATGGAAGAGGGGTGAAGGTGGGCTATTCAATTAATGGTGGGGGTGCTTCCCCCACATTAGTAACTGCTTCTTGAAACAATAATTTTGGTGAAAAGTATCTGAACTCTGAACAGTCACACAGAATAAATAATTAAATGAATTTTGGTTATTTCTTGTAATATTTCAATCTACAGCAAGACCTTGAAATTACTCTAGAACTGACCTATCTCAAAAGATGTGTTCCTATTACGCATTAGCAGTAAACAGGAAATGTTTATTCGGCTTGCATCAGGAAGGGGGGGGCAGACTTGTAATGGTAACCTCAACTCAAAAGAGTTGGAGATGCCAGTTGAGGAGATGAGATCCAAGGATGAATCATTCAAGAAAGATTAAGTTGGAAAACGGACTATAACTGGATTTCTGGTAATATTTCACAATTAGTATCATCAGTATGTTTGGTTACTGGTCAAGGTTTACAAAACATACTCTGAATTAGGATGATCGTTAAACCCGAAATGCGTGGGATTATAACTCAAGAAAACAAATAGATGACCTTTATTATATAAAAGAATACTTGACAATACACAAAAAAAGTTATTAATCTGTGTTTTTGGTGCTCTTATTTCAGACTGCAGTGGCCATATTATATGCACATATGATGTTTTAAGCCCTTTATGAGATGAATTAAGGTGCTCATATGAATATAAAGGAAATTCAAAAATGTACTGTATGTGTAGTATGGATAGTATCTACTTTTAGGGTCTCCTATGGGAACCTGGTTGAATTGGGTGCTAGAGCCCTAGCACTTTGCTCTTGTAATGAATACAAATGACTGGGGACTATCTCATTGAGAGGAGGCTGGTCAAGGGGCTTTGTCCTGGGCCTGTTCTGGCAACAAGAAAGTTGGATCTTGCCCTTTGCTAAGGGGTAGCGGTGGTGTTTCTGTACATCCTGTGGTCTACTCTCTGTGGCAGTCATCGGGCACCTTCACTTCTGCTCCAAGTTTGGTACATAATGTACGGGCAGAGAAACTGTCCGGTTCACAATGTCCAGTTTGGGGATTGGAGAGGCACACCTGGCTCAGGCAGGTTTATGTGGGCTTTGTCTGGGCTTGCTGGCACAGGATGCATTTTGTAGGTTCTTAAAATAAATCAAGAAACATTTTCACCATACCAAGGTAGCCACAAGACACTCTGAGCAGAGGTCTTCCTTAAGCAGGAAATTATCTATAAGGTAAACCTAGATGGTGGAATAATGCACAACAGGTTAATCCAGAACAGATTCACATTGCAAAATATATCAATACGGTTCATTCGATCGCCACAGCCATCCAGCAATGCCGATCATCTTCTGATTGGACATGGATTACTTCTTAATGGGAACTAGAGTCTTTGCAGATTTTATGAAGACTACATGTGATGATCGGGCTCCCATATGGTGACCGCCCTGGCTCTTTCAGAAGCGGTCGCTCCCTGCCTCCCCGCTCCACTGGTATCGTTGGCTGCTTTGTAATACTTTCAGAAGCGATAGCTGCTGTCTGCCTTAGCGCTCATACCGCTAGAAACATCCTCGAGTGTTCATTATTACTATTAGGCAATTTCGAGTGTTTATTTAGTGTAATACTTTCATAAGCGATAGCTGCTGTCTGCCTTAGCGCTCATACCGCTAGAAACATCCTCGAGTGTTCATTATTACTATTAGGCAATTTCGAGTGTTTATTTAGCAGAATTAATTGCGAGCGGCTGACTGTACTAGCGCTGTATCAGAGCTTGAAGCATTACCGAGTGTTCTTCTGTGTGCCCCATCTTGCTGCCTGTTTAACTTTTACCGGCCATTTTGTTGTTGTGTGTGTCTCGGAGCCCGTCCCCTCCACCACGATCCCGCCTCCCAGCTGATCCTACCTCCCACTAACTACTTAGCCTGGCCCTCTCCCTCCGTAGCGCTGTGACCGCCCTGGCGCTTTCAGAAGCGGTCGCTCCCTGCCTCCCCGCTCCACTGGTATCGTTGGCTGCTTTGTAATACTTTCAGAAGCGATAGCTGCTGTCTGCCTTAGCGCTCATACCGCTAGAAACATCCTCCAGTGTTCATTATTACTATTAGGCAATTTCGAGTGTTTATTTAGCAGAATTAATTGCGAGCGGCTGACTGTACTAGCACTGTATCAGAGCTTGAAGCATTACTGAGTGTTCTTCTGTGTGCCCCATCTTGCTGCCTGTTTAACTTTTACCGGCCATTTTGTTGTTGTTTGTGCCTCGGAGCCTGTCCCCTCCACCACGATCCCGCCTCCCAGCTGATCCTACCTCGCCCCTCCCCCCCTCCACTATCCACATATGACAGATGCTTCTGCGCGCAGCGGTCGCGCCCCATGCGCGCCGAAGGTGCGCCAAAGGTAAGCTCGTCTGCGCCCGTCCGTGCCTGGACCGCGCCCAGCGCCAGACCCCATGGTCCTCACAAAACCCACCCCACCCGCATAACGTATAACGCCGCTACCCTCTTTGCCCTTAACCCCGGACGCACACCACAATGCTGCGAAGCCACCCCAGGACGCACCCACGGTCCCTTCGCCTGCCACTCCTGCAAGTTCACCTGCTTCAGGACCCACACCAAACCCACTTCCTCCAAACACAGCTCCGACCCTAACCACCTGAAGTGCATCCTGCTGAACACCCGCTCGGTCCACAAACACGCAACTGAACTCTGGGACCTATTCGACACTGCGTCACCGGACATCGCCTTCCTTACCGAAATATGGATGAACGCCTCATCAGCACCCGACATCGCCATAGCCATCCCGGACGCTTACAAGATCATCCGAAAAGACCGTACCAACCAAACAGGAGGAGGCATCGCCATCGTCCATAGGAACACCATCAAAATCACGACCAGCTCCGACGATAACCTAGCGACCGCCGAACACCTTCATTTCCAGATCCACACCGACCCTAGGACCACACTTAGAGGCACCCTCCTCTACAGGCCTCCAGGAACCCGTACACAATTCAGCGATGACATCACTGACTTCATCAGCCCACATGCCCTCGCCTCCGAGAACTACATTCTACTAGGAGACCTCAACTTCCACCTTGAAAACAAATACGACAGCAACACCACCACCCTTCTGGACAACCTGGCCAATCTCGGACTCAAACAACTTGTTGACACCCCCACCCATGTAGCCGGACACACGCTCGACCCTATCTTCACCTCCAGCAAGCACATTTCCTTCGATCGCACCACAGCTCTCCATTGGACGGACCACAGTTGTGTTCACTTCAGCTACAAAACCACCTTGATCCACAACCCCCCACAACCTATTCCTCGGAGAAACTGGAACAAAATCACCTCCGACCAACTCCTCACATCACTCAACCAAAACCCTCCCACCCTCTCATTGGACCCAAACCAAGCGGCCACCAAACTCAAGCAATGGATCACCCACAGCGCTGATGAATTAGCACCCCTGAAAAACCACCAGATCAAATCAGGCAGCAAAAAGGCTCCCTGGTTCAATGATGACCTTAAAAAAATCCAAGAAGCTATGCCGCACCCTAGAGAAAACATGGAGAAAAAAACCAACCACCGACAACATGACCACCCTCAAGGCAGCCACCCGCAAACACCACCAACTGATTCGTACCACCAAGCAATCAGCATTCAAGGATCGACTCGACAACAACGCCCATAACAGCAAGGAACTTTTCAACATAGTCAAAGAATTCACCAACCCCACCGCAGCATCTAACGACATCACTCCCTCCCAAGACCTCTGCGATGCGTTATCCTCCTTCTTCTACAACAAAATTGCCGACATCACAACAGCTTCGAGAACACTCCCTGCGAACAACCCCCCCCACCCCTACACCGCCGCCTAACAACCTCAGCGCCTGGAACCCAATCACCACTGAAGATACCATCCGCCTAATGAACTCTATCCACTCTGGCTCGCCAACAGACCCCTGCCCCCACCACATCTTCAACAAAGCTGACTCCATCATCGCACCCCATCTCCGTGATGTCATCAACTACTCCTTCATCTCTGCCACCTTCCCAGAATGTTGGAAACACGCCGAACTCAGCGCCCTCCTGAAGAAACCCACAGCTGACCCCTCTGAACTCAAAAACTACCGACCCATATCCCTCCTCCCATTCCCCGCCAAAGTCATTGAGAAAGCCGTCAACAGCCAGCTCGCCGCCTTCCTTGAATCCAACAACTCCCTCGATCCCTCTCAGTCCGGTTTTCGAGCCAAACACAGCACCGAAACCGCCCTCATTGCAGCGACAGACGACATCCGAACACTACTGGATAACGGAGAAACAGTGGCCCTCATTCTACTCGACCTATCCGCCGCTTTCGACACAGTCTGTCACAGCACCCTTATACAACGCCTCAGCAACATCGGCATACAAGGAAAAGCCTTGGACTGGTTCATCTCCTTCCTCGCCGGGAGAACTCAAAGAGTCCGACTCCCCCCTTTCAACTCAGAGGCCACTGAAGTCATCTGTGGCGTACCACAAGGATCATCACTCAGTCCCACCCTCTTCAACGTTTACATGAGCCCACTCGCATCCATCGTGCGCCAACACAACCTTAACATCATCTCCTACGCCGACGACACCCAGTTAATCCTTTCCCTCACCAAAGACCCTAACACCGCCAAAACCAATCTTCACGAAGGCATAAAGAAGTAGCCGAATGGATGAAACACAGCCGCCTAAAACTCAACTCAGACAAAACGGAGGTGCTCATCCTAGGATCTTCCCCTTCTGCCTGGGACGACTCTTGGTGGCCTTCCGCTTTGGGCACAGCACCCATACCCACAGACCACGCACGTAACCTTGGCTTCATCCTAGACTCCTCTCTCTCGATGTCCAGACAAGTCAACGCAGTCTCATCCTCCTGCTTCAATGTACTTCGTATTCTCAAAAAGATCTTCCGCTGGATCCCCTTCGAGACAAGAAAGACTGTCACCCACGCACTGGTCACGAGTCGACTGGATTATGGTAACACACTATACGCCGGAATCACAGCAAAATCACAGAAAAAACTCCAACGCATCCAAAACGCATCAGTGAGACTCATACTGGACATCCCTCGCCAAGACCACATTACCGGACACCTTAAAAACCTCCACTGGCTTCCCGTCAACAAGAGAATTACGTTCCGTCTCCTCACCCACGCACACAAAGCCCTCTACAAACTAGGACCCGAATGCCTCAACATTCGACTGTCCTTCTACACACCCACCCGCCAACTAAGATCCTCCAATCAAGCCCTCGCCGCAGTCCCGCGCATCCGAAAATCCACCATCGGTGGCAGATCCTTCTCCTTCCTGGCGGCCAAGACCTGGAACTCACTCCCCACTCACCTCCGCCTTACTCAGAACCACATCTCCTTCAGAAAAGAACTTAAAACCTGGCTATTCGACAAAAAATGAACCCCCCTCCCCAAGCGCCTTGAGACCCTCTGGGTGAGTAGTGCGCTATACAAATCCCTGAACTTGAACCATACTCTTTTTACTCTTGTGCAGAAACAGTTCCATGTCGCTGCACCCTTATATTTGCCTCATTAGTGCTGCTCAGCTCCTACTTCCATTTGGCATGTAGCCTGTGATGGAGCATCAGCTTTCATTACTCTTGTTCCTCTTACCAGTTATCTCCTATATGCATTGCGTTGCTGGAATATTTGTCCTCTGGATTCCCTCCCTGTTACCCGCCCTTCTGGGCACTTTCTGGATGCCCTCTGGCTTTTGAGGGGGACAAAAAATAAGGACTTGTTCCTGCACTGCCTGAGGTGTTATTCCGAGAGTGTGTATTACATATACCATGGGTGGTAAGAAACGGAGCACAAAAGTTCCCTAGATCTTTTGAGCCTACATTGCTGAGCCTGCACTTCAAGTGGGCTGTTTTAACTCTGCACAGTCCACTTGTAGACTCTACATAGGTCAGGTGCTGTGTGATGTGTGGCAGAGTGATTTCTCTAGAGCACCAAGCATTGTCAGATGTAATTTCAGTGAGCAGGTGTAGTATGTCCACGGTGTTCAATTTTACTAGACCTGGGAATTTGAAGGAATAGTCTTCAACGCCTTGAGTGTGGCCCCTAGTTGCAATCCTATAGCTATTTGGCTTGTGTGAAATCCTTGAAGAATCAAGTGTGGTTCGCGGCGACCATCTTCGTGGTATCAAAATGGCAACTTACCAGTTTTCTGGATTTCCAGATTCTTATCTGTATTTACTTTTAAATGTGGATAAAAACGGAAATTGGGCTGCTTTTTAGGTTTTGCCTGGCGAAAAGATGCGCTCTGCGCATCTTTTTCGCGCAGGCGAAATCCTGATGAGAACTGTAGTGTGGCTTTGGGTCGGCCCTCGTCATTCATTGGCTGGCTCCATAAATGGAGCCTAGCCATTGGACGAGGGGCCTGTCCGTCAATGCCGGACCAGATTCGGGGGCGTTCCCGAGATTCTTTGGCTTTTGCCGACGTCACGCGACGTCAGCCGAAAGCCGGGAACGCCCCCGAATCTGGTCCGGCATTGAAGGCACCCGGAAGAAGTCCAGGTGAGTGCTTGCTTTTTTTTTTTGTCGGTTCCCACCCCCTCTCCCTGTCTCCGGACCCCGTTCCCGCCCCCTACCGCTGCCTCGCTCTCCGTGTCTCCCCGGCCCCGTTCCCGCCCCCCTACCGCTGCCTCGGCTCCCGTTCCCGCCCCATCCCGGTTCCCGTTCCATTATAGGAATACGATATTGTGGTGATGAATAATTCTGGCACATTAGTTTTGTCAAGGATATTGTGTCACTGATCAGGTTAAAATCCCAACCAGTTATACTAAATTCTAAATGACGTGTTGCACAGTGACGCCGGTTAAAAGACTGAACCTGGTTAAAAGTATTGCACGCGTAATTGCCCATTTGACAGCTGTGGAACTTTTATTCCCACGCAGATTCTACCGTGAAAATGGCCCACCTGCTGGTAAGAGCGGGGTCTGCACAGGACTGGCCCCCGGTTATAGTCTGCTCTGCATGTTGTTGGCGAAGGGGGTGGGCGCTCGAGTGAGAAGGGTCCTTCCAAAAGAGCTGCAGTTGGCACATGTGATGTAACCAGAGTCGGGAGCGGCTGTGTGCTGACCTCACTCAACCGGCCCTCCTCGCTGTCTTGGGACACACGACACTTGATTTAGATCCCAGAAGGGGGCCGGCAGCAGCTGCAGGGGACGGGATTAAGAGGGACGGGAAGGAGGCCTGCTTTGAAACTACAATCCCCGTCATCCGTCACTCATGCCCATCGGGACTGAGCCAGAGACGAGGTTTAAATAACCCAGAGCCGAGCCCACCAAACCTCCTCATCCTGCACGGCTCTACCTTTGCGCGGTGACCATTGGCTATTTGGCAGTCCTGTCAGAGCCTGATTGGTGGACGGCGGGGCCAGCCACAGTCTCCTCAAGCTTGGTGGGAGAGGAACGTAAACAGCATGGACATACCTTTCACTCTATATTTATCTGCTCGAGTCTGTTGCAAGCAGCAGGAGCTGGGGCTGCAGCAGGCATTCCAGATATATGAAGGCTCAAAAAGAAATATATTTCAGCGTCGCTTGTTTAACTGTAAAGGAAATACTTTAAAGAAAATAGATATAGCATTTCTCTGTTATTATTTTTTTAACACAGCAGGACCTGTAGGGGGCGCGCTCTGGCCCTGACTGCTGCCAAGCACACACCGTTTCCTACAGGGTATGTGCAGGCCGAGCCCAGCTCGCCTGCTGCACAATGAAGAATGCAAACGACCATGTAACCATCTACCGGCCTGGGATCTCGGCGGGCTCTGCTTTGCTGCGCTCGCACGCCCGTGGAGCTGCTTCATACTTAAAGCATCACTTAAGCCTAAACTCACCAAACTGCTACACTGAGACCCGAGTACTCGTTGCATGTGGTCTATACTCTCTATGAAGATGAACCATCAGTTCCTTTTTGGTACTCCGGCTTCACTTCACCATTACATAGAAAGTGACGTTTTTGACAGCTGAAGTCCAGTTTTTGACAGCTGAAGTCCAGCACGTGTTTATTGATCAACATTTCAGGCGCACTCCTCTAGGGGTAGGATTTGATAGAATGCTACTGCTCCGAGTGTAATCTTGATTTTGCTGCTGCACTGTCTTTATTGAAGATCGTTTCTAGTGCAGAACTAGCAGGTGTTATGCAATATTACGTTTAAGGGTCTTATTTTCTTTTACTTGGTTATTTTAATAATTCGGCTGACACGTAGAGGTTCTGTAGCAATATCAGACTCTAATTGTTTAACTTGAAGTTTTGTGTGATTTGTTTTCCTCACTTTAGAGTGCGCTGTGAAACCAGGTGCTTTCTATATGGGTTGTGCCATTATATTTTTTAGTACATCTCACGGTGAGCAAATAAAGTAGTTTGAGGGATCACCGCCACATTGCTCTTGTTTCTAGAAAGCAAGGGGTTGTCTTTTTCTTGTGACTTTCAGTTTGTTTTCATAAAACCATTTGTGCTCACCTTTTAAGTTAATCTTTTTTTAGATGTCTGTTATTGCTCTGCCGAATGCAATGAATGTCAACAGAAAATATCCACACTTGTATCAGTAGTACATTTGATCAAGTTAGTGACAATAATGCTAGATGAAAACTTTTTTGGTCTCACAGGCGGAACGTTAGACTCTTGGCAGTTAACTTTGAATTATTGACCAACTAAAATATATTTTGTTTTCTCGAAACAATCTTGGGAGTTTCTCATTGTTGTTAGTAGTGTTTGTTTTTGTCTGTGCAGTATAACCTGGGACTGAACACTTTAGTGTTAATGTACAGAATTGTCAATGTCTGAGTCAACATGGCGCAAAGACATGGCAAGGGCTGTAAACGCAACTTGGAGTTCATTTAGGATTTGCAGTTTCACAGAGCATTCGGAAAGTATTCGTTTCACTATCCTGTTATGTTCGAATAAACTTGAGGCTGGAAGGTCTTCGTTTTTTACCACACACGTGTTGGGGATCGTATCTGTGGGTGTTTGTGTGTGTCATTTGCAAGAGAATAAGCTATTGGCATTGTAAATGACAATGCCATTTATTTATGTTTAAAAAAAACATAAATAAAAATAATGTCAAGAGCAATGCCAATAGCTCTAACTTTAACAAAGGCAAAACCATTGCATTGTAAATGCTTGTTGAGTAATTCTAAATACTTTCTGCCATGACTGCCAGGTCAATAGCAGTGTGAATTGATAGGTGAGGGGGTTAAACGAGAAAGTAATTTTAGTATAGAGGTTTTAAAACCATTAGATATGCACAAGGTTGATACTGAAATGTACATATTTTCAAATAAGTGCATTGATTTATCTTCTGCAGGTGTCCATTTCACTGAAATCTGGCAGGCATTCAATCATGAGGGCATATTTATCAGTCAAATAAATGTGGAAATGTACTAATTTCAGCTTCATTTTTCCACAGAACCCAAAATAAATATGGATAAATGCAGATAAAATTAGCAAAAAATAAATATGGATAAATACAGACGGAAATGTAAAAAAAAAAAAGAAAAAATGGGAGCCCTAATCATAAAACATGCGACCATGCTGTTGGAAAATGCACATCTAGGTACCCGGCGTTTTCGGTTGGAGATGGAGAATAAATCCCTACTGATTTTCCACGTGATGTCACCACAAGTTTGCATAAATGGATAGCCATGAAGTATACAAAGTATGCCTGCCAAAAGACCACAGTGCCAAGGATTACAAGGCCTGCACCGAATTTCTGCCGATTGTTTTTACGGTTAGGCAAAAACAACAGTAGGCACACTAAGCGGTGATGCAGACGCAGAAAAAGTACACCTTGCTCTGTGACATCAGCCTATCCACCGAGGTAGAGGAGGTCAACTCAGAGGAGACAGAACTTGCACAAAGAGGAGGATACAACACCAAGAAAAGAGTCAACTTAAAAAGACTAAAGGCCTCATTTACAAGGCCATTGTGCTGTCGTTGTGTCTCTTTTTTTGATGCACCTGCGGTGCAGTGTGCCTGCTTATAGTTACAAGGCCATGTAAAGTCACACTGCATGACTTTTCATGGCCTTGTAAATATGGGCCCCTTTCAAACATTACTCTGCGTGAAAGGGGCATTCCATGGGTGTTGCTGTGGGTGTTCTCACAGAACATCCATGAAACCTGACACAATCCCAGATTTACAAAGTTTTGTAAAGCTGGGAATGCATCAGAATCTTTATTTATTTATTTGAGTTTTATTTAGCCCTGGCTAGACCCAGAGGTATCAGAGCGCTTTACATAAGGATCCACAAAATGACATCAGTTACAAGTTACATCAGTTACGAGAAAACATTTCAAGAGCTTCGGAAGATGGAATAAATGGAGCTTAGGAGGGTAAGGGGGTTGGGTAAAGGTATAGAAGGGAGAAAGGATGGAGATAGGATGGATGGAGAGACGAAGGAGAGTGT
Organism: Lissotriton helveticus; assembly: GCF_964261635.1. Taxonomy (NCBI): domain Eukaryota; kingdom Metazoa; phylum Chordata; class Amphibia; order Caudata; family Salamandridae; genus Lissotriton; species Lissotriton helveticus. The sequence continues at coordinate 1,168,105,056 of NC_136068.1, forward strand.
GCCCAAAGTCTGGCTGGGTCGAGGGGGGAGTCCTCAGCCCATCTCCTCTATAACTATCAGGTAGCTCCACCGGGCATCAGTCAAGCGGCTAGGTCTCAATGTGAAAACAATTAGAGAGCAAAGAGGAGGGATAAATGGAGCGTAAAGGAGAAAGTGGGTGGAGTGAAGGGGTAGGAGGGAGAGTACGGCGGAGAGACGAAGTAAGGTCTGCCCAATGTCCGGCTGGGTAGGTGACGGCTGAAGGGGCTGTGCAGGAAGGTGTCCCTTCTTGCACAAAAACAATCATCCGCACAACACAGGCACCCTTGAAACATGACGCAAGGCTGCCTGCGCTGGCGCATAGCAGCCAATTGTGCGTCAGTGCAGGGCAAAGCACACAGTTGTGTTGTATTGTTGTTAATCAAAAACATCCCAGGGCTTTCAAAATGGCAAAACTCGGTGCAGCGTCATTTTTTTTTAAATGACGCCCTGAATGTGGCGTCAAAGACATCAAAGTAGATGAAGTCTAGGATGTGCCAGCAGGTAAGCAAGTGCATGCTGCGGCCAAGCCATCGAAATTGGACTCAAAATCCCCAAAGAATCCCTACACCAAAAAAATCGACAATTAAAGGGCAGCAAAAATAAATAGAGCCCCATAGGTCCAAGACCAAGGACACCACAGGATGCAAACTCTCAGAGGCTGCTCCTGCCTAGAAGGACATCAACTCTGACTAGAGTGTCAGCCACCGTACAAAAATTTCCTCAGAGGATCTCCACCAGAGACCAGACTCGAGGTTCTGAATAGGGGTGGGCAAAATTTGCGTAATCGCATTACGCAAATCTCCACGAAACGGTACAAAATCTCCGCGAACACGCAGAAATTCTGCGAACACGCAGAATTGCTTGTTCGCTATGCTTTTTTCCTGTTCGCAATTGCTGTTTGCGTGCTCGGGGGGAAATATCTTGTGAACACGCATTTGGAGAACGCGAACAAGCACAAAATTTTGCTAAGTAGCGGAACGCAGAATTTTGGGGAATTACGCGTCCTCCGCGGGACGCGAAATTACCCAAATTCTGCAAATTCCGCGAATGAAATTTACCGTCCAGGCCTAGTTCTGAAGACTACTACCTTAAATTCCACAGTGCCAAGTCTAGGAAAATAGAATCATGGTAGACACACTACATCTGCAGGTTTATGCTGCAAAAACGGACCAAGTGAAATGCTTAAAGCTTCGAATACGAAATAATAGCAGCCATCTTAGAGGGATACAGAATCTGTGAAATGCTTCCGAGCCTCCAGTACAGGCAATCTTGCTAGAGTTATAGAGTTATATGGATTGTATGAAATGCTTGGTGCATCGAGTATAGACTTTGGGGGCCATCTTAAAGGTAGAATGATTGTGTGAAATGCTTGGAGCATCCAGAATAGCCCATGTAGGCCATCTGAGAGGTATGTTGATTACGTGGAATGCTTAAAGCATCCATTAAGGACTGTGGAGAGCATCTTAAAGGTATAGAGATTTTGTGAGATGCCTGCAGCATCCAATATGGACCGTTGAGGGCATCTGAAAGGTGTAGTGATTTTGATAAATGCTTGCAGCATTCAGTATGGACCCTGGTGGCCATTCTAAATATATATAAAGTGTGTGAAACGGGTAAAGTATTCAGTATGGACGCTGTCAGGCATTGCAGAAGTATGTGACTTGTGAAGTCATCTTGTTCAATGGTAATTTACACAATTTGCAGGTTACGCATTAGGACTAAAGACCTGTAAACGAATCTGAAAATGTGCATAGTTTGTACTGGCATTCATAGATTAATGCGTTTTCCCTAACTTTGAGAAAAAGTTTTTACGTGTGAAAACTTTGAACAGGAAAAAAACTCCAAGTTCCTAGAATTTGAATCACGTTAACAAAGTACGTTGGATAAAAAGAAACGCCCATCATTAGCAAACAGTACATTAGAACACGGGTGCTAACAACTGACAGGTCACGACGATTCTCCATCAAAAGACACAATTGTAATTTGAAAAATATAAAATTTTAATAAAGGCTACATCTCTTCATAATTACAATAATTATTGTACCAAGTAATTTTCTTTAAATGAAACTCTTTATATAATGTATAATTTACAGTATAAGTAGAGCAAATGCCATAGCAAAAGTCATGAGTACAAGACTTGTAATAAAAGGCATAATATATATTTATACATAGACCCCCTTCAAAAATCAAGGGACGTTTTGAACCCTGAATATAGGGTGACACACGGTGTAATTCCCACCATGCAGGCACAGGTACTGTACTGATTTCACCAAAACACTAGAGATAGTGTATTAATAATATTTTCTCCCACCAGATGATATGTACATATTATATACATGGCAGCAACGGCAAATGTGCAGAAACATTTTTTACAAAACCCAGACACAGAAAGGCAATGGTCTTATATTTTGGGGTCGTTTTAGTGGTGCTTTTTTGTGGGGTAGTTTAGTGGCGAATGATTTTCTTTGAATTTTAAAACACCACAAAAGTTAAATAAAAGAAATTAAAATAGGAAGGGCAGGGCCAAAATATATGGATACGTGATAACATTTTGTACCAATATTTCAGCTTCGCAGTGGAGATTCTTAATCACAACGTTAACACGATCGCCTCACCAGAATTCTGCAAAAAGTCTGCTCTTTTTTAACTTACTTAAACATTCAACTTATAAGCCACGGGCACAACATTCTTTTTTAAAGTACTATGGCAAAGATGCTAGGTAAGCGGAGACATAGCAGGCTGCTGAAGTTGCCATTGCTGTCCCAATGAACACATCGGCGAAAGAGCAAGCACAATAACCTTAAAGTGTACTTGCATCAACACAACGTCGTGTTGCATATGCCAGAATATTAAGCAAGTTGTGATACCACAGGCATAATAATAACATTGAGTTGTTTTGCCAAAAATATACCATTACTCCATCAATATGACATTACTCCCGCCAGAACGGTAAGCAAGCTGAGACAAGGAAGCACGGTGCATGTTAAATCATTTAAAACATCAATTTAAGGAGCAGAAATCGTCAGAATACAAGGCACGCTGTGAAGCTGCAGGCACGTTACACCTTGACTTTACTATAGGAAGAACCAACGATGGTTCGTGAACCATTAACACTGAAAGAAATGCCATGGTCCGCACCCTTGCCTTGTCAAAGTCTGCTTAGCCATCTGGGCAGGAAACATGATTTGTTCAGGTGAAGTTTAAAAAAAATGTTTTTTTCAAAAAAGTGCAGGGGTTTATTACGTTGCATTCATGCGGGTAGTCCAATCCTGCACATACCTATGTTTTACTACTCAACTATCACTCTATTTCTATAGGCTTCTTGACGCGTCTGGGTTGAATGGCACAGACTGTGCAATGCCAGGTAAGAGATGGGGAGAAGGCACGCAACATGGACGCCACATGAAAACAAGAGTGCATACATACCACAGTATATGCCCAAAGGAAGGACACAAAAGCCCAATGGTGGTCAAGAACATACACTTTGCATTAAGACCTCTGTGCAAAGGTGAACCTTAACGCAAAAACAGTGCTGCACTGATTCCTAGAAAAGTCTGGTCCCCAGGCCCAGATTCCAGGATTGGGTCTTCTGATCACACATGTATGGTCTCTGGTAGAGGAGGCCTCTGTTGTTCAGTGGAAGTTGTTGGTCTTCTTTAGGTGGTTTAAACTGAGGGGCTTAGTTTTACAGTAAAGTTGATATATCTCATTGCTCCCTTGACGAACAAACCATATCTGATATGGGAGTTGTTGGTATCATACAAGGGGCCAGGGCGAAAACAAACCATTCCTTAACAAATTTAGAGCATACATGAAAATGCAACAGACTACCACAATAGACACCCCACATGCATGAGGTCAGAAAGCGCCATATTACTTTCTGCAAACAATGGTGGCCCAGTGCAGCTCATCTTTTGTCCTATGCTAAAAACGATAACACACCCAAAGTTAACACTCAATACATAGCAGTGGAACATGAAATCACTTTTCTCTTTCGGATTCTCTCCATCACTTGCACACACTTTCTTTTCAACTGGTAAAGCAGCATGTCCGTACTCTGGACTTGAGGGGAACCGAGTGTTCAATAAATATAAGGATTTTTGTTCAGATCAGATATGCACATTTTCTCTCCTCTTCGTAAATAGTTTTCAGATCCTCCGGAAGTCATATATTATGTATGTAAGTCTTTCACGTGTGGTCTGCATCTTCAATAGTCCAAAGTGGTCATATTTTAAATAAATAGATAGAAGTCTTCCCTCATCTCTGTACATAGCTCATGGGTGTCGAATGCCATTCCACAAGTTTATAAGGCTGTTTCAGTTTTTCATTGGCTCCTCAACCCCTCCCTCCCGCCACCCAAAAAACATTCTTCATTGGTTCGATTTCCTTCAAAAGTTCAACGCTCTCCTCTAGTGTCCCCTTAAACGCACTAATCAATCCGTTCCACTTTCCCAAGGATTCGCCCTTCGTACATGGGCAGCATGGAGTCATCCTCCCAGATTTCTTCAAATACTGCCCCGCAGTCAAATTCGTTGCTAGGCTTCTTAAAGTAATACCTGAAAAACACAAATGGAAAAATTGGTCAAGGGCTGGTACTGGCCATGTCTCTTACATTCTCTTTGAACTGAATGTTGCCTTTGAAATGGTGAGAACTCATCCATGACTCCATACCTTCCCGGTTCGTCAGAAAAGGGTCAGATAAGCCAGTGAGTACTTTGGAGGAGTCTGTTCATGTTTTAAAGAAACTTGGAGAAAAGATTACACAAAGTCGTGTCAGCTGGCTTCGGACTGCTTAATGAAGAAACTGATTTAAGGCAACTCCATTTCGCATTCGGATCTAACAGGATTCGAGCAAACGGGACGCAAAGCAGTAAATACTCAGAAAACAATCAAAGGAATGATTTGCTAAAACTTTGAGAATTCTTTAAAATCCACCCACCCAAACCCCGTAAGGGCACCAGCATTGTTCCCCTGTCAAGCCCAATGAGATCGCAAGAGGAAATATTGCAGAATCCCGCAAGAATGTTTAAATGTAACACTGGAGCCCAGCACCCATGAAATAACCATGGTAGGAGTCACTGGGGGCATCTCTCTGGTTATGGCAAAATAATCAGCCTTATTAGCAAAAACGGCTAATCCTGCAGAATGGATGTGAAATTCATAATGATACACTAATCAGTAAAAATGCACTACAGTGTAGCAGATCTTTTAAACTGTGGTCGCAATTTGCAACATTTTGCAATCTCCACCACCTCCGATCAAACAGAAAAGACTTGAGCCTGACCGCTCAGTTTTGGTCTAAAAGACCGTCCTGTTTCCAATTTGCAGTCTTCCTTCAAAGGCAGACTGCTTCATGCCCTCGACTGAGTGACTGGTTACAGGTACATACTACATTTGGTAAGATACTGGGTGTTCCCCTGACTCCCTCCCCTGAAATTGCCTTGCTGGGCTATGTGTCAAAATTTCCACAGGCAGTCCACAGACTCACAGCGCTGGGGTTTTTGTTGGCCAAGAGGGAGGTGGCCCTGCTTTGGTGCTCCAAAAGAAGTCCAAGTGTGAAATCCTGGCTAAAAAGCTTGGCCTCCTGCAATGTTAACTGTGTCGAATACTCTTCCACCATTCCCACTCCATCTCGACCCTTGGACATATGGGGACCATACCGCACTTATATTGCCAAACTTACGGCGGAGCGTCAAGCACAATTGGACAATCAATTGTACCCAGAAGGGGTGGGTTAACCCACAGTATTACTGAACTCTTTACAATGTTAATAATGTGCTAAATGCATGAGACGTATGGGGATGTTATTGAGCTTGTGGCTATTCTGTATCTGTGACCCACTGCGATGGCTATCCCCCTCCCTCTTTAATATTTATTGCTGTGCTATGGAGTGACGGACTGGGTATACTTCAGTATACAATGGGTATGTGCTCTTTACACTGATGATGTTTTTTGTGCGATGCTTGTGAAAATGACAAATAAAGTTTCAAAAAAAAAAAAGGCAGACTGCTTCAACACAACTGAAGGGCTTCCATTACACAGCTCCCATAGTGTGTCATCTTTTGTACCATAACACCCCACATTCCTCCTCCCCCGTCCCCGTACCAAACCTGTTCAGTAATTCAAACACCCAAATTTAAAAAGAAAACTATCCTCTATAAAATTAGCAGCTGCCCCTGGCTGTCAACGAAAAGGATCACTTAAGTAAAATGAGAAAGAAATACTGTTTTTCCTTTTACTGGTTTCCACCCGTTAGCTCAAGAGACTCAACATAGCGGTGACTACAATAGGACAAGGTTTTCGCAATCACTTTTCACAAGGACATTGGTGCACTCACCACTGACCCTCAGATCTAGAAACGGAGAATGGCTTAGCTGATGCAGAAACAGGACTATGTGTGCTGTTCAAAATAGCTTTCAAAAGATACAGGACGTAATGGGTGGCCCGCAGATTGCTATGCATAACGTTATCTTGCCTTTTTGGGTGTACAACGGTGTTGACATATGCTTGCCACTGTGGGTGGGGTGGGGAAGTCTGAGTACAGTTGTCATCGCCCGATATCGCTGCTCCCGGCACTAGCGAAAGTGTGTGAAAAAGTTGTTTTTAGGCAACTGAATAGTTTCATTGAGTCCTCTCAGGCCCTGCACCCGGCTCAATTGGGGTTCAGGGCTGCTTTCAGCACTGAGACGGCTCTGGTGGAAGTCTCAGAGGCCATTAGGGAGTGTCTCGACGGAGGCGGCAGAGCGGTCCTGGTGTTGCTGGACCTATCTGCCGCCTTCGATACGGTACCCCATGCTCAGCTGTTGACGAGGCTGGCAGAGGTGGGGCTGTCGGGTGCGGTTCTGGCCTGGCTGTCTTCGTTTTTGTCAGAGCGGTCGCAGCAAGTATGGATGCCCCCATTTGCCTCATCACCCAAGAAGCTCACCACCGGGGTACCACAGGGCTCGACGCTAAGCCCTCTGCTGTTCAACGTTTATATGACCCCGTTGATCTATCTGGCTGAGCAGTGGGGAGCCAAAATAATGGCATATGCTGATGACACGCAGTTGCTGTTTACCTGGCCTAAGGACTGCTTAGACGCTCGGGCTGTCTGCTCTTGTTTGTCCCACGTCTTCCGATGGCTTGTCTCAGCTCAACTCAAATGCAACGAGGACAAGTCAGAGTTATTATTCTATGGCAATTTTCCGGCCAATTTTAGGGATCTTATTTGGCCGACTGATTTTGCATGTCCTAGCTATCATGGAGGCCCGGCCAAAAACCTGGGGGTCTGGTTTGGACAGGATCTTAAGTTTGAAGCTCATCTAAAAAAACTTACTGCAACCTGCTTTGCGACCCTCAAGTCACTCAAGAGGTTCCTTCCGCTTCTCCATAGGGAAGCGAAGGAGACTGTTTTGCGTGCTTTGATCCTGTCAAGGCTCGACTACGCCAATGCTCTCTACAGTGGTCTCCCTAGATACCTTATAAATCGAATGCAGATCATTCAGAATGCGGCCGTGTGACTTCTGTTCCATCTTCCACGAAGAACTAGTGCACGTGCCCATCTTCGAGAGCTCCATTGGCTCCCAGTGGCACACCGCATTATGTTCAAATCATTGGTTCTGGCCTTTCGGGCCTTACATCACCAAGGCCCACAATATCTGCACAAGAGGTTTACCTTTTACACTCCTCACCGTGCTCTTCGATCGGCCAATCTCCGTCTGATGTCTATGCCCAAAGTCAGATATGCGAGACTGGGTGGTCAGTCGATTTCTGTCCAAACAGCACGGTCCTGGAATGCCCTGCCGCTTTCTTTGAGATCATCAGCTACATTAGCGGGATTCAAGAAAGGGTTAAAAACCCATCTTTTTAATCTCAGCATTTAGTTTTCTCTTCCTTTCTTCTTGGATTGGGTCTGCTTAGTGTTTACATACCGCGCCAGGATACTTTGTAGTAGCAGAGCGCGTAATAAAATATTTTATAACATAACATTTATAACATTGTGTTTTCTTTTGTTATGTATACGAATGGTATCCACGGATGACTCTACACCTGGTAATCTTTTAATAGTTTGTCTATATGTGGATTTTGTCGGGCTCTTGCCCCTGTGGTGTTCTCAAAACTTAATAAAATATGTTGGTTTTTTCAAAAAGATACAGGACTACAACTAAATAGCATAGCGATATTAAATGAGAATTGGGTGGTTCACAACAGATAAGAGTGGAATTATTGAGGGGGAAATGGAACTGGATGGCTCTCAGCTCTCATCAAGATTTACCCCCTGGCCCATGAGTTAGAGCCTGGCCCAGGGAGTCAGTGACCTCACTTGCAAACTGATTTAGCACTGACTCGGATTGGACAGCTCGCCCCAGAAAAGCCACAAAGAGGAGCGCTACATAAATGCCACTACAATACATAAGCACAGAAATCTCACCTGTAACTGCCCTTTTTGCTCAGCTGCTCTTTGAAATGCCCAAGCGTCAGACTCTGGGTCTTCAGAAGCCTCCGGTACGGGATTTCTTCTCCACAAAAGAAGTAGGTGACGACCAGCTCGCTGGGTGGGGGGCCTGGGGCCGCCGGGGGCTTCTTTGGATCCTTATGGCTAAAAAAGAACAATACTGAAGCATCAGTGCATGTGTCGCCAGCCATAACCGCCATCACATACAAAACACTAATTCACATAAAAAGGCCGTATTTTTTCATTGTGCACGCTGTGATGTGAACCATACAAAGGGCTTGAAAAGTTTTTCTTTAGGGAGTAAATTATGAGATCCTGAACAGACTCCAGATGGAATGATTAGAAGGCTATAGCTCTGTGGCCAGGGTGAGCTGCTTAACCCTTTGGCCCAGTGCTCGAGGATAGATACCACTGGCTCCATGCCCATTCAACCTCTGTCCTCTCTGCTGAGAATGCCATTCCGAGGGTAATATTCATATGAAGTGCCGCTTTGCCTAACCTGAGCTGGGATAACATGGCCCACATACTTCATAAGAGCTGCTGGATAATAAGGCAAGGAAGTCTGATTAACTTCAAACTGGGCAAATTCAAACAAGCAACCCAGACATGAAAGGTCAAAACATGAATCCATGTAACCCACATCCACCATTCTCCGGGACGAAAATTGGTGGGAACTTTATTCTTTGTCAAATTCACCTTCTAACATTCTAAAATATACACATTCTTGCAAATGATGGTTTGGAAACATGCAGACACAGAGATCATGTTGACAAAACGCATGGACTTGACCCCTCTAAACAAAAGATGGGTGGGTCCCGTTCCCTCACCAACCGGTCTCAAAGCCACAGACTAACTTAGAGCTTTGGAAGGCAGCTTGGTTAAGGCAGGTCTTTACCAAACAGGGGAACACGGGACCCGGTGGGTGCATACAACAAGGTGAGTTTTTTTCAGTGTAGTACCTGCGAGGTCTGCCTGGCAGGCAATAAGGGGGATGCCCAAGCCCTCCACTGAAAACCTCTATCTTGCATGGCCGCAATGCTGAAGCCCGGCTTTTCTGGAACTGAAAACAAAAGGCCTTGTTACTACCCAGGGTGAACAACCTGCTCCTGTCATCATTTTTGTGCACCAGTCTGATACACTCTTAAAAAAACCAATCCATCCGATACAATGAGCTTCTCGCAAGTTCCCTTCAAGAGCAAGGCTCTTTGCCGGACGTGCGCATGCCTAAAGACATCAAGAGACTTCCACAACCAGACCAGAGCCCCTGAAAGGCCAGCGAGGCTGGAGAAGAGACAGCAGCAAAGCATATGGCTCTCGCCTATGCCACAGACCCTTCCACCCTTTCAGAGGTTCTGGTCTCCTGCAGAAGCGTAGCTTCTGCTAATAAATGTATTCTGTAGTAAATAATAGGGTTGGGGTGCTTTAAGTCGGGTACGGTGTGGTGCTTGTCGTATTTCACTTGGCTGTTTTTACATACACATGCTGACAAAAACACATACACTTGTTTGTTTGAAAGGTCTTAAAAAGAGTTATTTTACAAAATATTGAGTTTTAATTACCCCTCACAAGCAGCACTTACTACGTCTCCTCCTCAAGTACCCTTTCTTTCCTGCTTCTCACAAAATGTTTTAAGCAACGTGATCATTGGGAAATCCAAAGTCGTCCCCCTGCCCCCATCTTACTGACCATGCTACGCCCCTAGTCTCCTGTATTCTCCACAGCTGAACGTTCTACAGGGAAATATCCCCATTTACAGAGGCCCGTCTTCCTAGGACTTTTAATGGGGGGGGGGGGGGGGTTGGAAGATTCTGAACTTCATCTAAGGCTCCCGTCAGCAGCCACTCGGTGCTTCTACGGCTTAATTATCTCTCGCTAATTTGTTCTAAGTTCTTATGGAGTCGCCCCGTGCAGAAGGTGGGGGTGGAGGACGCTGCCAGCAAAGACAGCTGATGGACTCAGGGGGTCAACCAATTAAAAGAAAACCCCAGTCAGGCGGCTGAGCAAAGACTTCAAAACACAACTCTGGATAAAGAGGGCATGCTAGCAAAACTTTAATTATTTAGACAGCAATTCGGCCTTTCAGTGTAAAGAATCCTCGTTACAGAATGGACAATTAAGGCCTCTCAAAAATGGCCGCCTGTCGGAACTGAGGGTGAGTCCATACCCGGGGAAGAAAATATCCAACATTTGCGTTTAGTTCTCCACCCAAATAAGCGCTCTCGTTAACGGTTTAGAGTGTGAGTGAAGGGGCATGGTTTAATATAGTGGCTAACCCCCTGCATGGACAGAAGACTCCCCGAATCTCCTCAGCTACTTCCAGCCCCCATCTCCTCTCGAATGGAAGCGGCTGCTCTTCCTCCCGCCCTCTCACACACTCTCCTGATCAATAAAGGTACTTACTCTTCCGGAAGGCTGACCCCGGAGAAAGAGGCACTTCCGACCTGAACAGCGGGGTGGGTCCGATCTTTCGGCATATTAGACGCAGAGCACCTGAACGAGAGAAGACATGATCAGTGGTTAGGATTAGGGCCATCTTTTGGGGGACAGTGGGCACTTTTTTTCTCCTGCATTCAGGTAAATGACCGCAGGGAGCGCCGACTACTTAACGAACATGAATTACCATTGCTTTGGGGGCTTGGACACCTCTGTTAGCCTCCGGCACGCTTCCTCCAGTTGGGCCAGTGTGTTTGGGGGCGGAAGCGGGGGCATAGCAGGATCCTGAACGAAGGGGTGAGCAGGCTGGGCCGTCCGGGCGTGCCCGCTGCTTCCCGACTGATGGTGCCGGGTCACGCGCTCACAGGATGGTGCCAGGCCCCGCGCAGAGTCGGAGCTGTAAGCTTTCTTAGCATTTGGTACACTGAAGAAAAAAACAGAAAAGAGATCATTGTAAATAAATGAAATGCGGGTCACCTTGATAGATTTAAAATGCCTCCAAACCGACGTGCCTCCACCAATGCAAGAACCCCGGGCAAAAAAAATAATCAAATTCTCTGAAATTGTACAAGAATATGAGGAGAATATATGTAAGTCGATTGTGTGGCCTACCTGTGGGCTTTGTGTTTGTTTTGCCTTTCGCTCTCCAGCATCCACTGCCAGACGTTCTGGGATCGGTCAGCCTCGTTGCCTGGAAGGGAAAGGCCGGGTGAGACTGCAGGACACCCTTCACTCCCCAGTTGGCGCTCCGCTGCAACCTTCCCGTTTCTCTTGGAGAGGGTACTGCTCCTGCTGCTGTGAGGAAAGAAGGAAACACAAACACAGGTTCCTAAGTTACAAAGAACAGGTGCTTCAGCACACGCAAGCCACAAACGCCACCTTTATACAAACACATCAGACCTGAAACTCCCTGCCTGGGCCCTCTGCAGGTTTAGGGTCGTAAGGTTGGGTTTTCTTTTTGTGAGGATGGGATGTCAACAAATGAGCCTCATTTTTGAGGCAGGGAATGTTAGAAGGGGGGTCAGCTGGTTGCAGCAGCAGGGACCTCCCCTCTCAAAGTGTGCTGCAGGGTTGCTGTGCTTTAAGTGTGCCCCTCTGGTTGCTGTTGTGGCCCATGAACAGGCTCCGCAATGGTGCAAGGGGTACAGAATACATAGACTAAGACTGAAGTCCCTGGGTAGGTATGAGGTAGCTGCAAGGGTCAAGCTCACCTACCATTCCCTCCTGGCCTGGACGGTTATATGATAATGCCGATTGGCACAGAATTACTTTGTTTGCGTCATGGCATGGTTGATTGCCTTCCATGGCATACCACAGCGATGCATGCCTATGTGAAGCTAAGCTTGGGCATCTCACGGTGTACCTAGGCATAGGAGGTCGATTCTGGCAAGGATGGCGGTCCCTGGGCACATAAGGCTCTGCATGGGAATGTGAAGTAGTAGCTCCCCATGTGGTGTAATATTAAACGAGTACCTGGGCAAAGAAGTCGGTATCTGGGCACATTAGTGCACACAAAGCTTGTATTAAAGGACCAAACGAGTTAGTGCCGAAAGAATTAGATAGTATCTCAGGTGACATTAGGTCATTTGTTAAAATACATTTTTAAAAGTCTGGCACTGCTGGCCGTTGTGGAGCATATGACAGCATTCCTGGCTTTTACAGCAACAGCAAACGCATTACTTGAAATATGGGAGGTTGACATTACTTAATACCACATTTCTTTTAACTGTAAGTGCTCCAAATACTATATGTTATTCCTACCCATTTAATGGTACTCAGTTTATTGACATCAGAAGGAAGATATGCTGAGGGGCCTGTACTAGGATTCAGACTTGTGACCTGCAGGCCACATCAGATGTCAGCAATCCAGCGCGACTGTCCCTAAGGGTGGAGGGGGCCCTGCCCCGCACCAACTATTTTCCAAACGTTTAGTGTCTTTCAAGCTAAACAAAGGTCACCCAGAGAGACACTCTTCAGGTTCAGGTCAGGCAGCGAGGAGTAATGCCTTCTAATACATGTGCAGGTTGCTTTGCTGAACTTTGCCAGGCTGAAGATGTCACAGCCCTGTGGGTGTTAGCTCCTCAGCTATGCAAAGTGCTTGGTGGTCTTCCCGCTCATGATGAGGAAGGGGGGGGCGCTGATAGCCTCGGACCTGGGCGCTACAGTTTTAATCCCTGAAATGCCCAGGACCGAATGCCCAACAGTAACACTCGTGACAGGGTTTCATTGACTGTCATCCCACTCTGTGATGGGTAATGGGTGTGAGTGAGTGTGCATATGTGGCCTGTTACACCCCACCCACTCCGCTCATATTACCAGCCGCCACGATAGCTGTCACGGTTTAAGTCACTGAGCTACCTTGCAGGCTTGCCTGGGCATCCAATAGCTCTGCTTGGGCACTGTTTGCGTGATGCAATTTCTTGCTATATTACAGCCATCCCTGGAATTTGATAACCTTACATGGCAAATGATGGTAGTGGCAAATGATGGTAGTGCCTGGAGATGCAAGGCTGCATCTCTGGGTACTTGAATGTGAACCTGGGCAGATGAAGTGGTGCCTGACATGATTCTGGTAGACATGCATATACGGCTGTATCGGCCCATGTGTTTAATAAGAAAGCTAAAAGTAGCTACTTGATGTTCTGGGTGCACAATTAGTAACATTCCAAATCATTTCAAGCTAGCGTGTGATTGATAATTCATGCAAACGTTTTGTTGATGTGTTGTCTCAACTTCATTGGTTTACTGTCTGAGGTCTAGGAAAGATAGCAAATGTTGGTGGCTCAAGGTGTGCATTGATGTGATGCCTCAGACCCGCAGAGGGGAAAGTACAGGAGTTTTAAAGTGAACACAAGTGAAATAAAGGCAGAGTCTGTGATGTCAATATTTCGGTCAATGATTGAGCCTGTTCCTAGGGACCCTTCCACCCTGCCCATATATTGTGTAAACAAAGAAGGTCTATGAAGAAAAAATTATCAGCTATAGAATATACGCACAAAGCTTATAAAGTACAGCACCAGATCAGAGAAAGCATGCGCCCGACACACAGAACGTCTACACTCATGGGAAGACGAGCCATGATCACAGCCCTGTCAAGCTTAAGACATGTGGTCTGAAACTCGGAGATTCCTACATATTACTGAAGTAAACGCATAGTAGGGTTTGAAAAAATAGATTATTAGTGCTGAGCAAAATACCCTCTTCACCTGTGCAACTAAGGGACAAGTTATTAAGCTATTTGTGCATGTACACACTGCGTTAAAATGGGCAGGCCAATTTTCCAGACTCTTAAGACCATTATTTTTTCCTTCACTGCACTATGTCCCTGCAAGGCTTTAATCAGCTATGGAATGGATCAGGATACTACCTTCATGAGAAGGGTGCACAATTGCATTACATCGCCGAATATGCTCACTAGAATGGTGAATACAGTACAGAACTAAGCACAAGATATGCATCTCTATTCTACACACAGACAAGTAATGTGTTAATAAGGGACTCATGCATTGGGATAGCACCAGTCACACTGTTGATTGTTCATCAGAAGGGGTAGACATAGTTTGTCACGCATGCGATACAACGCATGCCATTACAACACAGTTATTACAATGGCTGCGTTGTTACATCGCATACCATTACAACACAAGTTGTTACAACAACTTGCTGTAGGCGGCAGAAGGTGTTGGACTTAAAATCCAACACCTTCCCTACTGTTGCACAGACTGAAGTTGCAATAGTAAATTATACTATTCCAAAATCCATTGCAAGCTGTTGTAATGACGTGCGTTGTAATGGTATGCGATGTAACAACGCAGTCGGTGTGATGACCGCGTTGTAATGGCATGCATTGTAAAAATGGCCTATTCATCAGAAGATGCACCCGGGAAGGGGGGGCAGCCCTACCTTCCGTACAGTGTAGTCACACACCAATGAACATAGCAACTTAAACCACAGCATAAAATTACCTGGATAAGAAGATTTTGAAGGCACGCATCATGTCTGCTGTGCGCCTTAGCAGCACAGCAGGCATGATCCCCAACATATGGAACCAATGAAAACTGGGGAGCATGCGTCTCGTCCCCCCTCCCTCATCATATGACGATGACTATATTTATGAGGTTGTCACTACACACGTGCATGGAATAGGTAAGAGAGGTTCTTCTTACCCAAAGAGTTCTGTAGGTCCCGGGGCTACTTCCATGCCTTTGGGGTGGCCTTTGCTTTTTAAGTAGCAGCAATAGTCTGTGCTGCTGGTGCAGAAGCATTGGGCACGCCGGGCAGCGTCTGCCTCCAGCTGTTCCTTCGTTCTGGGGCTATTATGATGGTGGATGTAGTGATGGTGCACATGCTTGGTGGTCTGCTTGGTAATAAATCCCTTGGTTAGCACTGGGCAGGGGGCAAACACAGGCAGTGGCTTCACCCCTCGGGGGAATTCAGGGGACCGAGAACGAGGGCTGTGTCGAGCCACCCCTGGTGACTGACAGCCCGGAGTCTTTAACACACGAGACAAGTGGTCGTCCAAGATAGCTTGTGGGTCTTCTTCATAGCTGCCGGAGGGGATGAGGGCAAGAGGATGCTGCACTGGCAAAGTTTCCCGACTGTCCAGGGTGATGAGAGGTAAGTCAGAATCTTCCTTCTCTTCTTCCTAGAGGAGAAGGAAATTGTTATGGATGTGGCATGCTAAGAAAATAGTCTTAACATATATAAATGGGCATGTTAACATAAAATGAACACATTGTGCTCATGCGTCCAAGCATGGGCCAACTGAGACACACGGACAACCACATAAAGCGTAAGTCATAAAGAATCCATCTTTAGGAACAAGGGTATCAATAGCAACCTCCACACTGCTACCAAACTGTAAACTCCCAACAACGGGTATAACCTATAGATGACTGGAAAGTCATGCTATAAATTAACCTCTGAAACACACTCAAAGAGGAAAAATACTTGGCAAAACTGTGATGACCGCAAATTCAGAGATCAGGAATTACATCAGCACCCTCTTTGTATTCAATGAAGAAGCTCATTGAAATAACCATCAGCATTTACCGCAACATCTCTATGAATTCATAGACCAGGCCATCAGAACAGCCAGAGATAACTAACATTCCATTACAAGGAAATTTCAATCATCATCAATCTTGTCGAGCTGGATCAGAAAATTACAGACAGGAGCCTATCATGCGCTCAGTGCATCAAAGTAAAATGGGAAGCACAAGTTGAGATCATGCATCTCCGATGACACCACAGGGTTGACCCTTGTCCACACCACGGTAAACATCGTTTACAACGATGTTTTCACAACGCGGTACCTTTACACCGCGGCTGTGACAACGCAAGTCGTTACCACGACTTGCGCTGGAGGGCGCTCAAGGTCTAAAAATAGTTAATTTACTATCCTAACACCTTCCCTAGGGTCCACGGGGACTGGTGTTAGAATAGTAAATTAAACTATTCGAAATCCGCGCCCCCCCAACGCAAGTCGTGGTAACGACTTGCGTTGTCACGGCCGCGTTGTAAAGGTATGCGTTGTGACGGTACGCGTTGTACCGTCATATATCCCCACACCACACGTCAGTCCATAAGCAGCCTTCTGCAGAGGGTGGGAAAGGGGTGTAAACTACAGAAACTAAAGTGAGTTCCTACGGCTATTAGCTTTCTGTTCCTGCTGATGCCTTAATAATCCTAGGAGACCAGGCGTAGTGAAAAGCAGTGCCTTGGGTTCCAAAGGTCATGCAATAAATACCAACTACTCACCCTGGCTATCACCAAGAGATGTCTAGAGGCACAAAGGGGTGGAAAAAAGGCGGGAAACAGAATACCAGGATCCACCTTTCATGTGAAAAACTGAGTAACAGGAACACCAGGAGAAACTATAAGCATCTAAGGCTTCTAAGAATCATTCAACCTAGGCTAAATACGGAAAGCATACCTATTGGCTCATGTGAAACAGGATCAGCATGAAACACATCAGCACCGCCACAAAACAATGGACAGAGATACATGCATTGTTCCTCATTTACCATCAACTCGAAGAACTGGTCTACTTCTGACGCATGCACAACTTGGGAACTGGGTGATCAATGTCTGGCCCGCCATCAATACCAACAGGTACAGGGAAAGAACACTGCAGCATGCCATCAAAGTGAATCCAAGTGCACAAGCAAAGGCAGTGGGCCACCAACAACCTGGAACCAGAAGCTCAGAGGGCTACATCAAATCCACTAGCAGGAATATGTCAACCGTTCACTGACGACCAGAAAATTGGGGGCGAGAGAAACTGCAGCGCACGTTCAAAACTCAATTAACACCTGACAATGCTCTAGACTGAACATAGCCATGTCGAGTTAACCATCCTACCTCTTTGATCTGCTGCAAGCGCTCCTCAAGGCAGTCCATCGTCTCTTTCTCCTGCTTCAGTCGCTCAAGGCGGGAGATGAGCTCTGCAGCAAAGGCGGCCGGTTCCACAGGGGTCATCTCCTTGGGCAGGCGACTGGTCCTCTACGCGGAAGGGAGACACAAGAGAGGGGCCATGCATTAATGGTACAACTGAGAGAGCAGAGGAAGAAGCAAACACATGAGTCGGAGCCTCCGCGACTAAGCGAGCCAAGCCAGCGCGTAACAGATGAAGCGGAGAGAGCACAGCCAGACATGGCCAGCACCAGGTTTTTATCCTCCGCGTCCTGTGGCCTCATGGAGCGACATCCTCCCTGCCGGCACTCGCCTTCGGCGGGAGCAGTTGGTCGCACTCCGTGCAGCGCCACTTGTTCCCTCTGTAGTACAACCAGCCCATCAGTAGCTTACTCTGAAGTCGAGGATCTTCAAAGACTGTTGTCAGACATCAAAAAAAAAACTCCAGAGGTGGGTAGGGAGGGTGACTAACTCAAGGAATAAAAAAAGGCGCCTATAAACAGTAAGGAGCTTGAAAATTAAAAAAAAAATAAGGCTGGGGAAAGAAAAAGAAGTCAAACAGCTCTAGATCAGAGAAGAAGTGGTAATTTATTTTCTGGCTACACACAGGGCACCTTTGAGGTAGTGTTGTCTCTTTGTCCTAGATCTTCCGCCTACCCTTCCGCGCTATCTCTTTGTACCAAGAAAAAAAATGAAAAAAGCTGCTGCGGGCTGTAGTGATACACTGCTGAGCCAGGCTGCCTGCAGCAGAGCTATCAAGGGGAAAAGGGAGCATTTCCAAATCGAGAATGGAATATGAAAGGGGGGCAGCGAAACATCTTGGTATGAGGTGGCAGATTTGCCCACCACGTCGGTGCCTGCCCCCTCCAGCCACACACCTCACACCACAACTTCCACAAGAGTGTGAAAAGCACAAGCTGCCACTGGTTGGCCATGGCACATCGGACAGGCGAGGCTGGGCCTGCTTCCCGCTCTCTGGCAACCGCTTGGCTCCAGAAGTGATGCGGAGGGGAGAGAACAGCGAGGACGGGCGCCCGGCAGGAAGCCGTCAGCCGAACACAGGCCGGCTCTATTCAGAGAATGATCAAAGCACCAGCCGAGGGAGAAAGTCGATTTCCACGCCCCGGGACAAAATAATGTAATTTACAAGCCGGGTCTATAGAACATTCATTAAAAGAAGGAGGGGGATGAGAACAAGAAAGGGGGGAGACGAGCAGGCGGGAAATGTTATCCAACACTCCTGGTTGCTCAGGACAACTGTGGTCAGGGTGGGCCGCGCTGGACAAGGGAGTGCGTGGAGTCGGGGCCTCGTTACAGTCATTAATTAGGAACTCAAGTACGCACATTTTAGGGTCACACGAAAACACCACTTCCCCACACAGCCAAGATGGCAAAGGGCCACAGTTTCACCCCTTCCACTCCTTCAGTTTAAAGAGCCGCACTGAACACTGCCTCCGAAATCACGAGTCACTGTGGCCAATGGGTTAGCGGTGCATTTTTACAATAGAACCTAGTACTGCCATCTTGTGATTTGTGGAAACCTCACGTCACCCCATTAGTGCATTAACTGGCTTTCACAGCAGCTTTTCAGTGATTACATGTTGTGTGCGTGAGAACTGTGTGTTTGGTCTTCAATGCCGGGACACTCTTAAGTAGCCGTGTGCTTTAAAAGTCTCCGATTGACTAATTACCCAGAATAAAATGACTGCTTTCAAAACAAGAGTTATTTTAATCTAAAAAAACGGGATGGTAGTGTGAAGGAGAGACTTGGTTTAGATTGTGTTCCCCACGACGTAGCCCCGGGAGCCGGGATCCCGTGGAATTTCGTGGCCTCTGCACATTTCCTGCATCAATCATTTTATTTGGTGACTTGGTGACCAGGTGGCCAGCACCCACTTTCCCTACGTGCCAAGTATCTATCTACTTCCAAGTATCTTAGGGGGTGGGGGAAGTGCCGCCAGTAAGGGGGAAAACCCACAAAAATCAAGGGACCTACCTTCCCAAGCAGCATCCAGAAAATGAAAGTGATTCTTTATACCGAAGCACTCAAAAATATCTTATGCAACAAGGGTTAGTAGAAGCGCCTGGTCACCATCATCCACCAACCTAACAGCAACACGCTTGGGGCCAAGGGTTCGCTATCAGCAGAATTACGGTTGTCAGGTGTTAGGCTACCGCTGCCACTACATTTCAACGTTAAATAAATCACCTATGTTGATTACAAAATTAAGTAACCTGATTGGGGGCGGTGGGTAAGACACAATAGTTCACTGCACGCATAAAATGCACACTTTAAAGGTGTTCTTGCACGGTCTTGTGCTGCCTCTATTCCAGTAATGTCAGAGAGCATATTTTATCACAAAATGAAGGCAACTACAGACTAGGTTACTTTGCCTTTCATTGGTACTTCTCCCCTTGATTTCCAGGTCTTTTTGAGTAACATTAATTGTCTCGGCTACTGGATAGCTGAAATATTCCAGAGCTGTCTTCACAACAGTTTCCAAACTTTTGGAATTTTGTTGCGAATCAGTATTCCCAGTGGGGATAGGAATTGGAGTAATGACAACCCCAGATCAGGGATTGATTGCCAAACAGCGACCATTCCCCAATCAGTTGTTACTGATTAAAAAAACTGCCTCAAAATAGGAACTTGTGCATCACCTTTTGAAACCCCACAGTAACCCACGGCTACTTTTAAAACCAATAAAACACAACAGATCACTTCTAAGGCAGTAATGGAAGAAAGCAAAGAAACCACTGTGAATGTGGGGTCTACATACTGGTATACTTAGATGTACTATGCTGTTTTGCCTGAAAATGCATTGCTTTGCCCCTGAAAAGGTAAGCATAAGTGTCTGGAAAATGGGTAAATCCTTCCTCCTGAAGTTCAGCGAAAGGCATTGCCACACCAGTATCAACATTTTGCACTCATTTTAATTGTTACATGATAATGGTAAGGGCAGATATGACCATAGAAATCTAAGGAACTCTTTACAGATCCTTTGTAGACTCTGCATCAGCATAACAGACTTAAAACAGAAACAATTACAGTTGCACCCAGACCGATATGACTTTTAGATTTAGCAATCCCCAACCACGAGTTTTCGACTTACTGGAAAATGAGGTAGAGACACTTGGCCGTTGGCCTTCACACTGCGCTGCATTGCTCGTTGGATGTGTTTCCGGCTGCCGAGTCGATGAGGTGGCATTTCATCTCTGAAACATTAAAGAAACAGTATGTCAGGCCAAACTTTACCGAATTCCATTCAATAAGTGGCTCCACCTCACAGTTATCCTTATTTTAGTGGCTGTCCAACCAGTTACTCTACACAGTTCCTGAATCATCCAAAGTATTGTGTGCTAAAACCTGCTGCTGGATGCTTGGGATTTTAGAGGGTGAAAGTGCCGCTTTGGAGGAACAGGAGATGGATTAGGAATTAACTCATGACTAGGGTTAAATACCACTCCCTAACCAACAGACCACATCTCCATCCTTGGATGACTCGCTCACCGGCCACCCAATGGCCAGGTAAACCTACCCAAAAGATGGATATTTCTGCAAAAATTAAGTCCATCCTCACCAAAATGGTTGAAAACAGCCATTGACACTACGATCATATCCAGTAATATAGTGTTAGAATTAGAACAACAAAGTCTTCCTTAGTCCTTCACAATCCCTTTGGGGTGACAAGCAAGAAAAGGCTGTGGATGATGTATTGTAAGTGTAAAAATCAGAAGGGTGGGTGAGAGAACCTGCAAAGCTGTCCTTGGCTTGGAATGATTTGTCCTATTAGCCTTACACAGAGTAATACCCCATGGCACTTAACCAAGTTCTTTAGGTCAAGTCGATCTTCAGCACTGAGACCTAATGGATTTTCATTTATTTTCTGACAAACCTATATGGATCAAACTAGAGCTGAATATGAACCCTGGCAGGCCTACAGAAGAATTGGCCTGATCTTCCGTTTACCAAACGGGAACACAAAAGTGTACCAATTTAATGGAAAGCTGATGAGGGGCCAGCTGTCCAACTCAGAACTAGCGATCTACATGATAGATTCCTCCCCTTCTGCAAGGAAAGTTAAGTATCTTAAACATTGTTTGCAAATACTAACTTGACGGTCCAAAAAGTACGAGTATCAGCTACTGCAAGGCTATGACATCATACTATGCAGTAGTAGAGACGTCGATGCAACCTTATTACCTTTGATGCCAACATTTGCTTCCACTTTGAGGGGTGCAGGCTTTCTGGCTACGTGAGAAAAGGTTTGTAGAGCACAGCTCCTGTGCCAAGAGAAGAAGGATGAAACCTGTAAGTCCACCACACTGGGACACTGAACATGGGCTTTCCATAAACAATGTGATGCATTTTGGGATCCACAGACATGGTTTGTTACAATCAACTCGGCTAACGTGACTAGGTGAAATGTTACACTGGTAGAAGAGGGCAACACTTCAACCACCATAGAGGGCAAGGCTCCTTGGATGGATTTATTTTTCCCCACTTAAAAAGCCCTATAATAAACCCAACTGATGGGTGACCAATTCAGTTCCTGTTGAGTTAACTCCACACCAGTTTTGTGAGGTTACCCATGAGAAACGCACATATCGTTACTCAAAACAATACCTATTTTACACGATCATGGACGACCTGACCAGGACCCAGCACCCGGGATCTATGTTAGAAATCCATAGCATACACCATATGCAGAAAGTAGCTTTAAAACATCCAATGTCCTGCGCAGGCAAATCGTCGATTGTAATCAACAAACAGACGAAAATATCAGGCAGAACATTAAATAGCTTGTCAAGCAAGCTAGCCTGTGCGGAAACTACACCCCTCACATCAAACATAAGTTATTCCAATTACAACACGTTGCGACGGGGGTCAGCCCGCAATTTCCCAGCACCCTCTCGGCTTCTTTCTGTAGTGCACGTCTGTGAAGCTAGGAGAAAAGATAAACACACGAGCAAGGAGCTGCCGCACAAACGAGGCGCCCACAGATGACGCGCCTCATCAGACGAGAGCCGTCTGGCGCGCGGCCCACACGTTACTGGGCGCACTGGGGTGAACTCAGCTGCCACTGCAGCCGAGCCAATTACCTCGGCCTTTTGACTCAGGCAGGGCCCGGCCCTACCTGCGTGAAGTTGCACGCGGCTTTGAAGCATCAGACGCCCGCGCGCGCGCAGCCACTCCCGGCCTAATTTGGCAGCGGGTCTATAAGCGCGCGCCGCTCGCTCTGATCTCGCCAACATCAAAAGCGTGGTTTGTGAGATAAGGTAATGTTTGAAGTTCACTCAGCGCGGTCCCCTGGGCCCCAGCTAAATCCATAAATAAGACGCACAAGAGGGGGCCCGAGTTAAAATCAACCCTCCCTCCATCCCGCCTTTATCAAGAAACGGGGATGCAGCTTGCACGCAGTTTTATGGACATTAGAAAGATCCAAAAATCAAATTGATCTCTAGAGGGGGGCTGAAGGTCTTTTATGTTTTTTGGCAACTGCAGTGCTGTGGCCACGGGAAGGGCCCTGCAGTGATTCTACTTTATGCGGTTGCAGTTTGCGTCTCATAAGAGCAAAGGGTTTAAAACTATCCTGGAGAACAACACACATCTTGCGGTTCCACATCTCTGGGAGATAGATGTGTGTACCTAGAGACAGGTCACCCTTGCATTATTTAAAACAAGCATCTAGGACAATGCAGAGGGCGCTACTGGCCTTGCCTGCACAACAGTCCCTTAGCAATATATTCCAAAATAGTAGCGTATTTAATGTTTGTATTTTGAAAGAGTTCGCCTAGGATAGTCAACAAAAAAGTCAATCTTCAACTTATAGCCAATGCCATACCCTACACCTCCTAACTATTCATTAAGATAAGCTGCTTAAACTATGGGTTCACCTGTTTCATGAGGCCGGTGGAGCGCGACTCGGAATTACACCAGGCGTGGAGGGAGCAGACCCCTTTTGCTACAGATGGGTCTGCTCTTGGTTTCTCATGTGAGGGAGCCTCGTGCCCTTAAATCCTTCCCAATCCCAACCACGCATAGCAGCATGCCTCTATGACGTTTGGGGGTCAGCCCTGTTGTCCCTGAAAAGGTTTCTTAACCTAATGGACTTTGTTTTACATAGGAGTGATAATCAAAACACAGTGTAACTTGATTACACTCCTACAGTCTGTTCAAACAGACCACAAAAAATGGGGCGGCTGTCTGATGTCTACTGGACAAAGGATATGATGCCAAGGTTAGTGTTTCAACTATTACACATTGGGATACATGTGAACCAGACAGTAGGGCCTACTGTTATTTAAAAAAAAAGACGGGCTAATTTGTTCCTGGCCAATTCTTATGTAAGATGTTATCTACTTAATAAAGCTTATTAAACATAAAAAAGACTGGCTACCTTACAGATTGTGCAGCAATGGAGTAACCTGGACTGATGTACATATGTCAAATCTACACCCTGGGGGGGGGGGGGATTTCCCAAATCAATCCCCCTGACTAGCAGTTGTACTTGTGTTGCGGAGAACAACCTTAGGGTGATGAACACAAGTGACCCACCGTGGACTCCCCTGGAAGTCTACCTTTCAGAAATGCAGGTATGCATGCAGTAATCCCCCGGGATCTTGGTATGAGCTAAAACAAAATACAAGTCTGTAGTCCTGGTGGCTTATCTTCACGTTCATTTATAGGGGCATGTGCTGAAAACGTTGCAGCAGGACCCTAGAGTCCTCTTAAAGGGGAGGAACCTTTATCTCCATCATAGCATCGACGGCGAGGTGCAGCCATCGGTACCATGGAAGTACTGTGGGAGTAAGCACTCCAGAGGGTTAGAGCAGCCACACATTTTTGTAGATTGCAATTTTGGGGATTTTGGGCACCACTCTCTATACCTTTTGTGCCGGACTAAATAAAATGTTGAAGTAGTAAGCTACCCTATCCAACAGCAATTCCTTAAGGAGAAAACCACAAACTGCAAACAGCTTGCCGCTCAAAAAACATCTCTCAGCTTATCAGCCAGGCTTTCACACGATTCCCACCACTGGCGTAGCCTTTTGTGAACACGCCCATACAAACCACTAGGTCCCTTTCTTTCTGTGCTTTAAGAAATCTACCACTGACTGGTTACAGGGACTTTCAAGGCAGTCTGCTACTCCCTTGTCTAGTGTAATTTCCCCCCCCCCCCGAACTAACAATAACATGAAAATGATTTGGTTAAGCCTCCCATGCACTGCACTTCAAGTTTTCGAAGGATGCACTCAACCGCCACAGGCCGCCATTGGTCAGGCTGCGAAGAGGGCTCCTAATCCTGGGCCTGCAAATCCGAAGTGACCCCAAAGTGGCCCAGAAATGACTAACCCCCGCAAATGTGCTGTTGACACATGATCACTTGGGAGTCGGGCCAGCCAGGGCCCGAGTATGAGTCAGCCGGCTTTCAAGCAGGGCCAATACTGTCCAATAAACTGTGTGCGCTTGGGACAGGCAGAACACTTTCTTCCGCCACGGTATCAGTTCGAAAAAACGCACATGTGCCGGCCAAACATCTGCATTCTCTATTTATTCTTCTGCTAGAGTCTGTGGGTTTGCTGGAATGAAAAGCCGTGCCTTTGATCTGAATTAGGATCTGAACATCGTGCAACAACTTCAGTTGCCTCAAGAGAGGAGGGAAATCGTTTGAACCTCCGCGTGTTATGCAACTTCATGAAAAAGTACAGAGAAAAGAAATGGCCCATCCCCTGCAAGGCCTAGTTAATGGACACGTTTTTGGGTTTGGAAGTATGAATTTCTGGCATTCCTACATTTTGCAATATCCGTCATCTGGTCTCAGTTTCGTTGCCAGCGGGCTGACATCCAGACGCAAACCAACACATGATACAAGATGGCGGCCGCCACAAGAGGCCGTCATCCATAGGGGGCAACGTAGAGTCTGCCGGGTTCCATAGCAAGTTACCAACATAAAGAGCAGACAAGTGGAAAAGCCCGAATCACGTTAATTAAACCAAATGTGGCAACATGGCTGATAATAATTACTTCCTGTACATCCCCTCGCACCGAACACCTCGCCCTTCGACGTTCAAAGAAAATGTCTTTTGCAAGACTTGTAGTTCCCCCCCCCCACCTTGCCACTCCCACCCCTCCAAATTAGGATTTTCTGGAGCGTCTTCAGACACAATCTTAGGCCAAGACAGCAGGAGTGGTATTGTGAGCGTATCACACACTACACCAGAGGCACCCTAATGCTTTTGATATGACAATACATACCAGTGGCGCCCTAAATCGTGAGATACGACATGGAACATGTGATAGGCTAACGCCTTTTAAAGATGTCTTTGAGCGAGAGGCACATCTTAAGTGTTC
Organism: Lissotriton helveticus; assembly: GCF_964261635.1. NCBI lineage: Eukaryota > Metazoa > Chordata > Amphibia > Caudata > Salamandridae > Lissotriton > Lissotriton helveticus. The sequence goes on from NC_136068.1 coordinate 1,168,130,714, forward strand.
CGTTGGGAGATTTCACGCTTTTGCTTGGACCCTCAGAGCCTTAAACTGTTATTCTTAAGTAAAATATTGAACATATAGATCTTGTGCTGTCTGTTTAGGGCCACATTCTTTGATAAAAGGCTACAGCTCAGTGTCATGCCCGTTACTTTACTGTTTCCCCCCACTCACCTCGCTACCAACATTCTAAGTGCTACATAAACATCCTTATATTCCTGCTAACCAGGACCCAGCTCAGTAGGTCTTCAGAGTCGTGTCTCAGTGTGAATACGTTAGTGCCAGCAGAAGGGAACAGATGTATAAGCGTGCCCATCTAAGGGAAATCAAATGACTGGTGCACCCATTGAAGACAGCTGGTTGCAGCCAAAATGAAAACTCACTCGAGTCATTTTTTTTTACCTAGGTTTGAGAAGGCTGGGGTTCTTGAAGGCCCAGAGCTGACAAAGGTGGATAGGACTGCGGGAAAGATAATTAGCATTTAGGGCGGTGCTGTTGATCTATGACCAACCCTTTGGGTTTTCACAGCCATGAGCCCAACAAACAGTCTTCCCATTTCCTGATGAGCCAGTCCATTTCTAAACTAAAAGGCTTACTTGAGAAAGGTATATGGTTGAGAACGGTATAAAAAAACACATATTGACATGTGAGGCGTGGGGGTGGGCCACCCTCACTGGAGGATGCGGCACTTAGCAGGAATGAGGGGTCAATACTTACACACTGCTGTCCGTCATGGACATGGAGTCATCCGTCATGGCATCACTGGAGATCTCGCTGTCGTTTGCGCTTGTGGCTGGTGCAAAGACATGGCCAGAGTTCACATGGTATGGATTCACAGGGTCATTCCTTTTGAAGGACCTTGAAGGAAGGAGGAGAACACGTCAGAAAACCACATTCCACTGAAGCTTCCCTGGGAGGCAAAACACAACTCAAAAAAGTTAAATAACAGAAAGGCCCCACTGAAGCTTCCCTGGGAGGCAAAACAGAACTCAACAAAGTTAAATAACAGAGAGGCCGCTTACTGGTCCCCATTCGGATGGCCTCCCTGCAGCCCTCGCTTCCCCCAGCGTCTCTATCCAAACCTCTCAATAGCTAGAGAGTCACAAAATGGCCACCTCTTGCTTGATGTCTTTTGCTGTGCACTCCCATGACCTCAAACCCCTTATCTCAATGTCACATCGAACCCACTTATTACCTCGATGTGTCTCCTCAAACGCCCAAACTGGCAGGAACTGACATCACAACAGCAAATCTGTCCATTGGAAGTCAAGTCATGGTCGATGGGGCGGTCATGTCAATGAGGCGGTCAGCCACTGTAGGGTGGCTGAGGCCATGACGTACTATCGCAGGTTACATTTCATCAACTTTTCAGATTATACCACAACAGGGTTTCTGAATGTGGTGTCACAGGGGGAGGCCCCCCATATGTACATCCACAATACCCCTGTGATGCAATGGCAGATGCTAGGCTTGGTTGTGGAATTTAAACAGCCCTCAAACTGTCCAAAACTAATCAAGCTGTAAAGATTAAAGTACTGTGATTGGTTTCGCTGCTTCCCTGTTCCTCTGTCAGGAGAGAAAGGATAGTAAATAAGTGAGGAGCAGGCTGATCCCTGGCGGGGCACCAATCGTAAACGCCTTCCCCCGAAAATCTACAGTGGCAATTTACATTTTTGACATAAGAATCCCAAAGTAACCAGATTGTCTTACTAGCAACTAATGTCTTAATGACTGGTCTGCATCTCTTGTAACTCTGATAGGAACCCACTAAGGCTATGATCATGTTACGTCATTGACTCCATAAAAACAGTTTATCACCATGTGCTGACCTGATTCATCTCCAATCAAAAAACAGAAGAAAAATACAAGGACAGCCTCAAATATGAGGGAGATAAGATGGGTAACAGGGAGTGGCAGTGAAAAGCTGGGTACCCTAATAGGGTAATTGAGGAGGGCACAAGATGAGCGGACGTGCCCAGTCCTTTGTAAGTGTATACCAACGATTTCGTGTAATTGAGTGTGGTTGTGGGTTGTGAAACACTAACACCTAACACTGGTTTCCTTATGGATCTGAGGGGCTGTGAATTTCTCAGTATCAAGGCAGTACGTAAATTTTTTTAAGCGAACACTTAATTTATTGGGAGAAAGCAGCAGTGCCTAGCTACATAAAATGGGCGCGGGCCACGCCTTGCCTGCCCATTCCTATTTATGGGCATATTTTGCCCAGGGAGGTTCGTTGGGGGCAGGCACATTACACATAATATATTACGAGAGTGAACGGGGACCCCTCCCTTTCATATCACTAGCCCCGCCCCATCCTCGCAGCTGCCCGGTGGCCACATGGCATGTGTAAACTGGTAAGAAGGCCCAGCATGTGAAAGGGCGAGATTTTGATCGATATCTTATATCTATTGATCCAAACCTCGATCTGGTCGACTGAACCTTTATTGCCTGTCTTGGAAGGAAACAGTACACCTATCTGCAAATTAGTTCACCCAAGAAAGGACTCTACTCTCAAAGATCACGGACAACTTCTAGGTTTCAAAAGTTTATTGTAAAGATATAATGAGCTGCAAATACAAGCATCTCAGAATGAGATTCACGAGATACACAGGTCCAATTACATACATGTGCTCTCGAAAAGTCCTCAGACGAGCAACAGAAATCACTAACACAAGTTCTAAAAATAGCAAAGCTATCAGCATAGACGCATATCTCTCCTTCATTTAGGTTGGAGGAAAACAAACACAGGTTAGGCGTCCCTACCCTGTTCTAGATGGTATCCCTACTTAACCAAATCCCAACCTAACAAAGGTGTCAGCAATGAATGACCCCCAAGGGAAGTCACCCACTCTAAGTCTCTTGGTGAAAACCTAAAGTTCTCCAGTCATGACCCCTCACTGCCTACCCATCCGCTCTCTAAAGGGTCCTCAGGTCTCTGCTCTAACTCCACCCAGGGGTGCTGTCCCTAATACAAAACAGTCAACAACATTTGAGACGCCCCTTGCGAAACGCCTCTCACGTGGTGCAACTTCAGGCTTTTTCCATGATGCTTTGTATTGGGCCTCAGACGTTAGAGTTGACCTTGCTTCTCAGTCTCTTCTCCGGCCCGCTGATACCCCTTAAACATTCCAGAACCCTCCTCCATGTCTGGGCCGTCTACTGAACAGACCTCTATTCATTCACTTATAATTGGATCCCCCCTTTCCTGTTGCAGACAGATATCTGCCGCCAAGAACCCAACTCTCATAGACTTCTAAAAAGGCTTGCAACATTTCTCAGCCCAGACATGTACGTGTAAATCAATGCTAAAACATTTCAGGCCTACAATATTTCACATTATGATTATAGCATTCAATTTCTTCATTTAATTAAAGCATGTTAAAACTCTTATTCTATTATTTAGAAAACATTACTCTAAATCATGGCCCATTAATGCAATGACCAAAAACGTTAAACAATCTGTGTCGTGAAAAGAAACACCTTCCCTTTTAGCTCCAGCTCTGGCCCTGAGGCCTACCACGTTCTGCGTTTTACCACAGACCATCTTATATGTTAACAGCTACACGACATAGATTCAAAATAATCACGTCTAATAAAATCATATAATGTCACACATTTCTGTATTAGTTCCACTTCTACTTAAATCTCTATATTAGCTATACATTTAGAATATAATTTCAGATACTATTAGCACTCATGGCATTTCTCATCATGACTTGTGCTTACTATAGGTAAGTGTGATGTACTCATACATTTATATCAGTTTGCGCTCTCTCAGTTCCCCCCTTTGATGACCTCTCGGGGTCATCACTAACATTTAAACTGCAGTTATTGCTGGCATTCTCTGCGCTTCTAGAGCTCTCAGGCTCCTGTACTGATTATCTTGTATGGCAGCCAATCTCTGCAACTGTTCTCTTTGGGCCCTTTCTGACCTTCTTGCTCTGTACCATTTGAATACCCTCACCAATCCCCACAATATTATCCCACAGATCAATATTATGATGATAGGCTTTAGGATATACCAAATAAAGCTTTTGCCTAAGGTGGAAAACCACCCTCCAACTGTACTCATTCCGTGGCCCACCTTTTCCCAGACATTTTCTCTACTCAAGTCTTCGATCTCTTTGTGTATATTAGTTATGTTCTTAATAACTTTCTCAAGGGGTTTTGAAAGGTCTGGAATGTAAGTGCAACATTCCTGAACCTTCAAAGCCTTACAGACTCCGCCCTCTTTTGCTAATAAGACATCTAATGCAAGCCGATTTTGAAGAACCATAGCCCTTATCGATTGCATCTCTCCTTCTACCAGCATTAAGGACTGAGCAGTGCTGGCAGACAACCTGTCGACAACTGTTGCCAGTCGTCTAATTTTAACATCATTAAGGATTATTCCCAAAAGAGGGAACATAGCTCCAAAGACATCTCCAACCATTTCTGCATCGCCTAAATCTCTCCTTCCCCTCGATGATGTCTGGCCCTCAATGATCAATAAGTCTTGTGCATGATATATTTTGGGGAAGACAATTGCCAAGTAACATGATCCATACCAGTTGTCAGGTAGTCTCACGTAAGCATTTCTTCCACATACAAAATACACATTTGGAATCACTTGCATTCCCTTCAGGAAATCCTTAGTGTAGTACTCTAAATTAAAGGCATGTTCACAGTCAACTTCACCCACGTATACATTTTCATAATACGTTTTGGCTCGGTGAAGACATAACTTTCCTTTCTGCGCTTTATCTAAAGCTATTGGACCACTACTACCCTTTCTCTTATGTGACTTCTCTTCCTCGGTCCAATCTAATTTCCCTTGTCCTGATTTTTTCAAAATCTTTTGTCTCCTGTAACGATCATCCACCTGCCCTATGAACTTTTTCTCGACTTCTGACACCTTGCATGTCAGATTATTTCTACGGGCATGTGAAGTATCTAAGGTAATCCAAGGAATGAAGAACTTGGCCAATCTGTCTTCACTCTTCCAGTAATCCCATTTATTCATCTGCTTATAATTCGGGACTTCTGGCAACACAGAATCATAATTGGAGAAATAGTATTCAAAACTATCTCTCTCATAAAATATACTAAGCAATAAGCTACATGTAATGCCATATGTCAGAGGGAGGTGATGATATCGAATTCCTTCATCTACAGACGCAGGCAACTGCATGCAGACGTAGCAATCCTTAACCTCCATGGCATCCACGTATTCATACAAAAGTTTAGCATAAGCATTTGACCTAAAGTCTCCTTGGGACTCGTCTACATGTAACCTGCGGGCTTCTGCAGCCAATAACGCTTTCTCTTGAGTGTTTTCCCTTTTCTCACCTGCAACAGTGGGTGTAAGTGTTACTACAGAATTCGCATCAGTTACCTTTACCTCTTCCTCATGTCCCTTTACATAAGAAATTGTTACCACTAAAGCTATTAATATTATCACTCCTACTATTAGTGTACCTATTATACATTTAGCTCTGCGGTTCGGGGTGCCGGCCTCCATTTCGTCAGACAATCTAGCTTTTCCCTTTCTCTTTGCAAAAAAAAAGTTCTTTTCCTCTCGTTCCTTTACAGTCTCTTTCAATCCCTTTTTTGTCTTTAGAATCCACACAGCTGGAGGCTGACAGCCTTTTTCGCAAAAAGTCCTTTCACAGTTCAAAAAGACAACCCTAGCCCTTCTCCATCCACTCAAGGGGTTCCCTAAAATTCTCTGCTTCCTGGGCGCTAGGTAATCTTCTTTCCTTCTGCTTGCTTTATTTACAAAGTCCTTTAACAATCGACTATTAGATTTGTGGTTGCAGCTTCAATAGCATAGTTCAATATTTCCATGCGAAGAGTATGCTCTTCATGTGCTGTTATCGTGGTACCAAAGTCGGGGAATTTCAATTCTGTAAGAAACATGTGTTTTAACTTGCTGAGGCGGGGAGGTCTGGGGAGCACGAATGTTAGTGACCCTTCTTGTTCGACACCGGGTACCAACAGTTGTATTTCCACGGTGATAATGGGCTCAGAACTGGACACCACCACCGCTCGGATCCTCCCTGTCTCCGGTTTCACAGACATTTGTCGCCAGATATGTCCACTCAGGTGTGGAGTATCTTCTGTTAGGCACACGCACTCTTCTTGACCTTCTTCGGTCTGGTGCTTCAGCGCCCTGAGCACCTTCTTCTGGGTCTGAGTCTTCTGATATCGGAGGAAGGGTTGCTTCTGGAGTTGACCTCAGGCTAGAACTTCTTCTTTGCGGCCAATTTGCTTCTCCACGTGCCCTTCTACTCCTTCTCCTTCTGGTCTGTTCTCGCTCTCTTTCAGACCTGTCAGGGTCAGACTCGTACTCCCAGCTGTCTTCTCCTTCTGTAGCGTCTTCTGTTTCGCTGTTGTACTGACCGTCCTCAGCTTGGTCAGACTCGTTCCCTGCTTCCACTGGCACCTCTACAGCTTGGCTAGCCCCCTCTATGGCTTCTTGGTCCTCAGCTGGACGTCCATCCGAGAGAGGAGCTGCTTCCAGAGGTGCTGGAACCCTTTTCGTATGCGACGCGTGTATCCAGTTGGGCAGGCCTCCCACCTTTACAGCTGTACTTGTGATCAGGATGACCTGGTAGGGCCCACGCCAACGAATATCCAAGCAGCTTCTTCTCACATGTTTCTTCACCAGGACCCAGTCCCCAGGATACAGGTCATGGCAAGGGCCCTGGCACGCTGGAACCTCTGCAGCCTGCACCTGAAGGGACACAGAACGCATGGCGTCAGACAGCCCCTTACAATAGTCCAGGATCATATCATCTGTGATATTTAACAGTGCAGTAGCTGGAATAGATGGCAGTCTCATTGCTCTCCCCATTAACACCTCATGTGGTGACAACCCTGTTCTTCTGTCTGGGGTACTACGAAGGCTCATGAGTACCAATGGCAGGGCGTCAGGCCAATTCAGGGTCGTTGAGGAGCAAACTTTCGCTATTCTGGACTTGATCGTGCCATTAATTTGTTCCACAATTCCTGAGGCTTCTGGTCGGTAACTGCAATGGAGCTTTTGGTCGATATTCAGTGCAACACAAATCATCTTCACAAGCTCGCTGTTAAAATGTGTTCCCCTATCTGATTCCAAAAAGGCCGGCACCCCGAACCGAGGGATAAGTTCTCTAAGCAGTAACTTAGCCACTGTGAGGGTGTCGCACCTACGTGTAGGGTATGCCTCAACCCATCTGGAGAACACACAAACAACCACCAGGACATAGCGGAGGCGGTTGCATCTTGGCATTTCAATGAAATCTATCTGCATTCTGTTGAATGGACCTCCAGACCTTCCTATGTGACTTAGTGCAACTGGTGTTCTTTTCCCTACATTCAGCTGCTGGCAGGTCACACAACGCTGGCACACTGCTTCTGCTGCTATTCTAAACTTAGGATTGTACCAAGTCTGTCTAAACACTCTCAGCATAGCATCTCTCCCTAAGTGTACGGGACCATGTATGAGTCTAGCCATTGGACTCACCATCTCATTGGGCAACACTGCTCTGCCGTCTGCTGAGACCCAAAAATGAGTCTCACCCACTACACATCCTGCCTTTACCCATGTTTCCTTTTCTGAATCAGGAGCATTTTCTTGCATGGTTGACAATTCATCCCAAGTATCAACAGTTTCCAGTATCATGGCTAATTCAGTTCTCACATTTATTCCACCCACATCCACCTCTGTGAAAGAGTAACCTTGTTCTGCGCAATACCGCGCAACTTCATCAGCATATCTATTGCCTTTCGAAACAAAGTCCTCATTTTTGGTATGTGCGATGCACTTTACAACTGCGATACTTGCTGGACATTGCAATGCTTCTAACAACAAGCGCACAAACTCTCCATTGCGAATGGGAGAGCCTGAAGAAGTCATGAACCCTCTTTGAGACCATAACTGCCCGTAATCATGAACTACCCCAAACCCGTATTGGCTGTCGGTGTAGATGGTGACTCGAATTTGATTGCCTGCTAAGCAAGCACGTGTTAGGGCAATAATCTCGGCTACCTGAGCGGAGTGTACTCCTTCCAGGCACCCAGCTTCCACAACTCCTTCAATTGTACAAACAGCATAAGCTGCTCTCAACTGCCCAACTTCGTCTCTTACACATGAGCCATCGACAAAGAAAACTTCATCTGGGTCCGTCAGTGGCTCATCTACGATGTCGGGTCTGGGTTTGGTGCATAGTTCAGTCACATCGAGACAGTCATGGTCTGTATATTCATCATCATCATCAATATCATTTGGAAGTGGCATTAAGGTAGCAGGGTTCAAAACAGAGCATCTCTTGAGGGTCACGTTCTCTGCAGCAAGAATAACTTGCTCATAGCGCGTGAGCCTGCTATTGGTCAGATGCTGTGTTTTGGTCCTGGTCATCAACAGTTCAACAGAATGTGGCACGCACACCTCTAACGGGTGCCCCATGACGATATTTTCACATCTCTCAATGCTGACACCCGTTGCAGCAACGGATTTGAGACATCCGGGCAACGCTGCGGCTACTGGGTCTAAAGTAGCCGAGAAATAAGCAACTGGTCTACGGGCATTCCCATGGATTTGGACCAACACAGACAACGCACAACCTTCTCTCTCACAACAGTAAAGAAAGAATTGTTTATTGTAATCAGGCATTCCCAATGCCGGAGCACGACACAGGTCCTCTCGCAACTGTAGGAACGCCATCAAACAGTCTTTGTCCCATGGTACCGGATCACTCACCTCTTTGTGCGTCAGTTTTTGCAAGGGCTTTGCTTTCAGTGAAAAGTTCACGATCCACTGTCGGCAATAACCCACCATCCCTAGGAACATCCTGACCTCTCTCTGTGTCTGAGGCGCGTTCATTTTCATGATCGCCTCTATCCTATCTGGTGACACTTTTCGTTTGCCTTTCTCAATTCTGTGTCCCAAGTACTGTACTTCTGTCAGGCAGTACTGCAATTTTCCCGGGGACACCTTGTGCCCATTGGCAGCTAGGTGATTTAACAAAGCAATGGAATCTTCCCTGCAAGCTTCTTCTGTTTCTGACGCCACAAGGAGGTCGTCTATGTACTGGACCAGAACTGACTTCTGGGGCAGCACTAGACTTTCAAGATTTTTCTTCAGAAGCTGGTTAAAGATCGATGGACTCTCTGTATACCCCTGAGGGATACGACACCATGTTAGGACGCGATTTTCCAGCTTAAATGCGAAAAGAAAATGGCTATCTTCGTCCAAAGGGATCGAAAAGAAAGCCTGACAAAGATCGATCACAGTGAACCACTCAGCTTGGAATGGAATCTGAAACAGTATCACTGATGGATTCGGTACCACTGGACAACATGAAACGACTATGTTATTAATCTTTCGCAGGTCCTGTACTATCCGAAATTTCCCATTGGGTTTCTGCAGACCCATAATCGGGGAGTTGCATGGACTACCCACAATTTCTTTCAGTATTCCCTGTTTAATCATGGACTCGATCACGGGTTTTATGCCTGCAATCGTTTCTGGAGTCAATTTATACTGGGGTGTTCTTGGGAACTCAGCATGCGGTTTCACTACAATTTTCACTGGGTCCACCCCTTTGACTAATCCAATCTCTTCCCCAGTGAAATCCCATACCTCTGATGCCACTGTCTCTCTCAAATCCCAGGGAAGCTCGTCTACTGTCAAAGTAGGGTACAGCTCCACACATATTCTTGAGTTTGCAACTTTGAAATCTGCATCATCATCATTAGTCAATACCTCCACTCCCTGGGGTGTACAATATATAGTACAATTCAATTTGCACAACAGGTCTCTTCCTAGCAGACACACAGGGCTTGAATCGCAAACCACAAATTGGTGCTCATCGCTGTACTTCCCTATTTTCACCTGTACCGGTTCTGTCAATTGGCTGGTTATTCTCCTGTTTGCGACCCCTACCACCTGTATGGTCTCTCCAGACATGGGCAGGTCTGGAACTGCAGCTGATCTGATCGTGGATCTAGTGGCTCCTGTGTCCACCAGAAATGTCGTAGGGCACCCTGCTACTTCTGCTTCCACATAGGGTCCCCTCTGATCTACCTCTAAGGCTGCCCCAAGGGTGCAGTCTTCTCTTTCCACTCTCTGTCCGGTTAATGGGTCCACATAATAGCATTTTTCACCTTCCACAAACAGGGGCATTTGTCTATAGGTCTTACCCATACTCCCTACTCGAGGAGGTTGCGGGAACTGGGCTCGGGGAGGAGCCCCCCCCCCTTTGAGCACCTTTCCTTGGTATGGCGTCGCCCCTCTCATAGGTGCGCTCTGGACCTCTTCCTCCTCTATCTCTTGCTCTCCGATCTCTACATTGTAAGGGCACTCGCGTTTCCAATGCCCCAACTCGTTGCACTGGTGGCACCTAGTCGTTTTCTTCAAGGTAGCTATGTCTACTCTGGGTCTGAAGGTAGTACTCTCCTCATTACCCTTGTTCTGACTGTACTGCTTCTTACCTCCTGTACCTGTCCCTTGCTGCTGTTGTTGCGGTCCCCCCTTTCCTGCTGCCTGCAATTGTACCACCATCAGCTTCTCTTTTAGTTTCTTAGCCTTGGAGTCTACCTCATCACAGCAGTACCTGGCATATCTCAGTATTTCATCTAGGGGTCTACTTTGCCAACAAATCGAGTGTTGCTGAATCATTAAACTAATATCCGGTCTCAGTCCCAGGACGAACTTGGACACGAATTGCCCTATGTCCTTTGGATCCATTACATCCAAGCCGCTATACTGTTTAAACGCCTTCAGCAATCTCTCGTAATATTCATGGACTGTCTCTTTGGGTTCCTGTCTCGTTCTGTCTATTCTGACCCAATCTATGTCTTGCATTGGCACCTTCTCTTTCAGCCAAGTCATCACTCTCTCGAATTTTGCCATCACGATCTCGGACGGCCCATTAGTCCTAGCATCTCTCTCTGGTTCCGTTGTGGGCCACTCAGCGCTAACCTTGCATGCTGTCCACAGATCTCCTGGTACTACAATGTCAAACAGCGTGTTCAGATCTATCCATAGGACTTTTGAGATCTTCACAAACCTCTCGACTTGCTTGTACCACTCCACGGGGCTCTCTCGTAACTTGGGGAAAGATGTGGTAAAAGCAGCTAAATCTCCCCTACTCCAAGGGACATGTACATAGCTCCCATTGGCAACTTCACGCAAAGGGTAAGCTTCTATTCCCTGCTGTCCTGGTGTTATACCAATCATGCTTCTTCTGCCGGTCCCTTTCTTGGACCACCTCTCTTCCCATTTATCTAGTGCCCTCCATGTCCTTATTCCAGTAATCAGTTCCCTTATGTGTGTTTTCAGCCCAATCGTTCTCCTCTCATCTAGATCTCGATCTGAGTAATGTAGCCTGTGGTTACCCTGTAATGCTTTGGTTCTTGACAAGTCCACCATATATTTGCCTGCTAGTTCGACTAACTTCTCATGGACTGCTCTCGCCTTTCGTGTGATGTCCTTTGCCATATACAGTATTTCATCCTGTTCATACATTTCCATTCTTTCTAAAGGCAGGGTACCATCTACCATGTCATCCAGATCTGACCTTAAGCTGGAGACATCAAGTCTCTTGGCTTTTATCTCAGCTCGCAATATGTCTTTTGAAGGGGGCTCACTGGTCTCCCTACCATCCCAACTTCGAGCTCTGCGTTTGGGCTCAGGAGAATTAATGGGTGGCCTCCCTTGCTCCCATCTCTCCAGGTCCCATGCTCGGCCATCCAATCTTGGAAGGTGATGGAACACGGGCCTTTTATCCCTACTCTCTCTCTGCCCACTCTCGTCTTCTTCTCTCCTCTCACCGCACATCTCTCTGTTATTTTCCCTCTGGTCGCTACACTCCCTTTGCCTCGTATCGCTCAGTATCCGATACGATCCTTCCTGGTTCCCCATATTCCCTGGGCTGCGCTCATTTCTGTCATCACAGGGACTATGGTGCGACCTCTCACAACTCCCATTCTGTTCTCTGGTGCCAGGCACACAGTGTGGACACTTAAAGCTGTTCCTGTACTCTTGCGCTCTCCTCTCCCCTTTACTGAGTATTGGGCACGCCACCCCTTCACTCCCGGGGCCCCCGTTTTCCAGGTCTGTTCTACCTCCATTTCGGGCCCAATGGGTGACTCCCCTACTCCCTCTACAGTCCCACTCCGGGCTACTCTCCCCAGCCCCGCAGTGAGTTCGTGCTCTGCTGTCCTGACTTTCCCTTTCTGCTTCTGCAGCATTGATGCACTTTTGAGCCTTCACTGCCTCGTCCCACTGCTTCATGTACTCATTTAGCTCTTGAAAGGATTTTCGTCCAGATCCCCTCAGATCCATTGGCCATCTAGGGCCCCCAGGATCTCCTCCTGGGTCCCCTGCTGTGTGCATCGGGGTACTCCACTCTCTGGGTATTGGCATCTGACTTGGGGAATTAGTGGTATCGTTCCTCCTTGCCTGCTCTGCTCTTTCTCTGTCTTTCCGTTTCCGTTCTTCCCCTCTTGCTCTCTCTTGGTCATATATCGATATTATAGGACCTATGGTAACAGGTACCTGTAGTGCATCTGGTAATGGGTAGGATGTGGCGCTTTCCGTTTCCGGCGCTCTTTGTACCACAAACCTACCGACTACCTGTTGCACCTGACTAGGCTGGAGCAACTCTTTCTTTGGCTCAGGATCCCACTCTGAACTGGGAAGCAGTCTATGCTCTCCTGCATTGCCCCCCTTTTCTCCTTCAGTATTCTCGACCTCTCCCCCTGCTCTATTATACGGGGGTGGCCTGTCTGTCAGTAATCTGTTTATCAGGCTGTCCTCTGTTTCGCTCTCGTCGTCTTCTTCTATGGGGCTTTTATTTACTGGCGCCTCTAACACTGGGTACAGTTTATTTATTTCCAAATTATGCACTCTCCATCTTTTAGCATCCGCATCCCACCTGGCATCCTGTACTGCCCTTACCGAGCGTTTCACCCTTTCTTGTCGTCTGTTCATATTCCTTTCATGCGCTGCCCTAAGCCATGCCTCAAGGGCTTCAAACTGGGTTGGTCTAGGCAAGGGTCTCTTTGAGGTCATGACTGATTTCAATCGATGTAACACCTCTAATCTGAACGTCCCGTACTTCGGGAACGTCAGTTCCTCATTTCCTTCAGTAATCTTACTCCACTCTGATATCCAAAGGATCGTATGCAACCCAACATTTACTGCCATATAACGAGCTGGCGTACCCTCCGGCGGGGCTTCTTCCCCTTCATACGATCCTCGCCTCTCTTTCTTAAACAGCGCTTTCAACCATTTAAAACACTTCATAATTATGCGCACAAAATCCAGCCTCGCTACTCTGTTTACTTCCTGATGACAATCCACCAATCCTGTCGCGGCTTTTTTTGCTTGGCCTATCACAGCGCGGTTTTTCTCCTGTCGGCCAATCACGTCGCGACCCTGTATGACGTGTTCGCTAGCTGGCCTATCACAGCGCGGTCTTTCTCCGGTCAGCCAATCACTGCGCGACACCACCTGACGTCTCTTTTCTCCGCTTCGCAGCAGCACCCCTCCTTTCTCAACTCGTCTCCCGGTTATGCATGCGTCCCATTCATACACTGAAAAATGACTACTTCCGACCAAGCGGTCACTTCTCTCGACTGTACGTCCACAGTCTATCTGTAATTGTCAACACAACTGACGAGATGTCTATCGTCTTTCTGATAGGTTACTTACACACACAGTAACTTCCGACCAGCGTCCGTTACTCACGCACTCACTCTTACGTTCCCCCTATCTCGGTCTCTCGGGTGATCAATGGTACCTCATGACCCCCTTCACACTAGTTGACAATTACTCTGGGTGTCCGATACACCCGAACCACTTAAGCTCTCCTTGAACTTAAGATTTCCACCGGTTGCGCGCGCTCACAACCTGTTCCACAGTCACTCTACAGACATTCAACTCCGCCAAACATTACAACATAGATACAATACAAAAACACCGCAATCTAACACGCATAACCCTTTATACTCACTCTCTCTGATACTGCTGCTTTTTCTGTCTCACGTCATCCGGATCTTCATCTGCGGGCTGTTCTTCCGATCATCGATTTCTAGGGGCCTTGGGGTAAGCTAACCTGGCCTAGGTCACCGTCCTCAAGAAGGCAACCATCCTCTATAGCTACCAACTGAAAGGGCGAGATTTTGATCGATATCTTATATCTATTGATCCAAACCTCGATCTGGTCGACTGAACCTTTATTGCCTGTCTTGGAAGGAAACAGTACACCTATCTGCAAATTAGTTCACCCAAGAAAGGACTCTACTCTCAAAGATCACGGACAACTTCTAGGTTTCAAAAGTTTATTGTAAAGATATAATGAGCTGCAAATACAAGCATCTCAGAATGAGATTCACGAGATACACAGGTCCAATTACATACATGTGCTCTCGAAAAGTCCTCAGACGAGCAACAGAAATCACTAACACAAGTTCTAAAAATAGCAAAGCTATCAGCATAGACGCATATCTCTCCTTCATTTAGGTTGGAGGAAAACAAACACAGGTTAGGCGTCCCTACCCTGTTCTAGATGGTATCCCTACTTAACCAAATCCCAACCTAACAAAGGTGTCAGCAATGAATGACCCCCAAGGGAAGTCACCCACTCTAAGTCTCTTGGTGAAAACCTAAAGTTCTCCAGTCATGACCCCTCACTGCCTACCCATCCGCTCTCTAAAGGGTCCTCAGGTCTCTGCTCTAACTCCACCCAGGGGTGCTGTCCCTAATACAAAACAGTCAACAACATTTGAGACGCCCCTTGCGAAACGCCTCTCACGTGGTGCAACTTCAGGCTTTTTCCATGATGCTTTGTATTGGGCCTCAGACGTTAGAGTTGACCTTGCTTCTCAGTCTCTTCTCCGGCCCGCTGATACCCCTTAAACATTCCAGAACCCTCCTCCATGTCTGGGCCGTCTACTGAACAGACCTCTATTCATTCACTTATAATTGGATCCCCCCTTTCCTGTTGCAGACAGATATCTGCCGCCAAGAACCCAACTCTCATAGACTTCTAAAAAGGCTTGCAACATTTCTCAGCCCAGACATGTACGTGTAAATCAATGCTAAAACATTTCAGGCCTACAATATTTCACATTATGATTATAGCATTCAATTTCTTCATTTAATTAAAGCATGTTAAAACTCTTATTCTATTATTTAGAAAACATTACTCTAAATCATGGCCCATTAATGCAATGACCAAAAACGTTAAACAATCTGTGTCGTGAAAAGAAACACCTTCCCTTTTAGCTCCAGCTCTGGCCCTGAGGCCTACCACGTTCTGCGTTTTACCACAGACCATCTTATATGTTAACAGCTACACGACATAGATTCAAAATAATCACGTCTAATAAAATCATATAATGTCACACATTTCTGTATTAGTTCCACTTCTACTTAAATCTCTATATTAGCTATACATTTAGAATATAATTTCAGATACTATTAGCACTCATGGCATTTCTCATCATGACTTGTGCTTACTATAGGTAAGTGTGATGTACTCATACATTTATATCAGTTTGCGCTCTCTCACATGCATAGCGCCGATAGCTATGTGGCAATCGGGGTGAAGCTGAGTTCTTATAAGTGCTGTGCACACTACTGACCGGTTATTAGTAGCTATGTATAACAAGAGAACTGACTGCAAGTGCCAAGACGTTAAGTGCTGTTGGTTGAAAAGGTGTAACCTTTTATTTGGGGCATGAAGCCATTCGTTAGCACAACCATGTGCAGTATATCACACCTGCCAAGTGTCCCCGTGCTATTGAAGGGAAAGTTGTTAGCCAGAGACCAGTTAGGTCCGGGATTTTGTAACTTCACGTCGTGCGCGCGGACTCCGAAATCTCGGCACTTGTATGGAAGTCTCATGCCCCTGTCTGTTTACAGGAACAGGACAGCTGCCTCGACTTGGCGCAGGGCGCGTCGTCCCGCTACGTGTTGTCGTGTGTACCCCTTGCCTCTGGGTGCCCACTTCCGGCCTCTCTGGGCGGGCGCTGGGCCCCTCCGAGAGCAGCCGCAGCGTCTCTCTCTCTGCCAGTAAAAACAGAAGGCTTTTGCACAGGGGGCTTAAGCAGAGAAATGCATAGCACGGGGCGGACGAGAAAGGGCTCTCGGTGAGATAAGTCCTGGGGGCTCTGCTACTGCAGTAGGCCTCGTCCGAGGGGTGCTTGGGGGGCATAAGACGGGGTGGCACGCGTGGGCCCCCCGGGCCTGGCCTGACATTTCAAAGCATCGAGTGTGATGCTCACTACATCCCAGTAGTGCACCGTCTATCCGAGGCCAGAAAGTTTATAGTCTTAGCGGCTCACCAGGGGCGCCGCGCCTGGAAGGCAAGCATGGGCCTCAAAGCAGCACTGCGTCCTGCTGCTGCGGCAATGCTACTTCTGAAAGGCCCGCAGGGCCGGGGCAGTCACGCGCCTTTGCATGGAAGAGGGAGAGTCCTTTTCATGACAGCCATCGAGACCTTCAAAAGACGCGAGGCCGGACCCGTAGGCCCCGAAGGAGGACTAATGCTTCTAGCCGAGGCCTTGCTGGGAGGGGTCTGGACCGTCTAACTCTTCCCAGAAAGTTGGGCGCACCCGGACAAGAGGAAAACCTAACCACAAACAGACAAGGCATGAACCAGAAAATGCATCCCTTCAAAGTGGACATGACAAACTCATAAAACGAGAACAGGTCACAGAAATTCCGCTCCCACATTAGGAGCACGCGTTCAAACGTGGGGTCGTGGGCATGTCCCTGCATCTTTACAGGGCGGAGTCAACCTCAAAACGTAAACAAGGCTTTGCAGCAACATCGAACCTCAGTGTTCATATGTTTTAATGTGCCCCGCTATTTTACCCAACAACAGCAAATCGGCCCAAAAGGGATGAAAAGCTAAGTCAGTCCAGCCGAACACATGACATTCAGTTAACCGATACATTTACAGTATCTCCATTAATTAGCGCGCTCATTATTAACATCATAATCACCGCATTTCAAAAAATATCAGCTGCAATAAATAAATATATGATTAAATAAAATAAGCAAAGTACAAGGAAACTCGCACAAAACGGCTCCTTCGGTGTGATAGCGCCCTCTGCGTGAATCAGGCGGAAAGACGCTACTGCAAGACGACAGGTGGAAAGAAACATGGAAATGCAACTCCAATTTCCATGTGTCATGAATAGTTTCTCGATCCTTGGAGCTGGTCCATGACGACCCATATGATTTAATATCAATGGCCATAAACCGCACCAGCCAGCATTGTTATTTTTTTCTACAGAAAGTGCAAGAACAACATGCACCCCAGCATAGCATCTGCGCTGGGAAAATACAGTTCATCGAAGTGACCAAGCCTGATGCAGACAGAGCGGAGAAGGGATGCAGATAGAGCAAGGGCGGATCTGGAGACCAATCACGTGCCATTAAAATCCAAGAAGGTAGCAGGCTGGAATGGCTAGGCAACTAATAGAAAAGTCCCAGCTGAGCATGGTGCACGCTACGGTTACTTCTCCCATCTCCACTCTCACGGAGCTACAGCTCACATCCACCGCACCCTGCCAGGGTCCCAGCCTCCTAGAAAATGCTGATTTTCAAGCTATCTCCAAAAGAGAGCGATTGGACTGGAAAGCTCCAATCTCGGCTTCCTCGCCTATGTGGTCCTGGACAACTCTCGCTCTCCACGCTTTATTTGTAGTTTGAACCGCAAACATTTCGCTGCATTATGCATCAAAGCTGTGACTCGCTTACACAGCATTACATCCTCAAGCTGACGGCAGAAAATTAATTCAGCCGGGGGCGGCGGCAGGTGGGGATTCAGAGCGTCAGAAGTTTGCAAATTGCATCAATGAATCTTAAAAGCTACTACCCAGGTGGCACCGTAACTCTTTTTCTAACACGGGTCGAAAGATGCAAACACATGTGGATTTGCGCCCACAAACTAATGCTAATTGTGCCTTGCAAAGGGGCTCCGCGGGCACTGCGCACCGGTGGATGGTAGGGGGCGCAGCATCGCGGATGCGCTCCTAGGACCTCTGAAGGGACAGGAAGCGCTCGCAGCCAGCAGCGGGCCATGTGAGAGCGCGAGCAGGAGGCCTCGTGCTCAATAATGTGATGCTGTCCGGGAGGGGGTGGATGAGGAGGGAGTAATGGGACGCAGATGAGCCCCACCTCTGACTGTATCAAATCAAAGCCAGCAGGAAACCAGCGCAGCCCAGCTGCACCCTGAGATCACAGGCAGCACTGTAAGCAAACAGGATTGTCTAACATTACAAATGAATCCACTTGAACCCCCCTCCCCCTTCCCAAGCTGCCGACATGAAAGCGAGCAGGACTTTTTGGTCACGGTTGCCTAAAAGAGAAAAAAACTTCAGAAAACTAGCTCAAAAACTTTAAATCAGAGCTGGGAACTACTGTCAACGATAAAACATTTTTTTTTAAGTTTCACTGGTCGACAAAGGGGCACATTTTGATAATCAGTTGAAGCTATGGCCATGCAATTGACAATGAGCTACAGTAGATGTTTTTCCCTGAGATGGTGAATTGGGGTGTTGCGTGTCCCCATTACCCCAATACTATATATTTTTAAGTGTGTGCAGCGACGCCTGGATAACTCTTCGTTGAGGGGTCATTCCTTGCCCTCTCCCCTCTCAGGAGCTCAACAACCACGCACAGGAGCTTCCCAGACCCATCCACCCTGCACACCCACTGCCACCCATCTCAAACCGTATCCGGCGTCACTGCGGCTCCCTCGGCTTGAATGTTCCCTGGTGCCTGCCCAGGGCCTTTTAAATTAATGCAACTTTTTTTTTTTAAAGTTTGAGTTTAATGCAACTTTTTAACCCCCGAAGAAAGGGGCTCTCTCCCTATTCTCTGCTCTATGTCAAAACAAACAAAAATGGTTCTCTTCCATCCTGCACTCTAAAACCGCCATATGAGGCCACTCAGGTGCCAGGAGCACTCTCCTGCTCGACTCCTGCGTACGCCTATTTGCTTCGGGACGTGGATTTTCTCTCATGCTGCCCCCACACCCTTTCCTTCGCACACACTGCACTGCATTGGACCCATGCACTGCGCTGGCCACAGCCTCCCAGACTGCCTTCACTGTCTCTTCACTGTCTCCTCCCGCGCTGGCCACAGCCTCCCAGACTGCCTTCACTGTCTCTTCCCCCTGTGGAGATGTGCGCTCCACACACACCAGACACATCACTGCTACCCACCCCGGTGAGCCGCGCAGTGACGAGACACCCCATCACAGGTCACACTACAAACATAAACAGCAGATGGACACCTGCAAAGAAAGCACGCCAGCCACGCTCACCTGTAGCCGCTGTCCAGCGCCTCCGCTGCCCGCAGCTCCGCGGTGGCCCTCAGCGCCTTGCTGGACAGGCCCAGGGCCGAGGGCAGGCTCCGGTTGCGCAGCTCCACGCAGCTCCACTCCTCCTCCTCGTTCAGGGTGGGCAGGTAGCCGCAGACCACCTTGAGGCGGCCCAGCTCGGCGCCGTGCGCGTAGGCGGGGTTCTCGCCGCCGCTGCGCACGTACTCGAGGTAGATGTCGGAGGTGAGGAACATCTGGTAGGCGTTGTCCTCCATGGCGGTCTGCACCTCGGTCTGCGCCTGGTCGAAGGTGGTGGAGTCGATGGCGGCCCTCTTGACGCTGTCCTTGATGAAGGTCTTGGTGGCCGGCCTCAGCTGCTTGGAGACCACGCTGTTGTGCTCCACGTACCGCTTGTAGATGGCCTTGGCCACCCGCCACGTCTTGGCATCCTTGATGTCCATCTGCCGGAAACCATTGCAGGCGAACCAGAAGTCTAGGCTGTCCACGCACTTCTCCCGCTCCAGGAAGGACCGGTAGAGCTGGGCGCCATCCTGGTCGCTCAGCAGCGAGTGCAGGGACTTGGTCCACCTGGAGAGGGGCGAATCCGGGCAGGCGCTGCCCTCGGGCTCCCCCAGGCCGTCCTCATTCCTGCGGGGCGTGGAGGAGAGCGGCATGGCCTTGGCGACGCCGCCTTGGCTTCTGCTGGCTGGGCATGGCGTCTCCTCGCCCCCTGGCACCGGGGGGCGCGGGGCGTCCTCGCGGAAGCTGCTGCTGGGATCTGAGAGGTGCGTGCCCAGCACAGCACTAATCATGGCTCTCGCCAGGCCTTTATTGTGCGCTCTTTTTTTCAAGTTCCACAGTGAGCTGGCCCCCGCCTCTCCCTCCCCTCTTCAAGTCAGCAGGGATCCTTCGGAGCCTTCTCCGCTCTGAAAGAAGAAGAGAAAAAAAGAAAGTATTGATCTAATCCAAACCAGATCCGCCCCAACATCAAAGGCACAACGTAAACAGGCTTTTCAAGTCTTCACAAGTCAAATAAAAGCAAGCCAAGCCATCTACAATGCAAATCGGCGGTTATCTGATGAGGCTGCGCGCAGGTGAGGGGAGGCTCACTCCGGCGAGGGGAGGCAGAGGGGCACTTTCTACAGCGGGGGAGCGAGGAACTGGGGTTCCATGAGGGAAAAAAATGCAATTACATCCCAAGCCCACGCCGCCCCACCTCTTCGCGTTACCACATCCACAATCCCAGCTATAACTTGGATCAGCCGTGTGTTTTACAGGTGAAACCAATTTGGGAACATTCCCTCTCCCCTGCCTTTCTTCTCTGCAGATTATCTCAAGGCAAAGTACAAAAAAAGTGCCTCCCGGGGCATCTGTTTCCCATTCCCCCTCCCTCCCAAACACACTTCTCTCGGTTTATTACTTCAGTATGGGGGGGGGGGGGGGTAGATTGCGATCGCACAAAAGAGGAACAACGCAGCTGAATGGGGAAAGCTGTGCAGACTGTGCATTGAAAAGACAAGTAAATGAGGGTGAAATAAAACCACATTTAGAGGCAGAGTACCGGGGGATCTCATCTTACCAGGGAGTGCTTTACTCTAGTTCAAGAGTTATTTAAAGGTGGGAAGTGAGAAATATTGCTTTGGAGGCTCCCAGATATGCACAACTCAGGTATACAGTCCTGTCAGCAGAGCCAGCCGGGTACGGCCATCGCCCACCTGGGCTACCCGGGTCTTTCTGCAGCAGACAGGGAAGGGCGACGGGGTGACCCAGGACAGGAGATGGGAGGCGCCAGGAGTGAACCACCGAGGGGGGTGTGACCGGGAACTGAATGCGGGATGCTGACACCAACAGGTGCAAGAGCATCCTGCGCGCAATCTCCCAAACAAGCAGGTGTACACACGCTACATCTCGAGACCCACGCATCTCGGCATGCCCTGCGCGTGCCCTACACGTACAATGCTAGGCGGAGATCGGGCGGGCGAATACACACGCTTGAAGGTCTACAAGCATCTATAGGCGGTACGCGGGCAGCCATAAAGGCAACCCCTGGTATAATGCAAACTTTGTGCAACTGATATAGTTCCATCACTGATGGTAAAGGGCGCGAGGCTGTGAAGCGTACTAGAGGCTGGCGTGACGGGTATACAGTGCATGGAAATGAGCCCACACAGTATAAATGCGTTGCACACACCTCCACACACGCTTAGCTGGGTGCCAGAGAACTGGAAGGGAACGGAAGCCCCGGCTACCCTCAGACAGGTGCACCCAGGTAGAGGGAGCCAGACGCAACGTACACACACATCTCACATGCATGCCCACGGGGGCGAGACGAGCTCGGGCACACCGCGAGAGCAGAGTGGGCGCAGAGACCCCAGACACGCGCGGGTGCAGCGCGTGGGAGAAATGCACCCGGGCGTGACATGCACAGCGCAGGGATCTGTACAGAAGGGGGCAGTGCGGGACTGGCACACATACATACTGGATGGCAGACACTTGACAGGCAGAGACATCAGATGCAGAGGCAGATAGACGGCAGAAGCACCGTGCTGGCCAAACACATGACACGCGCAGAAACACGGGTGGAACGTAATGCTGGACACACGTACATACTACATCCCAACACATCTATCACACGAGCAGCTCCACGGATAGAGCGGCTATGCAGACGTGTCGGAGGCCTAAGCCGATATCTCCGATATCTGCAACTCTGAGGCAAAATAACTGGTCCAGGCACCCCACCGCCGCGATACCAGGATGAACCCGTAGGTGGCAGCGGAGCGCGTGTCCTAGCACAAGGGATACTCCTGGCACATCTAAACTGCTAGCGCCGCACAGGGGCCCCAAAACACTGCGGAAGAACCAGTGCATGCCATCTAGGAAACTTGCGCATCTTGTTTGCAGATGGGGGGCGTCCGCACTCACGGTGGAGCCTGTGACATGTTCATCACCACACTCTGACCCACAGCAAGAGAGGGGCAGAAAAGGGACAGACAGGGAAGCAGTGACACAGGAAGATAGAAGGGGTGAAAAAGAACCCACAAAAGTGAAATAGAAAGGCAGGGCGTGAGGTCATGCAAGGTGGAATCAACACTAGGCAGCGGCCTGGTAATCGGCAACGCAGGCATTGGGCCCGGCCGGCGGGGGCTCCACGGTGACGGAGCCCTCCATTTGTACACACGCAGAACTGTCTTTAGGCACTTTCGAACTTCGTAGAATAGTTGGTTGTTACACACAGCGCATGCAGCCGGGTTTCAGCCTCTTCCCGAGCGCTCCCAACTTTACCAAAAAAAAGGACTTGAACCTGAGAGAAATGAAGTGATAAGCACAGACCTTCTCAGCGAGAAATCAGGATTGCAACAATTCACTTCACAGTGTCCCCGTTTTAAAGTTTCGCCAGACACCCAGAGAAATACATGCTTACACGTTTGTTTTGCTCGACACTCATAGGTACAGCCTACATTCGTACAGGGTGCCAAAAGGGCCAGTCGTTATTGTTTTGGGGGTGACACATTAGCTCTCGAGATAAAGCGTATTGCAAGCTACTCGGCTACTTCAGGGCACTATGGCACAAGAGATGCAGTCATCGGGCAGGCAGGCAGATGGGGAGGCGCCCTTCTTGAGGTTGGACCTGCAATCACATGCTGCGAGGGGTCCTGGAAGCGTGCAGTGATCCAAGGGGAACTCTAAAATCCGACACATGGATATGACCAGGCACACACATGCTTATTATTGCAAAAAACTCTCACGAGTGATGTACTTTTATGAAGGCCTGACCCGGTTTGCTGGGCGTCCAACCCGCCACCCTGAAGTTACACTATTCTTCCAATAGGCACCTTAACCATCTGAGCAGTCTTCTCTGTTGACACTCTTTGGAGAGTACACAATCGGAGCCCCAATGCCCACCCTTGCTCACTCGCTGTGCCCCTCCAGGTCAACAGGGGACCACTGAATGCAGGGGCTGGAGTGCCAGGAGTGCAGCTCACACACTACTGTGGGAGCCTCGTCTTCTGCACCAACCCCAACAGCGGCGCATCACAGCAATGAGTGCAGTGCCAGTCAATCCCTGCTAACAGCCAGACCGGCAATTCACAGACTGCAGTGCCACTTGATTAATACATGTTGTTACTTAGGAGACTCGTGCCAACCAGAATGATGAAAGTCCGAGTTGGCCCTGCAGGAAGGTGCGGCCTACGGGGTGTACCCGGATCTCTGCCGCGACCCACTAGTCTATCATTCCAGCTCGTCTTCGTAGGCATGCTAGGCATCGCCCCCACCAGGGGCTCTTTTCAGCGCACTGAAACCTAGGTAGGGTTTAAGGGTTTAAGCGTCTGTCAACGTAAACCCAGAGAATGCCATGGGGGCTGGAAACCCGACTGCATGTTAACTATCAGGACTCGCCGGAAGAGTACTCCGCGCCCACTCCCCCCAAAATCACAGAAAAATTCCCATAACCCATAATACCCCGAAACATCCGAGTGACTTCAATGGAGTCTCATTCCGTGGGGCAGCCTCGCCCGTACTATACTACTAGGAAACATGCAAGAGACGGCAACGGAGCTCACTCCATACTACATACAGGGTCACCCATCGTCACGCTGCATGCTCCCGTCTCACCAGCAACCCCCAACGATTCAAGGGTCTCGCTCCATGGCACACTCTCGCCCCCAGAAACCAGGAAGAAACCAAGGGAGTCTCGCTCCATAGTAGGCTCACCCCGAACTACTCGCCATGGTACACTCACCCTTCGCCACTATGAAGAAATCAAAAAAGAGTTCAGTCTCGCTCTATGGTACCGTTTCACCCAGAACTACTCTCGGTGGTACACTCTCGCCCTCGGTCCCTCTGACGAATGATAGACCTTCGTTGGAGCCTGACCACACGGTAAGGTCTCACTCATAACCATCGAGCAGAATCCAAGGGGCGCCACTGGGGTACCCGTCAAGAATACGGTCTCACTCTTAAGCACCGCATGGCTCTTCTAATGGGTCTTCGCACAAGCACCCAGGGCCAGCATCAGAAACCGTACCTATAAGAAAAGTCTCCCCAATGAGCGTGGTCTCAGTCCAAGGAGTACCGTGACGCCCACGCACAGCCTTAACCACCCAATACTTGCAAGTGAGTGGCAAGCCTGACAATCTGACGCCCCCAACCTTGTGACAGCCGCCCCCAGTTCCCAGGCCTGCCATGTGCAGCCCGGGGGTCAGAATTACCTTAAAGTGTCCACGCCTTGTCATCTCCTCTGCAGACACCACCAAAAGCGCAAAAGAGGGTCCCAAAATCAAATAAAACGAAGCCAGCACATCTCACGGGGTTCAGGTACAAAAAAGCCATTCACAGGGAGCCAGCAACAAAGTCAACATCCTTGAAAAGTCACCACAAAAATACGGGCTGAGTGCGTGTGGAAAGAAATCTGCGTTTCAATATCAGGGTCTGCAGAACGCCCCCTTCCCAAAAAAATGTAGCGTCTCCAGCAGCCTGGGTTCTCTCTCCCTCCAAGTCCTGTGCAACAACTGGCCCCTCTCCCAGTCTGCAGTGCCTCTTAGAGATCACAGGAGGTGGGGATAAAGGGAAGGGGGGCGGGAGGGGAGGAGGAGGGAGGGGGGTTGGAAGGCTCTCTTACACATCCCACCTTTGAAAAAAAAAAATGCAAGGAAACGGCCAGCTTTGACCAGCAGGACTTAAATCAACTATTACGTAGAGGGGAAACAAGCATTGTCTCCCACAACTGCAAAACCAAAAAAAAAGCTTTTTGTCTGCAAACTTCAAAGAGCAGAGTAGTTACTGCATCTCTTGCAAGACACACAATATATTTGTTTGCAGACAAGCCTGCAACTCAACCACTGAAACAACACGGATTCACCCTCCCTAAAATAAAGTGTTTCCCTTGACAATCACTTTTGACAAGTAAACAAACTAACACATCAAACTGACGCTCTTGATGTCACAGCCACTGGGCAGCGAGCGTGTTCCTGCGCCCTCCAATGCGCAGGAGGGAGCGCCTGGGGTTGCAGTGAAGCCCCCTTCGAACCCCGGAGAGAAGGCAGTCAGTCGTAGTAAACACTTCCGATAATGCCATCCAAAACACACCTCTTGCCACCCTGCCCTGCCAGCAAACGCGCATAGCTGCTTTGCAAAGTAAACTGTCAGCTGGCTACAACCCAGTGTTGGGGGCGACAAGACTGTTCGCACTAACACAACATCGATACGTACACAGATGTACCCAGCCATACAATGTGAGCACAAATATTTGCCGCGTGTATCATATGATTAACAAAAACACAACCGTTGCAGTCAGCGCGAACAAACCCCCATTTATTCCCGCACTTGGACTCGGCGCAGCTTTCCTTCCGAACTTCAAAGGCGGCAGATCAGAGAGAGGCCGTCAGCAGGGTTTCCAGGCATGCAACGTACCCCGGCTGCAGGAGTTGGCTTCGAGGCTGATGCGGGGGGACCCCGGAATCCGATCCACGGGGTGGGAAGGGGTGTGCCGGGCTCCCACTGATTTCAGAGCCCCCAGCTCGCCCCCTTCCTGCTGCCAGAGCAGGTCCTGGAGTAGGCAGTTCATTCCATGCACCCGAATGTCCTCCAGGCTCTTCCAGCACACACTGAGCTCAGGGTTTAACTCTGCAAACATCAAAGGCGCAGGCCCTGGCAGGGGCGTAGTGAGCGAGTCGCAGGAATGCTTCCAGGAAAAATCAACCTCTCGCACACTCTCGGCGAAGAAGGGCTCATTTCTTGTAATAAGAGGGTTGCTTTCGATCCGCGATGATTTGGGATTTTCGCTCGCCGTTTCTCGTGCTGGGGAGCGGGAAGGGGCGCGGGCGCAAAGAGAGCCTATAGCGGCGGCTGCGCAGCTGCCAGGACCTGATCAAAGCCCGTCAGTCTGCAGCCAACTCCCTGG
The DNA here is from genome assembly GCF_964261635.1 of Lissotriton helveticus. NCBI lineage: Eukaryota > Metazoa > Chordata > Amphibia > Caudata > Salamandridae > Lissotriton > Lissotriton helveticus. The sequence continues at coordinate 1,168,156,919 of NC_136068.1, forward strand.
GGCTCTGGAACGTCAGGGCGCCGAGTGATCCAGCCGCGCCAATCAGAAACCTTCTCTGGCCTTAAAGGCGCAGGCTGCGCTTCCCAGGCAGATGCTTGCCAGGCAGGGCCTCAGTCAGCGGGAGCTCCTCAAACGGCATTCTTTCTCTGTGAACCTAATACATCTGCCCTGCTAACTTCAATGCGTATTTATTTTAAAAACTGTGCTTTAGGTAAAATAGGAAACATTATATTGGTTACGAATTGAATATAAACAACACTGTTAAACTGGACTGACTTCATCCAGGGGTTGGGCGTGGGGGCAGGTGTCGCTCTCAATAAGTGTTTACCGTTGCAGGCAAACAATGATGTTTTATTGATCACCTTGTTTAAATTAACCTGTGCTTGATTAACGGCATGCACATTCAATAGGTCACCTGTTGCATGGATCACCTGCCCTCCAGCCCCAGCACAAGATTCAAATGTGGGCCTTTATAAACTGAACATTTTACTCTTTTATTTTGCAGTGCAATCCTCGGTCACAAGTCATGCACTAAAATGTGTGCATTTTTTATTCAGACCCCAATCCAATACCCATGTACGTACAGTGAAAAAGCGTTCTCCCTTATATTCTGAAACGGCACCCTTACGTACAAAGCCATTTAGCGTCCATGTAATTTATTTTTAAAGGTATGCTTCCAGTTTTAGGGATATTTGAGGTCATTGTATCAATGTCTTAGATGTTCTTTAGACTCAGTGGTGTGTTAAATGCTCCATACATTTTCTCCACAATTGTCTTCTGAAAAATCAGATTAGGCTGTTGACCCCGACTCCTACGCACCCATCTCTACTCATGTAGTACCCTAACACAACACAGTACAACTGACCTGTTTCTAATGTAAACATTGTGTTTCCACTTGTATAGTACATCATCTACAAGGGGGTGGGGGGGTGTACTCAAATGGCATATTGTGAAGCTAAAGTGGTGTGCAGGCAAGGGCGGGGGGAGAAATTGTGGGGAGGTCGACAGATGACGACGAGGTAAAGTTAAATAAAAAAAGAAAACCACGTACTTTGCACTAGCTCCATCGCCGAGTCAGCAATGCAGCGTGCGCAAGTAAAGTAGTTTTCTTTTTTTAACTTTAATTTTACATCGTCGTCGTTTGTCGACTCCCCCACACCGCCTCCCTGCTTCACCGCTCTTACCTGCACGGGCTGCTCCTGGTGCCATCTAGGGTCATCTTTCAGGCCAGCTGAGTGTAACTAGCAGCCACGGCCGGCAGTGGGAGGAAATGCAAGGCGGTGACGTGGGGAGGGGGAGGGGCAGGGTGGGGGGTAGTAATGTATGGATTACGGAGTTTTACAGGTAAGTAAACATTTAAATAAATAAAACAAATTTCGTTGCGCGCACTGCATCGCATTTTGGGATGCAATGTACTCAAAGAAATTCGTTTTATTTATTAAAATGTTTACTTACCTGTAAAACTCCGTAATCCATACATTACTACCCCCCACCCTGCCCCTCCCCCTCCCCACGTCACCGCCCTGCTTTTCCACCCACTGCCGGCCGTGGCTGGTAATAAGCCCACAAACCTAACTTAAGAGCACTGTTCAACCGGAACACCTTTAAGACCAACCTGAAAAATGTCCTTTTCAATAAATCTTTACTCCCCGCGCCCTAGGGGCATGAGGAAAGCACTACCTCCTCCCTTGACCATGACCTGTTAATCTAAGGCCTGTCCACCCCTCAATTGGCTTTATCTGTAGCTTTCAGCCTGTCCAACCTAGGGCTACTTCCAGATTAACAATAACGTTCTTCAGTGTCATTTTAGGGATTTTGGGGCCATGAGCAAGACACATTTTAGGGGCCACTATTTGGAATAACTTTGGACTAGTTTACCCATTTTGTGCAAATTCAAGGCCACATAATGCCAAATAATACTTAATCATATGCTAGACTTTCATTAAAAGGGTCACACAAAAACAGCTCAAATACGTCTTGCATGGGGCTCAAACTTCCTTGAGATGACTCTGAGTAGAGAGAGACAGAGGTTGCATAGAAGAGGGAGAGAGGTTAGGATAGGATAATAAGAGAGAAAGTTCACTTTCCCAGGGAGCCCCTTGAATGCTGGGGGCCCTCAGCAATCGCCCTCTTTGTCCATGCCGTGAAACGTCTCCGGTTTTAAGTGTAGTAGCCCATGTGAATTCTAAAGGTGGACTAAGTCCAGGAGACAAAATCACCAAAACTAGCTCATAACTCAGTAACCTTAAGGGAAGGGTCAGTGGAGAATCCAGTATGAGAATTTGCAGTGAGACTGCATGTGCCTGTTAGAGGCGCAGTAGAGGTCAGTGTGAGCAAGCAGTTGATTTTCACTGTGGTATGTTCTCGACATGGTACCCTTCAAAAGCACTTGCGTTCAATGTCTAACGAGTACTGGTGGTTGCAGTTGGTGGACTCCACCAATATTTTGGGGCACCAGGACTTTTTTCATCATCAGATGTTGACCCACAGTAAGAGCGAAAGGCACACAAGGGAGAAATATGGGAAAACAATGACAAATGGAGAGGACAGGGATGTAAAAGAACCTACTAGAGCGGTAAAGAGGAACTGTTGTGTGATGGACGAACACAGTGATCAGCATACAGGGCGGGACTGGGAACTGAAACCGGTCCTGGCAAACTGCTCGGCCGGACCCACTAAGGGGTAGGAAGGGGTGCGGCCGATTTTGTTACAAGGGGCTAATATTGCCGGCCCCAGGTAACAAAAAAAGCCCCCCCCCCCCAGGGGCCTAAAACTGGCCCCCAACCAGGCAGACCACCGGAGAAATCCACTGTCAGCATATCTAAAGGGGAAGGACGGAGTTGACTCGTAAACATACATAAGGCCACAAATGTAAGACATATCCCACTTCTCCGATCCCACACCTCCAAACAATATAACATAGAACGTTTGTTTTACTTGTACAAAAACTACCATCTTTGAAAGCACCAAGCAAAAGTACCCCCTTTATAAATAATATATATATATTGGCATGTTGTGTAATTTATAAGTTCAGCTACCTCAGTATGTGGAAAGTTCACATTATTTACAATAGGCAAAATAACTTTTAAATGTTCCTCACACATTTCTAAAAGGGATAATATCTTAATTACAATTTGTACTTATATTGATTGCTATGGTTTTAATTAACTAATACAGTAAAGAGATTTGAATATGAAAAAAGTATCTACTTCATCGTTACTTTTGTATGGAGCTCACACAGTCAGAAGGCATCTTCAGGGCAGTTGGAAAAACATAATGTGATAGCAAACCTCTGATCTCTGTATCTGGTGCACGTATCAAAATATACACCTTAAATGATACATTTACAATCCTATACAATATATATTGCAACATTTTTGCCTCAGCTGGTAAGGTTCTGAAAGCCCTTCTTGTGATGAAGTGACATGCTTGCTCATTGTTTATGCCAATTATGCCCTACATATGTTTTTAGGGCTTGTTTTCTTTCTCTTATGGTTCAAGGGAGGGCACAACTTGTATGCCTAGTGCTGCCTACTTGGCTCGGTACAAAATGAGTGTCTTCCTCATAATTCATGAGTTGTGGGGTTCATTTGTTTCTGGGGTTTTTTCCATGGACCATTGGGAAAGTGAGACAGGGCATCCCTTAAGCCACCCTCGCTATTTTGCCTTGATGGAGCAGCTCAGATGACCATGCCCCCATCGATAATTTGGTGAACCAGCTCCCAAGTGGAAGAAAGAGGCATGAGGTGGAATCAGTTCTAGGAATTTTTGGTAGGCAGCTACTTTGGCATGAGACAGTGCTGACCGAGGGCTCCTAGAAAAGCTCTGGCCCCTGTATTTTGTTTTCTTCAAATTTAGCACTAACTACATTTCCCATGCCAAAGCGACAACAGCCCCTGATTTTGCTAACCCCGTAAATGTGGCAATTGCACATTCAACAGATCAGAAGTAGCAAAAGACATATATAACCTAAGGCTCCAGGCAACAGAACCGTAGCTGTGGCATACGGGTTAAACAGGGATTTCACTTCATTGATGCATTAATTTGTAGGCTTCCCTCTTTCTGCTGGCTGTGTGTTTGTTGTGTGGAATGCAAGCATGCTATTAAAACGATGCATAGTTCTGTAGGAATAATTCGGCAGAGGAAAATTAATAAAATGCGCTTTCAGTGGTGTTGCTCGCAGTGCTGCTAAACATCTCACACATGTTAGGTATTAAAACAGGCTTGAGGAATGCACTTTGCTTGTGTACACAAGGTTTCCATTTGTATGCATACCGAAGACCTTTTTTCAGTAAACCTTTTTATGTGCCGACTAGTTCCAGGCCCAAAAATTAAATGGGAAGTTCTTATTTATTATTATTATTATGTTTTTAAACTGTCATCATAAAACTAAACTGCAAACATGTGACTTCTAAATGTCAGTGCTTGTGTTTCCCATGGAACTAAGCAATAACTTTTTTCAAAATGGGTTTACAGATTGCTGTGTGTTAAAGTACGTCATCACACAGGGATCCTAGGCCGGCCTTTGCAAAATGGCGCTAGCAGGAAGACACGTATGTACAGTTTCCTGCCTGTGCTGAGCTGTGGTCCTTGATATGCCCAGCGACTACATGAAAGAGCTCTTAAGTGCCCGTCTCTTATTCTTAAATACTTCACCAGCCAGAAATATGTGTAAGATATTTCGGTGAGTTAATGTATACGCTCTACAGTAATTGTGGTTGGCAGTACTGAAGCGACAGTAGGGTGACCAATAATAAGATCAAGTATTTGCCCGTGTTAGTGCTATTTAGAGCAAAACATACTCCTAGACACAGCGGGCGCAGCAATGTAAAAAACACATTTTTATGTTGTTATTATCTATCTTGTTATATGAAATCCTTCCTGTGAGAAACATATGCTATTCGTTATTCTCAAAACAGAGGACGTTTCAAGGACCTCTGCCCCTTAAAGTGCATTGTGGGTAATTTCTCAGGTCACTCTGGCTATGTCTTTGGAGGATGGAAGTGCTTTTGCCATTTCTTGCCTGCAGGTGGCAGCATCTTCAGCCTGGATTTGAGAGCTCATGGTCTTAAGACAATTTAGTAAAGAACTACTTTACGAGCACTGTGGATCAGAGGGCGAAGGGTCTGCTGCAGTGTTCTGTTGGACATTTGGGGGTCACAGGTTCAATGGAATGTAAAAGGCGACAAAAGAGATCTCTTTACTATACCATCATTTTATCTGACATGCTGATATAACAGGAAGCGTTCGAGGGGACATTAAATTATAAGCACTTTCCCTCCATTATAAATATTATTATGATTGGGGGGAAAATGGTGCCGCCCTTAATGTGTAATTCTCATGTAATGTAATTATGAGATATGTTATTATTAATAGCATTACCTCATAACATTTTAGATTCTCAGCTTTGCCATCTAAATCTATTTCCACAGCTGCACAAATAACACGTTTGTGATTTTTATTCTCTCCGTTATTACATGACCATGGTCAAAATCAAATAATAACAAAAGATTGAGAAAAGCCAGAAAAGAGTAGTACATGCTCTAGAATATATTTGACCAAAACCTTTCTGAACCATCTTCTCTCTAGTAATAAACAAAGATCCTTTTCACTGAAATCCTCGACACATAACATTTATTAACAGCATTTTAATAAGCCAAATGTCTTCAGTATATGGCATTCTTTTCCCGTTCACAGCTCTCGATCAAATCCATGCAGACATGCATCCTCATCTTGCACCTGGCTCCAGACAGGGTCCTCTCTAGACATCCCCCCATGTCTACATCAAATGGTATTAAAATGTCAGATTTTCAAGCAACTGTATAACCTTGATCTGGTGTCCTGTCAGTCCAACCTCATAACGCCATACCACCGGACCAGGCGACCAAGGCCGGTCAACCTAAATAGACTCACCAAGGTCCACACGATCTGGGGACAGAACGCTTTGTGCATAAGGCTCCTCTGTTCTGTCTTTATAGCAACAAAACAGAAATTGTGAGACTGAACTCGTCTATTCCAACAAACATTTCTACTACACCTGATAATTGCCATATAAGTGTTTTTTTCTCATTACCTAAGACATTTTTAGCATTATCCGTTTGAACACTTTTGACGTGGTCTTCAGGTAGCATGAGCGCTATATAACAATTACAAATAAAAATAAAGAGTAATTGATGATTCAAGCTATTGAAATTCAGCACATCATTCCAATTTCTGCAGCATTTGCATTGTATTTGAACAGCAGGTGTCTATCCAGTCTTTTAGTATTTGTTCAGTACTGTGTAATTGATGCATGGTTGAGATTTTCTCTGTTGTGTATACTGCTGTTCTTCTTATTGGTACCTAACACCCTGCTGCATAGGAGGTGAATGTCGGTCGCTTAGGTAGAATGCAAGCTTCCTCCATGCTGTATAGCTTTCAATTTGGGCATCACCGAATCAAGATGACATCTTGAGTAGGAGTCACCATGAAGAAGGCACATATGATTATTTGTGGGTACTTAGGTAAGTTCTATGTTGCTGTTTGGGATGAATTCACCCAGCCAAGCCGTCTGTTTCTCCCCAAAGGCTAGTCCCACGTTTCTACATCTAATCACTGTCTAATAACTGTCCCAATTTTTTCTCACACATGCCTTTTATGTGTCATGTCTGGTCTGTCAATATAGAATTTCATTCATATTCATTGCCAAGCAGAGGAATATGACATATTATGTGTGTGTGCTTATGTTATGTATGTATGCATTCATACCTTGCATAAAGTCATTCTAAAACTGGGTTGTTAGTATTGAAACTGTCCTGATCCCTATAATCAAAATGCCAAAGCAAGATTTTGTTTTGAATACAGAAAAACAAATGACCCCCAAACCATGGTGCGGGGGTAATTTTGCAGCTTTTACAGTCCCTTACCAACATGTTTTACCTGGCGGTAATGGACAGTGAAATCTAGGCATTTGATCGCCCACTCTAAATTGGGTGGGTGTTCGTTTCCGATGGCACTCACTCCATCGGACTGTCAGAGGAGTATATCAGTTACGAAGACGGAGTAGCCCCATCTCTGACATAATGAAAGTTCGTCCGCCTCTAAATGAGGTGGACAGACAGTCTAAATCTGGCTACAAGTCACACATACTCTCATTAGAATCTGTGGAAATCAGTTCCCATGGTCACTGCTCTTGTCTTGTACCACAAAGGACATTAAGATACAAAAATGTGTAAACAAATCGCAGTTCGCAAAAAAGAATTACAATTTTCCCATCTTTCTAACGTATTCATGATTCTGGTGTTGAGCAAAAGACAAGTCAGCCATTTGTTCCCTATCGTGACAAGTGTGGTATCTTGAGCTCTAGAATATGCTTACCTCACTTCCAGGGGACAACAGATGCATTTATATGTAGTTCATGAAAATGCACCATGTCTGTTTCCTGCCTAGCTGCGTACCAGCTAGCCACTAAGGAAGCCACAACCTGTTGGACATGGGGTGTAACAAAGGCCCCTGCAGCCCTTGCAGCACAGGGGAGCTCCCAACCCTTCAGGGGGCCCCAAACTCCTTGGAGCGCACCCATTCTGCTCATGGGCAATTAATACCTGTCAGAAATTAAAGACTTTAGCGTCCCCTCATCACATTCTGCAGAGGGACCCCATTGGTTTGCCTTGCACCAATGTGTTGGATACCACAATCTATTGCTATAGCAGAGGATGATGGAGCATTTTAATGACCTGCAAAACTCAGGAAGAGGCACAGCCAATGCTGATTGCGCTGCTACAATGATTCATTAGAATCCTATCCTCGTGCCTGTGCTACTACGGGCGTGCAGGGGCAACATCAAAATTCAGGTCTCGGTTGTGATCCTCTGCCCGTCTCTTCTGGTCCGTGATCTTACTTTTGTGAAGGTCCCAAACCCTAACGTAGACCTGTGCTCTCCTGACATGGATCCTAGTCCCACCCTTTCCCTCTCCCTCATCTAATACTGATCCCTTACGACTGCAGTGCTAGACCCGGCCCCTTGCAGAACTGGAACCTAGTCATAATTCTTCTAAACAAAGCCCCAATCCAGCCCCTGCAATCCTAGCCCAGATCATTTCCACACTTCATCACCACCCCTCAGGTCCAACAACCATACCAGGCCCATCACTGTGGTACCCTCGATACAATAAATAAATAATACTGACAGGCATTTTTTCCTAACTGTGCGCCCAATAACAATTTGAGATTAAGCAAGTCAAACTTTGTTGCACATGGCAGATTTAAGCCCCACAGAAGGACATTGAATGGAGTTAAAGGCGCTTAATACTAGCTATACCCTAAAACTCACCCAAACCCTACAACTTTTAATAAGTAGAAGGAGAAAAGCTCATTCATACCAGGAAGCAGAGCCTCATACTTCCATAGTTCCACAGGGACCTCCATCAACTCGTCAAGGCAATGGCGATAGCAACAAATATTGCCACGGGCAATAAGTTTCCCTTTTTGAAATGCAAGTGCATTTGCCAATGCTTATTTCTAACAAATTGTTTTGTAAAAAAGAACAGCAAAAAATCAAAACAGTGGAGGAAAAACAGCATGTATCTTAGGGTATCTAAAAACTGTACTTTCAATTTAACATCTCAATCTTTATAAACGGAATACGTTTTTTCAAATATTTCTCACTCATGCAACTACTATCAGAATTTTAAAAGCATGTTGTATGTGATCCAGCTTAAAAATAACACAAAGGACTAGTTGCAGGTACTTAAAAGAACATAGCAGCTGTCTGAGGCCTTGAAAAGGAAGTGTCGGAATTCAAAGGAAAATGCTTACCAAGGCCTAATACACTTTGCCACAGGAATCAGAATTGAAACAAATGCCATTGGCGCTCTGCAGTAGCCCAGGAAGCACATTTATGGTCCTCTAGGAGAAGAGACCTCTCATTTTAGTCATGATAAATAAACCTTCTGTAACTATCGTCCTATTTCATGAATCAATTATGATTGTAAGATATTTGCTAAAATCCTTTCCTCTCGACTCGAAAATATTATTCCTCTATTGGGCAAAACTGATCAAACCGGTTTTGTTAGGGGCAGATTGGCTGTGGACAATGCTTGCATGTTTGATAACGTTATCTCCTTTGGGAGGAAGTGCAAGTCTCCACTTGCAGCATTGTCCTTGGATGCTGAAAAGGCTTTTGATCGTATAAACTGGCAATTTATGTTTAATATACTTCAATGGTTTGGTTTTAGTCCAAATTTTATTTCTTAGGTTAAACTGTTATATTCTTCTCCTCGTGCTAGTATTTTTGTGAATAATCGTTTCTCTAAATTCTTCCCTTTATATAGGGGTACTCGCCAGGGTTGTCCCCCTTGCTATTTGTTTTATGTCTTGAACCCTTTCTTGAGCGCATTCGTGTTAATACACTCATTTCTGGCTTTACACATAATTCTATAGGAACTAAATTGTCAGCATATGCTGATGACATTTTGGTATACATGTCCAATCCCAATACCTCTCTCCCTCCCTTTCTGGATGAGGTTCAGTTGTATTCCAGTATTTCTGGGTATAAATTGAACTTTTCTAAAACTGAAGTTTTACCCTTGAATTCTCTCTGCTATCAATTTATGTTTAATAATACTAATTTTACCTGGTGTCCCTCAAAAATGAAATATCTTGGTATTTGGTCCTCCTCCACCTTATCTACCACAATTACTTATACATTTAATGCATTAATTACCAAAATACAATCACTCCTTCTTTCTTGGTCCCCTCTTCATTTGTCATGGTGGGGTATATTAGATACTATTAAAATGATGACTGTGCCCCATGTTCTTTATACATTATCCATGCTACCTTTTCGGATCCCTGTTTCATATTTTTCACAAATTAATTCTACTTGTACAAAATTTCTGTGGAATAACAAACATCCCCGCATTGCTCTTATGAAACTGAAACATCCCAAAACAGAAGGCGGTGTGCACTTTCCTGACTTTAAATCTTATCATTATGCATTTTTAATCCATACATTTTTTGCCCTAACTCATGATTTTGCTGATTCCGCTATCCCTTACTGGATTGTTTTTGAGCGATCCCTATTAAAAGATTTTTCTTTTCGAAACATAATATATATTTCCAACTGTGCATTCATATCAGATAATCCTATTTTAAAATATTCCCAACAATTATTATATAATATTTTGTCTGATGGTCTAGATCCATATCAATGTTTTTTGTCTTCCAACATCTGGTTTAATAAGTTTATCAAATATAAGCGTAAATCATTTTACTACAAACATTGGAAGGAGAAGGGAATTCTTTTTATTCACCAATTAATTCAACACAATTCTGTTATTCCCTTCCATCAGTTACATTTGTAATATAATTTACCTGATTAATTTCTTAAGGAATACCTCTTAATATCAACAGCTTTACAGTCTTATTTATCTTCTCATACCGTCCGTTCAGCTTTTCCCTCACTTATTCCGCACTCACCGTTATATAGTGTTTCTCAGGAACATAAGCCTAAGGCTGCTTTTATTTATAAGATGTTGTTATTACCTAATACTGAACGATCCAAATCTCATACAGAATTACTCTGGGAAGCAGACTTATCTTTAACGCTTTCTATGTCCTCTTGGGATAAATTATGGTCCAAGTTATTTAAAACCTCTAATTCCGCCTGTATTACTCATTCCCTATATTTTATTTATAGTAATGCTGTTATTACACCTGTTTGCATATTCAAGTTTTACCCTACTTCCTCATTCCTTTGTTGGTCTTGTTCCGAGTTCAATGGGACTTTAATTCATCAGCTTTATGATTGTTCTAATGTATTGAAGTTGTGGCAATCTATTTGGTCTAAGTGTATGAAAATATTTCAATATACTGTTCCATTATCAATACAAAATGTTTTTTTAGGTTCTTCCTCACATGCTTTGGAGAGTTTTTCTCCTATTTCTATGTTTGATTTATTTATTGCTTTAGCATTGAAAGTGATTTTGTCTTGCTGGAAAGATAATTCTAAATTATCATCGTTAGTTTGGTGTAACTTTATTTGGGATGAACATAGAATTGCTAATGTTTCTTCTCTTACTCTTTTCTCAGAAAATTTGATCTGATTTACTTTGGCTACCCTTTACTTCTTAGCTTTCTACATATGCACCTGCGTCTTAATTTCCAAGTTCCTTTTTTATTTATTTATTTATTTTCTCTTTCTTTTTTCTCCATTTCTTTCTTTCCTCTTTTCCTCCTTAAATTATTTGCTCATGTTATTTCTTCATTAATTGTTTTATTTTAGTCACAATGTGCTCATTTCCTTGGTATTTTTTTTTTCTCCTGAAAACATAATAAAATTATTAAACAAAAAAATAAAATAAACCTTCTGCTTCAAACACAAGTCGAGTGATGCAGTCTGCCCCTAACTCAGCAAAATATACGCTGCCTTGCATGCCAAGGAAGGGGCTTGAATGCAATCGATGGAATGCAGAAGATTGGCAAAGCATATAGGTCTCACCCTTGTGACCTGTTGCCAGTGCCATTTGCCAATGCTGTGCAGCACTGATAAAAAACAAATGCTTTTTGTCAATGCTATGAAGCATCAGCAAAAAAGAAAAAATGTTTGTTGATGTGACACATGCATAGTGCTTACACACAATTCAGAAGACTTGCATGCTGTAATGATATATGCACGTTCATGCGTCACCATACATGCGTACACTTACTGATTCGGTATAGGACCATTTTCTTTATTTTTTTCTTACCTGTTTATCAGTTCAAGATGGCAGATTCCACTCGGATTGGCAAATAAAACAAACATTTGCAATGCAATAGGTCTCGCAGTTGTTAGAGTTTGAGCCATTGGCATTGTAAATGGCACTACCTTTTATTTATGTGTTGGTTTTTAAAACGTAAATAAAAGACATGCCTTTTATCTAACGTTTTAAAAACCAACACATAAATAAAAGACATTGCCATTTACAATGGCAATGGCTCAAACTCTAACAACTGCGAGACCTATTGCATTGCAAATGCTTGTTTCTTTTTTTTTTGGTCCTCGTAGCACCATTGTATGCAAATAACAGCCTGCCAGCCGTTCGGTACCTCCCCAGACGTTTTGCGATAGTTCAATAGCCCTGCCTTGTTGTAGGTATGATGTTACTTGTTGTATCATATATCTGGATGCAATGACAGAAACAGCAAAATACAAGTCGGGCGGCACACTATGCTAAGCACAGATTTTTAGCTTACTTTTTTTAAGCCACGCCCTTAATTATATTGGCCACGGACCTTTGAGAGACCCCAGTTTTTTCATCCCACTTAAAGCCCTGCTGGCAGGGGAAATCGGTAATGCGAGCTGATGTAGCCTCCTGGCGAGGCCTGGCACTTATTGTTTGACAAATTAAGCATTGCCGTGCACTACAGTAACCACTCTCGCTGTCTCTGCTACTCTCCCCTGCTGCAGTGACCTTTTTCACGTTCCCGTCCCGTTTCCTCCTGCTTATATATACCCACTCTTGCTCTCACAGGCTACTCTCTCTCTCATGCAGTAATCACTTTAACTCTCCCTCCTCCTCCCCCAGGTTCTCCGCTGCCGCGGTCTCCATGTGTGAACTGACGTTCTTCCTGCACCTGCTCCTGTCCCGGTGTTGCTCGTAAGTACCGCAGCTTTACTCGTGCACAGTCTATGCCTCAGAAAGACCAGGAAGGTGCAGGGCGCGAGCGCAGCCAATCAGCTGTCAATGCTGTGCACGCGCATCGGCGGCAACCATGGCTAGGACACTGTTTGCTCTGCTTTTGAAATACAACGTATGGGTTAATATTAGGGAGCGTCACAGTAAGGAGATGGGGAGGAATCCTAAGGGCAGTGAAAGGACGGGAGGAAGGGAGTGTAAATGAAGATAATGCCGAGAGAATAGGAGTGAATGAAGAGACTAGTAAAACGTATTGTAAATTCATTCATATAGCGCTTCACACCCCTGAGAGGGGTTGAAGCGCATTTACAGCAAAGTAGCTTGCTTTTCCGCAGAAGTGTTAAGGGTTGTAGATTGTATGCTCTATTCATAATGTAATTTTTGTCCTTGTCCCTAAAGATAAGCTCACGGGGGGGGGGGTTATTTCATCAATACTTGTTACGAATTTAAAGAATTATTTATGTCAGACAGTAGTTTAACTAATGCAGAATTCTCAGCCACAAGAAAGTAGAAAAAAAAGTCCCCGCCGGGCCGCCGCGATGCCTGCGACGACCCGGAAGCGGTTGGGCAGCCGGCCAATCTCATCGCGGCCCCAACCGGAAGTCCCGCCCCATCGCGGCGAGAGAGAGCTGCCCGAGGAGCCACGAAGGCTCCTGATTGAGTCCCGATCCCGAGATGGGGGACCGGGTGAAGAGCGGCCGGGCGCATGGGGAAGGCAGGGCTCTCATGTGGTGAGAGAGCCCCGCAAAGCGCTACCGCCGCCCGAGAGCCAGAACCGCCGCCGAGCAATGCCAGAACAGGTGAGTGTGTTGAGGGAGAGGAGAGGTGTGAGTGTGTGTGTGTGTGCGTGCGTCTGTCTGTCTGTGTGCGCGTGTGTCTGTTTAAGGGGGGGTGCGTGTGTGTATGCAGTGTGTGTATGGATGTGTATGTGCGCATGCGTGAGTGAGGCTTTGTTTGTGCATGGGAATATGAGGCACGGCGAGGTGCGCGCTCCCGAGGTTAAATCTCGGCCAGGGAAAGCGCGTGGAACTCTGCTGTCCACATTCCCCCAAAAGTAACTACATAAGTTGTCTCGCCAGACAGCAAAGGTCTAGGCGAGACCTAAAAAATGAATTGCCCGCAAGAACGTGCTTTTTTGAAAGCATAGTAGCCATGCCACAAATCACAGTTGCTGTTCCCTTCAAATAATGATTTTTTAATTTTTTAAATGACTGCAAGGAGTTGTGGGGCCACGAAGGGGCAATTGGGATGGAAGCATCAGAGAGGTGCAGAGCGAGTAATGAATGAGGAAAGAATATATGTTTTTTTAAAGGCCACAGAGGAAGAAGCGATGAACAAAGTGTGGGGTCAAGGGAGCAACACAGACGCCTGAGGTGGGGGCAGGTAAGGAACTAAAAATAGAACACAAGAGAGAACAAGTGGGAGGAGGATGCAACATAGAGAACTTAGGAGCGGAGTGCAGTGTTTTATGGGGGAGGAAGCAGCACTCAAGGGAGAGATCCTGAAAACACAAGCACTTTCATGGAATGTTTAAAGGAAAATAAAAAAAATAGTACAGTGAGCAGTGGAAACATACAGGTCATCCTATCAACAGGACAGTAAAGAGCCTGTGCTCCAGGGGAGGGAAACTCAAGAAGAAGGCAAGCCATCAAATAAGAAATAAACAAGCAAGAGTAACAATAAAGCCAACCAACGGTAAGCAATGGGCAGGTTTTAAGACCACTATACGTATACTGATATTGCCCGCATTAGGCACGACACTACTATCTGTAGAGGATACATAAAAATGCTCATTTTCAGTTCCTGTGCAGTAATTCAGACCCAACACTAGGTGGAGCCATTAGGATGCTATCTTCTCCTGCAACATGGATTGGGTGGCTGAGACTACTGGAGCATTATGAAACAGGCAGGCACTATTGGGAGAAATCTCACACTGCCATAGTTCTGTGGTACTAGCAAACATTCACAATACTGGTATCCTAGCGCTCTGGTTTAATTGTCAATCATTCTTGCCTGGAACCCTGCACTAATGGCTTCACCGGAACTGTGTAGCACCATGAAGGACTGCTAAAAGGAATACACTCTGCTGGGGTTCTGTAGCACTGGCTGCAGACTGTGTGCTAAACTCTCTGCTGGAAACTTGCACTGATGGCTTCACCAATGCTATGTAGCACTCTGAAGGCACTGCTGAAGGGAAGCGCAGGCTGCTAAAAGCTGCCTGGCAGGCAAGGCCTAAAAACAATCCAATTAAGTATGATATTTAGTCATATCCAGCAAAATGTACCTAGAGTTGTGTTTTTCCACCTGAGCAGGAAGGGATGGCAAGCAACATGAAGCATGTAGGTACAGCGTTGTAAGGGAGAAGCAGCGCATGGGAGAGAGAAAGAAATCATGTGCCCTTCCATGGAGTACTCAAGAAACAAAGAAAAACATAATTCCCTGATGTTATCCATTTAAGGATGCCAGTCATCCCATAAAAATGATGGTAAAGAAGCTATGCTCGAGGGAAGGTCTAAGCACAAGAAGTGGAAGGCAAACCATCAAAGAGGTAAGCAAATGAGAATGACAAGAAAGCCAACCAATGATGAGCAATGGGCTTGCCCAAGGTCCACTCTAAGGGCCCTATTATTAAGTCGGGCGGAGTTTCCTCCTCCCGACATCGTCTCGGTCATGGGACCGACCGACACCCGACTAATTGGGATGCGATCGACACTACTTGGTTGCAATCTTATACTTTATAATTGAGCATGTATTCCCATTGTAAAATAGGAGGTGCAGTTTATCCTTGCACCCTGAAGCAGGCACCTAAAGGTGCCTGCCATGAGGTGCAGGGATCAAGAGGGGGGCACCATAGGTACCCCTTTGACCTCCAAACAGAGGCCATGCACCCTAAGGGGCTCTGGTGGGGGCCCCCAAAGTCGAGTTCGGACAGCCTTTCTGTGTCGGAAAGGCCAGCACGGAAAGGCTGCCGAAACCCAACATCGTAATCCCTCGGGTGAAAAGCGCCGCTCGTGGGATTACTGGCCGCATTCCGACTGGCAGACAGGCTATCTCAACCTATCGGAAGCCAGTCAGAATGACCAATCGGATTCCTTGCCGACCGCCTCCATCGTAATGAGGCAGTAGGGAAGGAATCCAACGATATATTATGATGCACATCATAATTGGTCCCTTAGGGGGCAGATTAAAGACGACTGGCGCATCCCTGCAAATCAGCAGGAATGTGCCAGGTAAGATGCGTCACACAAGTTTACCCTTGCACCACTACAGATGCGCCGCATTTACTGTGCAGCGCATCGTGGCGCAAGGATAAACAGATGCGTGACACATCTCCTGTCGGAAGGGTGGCGCATTGCTGGAGTCGTGTCACAAGCGCGACGCAACTCCAGCAATGCTCGTGGCCTGCCCATACATAAAGTGGTGTGTCTCGCCTTATGCCTGCTTCAAGCAGGTGCAAGGTGTTTACGCAGCGGCATCGGAAAAGTGACTGAGTGGAATCTTGTAGATTTCACTCTGGCACTTTACTGAGGCTTTACTGCACCGGAACGCCCACCCTTGCGCCGGAACGCCCACATGAAACCTGATGTAGGTTTCATGTGGCGCAGGGCTTTATAACGTGACGCATCTCCCTAGATGCATCACGTTGTAAATAGGGCGCAACATGGTGCATGGTTTACGCTGCCGCTGCATCACAGAAGTTACGCAACGGTAGCGCAAAAGTGGTGCAAGGGGCTCATAAATCTGCCCATCGGTATTTATATTGTATACAATGTCTTCAGCAACTAAAAGCTAAAAGCTGTCAGTAGGTGAGAGCAAAAAACTGCCACCACACAGTTACTAGTGCTACACAGTTACTAGAGCCATGAACTGCCTGTCACAAGCAAGCACTTTACACAATTATTATATGAATACATTGATCTCACATAGCAATAACGATCCACAGTGTAACAATCAATTTGATCGAAAGTACTACAGTAATTAAAAACTAAAGTACATTGAGAAATAGGATCTTCCAAACCCAGTGGCATTTATTTTAATTATCAATTCTGCATTTCAAGACATTGTTACCTTCCAATTTGGGTTACTCTGCCAGATGAAAGCATTCAGTGTCAATAAGACATTGACAGAATATTTAGAGAGCAATAGGCTATTGGACCCCACCCAGCATGGCTTTCGTCCAAGACACTCCACGGAATCCACCCTGATAGCAGCCTCAGAGGTGATTCGGAGAGTAGTGGATGGTGGAGGTAAGGCAATCCTTGTTCTCCTTGATCTGTCGGCCGCATTAGACACCGTGAATCACACAGTGTTGGTGCGGCAACTACGGGAGGTAGGAATCGGTGACTCGGCTCTGGCCCTCCTCGCCTATTTTTTAGAGAACAGGAAACAGAGTTTGAGCTGGGACGGCTTACAACCGGACAGTTTCAACCTGCCCTGTGGTGTTTCGCAAGGACCAGCTCTGTCCCCGACGTTGTTTAACGTCTATGTGAAGCCACTGGCAATACTTGTCAGGAAACATGGCTTCACATTTGTGTTGTATGCCGATGATTCACAACTGGTGATATCCCTGTCAGACAGGCCTGAGTTAACAGCTGCCAGATTTCACTCCTGTCTAAAGGACATCATGAATTGGACGAGTCTAAGTTTTCTGAAGATTAATACAGAAAAGACACAAGTGATTAAGTTTGCCAATGGAACACCACTATGGAACAATTCTTGGTGGCCGTCGGAGGCTGGGGAATGTACTCACCCTGTTAGGGAGGTGAGGAATCTTGGGGTCATTTTTGAAGATAAACTTAATATGTCGGCACAGCTCAACAGTGTAACGTCTGCCAGTTTTTTTCTGCTAAAGACCCTTCATAAAATGTTCCCTTTCATTCCCTTCAAACTACAGAAAGCGGTAATGGTTGCTCTTTTTCTGTCCAAATTGGACTATTGTAATGCGATGTTTCTGGACATTGATAAACATCAGATCAGCAAACTTCAATCATTGCAGAATGCTGCTGTACGACTAATCCTAAAGCTCCCTAAGGGTCATCCTACATCACAGGGAATAAGGGCATTACACTGGCTCCCGGGCCAGCAGAGAATTGAATTTAAGGCGCTCTGCCTGGTGCACAAGGCATGATATGGTGGGGGCTCAGATGACAGTCAGGAAATGTTCAGGCTCTATAACCCTTCACGAAACTTACGGTCGGCCAGTCTTGGCCTGATCTGTACCCCAAAGTTTCGACGGGCCAGATGGGGTGGCAGGTCGTTGTCTAGCTGTGCAGCACAACTGTGGAATAAACTGCCAGTGGCACTGAGACTGCAGCCTAACCTTCTATCCCTCAGGAAAGCCTGGAAATCCCGGCTGTTTACTCCTGAGTAGATCTAGCTCAGTCCCTGCCCTGTGTGCACACTCCAGCGCCAAGACGCCTCGGCATTCGAGCGCTTAATAAGCTTAATATCATCATCATCATCATACAATCTCCAGGCAATTTAACAGTGCTTTATGAAAATAAGTTAATATTACCAGGAAAGTGGTGAAAGTACAAGATAAAGGACAAAGAAGTCAGCTCCAATTTCTAGTGAAGTGTCCCCCCACTACTTCTACGGCAAACTGCTTCTCCCCTCCCCCTGACCTCATGAATCTAAACTAAACATGCCACTAGAGTAACCACATCACTCCTGGTCATTATTGACATTATTTCTAGCCATAAACATTTCAACCACGAATCATTGTTTTCAGCTGTTAGTCTAATTAGTTCGAGGGAAGCAAAGCATGACCACAACACCCAGAATGCATTAGGTGATCGCTCAAGATTTCAGGACTGTAAGCGGTGCCCATAATGACCTGGTAGATGGGGGTCAACATAACTTTTACTCTCCTAATCCTAATATGATGTAACCCTTCTGATACATCTCCCCAAGTGGTTTCTATGTTCCTGTGAACCTACATTGTGCCCATTTCCGTGAAACGTTATGCAGAGATACAAATATATGCTTTGGTTGGCCTAAATAAAAATCGCCCCATTTATATGCTCTAGTCTTCATGAAGACAGCGCCTAAACTAAATGCGTTTTTTCCTCAAAAATCCAAACTAACTCGAGGGGAACAACAGGCAACAATCCTTTTAAGGAGGATGCCTCCCATGCAGCACAATTCTCCATGGTATTTTTCAAGGTCCAGGATCAGAGATAATTATTTTTAACAAAACTTCATACAGGCAGGTGGTGCCACCATGTTTATTAATATAGAACCTGCAGCGCTGGGATGGGACTTCCTGTATTGATGTAGGGGAATCAGTACTGAGGCCCGAGTATGCTGCTCCACTCACAAGGTGGGCTAAGTCGTCAACAGGTGCTCTGCATCTCATCTGAATGTCCTAGCTCATAACAAGAAGCTACACTTTTTTACAGGAAGTTCCACATCTTAAGAGGAAGTATCCTCTAATTAATAAATCTGCACCCAGCTTTGTGTAGAGTTTTTTCAAAATCAGCCATGTCCTCTCTGAAACTTTACAAAATACAGTGACTGGTGATGACAGCTAGCAATGAGGACAAGGACTATCCCCCAGATTAATCAAAGTCATGTTTTGCGTGTCCTTAATAGCGAATTTTAAGGATTCGCTATTAAAGACTCACAAAACGGGATGCATGTAGAAATCGCAATATTTTTAGCGATTTCTATTGTATCCTTATTTGCGAATCGCAAATAAGGAATGGCTTTCCCATTCATTCCTATGGGCCTAAAGGCCCATAGATTAGGCATAGGATCCCTTGCCCTCCACTGCAATACACCACACAGAGACTGATCTAAATACACTTCACTCTCACAAAGATTTGTCCGCCAAGTTGCAATGATTCACCACCTCTTTGAAACATATCCACAGGGCAAGTCCAACATTCAGCTTAACACTGTTCCCACAATATAGAGCATGGTCTGTCTACTGAAAGTCACATAGATGACCCTCAGCGGGCAAGTCACAACTGCAAGCACATACATGTGCCGCAAACTGGCCAGCTAATTGTCGGACTTGCTTTATGAACACTAACATTGTGACAGTAATCGCTCAAATATATTTTTGGGATGCTCATTCCAAAACTTGAATAATCTGAAGCATGGGTGTAAACCATTTTATTACATGTTTTTCCAAAAATGTATGACATGGAAGAGGAAAAACAGGCCATAAATAATTTTTAGGAACTTAGGGCCAGATTCATCAAACCAAAACCCGCTCGCAAAGGGCCAGATTCTGATAATCTGGCCCTTTGCGAGCAGTATCTTTGCATTTGGGATGCATCATCCCAAATGCAAAAATCGCAATTTTAGAAATCGCTACATTGCTATTATTTGCATTTAAAGAATCTCAATTAGAGATTCCTTAAATGCAATGCATGAACCATTTCAAAATAGCGAATTCGCAATCTGGGGCCGCTATTTACCGCAAAGTCTGACTGCGTGGTAAATAGCAAAAACTTTGAAAAATGCACTTTAGTGCATTTTTCTGAGTTGTATGTTACACACACACATGTCCTTGGGACATGTGTGTGCGCAACACCAGTGTACATTACCATTTCAGGGGTGCAACAGGGTGTCCTTTGGACACCCTGGCACCCTTGAAATTGCTTCCTTACTTGCGATTCGCTAATTGCTAATCGCAAATGAGGAATGACTCCCCATTCATTCTTATGGGCCTAAAGGCCCATAAGTCGTAACATACAACTTAGAAAAATGCACTAAAGTGCATTTTTCTAAGTTTTTGCTATTTACCACGCAGTCAGACTTCGCGGTAAATAGCGGCCCCAGATTACGAATTCGCTATTTTGAAATGGTTCATGTATTGCATTTAAGGAATCTCTAATTGAGATTCCTTAAATGCAAATAATTGCAATGTAGCGATTTCTAAAATTGCGATTTTTGCATTTGGGATGATGCATCCCAAATGCAAAGATACTGCTCGCAAATGGCCAGATTCTCAGAATCTGGCCCTTTGCGAGCGGTTTTTGATTTGATGAATCTGGCCCTAAGTGCCTAAAAATTATTTATGGCCTGTTTTTCCTCTTCCATGTCATACATTTTTGGAAAAACAAGTAATAAAATGGTTTACACCCATGCTTCGGATTATTCAAGTTTTGGATGAGCATCCAAAAAATATATTTGAGCGATTACTGTCACAATGTTAGTGTTCACAAAGCAAGTCCGACAATTAGCTGGCCAGTTTGCGGCACGTGTATGTGCTTGCAGTTGTGACTTGCCCGCTGAGGGTCATCTATGTGACTTTCAGTAGACAGACAATGCTCAATATAGTGGGAACAGTGTTATGCTGAATGTTGGACTTGCCCTGTGGATATGTTTCAAAGAGGTGGTGAATCATTGCAACTTGGCGGACAAATCTATGTGAGAGTGAAGTGTATTTAGATCAGTCTCTGTGTGGTGTATTGCAGTGGAGGGCAAGGGGCCCTATGCCTAATCTGTGTCAGTTGTTGTGCCTGCTAGGATTCTTATTACATCTTATATTGTATGGGGTACAAATGTGTTTTTATAGGTGTTTGTGAAGCATTTATGTGATTGGTAGAGGTGGGCGAGCCAACAAATTAGCCAACCCAGAGCCGAGACATGGGTCTTGCTTTGCTCTAGGAGCCCTTGCCCGAGCCCTGTCCTGGAAATGTTTGCCATGTAAATCATGTTATATAATTTTATAACGCACGCAGCTACTCCCGGCGCGAACCAAGAGGAGTCAGCAAACTAACACTAGAGATAGGTTTTTAGATGTTTCCTAAAGGCCAAAGGGTCTTGTGTATTGTGAAGCGCAAAAGGAAGGGCATTCCATGCATGAGCGGTTTTCACGGCAAGGGAACAGCCACCCAGCCTGTGATGAATGAAGCGGGCACAGGGTCCGCATCCTTTTCCCAAGTAAAAAGGAGCTGGGTGTCATCTGCGTGTGCAATCCCCTTAGCCCCCAAGTTCTCGGCCAAATAGACTAGATGAGTGACATAGATGGTAAAAAGAAGGGGGCTAAGGGAGGACCCCTGCAGGACTCCTGTGGCGATCGACTGAGGGGCAGAAGAGGCCGGCGGCAGCCAGACCTGTTGCACCCGCCCTCATGCAACACACATCAGGTAAAATATCATAAAGGCTCTTCAAAATTATGAGAGGATGTGGTCTCATGGCTAAACTGCCGACTTTGGAGCTGGTAAGCCAAAGTTCAAGCCTTGTGGTCGTCTCCACATCTTGTGATCTTGGGCAAATCAATTAATCTCCCCGTGCCCACCCAAAAAAAATGAATGTTTCCTTGTGTAACAAACTGGTGCTCATGTAAAGCGCTCCAATACCTTCAGGTCGAGTTTGCGCTATATAAATCTGCAAAAAACATTAATGAGTCACATTATAGGTTCATTGAGAGGTAAAGAAGAAAACGTAGGGTAGGGGTTGGTAAAAAATATATTTGACTCAGATCACACCGTTTGGTTAGGGGGGAGCTGGGATTATTCCCAGGTTTTCTGGTTTCACTTTGTGCAAACCAGCCACTTAATGGGTATCTATTCGCCTCTCTTTTGTGCCGCAGTTTTGTTTCAAACATTGTGCATGAGGAAGGCGTGAGGGCAGTTGACAGAAGCCACATGCTCAGCTCATTTTGTTCTCTAGGTTCTAAAAGGACCTCGAACTGAGCAAGTGCTTAGCATAATGCTCGAACCTGGCTCAAGCTCTAAGTGGCTTGCCCACTTCTAGTGACTGGATTTATTGGAGGTAAAGGGCTTTATGCACTGCAGGAAGTGCTGTGTTATACTAGACCTAGACCCCCGTTACAAGTTAAGGGCTACATTCTGGTCCCAGTGCAAACAAAAGTTTGCATAGGAGTCGTAATAACAAGTTGTGTGATAACTATCACACCCTTGCAGTTTTTTCTTGATACATTTCAGCTGATCAAACATGTTCGGTGTCATGCCATAGTGCAGCAATCACCAAATACTTGGACTCTTGCTACTTTATGTTGTTCTGGGTAGACTCCTGTAGCTATTGCATGTTTAACCAACAGATGATTCTTGTGGGAAGAAACATCCATTTCAATCTTCCACTTCCCCAAGTGAGTGTAAATGGTGCGGTTGCACGATGGGGGCTTATCCTACTATTGCAGGGTGAGGACAGAACGTGTGACTCTCCAAACTATGATAGTACAAGAATAACAACAAGCAAAACAAGCATTGGTAAAGCCAATGGGGTCACTTGCACCAAACGGGGCAAACAACAAAATGGGGGTGGGGCAAAGAAATCAAGAATGTAGGAGGTGGCATGGTAGTGGGCAAACAAGACCACCAGGAGGTGCAAGCAATGCTGGAGGAGGGTGAGAGTTACGGTGCAAGCAACAACGCAGTAAGGGGGATCAGGGCAAACAACAAGGGCCAAACATTGACTGGGTAAGCAACAATGGGGTAAAAGCAATGGGCAACCAACAGCAATGGGCAAGAAATGACGCGGCAAAGAGAACAACAGGACAAGCAACAATGGGGCAACAACAACAGGTAAAGCACCAACAGGGGGGCAAATATGATGGGGCAAGCAACAACTGGCAATAACAACAATGGAGCAACAACAATGCAGAGCAGATGGTGAGAGGGGAAGACAGCCTGCAAAAATATGTCCTCTTATGGTTTACCACATCTAAAATGTTTAAAAATTATATTCGAAAGAGTGAAAGCAGTGGATGCTGGGAGCCGGAAGGAAGCAGTACTTGGGACAATTTTAGGAAGGAGAGACAAACACACAAAGGAGAAGTGAAGCTGGCATGCAATGACCAAAGAGAAGCAAGAAAATGAGAGTGATGATGTAGCCAACTAATGGTAAGCATAACAAAACGTTTTGTAAGTGAAGACCTAAGAAACACTATCACCTATGTGGTTATTTAAAATGTATTTGCATGACAGTAATAATGCATGTTGTACGTACAAAAATGCAAGCTGACCAAAACCTCAAAGCACTGATATCATCACTCATCTAAATGGTACTCAATTTATTAATACTGGAAAAATAAAAGTATGTCTCAGACCTCCCAGGTTTGAAAACTGCAGAATGCAATACAGTTCTC
Organism: Lissotriton helveticus; assembly: GCF_964261635.1. Taxonomy (NCBI): domain Eukaryota; kingdom Metazoa; phylum Chordata; class Amphibia; order Caudata; family Salamandridae; genus Lissotriton; species Lissotriton helveticus. The sequence continues at coordinate 1,168,180,643 of NC_136068.1, forward strand.
TGTAGTGGGTCTCTCATCCCACTGAGCTATTTTACCAGCTCAACCATTGCTAGTTGTTGTTCTCTGTTTAATTGTAGCACAATAAATTCTCATGAACCAGTTAAAATGTAACAAAGCATGATTCAGGATGCGGAAGTGTGGTTCAGGGTGCAGAAGCGTGGTCAAGGGTGTTGAAACATGATTCAAGTGTCAGGGAACTTTGAAAGCACAATGTGAGAATGGAACTTCCTATAGAAATCATGATTGTCATTTAGGGGTTGCTAGCAGTCGTAGCTGCAACCCCTGACTTGCCCCTTGCAACTCCCTGTGCGGCATTTCCGAACTCTGGCGTCAGAGGTAGCAAAATCAGTGCCGGGAACACAGAGTTAGCTCGTCCTAATGGGCATCAGTTGAGGCTCCAATATCCTTGTTTTTTTGTCAATTTGTTTTATCGCACTAATAGTTCATAGTTATATTATTATATCATTCAGTATTAGAGTAATACAAAATTGAGCACAATTAGCTGGAATATGACCCTCCCTGCCAGCTGCGGTACGTAAAAAAATCTTTTTTCAAAGTATATTGTGTGCATGCGTGCAGGAGAGAGTGCATTTCTGTGAGAGAGAATGTGTATATGTGTGTGATTGCGTGTGTATGCATATGTGTATGTGAATGAACGTAAAGGTGAAATGATGTGTGATGTCACTTCGGCTACCCCTGGCCTTTTGGTGCACTGAGGTTCATGATTGGTAAATAAAAAAGAAAGCTGGCTCACTTGATGGAGTCAGAAGAGGGGTTGTGTGCATGAAGCTGAGCCTGGTAAATCTGTCAAATTATTGTCAGAACATTAAGCTATTTCTCTTGCTGCCACACTCTCTGGATTCTGAGAGCCTTTCCAATTGGATAACAGCCTCCCTGGTACCAGTATTGACTCAAAATCTCCCAGAAAGAGCCAACACACCCTTGCAGCTACATTGATCATACAATGACTAAAAAACATAAACTATACACAAATATTTACCGCAGTGCTATAGGAAAGTTTAATTTGCTCCTTGTTTTTGGAAAGGCAGTCCTTTCCTTGCTCAGAGTTTGTCCTGTCCTCACCCTCTCTGCTAACACCCTTCTCACTCATCTGTGCCATATCAGCTCCTACCTCTCTCTAAAGCTGTCCTGCTGAAGCCTGCTCTGGAATATGAGCTTTACCCACTGAAATATCTTTGAGGTCCTACCCGCAGGGACGTAGGTACCTACCATTAGCACAGGAGGTGCGGTTATCCAGGGACACAGGGGTTGCTACAGAAGCATAGCTATTATTAGTGCAGGAGATGCAATGATACCGTGGCCCAGGAGTTGCCACCAGAAGTGCATTAATGCAGGAGGTGCAGTGGTACCGGGGCCCAGGCGAACCACTGCAAAGTACATTCAGATCCTTCCATCTGCTCTGCTTTCTCCACTAGAGCGGACTGAGTTAGCTTATTCTAAAAGCTAATGTCCTTCAAACGGAAGCTGGGATGGGACAAACATTCTCCCTCCCCAGCATGTTTCTCATATATATGTATCATTACTACCACGCTCCATTTGCCCAGTGGCGTACCACAAGCCCTCGCTGTGAGGGGGGCAAGCTCCAGGGGCCCCTTCAGCACAGTACCCTGACCTGAGAACTCAAGATTAAGTCCAGAGGGGGCCTCTCCATGTACCTTGCAGGGGATCCCCTCAAGTTTTGATACGCTACCACTCCTTGTTGCATCTCAATGCTCTGATCCTGCCCTTTTAACTGCTATGTGGTCTTCAATGCTTCTCTTCAAAACTCTCAGACAGGGGGCGATAAAATTAACAAATAGATTTAAAAAAAATGGGTTGGGTTCTGACTATTATCAGGTCGCACACATCTCTGCAGAGCTTTAGGGTTGCCCACCAGACTACCAGGCCAGACGTGTGTTCATTGAGCAAACAGCAGTGTGCACTGCCACCCATGAATGCTTCGGACCGTGTGCTGCACCATACCATACAAGAACACCACCCATCCATCCTATATTGAAAGTCTGTGCTCTTGAGCTGAGATGGACACGGACGCGTTCAGCGTGCAGCCAGCGTCCCTGGCCTTCCGCGTGCAGCCACAGTCCCTGCTCCTTCCGCGTGCAGCCACAGTCCCTGCTCCTTCCGCGTGCAGCCAGCGTCCCTGCGCCTTCCGCGTGCAGCCAGCGTCCCTGCTCCTTCCGCGTGCAGCCAGCGTCCCTGCGCCTTCCGCGTGCAGCCAGCGTCCCTGCGCCTTCCGCGTGCAGCCAGCGTCCCTGCGCCTTCCGCGTGCAGCCAGCCGCAGTCCCTGCTCCTTCCGCGTGCAGCCAGCGTCCCTGCGCCTTCCGCGTGCAGCCAGCGTCCCTGTCCTTCCGCGTGCAGCCAGCGTCCCCGCGCCTGCCTCTTGCTGACAAGGAGCCAGGCCGTGGGGGCACTGTTTATTCAGCTTTTATGAATGAGCGCCTCCACTCCTACGCGTTAGGCACCGGTCCGGCAAACGATGTACACGATGCGTCAGCGTCACGTGTGGAGTGAAAAGAGCAGGAATAACTAAACTGTCTGCAAGGTACTCAAGCACTTAGACTGTTGAGTAAATAATGAAGGGTCGAGAGGATCTTGCTTTAATATGTATCGAGACGTGGAAAGAGAGGAGACAGAGATACACGTGGGCGGCCAACGCCACTAAACGCGGCTTCACCTGGCCATCAGAAGGTGCGTTCAAAGTCTCTTATAGAACAAGATACACAATTACATTCAAGTTCATAGTATATAGACAGATCGAGGACGGACAGATAGAGACAGAGGTAGATAAATAGATCAGTGGTAAGCATTTTACGGTACCTTTAGTCCCAGGATTCAGGATGATTTTGGGCACAGAGATCCATGGTTTAAAGTACTTGAGCGAGCTGCTTGACACAGGTCTCAGAGCAGCTACCTAGCTTCCCATTTCAGAAACACCATGGAGTCCATGGTTGCTCCGTGAATGTAAACAATGTGGGGTGTATTCACAAATTGCATTTTGAAGTATGTTTAGTAGTATTACAATAGTACTACTGACGTTCAACAAATGCTATTTGCTAAGCTACATGTGGAGGTCTAGACTCCACCTCTCCTATCTTTTATGTACTGAGATCTCTGCCCCGACTGGGAGATCTCAGCACATAAGTATATGTTTTAGTAGTAAATGTGGGAGGTACAGTGGGAGAGGCTGGAAGATAGGGAATATTTATTAATAAATGATAGGGGTACTTAGTGAGGAATAAGGGGGGGTTATTGGAAAGATATGGACCCAACCACAAAAGAGTGAGCCCATTGCTGTTCACAAATTGCACTTCTATATTTACTACTGCAAACAAGCACTGGCAAAGCAAATAGTTCTCGCCTATGCAAGAGCTATTGGCTTTGCTTGTGTTTTAGCCATGTTGAACACCAGCGCGGCTGCTGTTCAGCAGTGGCATAGAGGAGAGTGACATGAAGTGGAGTGGGGTAGAGTGTCATGGAGTGGCATAGAGTGTTGTGGAGTACAGTAGAGTGCCGTGCAGTTCCATAGAGTGGAGTGGAGTAGTGTGTCGTGGAGTAGAGTATTGTTGAGTGACATGGAGTGGCATAGAGTGGTACAGAGTGAGTGTCGTGGACGAAGTGGAGTAGAGTGGAGGGGCATAGTGTGGAGTAGAGTGCTGTACAGTGGAATTGTGCGGAGTGCTGTAGAATGCCATAACGTGGAGTAGAGTGTTGTAGAGTGGAGTGGAGTAGAGTGGAGTGGATTGGAGTGACATAGAGTAGAGTGGAGTGGCGTAGAGTGGAGTAAAGAGATATAGAGGGAGTTGTGTACAGTGGAGTAGTCTGTCGTGGCATAGAGAGAAGTAGTTGTAGAGTATAGTGGCCTAGAGAGAAGTAGTTGTAGAGTATAGTGGCATAGAGTGGAGTACAGTTTCATAGAATGAAGTGGCATAGAGTGTTGTTGAGTACAGTGAAGCAGAGTAGAGTAGAGTGGATTAGAGTGTAGTGGCATGGATTGTTGTAAATGTAAATTGTAAATTGATACTTGTATAGCGCACTACTCACCCGCAAGGGTCTCAAGGCGCTTGTACGAATACCGCTGTGGAACCCATCCTGGCTTTCCCTGTGAGGTGTCCACTCCTGGGCACCCCCAAGGTGGAGGCAGGCATCCTTAGCGTTGTGAGGGCCGTTGTGGAGATTAAGCAAGCTATTGCCCAGAGTTGCAGAGTGGGACTCCATGATGGGAATAGGCACCGAGGCGAGAATTATCAGGTCCGTGGAATTTTTGAGCCCAAGACCCGCCGAGGCGGGGAATTGAACCCTGGTCCCGGGCTAGACCTCTGCATCAGGGTCTGCCGCTCTAATCATTGAGCCACACTTCTCCGTGTAGAGTTAAGTACCGTAGAGTGGAGTGGTGTCATGGAGTGGAGTGGAGTAGAGCAGAGTAAAGTGGCTTGGAGGGAGTTGCGGAGTGGCGGAGAGAGGAGAAGATATTTGTACAGTGGAGTACAGTTTCATAGAATAGAGTGGCGTGGAGCAGAGTAGAGTGGAGTGGCGTACAGTGGAGTGCTCTTGAGTGTCATGGAGGGAGTAGAGTGGAAGGGTGTAGAGTGCAGGGGTGTAGAGTGTTGTGGAGTAGTAAAGAGTGTCATAGAGGAGAGTGGAGTAGCGTAGAGTGGAGTTAAGTGTGTAGAGTGGCATAGAGGGACTTGCGTATAGTGGAGTACAGTGTAATGGCTCAGAGTAGAGTAGATTGTTATAGAGCGGAGTCGAGTGTCATAGAATGGAGTAACATAAAGTGTCATGGAGAGAGCAGGGTGTTGTACAATGGAGTTGAGTGGGCAGGCATAGAGTGGAGGGGCGTAGAGTGGAGTAGAGAGTCGTGGAGTGGCATACAGTGTTGTAGAGTAGAGTGCGTTTGATGAAATTGCGTTGAATAGAGTGGAATGGCATACAGGGAGTTGAGTGGAGTGGTATAGGGTGGCGTAGAGTGGGGTGGCATAGAGGGAGTTCCATAGAATGGAGTAGAACATTGTATAGTAGAGTGGAGTAGATTGTCATAGAGCAGATTAGATTGTCTTGGAGTGGAGTGACATGGAGCGGATGAGATTGTCTTAGAGTGGAATGGCATAAAGTTGTGTAGAGTGTTGAGTGGAGTGGGGTGTTATAGAGTGGAGTTGCATAACAAGTTTTAGCGTGAAGTAGAATAGAGTGGCATAGAGTGGAGTGGTGTAGAGTGACATAGTGGAGTAGAGTGGTGTATTATGTTATAGAGAACAGTGGTTTAAATTGGCCTGAAGTGGCATAGAGGGAGTTGTGTAGAATGTTATAGAGTAGAGTGCACTAAAGTGTTGTAGAGTGAAGAGGAGTAGAGTGGCATAGAGTGGAGTGGAGTGGAGTACAGAGTCATAGAGTGAAGTGGCGCAACGTTTTGTAGAGGGGAGAGGGGTAGACTTGAGTAAAGTGGCATAGTGTGGAGTGTCATAGAGAGGAGTGTGAAAGAGTATAGTGTCATAGAGTGGAGCAGAGTGTTGTAGAGTTTTGTGGCGTGGAGTGTTGTGTCATATTGTGGTGGTGGAGTGTAGTAGAGTGGAGTGTCATAGGATGGAGTGCTGTGTTATAGAGTGTCGTGGCATAGTGTGTTTAGTCATTGAGTGTCATGTCATAGAGTGGAGGGGTGTAGAGTGTTTGGGTGTAGAGTGGAATGGCATAGAGTGGAGTGACATAGAGTGGTGTAGAGTAAAGTGGCGTGTCGTAGACTAAAACGGAGTGGAGTGTCCTAGAGTGTCTCAGAGTGGAGGGGCATAGAGTGGGGAGGAGTGGCGTGTCATAGAGAGGCGTGCCATTGAGTGTCTCTGTGTAGAAGAGGTGGAGTGGCATGTCGTACAGTGGCATATCGTTGAGTGTCTCAGAGTGTAGGGGCGTAAAGTGGCATGTCAAAGAGTGTAGTAGCGTATAGTGGAGTGGCGAAAAGTGGAGTAGCGTATTGTAGAGTGGAGTGGCATATTGTTGAGTGGAGAGGAGTGCGATACAGTGGAGTGAAGTGTCAGATTGAAGTAGAGTGGAGTGGAGTAGAGGAGAGTGGAGTGTGGTAGAGTGTCATGTAGTAGAATGTCGCGGTGTAGAGTAGATTTTCATGTCGTAGAGTGGCGTACAGTTTCGTGTCACAATGTGTCATGTCGTAGACTGGAGGGGCACAGAGTGGAATGGCATGCAATGTAGTGGCGTGTCATAGTGAAGCGTTGAATGGCATGTCGTAGAGTGGTGTGTTTTAGAGTGTCTCATATTAGAAGGGATTAGAGTTGATTGGCCTGTTGTTGAGTAGACTTGAGTTGTGTGTCATAGAGTCAAGTGGCGTGTTCTAGAGTGGAGTGGCATGTTGTTGAGTGGTGTAGAGTGGAGTGAGGTATAGCGGAGTGGCATGGAGTGATGTCAAGTGTCATACAGTGGAGTAGAATAGAGTAGAGTGGAGTATGGAGTGTCTTAGAATGGAATGGTGTGTTGTACAGTGTTATAAATTGGAAGGGTGTAGAGTGGAATGTAGTGGCATAGAGTGGAGTGCTCTGTCATAAAGATGCGTGTTGTAGTGTAGCATTGAGTGGCATGTCGTAGAGTGGTGTATTTTGGAGTGTGTCATAGTGAAAGGGCATAGAGTCGAGTGGCATGGAGTGGCCTGTCATTGAGTAGATTGGAGTGGTATGTCATAGAGTAAATTGGTGTGTTGTAGAGTGTAGTGTTCAGAGTCAAGTGGCGTCGAGGGTCATAGAGTGGAGCAGAGTGGAGTGGAATGGAGTGTCGTAGAATAGAGTTTTGTGTCATAGAGTATTATAGAGTGGAGGGGCATTGAGTGGAGTGCACTGTTGAGAGTGGAGTGGTGTAGAGTGGAGCATAGTGTGGTAGCGCACTGCTATTACGGACAATACATTTTCAATTGAAATAACTATTACATATGCAGAGACATACAGTTTTAGTGATAAAAGTATCCAGCGCAAAAACGATAATGTGTGGAAATGTCATCACTTAGTTTATTGATTTGTTTTGATCATACAAAAATATTTGTTTCCATCACGCTTCATAATTACAAACAAATGAACTTCATTTGTTCTGTCCAAATTCTGATATATTCTGAAATATCTGTACAGTTCTATTACGGATACCTACATTTTGTTGTGTGCTAGAAAAAAGCCTTTCCTTTCACCGGAAGATTGACACATAAATCAAACATGACAAGTTAAGAACAAGATTTAAGGGCTTGTTTGCCAAAAGCGTTCTCTCATTGAAGAATACAGTAAATAGACTATACTCCACAGGAGAGAAGAACTCAAGCTGGACAGCCTAAATCAAATAAATCCAGCAAACAGAAAGCAAACAAATGTGAGTTACAAAACACAAATCCAATGGTAAGCAATGGGCAGAATGCATTCCCAGGGAAGATTTCAGAATGTCCCCAAGAAGTCGTTAGCAAACCAGAAAGCTGCGCTGTCTGGTAGACTTCGACTTAAAAAGGACCTAAAATAGTAGTAAAAGATCTAAAGTAAGGCCAGCACTTATGTCCACCCACAGATACTGCAATACCCTCCTATAGAAAATAATGGAGGTAGCGACTTAAATGAACAAGCATTTGCAATGCAATAGGTCTCGCATTTACGTGAGTTTGAGCTATTGACATTGCAAATAATAATGCCTTTTATTTTTGTTTTCATTTTTAAAACATAAATAAAAGGCATTGTCATTTATAATGCCAATAGCTTAAACTTGCGTAAATGCAAGACCTAGTGCATTGCAAATGCTTGTTTTTTTAAGCCTTAGAAGAGTAAGGCGAACGAGATTTTGTTCTTGGTCGAGATTTGGCATGTCTTGTTCATCTCACTCTTGAGCCATTAACATTTTGACTTCACGCTCTTTGAGCACTTTGAGATTAATCTACTGAAAAGGGTCACAAGTGTTGATGTTGTGTTCGAATCCAAGGCACCAAAGGCAAATAGCGTGAGGATCAGTGATGGACATCTGGTCTTTGCAGTGTCTACATGGCTTGAATCCAGACTGTTTGGGCAGCAATATTTTGATGAAAACTGCCCCTGAAAGGAATCATAAAAAAAAAATCATTGAATAACATTTGTTTTCCTGAGGAGAGTTGGAGATGAGCTCTGGATCACTCTGATGGCATGTAAAAAAGGGAATTGACCTCACGTGAATGGAGGCACTTTATTGCTCCAGTGACGTCACTCGGTGCTGCCTGCAGAGCCAGCGTTCCGCCCTGACGAGGGAGAGTTATTAAAAAAGTTTTTGGATGCAGAATGACGCTTTGAAAAGGTGGGGACTCTGCAGGTAAATATATCCATCAGACACTTGATGCACAACCTTTGAAACTGTGGAAGAGGACAGGGCTAGGCACCATCAGCTCTGAAAGATTTGTTTCCACCATACTCCTTCCAGGGCTCATCTATGTTGCTATGTGGATAGTGAGATTATAGATAATGCTGCGTGGTGGAGTGTCTCCTTTAAAAGATTATCTCTTCCATCAGTGTCTGCCACTGGGAAGGGGACAAGAAATTAAGGCTTTAGCCAGGAAAGGAGGGAGAGTTGAATCAGTACTGATAAGCTAGGAACTAGAGCACAAAAAAGTCTTTTAATCTATGGTGACCATAACCCAGGCAAGGTTCACAAACAATGGGCTTCTAGTATCAGTTTGCAACCAAGGTAAACAAACTGTTGAGTTTGGTAGGAGGGTTGAGGGAACAAAAGGTGAGAAATGTGGAATACAAGGCCACACATGTTTTTTACCTATGAAGACAGAGTGCACTGAACCCAAAAGCGAGCATAGGAACTGGTTTGGCTACAGCACAGGAGGGTAGGGAGAAGGAAAAGTTTTAATTAAGCTGGTGGGGATCCTGAAGATAGCAAGACAATGATAATTGAGCTGGATATGCCAGACTCTTATGATCACTGGAGCAAGGACTCACAAACCAGAGACTTGTAAGACACTTGGTAGATTATTGCCCGAGTCATTTTAGAGATACTGACCTTGGGCCCAAAGACACTCAAGTTCTCCAAGTCAGTAACTATAGCTAAAGCACTACACATTGAAGCAAAACCCATGAAAGGGAGATTTCGAAGAAAAGTCTACATTGTCAAATATTTCTTTCAAGGCTACCCAACGTTTAGAGTTGGTATGGAGATTAAAACCAGGGTTTCTCATGTCCAGTGGAAATGCATGCAACCAGAGTATAATAAAAAAAAACATACATTCTAGTCGGGTTACTTATTTTACAGCATATACAGCCTGATTCATCAAGCGAAATGCGCTCGCAAAAGGGCCAGATTCTGAGAATCTGGCCCTTTGCGAGTGCAATTTTTGCATTTGGGATTCATCATACCAAATGCAAAAATCGCTAATAAAGAATTCGCTAAATTGCGAGGATTAGCATTTAAGGAATCTCTAGTAGAGATTCCTTAAATGCTATTCATGAAACGTTAAAAAATTGCGAATTCGCAATTTAGGACCGCTATTTACCACGAGGTCAAACCTCGTGGTAAATAGCGAAAACTTAGAAAAATGCATTTAAATGCATTTTTCTAAGTTGCATGTTACACACACACATGTCCTTTGGACATGTGTGTGTGCAACACCAATGTAGATTACATTTCAGGGGTGCTACAGGGTGTCCTTTGGACACCCCTGCACCCTTGAAATCGCATCCTTATTTGCGATTAGCAATTTGCTAATCGCAAATAAGGAATGTGTAGGAATCGCATTTCTTTATGCAATTTCTACATGAATCCCGTTTTGCAAGTCCTTAATAGCGATTCCTTATGAATCGCTATTAGGGGCTCGCAAAACGGGAGAATGATGAATCAGGCTGTTTGTGTGGAAAGATTCATATGTTGGTGAATAAGAGAAAGTCCTAGTTGAGAAGAATAGCTGAGCTCACCGGTGAAATTTAAACCCTTCTTACTTTACCCAAAGATGAAAATGTAGTGTTCACACACCTCACAAATCCCGAAATGAAATCCACCAATAGGGAGATTCCGAACACCTTTGGATGAGCACTTTAAGAATTAGGCCTGAGACACACCTTGGAGGTGCCCATGTAAAGAAACCGCAAGGGGAAGTTGCAGACCAAGCAATGGTGGAGGAAGGCATAGACGATCCGATAAGTCAAAACATAACGCAGATTTAGTGACCCCCCCACTTTCACTCTCCCTTTCCCAGCAACCAGAAACTAATGCCTACTAACATAAAGAGTCCTTACTTGACGTATTAGCCAAGCTGTCCATGAACAGGTAAATTATATCCAGAAGATTTGTAAAAAATTAGATGGCCTTATAGGAATCTTTTCTTTCCATGATACAGTCGCCTATAATGTATGCATTGTGGCAAATGCAAATACTGAACACCACTGAAGGAGCCAAACCAGAAAGAAAAATGGTTCCTAAAATCATGGGCCACCCAGTGTGGGTCAACTTCAAAAGATGTTAAGACTACGAGAGAGCCAGTACTTGAAGTGAATTGTAAGAGGGAGGATCGGAGCAAAACCAGAAGTAGGTGCACAAAAAACAGAGCACAGAAGAACCTCAAGCTTTACAAATAACATCTAACCAAGAGCAGCAAAAGATAACCCCCATAGTTAACATGCAAAACAACTCAAATTATCTGACCAATTTACAAATGGTCAACTTTTTTACTATAAGAACACTACACAAAGTGGTATATTTTTATGTCAAAGGTATTTTTATTGATCATTTAGTAGAGAAAAAAAAACCAATAGGAATAAGCATGCGACAATCCCACACTTCAGCCCACGCAGGGGTTAGCCAGAACAATCGCCCGAGGGCGACACATCAGATGGGGGACGGGTCATCGTGTTCAAGTCTCTGGCACTTGTCCTAGTGTCCAAGGGAGTGCGGCTTAACCAACATATGGATCAGCATTCGGTAAGCCTTTAAGGAATAAAACGCTAAAGATTCACAGTCATACAGAAGCAAAACAACGTGGGATTTCAGCTAATCCCCCCAGTACGTTGGCCACAAGTAGCTGCCCGTAGTGCTAAGAGAACCTGCCGTAGGCATGCAGCTCGGCTCGCCATACCGTAATGGATCATTAGGTGGGATGTCATACTAAACAAAGAGAACAAATTAAATCACCCCCCCTCCTTCCATCCCCCCTCACCCCTCCCCAGTGGTGGTAGTAATAAGCGCAGGACAAGGAACCAGATGTATTGCGACAGGGATTCAGACCTGAAACAGGTGGAGACTGCGTGTGCTAGGCGGACAGACCGCGGATGGTAGGCCCCGAGAGGAATGCTACCAGCGGGCCCCAGCGAAATTCAAAATTCTTAAAATCATCTAGAAAGATATCTGCCATCCTTTCCATACTGTGCAACCTCCAGAGCCTCGAGTGCCAGAGAGAGGTGGCCGGAGCCTCCTTCCTCTTCCACGCTGCAGCCAGAGTAATTTTGGCTGCGCCAATGCTGAGCCACATGATCCTCTTGTCTGCCCTTGTCTGGTGTTCGAGATCAGGATCACGGAGACCCAACAGGGTGGAGGCCATCGAGGTAGGAATAGGGTATCCCAGCATATCCTTAATTTGGGCTAGAATTTCCTCCCAGAACGCCGGATAACGGGGCAGTCCCACCAAATATGCTGTAAGTCCCCTAAGAACCCACATCCCCTCCAATATCTATCGGAGGTCCCCGGGAAAATCAGTTTAAGCTTGGCAGGGTGTAGGTACCAGTCCATCATGGTTTTCATATGTGCCTCCCTAAGCGCCACTGAGTGATTAAACTTGGCAATATCAGACCATAGGTGAGTCCACTCGGCGTCTGAAATGTCCTGTTGGAGGATCCCTTCCCACATATGCATATATCGGGGCCTAGGGGAAACTGTAGTGGTCAGGAGGAACCCATAGATGAAAGTAATTACCCCTTTCATGGATGCAGCCCTGGTCAGGAAGGCCTCGAACTGCGTGAGGGGTCAAGTTGCCGCCTCCCTCACCTGGGGGGAGAGCACCCAGTGTAGAAGTTGGGCCTGATGGTATTGTTCGGTCTCCAGCACCCCGTTGTCCCTCTTGCAGTTTTCAAAGGTGAGCGGGTCATAATTGTGAAATAGGTGTGTGAGTGCTAGACAACCTCTGTCCCTCCAAGCCCTGAAGGGGCCCTCGAGCGTTGCCGGAGGGAAGGCGGGGTTGGTGGTATTTTTTTGTATGCAAATAAGACGTAGGCCAGACATATTTAATAAGCAACCTTGAATTTCAGCATAAAAAAATATGCACATTAGTGGAGAACACAAGAGTTGAGCTAATCCTGGAAAGCCATAGATTACTGAAAGGCATTATTGCAGAGCGTAGCAGGATTGTACGATATCAAAAAATGTAAAGTAAAAAAAGACACACCAGTAAAATGATACTCAAGTCAGTTCTTGTAAAGCACATCACCAGACTGAAGTACCATGCATACATTGTGTGCATGTTCGAGAATTCAGCAATTACATTTTTTGTTGTACGAATTCACATTGGTCTGCTCATATTATTTATCCACTGGTTGGGATCTGATGCCAGGTTATATTTTAGTGCGGCACCTTGAGGTTTGCCTTGATCTACACACATTCTACATGTTGTATAGCAAAATCAATTTGCACCAACGCTCCTCATAAATGAGTTTAGTCATGAATGACTGCATTACAAGTACCTAGAAGGAATTTGGCTTGGAAGGGCATTGGAAAAGGACTCCAAACTGGGTACGTACAGCTTCTGTTTTGTTACTCTAGTGGGGTACGGTGGTTTCAGAAGTAGAGTTCTTTCAGTGTGGACATCCTGCAAGCATTATTTTGGAGATCGTAATTTGAGAACAGCTGAGTTTTTCGTAAGAGAAGAAGAGATTCCCATATGGTACTTATTCCTCAAAGTAGGGGCTCCTTTCAAGTTCTTCCTCACCATGTTTTTTAATACGTATAGGGTATGATCACAAAGTTTTGTTAAAAACGTAGAGTACCTGCTGCCAGGAGGTTTCCTTGAAAGACAGATTCTTACTGCTCATTTTAGCAAGTATAGCATTGTAAAATCTTGTAAACTTGAGCTAAAGTATATTACTTAAAAGTAGGGATATAGTGTTGTCTGCGCCACTCAAGAAGAAATCATTGACTACTTTAGGAAGCCTTTACATTCAATGAAAGTGGACTATTGAAATGCTTCACAATGAAATGGTCGGAAAAAGTACAAGAACAAAGGCACGGAACTTTCCACGAGATGCAGGCCGGTACACCAAAAGAGCCTTGGCAAGATTAAGTAATTAATATGAGGAACACAGCCCACTTAATTTCATTAGCCACTGAAAGACAATGACCGATTTAATTGAAAGAAAACTCTAATTTCGTTAACCTTTTATCAAATAAGAAATTTTTGGTTAAAGTGATAATTCTGGGTGGATATGCCGTGTTGTGCAACAAAACGACTGCTACCCGAGTCCCTTCATCTATAGCTCCTTGTAGATACACTCAAATGTTTGCAGCAGGAATATCACCTGCAGTCAAAACAATTGTCAGTGATGATGCAGAGTTGGCCATAGTGCTGCATAGTTACCTAGATACCCCTCACCAAAAGATTTGCGGACTGTCTTCCATGCATCACACTCCATTAAACTAGAAAGTAAAAGGGAACGTGAACAGCACAGTTCCAGGGAAATAAAGACTGAACCAAAGGAAATGATGGGGCATATTAGCAAGCGCCAGCGATAATTATCGCTGACCGCTGCTAGCGTGAGGAAAACTATCGCCCGCTATCGCTGGCGATAATCTCCATGGTAGCGTTGTATTAACAACGCTTAACGCCATGGAGATAAAAATCCCAGCGATAGCGGGGATTATCGCCATTTTCAATGGCATATCGCTGGTTTTCCAGCGATATTCCATTGAAAATGGCGATAACCTTGCTGATAGGGCAGGACAATCTTAGCCATGTAATCCACCTGCCATTGGATTACATGGCTAAGAACAGGTCACAAGCAGGCGTTAGGAAAGTAGCGTTAACTGTGGTTAGGGCTACTTCTCCTAACGCTCTGCTTATTAGCGAGCAGCTTGTTTATAGGAGAAATGTCGCTTAGCGACAATTCTCCTATTATTTTGCCCTGGAACACCCACTTTGCATCTCATTAGAGATGCAAAGCTGGGCGTTATTGACAAGGGCGCAAAATCAGCAAAACACGCGATAGCGTGTCTTTGCTGATAGGGCGAAGAAATTATCGCCGCTTTTCGGCGATAATTTCAAATCGCCTGCTTTGTTAATATGCCCCGTAGTCTTTATATCTTTCTGCTGTGGTGGACAAAATTAAGAGCCTGGAGTGTTAGAAAGGATAATTAATGTACTTAAATCAAATGGTTAACTGCTACTGTAGTTATAAGCCCAAATCCGTCTCAAATGAATGCTAGTCTGCAGACATGGATTTCTTATGGATCATTTTACCTTACTTATGCGAGCTAATCAGACATATGTTGAAGTACATAAATACAGGCATCCTCTACTTGCCTTCACAAGTAAATTAAATATCTTGCAACATAAAAGTGATGCAAATTGTGGAATCAGTCACACGCAACCTAATATTTCGTATTTCAACTTTTTTCCTATAAAATGTACACACCCATCCTTCCAGGATTAAAACACAGGCCATAAGAGAAAACCCTTTGTAAACAAATGCAACCAATAATGACAGTGGAAGTGAACAAATTGTGAAATAACCGAGGTTATATTTCAGCACTAGAAAGGTCAATCCTCATGGTTAACAAACAGAATGAAATATTTCAGACACTCGGATTTTTAATCTTCAGAAACCACCCAGAACAAGCTGGCTCCGTGGAGCCGACGATCGAAACTTAAAGCGCGCGATGTGCACGCTGCCAGCCTCAGGGAACAGGAGATGTGCACGCGTACGGAGTGCACATTTCCTGTCTGTACGTGTGCACCTCTTCTGTCCGCGCGTGCCACCTCCTGTCTCCCTTCGCGAACGAAAGCCACAGCAATAGAGGCTTGCTAAGCGAAGCAGCTGCGCTGCATTCGCTACACGAGACCTAACCATAGGAAATAAGATAAATTCATATATTTACTTTTTTTTAAATATGTATCAGTTGATTTAAATAAAAAAATACAGTACAAATAAATATGTTGTTCTAAAATGTTTTAATAACATTTATAGTTTAAAAAAATATAACTGCATTAAAACAAATAATTTCAGCAAATTAAATTCATTCTATACATAACATTTATTAACTTTTACGTTATATTAATTAATTAAATATAAACATTTTACTTGAGGTTGATTTTTTCTAATAACTTTAAAAAAGTATTTTAATTTAATAGTCAATGTATTAATTCATTTAAAATTAAGTTAATAGTGCTGTAGCATTGTTTTATATTTTCTCTACATTCAAAATGAATCTATAAAATGTATTTGCATGAACATTTGACACAAAATATTTATAATGCTTTTCTATATTTTACGGAAACCCCCTCTGTGGGTGTTCGAAGAGACTCACGGACACAGGAGCTCGGGGTAAAGATGGCTTTATTAACTTATAGGAACATTTCTTCTGTATTGTCTTTCGGTAGTATGGCAGTGGCGTTTCCGTCTCTTCCGAGAGCCGATCTAGACGTTTCAGTGCTCCTACTCTTCGGTGTTCCCTGTGGATTCTGGGACTGGTAGGCCGCCTCTCCTCCGGATATCTCGGTGTTCCGTCCAGCGTACCGGGGAAGAAAGAGAATGGGGTTAGGACGTGGCTGTGGCTCGTGCACAGGAAAGGGGGTGTGACACACACGTGCAATTTAACAACCCAGATTTCAGTGAGTGTGATGTGAGGGTAGGGGTTTGCACTGGGAAATGTACCGGTTTTCAGGGAGGCTTAACCCATCTACGACCCGCCCAGCCCGCAAAGCGTGACCGTACCTGCTCAAGCCACACTTCCCGGGAAGTGTGGCAGGGCGCAGCGCCTCTCCGTTGGCCTCCTGGCTTGTCGCAGAGGTCTCGTCCCGGTCTCCACTCTTCCCCGCTCTTCTCCTCGTCTCCCCGCCTGTCTCTGTTCGCCTCCTCCCTCCGATGGTCTCCACTCGACTCCGCTCCTCCGCTCGCCTCCTCCCTCCGATGGTCTCCTCTCGACTCCGCTCCTCCACTCGCCTCCTCCCTCCGATGGTCTCCACTCGGCTCCGCTCCTCCACTCGCCTCCTCCCTCCAATGGTCTCCACTCGACTCCGCTCCTCCGCTCGCCTCCTCCCTCCGATGGTCTCCACTCGACTCCGCTCCTCCACTCACCTCCTCCCTCCGATGGTCTCCACTCGACTCCGCTCCTCCGCTCGCTTCGCCTGTCTCGTACTGCCAATCCGCTCCTTCCTCACGCCAATCACCTCCGGGTGTAAAACACACCTGCTGGTTTTCTGGGCTGGGTTTTAACGTGGACGAGAGGGTGTGGTTCGGGTCCAGCTCCGCCCAATTAAAGAAACATGGTTCCGACGCTGCTACAGGTCCCTGTATATGCGAGGCGTCAGGTGTTTTCCAGGACTCGGTGTGCTGTAGAAAGAGAGGGGACATAGGTAAGCCTGGCGGGTCCGTGTCCCCCTCGTTACAGCCTCCTAGATTGCAGAAGTCTCCATCAAGTGTGCGAGATGTAAGATATGGTTGTAAAGTTAATACCTGTAGTAACTTTACGGTTGTATATATGATATTTTTTCTGACTTCAGCCCTTGTTTCAGAGAGATGGGAAATGTAAGTCTACAGGTTTGAGTAACTTTATACTCATAAACATTGAATAGCCAAAAGTAGTATAGTTACTCAAAAGTGTAAGAGTAAAATTAATGTGTAGATTTATTCATTTATATCTTTTGTAAATAGCCCCCTATGGCATTCATTTTTTAACAGAGGTGGGCCTGTGGGGTTATGTGAAATTAGGGGATGGAGGTGAGGTAATGGTGCTCTGGGCAGGGGGATGGTGAGATGGGATACACAGCCATGTGGTCTGTCATTGACCTGGGGCTGTCTGTCCTCCTAGGTGTGAGGGGAATGTCCAGGTTCTGCTTACCTTGTGAAACTGTAAGAGTCGGTCTGGGGCAAGGTTGTGGTCCTGCCCTCAGGCTGTGTAAAAATGTAGAGAAGAGTGGATGAAGGAGTGTTGCAGGGACCCAGGGACAAACCTGAAGGCCATTGTGTATGAATAGCACAGGCCAAAAGAGGGATCACTATCCTTCAGCTCACAGGACTCTAACGTCTGACAGCCACTACTACCTACATACCCACCATGGCACCACATATGACAGTAGGCAAAGCGTTTAAGCACCTGGACTCGGAGCTCATGGTGCTAATGGAGTAGATTGTCGAGGAGGAGGCCATCAAAGGATTAAGATATCCCTATTTGTGGACTAGGTCAGCATCGTTTTACATACTACTGAGAAGAGGATGACATTATGTTATGTTATGTTATGTTATGTTATGTTAGGTGTGCTTGTATAGCGCATGGCTGCCCCAACAACGGGGCATCCCAGCGCTTGCAGACAACCAGACAGAAAGAGCGATAGGGTAACGCAGAGCGGCCTAAGAAATGGACCCCAGAGTGGAAGCAAACAGCCAGGCTTTGATGCATTTACGGAAGTGCCAGTGGTTTTGAGTGGCGCGTGCCTCAATGGGGATAGAATTCCAGAGGGCCGGGGCGAGGGACCTGAAGGAGCGGCCACCGGCTCTGCTTTTGCGCACTCTGATGGTGCGGGCAAGATGGAGGTCAGCAGAGCGTAGGGTTCGGGTGGGAACATAGGGTGTGCAGAGATCCTGTAGTATATGGGGTCCCTGGCCATGTAGAATTTTGTGGGTGAGGCAGAGGGTTTTAAATTCGATTCTCTGTTTCACCGGAAGCCAGTGAAGCCGGTGAAGAAGATGGGAAACATGATAGTATTTAGGGAGGGCAAAAAGGGTTCGAGCTGCGGCGTTCTGAGCTCTCTGAAGTCTATTGACCACTGACTTATTGGCCCCCAGCAGGAGACCATTGCAGTAGTCAAGATGGGAAAGGACCAGGGACTGGACTATGACTTGGCGGGTGGGAGGCTTAAAAAAACCTAGGATAGGTTTAATACAGCGTAGGCGCCCGAAACAGGTACCTGCGACCTTCTTAGCATGAAGCTTGAAGGACAGAGATTTATCCATTAGGACGCCCAAGTTCTTAACGGCCTCCTTAGGGATTGGGGGGGGGGCCCAACGAAGGGGGCCACCACTGATGGTCCCAGTTCTGCAAGTCACCTCCCAGTCAAAGTAGCTCCGTTTTAGAGGAGTTGAGCTGGAGATAATTCTCCGCCATCCAGTTGGAAATGGCCAGGATGTCTTCCTGTAGTTTAGCCTGGTCAGGTGAAGTATCCTTAGGAAAAGTGAAAATGAGTTGTGTGTCGTTGGCGTAAGATATCATTTTGATATTTTGTTCCCTGGCCAGAAGGGCCAGTGGGCGGACGTACACGTTAAACAAAGTGGGGCTAAGGGCCGATCCTTGAGAGACGCCGCAAACCAGGGGGATTCTGCTGGATGAGTGTGGTGGGGCATGGATCTGGAAAGAGCGGTCAGAAAGAAAAGAAGTGAACCAAGCCAGGGCTCCGTCTTTGACCCCGATCTCCCCGAGACGCTTGAGAAGCATCTCGTGAGAGACCGTGTCAAACGCCGCACTCAAGTCCAGCAGGACCAGGGCAGACGTGTTTCCTAGATCCTGTGCGGCTCTCAGATGTTCCGAAACAGCCAGAAGGGCTGACTCCGTGCTGTGATTAGCCCGGAAGCCCTTCTGGGAGTCGTCCAGGATACTATTAGACACCAAGTGGTCAGTCAAAATGGTGTTCACATGAGCTTCCATGATCTTGGCCAAATAGGGTAAGAGGGAAATAGGTCTAAAGTTCTCAGGGCGTGAGGGGTCCAGGGAAGGCTTCTTCAACAGGGGAACGACTTTCGCATGCTTCCAGGAAATAGGAATGATGGAGGACTGGAGAGAACGATTAATCAGATCCAGTCCTTCTTTCAGAATGGAGTCCTGAAGAAGCCGGAAGATATTAGGTTTAACAGGGTCATCAGGAGATCCAGTTTTAACCTTGGTGGCCAGGGAATCAAAATTTTGGTGGGAAATAGGAGGAAGGGTATGAAGAGGGTCGAAGGGAGTGGGGGGGATACTAACTGGGGGGAGGGGAGAGGCCTTCTAGCTTCCAGCAAGATATATATCTCCTGGATTTTATTAGTAAAGAAAGTAGCCAAGTCTTCGTACTGTGAGTTAGAGGCAATTAAATTACTAGTTCCCTCAGGGGTTTTGGACAGGTCTTTTATCAAAGAAAAGATGGTTTTGGAGGGGTTGTGACTGGAGTTAATCAGATCTGAGTAATACGCTGCCTTAATTTCACGAATATGTTTGTGGTAGGCTTTGGTGGCAGACCTATAGCTGTTCTTTGCTGAGATGTCATAGGAGCGCCTCCAGGCGCATTCTAAAACCTTACAGCATTTTCTTTCTAAGGCTAGTGTCTCAGTGTACCAAGGGTGAGACTGCACCCGCTTAGGTTGGGACATTTTAATAGGGATCTGATGGTCTAAGGAGCTACTAATCCAACTCCTAAAGGCTTTGTCAGCTTCCTCTAGGTTGTTAGACCATATCGGGCAGGAGGAGAGAAGGTTGGACTCTAGTTTAGGGACATCCAGTTTATGCCAGGGGCGTCTCCAGAGGGGAGGGGAAGGATTCGGAAGAGCAATATTCGGGACTTTGATAGATGTGTGGATAAGAAAATGATCCGTCCAGGTAAGGGGGAGGGGAGCGTACGCTTTAATTCCCTCGATATTTGAAAATACCGGGTCGAGCAAATGGCCCGCTAAATGGGAGGGACCATTTACCAGCTGAAACAGCTGACAGGCTTCTAAATCTCCCAGGAAATTAGAGATGTCCTGGGAGTCGTGTCGCTCTAAATGTAAATTAAGGTCCCCAAATATACTAAAGTTGGGCGTCATTATGGCTAAAGAGGAAGTGATCTGGGGCAAGGCTTCCTGGAAGGCCCTTGCAGATCCCGGAGGGCGATAGATGAGGATGAGATAAGTAATGGAGCAATCTCAAGAGGACGGTAAAGGAGCTGATGGCAAAAGGCGGCTCCCCATTTGAGGTGGATTTGGTCATGTAAATCTTGGACCTCTAAGGATTGTTCAGGGTCCTAGGAGAAATGCTGAGGGTGAAAGCGCCCCATTGCAGCAATGAAGCAGCTATAATCTGTCTAAACATAATTAGCTCATGATATACATTTGATTGTGGGTGGTGTCATAATGATAACATCAGGCACAAATATTGTTTATGTCAGTGTCCAACACACATTGCACTGGTATGAGGGATGTTTCCCCACACACTTACTGACAGGCCACTTCTGTGATTAATTCGGTGTATAAAGTGGTATACAGCGCTCTTTCAATAACCATTAAGACTGAAACCACACCATCATCAGTATAAAACTTTATTCTAATTTAGATAATTATAAAAATACATGCACAAAGACAAATACACAAAAATGCATAAAAATGCCTTGTTATAAATTGCTTATGTATGTATAAAGTTGCGGCATTGCACAATTCATTTAAAAAAAGAGCCTACCTCTGAACTATTATTACTTAATAGCTGGAAAACAATCTAATGCTGACAAACAACTTTTAAGATTGCTCATTTTTAAAACAGGACTTAAATATCCTTTGGAATAAAATGCATAAACTCTACAAAAGAATTTAAAGCACAGTAATATCTGTTTTGAGATGTCATCACACCGCAGTTGATAATGCTGTCCGAGGCATATTGGCCCAAAGGGGAGCACTCAACAGGGTTCGGAATGTGTCTGATCTGAACCTAAATAATAGAGCACGCTCTCAGTGTCTAAAATTGCACAAGCAATAAGGTTTTGTGTATAGTGTAGCCTTGAGCGGAAAATGTTGCATAACACTAGACTTGCTTAATTCATTGTGATCATTGTGGGAGGCTGGCTTAGTATATGGTGCATACGTATTCAAGTGGTGCACCCTGCACTAATCCAGGCAACCCTTATGGTGCTTTTAGTGGTCTTTGATAATTATAGAAAGCTATCAAAGTGGTAGCAGTGGAGAGCAGTCTTCAGGCTTATCTTGAAGGAGTGTTAAGCAGCTTGTTTTACCAGTTTAATCTGTAGTGTAAGTGAAAATGAAAAAGAACCACCCAGTGTTTACATAATAATACTTCTACTTGTTACACAACACTGACAAATACATTGGTATATCTCCTAGCTGGCAATATCAACACAATGCACAAGAATACTTCAAAGGCAATCAGGTAAGTATCACAAAATATAGCGGTCTCCAGGGGGAGACCAAATCATATACTAAAAAAATGGAATGCGAACTGCAAAGGAGGACAGGACTTGGACCCTAAGACCCAGAGGAGCCGGGTGCACAAGGAACCACCCAAGGTAAGTACCCAAAAACCCCACTGAGGCTGTGTGCAGAGTGGGAATACAGCTGCGTGCCTAATGGAAGTCAATAGAGAAATCACTGTTGCAGTTCCGCAGAAAAAGGACCCTTCCCAGAGGACTCGAAGAATTCCCTTGGAGGATGGAAGGTCAGAGAGCCCCTCCACCTGTGGATGCCCATGGAGCCAGGTTATCTACACCAGGGAAGTCAGGAGGTGCATAGGGGTGTAGAAATGTTGGAAACCTCCGTAGATGACTACAGAAGACTTGGAAGAAAGTGCCTCTGGAGAAGACAATGAAGAAGTCTGGTGGAATCCAACTGTGGATTCTGGAAGTGAAGAACCTGCAAGCAGAAGGGACAGAATCTATACCACTTTGAAGTAACCAGGAGGCACGAAGACACAATGCCCACCGATGTCAGGAGGTTCAGAAGAGTCAACGGTGACCATGTCACTGCAACTGTGAGGACCAGGCGTTGCTGAGGAAGACTAGGAGCCATGCACGAGTTGTCCCACGTAGGATGTCAGTGACTAGGTGGTCAGCATCTGGCAGGAGCACCAATAAGCCTTGATTGCTGCAACTGGTGTGGAAGGCGAAGAAGGAGCAATGTTGGGACCAGCAAGGTCCAAGGGACCCACCAACAGCAGAAGAATCAGAGCAGGCTCCAAGCAAGCAGAGTAGCCCAAGCAGAGTAATCCTCAGGATGACCCACAGGCCCAAGGCACAGGAGTCACAAGAGGACCTCGAACAGCTCACCAAATATGAAGGTCCACGGTGCAGAGGATACAGTGAGGACTCTGATCTTGGAGGGAAGAGAGGCTGGAGCTTCTTGTAGCCTAAAGATCTCTGGAGTGCAGAGCCAACAAGCCATGGCAATGACAAGTCAATGCAGTGCATAAGGGCTTGGTCCAAGTGGTTCAGATGAGGGATACTTGCCTCAAAATTGTAGAGAGGACAGGTCAGACCTCGAGGGAGTTGCAGAACCACCACCTGTGTTGCTGAGACTCGGGAAGTCCATAGGACGACAGGAGCAGCAGACCGGTCAGCTTTGTTGCGGTGCCTGCAGATGCAGGAAAGTGTCTCCTTCACTTCAAGGTAGATTTCTTTGGGTGTCCTTGATGCCCACAAGTCTGTTGAAGAACCTGGAAGAAGCACAGATGAAGACTTGAAGTACAGCAACAACTGGAGCAGCTGGGGTGTTCCTTGACGCAGTCTCGGTTCCAGTCGCAGTACAATGAAGTCCAAGTGTCGAGACCGCCGAAGATTGACATAGATTTAGGTTTGAGTCTTGTTCCATGACGGATCTAAGGACCCATTCACAGGTAAGCCCTTAGGTACCCTAAAGAAAGGGTTGGAACAACTCTGGGGTCTCTCCCAGAGGATGGGCTGGACGAAGGGAAGGATACTCCCATGTCATTTGTTTGGTTTTGAACCTGAGCCAAGGGCTCCCTGAACTGGCTCAAACTGGAGTATGCAAGGAGGGCACCAAACATGCCCTTCAAAGCAGTCTGGTGGTGCTGGCAAGCGCCCCTAGCCAATACGCTAAGTCTGGTCTGGAAGGTGATCACACCTCCCTGTGACAGGAAACCTATTTTTCTACCTTCCCCTTCTCGAGCTTGGCTCAGCAGCAGAAGGGCAGAATCGTGTTTGTGGTCAGCAGCAGCACTAGCTTGCTTGCAGACCCTGAAGGCTGTTACCGGGAGTCCAGGGGGGTACCTAATGGAGCCACCAGTACATGGGATCATACTTCCAATACTGGAATTGGTTTTGGGGTATGATTCCAACATGTTTGATACCAAACAGCACCAGATTCAGTGCAGCCACTATATAGTTAGACATCTCATAATGATTGATTTCCACTATATGTATTAAAATGGCCGACCGCACTTACAAAGCCTGGAGAATTGACTCCGAGGTTTGTAGGGGTGCCCTGTTCAGGAAGGGGCCCCCTCACATTTACAACCAAGCGCCAAGCCCTCAGGACTGAAGAGCCTGTCATAAGGGTGACTTATAGGTTTTAAGTGCAGTGACTTCAGATATAAGGGAACATATCTGTTGTGAGAGGTGCAAGCATCGACTCAGACAGGCTGCAATGCAGGCCTGTAGTCACAGTTAAGTGGACTCCTATTGGTGGTGCAATACATACTGCAGCCCATGGGGCCTGGTGTACCCGTGCCCTGGGTACCTTAGTATCATATACAAGTGACTAATAAGGATACACCAGTAAGTAAGTAAGTAATAAATGTATTGTTTATGATTAATTAAAACCATTACAACAATACACTCTGATAAAATATTTGTGGTTAGTTAGCCTTTTCAGTCAGTGCTCTTTTAAAATTCTTATATATTATAAAAATGCAGGAATGTTCGAATAGAGCAGAGTTCCCAGTGTGACAATTTTTCTCTAAGCCTTCGGAGTCTGTGCACAGATTACAGTTCGGAAAGGTTTACGTTTTTAGTTGTTTTTGTACTCACATAGGATGCTATCGGGCCTTGCTTGGATGCTACTAGTTTCAGGAACTTGACTAGCTTCCCATTTAACTGCGGGTCACTTGGGTTAAAGCAGACAAGCACTGCTTGTCTCGAGGTCTGTATGCCTCGTTCATTAAAGTGGCTTTTTAGGAGATCTGCCCTTTCCTCTTTTAGCTTAATGCAGGAGCATATTAAATGTTCGATAGCTAGGTTTCCAACTCCGCATAGCCTGCATAATTTCCCGCAGTTCTCTATCAGCCACCAGTAGCCAATTGTGGAGGTACCAAAGTACTTACCATTATCAATTTAGAGGAGAAAGCACGGGTGCTGGGATCCTGATGAGCAGGGTCCCAGCACACTAGGTCAAAAACACTGACACCAGGCAAAAAGTGAGGGTAGCCATGCTATAAGTATCCTACCTTCCTACAATCATGATCAGAGCCTTAAAGCTAGAAATGTGCTCTTGGCCCACACTTTGTCCTCCTTGCATATGGATGTGGGATGGTCAAAGAAATCACTTCTACTATTAAAAATGCAGGTCTGCTTTACATAAAATATTCATGGGATGTCAGTTCAATGGTTACATTTTAAACAATCTCTGTTGATCTTGTGGTTAAATGAGGCACATGAGTTACACCAGATGGATAGCCAAAGCAGCAAAGAGGCTAACTAGAATAAGTCCTCAGTATAGCAAACACCCAGTTCCTCATGACAAATCTGATTTGAGCTACTGTGGGGAATGGAAAGTAGCCGCAGACAAAACCGGTGTTCCTCAGTTTGTAGTGCCGTAGTGGTTCAGTATTCCCATATTCTGGAGCCAGAGGCGGCAACAGGCAGGCACTGTGTTTTGTAAATGTTGAGAAAGGCATTAACAGTTTACCACCCAGTGAGGGGCAAAGATTAAATAACGCCCCTACAGATTGTAATAATTTTGACACTAATTGAATTATTAATTTACCAAAGTTGGGCACAGTCAAAATGATTCCTAAGCAGTAAGCCTGGTGTGATTTCAATTGTGCTGGAGTAATTGGAGTATTTTTGGTAATTCCGTGCTATTCTTTGACGTGGAATTACCTATAATTACGCAATTACTCCTACTCACATGAGTAATTTCAGAGGAGTAAACCCTACAGTGAGCACAAGCAGCCGCTCACGCGCACTATTCATGTCCTACTGCATTCAGTGCTATTTTTGGCACAAAAATGCATCCATTTTGCACTAAGCAAATAGCACTAAATTATTAGAGTCGTTTGGGGTAAAAGCCTACCCCAAGAGCACATTTAGAGCTATTGCTTAGTGCAAAATGCATTCTTGCAACAATTTATGACGTATGGGGCATTTTGCTCTAAGCAAATAGCACTAAATGCCAGGAGTAAGTAGGGAAAATCCTACCCCAAGACCATATTTAGCAAGCACGTGCCATTCATGTTCTGTTGCATTTAGCGCTATATCATAGCGCAAAATGGATTCTCGTGCCCAATTTGTTAGTCTGAGTACTGTGCCAGGGCTATCCATTGAGGATGCCCTTTATTTAGCATGGCACAAGATAGAGGACCAGGGCAGCTTCCTTCAGAAAGTGGAAATATATTGTCTGTATCCTGCTGGCTGCTGAATGGAGACAAAGATCCGACACTCAATTGATGATGCTGGAGTTAGCGCTCCAGTTAGAAGTTCAGTGACGGCCTTATTAGTAATGGACTGCTTATCCGTTTTTCTTGAGCACGACCATTTGATAGATTTAAGAATGAGATCTGGGATTGTAGTTTCTGTAGTTGAAAGTGAGGAAGTCTCTAAGAAGTGATTACTGCTTCAGGAAGTATGATGACAGGCAGGTGCACAGAATTTATGCCCCATTGTGTCCATGTTGTGGACACTCCTGCTTTAAGCCAGCCCCATTGCAACCTGTTGTGAGAGTCATTACTTTCCACAGATACTGTGGCTGGAGAGCAGTCTGAAAATTATATTTGAAAGAGAAACAACCCAAACCATTTCTAAACCTCAGACAGGAAATCCACATCCCCATCTGGAAAAATTGTGTAAATGTAGAATCCAAATTGTTCCAGTCCCAAGTTCTCCTTATCTAAGGAAGAAGGGGCTCGACAGAGTACTTGAAGAATGGTTGTGTAAGCACCGCTGGTCTCTGTCTTTTAGGCAGCCTCCCAGAGATGAGGAGACATCACCAAAGGTCAAAACGTAATTTAAAGAGCCTAGAAATATGCCTACCTGGTGGGAGAGGGAAGAATGCCTGTCCCTGCAGGAGGCGGGAGATTGTCCAGAAGGAGAAGCCCAGTTATTCCTGGTGTGATGAGCCTTTGAGAAAGCTGGAGAGCTAAGAGAGTGAACCATGCTGTAAGTTGTCCCATCTCTTAGCACAGTTCACAAGTGAACTATATTAAGATTGAACCAGAGCATGCATTCCCACGAAGCCCACCAGTTCACAGTGAGTTGGTAGAGACTAGTGCTGCCATTGCCAGACGGTACGTAAAATTGGGCTGCTATCAAAGTGGAGACCCATAATAGGTTCAGAGGCCTTAATGGTCCTCAAAGACATTTCAAAGAGGAACTTGGTCTGGAGCCCATTGCTGCCACCGCTGAGCACTGTCCCAAGAATCTTGCATAAACAATGCCACTGTTGTGGTTCCACAGAAAGCAAAGTGTCAAACCGAGAAGTCAGAAGTGCAGCAGGCGTCTGCAGCACAGACGGTTGCATGCAACCAGGAGGTAAACTGCAAGGCTTAGTTTGCATGAGGGTATAAGAGACTGAGGCTGGCAGGGGAGCTAGACATGCCTGCTTGAGAGCGCTTCTAATAGGAACTTTACTCATTGTAGCAGTCTAGTGTTTCACGGGTCTCGGCTGAGACCCGGAAACACTCTCGCACAATGTATCATCTTCTGGCCAGGCGTGGCCAGAAGCCTATAAATAAATGGTCGGAGGTCGCTCGTGGCTTCCGGTCCGACTGAGTGCATAACCTGTGTGGTGTCCATTATTCATGTGCCAAGGTTAGCTTACCGGTAGGCCCCAGTGTACCAACCCTGCTCCCCTACACTGGCGACGAGGGTGGTGGTATGCAGCGGCGAACCCTGTCTGCGGAGCTGGTTGGTCCTGGTGACGCCGTCGTAACCCCCGATCCACGCGCTGTCTCCCAGAGGTGTGCTGGTGCCGGGAGTGGTCGAGTGCGTCAGCGTTGGACCGGTGAGCAGCGTGAGAGGAGCTGACTGGTGACCGGCGTGTGGAGGCGTCAGCGGGAGAGGCGAGGAGCTGCCTGGATCCGCGGTGCGAGGGCCCGGGCCACCGCCCGATGGTAGGCGCGCATGTGCATTGCCGCCACGAGGCCCGCCCCAGCGTCGGAGACGCGTGCACAGCCTCGCCCTGGATGTCCAGGTACAAGGTTTAACTGAGCGGCTGGCGGGAAGCGCTGGGCTTCTCCGGTGCGTGGAGCGACGCCTGTGGGCAGGCGTGTGAGCCGAGGTTGCACTCGCGGCTCCAAACCAGCATTTACACCTACAATCTCGAAAAAAAAAAAGAAAAACATTTAAGGAGATACAAGGTGAAATCGAATGGTGTGCAGGGACACGTGTATGGGAGTCCCAGGGGCAGAACTGATGGCCGAAGCAGTGAAAGACTTGAGACATAGCCAATAAGTGAGAGGACACTGCACATGAGGGGCTAGCAATACACTTGCAGTAAATATAAAGTCAATAATTGCTGCGCCTGTTATAGCATTACACTCCTAGTGACATTCTGTCAAGTGGAGGATAAGAACCAGCCCAGGAGGTCACAAACATGTCGGTGGTGCAAAATGCTGCAGCAACAGGAGGGAATTCACAAGCAGCAGCCCCAGCGCCAGGGGCATGACAGGCAGGACAACAGGCAGGAGGCGCAGTGATCCAACAGTCGCCACACTCCCAAATCAACCCAATTCCTCCATTCAGCGCACTGGCTGATCCAGGCTCTGCGGTGCCACGCTGGGCGGTGTGGTTAAGTCGCCTGAATAACTATTTCATGGCGACGAGGGAAAAGGACGATGAGGTGAAAAGATCTTTGCTACTACACTTCGGTGGCGATGAGCTCTACAAGTTGTTCCTACATCTGCCAAACACCGGGGCCGCAACAGACTACAATGCTGCAGTACAAGCATTAAATGCCCATTTTGACCCGCAACTGAATCCTCATTATGAAAGGTTCAAGTTCAGGCAATCCCGGCAAAGGGACGGAGAGACGATGGACGCTTTTCACGCACGGCTGAGGGAGCTGATTAGCACGTGCCCGGATAATGATCAAGAGAAGGAGGTAATGGCGCAGTTAATTCAGGGATGTAAAAACAAACATCTAAGGACGCTGATTCTGAGACAGCCCCGCATAACGCTGGACGAAATACTCATGCTGGCTAGATCACACGAATTATCAGATGCGCGAGCAACAGCAATGGAGTCTGCCATCAACCCGTCAACAAGCACTGAAGTGACCGTCAAGACGGAAAGAGTGGATGCTATACGGAGTAGTAACCGCGGTGGTAGAGGAAGGTGGCCAACCAGGACACAGCGGCGGGCGCAATGTGGTTCCTGCGGATATGAAGAACACAACAAGGACAGCTGCCCTGCACGTGGCAAGACGTGTGACAAATTTGGAGGCAATAACCACTTTGCTAGTGTATGCCGGGGTGGTGCGAGAGGAAATTCACGAGGACAAGGACCAGCGGGGAGGAAAACACCCACCAAAGCTGTTCGACAGCTGGCACTAGAGGACAATCGATAGGTTCACGTGTCGAGAGGGATCAGAACTCCATCCCGCCACCAACAACGGCTGGATGACTCGTCGACAGACGATGAAGATGAATGCTACTATGTATCGTTCGTAAGTGAGCTCAAAAGGCGGCGTAGGCCTCAGCCGAAGTGTCAAATCCAAATCGATGGGTCGACTGTAACTGGAGTCATAGACACTGGAGCTACGATCAATGTAATGGGCATCCAGCACTACAAGGCGCTACGACCAAGACCCCAACTGGTCCCATCCAAAGCTCGGATACTCACCTATGGTAGCAAGACTCCGTTACCGTTGAGAGGGAAAATGATGGTGCAAGTGAAAGCTGAAGATCAGGAGTTAACAACAACGTTTCACGTAATCGACAAAGAGGCAGACTTGCTAGTAGGCAGTCACACGGCGGAGGACCTCAAGCTCATTGCATTTGCAAACGCCGTCAAAGCATTCCACGCAGAGGAGATCCTTCAGCTATTCCCGTCGTTGTTTCAAGGTTTGGGTACTATTAAAAGGCCACCCGTCAGGCTACACATTGACAAGGCAATACAACCAATCGCATTAAGGCACCGAAGGATACCATTTCATCTTCGATCAACGGTTGAGCAGGAACTCCTCAAATTGGAAGAGCAAGGGGTAATAGAAAAAGTGACTGGACCGACACCAAGGGTGTCACCGATGGTGATTGCCGAGAAGCCTCGACAGCCTGGCAAGGTTCGAATATGCATCGACATGAGGATGCCCAATAAAGCAATCAAGAGAGAGAGGCATCTCACGCCCACGGTGGATGACATATTAACTGATTTGAATGGAGCACAATGGTTCTCCAAATTAGACTTAAATGCCGGCTACCATCAACTGGAGTTAGCAGAAGAGAGCCGGTACATCACGACGTTTTCAACGCACTTAGGCTTAAGGAGGTACAAACGTCTAAATTTTGGCATCACATCTGCGGCAGAAATTTTTCAGAACACTATCAAAGAGATTCTGTCGGGACTAAATGGGGTATTGAATGTCAGCGATGACATACTCATCCATGCAAAAACCAGTGAGGAACACCACAGACTGAAAGCCACACTCAGAAAGTTGGCGGAATTTGGTGTCACGCTGCATAAAGAAAAGTGTCAGTTTTTCAGACAATCAATAGAGTTTTTTGGATACGTCTTTGACTCAGAGGGAGTCAAGGTAGATCCACGGAAGTCAACCGCCATCAAAAGTGCCCCAGCCCCGACCAGTGCATCAGAAGTGCGAAGTTTCATGGGTATGGCCCAATACTGTGCCAGGTTCATCCCACAGCTCGCCACCTTAGCTGAACCGCTGCGGAACCTGACCAAAAAGGAGAACCCATGGAAGTGGTCCCAGGCAGAAGAAGAAGCTTTCGACAGAATAAAGGCAGCGCTGCTAGACAGCACGACGATGGCCTACTTTGACACAGCACGGCAAACGGAAATACTAGTGGACGCCAGTCCAGTCGGGCTAGGTGCACTGCTGACACAAGAATCGGAACCTGGAGTGTGGGTACCACTGGCTTTTGAAAGTAAGGCGCTAACCGCGACGGAGGCCAGGTATTCGCAGATTGAGAGAGAGGCGTTGGCCGTGAAGTGGGCTTGTAATCATTTCCACCTATATATCACTGGACAGCCTTTCAGAATGATCACAGATCATCAGCCTCTAGTACCTTTGTTCATAGGCACAGCCCCACACCCGCCACCACGGATTGAAAGATGGGCCATTCAGGTCCAACATTACCAAATGGACCTTGTCTATAGACCAGGAGCGAAGAACCCGGCGGACTTCCTGTCACGACATCCTCCGGTGGAAGGAAGCGGGGTCCCTGATCAGGAAACACAGACCGAAGAGTTCCTAGATACGGTGTCCCAGCTATCGTGCCCCCAAGCGCTTACACCTGAAGACATCGTAACCCAATACGGGGATGATGCGGTCATTATGAGAGTTAAAGCGGCAATGGACACTGGGTCTTGGGTGAACTTCCTACGTAATGTGAGTGATTGGGATGAAGCCGACCGGACTCGTTTGTCCCAATTCTGGAAGCTACGCAACGAGCTAAGTAGAGCCAACAATGGGCTCCTACTTCGAGGATCAAGAGTAGTCATTCCTATCACTCTCCAAGACAAGGCAACCTCACTAGCTCATGAGGGGCATCAAGGCATGAAGCGAATGAAGGCCAGAATGAGGGAAAAGGTGTGGTTTCCTCACATGGATGAAAAGGTGGAGATGTGGGTAAAGAACTGCCGAGCATGCCAGTTGACCAGCGCTCCGGAGGTGCCTGTCTCCGTCATCACGGAAGAACCACCACCAGCTCCCTGGAGCTGGGTCAGCCTAGACTTTGGGAGTTTTCCAGATGGGAGGGTAACTTAAGTGTTGGTAGACAGTTACACAAAATACCCCGTGGTGGAAGTGGCCCCGTCCACCAGTTTTGCAAATGTCCAGCCGATCCTCAGCAAAATATTTGCGATGTTTGGTATCCCCCAGGTGATGAAAACAGACAACGGGCCCCCGTTCCAGGGTCATGAATTCAAAGAATTCCTGCAAGGACTAGGGATAAAACACCGGAGAATCACGCCTCAATGGCCCCAAGCAAATGGAGAGGCGGAAAGATTTATGAGGACTATCAATAAAACCCTCAGAATCGCGTTAGTAGAAGGGGTAGACCCAGAGACAGCGCTACAACTCTTTCTAAGAGAGTACAGGAGCACCCCTCACAGTACCACTCAGAGGTCTCCCTGGTCGCTGATGTTTGCAGGATCCCGGCGTGATCTACTACCCACAGCGGAACATTGGAGGCCTGAACCATATTCACTGGCGGCCACCCAAGAGAGAAGGAGGAGAACAAATGAGAAGGCAAGCCACAAGAGACGGGCGCAAGACAGAATGTTAGTCCCGGGGGACGCAGTGCTGGTGAGAACACGCAGGCCTCCTTACGAAGTTGAAACGTGGACCATTAAGTCGACCAAAGGTACGGCCATAACGGCACAAAAGGATGGAGAAGAAATCAGCAGAAATGTGTCGTGGTTTAAACATATTTCACCTAGACTCGAAGCCCAAGAAGCAGGCGACGGGCCTGTTGCCGAAACTGCTAGCCAATCCGATAATGGTCCGGAGCTCGGTGAGGATGACGGCATGGCTAACACCTCCTCATCTCCCAGGAGAAAGAGAACCCGAACCGGTACTCACCAGGGGGCGAAGTTACCACAACCTTCGACCCAATCCCCGACCCAATTGGATGCTGGCAGATTTTGCATGTGAACTTACCAAGACTGTAACGAGGGCAAGAAAAACAAATACCAAGTTGGGAAGGGATGTAGCAGTCTAGTGTTTCACGGGTCTCGGCTGAGACCCGGAAACACTCTCGCACAATGTATCATCTTCTGGCCAAGCGTGGCCAGAAGCCTATAAATAAATGGTCGGAGGTCGCTCGTGGCTTCCGGTCCGACTGAGTGCATAACCTGTGTGGTGTCCATTATTCATGTGCCAAGGTTAGCTTACCGGTAGGCCCCAGTGTACCAACCCTGCTCCCCTACACTCATCACGCAAAGTTTGCAGAGTCTGGTTTCGGCGCTCTTCTTTTGTTCTCACAAAGGAGGTTTCTGTGGATGTTAAGCGAGGTGCTCTGGTCCCCGCGCGCCGAGACCGCCCTGTTGAGGTCGGGGACTCAAGGTCGGAGGTTGGAGGTGGATTGAAATGTGCAAGAGCCCGACCCGCCTGCATTATACACCAATGTTAAAGGTATGAAATGCTCAACCAATGAAATGGTGCAGCAGAGCAAGGGTAAACGAACTGACACCTGTTAGTTTGTGATGGACTTCAAAAACAAATGCTGGGGAAATGCAGTAATCAGGGCAGCATGACAATACGGAGCCGTTTTTGTGCACATGTGGAATAATGAAAAATGAAAAATGAAAAAAGAGCGTTCAGCATGCAATTTCACTGAAATAATCAATACTTGTGAAAATGAATTGCTGACTGGATCCAAAACTTATTATGAACTTCCCAGTGCATTATGGACATTATAGTACACTAGGAGTGCAAAGTGACGTCGCAGTCTTAGTTAAAGGGGGCACGAGGAAGGTCACGCCCTCAATTATCCAGAAGGCTCCCCTGTGATCAAGACTCTACATGAGTTGTAACGCGTAAGGATTTCCATGCTGCCACTGTGAGGTTTTCATGAATAAAAGCGCATGTTTGCAGAGTCTGGTTTCAGCGCTCTTCTTTTGTTCTCACAAAGGAGTTTTATATATATATATATTCACTGAAAAAACCATAGGTTATAGACCATATATAGTTAGGAATTAGCATTTAGAAAACCTTATTTTACTCACACAAAACCATTGAAATTCCATATATAGTTAGTTGCACTAACTATATATCGCGCACCCGCAATCCACTGCTGATGATGTCACATATTACATCATTCATGACATGGTCAGTGACATCACTGATGACATCTCAAATGACATCACTGATGACATCACTGATGACATCTCAAATGACATCACTGATGACATCATGACACACCAATACCAGTTACTACATACGCACTCACTGATTCCTACGTCTACACACACATTCACTCATTCACCCATACAATCACTCATACATACAGTCACTCATTATTACAACACTATCATATGCACTCATACACCTATGCAGACAGTCACACACTGCCACTCATCCATGGAGTTACTCACACACCAAGTCAGTCCTGTAAAGAATCAATCACACTTCCATTTCTTCATCTATACAGTTAAACACAGAACACCATACTTCAGTGACATCACTGATGACATCACTAATGACATCTGAAATGACATCACTGATGACATCTCAAATGACATCACTGATGACATCATGACACACCAATACCAGTTACTACATACGCACTCACTGATTCGTACGTCTACACACACATTCACTCATTCACCCATACAATTACTCATACATACAGTCAGTTATTATTAGAACACTATCATATGCACTCATACACCTAGTCAGTCCTGTGAAGAATCAATCACACTTCGATTTCCTCATCTATAGTTAAACACAGAACACCATACTTTTCACACATATACTAACACATACTTACTCTCTTATACAATCACTGATACAAGTACACATTGATATGCACAGAGTCACACACCTCCCAGCCAGCCACACACACACTCAGTCTTCCATACATCCACTCATTCTTCAATATGTAAAACGTATTTAAACTTTACAAAAACACACAGACACTAGATGATGTCATCAGTGATGTCATTTGAGATGTCATCAGTGATGTCATCAGTGATGTCACTGACCATGTCATGAATGATGTAATATGTGACATCATCAGCAGTGGATTGCGGATGCGCGATATATAGTTAGTGCAACTAACTATATATGGAATTTCAATGGTTTTGTGTGAGTAAAATAAGGTTTTCTAAATGCTAATTCCTAACTATATATGGTCTATAACCTATGGTTTTTTCAGTGAATTTTCAAGGTTTTGTAAATGCTAATTCCTAACTATATATGGTCTATAACCTATGGTTTTTTCTGTGAATTTCATTGGTTTTTTAACAGCTAATATCTGTAGCTGTAAAATGTATTCTTCTTTAAATCCAAAAATATATTTTATATGTTTATGAATAATTTTTTTTTAAATATTTTTTTTTCTTCGTTCCCGCTTCGCGAATCGGGAAGCTTCCCGTTAGCTGACCTTGATGCCGCGAAATAGACCGCGAGCCGGTAAACGTTTCTTTACCGCAAGTGCCGCGTTAGAAAACAACATCGTGACGCCTCCCGTCCGCATGACGTTTCACGTTGTCGCGTGATACGTCATATGACGTGCTACGTTAGCGAACTGGTACGCGAAGCGAGTCGCAAAGCGCAGGTTTCTGGAAGCAAACCGGGAGGCCCTGCAAAGCGCTTAACGTAAACACAGCAAGTCATGTGACTTGGTAATAACACTTTTCATTGGTTCATTTCACTTTTGGTTTCCTAATGATGTAAGACTAGGTCATATAATCTAAAATGAACACTTTTGATTGGTTGAGAACTCTTGTTTTTCCCAAATGATGAAAATCCCTCCTTCTTTCCTCACTCTGACTTTCATCATTGTGAGAGAAAGACCCTTTGTGATCACTGAGCAATGGCTTCTTTAGTAGCTTCAGCTGGTGCTTCCCCACCACCTCCACCACATCCAAGGAAGAGTGGACCACCTGCTCAAGTTATAATTCAACAAGAAGAGGAAGAAGAGGAACAGGACGACAAGCACGAAGAGAGGCAGTTTTTGCCTGAGCAGCCCAGGACGTCTCACCGGAAAGAAAACTTCATTTGGCAATTTTTTAAAATTCCCAAAGGTCAGAAAAAAGTAAATGCAAGATACGTAACTTGCCTTATATGTCAAGATAGACTGTCCAGAGGAACCGAGAAAAAATACAGTTTCGGAAACTACACAATGCATTGCCATATGACTAGGTGGCATCCTAACAACTACAGTGCTGCACAGTTTCGGAACGACCTAGATAATCTCCCTATTATGGCCAGAAGATCTGTTGTACCGGAAGTAACGGGACCAGAGGGCAGGGAGATGGTGCCAAATATACAAATGAAATTTGGTGAAGTAAAACACATCTGCGTATTTTGCGATGGATTCATTTCCTACGGAGAAAGAAGCATCACTCTGATCAACAGAGCTATTGACTATCATATGCAAGTTTGTACGAAACGCCCAAAATAATAAATACTTCTTTTTTTGTTTTGTTGCTCCTGTTGAGCCCTTTACAATGAATCGTTTTCATTGCCCCCTCCAAGAAAAACCCCAAAAAATATAAAACTGTTCAGAAAAATTCAAAAAAAGTAAAAAAATGTTCCGAAAAATAATAAAAAAAATATAAAACAACAAAAACAATAAAAAAAAAAAGTTATTTTCAGAACTACCTCCCCGTTATTAAAAAATTGGTACAATATTTGGAACTGTGCCAACCTCTATTTCTCTTAGTTCGCTTCCCAGTTCGCTCGCCGGTACGCGAACCGGAAGCGAACCAAAAACAGTAAGTATAAGGGAAGGAAACAGACACTTATGTTAAAAGAAAGACAGCTATAGGGGAGTAAACTAGAGATACTATTACCCGTAATCCACTGCTGATGATGTCACATATTACATCATTCATGACATGCTCAGTGACATCATCAGCAGAGGATTGCGGGTTTTTTGGCAACGTGCCTTATCCACGGTTTAATAACGCTGCCTTTTGCTTTATATAAGTTTTCAAATTGTATGAAATATATACCAATAGGTCGTTATGAACCTTTAGGTAGTGCTTTTCTTCATGAGGTCTGGTCGCTTCCATACACATACAGATGTTTCAAAGATGATCAAGAAGTTTATCTGAATGGAGAGGAATGCACTGAGACGCCAGATCATTCACTAATGTGTAGGCACATACAGTTACACGGTTCATGCAACAAACACCGACCAAATATGGCTTGCGTGTTGCAAGGCACGCCAGTTCCTGCTATCATCCCCACGTTCAAGTTGTTGGAAAATGGTAGTTATTTGATGCTCAATAATGAAGATTGTTCTGAGTTAATTAAAAGTATTCCTTTTATCGTAACAGTAAGTGAACGGGTTATTTGCTGCAGAAATGTTCTATTTCCTCCCACACATGAACATAGGGAGTTTTCAATCTGGCCACAAATACCAACCTTGGGACAGATTTCAACGGCATGGCAAGAATAAGAGCTCTTTTGTCTCAGAGAGAGGTGGCCTTGAGTTCGGCCCGTGAAACTTTCGTGCTTCACATAGCGAACACCCGTACAGAGGTGCAGACCCTTTTCAATTCAGATTTGCCTTTCAATTTCAGCAAGATGGTTCCGACTATCTTTAACGCAACCTCCACAAAGGCCCTGGCGCACTTTTTTAAAGTTGTTACCAGTGGTCTTGTGACTTCATTTGAGAAAATCTTTGGAGTCATCCCTGCTTCCTTTCATTCTATTTTCTCCACTCTGGTTCGTGGATTGGCATTTTTACTTGCATTACCAGCGGACGCTCTTGTGCTTTTTTAAATTTTTAAATATGGATGTCCCTCCTATGCAACCTCCCACCCTGCAGCTGCTGACACTGTTCCGCAATCGCATGCTAGAATATTATGGCACAATGCCGTTGGCGATATTAAGCACGGCATATGGATTATCTTTTCGATTCTCCTACTTCACCTGTGTCCAGCCTGTATTTCACTGCCTGACCTGTGATTTCGATTGGGCCATTGATTTGTGTCTCTGCGGACCGGTTTCTCCTGACGTCGACTTTAATCAGCTGATGACTCCTATCATTACTCACGAGTTGGTTTGTCCTGGCGAAAGGATTATGGCTGTGGCATTGATGCATGGACTACTTGGTCCCTGGAATTTACTGGCGGCAGCACAGTCTTTCTTGGAACAGAGCTTTCTTGAAAACCCACCGAGCTGTCCTCTGATGGTGATAGAGGATCCGGTGCTGGGAGAGCACGTATGTTCTTTTCCGCTTTTAAATTGGATGGCTGAACTGTTTTCGGATGAAGACGGTGACTTCCTATTGGAGGCTGTTGCAGCTTATTTTGCATACACAGTTATGTCATAGACCTTTTTCATGTTTGATATGCTGAGTACTAGCATTTCATTGACAATTCATTGACTTATTTGTCAAGTTTTTATTATTTACCTTGCCTATTGGCTTAAGACTCGATAAAGTACTTGGCTGTTTTATTTTTCTTTAGCATTAAATTTTCCTAGTTTTTAATGCTTTACCTTGCGGACCGTCCACATATAAACTTGCAATCTACTCTCATGAGATGGCACTTCTATTATCTTATTCAGTTCGTTTCCGGATCATGGGGAGGTGTCATCTAGGTCCTGGATATCTTTACACCGTGTTAAGTTAGCATGGGCTCATTACCGGTTTAAACGCCATTTTTCCTTTTTTGCAACTTCTGCACACAACACTTACTTGTTGCTTTAGCTTTCCACCTAGTAGTTCATTGTGGTTTACATGAGAATAATATGTTATTGCTCTACTATCTGCTTTGCTTGTTAAACTATATCTGTACAGCGAGTGCTAAAGTTTCAAGAACAACACGATACAGAATTGTTATGAGGTCTGATCTCCACGACTTCATACTCATAACATAAGTGCAACTTCTGCCAATTCTGGGCATGAGGCGGGTTTTATATTGCTTTGCCGAACACACATACACAACAGTTGATGCGGTTCACATGAAGAGAGAGCTGGTGTATGCTGATGTGATTCCTTCAAATCTAAGACACTAAAGTATGGGCACGCCCTAAACCAACACAAAGAGACCTTCTTAGCAAATAATATAATATGTGTATTAGGGAGGGTGAGATATAAGCAGCCGCGGGCCGTGGAGGGAGTTACGGTGAGGCAGGGAGGCGGGGAGGGGGAGAAGCAGGGTGGAGCCCTCTCTACCTTGCCCCTCCCCCTCCCCGCCTCCCTGCCCCACCGTAACTCCCTCCACGGCCCGCGGCTGCTTATAAGTGTTGCTAACTCTTATTCATTTACAGCATGTTAACATACTGTCACCATTCGCTTTTTATGTACTAGTAACTATGCTGGTAATTTTGCTACTGATAATATGTGTACTTGTATTCTCCACCCTGCTTCTCCCCCTCCCCGCCTCCCTGCCTCACCGTAACTCCCTCCACGGCCCGCGGCTGCTTATAAGTGTTGCTAACTCTTATTCATTTACAGCATGTTAACATACTATCACCATTCGCTTTTTATGTACTAGTAACTATGCTGGTAATTTTGCTACTGATAATATGTGTACTTGTATTATCTAAGATACTACGCCTGAGAAGACGGCATTAGTAAATAAACATTTCAAATACACATGTGTTCTTCTTAACTCCATGTTCTGGTTTCTAAGAAATATATAACGACCGACTGTTCATGAGTTCCACGTATCCTGAGGTACTATAAGTTCATATTCTGGATTGTCTAAACATTGAGAGTTTGTTATATCCAATGTGACACTGTACCTAGCTTGCTAAGGAGTTTTTGATTACTAACGTGAGTTTTGGGACACCCTAATTCGCCGAGGTTCCAATCCTCTGTCCACAGTTCTGTGTGAGAACAGAAACCCTGCGACAGGGGCACCCCCGACCCTTGCTGGAGCTTCATCACACTTGCGATACAACTCCAGCAATGCGCCACCTTTACGGCACAGATACATCACGCATCTGTGCTGTTTTTGCCCCATGATGCGCCGCATTGTAAATGCAGCACACCATAGGTGACGGAACAGCGGCACAGAATGACTAACACATCCCTGGTGATGCGCCAGTCATCATAAATGTATCCCTATGCTTCTTATCTTGTTAGAGATGAACCGCCATATGTATCATCAAAGTTTTTTGCATTTCCTAAATAGCGAACTTTAAGGAATAAATAGCGATTCTTTACCATTCCTAGTTTGCGATTAGCTATTTGCTAATTACAAATTACCCATTCATTTCCTTCATTTCCATAGGGCGGTTGGACTCACTTTTAGCTCGAACGGCTGAATGGATTTCCACGAAACTTGGCAAAATTGTAGGGACTGGTAGCCCGATGTGCCTTTGCTATGTCTCAAGATATATGCTCCAGTGGTTTTTACGAAAATTAACTTTGAAAAATATATATTGGGCTACATTGGCCTATATATATGTTGGAGCCCAAATGTAGCCCAATGTAGCCCAATGAAGCCCAATGTAGCCCAATGTAGCCCAAAGATGGCCGCCAGACACACAAAAAAACAAATGTAGCCCAAATATCAGCCAGATGTAGCCCAACTATAGCCCAGTGACAGAATGACCAATCAGCTTCGCAAACCTCCGTTACGCGAAGCGGAGCGCTGTTACAGATATATATCTTTTTTTGAACGTTAATTTCTCAAAATCCACTGGAGCACATATATTGAGACCTAGCAAAGGCACATCGGGCTACCAGTCCCTAATATTTTGCCAAGTTTCGTGCAAATCCATTCAGCCGTTCGATTCTTATTATTATTATTATTATTTTTTGCCCCGCGGGGCCCTTTTAAAACCTCCACATCAAACCTAGGGGGTCAGCGAGGATCTACTATGCCCCCTTATAGTTATTTCCCCCTTTGTTTTGACCTCCTCTTGTCTCTCGATCCTACCGAGAGACAAGATGGCGGCCGCTACGGACTTTTTGGAATGTTGACAGACGCCGGAGAACCAATCAGCTTCGCTTCACAAAGCTCCGTTGCGCGAAAAGTACGCGTCCTGGGACGCTGCCAGGTCCGCTGTTACAGATATATATCTTTTTTTAAACGTTAATTTCTCAAAATGCACTGGAGCACATATATTGAGACCTACAAAAGGCACATCGGGCTACCAGTCCCTACAATTTTGCCAAGTTTCGTGCAAATCCATTCAGCCGTTCGGGCTAAAAGTGAGGCCAACCGCCCTATGGAAAACTCAATGTTAAAAACACGTTTTGGGACCCCCCTTTTTTCTCGGCCCCCCCTTGACGAACCCCCCCCAAATTTTCAAGGGCTGCTCAGAAACAAAATGTGCCATTTTCCTGAAAATTTCAGCCAATTCCGTCCACAAACGCCAAAGTTATTAGACATAGAATTTTCAAAAAACCCATAGAGAAAAAATCCTAACTATGTATACCTACTGGCGACCGCCAGTAGGTAATATATATATATTCACTGAAGAAAACATAGGTTTCAGGCCTGATATAGTTAGGAATTAGCATTTAAAAAACCTTTGAAATTCACTGAAAGAACCATAGGTTTCAGGCTTGATATAGTTAGGAATTAGCATTTAAAAAACCTTTGAAATTCACTGAAAAAACCATAGGTTTCAGGCCTGATATAGTTAGGAATTAGCATTTAAACAACCGTAGAAATTCACTGAAAAAACCATAGGTTTTAGGGGTGTTTTAGTTAGCTGGACATTTTACTCATACAAAACCATTGAAATTCCTCCGATATAGTTACTTGTACTAACTACATCTCACGCGCCCGCAATCCACTGCTGATGATGTCACATATTACATCATTCACACCTGCACACATATAACCTTAGGCCCGCCCCCTACCTTCACCACTGTGCAAACGTGCCCCGTGACGTGTTTTAAGTTGGGGGATTAAGTCCCCTTGAATCCTTAGGTCCCCTGGCGGCCAACAAGCCCATCAGGTACCTCCAATATGCGCCATAGAGCTGCATTGCAGAGAGGTGTTCAGAGGCCACGCCCCTTTTTACAACACTCTGCAACGCAGCCCCCTGGCGCATACTGGAGGTTCCTGGTGGGATAGTTGGCCCCCAGGGACCCCCAGTATTCAAGGGGAGTTTGTTCCCCCTCTGCAAACGCGCCAGGGGGTGCGTTTGCAGAGTGGTGCAAGGAGGGGGCGGGGCCTAGATACGATCGCGTTTTTTTTTGTTGTTTTTTTTATTTGAAAGGAGGGCTGTGTGGCTCCCCCTCCATTTTACTTTTTTTGGGCCCTGGGGACCCCATCCCCCAGGGCCTAACCCCCAAATATTTTTTTCATTTTTTC
The DNA here is from genome assembly GCF_964261635.1 of Lissotriton helveticus. Taxonomy (NCBI): domain Eukaryota; kingdom Metazoa; phylum Chordata; class Amphibia; order Caudata; family Salamandridae; genus Lissotriton; species Lissotriton helveticus. The sequence goes on from NC_136068.1 coordinate 1,168,221,888, forward strand.
ATGGGAAGGGGGCCGCGTGGCCCCCCTCCCGTGGCCAATTCCGGCCCCGGGGACCCCATCCCCCAGTGCATGGCCAATTACATTTATCTTTTTTATGGAGGGGGGCTGCATAGCCCCCCTCCTCAGGCCACTTTAAGGCCCCAGGAACCCCACCCCCCAGGGCCGGCCTTTTAAAAAAAAATATATATATATTTTATGGGGAGGGGGGCCGCGTGGCCCCCCTCCCTGCCCACTGGTAGCCCCGGGGACCCCATCTCCCGGGGCTGGCCCTCACCGTTGGGGACCGTGGAGGGGTCCCCAATCCCCCCACGGTCCCACCGGCTCACCGCCTCCTGCGGGAGCCGGCATTGCTTTTCCATATGGGGAGCAGCTAAGCAATCTGCTTTGCTTCACTGAAGCGAGAGCAGGTTTCCCTGCCCTCGCTTCAATGAAGCAAAGCAGTTTGCAATGGCAGGGTGGGAGCCACGAGGCTCCCACCCTGCCATTGCAAACAGCAGTGTCCCGGAGGTGGGCACCCCGGGACACTGCAGGAGCCGGCCATGGGGGGTGGTGGTCCCCAGGGCCATGGAGGGCTCCAGGAGGGGGGTCACGTGGCCCCCTCCCACATTTGTTTGAAGCCCCAAGGGGTGGCGGTCCCCGGGGCTGGGGGTCCTCAGAGCCCCCCACACCCAATTTGTTTGTAGCCCCGGGGGTGGTGATCCCCAGGGCTGGGGTGCCTGAGAGCCCCCACACAAATTGAATAAGCCCCGGGGGGTGGCGGTCCCCGGGGCTGGGGGGGCCTGAGAGCCCCCACCCAAATTGAATAAGCACCGGGAGGTGGCGGTCTCCGGGGCTGGGTGGGCCTGAGAGCCCCCCACCCACATTGAATAAGCCCCAGTGGGTGGCGGTCCCCGGGGCTGGGGGCCCCTTTGGGCCCCCAATAACAATTAAAACATTGCCCCTGGGATTAGGCTCACCCGGGGGCTAAATAGCAACGAAGCGCGTAACCATCGCTTCGTTTTTAAAAAGAAATATCGGCCAAAATTCGAGCTGGGTGCGCGAATATCGCCAATTTGTTTTAAAAAAAAATGCTTTTGTGGGCTCTGGGGGTCCTTGTGGGACCCCCTGAGAAGGCCTAGGGGGTCAGGGTGTTTCTACCCTGCCCCCTTTTCACGTTTTGCAATGTTTTTTCTTTGGTTTCTTGTGCCGAGGCACAAGATGGCTGCCAACACTTCCTGATTTTGACTGTTGACAGCCAATAAGCGTGCAGGCTGCGCTTAGGGTACACAGATAGGTCCGCGGATCCACAGGTCCCATAGATATATAAATTACTTTAACTGTCATTTTCTCTGGAACTACTGAACGGATTTACACCGAAAAAGGCACAAGTCTGAACCAAGTACTACCTCTTTGCCAAGTTTGGTGTAAAGCCGTTCGGGCTGTAGCCGAGGCTAAAGGTCCTATGAAAAATTGCATGGGGAAAACACATTTTGGGACCCCCCTTTTTTCTCGGCCCCCGCTTGACCAATCATCCCCAAACTTTCAGTGAAGGAGCGGAATTGAGCTGGCCAAAAGTTTGGAAAATTTCGAGAAGATTCATCAATTAACGCCAAAGTTATTCCAAATAGATTGTTGCGGATTTCCTATGCATAATAGGTCCTAGCTATATCTACCTACTGGCGACCGCCAGTAGGTAATATATATCTATATATATATATCTATATATATATATATATATATATATATATATATATATAGAGAGAGAGAGAGAGAGAGAGAGAGAGAGATAGTCAAGCCGTGGAATTAGAGAAGTCTCAATTTCTTTAGAGTCAACGTTTGCTGAGTAAATAAGGGAAATATATCTAGACCATTCTGAGACTGAAATTGACACCACAGTGGGAGCTTGTTTATTTCCACTAGATTTTGCAATTAAACTCCAAAAAAGCTTATGATTTGTTATAAGAGCTGCTAGCTATAGTTCAAACCAGTTTGGATCTGCTATTTTTTGTTTAAGGACGAGACAAATATGCCTTATTTTATTCCATAAAAATTGGATTTCCATCTCCCTAGTAATTGAATAAATTGTTGCTGCACAAATGTATTTATTTTACAGACGTGTTCCGTAACCACGGGATCCATTGTCATTATTGTCCTCCTTTTAAGTGGTTTAGTAACTGTCTGTATACTCACAACCGCTTCCGATAACTTGTCCTCGTATACATGGATTGGGCGTTCATATTGTTTCTTAATCTCATCTTAGAAAGAGTCAAGTTTCTTGTTTATGTGGATAGTGGTGCATGTGTTCCTGTAAATACGGTCTTGTTTCGAGTCTAAACCTGCAATACCATTACCCGCCTCAACGTCCATTCTGAGTTTTGGTGAGAATGAAGATCCATTGCTATATTCATGACTGCATGGTCACTCACAGGGTAGAAATGGACTGAAAGATGTGAAAATTGTGGAAACAAAGGAGACAAAAAATGAGAAAACAGTTGCTTTTTTTCTTGTGAATGATGCAAGAGTGGCCCTTTTTAGGTCTCGCCTATTACATCCCGAAGGGATGATAGGCGCAATTTATAGTAAGCGGACCTAAAAAGTCTACCCACTGCGGATCGCATACAGTTCATGTGAGCCAGGGCATGCACATCATCGCCAGCCACATCACACATCACACACCACACACCACCATTTGTCTGTGCCTCGGCATCAGACTTAAAAGGCTGCCGCTCCCCCGCCCCCGCATCAGACTTGTTTTTTATGCCGCCTGGGTCTTTGACGCATATGCAGAGCTTATCCCTGACCCACGTGAACTTCAGGAACTGCCTCATTCCTCGGTCTATTATCGCTTCATTCTGGTTCATGTGCCGCTTTCCGCATTTGCCTCAGCTGGATGTTGCACACCCACTAGAGTCATTCCGGTCAGGCAGTCACTGCAGTGAACTCTTTGTGTTCTCTGCTTGGGACAGAGGCCCTTCCTCCATTGTTCCCATCAGACAGACTTGCTCCACTCCAACTCCTTCAAGAGGCTACCACTGCAAGGCCAGTGAGACTGCGCACTTTTAGGGCCACATTTATCCTCAGAATGCCCGTAACTCCAAACCTCACATTCAATCCAGGAGGTAATTTTTAAGCCTGCTATATTCTATGGGTGTGCAGCATCATAGTGTGCACAGTTTAGCATTGACTACTCAAACAGTGCATGTGAGCCAGGCGCGTGCACATCGCCAGCCACATCGCACACCACCATTTGTCTGAGCCTCGACATCAGACTTCAAAGGAATCCGCTCCCCCCCACACCCCTCCATACCGTCACCACTGGGCTCGTGCTTTCACTCGCTCCCTTTCTCCTCCCAACCAGCATGTCTCTATCTTGCTGCCCCCGCCCCACACCCCTCCATACCGTCACCACTGAACTTGTGCTTTCACTCGCTCCCTTTCTCCTCCCACCCAGCATGTCTCTTGTCTTTCTGCCCCGCCCCACACCTCTCCCCACCGACACCGCTGGTCTTTCCCCTTCTTCTATCCTTTATTTCCAATAAAACACTGCAGTCTGTCCCTCCCCATCTCCACTTCATTCATCACTCACTTTCCTCCCTTTTTCTACACTCTCCTGTCCTTCCTTCTGTAGTGTTCTTCATTTTCTTCCTTGTTACTGTTAAATCCTATCCCTCTTTCTCCTCTTTGTTTCCCCCTCTCCCTGTCCTCCCTTGTTTGTGCCCAAAGAACCTCATGAAGTTTCTAATTGTCCGTTTGTCGGTTCCCCAAATGCATTTCATGATGGGGCGCCATACTTATTATTTCTCAAATTTTCACACTAATAAATCTTGATTAATTACTTGGCCTTGTAGCCTTTCACGTAACAGGCTAACTTTGGTGACAAGGACAAGATACATTTCTCTCCCCCTTCGAATACTGCCATCTTCACACAGAGTATTGTGCCCTCTGTGGCCATACGTAATCTTTTTTTTATGCCGCCTGGGTCTTTGACGCATATGCTGAGCTTATCCCTGACCCAGATGACCTTCAGGAACTGCCTTATTCCTCGGTCTATTATGGCTTCATTCTGGTTCATGTGCCGCTTTCCGCGTTTGCCTCAGCTGGATATTGCACACCCACTAGAGTCATTCCGGTCAGGCAGTTACTGCAGTGAACTCTTTGTTTTCTGTGCTAGGGACAGAGGGCCTTCCTCCGTTGTTCCCATCAGACAGAGTTGCTCCACTCCACCTCCTTTAAGAGGCTACCACTGCAAGGCCAGTGAGACTGCGTACTTTTAGGGCCACATTTATCCTCAGAATGCCCTGAACTCAAAACCTCACATTCAATCCAGGAGGTAATTTTTAAGCCCGCTATATTCTATGGGTGTGTGCAATCCAACACAAGAAAGCATCATTGTGTGCACAGTTTAGCATTGACTTCTCAAACTGTGGGATTTTAGTACATATTATAAGTTCTCTTCACTGAATTATTTATTTAAAATATTTACTGTTGCCACATGTACTTTGCCTCCTTCCAAGTGCCATCAAATTCAGTTCATAACTCACAGCCTACAGTTGCACTGTTAACTCTTCCTGCATCTCTTATGTTCTTATCAGGTTTGAATCCTTGCTGTAATCAATTATGCTGTGCACCTGCCAATACCTGCGCCAGCCCTTGCGCCCTGCCAGAGGGCCCCCCAGCTTGACTCACCCCACCCCGCCATCTGCCCTAGACAGGGGGTGTCTGCATATGACTGACTCTGCCCCAGAGTACTTGCTTTTCAGCGACACTGACCTTTCAGGAATGCTCCCAGCCTACCGGTCATCACAGTTTGCCTCCTGGCCTCAGTTCTGATACATATTTGTGAGAATTCATACTCAGTGCCACATAATTACACGCCACATAATTACACTGCACTCAATGCAACATACACTCCAAATACCACTCAGTGCCACATAATTATATGCTACATATTTACACTTCTCTCAATGCAACATACACTCAAAATACCACTCAGTGCCACATAATTACACGCCACATAATTACACTATCTATCTATCGCCCTCACTCTATCTATCTATCGAACTACCTATCTTTCTATCTATCTATCACCCTCACTCTATCTATCTATCGCCCTCAATCTATCTATCTATCCCCTCACACTATCTATCTATTGCCCCTCACACTATCTATCGCCCTCCCTCTATCTATCGCCCTCACTCTATCTATCGCCCTCATTCTATCTATCTGTCTATCGCACTAACTCTATCGCCATCACTCTATCCATCTATCTATCAATCGCCCTCACTCTATCTATTTATCGCCCTCACTCCTATCTATCTATCTATCGCCCTCACTCTATCTATCGCCCTCCCTCTATCTATCTATCGCCCTCCCTCTATCTCTCTATGACCCTCACTCTATCTATCGCACTCACTCTATCTATCTATCGCATCACCACATCATCACTCAGCACCACCACAGCATCCCCTAGAGGCACTACAACATCACTATGCGCTACCACAGCATCACTGAACGCCACAGCATCACTCGTCGCATCACAACATCACACGGTGCCACCACAGCATCAGTCTGAGCAACCATTCAACAACAACTGGTTCAAATATGTTCTATCAATGTTTCAAGCTTTATTGCAAATGTCACAAAAATATGTTAATAATTCACTTCTGTTCTTGGATTTTCAACACAATAAAATACACTGAACATAATCTTCGCAAAAGTTATTTACACAAGTTTAAGCTATTGCAATTATACATTATAATAAGTTTTATTTAAGTATTAATTATTAAAAAAATGTAAAGCCATTGTTATTTGTAATATCAATACATCTAAGTCACGTAAATACAAAACATATTGCATTACAAATGCTATAGGTGTCACATTTGCGAAAGTTATAACTATTGGCATTGTAAATAACAAAGCTATTAATTTCGCTATATTCAAAATCAACACATGAATAAAAAAATTGTCATTTACAATACCAATAGCTCAAACTTTCCTAATGCGAGACCTATTGCATTGCAAATGCTTGTTATTCTTCTATTCAAAATCGCCTTGTTGATGCCGGATACTAGTTCAAGGAATAGTGTTGCTCTCTTGTCAGCTTTTTGTTTAGTTGGAAAAATGGAGTAAGGAATCGACGATACTTTTTCTAGGTCTTTGTTTTTAGAGACATTTAGCTCGGCATTTGATACCTTAGCTTTAAAATTGCCTGTCATTAGCATGTAAAAATTGTGTTCCTGCTGAAAGATCAATTCTAGTTCATCGTACATCTAGAGCAAGACATCATCGTATTATGGGCCTGGGGGAATAAAAAAATTAAGCAAAAGAAGGTTGTTTATTGAGGATCTTTCTGCCTTTGGCAATTTGATTCGAATACGTTGCACATTTTTGGATGAGAGAGAGAGAATATCAAAGGTCCCAGAAAAAACCTATTCTAGAGCAAAATAGAAAAGCCTCCTCTGACATGCACTTTATTTACAGATTGTGCTGGGGCATCGATTACACTGTACGAATCTGTGACAACGTTTGCAGTGTACCATGACTCCTGGAAGCAAAAATTGAGGGTTTTAAATTAGCTAAGGTATTAAGTTTTCCCTTACATGAAACAGCTAGCATTTTTATTGCTATAAAGGTAGTTTGGAGACCTTATTTGCTCAATTTCCATTTAATTCCCCATATAGCCAAGAATGCTTCACACATGAAGGTCTGCAGAGAGACTCATCATAATTTGTATATGCTTCCATCAGAATCAACTTGTATCGAAAGGGAGTTGACAGGATCCTTAAAAGTTATGCTCTCAGCGGAGTAAGTGGACCTATGGTTTGGCACAGAAACAATCCCATGACTAGGTTGCCTTAATGGAATTTCCAAATGCCTACCATGGCACACGTCATAACAATTTTTGTGAAGTCATTTACCATTCATAATGATGGCCGGTATCAGATTAGACCCTGATCGTCTTTTTCTGGAAAGGAAACCAGTTTAATTTCTGCTGAAGACAGAGATTTGGATTTGGGGGTACCTGTGGAGTAGCCATAGTATCCTCTGTCTGCTTGATGGGCTGTTTTCTTTAGAAAATAAAACTGATTTTGATGCTTGAAGAGAGGTATGGAGGCATATCAGGATTTGTTACTGTGATTGTCTGATCGTGGTTAAAGGCAACTTCTGGTGTTACACACTTAGGAGCATGATTTTGGAAAAGGGGGTGGTGATGGACAGAGTTTCTGAATGATGCAGAATACTCTTACCAAGTCAATAGATCATGGTTTTAATCCATCACCGTTTTTTAGCTCACTGCACCATCCCAGCTCAGAACCTGGCTATATGCAAATTAGTCTGTTCCTATCCCAGTGCATGATGGGAACAGGGCAAACCAAACTACCAAGCCAATTCTTATACTGGGAAGGAAACAAGCTTCCGGGGACCGGTTTCTGGCATCACAGCCTTCTTCGGCCCGGCTTGCTTGAATCCTGATGGTGCAATGAGCAAGGGACTCACGTCTGAGTATACCCTCCCACACATAGTGTGGATAAAACCGATTTTGGAAAAGGGGGTGGTGATGGACAGAGTTTCTGAATGATGCAGAATACTCTTACCAAGTCAATAGATCATGGTTTTAATCCATCACCGTTTTTTAGCTCACTGCACCATCCCAGCTCAGAACCTGGCTATATGCAAATTAGTCTGTTCCTGTCCCAGTGCATGATGGGAACAGGGCAAACCAAACTACCAAGCCAATTCTTATACTGGGAAGGAAACAAGCTTCCGGGGACCGGTTTCTGGCATCACAGCCTTCTTCGGCCCGGCTTGCTTGAATCCTGATGGTGCAATGAGCAAGGGACTCACGTCTGAGTATACCCTCCCACACATAGTGTGGATAAAACCGATTTTGGAAAAGGGGGTGGTGATGGACCGAGTTTCTGAATGATGCAGAATACTCTTACCAAGTCAATAGATCATGGTTTTAATCCATCACCGTTTTTTATCTCACTGCACCATCCCAGCTCAGAACCTGGCTATATGCAAATTAGTCTGTTCCTGTCCCAGTGCATGATGGGAACAGGGCAAACCAAACTACCAAGCCAATTCTTATACTGGGAAGGAAAAAAGCTTCCGGGGACCGGTTTCTGGCATCACAGCCTTCTTCGGCCCGGCTTGCTTGAATCCTGATGGTGCAATGAGCAAGGGACTCACGTCTGAGTATACCCTCCCACACATAGTGTGGATAAAACCGATTTTGGAAAAGGGGGTGGTGATGGACAGAGTTTCTGAATGATGCAGAATACTCTTACCAAGTCAATAGATCATGGTTTTAATCCATCACCGTTTTTTAGCTCACTGCACCATCCCAGCTCAGAACCTGGCTATATGCAAATTAGTCTGTTCCTGTCCCAGTGCATGATGGGAACAGGGCAAACCAAACTACCAAGCCAATTCTTATACTGGGAAGGAAACAAGCTTCCGGGGACCGGTTTCTGGCATCACAGCCTTCTTCGGCCCGGCTTGCTTGAATCCTGATGGTGCAATGAGCAAGGGACTCACGTCTGAGTATACCCTCCCACACATAGTGTGGATAAAACCGATTTTGGAAAAGGGGGTGGTGATGGACAGAGTTTCTGAATGATGCAGAATACTCTTACCAAGTCAATAGATCATGGTTTTAATCCATCACCGTTTTTTAGCTCACTGCACCATCCCAGCTCAGAACCTGGCTATATGCAAATTAGTCTGTTCCTATCCCAGTGCATGATGGGAACAGGGCAAACCAAACTACCAAGCCAATTCTTATACTGGGAAGGAAACAAGCTTCCGGGGACCGGTTTCTGGCATCACAGCCTTCTTCGGCCCGGCTTGCTTGAATCCTGATGGTGCAATGAGCAAGGGACTCACGTCTGAGTATACCCTCCCACACATAGTGTGGATAAAACCGATTTTGGAAAAGGGGGTGGTGATGGACAGAGTTTCTGAATGATGCAGAATACTCTTACCAAGTCAATAGATCATGGTTTTAATCCATCACCGTTTTTTAGCTCACTGCACCATCCCAGCTCAGAACCTGGCTATATGCAAATTAGTCTGTTCCTGTCCCAGTGCATGATGGGAACAGGGCAAACCAAACTACCAAGCCAATTCTTATACTGGGAAGGAAACAAGCTTCCGGGGACCGGTTTCTGGCATCACAGCCTTCTTCGGCCCGGCTTGCTTGAATCCTGATGGTGCAATGAGCAAGGGACTCACGTCTGAGTATACCCTCCCACACATAGTGTGGATAAAACCGATTTTGGAAAAGGGGGTGGTGATGGACCGAGTTTCTGAATGATGCAGAATACTCTTACCAAGTCAATAGATCATGGTTTTAATCCATCACCGTTTTTTAGCTCACTGCACCATCCCAGCTCAGAACCTGGCTATATGAAAATTAGTCTGTTCCTGTCCCAGTGCATGATGGGAACAGGGCAAACCAAACTACCAAGCCAATTCTTATACTGGGAAGGAAACAAGCTTCCGGGGACCGGTTTCTGGCATCACAGCCTTCTTCGGCCCGGCTTACTTGAATCCTGATGGTGCAATGAGCAAGGGACTCACGTCTGAGTATACCCTCCCACACATAGTGTGGATAAAACCGATTTTGGAAAAGGGGGTGGAGCATTCCTTCAAACATCGTACAACAGAGTGTCAAATCTGGGGCTTGTGGATTTAACTCAACTCAAAATTCTTCTGAAGAAGTAAGGGGAAATACGGACTGTAACTTCACTCCTTGATCTAAATTTTGCTGAAGAGTAATATTATGTGAATGTATTCCATTGTTTGTTCTCAGAGCTAGCAGACCTTAATAAATGTGTTTCAAATTTTATGCATTTAGAACTTTACTTGGTGATTCTTCGCTTGACTATTCTCCGATTACCACCTTTTCTGATTTTAACTGATCCTGCAACACTCAAAGGGAGAGTATGTTCCCCCAACGGACTTTCTTGTACTTCTAGTTTGTCTTCTTTAATACTTTATTGTTACATTTGTTAAAAATTGGAAAGCAGGGGAGAGAAGGTGCATTTAACCTGGAATTATGATTTTGGAAATCGTCGAAAGAATAATTTACATAATGAGTAGATTTTTCCTTCATCCTTTTTTGGTTTGTCCTATACTAGTTTGCATTGCCCTTGTATCTTTTTTGCTGAAAGGCTCCAACACAATTTTGACACCCTCTGTCACACGTTGGTTTTTCTCCTTGCAGAAGAATTTCTCAGTTGACAGTGACACATCAAAATGTTTAATATAGGCTATCTTAATATTGCTGTTTGTATTTCAAGACTATGATCTAAATTGATGGTTGTTTTTTTCTAAAAGCATCAAGATAGATTCAAGTATTCTTTGGAGGGTTTGCAAGGTGTCAGACAACTGAACATACTCTCCCGAAGTGTGAAACAAAGATTTTAGCGAAAAGGCAGGTGAACTGGATAGGCGTTCACTTTTTATTGACCCATCACTCAGGGAACTTTAAAAAAGTTCTGTTTCTTTAGGAGCTTTATGTTATGTTAATTTAATTTATAAACGTGCACAAATCACCACGTGTAGGGTATCTCAGTGCTACGCAGATCATAGACAGGCTGTCAGACTACATTTTCTAAATTTGAAAGGCTCCTTACATTGCGTATATGGAGTGGGAGCTCTATCCAAAACAGGGGACTTAGGTATGAAAAGGATCTGCCTACTGATTGAGATTTCCTGTTCCATGGGACTGTGAGCTAGGCTTTATCATTAGATCTTAGCGATCTGCCTGGATGGTAGCATACAAGCTTTGAAGATAGATAGCTCATGCCTTTTCCTTACAAGGACTTGTGTGTCATACAGCATACTTTGAAAACAATTCTGTTATGGATCAGCAACCAATGGGTGAATGCAGAAACGGTGCAGAGTCCAATCAAGCTGGTATATTATTTATGAGGCGTGCTTCCGTGTTTTGAATGACTTGGAGTTTGTTAAAGACAGTTCTATTTATGGATGCCAATAAAGCATTGCAGTAATCCAGGTGGCTGATGACCAAAGCTTGGACCAGTGTCTTCCACACTGAATGTGAGAGGAGGGGAAAACTCTCTGTGCAGACGCAGCATATTGAAACAGGTGCCAGTGGTAGTGCCAACCTGTTCTTTCATAGTGAGTGATTGGTCAAGGCAAACACCCACGTTTTTTACAACCAGTTTGGGAGTTGGAGCTATGTCCAATTCAGAAGTCCACCAGTCGGGTGTCCAAAGCCGTTGAGCTTTCCCAAACAGCATGATTTCAGTTTTGTTGGCATTCAACTAGAGGCAGTTAACTATCATCCAGATCGCAATGGCTGTCATATTGTCAGATCTTGATTGAGAATGAAGATTAGCTGCACTTCATCAGCATATGACAGTGGTTCGAAACCAAACTGTTTAACAAGCTTGGTAAGGGGGGCCAGGTTGAGGTTAAAAAGTGTAGGGCTAAGACAAGAGCCCCATATCAAATTTTAAGGTATGCAATTTATAGAAAGCCAGGGGTATATTTACTCCAAAATGAAGTAGCGCTGCGAGCCGTCGTGCTGCACTAAGCTGCGTCATTAGGAAAGTGCAGGAATGCGTCGTAATTACCACAATCCACACATCTCTGTGCTATCCTCTCAAGTGGCTCACAATTGGCTGCCTACCACCAATGCAAAGCGATACAAAAGGGGATGATGGACGGAGTGTTTGAGCAAATCAAACACTCACCCCCAGTCAACTGATCTGGGTTTAATCCATCACCATTCTTTAGCCCACTCAGCCACCCCAGTTCAGACATGGCCACATGCAAATCAGTCTGACCCTGTGCCTCATGGGAACAGTCCAGCCCGAACTGCCAAGCCATGTCTTCCCTGGACCGGAAACAAGCATCCTGGGACCGGTTTCAGATTCATAATCCTCATCAGCCAGGCTATCTTGAATCCAGTGGCCAAGTGAGCAAGGGACTCACGTTAGAGCATATCCTGCCACACTTAGAGCGAACAAAGCGATACAAAAGGGGATGATGGACGAACTGGGGTGGCTGAGTGGGCTAAAGAATGGTGATGGATTAAACCCAGATCAGTTGACTGGGGGTGAGTGTTTGATTTGCTCAAACGCTCCGTCCATCATCCCCTTTTGTATCGCTTTGTTCGCTCTAAGTGTGGCAGGGTATGCTCAGACGTGAGTCCCTTGCTCACTTGGCAACTGGATTAAAAAAAAAGCCTGGCTGATGAGGATTATGAATCCGAAACCGGTCCCAGGATGCTTGTTTCCGGTCCAGGGAAGGCATGGCTTGGCAGTTCGGGCTGGACTGTTCCCATGAGGCACAGGGTCAGACTGATTTGCATATGGCCATGTCTGAACTGCGGTGGCTGAGTGGGCTAAAGAATGGTGATGGATTAAATGCAGATCAGTTGACTGGGGGTGAGTGTTTGATTTGCTCAAATGCTCCGTCCATCATCCCCTTTTGTATCACTTTGTTCGCCCTAAGTGTTGCAGGGTATGCTCAGACGTGAGTACCTTGCTCACTTGGCCACTGGATTCAAAAAAAGCCTGGCTGATGAGGATTATGAATCCGAAACTGGTCCCAGGATGCTTGTTTCCGGTCCAGGGAAGACATGGCTTGGCAGTTCGGGCTGGACTGTTCCCATGAGGCACAGGGTCAGACTGATTTGCATATGGCCATGTCTGAACTGGGGTGGCTGAGTGGGCTAAAGAATGGTGATGGATTAAACCCAGATCAGTTGACTGGGTGTGAGTGTTTGATTTGCTCAAACGCTCCGTCCATCATCTCCTTTTGTATCGCTTTGTTCGTCCTAAGTGTGGCAGGGTATGCTCAGACGTGAGTCCCTTGCTCACTTGGCCACTGGATTAAAAAAAGCCTGGTTGATGAGGATTATGAATCCGAAACCGGTCCCAGGATGCTTGTTTCCGGTCCAGGGAAGACATGGCTTGGCAGTTCGGGCTGGACTGTTCCCATGAGGCACAGGGTCAGACTGATTTGCATATGGCCATGTCTGAACTGGGGTGGCTGAGTGGGCTAAAGAATGGTGATGGATTAAACCCAGATCAGTTGACTGGGGGTGAGTGTTTGATTTGCTCAAACGCTCCGTCCATCATCCCCTTTTGTATCGCTTTGTACCACCAATGCAGGCACCCTTTCAGAGCGGTGCCTGCAGTGCAGGGATTGTCATTTTTGTGCAGAACGGTGTCTCTTCCTGCAGAAAAACAATAATTGATGCCATGTTCCTCCTTGATGCAGCACACATAGATAGAGCATAAAACGAGGAGAAATAAAGGTATTTTTCCTTGTTGCGCCACTTTAACGATTCCACTGAGGAGGCAATAGAATCTGATGCATTCCCAGGTTTACAAAACTTTGTACAATCCAAGGGTGTTGCGCGGGAACACCCACAGCAACACCCATGGAACACCCCTTTCACGTGGAGTAATGCGTTAGCTACTTTCATGCGTCAGACAGGTGCCGGCCATCTGACGTCACTATGGGTGTGTGCGTCGGACGGCTGGGGGCCATCCGATCTGCGCACAGGTCAAATTCCACCGCGGCAGCATGTGAGCCGCGGCGAAGCGGTTAAAGGATGCCTTGAAAATCCATACAGGGTGGCTTTACTTGGCCTTGTAAATATGGTTCAGCATTGTGCTCTACCAGAGTGTAAAAAAAGTGATGCTCTGGTGGCACAGGGGCCTTGTAAATATGCCCCCCAGTTTAACAATCTGGGTTTGGTTGTTTACAAAATACTTGAACCAAGCTGTGCCAAGGATTCCTGACTCATCGGTCTCTGCAGCAATCTGGAATGAGAGACAGTATTAAATGCTGCAGATAGGTCCAACAAAACAAGTAATGAATGAACGTTTTTGGTTACAGAGCATCTTATTTGGTTGGTGACCTCGACCAGAGTAGTATTTGGTACTATGGATTGATTTGAAACCTGATTGAGACAGGTCCAGCAGCTTTCTCGTTTGAAGGTGTTACATGAGTTGGATATTGATTTGACCTTCCAATATCTTACCCAGTAGGGGAGAAGAGAAATGGGCTGATAATTGGCGACATCCATGGGTGGCAGATTGGGCTTTTTTTTAATAGGGGTGACCAGTGCTGCTTTCCAAGTTCCCTATGCTGATGAAAGGGTTGAATAGCAAGCATATGGCGGGGGCAAGCTGAGAGGACATAGTGACAGGGATGTGGGGTGGATAAATGTCTAAAGGAGACCCTAATTTGGCGGCTGCTAGTGCTTTCTGATGGAGTCAGGCGAAAGTGACTTAAAATTGCCTAACGCAAGAGCATTGGTAGAGAGCGAAAAACAGGATCTGAGCTGCTCGCCATCTTGCTCAGTTGTTTTAGGAAGTACTGGTAACTTACACAGAGTTTTTCTTCAAAGTGATTCACGAGGAAGTCACAGAGGACTTATACAGCACAATCTCTTGAGAATAGGCGCGGGGTTTAAGAATGTGTTGAGGACTTTGAAAAGCTCCTTCGAAGAGTTACCTGCATTATTGATTTGGTGAGAGATGTGTGCCTTCATGTTTTTTTTAGTGTACAGTGATACCTCGCTAAGTCTAGTTTATATGCCTCGTTTTCCGCAAGCTTATAGGTTTGACTTGAAGCAGGATTTCACATGAACTATCTTGTCAAATGGCAGGTTTACAGCTGAATGGTACTCTGTTAGAGCTTTGTCTAGATCAGCGTCTGCTGAAGTAGGCATAAACTTAAATTCATTATCAAGAGTCCGGGGTGATTTTGCGCCAGTATCTTGTGTTTTTCTTAGTGGACTTCTGTGTATTTTCGGGCACCTTAGGTTTAGCAAACTGAAAGCGGATTAGGGAGTGGTCTGTCCATAGCAGAGGTTAGGGGGCTTCACAAAACAGAGCAGAAGAGTTTGTGAAAATGAGATCTAAGGCCCTATAACTTTCTGTTGGAGGCCTAGTGAAGTTATGTTATGTTATGTTATGCGTTTTTATTAGGCGCACAGATGCTCCAGCGAAGGAGCGTCCTGGCGCCACGACAAGGTAGCAGCACAACACAACATGACAGCATACAAAGAAAAATTAAAAGCTAAGGGAACAAGAAGGTTTTCACCACCCGGCGAAAGGAAAACAAGTCCCTAAGGGCGCGGATCGCCGGGGGAAGGGAATTCCAGAGCACCGCCGCACGGACTTGGAAGGAAC
This sequence comes from Lissotriton helveticus, assembly GCF_964261635.1. Classification (NCBI taxonomy): domain Eukaryota; kingdom Metazoa; phylum Chordata; class Amphibia; order Caudata; family Salamandridae; genus Lissotriton; species Lissotriton helveticus. Next base: position 1,168,237,055 of record NC_136068.1, read on the forward strand.
GTCCGCCAGCTCTACTACGCTTAAAACGAGGGACAACAGCCAGTTCTAAATCAGCAGATCTTAAGGCTCGCGCTGGAATATAGTGAACCAGAAGTTTGGAGATAATCATGGCTGGAGACCCCTTCAGTATTTTATAAGCAACACAGAGGACCTTGAACTGAATCCGCTGAGCCACCGGGAGCCAGTGCAGCGAGCGCAGGGTGCTGGAAGTGGGGCACGATCTAGGTAGTCCTACCACCGATCTAGCTGCGGCATTCTGGATCCGCTGCAGGCGTCCAATTTCTGCCTGGTTCATGCCTGCCAGTAGGGAGCTCGCATAATCCAGCCTAGAGATGACAGTGGCTTGGATCACGAGTTGCCTGGTGGCAGCATCAAAAAACTTAAGCACAGGACGGAGCCCCCGTAGAATGCCAAAACAACAGGCCGCCGTACGTTTGGTATGACAGGCAAACGTAAGGGAAGGGTCCAACCATACCCGAGGTTTTTAAGCTCAGAAACTGGGGTAGGTATAAGACCCAAATCCCCTGGCCACCATCTCTCTCCCCAAAGTTCCGGTTGTTTGCCAAAGATCATGACCTCGGTTTTACTAGCGTTCAGCTGGAAACAGTTGGACGTCATCCAGCTGGCGACCGCCCGCAGTCCTTGTTGGAATCTGGGTGCATCCACCTCGGAGTTAGGTCAGAAATAAGTTGAGCTACCTCAGAGTTGGTAAAATCATCTCCATGGAAGTTGAAATCACCCAATAAAAATAAATGTTGGGATGCAAGAGCACGGAGAGCGGTTAATTCAGTGAGAAGCTGACTAAAATCTCTTTTGGGTCCCAGAGGTCAATGTACTAGAGCACCCCTCCAGCAATCCTTGAGGGAGATTTCAACCCTAAAAACACAAATCTCTGCCCAATCTGCCTGCAAAGTATCTATAAGCAAGACTTTGATAGTATCTTTAAATATGGTTGCTATCCCACCACCTGCCCTTCTCTCCCTGTCTAGTCTCGACATTCTGTAGTTGTCTGGGAGTGCTAGCGATATGGCTGGTGAGGCTGTAGAGTTCAACCAGGTTTCAGTTAGGAAACCAATCTCAGGTAAATAGTAAGGATAGCAAGTTCCAGATTGTGACTTCATGTTTTGGAAGTGACCTGATGTTACATAGGAAAGCAGTAATGTGTGAGGGGGTGAAAGAGGGCATCAGTAAGGAGGAGAGACATCATGGATCTGCAAAAGTACTAATACTGGAAGTCACTGGCGGCCGCTGCAGAAGCTTTTTGCCAGTTCTTAAGATTTCATTGAAATTTGCATTTATACCGGGTGTGCCCTTCTAGCTGAGGTGGAGAAAAGAGTATTGCACGATGGGCTTTAGTGACAACAGTCATAAGTTTGCTGTCCAGTTTGCGTTATTCTGGCAAGATACCTGTCTCCTGGTATAACAGGAGCTGGGGTCCTGGCAAGAGCCAGGCATGGATGGGAGCGCATAGGCTTAACTTTGGTGCACGGTCGACGCACCCGCTGCACAGTGGTGTCGGCCTCAGTGCAGTTTAATAATTGATTTGTGCAATTATAACAAAATAGTGCAACAAGATGTGTACAGGGAGCATTTCGTGGCGTGATCAAATGTCTATGAGCAATCGCTGGGTGTCGGCGCCGGCCTCATCTTAAGTAGAGGATCTGAGTGTAACAACTAGACTGCTAACACTCTAAGCAGCAAAGCAGACAGAGAGTGAGATCACAGCAGGCTCTCTCCACTCAAATGGTATAAACTGCAGTGGACCGAAGATAAGGTATGGCGAACGGTTCCATTTTAAAATGGATAGTGCAATTAAAACAAATTAGTGCAACAAGATGTGTACAGAAGGCATTTTGTAGCATCTTACCTAGAGGACTGGAGCATTACAACTAGACTGCTAACCCTCTACAGCAAAGCAGACAGGAAGTGAGGTCACTGCAGGCTCTCACCACTCAAATGATATAAATCGAGGTGGACCAAAGTGCAGGTAAAAGAAATGGCACTGTTTAAAAATTGATATATATCTACACATTTTGAACCTTAATTTTTTCAAAACCACTGAACTGATTTACACTTAATCACAAAAAGCACACTTTCTGGGTAAAGATCTAGCTTCCTACCAAATTTGGTGTAATTGCTTCCAACAGTTTTGACTGTAGCACTGTCAAAAATTGCCAATGGAACTTGCAAGCCGAAAAAGTATTTTGGGACCCACCCTGTTTCTCAGTCTCTGCTTGAAAAATCACCCCAAAACTTTCTGGGAAGGAAGTGAAGTGGATGAACAACTTTTTTGGAAGGTTTCATGAAGATTTGTCAAATGGTGCTTTAGTTATTAACTAAACAAAAAACGCTTTTCCTACGGAAAGTCTGACCAAACTATAACAACACAGTGACGACCACCACCATGTAATAAATATAGATATATAGGTATTTAGGTATGGTTAAAAACAATACTTACCAATGTATCTTTGTAGTAAAATACTCCAGATGTAATGACTATGATATAACGACTACAGATATCGGCGAAGTACCCACTGACATTAAAGACAAGCAATGGGCTGAACATTAGGGGTTCTAGTCACAAAGGTAAACATACACATTTGAGTTTATGCTTACACTTTGGAGTAACTTTTCTACCTTTGGCTATTCGCCATTTACAAGTGTAAATTTACTCAAAAGTGCAGATAGCACATCGCCACCCCGGGAAACAGAGGACGGAGTAAAATTTACAAGTGTAAAACAAGCACTAAACATGGCCAAACACTGATACTGCAAATCCTCCCATAGAAAATAGTGGTGGATGGGAACTTGGAAAACAAAATAAATAAATACAAATATATGCCTATCTTTCTACCTAAGATACTTATGTAGCAGAGTTAAAACTTAGGTTTCATATGGCTAGCACAGAAAAACAGGACTAAACACACACTAGGAAGACAATAGCACAATAGGACATTTTCCCTTAACGAAGGTTATTTGCCTACTGCCAGAGTGCAAGTTTGAGGATATTTCAAAAGGGGGTTGGTTGAAAGTGCAGAAAAAAAGACTGAAGTGCCTAGTGTTCATGCTTAAAGATCGGAACAAGATGGAGACTGAGGTGAGCGTACAGGTTTTGTAGGTGTTCAGACCTTCAACATTTTCCAAACAAATGCAAACAAATAATGATAATCACTTCTATTTTGATGAATTTCATTAAAGTGTATCTTATCTGGAGATCCTGAAAATCAGCCTAGAATCCAGCTGCCTCATATAAACACTTTAGAGCAGCAGTCCTTAACCTGTGCTCCACAGATCCCTGGGGGTCCAAAAAGCCTCCTTAGGGGGTATGCAACTCTTTAGAAAATGAAAGAATACAAGCAGATTAATACAGCATATGTACATGGAAAAGCACAATTGAAAATTCTAAAATGCTCTCTAAATATTAAGGAATTTAAATCGGTGACTAAAAATTACGTTGTTATCTTTATTTTAATTTGCGGGAGCAGTGCAAGTACAGCAATCAGAAACTGGTATTGACGATTGGTGGCCTCAATTAAAGCATTAGCATGTGCCAGCAATATGAGAGCATGCATTAGGCGCAAACAAAGACAAAGTGATGTGCTAGAGTTTACCACATTGCTTTGCTTTTTAAAAATACAACTACATTTTAAAAGGTCCAAACTTCCCTCTTAAACTAAAATTTTGATTGTTGCATTTTTTTCATTAGTTAATTAGCTATTTCATAATTTGTTCATTTGTTTGATGTAGATATACTTGTTTCTATATTTTGTGCATTGTTTTGATGTTCAAATCATTGACATTGCTTAGGCAGGGATCCCCCCACACCCCAGCTTCCAGTAGTAAGTCGGTGGGATTCACAGAGTGAAAAAGGTTAAGAACTGCTACTTTAGAGGCTTTACCCTTCCCATCAAATAGGAATCAGGCATCCTAGTCTTGGGGTTTAACTGTGTTGGCCAGGCATGCTCCCACAAAAACCAGGCCCTCTCTAGCACAGTGATACTCAAAGTATTACCGGGGGGCCGCATGTGGCCCTCCCGACCTTTACAGACAGCCCCCTGGTCAACAGTAGTACTGGGCTGCTGTTTTCTCGACTCCGCACTAACGTTCACAAAGATATTAAATAAACAGGCAGGCATTCATATATAGGGTAACTGAAGTAAAAGAAAATAGGAAAAAAGGTGTCCACCACAACTTAACTTTAGAAGCTCCTTCCATTTTGAAAACATCTTTCAGCAAAAGTGTAAAAATATGATAAATTATCCTCAAAATTCAAAAAGTGTATTTCATTAACATGCAGAACCTTTTCACCTTAGCGCATCAGATTATAACAATGCATTGCAACTTTTTTTTTTACGTGATAAGTTTTCAAACATAAGTTTAGAAACAATCATGCTTCTCCCCACCCTGACAGCAATGCCAATAGTGAACTAAGAGGCAACTCAGTTGTTTTGTGCACCCTTTGGGTAGCCTCGGTTGCTATTAAACATAATTAAACATAAATAACATAGGTTATTAAATTAAAGGCAGGAGCAGGTTTTTACAGTGCACATCCTGAAGTCATGTATCTTGAGGTTCTCTTATAAGTGATAATGAAGAAAAAGGAGAGAAGGTGAAATGAAACAACTGCCTAGAATCACACAATTTGGGCAAGTGTGGTAGCTGGGGTTGATACAGGTATTCTGGTCTCACATTATGCAATTCAACCACTACATGTACATGCTTCATGTCCCTTACACTCACCTTACTGGCCCCTGCCCCCTTGACCGCCAACCTGCTGGCATCAATGCGGTCCTCGTTCACATCACAGATCAAACTTTTTGGCCCTTGGGAAAATGTTTGCGAGTACCTATGCAATAGCGGCTTAAAAGGACAGTTAGGTTATGAGATTCTTACTGTAACTTATCTTGGCCTCTCCTAGGAGGTAATTTTTGAACTGAGTAATGGGTTGTAATATATGTGGACAGAAGTGATTAATATTGGTATTTTCTCTTCACTGGGAGGTCTCACCAAGTCTACAAGGCCAAATTAATGGGGCAAAGAGAACCCCAACACGGTTGCCTAAAACTAGAGGAGGCATTCCATCCAGTTTCCTGGTGTTACATCAGTTCCCGTGTATTTGATCCCTGACACAAAGTTTCAGCTCAGGGCATTAATTATGGTCACAAAAAGTAGAAACACCTTCCTGAAGATACGGAACAAATGCTCATGGGTGTGACTATTAATGGTGCCGCGGCTGTAGTGGCACTGGGGCCCAGTGGTGTGAGAGGGCAGCTGAACTTGTATTTTGCTACTCAAACAGCAATCAGGTGGGCCGTAGAAATAGGAACAAGCAAGGAGAAATAAAGATATTTGAATGAATGAATGAAAGAGCTTATAGAGCGCTGGACTCACCCCCTATGCGGTAGTGCCGTGCTGTGAACAGAGGTATGAAGGCTAGGAAAGGGAATCAATTGTTGAAGAGTTCCATTTTCAAGTGTTTCCTGAACGTAAGGAAATTAGAACACTTACGTAAGTGGATAGGGAGCGAGTTCCAATTTCCTGGAGCAAGGTAGGAGAAAGTTCTGCCACAGGAGTGGAGGCTGTTAATCCTAGGGACCATAAGAAGGGTATTCTCCCCAGAGCGCAGTGATCTGCTCGGTAGGTAGTGAGTGATTTTTTTCACCGAATAAATCGGACCACTATCATGAAGTGCTACGTCTCCATTGGGATGGAGTACCATTTTAAAGACATTCCAGGTTTACTACCTAAGGTAAATATGGGATGGCGTCAAAATTTATGGGTGTACGCATGGGAATGCCTATGCTTTACCCATAGAACTCCTTCCCAATGCAGAGTAACGCAAGGAGCGGTTTGCACTACTATACTTTACAATCGATTTACTAAGCCACACAAGGTGGCTTCGCGTGGATTAGTATATCCCACTATATGGCCAGTGTTTCCTTGTGCTCAATAACTTGCCGGACGCAAGGGCAATGCTAGCCCTTTGTAAATCGGTGCCTTGGTCTTCGTTCAGTGATTGATTTTAGTCACGCAGACATTGAACTTGATGCGTGTACTGGGCGTATTGTTCATGAGGGAGAGAATGAGTTTGCCATTTTTGGCATTTAAATTTGTGCAATTGGTTAATCAGCAAAACTAAAGGCTGCTTGGGAGGGATCACTGAAATAATATCGAGTGACAAAATATCGACCTTCAAAAATATCGTTGACAAAATATAGACTGTCAAAATATCGACTTTCTATGTACAAACAGGTAAGTGCAAAAATATCGAGTTTAAAATATTGTTTACAAAAATATCGTTAAAAATATCGACTTTAATAAAAACAATGTTTAATTACATTAATATAAAAAATTAATTACTAAAATATACTTAACAATACTTAAAATAACTTTTAATAATTAAATAATTAATGAAAGTAAATAAATAATATTTTTTTATTCATATTTCTTAAAACATATATATATATATATAGTAACAAAATTTAATTAAATAATAGCCAATATTATTAACGTACAAATACAAAAGAGTAAAAATTACTATTCCCACTCCAGTGGGTGCAACAGTAGGGAAAGCGTTGGATAGCGTAGGGGTTAAAATTACTATTCCCACTCCAAAGAGTGCAACAGTGGATATATGACGTTACAACGCAACTTTTACAACGCACTACCATTACAATGAAATTTTTACAACGCAAAAACTATTACAACGCATGTTTTTACAACGCATGTTTTTACAACGCAGATACCTTTACAACGCATACCATTACAACGTAAGTATTGGTAAGTATATAATAATTTTTTTAATTTAAATTATTTAAAATTAATTTAATATAATTTAATTTAATTAATTTAATGAAAATTTAATTTTACTTTATTTTTACACTGTACCCCTGTACCCCAAAAGCCCAAAACTGACCCTGAACCCTAAAAAAAAACCTTTACCCAAAAACCCAAAACTGACCCTGAACCCTAAAAATACCCCTTTACCCAAAAACTAAAACTGACCCTGAACCCTAAAAATACCCCTTTACCCAAAAAACAAAAACTGACCCTGAACCCTAAAAATACCCCTTTACCCAAAAACTAAAAAAACTGACCCTGAACCCTAAAAATACCCCTTTACCCAAAAACTAAAAACTGACCCTGAACCCTAAAAATACCCCTTTACCCAAAAACTAAAAACTGACCCTGAACCCTAAAAATACCCCTTCACCCAAAAACTAAAAACTGACCCTGAACCCTAAGAATACCCCTTTACCCAAAAACCAAAAACTGACCCTGAACCCTAAAAATACCCCTTTACCCAAAAACTAAAAACTGACCCTGAACCCTAAAAATACCCCTTTACCCAAAAACTAAAAACTGACCCTGAACCCTAAAATACCCCTTTACCCAAAAACTAAAAACTGACCCTGAACCCTAAAAATACCCCTTTACCCAAAAACTAAAAACTGACCCTGAACCCTAAAAATACCCCTTTACCCAAAAATTTAAAAAATGTACATTAAAAAAATTATTATATACTTACCAATACTTACGTTGTAATGGTATGCGTTGTAAAGGTATCTGCGTTGTAAAAACATGCGTTGTAAAAACATGCGTTGTAATAGTTTTTGCGTTGTAAAAGTTTCGTTGTAATGGTAGTGCGTTGTAAAAGTTGCGTTGTAAAGGATGTTTCCCGCAACAGGAGGGAAAGCGTTGGATAGCGTAGGGGTTAAAATTACTATTCCCACTCCAGTGGGTGCAACAGTAGGTAAAGCGTTGGATAGCGTAAGGGTTAAAATTACTATTCCCACTCCAGTGGGTGCAACATTAGAGAAAGTAAATACTTCATATATTAATAAATAAATTACAAAATAATATCAATATAAATTTATTTTAAAATGATTAACTATTTAATATAACATAATAATTAATATATTAAAATTACTAATTAACTATAAATATTTCAATTAGTTACCTATTAATACTAATTTATAACTAATTACCAATTATTTATTTGATAATTAAAAATGTATTTACAATTATTTTATATTAAATACAATTAAATAAATGTTATTATTTCATTAATTATTATTAAATTACTTCCCACTCTATTCCCCTATAAACCCACAACCCGCTACAGGAAATAAATAATTTAATTTAACATAATTAGCAATTAATCAATTAAATTAAATTAATTACCAATTAAATTTTAATAAATTAACAAATATTTTTAATTAACAATTAATTAAATATTACTACCAATTATTAAATTTACATATTTAATTAATTATAATTAAATTACTTCCCACCCTATTCCTCTATAAACCCTCAACCCGCTACAGGAAATAAATTATTTAAATTTACATAATTAGCAATTAATCAATTAAATTAAATTAATTACCAATTACATTTTAAATAATTAACAAATATTATTTAATTACCAATTAATTAAATATTACTACCAATTAATAAATTTACATATTTAATTAATTATAATTAAATTACTTCCCACCCTATTCCCCTATAAACCCACAACCCGCTACAGAATAAAATTACACAATAATTAAAAAAAAATCATTAATTAAAAATAATTATAACATAAAATGACACTTTTCACACATATTATAACATGAAAAAACACTATAAATAATTAAATATTATTTAAAAAACGATATTTTTTACTATCTAGATTATATACTTGGATATTTTCACTTTCTATATTATTTACAGTCGATATTACTTCACTTACCTTAAAAACGATATTTTGGCTGTCTATATTCTGTCCTGTCGATATTTTGTCCAAACGATATTTCAAACTCGATATTCTGTCCAAACAATATTTTGGAGTCGATATTATGTCTGTGCACCGCTTGGGAGCATAGGCTTTAATTGGCAGAATCTGAAATCTGCCTTTCTAATGGCTAACTAAAAAAAAGATTGTGCTCTTGGTACAATCAGTGTATTACTAAAAAACCATACCTTAAGAAAACAGTGTAAACATTTAAACATAACCTTTTTGCACATTTTGCGACAGCCTGTTTACTTTCTAAGTTTAAATCTTTTTATTGGTTTGAAAGACAAAATGGACAAAACAAGATCAATTAAGCAATAGCGCCCAGGTCATGGCCATAAGCAGTTGTGACGCTACACAGAGCATCAGAAGTAAACCAGAAAACATCACTGCCTCCCTCCTCCCCTTTATCCCGCCCCTCCTCCCCCCTCCCCTGTCCCTCCCCTCCACCTCAACTGCCGCCAAGCAGGAACTAAGCATAACGTAGAGCAAATCAATGGGTCTGAGATTGAGTGAGGTCTTGTGATAGCGCAGAGAGGTGCAACAGCCATAAATACCTAGGGCAGGTGAGCTTGCGAAATTCAGAGCACAGCAAAGCAATAAAGGGGGCCACAAATCTGCAAAGCAGTGAGGAAGAGATACGCTCCAAACCGAGCACATACCATAACCTGTGTAGCCACCCCTGCATTGTAGGAATTCTGTCTGAGCCCCAGAGGGACAGTATATTCTGTAATGCTACCCCTAAGGCTTTACCAATTAGCCTGCCTTTGCGGGACTTGAGGAGAAATCTGAGTCTGTCCGAGATGCCCAAAATGACATATTCCAGAAAGAGTAGGATGGTAGTATCAAAGTGTTGATCGATCTTGTCCAGAACCTGTATCCAGGAAGCCTTAAGAGTGGCTTAAGAGTGGGGCAGTCCCATAGGAAGTGAAGCAGTGTACCTACAGCCCCACATCCCCGACAAAAGCTTGGGGAATGGCTGGGGTCGCTCTTATGCAGCCTGGGGGGAGTGAGGTACCAGTACGTCACTATCTTGGTCGTAGACTTCGCACTGGAGACATTGCTTGCTGAGTGTCGAGCCCTGTAGTGAATGTATCCCCATTCTTTTTGAGTCAATGTCCGCCCCAGCTCTGTCTCCAACCTTTTCTGGCCTGCAGATTTGGTCACTTGTTCCTGGAGGCATAAAATGTGGCATAATTCTGTGATAAGTAGTTTAGTAGACTGCTTAGAGAGCAGCCACCTCTCATACAGGGTAAGCCATCTCTCAGCTCCCTGGCGTCCCTTGGGTTGCATCACCCAGTGTCGTATCTGCTGACAGTGGTATCGCTCAGTTTCGGGCATAGTGAAATCAAATCGAAAATCTGCAAAAGACATGGGGCCTTTTACATTAAAAAAATACCCTATGGATCCGGGCCTTCCTTATCCCAGTGACCAAAAGCTGCCTGGTTGAGGCCCAGGGTGAAGTCAGGATTGTTAGTGATAGGGGTTAGAGGCGGTGGGAATGTGGTAAAACCGTTGCGTGTAGCTGCAGCATCCCATGCGTTTAAAGTGGCTCGCACTATTGGAGAGCCATAGAGTTCAGGAGGTCTGGAGGCACTGCAGAGAATGGGAATCTTCTACACGGGGCTGGTTAGCTAGTGCTCACCCCATGAAAAGCCAGTGCTTCTCAGATACCGGTTGAGCCCATTCTAACAGGCAGTGAATCTGTGTAACCTTATAGTAGCAGTCCAGGTTGGGTATTCCCAAACCACCCTCCCGAGGAGGCCTAAAGCTCATGTACCTGCTCATCTGTGGTTTCTTGTCTGACCAGACAAAGGAGGAGAGTTCAGCCTGAAGCTGCTTCAACATGCCCGAGGCGACTCCACAGGTAAGGTCTGAAAGAGATTTAAAATTTTAGAGAGTATGTTCATTTTAAGGGCTTCTACACGGCCCAGCCACGAAAGGCCAAACGGCTGCCATCGCTGTTGGTCCCACCGTGTCTGTGTTAATAAGCAAGTGTAATTTAAGGAAACTGTCTCTGCGGTGAAAACTGATAATGTTATACCAAGGTAAGGAATGGTTTTCTGATCCCAGCTGATGGGGCATGCCTGGTTAAGGGTGACTATAGTTGGTGGCCATAAAGAGAAACCTAGAGCCTGTGACTTGGCCACATTAACATGTAGAGGGCAAACAGCAGTGGGGAGAGTGGGCAGCCCTGTCGCGTGTCTCTAGCGATCAGAAAGGGGTCAGACATGCAGCCGTTCACTCTGACAATGGCCGAGGGGTGGCTATATCCACTGAGCACCCACCTGCGGAATCAACTCCCTACCCCGAACTGCTCCAGAGTGGTCTCTAGAAAGAGCCAGTGTACTCTGTTGAATGCCTTTTCAGCGTCGACAGATAGCACTACTTGTTCCTTTGGCTGGCGATGTGCCTTGTCCAGGAGGTGTAGTAGCCTCCTAGTGTTTTTGCTGCATTGTCTAGTCGCAATAAATCCGGCCTGGTCTGGCTCTCTCAATCCCGGCATTAGCGGGCCTAGTCTGGCTAGTATCCCGGTGAAGATCTTAAGATCGATAGTCAACAGATAGATAGGCCTATATGAGACGCAATACCTACCATCCTTACTGGGCTTGGGGAAACCTACCACCGCCGCCGCCATTGTGGGAGGCATACCTGAGGTGTCTCTAATTGCATTGAAGAGTTGAGTCAATATTGGAACCAAGATTGAGCAGAAAGTTTTATAAAAGATGGCAGTAAACCCATCTGGGCCTGGGGAATTAAGGAGCTTGAGCCAGTGACCCGAATCGAGCTGTCTAAGGAGGTGGCCCGATCTAGCGTTAGGCAGGAGTGCATTATGCCCTGAAAGTACGCCAAGTGGTTTTGTTCTGCTATTTGCTGTGCAGAATAGAGTTTTGCATAGAAATCCCTGAAAGTGCAAGATATATCCGCCTCTCGCGTAAGTTCAGCTCCCCTAGCATCAAAGATCATTGGGACTGCCACTGTCTGGCGTTGCGCATGCAGTGTGTGAGCTAAAAGGCGGCTACATCTGTCCCCTCCTGTGTAAAACATATTTCAGACGAAGGGCAGCGTATTCAGCTCTGTCCAAGTCCAGGTTGGCTAGTTGAGCTCGTGCTGCCTCCATACCCGGGCTCCTATTCATTTGTGAATCCCTTCTAATTCTGAAACCTGCTTGGAAAGCTCCTCCCTTTTCCCCCTACATATCTTGTTGTCTGCAGAAGAAGTAGCTATAAAGTCGCCCCTATCCACTAGTGTGTTTCCTACAGAGATACTATGGAGGTCTCTTGGGTATCATTCACAGCTAAGTAGTCCCCTAGCGTCTTAATGATGCATGCAATTACTTCAGGGCTTTGGAGGAGTGTATCTCTGAGCCTGCAGGAATATGGTGGACAGGAAGTGGGGGAAAATAGTAGAGTTGTGGTCAATGCCGCATGGTCAGATAGCTCAATAACCGAGTCCTGTATGGAATGAAGAAGGGACAAGACACCATGAAGTAATCTAAATGGACATAGGTCCCGCGGGAGTGGGAGTAGAAAGTGTAGTCTGTTGAATGGGGATGGAAATGAGGCTACACGTCGACTAGCCCCAGATTGTGGAACCACTGTCGGGTGCTGTCAGATAGAGCCTCTCTCTGTCCCTGCGTCTGAGCCGAGCGGTCATGTTGGCTGTCAAACACAATGTTCAGGTCACCCCTCATGAGTATTTGCCAGTCTGGGGAGGATGTCAAGTCTGCCACTGCTTCACGTAGGAATGTCTCCTGGCCTTCGTTAGGAACATAGGTAGTGGCTAACATAAGCGTGTGCTGCTCTAAAATCAAGGAGAGTGCCAAAAGCCTACCTCTGATCTCTGATACCTTTGCCCCCACCGCCCCCGGAAAAGTATGGGATATAAGAATAGCGACCCCCGCCCTCTTAGTGGAGAGTGAGGAGAAGTATTGCAGCGGGAAAGCCTTAGAGCGCAATCTGTGTGTGTTGCTGCGCAGTAAATGAGTCTCTTGTAATAAGCAGATATGGGCATTAGAATTCTCCAAGTAAGACAGGATAGCTCTGCGTTTGATAGGATTATTATGCCCTTTCATATGTCAGGTCATAAATTAATACTCATGTAGGAAGATGATGGGGGAGGAATGCGATATAGGTGCGAGGGGATATATCACACCAGCCCTATATGGGGCCATATGAGATCGCAAAGTGAAAGGCCTGGCTAGGCAAGGTCATGTGCATGCATGGAGACCAAGAGAAGGGCAGGGAGGGGGGAGAAAGAACCCATTAAATAAAATAACAACACCTCAACTTAGTGAAAATATTAATGATAAAGAATAGCAAACAGTCAATGTCGGAGCGTGCTGATCCCTGGAGTAATAGTAGAGGCTACCTGTGGCCTGCAGCTCTCGGCTACCCCGAGGCGAAGCACATGAAAGTGTCTAAAATGTCTTTAGCAGCAGGCAAGGGTGTGAACAACAATTGTCAAATCTCTGCCTAGGCAGCTCCATTTTCACTCCGAGGACACTCTTGTGGGAGATGCCAGGACCGCCTGTCGCTCTCTGGCCATAGTGTCCAGATCAGGGCGCATTGATGGACTAGGGGGCTTGATGGTGGTCCATCCATGGCCACTGCAGCATCTGCGTGTGTGATTATCAAAGATATCGTCTTTCAACCTCTAGTTTTCTCCCCTATTGGCTCATCAGATTTTTTAGTTGCCCGCACACTCTCTTTCAGTACTCCGCTCACTTGTGTGCTGATGTACCGTCCTCCCTCTTCTCCTCAACTCTTCCTGCCGAGCTTCCAAGACTTGGTGGCAACCCTGGTCGTAAACAACTCAGCCATTTTGGTATTAGGAGACTTCAACTTTTGGCCTTCAGATCCGGCCGAATGTTCAACATCGAAGGAATTCTCAGAGTCTCTACGTTTTCTCATTTTTTCCCCAGCTGTGCACTCCCCAACCCATTGTCAGGGCCACATCTTAGACCAGATTTGGTCCCTTAACTGCCCAGTGTTGTCTTTGACCATTTCCCCTTGCACCTGGTCTGATCATTTCCTCATCTCTTTTTCGTTACCCCTCAGTTCAGCCCGCAAGCCCTCCCTCCCTAAAAACATCTGGGCGCGCTCCTGGAACCACGTAGATGTGACTTCCCTGTCTGCCACACTTTCCGCCTCCCGCCCCGATCTTCACGGGCTGTCATCTCTCGAACAAGCTGACTCCATCAACTCATGGCTTGGTTCAGGCTGCAACTTAGTCGCTCCCTTAAGGCGTGTATCATCCAGACGCACCAACGACGCAAATCGCTGGTTCAATCAGGAACTCAAAGCTCTAAAACTTAATGTCCGTCGGGCTGAACGCTCTTGGAGGCGGGACTATTGTCCAATACTTAGAAATCAGTACATCACTCTCTTGGCCCAGTACAAAAAATCCATCCTGGCGACCAAGAACGCCTACTTTTCCTCCAAAATTTTAGCAGCTGAAAACCAGTCCAAAGAAATTTTCACTATTCTGCACGACCTTGCATACTCTGATAGGGCCTCCCTCAAACCTTCCCCCTCCCAGCATCTTTGTGACTCCCTCAATTCTTTTTTCCTTGATAAAATTTCCACCATCAAAGCTAATATCCCTCCCCCTTCCCCTTCCTTTGTCATCCCCCATTCTCCCCCCAACACAACATGCCTCAACTTCATCCCCCTCCTTACCGAAGAATCCTTCCTTTCTCTTCTGCCGCTGGTCAAATCCGGTTCCCCTCTAGACCCCTGCCCTGTGTTAAAACCTGAGTCGGGTCGGGGACAATCGATATTTGCCCGGCGGTATTGCCTCTGTGACCCTCTAGTTATTTAATCAATGAAGAGGCAGGCGCTGGAGACTGGAAAGCAGGAAACAAGGTTTTTATTCTCTCCGGAGGAGAACACAGCAAAACGGACAGCAGGTATCGTTCTGAGGTGCTCTAACTTACGTTTGAGGCCTGGCCCCTTATATACAGTGTTTGTGGTTTTTATTACAGTTTACATACATATGATAAAGCTTTGATGTACGGAAAGACACGGAGCTCATTGCAGACAGGAGCGTGACGGCGCTTGCTGCTCTGCTACTTTTAAATTGTTTGAAACTGCTTATTTTGAATTGTTTTTAGGTCGCTTGACCCTCGCTCTACTTCAGCCCCTTACCTGCACAATAATTGTGTCCCTGCACCGCCGCTTGGCGGGTTGGTTCTCGGGGTGGCGGACATCTTGCTCTGGGGTGAGTGGCCCATTACATCGGACAGCGCTGCATTGCGCATGCGCCAGCGGGGGAACGCGTATTTAACGCGAGTCCCCGTTCTCTCTCCCCTGACACGGAGCTCATTGCAGACAGGAGCGTGACGGCGCTTGCTGCTCTGCTACTTTTAAATTGTTTGAAACTGCTTATTTTGAATTGTTTTTAGGTCGCTTGACCCTCGCTCTACTTCAGCCCCTTACCTGCACAATAATTGTGTCCCTGCACCGCCGCTTGGCGGGTTGGTTCTCGGGGTGGCGGACATCTTGCTCTGGGGTGAGTGGCCCATTACATCGGACAGCGCTGCATTGCGCATGCGCCAGCGGGGGAACGCGTATTTAATGCTCCTCCCCTAGCGCAGCGGGATCGCGCAGCGGGCGTGTCCTCGCGTGGCCGGAGTCGTGCCAGAGTCCTGCCCGTCTGCGCCCGTCCGCGCTAAGGACGCGCTGGACGTGGCGGGCTCTGGGCTGCCCTCGTCTATCCAACACCGTTGCCATGCTTACTTATTCCAGGGAGCGCTTGTATTCCATCGGCAAGGTGAGCGGTCATTGCACTCTACAGCCTGTTCATCCTTTATGCGGCCCTTACCGCTGTCCCTGTAATGGTTTAGCGCTTGATCCACCGCTGCTTCTCTCTCGGCTTCTTCCCTCTGCCGTTCGGCGTAATAGGGGGCTACCGCCTTTTTTGCGGATTCTGAATCTTAATGTCAGGTCGATTCTTAGACATCAACAGAATGTGTACGACCTGATTGAAAATGAAGCCCCGGATATTTTGACCTTAACCGAAACATGGCTTCAGGAAGCCGACACTGCCATTCCCAATCTAGTCTGCCCTCTCGGCTACTCCATGTATACTGCGAATAGGCTATCTAGAGGTGGGGGTATAGCTCTGATAGTGAGATCTAGTTTTTCCTGTGTGTGGACCATTCTTAAGATCGCTGGCTGTGAAAGCGCCTCGTTTAAAGTCTCTGTCAGCCCAGAATTTACATTCTCTGGGATGGTGGTGTATCGTCCGCCGGGCAGTGATGTAGCGTTCAGGAATGCTTTCCCGGACACTGTTGCCACCTTGGTCACTGCCTGTGCCAATTTTTCCATTCTGGGCAATCTAAATTTGCATTTTGATGCCCCATCCTGTCTGACAGCGCGTAGTATTCTTACGGACTTAGAGGCCTTTCAACTTTTACAGCTGGTCTCCCAGCCTACCCATTCCGGGGGACATATTCTTGACCCTTTTTTCACCAACTTGACCGAGGCTAAAGTCACGTCGGTGGCTCCTGTAGAGTGGTCTGACCATTCTTTGGTTTCCATCTACTGCCCTATGACTTCCAACATTTCCACCTCTCCAGCCAAGCAGGTACCCAGGAGACCCTGGAGTAAACTCAGGCTGGATGACTTTTACCATCTCCTGTCAATGGAACCTTTGGGCCCATTTAACAACGTAGAGGAGGGATATGATCTCTTCTGCTCTTGGCTCACTAGGACTCTGGATGTTTTGATACCTGTTGTAACAACGAAGATCAACCCTCGAGTGTCAAGCCCCTGGTATGACGACGCTTTGCGCGCTCTGAAGGGAGCCTGTAGACGGGCGGAGAGGGCCTGGCGGAAGACATATGGGGCTGAGCAAAAAGCTACTTATGTCGCATCCGTCAAGCTCTATCACCGGGCCATTTGTCGTGCCCGAGCGGCATTTTATGCCAAGGAATTCCGGAACAGCACTAACCCGTCGAAGGCTATCTTCAAGGCGGTGAAAGATCTTATGTCTAAGCGGCCTATTTCTACGGCTGAGAGTTCTGTCACACATTGTGAGTCCCTTGCTTCCTACTTCTTGGGTAAAGTCCAGTCTATTTATCGGACTTTCCCGAGTACGGGTATAGCACTGGGTAGCCCCAAGGGGACACCCTACCAGCCCGCTCTTCTCACTCTTCCCCCTCTCACCATGGAAGGGTTTGATAAACTTGCTACGCAAGTTAAATCTGGGTCCCCATCCGATCCAGTGAGGCCTGCCCTCTTTCGAGATCAGACCTTTGTGGGACGTGTGGCTATACGCTCTCTTGTTAATCTCTCCTTAGAGACTGGGGTCGTTCCTACCAGCTGGAAACAGGCGGTGGTGTCTCCGATTATTAAAAAGCCATCTCTTGACCCGTCTAAGCCGGAAAGCTATCGTCCCATCTCGCTGCTGCCCTGGCCAGCTAAGTTGACAGAGGCCCATGTCAATCTGGCCCTGTCTGAACACTTAGCCCGGTCCAATGCCCTCGATCCCACACAGAATGGTTTCCGTGCTGGTCACAGCACGGAGACTGCCCTTCTGGTGATGGTGGAACATCTCCGTGCAAGGTTGGATGCTGGACAGACGTCGGCGCTGATTTTGTTAGATCTCAGCGCCGCATTCGATACTGTATCGCACAGCATCCTCCTTGGGCGGCTCGAGGAGACTGGTATCGGCGGCTTGGCGCTGCAATGGTTCCGCTCCTTCCTAGACAACCGCTCCTTCTGTGTTGCCATCCCTCCGTTCAAGTCCGGGTTCCAGCCTCTGGCCATGGGGGTTCCGCAGGGATCCTCGCTGAGTCCCACGTTGTTCAACCTCTACGTGAGACCGCTGGCTGATGTCGCAAGGCAGTGGGGCCTAACCATGGTCTCATATGCCGACGACACACAGCTGGCGGTTACTCTCAGCGGGGATGCGGAACAGGATGCCCCCAGGTTTCAGTCCGGTCTGAAGGCGGTGGCCAGCTGGCTGACAGGTAACTGTCTCCAGCTTAATGCCACAAAAACAGAGGTGATGGTTGTCGGGAAGGGAGTGGAGCTCTGGGGCGATCAGTGGTGGCCTTCGGAGCTTGGCCCCACTCCGACCCCAGTGCCGGAGGTGAAGAACCTTGGGGTCTGGCTAGACGTTGGTCTTACATTTATAGGGCACACCAAAAAAATCGCAGCCTGTTGCTTCGGTCTCCTTAGAGGGTTAAGGCCGGTGCTTAAGTTCTTTGATGCCCCGACTAGACAGCTTGTGGTCCAGGCAACCGTCATCTCTCGTCTGGACTACGCCAGCTCTCTGCTGGCGGGGGCTAACCAGGCTGAGTTAACACGCCTGCAGCGGGTGCAGAACGCCGCGGCAAGAGCCATTGTTGGACTTCCTAAGTTCTCCCCGGTGTCTCATGTCATCCGCTCCCTGCACTGGCTCCCGGTTAGGAAGCGTATCCTCTTCAAGGTCCTGTGTCTGACCTTTAAAATCCTTAGAGGCATAGGTCCTGAGATCTTGGCCAACTCTATTTCCTTCTATGTCCCTACCCGCAACCTTCGATCACAAGGTCAGGCCCTTGCTGTTGTCCCCAGATTTAGGCTCAGCCGGATGGGAGGCCGTTCCTTCAGGGTGAGAGCTGCGTCAATCTGGAACACCCTCCCTGTTGAAATTCGGCTGATAGAGGACTTGCTGTCGTTTCGTAGAGCCATAAAAACTTTCCTATTTTAGCCCCTCTGTTTTAGCACTTTTTTGTAGCATTTTTGCCTTGTTGTGTTATGACTGCTCCGTGTCTCTGCGCCGGGATGCTCCTTCGCTGGAGTCGCTGTGCGCATAACAAATTGTTATAACATAACATAACATAACAAAGACATTCCCGGAATCCCCCTTCGGGCCCGTTCCCACACATATCTACAGTAGAAGTCCCCACCCTGGTCACAGCAGGTGATGACTATCGCGCAGCTGGATATTCCGCCAATTCATGGAATGCGGGGTTCGATCGGATCTCATGGGGTGGGGGCTTTGATCAACTCGGGGGTCCTTTGATGAGGGAAGCTTTCTATTGCACGGGGAGGGGCAAGGGATAGTATCGGCAGAGCTGGGTGTCGGCCTGGGAACGGGGAAGACAAACGGGCACACGGGGAAAAGGGGGTTTGCATCTAAGGGCCGGGGATCATGAAAGGGAAGAAGGGAGGTGTCGCGCTGGGAACAGGATGAGGGCCTGGGGCAGAGCAGCGCCGAAGAGGGGTTTATGATTCAAGGCAGGTGCAAGCAGGGGGTTGGTCAGCGTGCAGGCTTAGTGAGGGCGAAGGGCTATGTCAGGGGCCAGCGGCATGCGAAAGGGTTCGTTCTGATCAGGGCATCTTAAAATGGCGGGTGCGCACGACAAAAGTGTGGCATCAGGGGAAGAGGCAAGATGGCGCAGATAATGTTCACCAAACCGTACTAATTTTCAACAGTCCTCCCTTTAACATATTCAAGACATCTTGCTGGTTCATTTTCTACTCTGTTCTATTGTGGTGGGCATGAGAAAGAAAACGGTAGGAACCCTAGATGAAAAGAGTTGTAAACAATACATTTTGAGATTTCTAGTTTTTAGGAGGTGGACCTATTTGATAAACTTTGATAAACTTGTTCAGCAGGAAAGTCATAGGAATGCAATACAAAAACGATTCTGTAGCGAGAGCAGCAAGTACATTTCATAACGTGGACTGGCAGGTTGTTACATATATCAGATTCGGATTGGAGCATGATCAATACAATGGCGGCTCGGAGAGAAATGAGGCGCAGCAGAAATGGTGATTGAGGACGTCAAAGTGTTCGTAGTTAACGAGTTCTCAGTATTCTTTGTTGTCTTTTCGTTGGCGCTGTGGAGCACCGGCGATGGAGCTACGGGTCCAGCTCTATTCTAGGTCTCGCGTTGCAGGGCACGACCTTTCCCTCGTATTCCTGGTCGGAAAGGTCCTTTTCGCCCTGTGTCCTTTGAGGTGATTGTCAGAAAGTTCAGATGGAAGAAGAGCGTACAAAACAGTCCATAGGGTAGGTCGGAGGAAAAGGGGGATGGAGCAAGGCCAAATTAGGAACAAACTAGGGGAACGAGAGACTTCAGATGGGCGGGCTCGTGACCGAGTCTAGAGAGCGGGGACCTTTCGGCACACATTCGGACATAGAGCGGGGGCATCAGGTTAGCCCTTCCTTCTCACTTTGCTGGAGGTAGTGCCTCGTCCTGTAGCTCTGTTCTGTCGCGGTCTCGCCTTGGCCCATGTCGCAGGTGTTCCATAGTCTGCAGTCAGGCCTCGTGCTCCCACATCCGGTCCTTCTCTCTCCTGACAGCCGTACCCTTAAACGAGTTTGAAAAGACAGTCTTTAGAGAATTTGCAGAGGAAGGTAATCACAAAAGTCTATTTCTCTCCCAGCTTCAGACAGAAATGAAAACGTCCGTTATTTTAGGGTTCACAACTAACATATAAATGACCGATGACGGGCCTGTTGGATGTACTATGACTTTCCTTCATAATTATTTATTACAGTTTCGACAGTTTATCTGATGGAGACCCACCTTCGTAAGACGGGTTTGACAAAGATATGCCGTTCTCTAGGGCTTTATATTTACCAAGGGTACTGTGTGCTATCGACATGGTACTAAACAGGTATTTTGCTGAGGGACGAACATAGGCTAAACACTTCTTTTTATCAATGCGTCCTGTTTTTCAACTAAACATTTTTCACTTTCGGCAGGGTTCATTTCAACTATTTCTTCACTTTGGTCTAGTCTTTTAACCTTGTAAAACATCATTCTGGTTCCTACGTAGCTTCCTACGGCCTGATTACTTAATCAGAAAAGACAGGGGTTTTATGGGAAACAACTAGGGACATAGAAAAGTTATGGTAAGGGCGTAAATCGACCCATCTCTCACAACCGGGAGTGAGGGGTAGTTTCATAACTCCAGTTTGGAGCGGCTGATACAGGGGATGTAACAGGGGTGATCATTTTTCCTGTTTGGGTATTGCGACAATTCGGGGCGGGGAGGGTCGCGTATTCTGAGGTCCTTTTTTTTATACCATAGGAGCC
This sequence comes from Lissotriton helveticus, assembly GCF_964261635.1. Classification (NCBI taxonomy): domain Eukaryota; kingdom Metazoa; phylum Chordata; class Amphibia; order Caudata; family Salamandridae; genus Lissotriton; species Lissotriton helveticus. Next base: position 1,168,257,871 of record NC_136068.1, read on the forward strand.
GTTGACATGTAATTCCCTTATTACGGGTCAGATTAGGGAACCTTTGTCGTCTTACCTGTCCTTTCCCTTACGGCCCAACCTCGGTTCATTGACTTCTAGCGGAAAAGGAGAGGTAATGACGCGGTCTCAGGGTGATTGTATTAAAGACAAGTTTTTGTGCAAATACTGACGGTATTTGAAGCCAATTAGGTGGTGTGCTAGGGGTGGCAGTCTGCCAATTTCGGGGCTAATCACTCGGAAGAGTGGGAGTGCAAAAATAGAGGGAGAGAGAGAGAGAGAGAGAGAGAGAGAGAGAGAGAGAGAGAGAGAGAGCGCAACGGCAGGCTAAATAGTACACGTGCAACAGAGAGGGTGGCAGTGTATTCAAGAAAGGCTATTTAGTGCATTACACAGTAAAGGACATTCACGGGTCTGCGTTAGAATCTTGTAATCATGCAGTTTGAGCATTAGACAGGGTAGAGGGGACGTGCCTTGAGAAAAAGGAAAGAAGAAAGGAGGTACCATTTTGTCGCACTTTCTCGCATTCTCTGTCCTTCGACCAGTTGGGTCAACGCCTCAGTCACACACACACACATTCTCTCATAGTTTCGCATCATACGTGACATGGGTTCATTCGTGTGGTCTGGTTTAAGGGTGATCACTTTTTATCAGGTCATACTAATTTTACGGGTTTGTTCGATACGTGAGTAGTTAGTAGGCGTGCTTAGGCACCACCTTGCAGCGCTAGTCTGCTTCGTACATTTAGACATGGCAAGGCTTCAGGTCTTCGCCATACCTCGGCTGTAATCTCTGATGTAACCTGCAGAGGGAGAAAAAAGGGGGTGGGGGAGACAGCATTCGCGCATATTCAAATACATGGATTCATAAGTCCTTTACTTACCTCTTACTCGTCTTTCCTCCTCGGGGCAGAGTCCCGGGGGTATGGTTTCTGGGGTCGGGAGGGGAGAGGGGCAGTGTGCCCTTATAGGTCGGGTGTAGGAAAACGTTAAGAAGAAAACCAAAGATACCTAGTGTGAGGTATCCAGTTGGTAGGTGCATCTAGCTATCGGGGTCCTTAAATCTCCTTCAACGTTGTGACATTCTGCGGTTCATTAGTTCTTTGGTCAACTCTGTTCCCTAGTACCTTCGAGCGTTGTACTTAATAATATTTACATCATTTCATTTCACCCTTCTTTTACATTCCCCATTTACACCGTTCGTTTTACCCATCCTTGGAAGTCGAGGTCTTCCTCCATGCGAGAGTTCATGACTCAGTCGCGTACTTTGAAGGCAGAGTGTCGTGTTGTCGATCCGATCCGACCTCCAGGGCTGGGCAACCATCTTTCTTTTTTTTTTTTTTTTAACCTTAAAGAGAGAGCAGAGTAGGGTGCACAGAAAAGAACTTTCCCACCGATCCCACATTTTTTTAAAATAAAGCATGCAATACCCGTCCATAGTTTCGAAAACCTTTATTTGGCAAAATCATTTCAGCACGTGGATTATGAGGGTGCGGTCGTATTTGGCCGGACGTGGCAATGGCTAAAGTGCGTACAGTGGGGGTGTCGTCTTGCAGCAATAAATACATTGGAAAGTTTTATTCATTCATTTGTAAGAAACTAAAACGTCTATTAATTGGCTGGGGGTTCGGGGGCATTTATTTCATAATTTAGAAGCATAATCATAATAGTCGCAATCAGATTTCCTATATGCATACCGTATGTGTGCGTCATAAATGGGGTTATACATCAGCAACGAAAATATAATACACCGCACATCGACATTTTTAACGGGACCCCTTCACAATGTTCGTCGAGTGAACTCTCCTTGTCTTTTCTAGCCAAGTGTACGAAGGATCATATAAGTCTCAGAACATCAAGTTTGTATTAGTGCGAAGGAACACCACGAGGTGTTCGGAAGTCCCTCTTGATACCGGAGCCATTTTGGGCGGGGCCGGCTCAGTCCGGAAGTAGCATCAGGGGGAAATGTTTCCCATTACTGGCAGTTGGACCAGAGTCCTTTTCGGCAGTTCTAGAATTCATGCTAACAGAGGGAGTGGCAATGTCACGTTTATTTCGTTGGCGATCAAGGCAGCCGTCCCTTACCGGAAGCCTGCAGAGGCCGAAGGCTTCGCCGAGGACCTTTGTAGAATCTTCAAGGCTGCGGAGATGCTGTCGGAGATGGGGGCTCGTGCCCCAGTGGGCAAGTGTCCGAGTTATATTGCTGGTCAAAGTTACTCTAGCGGCCGGGGCCCGCCTTCCAGCGGACCCAGACGCCATTTTGAGGCCCTACAGGGGCCACTCTCGTCGAGTTTGCAAGAGTGGAAGAGACCCTTCGGAGTGAAAGGAAGAGGGCTCTGTTTTGTGAGAGCGGGACGTTCGGCTGGGGTGCAGCTGTGATGCCCCCACCTGGGGGCGAGGGAGACTCGTTCGCGCCGTCTCCTTCTTCCGGGGCACCCCATGCTGCTCTTTTTCATCGGCCCGCACGAAGGTCTCTCCCCATCCGGTGCTTCTCAAGTCGTGTGCTCCGTGCCGTGGGAGTATGGCCATCTGTGGCACACACTCGGTGCTCCGCAAGTATCGGTGCAGTCATTGCAGGTTCAGTGTTCCGAAAATATGGGCACCATTGCACGTTCGGTGCTGCGCAAGTATTGGGGCACCATCGCCTGACTGGGGGTGTTCGGCGTTGGGCCGGGGGGCTGGGAGACCTCCTATCGGTGGAGGTGGGAGAGGCTCGTCCGCGTCGCCTCTCCCTCCCAGCCCGACCTGGACGCATTCCTGCAGAGGTATGGACAGGGCATCCCGCCGCCCAGAGCTGCTGCGGTTGTTACGGAAGGGAAAAGAAAGAGGTGCCTCGTTCTTCTCTGGACATGTGGCGGGGCTACCTACAACTGCCCAGGCTGCTGGCTCCTGCCTCTCCTCCGGCTCCCCCATACGTTAAGATTTCCTGACCAAGAGTTGGCAGCAGGGCCCGCCTTATATGGGTTGCCGCTGGTTGGGCGTAGCCGTAACCCTGCCCTACTTTGGAAGGTTCCAGAATGTGGGGGGGGCGAATGTTCTATCGACTTTCATGTTCTACAGTTTACCGTTCTTGTTTTTCTAGCGTTATTGTGTTTTCTCTTGCCTGTTATGTTAAAATAAAAGTTCGTGTTTATCAGTGGCTTACTGATTTCGTTTCCCATTTCTTTCTTTCCAGGTTGTTTCATGCTAAAATTTCTATTAACATAGTTTATGTAACATGGAAGCACGTGCAGGGGGATGACGCAGATTCATATATTACGTACACACAAACTCAGACGGGGGGGTAGTAGAAAAGTATGACACGCAAGATCCGAAGACAAACATAAAACAGTGATTATTTGGCCAAAATTATCTTTTTCCGTCTGTTAACTTAGAACTAGGCTGGGTTCCCGTTTTTATATTGTCCGACCTAGGAAAACTCGAACATGCCGCTGAAATTGTTCTGGCGAAATCTGTGCCATCGGGCATAATCGAACGTGGTGGTTCTATCTGGTCTGTCCATGTGAGTCTGATTCTTCTTTGTCTCGCGCCCTTTCCCTTTCTGTTGGCCTGTTACTCCTGTCGGCCCTCTGCCCCTACTCACGCTCAGTAGAGTCGGGCATTGGGCTTTCCAGTGTCCGACATATCTACAAAAAGCACATTGGTCTGGCCCTAAGTCTGGCCGTCCTGTGCGTAGTGTTGGGGGATAACCTTCGGGTCGTGGTGTCCAGGGGTTGTCCTGTTGATATGTTCCTCTACCTGCTCTGTCCTCGTCTTTTTTCTGTCGTTGCATTGCCTCTCTTCGCCACATACCGAGACTGTCGAGCATAATAGGCGTCGTCTTATTATTACGAAGGGCTATTTCTAACGTTTCTATTTTATCAAGGTCGAAGGATCCTATCAGTGGCCACTGTTTGTCTTGACTTTCTTTGGTATACCTGTGCCACAATTTATTATAGGCTATGGTAACTAATCCATAGTTTATGAACATGTCCTTATTAGGGGTACCCTCCAGCGGGGCTAGATGATCCACCTCTAACAGACGGTCCGGGTTGAACCAAGTATCAATCAATGGGGAGAAGACAGACATGACGGCTCGCAACGAGGGACAAAAAGTCAGCACTGCCTATCTTATCACTGTGTGCAAAGACTAGACAGAATATTTCTATTCTACGTTGTTTGCAGGCAGTGAATACCTCATGAACGAATATCAAAGAATAATCAATAATAAAGAACAATCAATGATAAAGAACTAGAATAGAATCAATGGGGAGAGTAAGCAGGGGCGCAAAAGTCTGCGTCCTCTACCCTTTCACTATCCGTAAAGAGGAATCTGTTATTCCCTGTTTGCAGACAGAGAATCTCCAGAAGACAATCTGTGAACCGCAGTTCGGGGTCAAGGAACCCAGTTAATCAGTGTGGGAGAGGGAATCTCCTGAAAACCGTTAATAAATAATAGAATCAGTGGGGGAGAAAAATAGGTACGACGGCTGCGTTACCTATCCTTCACTGTTTGCAAAAGGGAAAGAGCCTACTGTTTCTCCGTGTGCAGACAGTGAATCTCCAAATAAGTCAAATAACGAGCAATACTAGTATTTAAACAATCAAGCAATTATTTCGCACTTGTCGTGTTTACACGACCTTACCCGGACCGTACGGACAGTTTCTTGTCTTCCGAATCCAGCGCCCGTTCGTCCTCTTTTTCTCGTATTTCTCACGGCACTCCTAATGGTTCCCAGTCAGGACCGTAGATCACTCGAGAGAGGTCTGTTCGGAGCTAGTGAAGTTCGGATGATCGGCTGCCAGACGAGGGTCTATTGGGCAAGAGCTCTCCCGATCGTTGCAGTCGTTCACTCTGTCGTCGGGACCTCTCCCACTGGATCCACGAGTCGCTGATGGGCCCCACGCTTGGGACGCCAATTGTTAAAACCTGAGTCGGGTCGGGGACAATCGATATTTGCCCGGCGGTATTGCCTCTGTGACCCTCTAGTTATTTAATCAATGAAGAGGCAGGCGCTGGAGACTGGAAAGCAGGAAACAAGGTTTTTATTCTCTCCGGAGGAGAACACAGCAAAACGGACAGCAGGTATCGTTCTGAGGTGCTCTAACTTACGTTTGAGGCCTGGCCCCTTATATACAGTGTTTGTGGTTTTTATTACAGTTTACATACATATGATAAAGCTTTGATGTACGGAAAGACATTCCCGGAATCCCCCTTCGGGCCCGTTCCCACACATATCTACAGTAGAAGTCCCCACCCTGGTCACAGCAGGTGATGACTATCGCGCAGCTGGATATTCCGCCAATTCATGGAATGCGGGGTTCGATCGGATCTCATGGGGTGGGGGCTTTGATCAACTCGGGGGTCCTTTGATGAGGGAAGCTTTCTATTGCACGGGGAGGGGCAAGGGATAGTATCGGCAGAGCTGGGTGTCGGCCTGGGAACGGGGAAGACAAACGGGCACACGGGGAAAAGGGGGTTTGCATCTAAGGGCCGGGGATCATGAAAGGGAAGAAGGGAGGTGTCGCGCTGGGAACAGGATGAGGGCCTGGGGCAGAGCAGCGCCGAAGAGGGGTTTATGATTCAAGGCAGGTGCAAGCAGGGGGTTGGTCAGCGTGCAGGCTTAGTGAGGGCGAAGGGCTATGTCAGGGGCCAGCGGCATGCGAAAGGGTTCGTTCTGATCAGGGCATCTTAAAATGGCGGGTGCGCACGACAAAAGTGTGGCATCAGGGGAAGAGGCAAGATGGCGCAGATAATGTTCACCAAACCGTACTAATTTTCAACACCTGCACATATTCTGAAACAGATTTATTCTGTTTGTGCCTCGCCCCCTCTCACCCTACTTAACAGCTCGCTATCACAGGGCATCGTCACCCACCTCTCAAATCGGCCATCATCCTACCCATCTTAAAAAAAACGGAGCGGACCCCTCAGTACTTGTCAACTATCGCCCCATCTCACTCCTGCCCTTTTTGGCGAAGGTGCTGGAGCGTCACGTAACCAGAACGCTCAGCACCTTCGTGGAGGAGAATGGGGTATTGGCCCCCCGGCAGGCGGGGTTCTGACCCTCACACTCCACGGAGTCCGTTGTATTATCGGTTCTTGACAACCTCAGAGAGGGTTTGGACACTAACCATCCCCAGGCCCGGGTCCTCCTCGATCTCTCCGCCGCTTTTAACACGGTTGATCATTGTAGGAAGGTGGATATCTGACTATGGTTACCCCCAAACTTTTTGCCTGGTGTTTAGCTGGTTTTTGACTTTAGTTGGCCTGGGATCCTGCTATTCAGGGCCCCAGGCTAATTGCTCTCTCCTTACAATGGACTCCATGTACCTTAGGTACATACACCATTGGAATTGGCTCACCTTATTGGCCCCTGTAACAGTGTACCCAGGTACCCAGGGCATAGGTGCTTCCAAGGCCTACCAGGGACTGCAGCACGTATTGTGCCACCCCTGGCCTGGCCTCCATATTTGACACAACTGGCTGATCACTCAGCTGGGGTAAGTCGGTGTAACCACCCCTTACTTAGGTGTAGTATGCCTATACCTAACCTAAAATGGACACATATGTTCCTATCAGCCACTCCTATGGAAGGCCTCATCAATCCTGGAGGCAGAGTGCTTGGAAATATGTGAGATAGTGCTCTGGCATGAGCTGAGCCTGTCTGCAGCTTTCGGAACCATGTCCTTTAGCTGTTTCATGATACTGCCATACCATATACTCTTAAGTGCATTATAATCCTCGCGGTTAAATGCTATCTTGGGTTTAGCTTTATCAAAACATGTCGAGTAAGGTGTCATACGAATTGGAATACTACCCCCTCGCCAGTTCTGGCGACGGGGGTAGCATTCCACCCTTCTAGAGGGACACAACATGTACCTAACCTGAACCCCGGTTAAAGTTAAACAGAGTCTCAGCATCACAAAATGGATGCTGCCACCACAGACACAAGTCTGACCTCCTGATGCTGGGAGTCCTTCCAGCGAGGGCAGCTTGGACAAAGGGTTTCCCGCCTTGGGAGGTGATAGCACCACCCCAGACAGGATTTTGTGTATTGGGTAGGACAGGGCTGAATAGAATCAGACATGCCTGGGGCACACAAGGTGTCCCTGTGCATAGGCCAGTTCAAACCGGTGCTGGGGCCTTCCAGCCCCAGTCCTGGTGCGAAACTGGACAAAGGAAAGGGGGTGTAACCACCCCCCTTCCTGGTTCCACCCAGAGGAGGGACCTAGTAGGTGATCCGCCCCCCCAGATTCAAATAAGAGTGGGAGCTGTGTCCTGAGACTTCAGATCATCCTGAATCAACTTGAAACTAAGAAGACGACTGGACTTCGACATTCTGCTGCACAGAAGACTGAAGAGCATCTCCCTTGTGGCCTAGGAGTGGCCACCCTGTGAACACAGGCACCATCCAGCAACTCGACGTCTGCTTTGCCGCCGCCTCCCGCCGGAGCCCGAGCCCAGAGCCTGACAAGACCCAGACTCCCAGACTTCTCACAGCCCGATCCACAGTCCCTGCAAAGAAGGGACCCGTGGAGGCACCGAGAGACGTGGGACCGGACCTCTTGAAAGACCCCTGAGAAGCTGACTGCGCAGTATCCGAGGCACCCTCGACACTGTGCTTTGGGGTTTGAGAAGCCCCAACCTTGAGCAGCCCTTGCACCGAAGATCAGCCCCCCAGCATCTCCACGATCTGCGTGGGGCCCTTTTGCACCGTGCCACTCGACACGCCATCCTGGCCACTTGCCACATGGCTAGCGGCCATCTTGGCGACGAAAACGACAAACTACACTGCTGGTCTGGTTGCTCCAGATTGGCCCTTGCTCTCCTGAAAAGGAGCACCCGCTCTGACCTTGTTGGTCTGAGTGAGAAGCTTGAATCACTTCCTGCGTGGCTTGCTTTAGCCAAGACCTGTTTGCTCCAATCAAGTTGCCGACACCGCCATCAGCGAGAGCCTTCGTGGGACAGCTCGTGACCAACGCCTGGACGTCCTTGACCTCTTCGTGTCCACGTGGCTGCAGAGACAATCTTCACAACATCACCTGTTTGCACCCGACATCGCCTGGTTCCTTCCTGGTTCCACGGTAGTCACTGGCTAGTGACTTTGAACATTGTCCCCCTCTGCTTTCAGGTCTTCATCTCTTCAGATCCACCCTTGGATCCACCGGAACTCTTCACCTCGAGCCGCCTGCAGCATCTTCAGCTCCAAGCACCATCGACCTGCGTGACGAAACCCGACACTACTTCGACCCTGTGCACCCGCTTCCTGTGGGTGAGGTAACTCAGCAACGCCGGTGTTCCCACACTGGTATACACCTCTAGTGTCTGTGTCTAAAGTTTCATCCTTCTAGGTCACTCGGAAGGTTCCTTAATAACTAACTTTGTAACTTTTACGCACCATTGACATTGCATTGGTAATGCGTGCACTTTCCGCACTGCACCCGAGTCCCGCGGGCCTTTCCCGACTTCTTCACTGCTAGTCCCGAACAGCTCCAGCGATTCCGCAGGCCCTAGGCCTCTTCACTTTTCCCATAGTGGTTCTTATACCACTATTTTAGTATATGGTTTAGGTGGCCCCTAGGGCTCATCCATAATTGTGCAACTTTTGTATATTTAAACTGTGTTTTGTTTTAACGCATTTGCTTCTGTGCTCATAAAGAGTATCAGGGTTATTTGTAGAAATAAATCTCTATATATTTTCAATATATATCTGTGTGGTGTCCTTTCATTTGGTATTCAAGGGGATTGTGTATGGTAAAACAGCTTGCTTCACATGCCTTTACAGAGTTTAGCCTAAGACTGCTTAGTCCATGCTACCCCAGGATAGCTTGTCTATAAGGTTGACTTTACAACCTGCACAAAGGGGGTTGCTTGGCATGGTACAAGGTGATCACTAGAACTAGTGAGCATCATATACCAGGCCAACTTCTCACCGCTGAAAACCAGTCCAAAGAAATTTTCACTATTCTGCACGACCTTTGCATACTCTGATAGGGCCTCCCTCAAACCTTCCCCCTCCCAGCATCTTTGTGACTCCCTCAATTCTTTTTTCCTTGATAAAATTTCCACCATCAAAGCTAATATCCCTCCCCCTTCCCCTTCCTTTGTCATCCCCCATTCTCCCCCAAACACAGCATGCCTCAACTTCATCCCCCTCCTTACCGAAGAATCCTTCCTTTCTCTTCTGCCGCTGGTCAAATCCGGTTCCCCTCTAGACCCCTGCCCCGCACATATTCTGAAACAGATTTATTCTGTTTGTGCCTCGCCCCCTCTCACCCTCCTTAACAGCTCGCTATCACAGGGCATCGTCATCCCACCCCTCAAATCGGCCATCATCCTACCCATCTTTAAAAAACCCGGAGCGGACCCCTCAGTACTTGTCAACTATCGCCCCATCTCACTCCTGCCCTTTTTGGCGAAGGTGCTGGAGCGTCACGTAACCAGAACGCTCAGCACCTTCGTGGAGGAGAATGGGGTATTGGCCCCCCCGGCAGGCGGGGTTCTGACCCTCACACTCCACGGAGTCCGTTGTATTATCGGTTCTTGACAACCTCAGAGAGGGTTTGGACACTAACCATTCCCAGGCCCTGGTCCTCCTCGATCTCTCCGCCGCTTTTAACACGGTTGATCATTCCATCTTATTGTCCCGTGTCAGAGCGGCGGGAATCGGAGGATCGGCCTTGGTCTGGCTGTCCTCCTTTCTGAGTGACCGCACCCAAGCTGTGCGCTTGGGTGATTTTTCAGCGGACTTCCAGCCGGTTAAATGTGGGGTCCCCCAGGGTTCATCCCTTTCCCCGCTGTTATTTAACCTGTATATTGCTCCCCTTATCTTTGCCCTCCAACAGCTGGAGGTCTCTATTTATAACTACGCGGATGACCTCCAGCTAATTTTTTCCTTATCTTCCTCCCCAGAGTCCATCTCTAACTTTCAGTCTGTTATGACTTTCATCCGGGACTGGATGAATTATAACCACCTGAAGCTCAACCCCGACAAGACGGAGTTGGTGCTGACAGGTGGTTTCTCCAGTCCCTGGTCCTCTTCCTTTTGGCCCCCCTCGTTGGGTCCTCCCCCAATCCCATCCCCCTCTGTAAAAACTCTTGGGTTTAAACTGGATCACCAACTCTCACTTCACTCTCAAGTTAGCACTGTTGTGTCTTCGTCTTTCCTCTCACTTCGCACCATTCTCAAAGTCTCTCGGTTCTTCTCTCTCCCCGCCCTCAAACTTATAGTCCTGGCACTGGTTATCTCCCGCCTGGATTACGGCAACGCCCTTTATTGTGGTATGCCCGCGTACAGCGTGCGACGCCTCCAGCTGGTCCAGAACCAGGCGGCTCGCCTGGTTTTCAATCTATCTAAGTCACATCACGTCACTCCCCTCCTCAAGACCTTACACTGGCTCCCCATTCATGAACGAGTCCAGTTTAAACTAGGATGCATCATCTTCAACGCCCGGTCCGGCTCAGCCCCTGCCTTTATCATGTCTGAAATTCATTCCTATGTCCCTCCCAGGGAGCTGCGTTCTTCCACCCAACAATTGCTTGTAGTCCCCCGTTTCAAACGTAAAAAGTGGGGAGGCTCCAAATTTTCCACACTCGCCCCTGCCTTCTGGAATTCCCTTCCGGTCCACCTGAGATCCTGTCCCCAGTATACACTCTTTCGCAAGGCACTGAAAACTTTCCTTTTCACACAAGCCTTCTCCCCTTAAACCTCCTTTTCCATGATCTGGTCTTCGATTCCTCCGGGGTTCAGTACTGTACACCGCCATGAAACCGCTAGGTGTACGTGCGCTTAAGAAATATTTTAAACTCAAACTCTATTCTGCTGCTACTTGTCCGCTGTAGGATCTTCAATGTCCAGAAGTTTGTAAGCGACAGAGAGGGAGCGAATATGTCTCAGTTCCCCTTTGAAATGAAAAATCAGCCTGAAGGGATGTCCTCAGGAGTACTTGATGCCAGCTTCTCAAAGGTAAGAAGTGATCGGGTCGAAGGTTTTGAGCTTGAGTAGGGTGGAGGCTGCCAAATCTTGGAATAGCGTAGGCTTTGAGCCTTCATAGGTAAAGTCCGTGCAGCATTGAGCCTTGTGGAGAATTTGCTCTGTTAGCTGATAGTCATGGACACAATTCAAAATGTCCGTTGGGGGAGCCGGGGCCGCCCTCCTAGGGCCCACTCTGTGGATGCGATCCAGTTTGATGGTGAACTCGGGAGATTTGCCCAGGACGGAGCAAAAGAGGCCCACCATGAGTGCCTCGATGTCGCCGACCCCCTTGCCCTAAGCCATACCGCGGATGAGGAAATTTTCCCACCGGAAGCTATTCACCAGGTCCTCTGTGCGGGCTTGGAGGTCGAGATTCTGTCCCTGCAGCTCCAGGACTTCCTGTTGAAGGTTCTCAAGCTCTTCGTCTCGCACCACTTCATGCTCTTCTAAGGTGTTGATCCGTTCCCCCAGGGAATCCACATCGCAGGATATTTCCCTCATATCCGCTGATAACTTGTGCTTCATGGTGGACAAATCTTCACGGAGTGAGGAGTACAGTGACTCCATGAAGGATCGTCCGAGTGCTTCGCTGTAGGTTGGCCCTCCACCTGCTGTGCCGTCTACTTGAGCAGCAGGTCTTTCACAGATCTGTCTTTCTTGCCTTTTGAGTCCGCCATTGCAAAGTACCGTTGGGGTCACCCTGGGCGATTGTAGGCCCAAAGCGAAAGGCCAAGCAGGCAGGACGGTGTGGTGCAGCGCTAGTAGAGGTGAGGTGTTGCTGAGCTGTCGCTATTGCGGTGGTCGCTCCCCGCACAATGCGCCACAGTCGCTTTGGGCTCTCCCTTCGTGCCTCCCTTAAGTCACCAATGGGGGGGGTTTAGTATTCGTCCAGTGCTTCGCGCCGGGGACTCTCTGTCATGGTGCTACCCTGCCCAGTGTGATCTGAGTCGATTGAGCCTCCTTGCAGGCCCCTCCTCCAGTGGGGCCTGTGAGCGATGTATGTGCCTCCCAGAAGCCTCAAAAGGCTGTTGGTTGTCCACCTGGGGGGTCCTTTCTTCCTGTGGCCATGGGAGGGGAGGTCTTTGCGGATGGAGCGGCTGCGCAATCGGCGGATTGCTGGTGTGAAGGCCCGCAAAGCCGGGGCCTTGCGGAGATCATGCGGCCCAGGCTCGTCTTCGCAGCTGCAGATGTGGGCCTCTCAGTTCACGGCCGACGCTGCCGCCCGGGTTGTGTTGTATGGCAGTGGCGGTCCCCCTACCAGTCACAGGGGATTGGCGGAAAGCCTTCCGCCGCGGCCTCCCGTCACGTCTCGGACCGCTCTGCCTCGGTCCCGAAGCTGCCTCTCTTGTCAGGACTGTGCCCTCGGTAACCTACCAGAATGATGTGCTGCCCTTTTTCCAAAGCTCAGGCAAGCTCCGGTGCCCAAAATGCGAAAACGGGCCCCCGGCGGGAGCGGAGAGCGGAGCAACTGCGTCTTACCAAGACTTGATCTTGGTCACGCCCCCCCCACCCCCCACCCCCAGCCTGTTTACTTTTTGTGCAATCCATCATATCATGTTTAGTGCATTTTTATTAAACCAATGACTCACTTATTCACAGTGCTTACTGTCACCAGCTTGGACCTCCTCAGTCAGGATTCAAATCAGCAAACCTCCTGTTACACTCACAGATATATGAACTTATTGCATAAAATCAATAGAACTGTCCTCCCATAAAATTGCATATTCCACAGAAAATGTATGGTGTATTTATGTTTCATATAAGGTGTGTGCATTGTATTTTATACGCAGTTACCTACAGGCAGGGCTTTAAGTGGGCTGGGTCTCACCGGTGCTGAGCACCGGCAGTTTTTTATACAGGGCCTCAAAACGGGTCTTTATCGGGCTCTGTTTTGTGCCCTGGCACAGGTGGTCCCGGACTGCAGTGACAGCAGGCACATCGATGTGCGCTGCTCACTTCTCATTAATGGAGAAGTTACGGCATGACGTCATGCCAGGTGAGCGTTCCATGGGAAGGGAACTCCTTTAAAGAGAGTCATTTTCTCTCTGGATTTCCCTTCTTTTTGAAACTCGGGAGCAGCAACATTGTCGTGGTGTCACCAGGGCTTTAAGTGGAAGATTTTTCAATATTATATACAAGCCATAGTTGTTGCTTCTTTATCTTATGCAACTAACAACTATTGACAAAGCCAAAAGTCCTGACTTCTTGTAGGTAAGATGTTACTTGCTGTTTCATATATCTGGTTTCAATGACAGAAACAGGAAAATACAAGTCAGGTGGCACATTATGTTAAGCACAGATTTCTAACTTATGTGTTTTAAGCCACTCCTCTATTTACATTGGCCACGCCCCTTTGAGGGACCCCCCCACCCCCAGTTTTTTCATCCCACTTAAACCCTGCCTACAGGTGAAAGGCCAACAAAGTAAATAACCTTCAGAGTGCGGCCGAATCCAGCGTTACCGTCATTCTCGTAATGAGGCTCCCTTGTAATCGGCAGTGCATGGCTCAGAGTAACTCTCTCTCCCTTGGTAATTTTTCCTCACTTTGCAAGAGTCAGACATTTTTTCCTGGACGGCTTCCGGTCTAATCTAATACATCCTAAAAGTGGTGAAATGTGATACACGTATGAAACATGTTATTTGTAAAACGGTTTTCGCTGGCCAGTGTCTCCTTTCGTTTAGAAATAGCGCTCATTGATTTCCCGCCGCCGAGCGAGTTCCGATCATATTTTGGATTTAGCTGGCTACTAGCCTGCAGATCGTATCACTGGCCGCGTCCGAAGGCATTTCGTTATTAGCTGGCACATGAGCAATGTTGAAAAGGCCTGTCGAGTCGATTAAGTTCTTTTTATTAAACCTGTTTTCGTTTTTAGTTCGGACTTTCCTATCCCATTGCCCCCTCCTTAGCCAAACGTAAATCAGACATGCTCACATGAACAGCCCGATGCCTTGTTTCTTACGGAAACTTGGCTGCATGAAAGATTAATGGCGGTGTATCTTTAGCTACACCCATGGCCATTGGAATTATGCGGCAGCAGAGGGCCAAATGATGTGGCAGAGTTGAGTAAATTATGCAGCAAGAAAAAAACAAATTATGCGGCATCATGTGGCACATTTTGTAATAGTATTACTTCTTTATTTCATCATTTTTAAACGTGGTAACACCCTCTGGGTATTGGTTGCATCTCATCAGTACCAGTTTAACATCCAAATAGAGCAAAAGGCAACAGAAAGGTGTACAGTCCAGCTTTGCAAAGAGCCGTCCTCTGCGCAGTAACACGTTTCATCGCATTTTAAATGACTTTTGAACCGTTGGAGCTAGAAACTATATATTTTTTGTTAATGCAGATTACGGGGCAGATGATGGATTATGTGTCAAATCTATAATAATGCTAAAACACAGCGGCCGCACAATCACATAATTCCAGTGTCCATGGCTATACCGCATGGCTACTGATTATCAGGAGGGACAGGTGCGCTAAAAGGGGGCGGGGGAAGAAAGGGGCGAAGCGGTTGTACATAAATCCATACCAAGATGCAAAATCTCTAACGTTCAAGTTACTGACTGCGAGGTTATCTTAAATTCATACCTGTCTTCTTACTAACAGGGGCTTTGGTATAGCGACCCTGGGCAGTGTGTAATACGTTTCTACAGGCCCTTCCTGATGTGATTGCCGGACAAACCCTCAGAACTGCAAACTTTACCCTGTTTGGAGGTGATATCCAATGCCCTCCGATAAACAATTCCATTCAAGACTTGGCTGCTCTGCAATTATTACATTTGGGTAAATTACCTACAGGTAAAGTAGGACAGATATTGGATCCAGTTTTTTCCAATATCCTGGACTTGACGGTAGGTGCCCCCTTGCCCATGGTATGGACATTTCTATCACAGTAGCGTTCCCTACTGTAAACACTATGACATCTACTTTGCCCAATGTCAGGGTGTGATGGTCCAAACTTGATCTGTCTGACCTGGTTGGTTTGTTACAATCTTCTAAGCCAGACTTGGGAGACACATTCATTGAAGCCAAACATGAATTTAAAGTGTGGCTTTTGGCTGCCTTTGGCAGGACTGCCCCTTTAAGTGCCCTCCCGGTCTCATCCCCTAAAAAGCCAGCACTTTGGTTTTATTCTCATCTTCGGGACCATAAATAATAGGTGCAAAATGTTGGAAAGAATGTGGGGAGTCAAAGTATGATCTGGGCGGCAAATGCGAGTACAGATAAGCTATACAAAATTATCATAATATTATTAAGAAGCCCAGGGCCACCTTTGTTGCTAAAAGGTTTATCTTCTAACTCTATGAAAGAAGTTTTTTGCAACTTTTAAATCAGTGCTTGGTTGATCATCTATGCCAAGCGCAGAGTATCGCGAGGCGCGCACTTAGGACCCGGCACCTCCGGGCCCCGCCCCGCAGTTGTTATGGTTGGACGGCCGGGCGGCCAATCGGCGGCCGGCCGCCCCTTTGACTTCCGGGTCACGGGAGGCGACGCACATCCGGAGTGGTGAGGGGCGGAGACCTTTGGCCTATTTAGGGTCAGGCACCAGTGACCGGGGTCTCTGTTCCCTCCACCACTCCGAGACTGCGTGCTGCCCCGTTGCTGCCTTCTCCGCGAGGCACGGCCTTTGAATTTAACTTATTTAACTTTGAATTTAACTATTAATCTCGTGTTCTCCACGGCAGCAGATTCGGGGCAGTCGGCGCGGATGGGTCCAGCGATGGGATGCCAGGACTGAATTTAAAGTGGAAGTTTTGAAACGAGCGGCCGGCTCGGGAGGTGAGGTGTCGGGTGTCCCTGGGGACCTCGGGCAGCCGTGGGAAGCGGGGAGGGGGGCAAGGGAGTAGATCTCAGCCATCTCCTACCGCCTGCGGCTGCCAGGGGTTTTTGTTCCGGAAAATAGTTTGGGCACACTCCGGCATTTCAGCTCCCGACCCAGGGCCCGGGGGAGGTGAGCGGAAACGCTGCGGGCCTCATTGTAAGGAGCATTGGGGCTTTGGAGGTGTTTGAACAGCTCGTAGTAGCGGGATTAGCAGCGCATTGCGTAGCAGGATGCCCTCAGGTTTCAGCACGAGCTGGAACAACCATGGGACAGCGCTTTAGATAGGAACACGCTCTGGCAAAGTGTCGCAATAAGTCTGAATTTTACGTTCTTCAACATTGTCGGTGTGTGGAAAGTATGCGTTCCTGCTCATAATTCTGTGCCAATAATTGAAAGATGTAGATTTATTTCAAAAGTCGGGGCTTTATGATACGACGCCGAATGTTTTAACAAGCGCGTGGAATAGGTTGAAAGGCTGAGGAATTGGGAAGTCGCCAGAAAAGTAGCAATAAAGTGCTCCTCTTTGTTAAAAAAGTATAGAGGATTCCAAAATTAATTAAAAAAAATTACCGAAGCGCTTCCTTTCTGTCTTGCCATTTGAGCAGTTGTCGCCTCGGTGCAAACAGCCCAGCCGGTTAGAAAGGTCAGAGAGTTGATGCCCCTGGGTAGAGATCTGTGTATAGTCATATGTTCTTAATCCTGTTCCCGCCTAAAAAATTG
The DNA here is from genome assembly GCF_964261635.1 of Lissotriton helveticus. Classification (NCBI taxonomy): domain Eukaryota; kingdom Metazoa; phylum Chordata; class Amphibia; order Caudata; family Salamandridae; genus Lissotriton; species Lissotriton helveticus. The sequence continues at coordinate 1,168,274,369 of NC_136068.1, forward strand.
GTAATGTGTTAAAACCACACCTGCGGAGTCCGAGTACAACAATGCAGACCATAGGTCCGTAATCCGTTTGTGAGTGTAGCAAATTCATGCACCTTTTATCGGGATATGTGTCCCAGCAGGCCATGCGTTCTAAATCACAATAAAATAGCCCGGTGTACTGAAGACTAACTGCTTTACATGTTGTGAGGTTTGTGGGTAAAGTAGCTAAGAGGGCGTTAGAAAGTAGCAAACACATAAGCGTTTGAGCAGGCTAATTGTGCTGAAATTTGGCTGTGATTGAAAAGGTGTGCATATACTTACTGCATTTAAAGTCTATATTTAGTGCATACTAAGCCTCGCGTTAAATGTGCAGTTCCAAAAAATTATAAAATAGCTAAACATGATGTGTTTTTGTTAATTAGCAGGTATATTTCGCCAAAACTACCGTTAGTATGGCAATTTGTTGATTAATTTGTGCATCATAAGCCATTGTGCTTGAACTAATGAGGCCGGTGTAGATGTCGCTTTCAGAACATTGAATGAATACGATTTGGTGTAAATTAGGGGAAGCGCACAACCTAACTATTTACATAGCGGATTAAATTTAGATTTCGGAATGCGGATACATGTGCTCCAATCCCGCCTTGGCATTCAAGCAACAAGCGTGGGAGTCTAGGCAAATTCGTTTCTCTTCCTCCACCTTAAACTATGGATTTGTATATGGCAAAAGAGTACACTCTTCCTACTGAAGCTCCTCTCTGCAGTCGGGCCTCAACGGGCTAGTCTTACCTCACTTCAGCAACACTAAAATGGCCTTTTGGAAAACCTGCTTGGTGGCCTTGTATCGAAGTTATGCAAGAGCCCGGGAGCATCTGTGGGAGCATCTAGACTAGAGTCCTAAACCGGGATATGGTTTGCAGCACTCATCTTGTTAGGGTACAGCCTACGACTGAGGGGGGCAGTGGCACCTCAGTAGGTATTCTTGGCCCCTTCGAGGGCATCTATCTAATTAGCAGCCCAATTTTAAATCTAGTAAACACACAATTACGGCGGCCATTTGCTCTTTCCAAATACATTGACATATTTTCAGATGACTTCTATATTACGATGGTAACATTACCATGTTTAATTTATTTGTATAGAGACTAGAACACGTTGTAATAGCTCTGTCCTGTCTACCTCGTAACAAAGGTTAGGGACGCTTTTTTAGCAAATCGCATGTAATTATAGATAGGTACATTGAACTATATACAGCTGTAAATAGACTGTTGACTGACTAACTAAAATCAGCACGGTAAGGAAGTTTAGCGGTGTCCGTGGCGCGGATTGGCTCACGCACCCACACGACAGCTTGACCCTCCCAACAATGTTGAAAAAGTGTCCTCTATTGACTAGATGGGCGGCAATAAGGTTGTAGGCAGATGCGCGCATATTCGTGTGTTTCACACCGCTGAGTTGACAGCCGGGTCATGTGATCTTGAGCGGGTCGCATATTTCATAACCGCGCCTTTGACTTGTGTGAGCCTAATTCTCCACGGTGTCCGACATAATCCAAGTTTCACCAGTCTTCTCCCTGACAGGTCTCGCGAAGCCACCTTCATTACTAAGCGATCCTCAACTGGAGCGCGGCAATGGCGTGGAGTCTTGCCGCATGTTATTTGCCGATCTGCTGTGGGTGTGAAGGAGTCCGAGTTGTGGCCTGTTTATGCCGTATGTATAGACAACAAATGTCACATGTGCTGAAGGTAATTTCCATTTTATGTGAAAGTGTGTGAAGGGGATGTACACGATGGCTAAAAAATGGAAGGGTAGCGATAACAATGCCTGTGAGTAATGGAAGCAGGCGCTCAGTCTACGTCATGCAATCATTGGCCTTGTGGCAGGGGGCGCATAGCGAACATCACTGGTGCCAAAGGTAATGGCCAGGTTGTATGAAAATGTGTGGAGGAGAGGTGCATGACTGCTAGAACACTCACGGCTTCTGAGGGGAAGAAAATGCTGTGTGTACTGATAAAGAAATGGGGGGTGCAGTGTGGCTTCCCCTGGGATATTAGTAATTTTGAAGCAGACAGTCAAACAGGATGGGTGTCACCGCTGCAAAGCTGCCAGAGGGTGTGATTCACCCATGGGAGGCTAGCCCATTCGAGAAGGGGGGGTCCTCGGGATAGGAAAGCATTCTTTTGATAATAAGGAATCTAGGCCCCTTAGTGCAGTCATCCGGCCATTCGACCCCCCCCCCCCATAAAGGGGCATCTTACCCTCATAGTCAAAGAGCCACAGGCAACATTACCTGACTTACGCTAAGTTCTTGGAATCAATGACTGTTTCATAGTGAAACCCGCGTCCAGCAGCTCGGGTCTTCCCCTTGGCTGGATTCTGAATTAGCCAGGAATCGGGACTTGACTGGGGGCGTGACTGGGATGGGAGGCCTCAGGCCACGTTCGCTGGGGAATCACACGGGGAACTCGTTCCCTCCTTAGTCGGAATATGTGCAGATTTATCCAAGTGAGAAGGACGTGGAGTTAAATAGTGTCTGCCAAAAAATCTGATTCGCTCGGAGGCTGATCAGCTCCGTTCCTTGTTTAGAGTGTGGGAGGTCTTGTGGCTCTCTCTCAGAACTCGACCCCCCGGCAACCCGCGAGGGCGGCCGGGAAACACGGTCGTCCGACGGTTATAAGAAACACACTTGACAGGAATGTTGGGGCCAAGAATGCTGTCACGGTGGCCATCGAGCGTTTTAATTCTTTTTATTCTCTCCTGTGCAGGGGAAGGCCCGCAACTGCGGTGTGAGTGCTGGGGGCACTCGTTCGTGCGTTACGCTACGATACAACTATAGCGGCGGCGAGCGGCGAAGCCGGGAGGCTGGACGGCTGGGTTGCGCTCAGTGACGGGCCGCCTGTGTTGTATCCTGCACCAGATGGTCACCGGTGGGGTGAGGTATCACATGAATGGAGTGCGGTCACCGGACATGGTGAGGCGACCCAGGGAAGAATTCGGCAGGCAGTGCTCAGTGAATGGGCCGCTCGTGTCGTACTCTGCGCAAGATGGCCGTGGTAGACCGGGGACACCTGGCGGTCAAGGAGGCCTTACTGGCAGAATTTGCATGGTCGGGGCACAATTTTCCACCAACTAGATTGGCCTGGTCAGGCATGTTGTCAGGCAGGTCATGGGGCCCGGAAGACGGCCCAGTTCGTTGAACGTCCACTAAGCTGACTAAATGGAGAACTGGCAAGGCTGTGCTCAGTGAAGGGCCGCTTGCGCAACATACAGCACCGGATGATTTCTGGAGTAGCAATGTACCATCGTCATGGGGTGCAGCTGTCGGACTCAGGCACAGATACTTCTAGCAAAGAACTTTGGTTGTTTATTTTGAACGCAGGTGGGGAGGGTGGCAGACCTGAGGGCCTTGGCCACCCTTGTGGCGGAAGTGTGACCTGCGAGCAGTAAACAGTGATTGAGGGGAGGCCGATTGGCGGACTCCATAGGCCAGCTCTGAGGGGGGATATGGTAAGCTCTCCGCTGGGAGGAAGTCACCACCGGCTGGGGTGGCTAGGGCGACAGAATTCGAGCCTCCTGGGCGTCCCAGGGCAGCCGGGTGGTAGAGGGGGGGCCCTGGTAATACCGGACAAGGACCAGGGGTGCGGGCCCACCACTCTAAGGGGCAGGTGCACGGCACCTGGCGTAGGTTACCCAGTGCGAGATGCGAGCCAGATGGGGCTCCTCCCTTAGGGCTGGGAATGTAAGAGGATCATAAGAAATCTTGGAAAATGTGATTATGAATATCAGATATGCATGTTATTTGCTTGTCATGTTTATTCAATGTACTGATTAAACATGGCCTTTTTTACCCCACAAGAATCTCTTGGTTATTGCAATGTGGGGAATTATGCATGTCTGTGTTCATGTCAAGGGGGAGGCGGGGGCAGAACTGGAGGGTACGGGTCCTAAAAACCAGATGGTGCCATCATCTATCCCCTTCTGTATCAAACTATCCAGATTAGTTTCAAAGAAAAACCTTGACATCTATGCTACTTTTTCAACTTAACTATTACTCTCCAACACTTTGGCTACTTTAACATCATCTAGGCCTCTATGTGACACCCTCTCTTCTTTCCTGCCTATAGAAGATGATGTTTTAGTAGAACTGGCAAACACTTGTTAAGTCGGGTTCCCCGTTAGACCCGGTTGCCTTGCATTTAATAAAGAGGCTGGCAGTCGTACGTCCCATACCTAGACAGCTATTAAATATCTCACTATCCAAATTCCAGAAAACTTGCAATAGTTAAACTCTTAATAAAGAAAACCTACTCTTGATCCGGCTGTAGTGGAGAATTACAGACCTATATCATTGATCTCTTTACTTGCTAAGGTCTTAGAAAAGCATGTCAATCCGCAACTGTCGTGTCATTTAGAGCAGCACAATCTTCTCCATCTCTCCCAGTCAGGCTTTCAACCTCGCTATAGTACTGAGTCTGCCGCACATGCAGTCTCTGAGGAATTTTAGAGGACATTGGACCAAGGTGAGACAGCAGCTATAATCTTGCTTGACCTCAGGGCCACCTTTGACTCTGTCTCTCATAGTATTCTGCCTGATAGATTGGAAGCTTGCAGAGTCACCGACCAGGCTTCGAAGTGGTCCACTTCATTTCTTCAATGTCATTGTTATCCGGGTATTGATAAGCCTTTCTATTTGGATGTTCTTCCTTTGGTGTGTGCAGTCCCTCAGGGGTCTTCTCTGAGCTCCACATTATTCAACAAATATGTCCCCCCACTAGCGGATATTGTGCAGTCCTTGATCTCCTGCGCTGATGGCACACAGTTGGTGATCTCTCTCTTCGGATGGAGGTAACAATGCTTGTCGTTAAAGAAGGGTCTTTTAGCTGTGGTGGAGTGGAGGGGAAAGAGCTGCCTAAAGTTGAATTGGAGCAAAACTGAGGTCACGCTAGTAGACAACAACCCTCACTGGTGAACGTCTGATAGTTGGCCGAACTGTCTCAGACATCTATATTCACCTAAACCTCTAATTAAAAATCTAGAGTTTTGGTTCGATGATAAGCTAACATGTGAAGCAGAGGTAAAAAAAATTGCACCCTGTTGTTTCGGCCGTACAAGAGCTTTGAGAAAGATTTTAGCAACTCTCCCAAGTGCCATCCAGAAATCTAATTCAAGCTATGAATACGTCATGTCTGGACTGTGAAAATGTGCTATATTTAGAAGTCACTAAGGCATTGCTAAACAGATTACAGATAATTCAGAATGTAACATCCTGACTGCTCCTCAGTATTCTTCTGTGGGAGTTGATGGCCTCTTCTCTTGTAATGATGCGCTGGCTACATATCAAGAAGCGAGTACATTTTTAAGTACTCTGGGTCGCTTTTCGGGTATTTACCAACACTGGGCCAGTCTTCCTAAAACCTCTTGTTCAACTCTACACTCCACACGGAGCTTTAAGATATTCTAACTTCAGCCTGGCTGCAATGCCCAAGACACATAAATCAAGAACTGGTGGGCATTCCTTTGCCTAATTGGCCCCAATTTATAGACCTCCCTCCCCTATACTATCTGTCATTCTTCTAACGAAAAAGTGTTCCCTCCCCTATACTATGCGACATTCTTCTAATGAAAAAGTGTTCAGAATAACTTTGAAGATCTGACTATTCCAACATCAGTAAAGCAATAAGGGGCATATTTACAACTAAAGTGGCGGAGCGCGGCGTGAAGCCATGAAGGCTAACGCCGTGCTCCGTCACTTTAGAAATGCAGGGCTGCACCGTATTTACTACAATAGAGTGCAGTCCTGCTTTTCTCCCTGCGCTGGCGCTAAATTTTGCTGCCTAGAGCCAAGGCAGGAACCCTTGTACCATAGTGCAAGTATTCCTGTGTTGTGGGAAATTCTTGTTTATATGCAGGAAGTGATGCCTTCCTACACATAAGCAATCATGCATGGCGTTTTGCTTTTTAGGTCTCGCCTGTCAATGCGCATGCGCATTGAGCAGAGCGAGACTATAGGGCTTTAAACAAAGTTTACCTAACTGCGGCGATTTGGTGCTGTGCCCGTGGCTTTTAGGTCAATGCGCTTGCGCATTGACCTAAAATGCGCGTGCACATCACCAAATCGCCGTCTGTTCCCTCTGCCGCATTCCTCCCACACCTTTTGAAGTGAAGCTTAGCTTCACTTCAAAGGCCCCGGCTGCTTCACACCCACATGCCGCTCTACCCGCTCCGCCCCCTCCCCTGCCCGCCGTGTGCATTTCTCCTCCCCCCTCCCCACAGCAATGCCCTCCGCCGTCTCTCGTGTTTCTTTTGACTCGTTTTCGTTAGGGTTGGTGCTGTCTTTTCCTGCTGCTTCACACCACCTTTTGCAACAATACTTGTGTCTTGATTTGGGATTTTATCTTTTTACACCGAGTTGCAATAGGTTCGTGGTGAATTCACATGTTATATTGTTCAGCAAAGTGGATTATTATTATTCCAATCTGTAAAGTTGCAAAACAACCCCCAGTAAGAAACGTGAAACTGTAACTCGGGTCAAGAACTGCATCTCCGTCATTACCGCATGCGTTCATGCTTCACCGTGTCACTGATTAAGGTAAATCAGCAGTTAGCTGTATCTTTGAATTTGGAGCAAAATGTCATTGGCAAACCTCTATTTTTTTTATTAGACTGCATCATCTAAAGAGCTCCTATGCAGAGCGAATAATCATGTTATGCCGCCTCTCCCGATACTAATTAACTGGAAGTTTCTACTAGACAGCTTTGACTATCTATCCCAGCTGATACAATGTCAATCAGAAAAGTGAGCGAGTCACGGATTTTAATCATAACTATTTTTATAACCCTTTTAACAAGACATGGTTTTATGGGCAACTCAACATTTCATATAAAAAAATAGGAGATTAAATTCCTGCTGCTTCACACCCTCATCGTCTACACACACACCTACAAGCATTCCTCCAAGTTGTCTCTCTCTTCAATCATGTGTGTTGTATCCTGCACGAGCGCCGCGTCAGCTGTGACCCCGCTCTGTGCATGTGGACGCTGTGAATGTCCCTGCGTGTGCGCTCCACTCGTGTCTTTCTATGCAGGCTGCCTTCTGCTGTGTGCATGCGTCTGCTGTACTCGCAGACTGTATGGGTGCCTATTTGTGACTATGCCCGCAGGCGTGCGCCATGTTTTGTATACTCTAAGTGTGTGTTCTCTAAAGGAATGCATTTACTGTTGTAGGCACAGTTTGTGTGTACATTCACTTCGTCATCTGCTATGTAGGTATACCTTATGCACGCTGTGTGCGTGAGCCTTCTGCGATTGCCGTACGTGCAGCCTCCTGTGTGTGTTTGCGCCGTCTGCTCTGTCTGTCTCACCCTCAACCCCTCACCCTCACCCTCACTCACCCTCAACCCCTCACCCTCACCCTCACTCACCCTCAACCCCTCACCCTCACTCACCCTCAACCCCTCACCCTCACTCACCCTCACCCTCCCTCAACCCCTCACCCTCACTCACCCTCACCCTCAACCCCTCACCCTCACTCACCCTCACCCTCACTCACCCTCAACCCCTCACCCTCACTCACCCTCACTCACCCTCACTCACCCTCAACCCCTCACCCTCACTCACCCTCACCCTCACTCACCCTCACCCTCACTCACCCTCAACCCCTCACCCTCACCCTCACTCACCCTCAACCCCTCACCCTCACTCACCCTCACTCACCCTCACCCTCACTCACCTTCAACCCCTCACCCTCACTCACCCTCACCCTCACTCACCCTCACTCACCCTCACCCTCACTCACCCTCACTCACCCTCAACCCCTCACCCTCACTCACCCTCAACCCCTCACCCTCACTCGCCCTCACCCTCACTCACCCTCAACCCCTCACCCTCAACCCCTCACCCTCACTCACCCTCACCCCCTCACCCTCACTCACCCTCACTCACCCTCACCCTCACTCACCCTCACTCACCCTCACCCTCACTCACCCTCACCCACCCTCACTCACCCTCACTCACCCTCACCCTCACTCACCCTCACCCTCACTCACCCTCACCCTCACTCACCCTCACTCACCCTCACTCACCCTCACTCACCCTCACCCTCACTCACCCTCACCCTCACTCACCCTCACTCACCCTCACCCACCCTCACTCACCCTCACCCTCACTCACCCTCACTCACCCTCAACCCCTCACCCTCACCCTCACCCTCACTCACCCTCACTCACCCTCACCCTCACTCACCCTCACTCACCCTCACCCTCACCCTCACTCACCCTCACCCTCACTCACCCTCACTCACCCTCAACCCCTCACCCTCACTCACCCTCACTCACCCTCAACCCCTCACCCTCACTCACCCTCAACCCCTCACCCTCACCCTCACTCACCCTCAACCCCTCACCCTCAACCCCTCACTCACCCTCACTCACCCTCACTCTCACTCACCCTCACTCACCCTCAACCCCTCACCCTCACTCACCCTCACCCTCACTCACCCTCACCCTCACCCCCTCACCCTCACTCACCCTCACCCTCACTCACCCTCAACCCCTCACCCTCACCCTCACTCACCCTCACCCTCACTCACCCTCAACCCCTCACCCTCACTCACCCTCACTCACCCTCACCCTCACTCACCCTCAACCCCTCACCCTCAACCCCTCACCCTCACCCTCACTCACCCTCAACCCCTCACCCTCAACCCCTCACCCTCACTCACCCTCAACCCCTCACCCTCACTCACCCTCAACCCCTCACCCTCACACACCCTCACTCACCCTCACTCACCCTCACCCTCACTCACCCTCCCTCACCCTCCCTCACCCTCACTCACCCTCACCCTCACTCACCCTCACTCACCCTCACCCACCCTCACTCACCGTCACCCTCACTCACCCTCACCCTCACTCACCCTCACCCTCACTCACCCTCACTCACCCTCACTCACCCTCACTCACCCTCACCCTCACTCACCCTCACTCACCCTCACCCACCCTCACCCTCACTCACCCTCACCCACCCTCACTCACCCTCACTCACCCTCACTCACCCTCAACCCCTCACCCTCACTCACCCTCACTCACCCTCACCCTCACTCACCCTCAACCCCTCACCCTCACCCTCACTCACCCTCAACCCCTCACCCTCACTCACCCTCAACCTCCACTCACCCTCAACCCCCACTCACCCTCAACCCCTCACTCACCCTCAACCCCTCACTCACCCTCACTCTCACTCACCCTCACTCACCCTCAACCCCTCACCCTCACTCACCCTCACCCTCACTCACCCTCAACCCCTCACCCTCACTCACCCTCACCCTCACTCACCCTCAACCCCTCACCCTCACTCACCCTCACCCTCAACCCCTCGCCCTCACTCACCCTCAACCCCTCACCCTCACCCTCACTCACCCTCAACCCCTCACCCTCACCCTCACTCACCCTCACCCTCACTCACCCTCAACCCCTCACCCTCAACCCCTCACCCTCACTCACCCTCACCCTCACTCACCCTCAACCCCTCACCCTCACTCACCCTCAACCACTCACCCTCACTCACCCTCACAACACATATTGTGTTACAATAGGTGTCACATTTGCGAAAGATAAAACTATTGCCATTGTAAATAACAAAGCTATTAATTTCGCTATTTTCAAAACAAGCACATAAATAAAAAATGTGTCCTTTACAATACCAATAGCTCAAACTTTCCTAATGCGAGACCTATTGCATTGCTGTGCTTCTCTCCCCTGCTGCACTCTCCTGCTCTCTAGAGATGTGGCCTAACGACCAGAGCTGCCATCTAAGTGACGTAAATACAAAACATGTTGCATTCCAAATGCTATGGGTGTCACATTCGCGAAAGTTATAACTATTGGCATTGTAAATGACAAAGCCATCAATTTAGCAATTTTAAAAACCAACAAATAAATAAAATATGTCATTTACAAGACCAATAACTACAACTTTTCTAATGCGAGACCTATTGCATTTCCAATGCTTGTTCTATGTGTGCTGTACAATGCAGCACACTTAGAAACAGCAAAAACGAGAAGAAATAAAGCATTTCTCCTTGTTTTGCCTGTTTAAGACCAGGTTTTCCTTGGTCTTAATTTTAGCGCTGCCCCATATTTACATCACTCTTGTAAATATGGGGCAGTGTCAAAATCAAAGGGTTTTGTGGTGAAACGTCCACCGCGACACCCATTGCCCACCTCTTACACGCTAAGTATAGCATTAAAGGGTGACTTATTCACGAGGTGGAATTAAACAACTTTAAATGGCTTAAATCCACCTTGTGAATAAGGCAAAGCCTCTATCGCCACAGGAACGTCAATTTAAAGCGGCGTTCATGTAGCAATATGGGGCTTGTAAATATGCCCCAAAATCTCTTGGCTCTCCTCTGTATGCAAGGGCTGCAAAGCCTACATCGGGCAGCCATACGCTGAATAAATTTTTATCAATATCACTGTCATAAGGGCAGTGCCAAGTATGATGCCACAATGGCAGCAGACCGTTGTGTGGATAGACTGTAGTAAGGATAGGGCCTAATATCATTCACCTGCAGTGAGGACAACTCGTGGTGTCATCCCTGTAGTAAGGGCAATGTTCAGTAGGATGCCACATGGAAGAGATTAGGGAAGCCCTGGATAAGGGAGGGAAGGCCGCCTTGGTGCTGTTTGACCTGTCGGCCTCCTTTGATAAGGTCCATCATGACTTACTGATGGATCGTTTGTCGGCATGTGGTGTACAAGGGAAAGCATGGAAGCTCCTAAAATCATTTCTATCTGGGCGTTTACAAATAGGCGCGCTGGATACATTTCACTCCAAACCTTTTCCCTGCCTTGCGGAGAGCCACAAGGGTCTTCATTTAGCCCCCAATGTGTACGACTCATCACTTGCCTCACTGATCAGCTACTTTGCTTTGAATCTAACATCCTACGCTGATGACAAATATCGGCGTGTCGCTGCGGCCAGGTCAGGGATCTGAACTAGATATTCAGTTCCACCACTGTATGGTAGCTGTGGGGAGTTGGATGATACAAAACTGCCTAAAATTAAATTCAGGCAAGACAGAGGTTATCCTCTTTGGGAATTACGCCATTTTTTGGACCCCTAATCCGTGGCCAATAACAATGGGCACTCTTCCTACACCATCAAGGAAGGTAAAAAACTCGGGCATCATGATTGATGACAAGCTTAATTTCGGTAACCAGATCAATACAATGTCATCTGCAACCTTCCATGTGCTTAGGATGATCACAAAAATTCTCCCCTTTTTACCGACCTTGCTTTTCAACCTGTAATAGCAGTCTACTGTTTCTTTACCCAAGGGATAATTACTAGCGCCAGGACACCTCCGGGTCACCGCTGCGCTTTATAAGTTCCTATAACATAACATAACATAAGGGCAGCAGCCGGTTGTGTGATATCACTGTGATAACCATGCATAATCAAATCAATACGGTGGTAGGCATGTGCTTTGGTCTCTTGCTCTCGGCAAACAAATGTTTGCATCTTCTCTCTGTACCAGTGAGAATAACAGTAGTACTGGCATTAATTCTGTCCAAAATGCGGCTGCTCGGTTGGTGCTTAATTTACCATACCATCGCCACATTTGAGAGACCTGCAGTGGCTCCCTGTGACTAGGCGGTTTACATTTAAGATCCTTCCCTTAATGCGCAGAGCAATAAACCATTCTGGTCCAGTCAACTTGTCATTCTCTCCGCCTAGCGCCAGGAGACTCTTTTTTAGTAGCCAAGCCCAAAACAAATCTTGTAATTCATTCTTACACTATAGTAAGGACAGTGCAAGTGTGAAGATCACAGCACTGAGGGCAATTCCCAGCGCCATTTTGGTTGGTGCAACAAGCGTTGCTCCAAGGGGGTTTTCACTGTAGTGAAGGCCGTTCCCAAATGTGATGCCATCTGGTAAAAGATGCTCCCAGTGTGGTGTCCTTGCAGTCCGTGGCATATGATTGGCAGCTCCCTGTAGGCCGCTGGAGTGAGAGCGGCTCCCATTGTGATGTCAGGGAACTCCGATTGTGACACTACTGTAGTGGGGGCAGTGCCCAGTAGGATGGCACTATGGTAAGGGATGCTTCCAGTGTGCTGTCACTTCAGTAAGAGCAGCTGTGTGTGTGATGCCACTTGTCATTTTTAGAAAAAAAGACCACTAAAGTGCCTAGACAGATTCCTCTAAAACAGTGGCGCAGTGCACGCATTGTGCTTGCAGGAAGGCCCAGCATAGGTGTGTTACGCTATGTTTTTTAAAGCAATAGAGCCACTCTGCGAGCTATACAGCACGCTGAGCCTAGAGGGAAGAAGCTTTACAGACAACATGAAGTATGCATTATTTACTGCCTTTCGATTCATTTATTGCTGATTGTATCGGCACATGAAAGAGGCCAGGCCCGACAAGCGTCAGATGTCTCCGAGCACGGTGCTCCACCCCAGCTATAGTACCTACCGTCTCCCCCAGGGATACCTGCGGCTCTTTACATGGGTGTGCTGCGAGCTCGTGTCTGCACGGGCGAGGCTGCTTGTAGTCTCAGCAGATCACTGAGACGACTTTATCTCCTCCGCACCCTGCTCCAAAAATACTGCTAGCAAAGATCATCAAACCTGCGATTCCTGAGACACGTGGAGGGTGCACGTTAAATGACAGATAAGAGGACCTGCAGGCGCGCGCCAGTGCTAGACGTCCCGGGCCCGTTCAGAAACCTTTTTCTATGACTAGTTTGGTCTTTCTCCTGTCTCGTGCTCTTGCAATCCCCAGTGGTAAGTGCTCACCCCGTAAACATCGACAAAGCTGGGCGTGCTACCACATCATTTCAATATCCTGACATCGTAATGGGGGATAATGCAGCAGCACTGTTTGTTTTCCACCGAACTTGGTGCAAGAAAATCAGACCATATCTTCTTTGCCTTCATACTTTGCTCCAGGTTTTATCTGGCGAAAATCGTGCAGGTAAAACCATGCAAGGTGCAGTATTACTACAACAGTTAAAATCCCAGTTTGGACGCAAACTTCTGTTTACTCAGACGTGTTTAAACCTGATTTATAAAGCATTTTCAATTAGTAGGTTCCTCTTATTTCAAGCATAAGTGTGACCAGGGCTTTAAGTGAGAATAAAAAAACTGGAGGTTCTCTCAAAGGGGCGTGGCCAATGTAATTAAGGGCGTGGCTTAAAAACACTTAAGCTAACAAATCTGTGCTTAGCATAGTGTGCCGCCCAACTTGTATTTTGCTATTTCTATCATTGCATCTGAATGAATGAACGAATGTGGGTTGTATAGAGCGCGTAGTAACCCGGGAGCATCCCAGCGCTAAAACCAAGACAGCCGAGATAGAGGTGGTGATAGGGAAGAAAGGGGAGGTTTAGGGAAAGAGGTGGGTTCTAGATATATAATACAACAAGTAACATCATACCTACACCAAGTCAGAACTATTGGCTTTGTCAATGGTTGTTAGATGCATAAGATAAATAAGCAGCAACTATGGCTTATATATATATATATTGAAAAAGCTTCCACTTAAAGCCCTTGTGACACCCCGACAATGTTGCTGCTCCTGAGTTTCAAAAAGAGAAGGAAAATTCAGAGAGAAAATGACTCTCTTTAAAGGATTTCCCTTCCCCTACAATCGCATGGCATAACGTCATGCTGTAACTTCTCCACTAGTAAGAAATGAGCAGTGTGAGCATGCCCACATCGATGTGCCTGCTGTCACTGCAGTCCAGAAAAAAATGGACCGCCTGTGCCCGTTTCGAGGCCTCCTTTAAAAAAAGGCCGGTGCTCAGACCCAGTGAGACTCTGCCCACTTAAAGCCCTGAGTGTGACTTACGTACCATGTAAAATGTGAAACATTGCAATACACTGTTCAAGAGGATTCCTCTACAACTCCACCCATGGGTTTGGGACCATATGAGGCATAATCTGGTGCTCGCACCTAGAAGTGCCCTTGGTGGCTGCTTGGAATCGCCTTTCCCTAGAAGTGGCACTGACCTGAGGATCTTCAGGATAAATCCAAGGACTGTCTGTTCTGCACGCATTGAGGGCCCTATCTGAATGTATATCAAGCAATGTTTGCAGCACACCACTTATCACAATCTATATTAGACAATATTCATTCAAGAAACATAACAACAATCCATTGGGCTCTTGATGATCTTTTTTTCTTTTTTTAATTTGTTCAACTCCAATCCCTCATGCCAACGCATTTCGCCGTGGTTAAAGTAACCCACCATCTTCCTCAGGGCTCAAATGCGAGAGGAGGAGCGCTTGACTAAAGAATTTTGGCAGGAGAAGAGTGGATGTGTGACAGGCGGCGGTGGAGAATTGCATTTTGAAACCAGGATCGGACCAAAACGGATACATTGGAGTGGCTTCAAGCGATACACAGAATACATACGGCTGAACTTAGTGAATATCTCACCGCATCCTAAGATTTGGATTGGAAGATGCAGACGGATACAACTCCACTTTACGCAAAATTTTAAAGAGTCTAGACTGGGGGTTGGAATTTTTACCCTCAAGGAGACTAGGAACTCTAGAATAACGCATTTGAGCCTTGAGGAAGCCGGTGGGTTACTTTAACCACAGCGAAACGCGTTGGCATGAGGGATTGGAGTTGAACAAATTAAAAAAGAAAAAAAGATGATCAAGAGCCCAATGGATTGTTGTTATGTTTCTTGAATTAATATTGTCTAATATAGATTGTGATAAGTGATGTGCTGCAAACATTGCTTGATATAGTATTCAATCTTAGGATTGTATGTAGGGAAGTAGGGTGTTCTCTTCTCTCAATTGGTTTGCAACCACCCAACGGGAGTACATTGAGGGTTTTCAAACAAGTGTGATTTCTATATGAGCGCTAGAATCTCCTGTACACCCAGTATTAAGCAACCCTATCTGAATGTACTTTGTGAATGCTTGTTGATCGGATTGGCAATTTCAATGGAAGCCAGTCAAGATTCATGAGGAGAGGTGATATATGCTAGAGAATCCATGAGGAGAGGTGATGTATGCTGAAGGTCCATGAGGAGGGGTGATATATGCCAGAAGATCCACAAGGAAAGGTGATATATGCTAGAAGAGCCATGAGGAAAATTGGTGTATGCTAGAAGGTCCATGAGGAGGGGCGGTATATGCTAGAGAATCCATGAGGAGAGGGGATGTATGCTGAAGGTCCATGAGGAGGGGTGATATATGCTAGTAGATCCACAAGGAAAGGTGATATATGCTAGAAGAGCCATGAGGAAAGGTGATATGTGCTGGAAGGTCCATGAGGAGGGGTGTTATATATGCTAGAAGATCCATGAGGAGGATGATATATGCTAGAAGATCTACGAGGAGAGGGGATATATGCTAGAACATCTATGAGGAGGGTTGATATATGCTAGAATATCCATAAAGAGAGGTCAGTCAGTCAAAATACTTTATTTCGATAAATCAATATCATAAAAAGACAATAGCACAATACAAATATTCACACCAAAAAATACATAATTAATTAGGAGAGGTGATATATAGGTGACACCTCGGACTTGCTGAAAGAGCGTGGAGACACACCCCCTTATTGGTCAACCTGAACTCCTGCGTCAAAAGTGCAGTGCCTACAAGAGGCACATTAGGAACTCCAAAATAGCCTTCTTACAAAACCAACTAGATACGGTTTCTAATAGGCCGAAGAAACTGATCAAAATGATCAGAAAACAATCCTCTTGCAGAAGCGACTTTGCTTTCTGTAACAATATAGCACTCCCTAACTATGAAACATTTGCTTAATATTTCACTGAGAAAACATAGCAAATCAACAACGACATCCAGATCACTCTCAATCTACGCCCGCACCAACCCTTTAAATACTTCTCAACAACGGATAATGAAGCATGCCCGTATAATCGCTCTATCTCGCCCAAAAATAACGCATCCTGGTCTAGCTTCTTAAAACTCTATGAGATTGGTACTCTCAATATTTTAACCTCCTCGAAATATTCAAACTACTTCACTGATCTCCTCCAAACTCCTTAATGAATCTATTTGCCTCCTACTCCCACTATGGACCAGTATAATCAGTGCCTCTCTCACCCAAGGCTCCATACCCAACTGCCTGAAAATAAGTCAGGTTAGCCCCATCCTAAAAAAAACAACTCTGACCAGTCCGACCCCAACAACTACAGCCGTATTTTCACCATCCCTACTCTGGCCAAACTGCTTGGGAAATGTGAACACTTGAAGCTCCACAATCACGTTCAACAATTCCTTCTCCTCGACCCCTGTTACTCCGGCTTACATTTGGGTCATAGCATCAAAACTGCCATGATCCGCATTGTCGACGATGTCCTGCACTCACTCTTCTAAAATGAATCATGCCTCCTGTTCCTGATGGGTCTGTCTGAAACCTTTGACACCATCAACCATGCTACCCTACTTAACCTTCTAGAATATAGGATTGGTCTCTCCGGCACCGTGCTAAAGTGGTTCTCCTCCTTTTTACACAACAGATCGCAGCCCTTCCTAATCAATCACACTTTTTCGGAGCAGTCTCTGCTATCGCTGGGTATGCCCCAAGGTTCTATCATCTCCCTGGCACTGTTCAACCTCTATATGGGGCCCTTACTGAAGTCCTAAAACTCTCCCACATCTCCTCCCGTATGTATGCTGACGTCCCCCAACTCTGCATGAGAATAACCTCCATTGAGGACATCCACACACCCTTCAGGTCACCCTAACAAAAACGCAAAAATGGCTAACTCTTAACCACCTCAGACTCAATACCCTTAAAACTGAATACTTACTGATAGCTCCACCCACTACCACCCCTAACATCAACGACTGGCTCCCTCTTCTCTCTGCCTTGAATTGCACTCCACACATGGTCGACTTCCCCAAATTCCTAGGTATAACAATAGACAAAGACATCTCCATTCAAAAACACACCTGTGCCATTGCTAGAGGAGCTAACCATCAACTGCATATACCTAGGAAACTAAAACCTTTCCTCCCCACGGCCAACCTCACTACAACGAATGCACCTGTGCTCTCATAACGTCAATATGGTAGTACTACCCTTGTGTCCCTCCCGAAACCTCACTTGCACCTCTGAAGACTACCCTTAATGCTGCAGCTAGGCTCATCACAGGTTAAAAAAAGTGATGACATCACCCTTGACCTTCGTGCACTGAATTGTCTTCCGTTCGAGGCCAGGATGCATTTCAAAATCGCCTGCATGACCCACAAAGCACTGCACCACAATACCCCCTCCTACTTGTCCCAGAAACTGACCCTTACTTCTTAAGCCACACACATTCAAGAAAAAGAAAACCTGCAACCGTTCTTTCTCTGATATGGCCCCAAACTTGTATAACTCTCTACCCACAAAGATCAGATGCAACCCATCCACATCCCTCTTCCAGAAAGAAGTAAAAATGTTTCTGTCCAACAAATTCATCTCTCACTAGAAGACAGGTACCTCTATCCCACGCCCACCACATAACATGCGCATCACTACCTCAGGGAAAACTATGCCTCTACTCTCCCCACCCTGTAATTCCCTCCCTCTTCTACCTCAGAACCCAGCGTTCACACATTCTACTGTGTATTGATTTGTTTACATCGGTTATATTCTGTTATTTTTATTTTTATTTACAAATATGTAACAAGTAATTGCTGCCATTTTTTTTAACCCCTTCCATGCTCATGACGAGCTCAGCTCGTCATGGCATATACCTCTCAGGTGCTCATGACGAGCTGAGCTCGTCATGACCACACCCGTTTTCGTTGCTGTCCAGCACAGCAGGGGAAACTACCAAGCAGCGATGTGGCTAACTTACCCCACTGTACATCATTTACTCTTTTTTTATTGTCACTATTTATTTTTATTTACTCTTTATGTTCCTCAAGTTATCCAGTTGTGCTTACTCTGTAAATCACTCTAACACCTTGTCATGTTCACACAATATCAAACTCCTCAAATAAATAAATGAAGAAAAGAGATGGGGTACTTAATGCTAGACCATCCATGAGGAGGAATGATATATGCTATAAGGTCCATGACTTGAGGGGCTATATGCTGGAAGATTCATGAAAGGGATGATATAGTCTAGAAGGTCTAGGAGAAGGGATATATGCTAGAAGATCCACGAGGAGAGATGGTATATATGCTAGAAGGTCCATGAGGAGGGGTGATATATGCTAGAAGATCCATGAGGTGGGTGATACATGCTAGAAGGTCCACGAGGAAGGGAGATATATGCTAGACAATCTACAAGGAGGGGTGATATATGTTAAAAGGTCATGAGGAGGGGCGTTATATATGCTAAAAGATCCATGAGGAGAAGTGATATATGCTAGAAGATCCATGAGGAGGAGTGATAGGTGCAAGAAGATCCATGATGAGGGGTGATACATGCTAGATGAGATGGGGTGATATATGCTAAAAGAGTCATGCAGAGGGGTGATATGTGCTAGAAGATTCAGGAGGGGAGGTGCTATATGCCAGAAAATTCAGAAGGAGGGACAATATATGCTAAAAGATCAATGAGGAGAGGTGATATATGTTAGAAGATCCATGAGGACGGATGATATATGTTAGAAGGTGCTTGAGAAGGAGTGATATATGCTAGAAGCAGCTATATGCTAGAAGGTCAATTAGGAGGACTGATATATGCCAGAAGATCAATGAGTAGGGGTGATATATGCCAGAAGTTCCATGAGGAGGGGTGACCTGAGTCAGGGACCTGCTCTCTCCCCACGTAGCTCCAGTCTGCCGTCTGCCGTGCTGTGCCTCTGCCAGGCAGGTAGGGGGTCGAGCCCAGGTCTGCCTCCTGTGTTTCTTCTCGCGTTTTCCTTTCAAACTTGTACCCCAATTGCCCGTTTTAATTGTTCTTGTTGCACCTTTTCCAGTGTCTTTTTTAATCTTATTGTTAGTACTGTGCCCCACTGTGTTTATTGTTTTTACTGTGCCCCACTGTTTTTGTGATGTCTTACCCGTTTTTCCAGTTAGTTTTCCCCGCTTCCCCCTCCCGCTGCCCCCGCTGCACCTCCCCTCCACCTTTCATGCTCCCGCCTCCCACCTCCCAGCTGTGCCTCCCTCCCACCTCCCCCATATAATGCCGGCTGCTGCGTGGTGAGCATGAGCAGGACCTCTGACCTCGGCCAGGGATCTGCTCTCTCCCCCCGTAGCTCCGGTCTGCCGCGCTGAGTCTCTGCCAGGCAGGTAGCGGTTCGAGCCCAGGTTTGCCTCCTGTGTTTCTTCTCGCGTTTTCCTTCCACACTTGTACCCTGAATGCCTATTTTACTTGTTGCACCTTTTTCCTGTGTCTTTTTTGTTCTTATTGTTAGTACTGTGCCCCACTGTGTTTATTGTTATTACTGTGTCCCACTGTTTTCGTGACGTCTTGCCCGTTTTTCCAGTTAGTTTTTCCTGCTCCCCCTCCCGCTGCCCCCATGGCCCCTCCCCTCCAACTTTCACACTCCTGTCTCCCAGCTGTACCTCCCTCCCACCTCCCTCATATAATGCCGGCCGCGTGCGCTAAAGGCAAGCCCGTCTGCGCCCGTCGGCGACCCAAACACGGCCAGTGTCAGGAACTCTGGACCTCCACACCGCCAAGATGACCCAGCGGCACTCCACAAACTCAACCCAGTCTGTAACAACAACTGCAAGCCAGCATCACTGACCGATACCCATGGACCCTTCAGCTGTCTCCGCTGCCGGCACACCTACAGCACCACCAAAATCACTGGCCCAGCAAAACCCGCCCACAAAAACACAACCGAACCGAAGACCCTGCAATGCATCCCCCTCAATGTCCGATCCCTCCACAAACACGCCACCAAAATCTGGGACCTCCTCGACAGCACAACCCGCGACTTAGCGTTCACCGAAACTTGGACCAACACCATTTTAGGACCGGACTTCACATCACCATTCCCCAAGGATACAAGATCTCCAGGAAGGACCGTCACACCCGGCCGGGAGGAGGAATTGCCATCGTCCACAAATCCACCCTCCGCCTGAGCACACTCCCCAACGAGCCCACAGACCTGATGGAACATCTTCACTTCAAGATACTGACCAGCCCTAACACGACCCTCGAAGGAACCTACATCTACCGACCCCCTGGACCCCGTGGACCTTTCATCAACTCCATCACGGACATCATCTCCCGCATGCCATCGCATCCACCAACTACACCCTACTGGGAGACCTCAACTTTCACCTCGACAACCAACTGGACCCTAACACCAAAACCCTCCTGGACAACCTCCACAATATTGTACTCCGCCAGACCATGACCGAACCTACGCACTCAGCAGGACACACCCTCGCCCCCCTCGTCACAACAGGAAACTCCATCACCTTCAGCCACACCACCAAACTCCCATGGACTGACCATTGATGTGTCCATTCACCTTCAGAACACCCACTATTCACAGACAAGAGCACCTGCTCCCATGAAGAAAGTGGACCAGATTTACTGACGACCAGCTCACATCCTCACTCAGCAGCTCCACCCCAACCACTGAGGAGAACGACGACCCAAACACCGCAGCCCGAACCCTGCACAGATGGATCGCCGACAGCACCAACACTATAGTCCCCCTCATGAAAAATAACAACACCCACGCCAAGAAAGCCAGATGGTTTACCACCGAACTTCGAGAATCCAGACGCACATGCAGCTGCCTCGAAAAGGCCTAGAGGAGCACCACATCCACAGAAACCCACAACAGCTTCAGAGCCGCCACCAAGGCTCACCACCAACTCATCAGAGAAATGAGGAAAAAGGCGATGAAAGACAGAATCTCCACACATGCACACAACAGCAAAGAACTCTTCAACATCATCAAGGAGTTCGCCCAACCCACCAGCGAGTCTACCAACATCCCTCCCTCACAAGACCTCTACGACAAACTCAGCAACTTTTTCCACCACAAAATCAAGAGCATCTATGACAACTTTGACGAAGACCACCAACACACTGAACCCTCACCAACCACCCACGATACCCTGAAGCCAGCGATCGACACTGGACAGCCCTCACCACCGAAGACACACTGAAGACTATGAAGTCAATCCATTCTGGAGCCCCCACGGGCCCCTGACCCCACCACATCTTCAACAGAGCCACCGACACCCTCGCACCCATGCTCCGCCACACCATCAACCGCTCCCTGGCGACCGCCTCATTCCACGATGACTGGAAACACGCCGAGGTCAACCCCCTCCTGAAGAAACCCTCGGCAGACCCCACCGACCTCAAAAACTACAGACCCACCTCCTTGCTCCCGTTCCCAGTGAAGGTGATCGAAAAGGCCCTCAACAGCCAACTCGCCACTTTCATCGAAAAGCACAACATCCTCGACTCCTCTCAACCCGGCTTCAGAAAAAACCACAGCACGGAAACCGCCCTCCTCACCGCAACAGATAACATCCACACCCTACTGGACAAAGGAGAAACTGTAGCCCTCCTCTTCCTCGACCTCTCAGTGGCATTCGACACAGTTTCTCACCGCACCCTAATACGAAGACTCCACGACGCAGGGATCCAAGACAAGGCCCTTGACTGGATCAGCTCCTTCCTCTCCGGCAGAACGCAGCAAGTCAGACTCCCCCCTTTTCTCTCTGACCCTACACCAACCACCGGCGGAGTCCCCCATGTACCACTGCGGATCAGTAGGGCAAGAGGACAAATTGGCCACCGCTATTCCAGGTAACTGGACATTGGTAATAGATCAGGTAACTACGGAGGGCCTTGCCCACTGACAGTAGGCCCTAACTTTACTAAAGACCCAGAGAGGCTGAACAGTTACCATGCTGGTGGAAATCTGAGGGGACCAAGAACATTGTATCTTCATTTTGCATTACCCCATTAGGGAAAAGGCTCTCATCCAATATAAGATTGGGGGTGAACAGTCCCTGCCATTCCTCCTTGATAAGACCTCACCCAACAATAATGATTTCAGTCATGTTGGGTTTTTATGTCAGTAGCTTTTAGCCCTCCAGCTGGCCACTTCAGACAATATTTATTTATTATTTTGTGATTTCTTTTAATTTTTATGAACCCCCTGCGAACAGTGAGGCTGTACTTTATATCACAACAATGATTAAGGACATAAATAACAAGGTAGACGTTAAGCAGTATTGATTGGTGAGGAGTGAGACAAACAGTAACAGTACATAATGTCACGTATAACACATTCCTAATCCCTATATATATCATATAATGCAGACAGCCTAGGCAGGCATAGTAAAAAAAACAGAGAGCTTAGGCAGGTTTGGTAAAAAGAACAGAGCGCCACATTACAAGCCACCTTATGATGGTATATAGAGCTTTACAAAATACCCTGTACAACACTAATAATAAGCATTGACAATGGCAATAGATCTTGTTTTAAAGGAATGTTGGTTAGAAATGTGAAGCATTACAAGAAATAAAATGGGAAAATACTTTTTGGGGAGCTGGGTGTGGACTTTCATATAGCATGAACTAGACCCGAAGGTATCAGAACTCTTTACATGAGCCCCAGTTTCGTTACAGACGGACAAATTATTTTTTTTGTGAGGCGCAGGGAGATTAAGTGATTTGCCCACAATCACATGATGTTGCCGAGACTCTAACCCGGTTCTCCAGCTTTGAGGTCGACCCCCTAGCTGTTAAGCCACATCCTCTCCTCTAGTGTGAAAGTCAATGACCGCCCTCCTCCCATCCGTGATCTTGCCAGAGAAAAACAACATAAATAATCTAGTACTATAAAACACTTTAATAGCATTCCAATGTCATTTGTATACCCCTGAAAATTCAAGCTGATGCAGCTGGATTAATAAACAAAATGATCACAGCTGTGTGGAGGGCAGGCACTTTTCTTGTGGAAGCACACGACGCCTGCCCAATCAAAACATGTACTCCTGCACCCCCAACATGTGGGCGGAGCCAAAGCCTCTCTCTAGTGATGCTCACATAATTGTCTGGAGACAGCTGGGCTATCAAGCTAGACCATAAAAATAAGGAGAGTGGATAGGGTGGTCTTGGGGGTGTAGAGGCTCAATTAAGCATGTTCTTAAAAGTAAAGAGGAATGTTTTCAGTCAGAACATAAATGCTGGAGAGAGGATTAACCCAGAGGTAACTAAAGAGTGTTAGAGCACATGCATCCAAGATGTTCCAAGGCTTTAGTGGAATTGGGACAAAGGGTGTTTTGGCGATGGATAAATGATTGATGTCAGCACTCCAATAGGGTCGAGACTGTTGCTCCAAGTTTGGGGAAACAGTATAGCGCCATATTATTAATGTTTGGTTCCAATAGAAGAAGATGCATTTGTACAGATTCATGTCAAAATATCAACTGCAAGAATGTTGTGTTAATACATGTCATCGCAAATATACAAATAAATTACAACCAGAATATCGACAAGGTAACCATATATACGTATGTGTATAGTTTCTTTACGTCGCTGCACCTACGTACTGGGAATAGATATTTTATATAAATATATATATATATATAAATGTATATACAGATAGATTCACTGAGAAAAACAAAAGGTAACAGAGATGTTATAGTTAGGTTCACGTTTTACCCACACAAAACCATAGAAATTCAGCAGTTATATTTATAGTTATACTTATAAGAAACTGAAACTTGTGGCCTAAAGTTAATTAACGCAAAAAGAACAATTGGTGGACAGAATGCTGAACAATGTAAAACATTCACCCCAGTACTAAGATCTGAGCCTAAATCCATCGTGTTTTTGTTCCACATGCCATTCCAGTTTAAGCCCAGCCATATGCAAATCAGTCTTGACCTTGCTCCCCATGGAAACAGTCCAGCCCGAACTGCCGGCCAGGGCCTCCCTAGACTGGAAACGAGGATCCTGGGACCGGTTTCGGGGTTTCGCCCATCATCAGCCAGGCTAGCTTGACTCCAGTGGCATGGAGAGCATGGGCCCATGTCTGGGCATACCTGTCCCACTCAGGGTGACAAATGCAAGAAGAACAATTGATAGACAGAATGTTGAACAATGTCAAAAATTCACCCAGGTACAGAGATCTGGGCCTAAATTCATTGTTTTTTTGCTGCCGGTGGCATTCCAGTTTAAACCCAACCATATTCAAATCAGTCTTGACCCTGCTTCCCATGGGAACAGTCCAGCCCGAACTGCCAGGACAGGTCCTCCCTGGACCAGAATCAAGCATCCTGGGACCAGTTTCGGGGCTTCATCCCTCATCAGCCAGGCTAGCTTGACCCCAGTGGCATGGAGAGCAAGGAACACATACCCATGTCTGGGCACACTCGGGTGACAAATGCAAAAATTTATCCTGAAACTGGTCCCAGATCTTTTGACTGGGAGTGAATGTTTATTTCATTCAGTATTCTATCCATCATTTGTTGCTGCAGCACTTTTTGCCCTGAGTGTGATAGGTATGCCCAGAAATGGGCCCCTTATTCGCTGTGCCACTGGATTCAAGCTAACCTGGCTGATGAGGGGTGATACCCCAAAACCAGTCCCAGGATGCTTATTTCCGGCCCAGAGAGGACCCAGCTTGGCAGTTCGGGCTAGACTGTTTCCATGAGGAGCAGGGTCAAGACTGATTTGCATATGGATGGGTCCAAATTGGCGTGGCGTAGTGGGCAAAAGAACAATGGATTTAACCCATATCTCTTGACTGAAGGTGAATGTTTGATTCATTCAGCATTCCATCCATCAGCACTTCAAGTTACTTAACGGCATGAGTTATAGTTTCTTGAGATAACTGTAAGTATAACTATAACTGCTGAATTTGTATGGTTTTGTGTGGGTAACGTCCCTGTTACCTTTGCTTTTGTTATCGAACGTGTATTTTTTTAACGTAAAGTAATATATAATTAGATCCGCTGGTACGTGCGGATCCATCGAGGATCCTCATCCTAAATATACATAGTTTCATTTCTTTAATAACTCCAAAACTACTGAACAGATTTACACTAAATACAAAAAGGGCTCTTTCTGGACCACGAGATAGCTTTCTGCCAAATTTGGTGTAAATCCGTTCAGTGGTTCAGCCTATAGCCATGTCTTAAAATTGCAAAATCCCCATAGACTTTGCATGAGGAAAAGTCGTTTTGGGGCCCCCTTTCCCTCGGCCTCTTCTTAACAAACCATCCTGAAACTTTCCACGCAGAACAAGGCAAAGTAAGACAGTTTTTCTGGGCAAATTTCATGAAGATGCACCAAGTGACGCCAAAGTTATTAGCAAAACAAAACTATCGCCAGTAGTTAATATAAATATATATATATCTATATTCACTGGAAATTCCATTTAAAAAACCTTAGAAATTCACTGAAAAAAAGCAAAGGATACAGGGCCTTTAAAGTTAGGATATATAATTTTTAAAAACCTTAGAAATGCACTGAAAAAAAACAAAGGTTACAGGGACGTTATAGTTAGGCTCAGATTTCACTCGTACAAAACCAGTGAAATTCAGCAGTTATAGTTACCTGAACTTATGCCCCCACAATGCACTGCTTATGACCTCATATATTACATCACTCATGACATGGTCACTGACATCAATGATGACATCACTAATGACATCACAAATGACATCTCAAAATACTTCACTGGAAATATTGTCCAGTTATAAGGACTGTTTTCTAAATGTTATATAATAAGGTAAGTGGCTGTGGGAGTGCCTGTATGGGTAAATGAGTGAGTGTGTAAGTGATGTATATAGGAGTGAGTGGCTATGTGAGAGACTGTGTACATCAGTGAGTCCCCAAGGCACTTTCAAGTGCACAGAGGGGCTGGCTGCGTGTGCCCCCTCCCTTTAGATTCCTAAAATGCTCGCACCCGGGGGCTTAATTAAAAAAACAAGCATGGGAAACTGCGCTTGTTTTTTTTTTTTTTACTTCGTCACTGGATTTTTTTTAAAATGCGTTTTTGCCCCAGCACCAGAGGTAGGGGTTCAGGGTACTGCTACCCTGACCCTTTTTCTTTTTTTCATGTTTTTCAGGTCTCAGCATGTGATCTCTGGGATCCATGGAGGCTTCGCGTCCCCAGATATACAAATTTGGTTTTCCTTTAATTACTCAAAACTTACTGAACAGATTTACATAAAATCACAAAAAGTACACTTTCTGGACCAAGAACTAGTTTTCTTCTAAATTTGGTGTACTTCCGTCCAGCGGTTCAGGCTGTACTCGTGCTCAAAATCCCTACGGAAAATTGCATGGGGAAAATGCATTTTGTAATCCCACCTTTTTCTCGGACCCTGCTTGGTGAATCGCCTTGAAAGTTTCAAACCAGCAAGTGAAGTGAGTGCCATACTAATTTTGATAATTTTGTGCAGATTTGTCCAACTTCGTCAAATTTATTGGAAAAACAAAAAAGCTTTTCCCATGGAATCTAGGTCCTAACTATAACTACCTACTGGTGACTGAAAGTAGGTAATGTATTAATGTGTGTATATAAATATATATCTATATATACACATATATTTTTTTTAATTTATGTATTTATAAATGGCGTTAAGTATAGTAAACCTACATATCCTATCTGTATTTTTTTCATGAATGTTTTTGACGCACAATGTTTAGTACTCGATATTCTGGTACTGTACCATTTACACAGCATCTGGGATGACCCCCAACATTTTTTTTTACTTGTGTCAAATGTGCTACTGTGGCAGAGCACAAGAGGGCAATTGGCAATAGTTCACAGAAACCTTTGCTCATTTATGGCTGGTTTCTTGCTGTGAATCCTTGCGAATGTATGTGAAAGCAGACATGGAGCTCTCCCAGGGACAGCGGACCACCAGCTCTGCATTCATCTTTGCAAAACACAGTCCCTGTCCTTTAAAGGAAATAGGGCTGTAATAAAAAAGAAATGTGGCACAGTGTAAAGGGACTTGAGAAAGTTTGATGTGGTCATGGGCCCCAGTCTGCTTCCTCCTCGCAGCTGACTTCCAAACAGTGGAATTCATCTGTAAAAGACAGTTTCTACTCTGGAATGGATACCAACTGCTAATGGTAATCTTTCACTGGTTTGGGTATAAGTCACAAGGTAGGCGCCAGGCAGTCCCTTTACTACCACCTTTGCCTGTGGACTTTGTGAGTCACAAATCTGTTTGTTATTTTAGTTCATTAATACAACTTCCCCATTCGATCCACTTCCATCATCCTATCCCTAATCAAAACACTACAGCACACACACAAACTCAAGAGAACAAACGTATCAAAACTAATCTACAAGGAAAATAAAGCATATATTTTTAATGTAAGACTATTTCACTCTACTATTTGGTTCCCGAGTAGCGTGCTAGTTGCCACAAAGCACTTCAGTGCCTCGTCAGCACTAGTAAGTGCTATATAAAGACAATTTACATTTACGATTAACATTTGGAGTTTTGTGTTTCCAAAGTCTGCCCATCCCAGCCCTGACTCAGCGAGACAAAAACCCATTGCACACCTAGCCCAGAGAAGCCATCCCAACTGCCAACATTAACATTTCAACGGTTTGTGATACCTCACAAGTCACAAGGAAGGGAGCAAGGCTACCCTTTTACCACTCTCTCCAGGGGCTGTTATGGCTCGAGCCCCGCAGTATTTCAGCTGAGTGGCAGGGGCTTGTAAAAGTGCACCAAGCCTTGGTTTGGCATTGGAACATCAATGCCTGCAGTGAGGCCTTTTGTTCATTTGCTTTATTTCAGATGTTTCACTTGCTGCTGCTACTAGAAAGTGTGACGACGGGGGGATGGATGTTGCAGGTATTACTATGGCATTGGGCCAACTCCCCCAAGTGTCAGTGGGATTTTTTTAGGCCTGGCATTAGCCAATATCTTTTAATTTGAATATATACATATATAGATGAGCAGATGCAGTTAGGATCATGTTCCCATAGGAAATTCATTTTTTGTGTTGCTAATAACTTTGGCTCTGTGTGACGCATCTACTTGAATCTTTCTAAATGAGTGCTACGTTTTGACTAGTTTGAGCATGGAAAGTTTTGGGGTGATCTGTTAAGCAGGGGCCAAGAAAATAGGGGGTGCCAAAACACACTTTCCCCATTCATTGTTCAATAAGAACGTCACTGCTGCAGTCCAAACCTCTGAACAGATTTACACCACATTTGACAGAAAGCTATATTTTGGTCCAGAAAGAGTGCTTTTTGTGTTTTGATTTAAATCTGTTCAGTAGTTTTGGAGAGAATAAGGTTAAAGGAAATAGCATATTTGACGCCGCAGAGGACCCATGGAGCTGACAGATTTCAAAGTGAGATCTGATTGGCTGCTACCACCTCAACTAGGAAATGGTGCCTGCAATCTTAGGACTCTGTACTCATTCTGAGTCGCTAAGAAAAACACACAAAAAAGAAATAAGGGGGTAGGGTACAGATACCCTGACACCCTAAGCCTGATGGTGGGGTCGGGACGAAAAACGTTTCTTTTTAATTTTGCAGCAAATTTGTGGAGGATCTGCAAATCTGCTGCAACATTTTTTTTTTTGAAAGTGTGGGTTCCCGCCCTTCTTTTCTAAACCTCCAAGAGTAGGCGAGGGCCAGGGGGATGATGCATATGATTTTTTGGGGGAGTGGGGAAAGCGTGCCCCCCTCCTTGGGCCATTTTTGACCTCGGGAACCCCATCCCCGGGTCCCAATGTTTTTTCAGGGGGAGAGTCTGCCGCCCACCTCCCCTGGCCATTTACTGCCTCAGGAACCGAATCCAATGGCACCCAAAGTATTTTTGAGGTGGAGGGGGGCTTTTGGCCCTGGGGAGCCCATCCCAAGGCACACAGCATATTTTTAAGGGGATGAGGGGGATTCATGCAGCTCTATCCCCAAGACTCTAATGGCCCAGAAGACCACATCCTACAGGGCCGCTTATCTTTGTAAAAGGGAGGGGTGCATGTGACATTCAGTGGCCACGGGAACCCCAACCCCTGAGGCCAGCTTGCTAGTTATGTCCCGGGAAGCCCACACCCGGGACGAAGCAGTTTCCCTGCCTGCACCAGCGGGAGCATATTTTATTCTTCCGCCAAGCGGAAGAAAATACAAAGTCTGCTACCAGCTGACCAGAGCTTTAGGAATGCGTTAACTTTTGAGCTGTTTCTCTGCTCGCACTGATGCGGGCATGGAAACAGCTCAAAATATTGCTCCCGCCCGCAGAAAGCAGCATTAGTAGCTGCCCACTGCGGGCAGGAGCAATGCCGGCTCATGATGCATGTGGGGAGCCAGCTGGGGCCACAGGGGGGGATCACCCTTTACGACGCGGATGTTACCCCGCAGTACCTTTCCAACGCGTATTTTAGAACGCAAGTCGTAACTACGACTTGCGCTGGAGGGCGCTAAAGGACAAGGAATAGTAGATTTAGTATTCCAACACCTTCCCTACTGTACGTAGGCAGGTGTTGGAATAGTAAATTAAACTATTACTAAGTCCGCACCCCTACAGCGCAAGTCGTGGTAACGACTTGCGTTGTAAAATACGTGTTGTAACGGTACACGTGGTAATACCACACGTCGTAACAACGTACATCCCCACAGGGGTCTTGGGACTCCCTCCGTTGCCCCCGAACGAGCATATGGTGCGTGACTTGGATGGGCACCATGGCACCCACCTTTAAGTAAAGCAGGCACGGGGGATGATGTCCCTGGGGCCAATTACTGCTCAGGAAAACGGTACCCTTCCCCTTTATTTTAAC
Organism: Lissotriton helveticus; assembly: GCF_964261635.1. Classification (NCBI taxonomy): domain Eukaryota; kingdom Metazoa; phylum Chordata; class Amphibia; order Caudata; family Salamandridae; genus Lissotriton; species Lissotriton helveticus. The sequence goes on from NC_136068.1 coordinate 1,168,304,034, forward strand.
TAGTGACCCTGGGGATGGGGTCCCCAGGGCCTAATAAGTTTCGGGAGGGGGGCATGCAACCCCCTCCCCTTTAATTAAAATAAACAGTCCTGGGAGTTGGGGTCCCCAAGCATAATAAGGCTCGGGACGAGGGTCACACGGTCCCCCTTTTCTTTAGATTAAAAAACTCTTAGGGATGGGGTATCCCCATGGCCTACCAAGACTCGGGAGTGGGGGCATGTATCATAGTCTAGTGGATTAGAGAGAGTGAGATTCATGCATGAGATAAATAGGGTATGATCCCACTGGTCTGCAAGTGCATGCAGTAGGAGGTGTAATTTAATTTAAGTTGTTGAGATTGAGTGACAGATAGGAAGTGGTGGTGATGACTACCTCCTTCGGTTGTAAAATAGTAGTTCTGTAGTTCGAGTAACTAAGTGCAGGTGTTTGCGATTTAGAGAGTTTGAAAGTGATTGATAATTGGTAGAAAGGTATTTAAATGAAGGCTCAGAAGGACCATGGTCTGACAGGTGATATTGAAATGGGAAAGTAAGTGGATCAGTAGGATATGATAAGTATTAATAAATACTCACCAGATCCTGCTGTTCGTCTTGCAGCCAATCTATCTTAAAAAATCAATTAAATGACTCTTCATTCTGCATGCACTTGTGTGACCAGTGAGATCGAACTCTGCGTATCTAATACACGAATCTTACTCTCTCCAATCCACCACTGTTGCATTATTGACCTCTCCAAGTCCAGATTAATTGAACCTAAAGTTTATCTCTTCATAGCTAATACATTCCTCTTGGGAACTCTATATCAATTGCACTACATCTCTTTCTAAACAATTTGCAAATCATACCCTCTTTCTGACCAAACTGCCAACCATATTCATAACATAAAATAAAATGAAAAGTCAACAGGCTCTGCCTTTTAATGTCAACACCAAACAAACATTCTTAGCACTACATTCTATACACCTTTGTTGTCTACACCTCACTTTCTATAACCTGCAGCATAGTTTGATAAAATACTCACCACAAACTCCCATGCTTCCAACATATTTCACTTTCATCAGTCCTTCAACGACCCCATGATACAGGCATTACTTATAGCCACAAAACAAATCGTACTTAGAATCAAAGTCCCATCATCTTAAACTATCAGTATCTCTCATCCACGTCATTACTGATGCCCGTATCATGGCGTTTAAAGGATGGATGAGAGAGATATATGTTCAGAGCACAGAAGTTTGAAGTATGCGGACGATGGATGTGTATAGAATGCAGTGCTAAGTTTGGTGTTGACATAGATAGTTAAGGCAGAGAAAGGTGGAACTGACAACTTGGACAGATATCAGAGATTTTGAATGGTAAAATGGTCATATATGAATTGACACGTAGATATACACAGTCTGTTATAAGTCGGGCAGCCATATTGAGCACGGATTTGAGGGGTAAGCTTCAGGTGTTCCATTGAGAATAGCATTACCGTAGTCAAGTTTAGAGAGTACTAGCGATTGAACAACCTATTTGAAGTCATCTTGAGGGGTGAAGGGTTTGATTTTTTTGAGGTGTTTAAGTGTGAAAAGAGCTCCTTTGGCTGAGTTATTGATATGGTCTTTCATTGAGTGAGTTCATTAAGTTGATTTGAATGAGGGTGATGAAGCAGTGAAGTAAGATGTGTATTGTGTAGTCTAATTTTGGGGTGTGAATTCTTCAGAATCGACAAATGCTAGAGAAACTAGCTATGAATAGGATGGAACTGTCTGAAAATCCATTGTGTATAGACCAATTGGCTAAACCCCTGGTTAAAAGAGTACTATTAAGATTGATAGCTGAAAAGAGATTGGAGGGCGAACTGAGGAAGAGGATGGTGGCGACATACTTCCCAATATGTACAACATCTAGTATTGAGCCATACCTGCTTACGGTGCCACGCCAGCTGAGATTTTACTTACTAAGTTTATGGCTTGGCTAGGCCCATTTTGTGTGTCCTATCCCTCCAACATGTATACTATGAAAGAATTCATACCGTGTCCATGTAACTCAGCAGTGCCCCACTTTTTTTTGTGCGTTGCATGAAGAACAGGAAACACAGTTATGTATTTATTTATTCATTTATAGGTTTTATATAGCGCTGGCTAGACCCGGAGGTATCAGAGTGCTTTACAGGAGCAAGAGCAAGGCTAATATCAACATGCAAAATAAAATCAAGGACATGAGAATATCCACATTGAATCAGGAGTAATGCAAAGAAATCTTAGGATCAAAGGTTACATACAGTAAAAAAATAAGGGGGGTGTGACAGAGGAACATTCATTATTAAATATAACAAGAGCCAGTGTTAACAGAACACAAAAAAATTTCATAAATGTAGTTAGAACATAAAATACATGGGAAACCATGGAGAGCAAGGTAGGTGTAAACAATAAGGAGAACACAAGTAAAACGAAAGGCCAGTAGATCAGCAGAGAGATGACCGGAACAGATGCCACAAGATATCAGGTTCTGAAAGTATCATGTACTCCAATATGTATTGATGAGATGGCATTTAAGGTCTCTTTTGAAGCCGTGGTAGGAGTGGTTGCAACAAAGGTCTCTCGGATGGTCATTCCAGATGCTAGGCACATTTCCTGAGAAGGAGCGAGTCTGGGTAGATTTCTCTTTTAGTGACGGGAGAATGAGTAGAAGAGCATTAGAGCTTTTGATATGTCTGGTACTTCCTGCTCTTGTGAGTTTATTTGTTAAGTAGGCCGGGGATTGAGAGTGAAGAGCTTTGTGGGTGATACAGGCGTGATGTGATCAAACCGTTTGCAGTCTGTTATAAGCCGGGCAGCCATATTGAGCACGGATTTGAGGGGCGCAAGGTAATCTTCAGGTGTTCCATTGAGAATAGCATTACCGTAGTCAAGTTTAGAGAGTACTAGCGATTGAACAACCTATTTGAAGTCATCTTGAGGGGTGAAGGGTTTGATTTTTTTGAGGTGTTTAAGTGTGAAAAGAGCTCCTTTGGCTGAGTTATTGATATGGTCTTTCAGTGCCAAATTTTTGTACAGGATGAAACCTAAGGATTTAGCCAAGTTGGACAGAGTGAGCTGACAATTTAGGGCTGTGAGGTCGGTGATCCAGTCTTGGATAGGGAGGTGGTTACTTTTGGGGGAGAATAGAATGATTTCCATTTTATTGGGGTTCAATTTTAGATGGTTGGAGTAAAACCAGGATTGAATCGTGCTCAGGGCGTTGTTTAGATGAAGGATATCGCTGTGTGAGTTGCTTTTGTAGTAGAGTTGCGTGTCGTCAGCGTACAGGTGATAATTGATCCCGGCTTAATGCAAAAGTATAGTAAGGGGCTCCATGAAGAGGTTGAAGAGCGAGGGGGAGAGAATTGAGCCCTGGCGGACACTCAGAGGGACAGGAATAGGATTGGAGAGACAGGAGTTAATTTTAATGTGTTGTGTTTGGTGTTGGAGGTAGGAGGTGAACTAGGTTAGGACAGTGCCATTGAGGCCAGAATGATTCTCGAGCCATTCCAGCAAGGATGAATGATTAACTGTATTGAACACTGCTGAGAGGTCACTGAAGGATAAGAAGGCAAGCCTCGGCATTCTCTAAGGATAAATGTCATCAACAATGTTAAGCAGTACTACAGCTTTTCCTGAAACCAGAATGGAAGGAGTCAAGTAGGTTGCATTTGCCTATGTGTCTGTCGAATTGTTGTAAGACACATTTCTCCATGTTTTTTGGTAGGAGTGGGAGGTTAGAGATGGGACTGAAGTTGTTGGGATCATTAGGGTCAGCCTTGTGGTTTTTACCAGAGGCGTGGGAAGTGTTAATAATTTGTGTCCAACATGGGGCAATGATGTGGTTTAGGTTATGTACTAGCTTAGTCGGAAGTGGGTCTTTGGTATGAGAGGTTGGCTATAATTTCGCAATGATATTAAAGACTTCAAGCTCAGACATTGGTTTGAAAGTAGTCCAAGTGGCGTCGTGTTTCAATTGTGTGTTGGAAAGGATGTCTCCAGAACAAATTGGAGTAGATAGATTGAAGAAAGGATCAGGAGGCTGGGTTGATGTGGAGAAAGGGGAGATGTTAAGAGAGATTTGGTGATTGTGAGAGGCCATGATTTGAGGGAAGGATTGATCAATATTGGCAATTTTGTCTGTGAAGAAGCTGGCAATTTCCTCACATCTTTAGTTGGAGGCCATCAGGTCAGGAGGGGAAGAGGAGGTTTGTCTTCTGACAATGTTAACGAGTTCTCTGGGTCTATTTTTAGCATGATCCAGTTGGGAACGGAAGAAAGATGCTTTTCACTGAAAATGTGTTTCTTATAAGCTGATCTTACAGATCTAAGGAGAGCTAAATGTGAAGGTGAGGGGTGTTGTCTCCAAGTTCTTTCTGCTAGTCTAAGATGTTTCCTTTCATTATTGAGCTCAGGATTGAACCCATATTTAGATTGGATTGCTCTTTGTTGTTTTAGTTTAAGCGGTGCAACTTGGTCAAGGACCTCGGTAATTGTCTTGTTGAAGTGGTCAGTAAGCTCGCTTGCATTTTGGGAGTGTGAGAGAAGTTGCAGTTGAGCTTGAATTTTTGACTTGAGTTCAGTAGGAGGGACTTGTCTGAGGTTTCTAGTCCATGTCTTAGGTTTGTTATTTAAGACAGGGGGCGGAAAGACGCTGGTCAAAATATTGAACAGAATGAGGTGGTGGTCAGACCAGTCAATAGGGACGATGTCAGTAAGCAAGACCAGATCGCTGCTAGTGATGATGGCGTCAAGTGTAGTACCTTTGATATGGGTAGGTTTGTTGCAGAGTTGCTTTAGGTTATTTATCTCAAGAAGGGTAGTGAGGCGCCTGACAGTGGGATCATCAGCATTATTCCAATGAATGTTATAATCTCCTAAAATCACAATCTTCGAGTCAGATAGTGATAAATGAGTAAGAAGCTCAGATAGCTCTTCGGCGAAGGGTGGGAGCTCACCAAGAGGGTGGTAGATATTATACAGACTGAGAGGTGGGGAGCCTTCGATATTGAGTTCAGCCCAAGGTATTCAAAGGCCGAGTATTCAGTATTCTTAAGAGGGGAGATTTGGAATTCAGTTTTGTGGATTATGGCTAGACCTCCACCTGTTCAAACAGGTCTGTCCTGTCTAAGGATGTAGTGGCCAGGCGGAGTGAGTAGGTCAAGGATGGCCATTGAGTGGTCATTGAAACAGGTTTCTGTGAGGAAAGCAATGTCAATAGCCTCGCTGAGGATGGTTTCAGCAATCTCCGTAGCATGTAGTGCTGCAGATGTGCAGTTAACGAGTATGCAGGAAAGAGGGTTAGGATTATCCTTAGCTGATTTGAGGGTGTGGATGGTGGTGTATTGCACAGGAGGTCTGGGTGAGTTGTGCATTGCAGGGACTCGTTTTACGCCCACCATTACTGGTATGTTGGAGGAGGGGAGATGATTGGTCGCCTGGAGCATAGGAAGATAGGATTTGCTAAGGGCGTTTAGTTCTGCAGTAGAGAGAGCAGTGAGCGTGGTAAGGCTTGTGTGCCCGTCTACAAAGGGGGATGGTCAGCTAGGAGGAACATTGAGACAAGTTGAGAGATCTAGAGAGAGAAGTATCATAAGTGTAGGGGCGGAGCCAGGAATTATGGTTAGAGAGATCCCATCTAAGATGAGTTAATTCTATAGCCAGAGAGTCGAGTTTAATGGCTTGTCTTTACGAATCGAATAAAGCTTAAGAAATTAAATTGAATTTACACACACACGTATATATACACATACATAAATAAATAAATGTATATATATATGTATATCATAAACTTCCAAGTTAGACGCGCACTCAGAGGTAAAGTGTACACAGTGTCGCTTTATTTGCTGTTACGCGTTTCGGAAGCCAAAACTCCCTTGCTCACACAGCAAGCCATTAGCTTTCCACCAGTTACATACACACAGCGTGATAGCCATAGAAACAGGACTGTACACATTTCAATTTGGCTGACATCTTTGAGTGTACTTGTTTTGCAATGTTCTTGTACACACAATGTCTCTTTTTACACAACCACTTATTCCTAAAAGTGATTAAGTACATTTCATCCTTACTTCTTATCTCACATTTTATTCGCCAATTATGGTAAATAAGTGACTGGCGGGGCTCTGCCAGCCGTGAACGCGCCACCGGACTGTGGGAGGTTCCGCCGCGAAAGAGCCGTGAGAAGTAAGCATATATATGTATATATGTATATATATATATATATATATATATATATATATATATATATAGAGAGAGAGAGAGAGAGAGAGAGAGAGAGAGAGAGAGAGAGAGAGAGAGAGATAGATAGATAGATAGATAGATAGACAGATAGATAGATAGATAGACAGATAGATAGATAGATAGATAGACAGATAGATAGACAGATAGATAGACAGATAGATAGATAGACAGATAGATAGATAGACAGATAGATAGACAGATAGATAGACAGATAGACTGGAAACTGGAAACAATTAGATAATGGCAAACTGAATATTTGCCTGGAGAATTCTAAACCTATGCTTTCCACCGTCACTACTAAGGAGGTGTCTGCTGTCAACTCTTGGCTGATATCAGCCTTAGATTCTTGTCTCCCAACCCAGAGAAATAAGCCCCATATTCATCATCCACCGGCTCCCTGGTTTAATGACTCACTTCGCCAGGAAAAATCTCGTTGCAAGAAACTGGAACGCCTCTGGCGCTCCAACTACTGCATGGATAAGAAAAAAAGGTATAATGCTGCCCTTCTTGCATACCATTCTGCCTGTGATACTGCCAGAGCTAATCATGCTAATAGTACCATACTTAATGCCCAAAATCGACCTAAGGCCTTGTTCAAAGTTGTAAAAGATCTTGCAGGCATGTCCTCTGTACCTAAAGACCCCTGCTTGGACACAAAACAATGTAACGCTCTGGCAAACTTCTTCCTGGAGAAAATAGATAAAATCTATGCTAATTTTAGCGCTCCTTCTATTTACTCCCCCATCCCTGATTCTCAATTGCCCAGCCCCTGCTCTGTCGATACATTTAGTCTGACTCCCACGGCTCCCCAACTCCACTCCTGGGAGCCAATTTCGCCTTTGCTTTTTCAAAAATACCTTCACGAAATAAAATCTGGTTCCCCCCTTGATCCCATGCCTCCACAAATACTGTGCACCCTTGATCCATCTATTCTTCAGATTATCCTTGATCTCCTGAATGCTTCATTGGTTGAAGCCACGGTTCCCAAAGAATGGAAACATGCGATGGTGGTACCATTGATAAAGAAGGCTAATGCGGACCCAAATAATCCCTCCAACTTTCGTCCCATCTCTTTGCTTTCATGCTACTCTAAAATTCTTGAAAAGCACGTTAATTCTCTTCTTACCTCTTATGTTGAATCTTTTAATTTTCTTCACTGCTCTCAATCGGGGTTCAGAGCTGGCTTCTCCACTGAGACCACGCTTCTTGGTGTGACCGAAACCATCAGAAGACAAGTGGACAACGGGGAGACAGTGGCACTCATTCTGTTAGACTTGAGTGCCGCATTTGACACCGTCTCCCATTCCATCCTGTTGTCCACCCTGAAATCTGTGGGTATAGACGGCCCTGCCCTGGCCTGGATTGCTAGTTTTCTTTCTAACCGCACTTTTCAAGTCTTTTCTTCTACCTCTGTCTCCTCTATCTTCACTTCCCCTCATGGTGTTCCCCAAGGTTCCATTCTTAGTCCTTTTTTCTTTAATCTTTATGTGAGTCCTCTAGCTTTTTTGGCGGAGCAAGCGGGTCTCACGATCTATTCTTACGCTGACGATACACAAATCGTCTACTCTTTGTCCACAAATAAACACCTCCCCACGTCTTCTCTGCAGTCTGGTCTGGAACAAATTTCCAACTGGATGCATAGACATAAATTACAACTCAATGGTGACAAAACGGAGTTGCTTCTGTTTGGCCCAAATTCATCGCTCTGGGGCCCCCAACATTGGCCTCATCAGATGGGCCCTATCCCCACCCCCTCAGTCACAGCCCGTAACCTCGGGGTCCTTCTTGACAACCAGCTGTCAATGAAGCAACACGTTGTAAAAGTCTCAGCCACCTGCATTACCATCGTAAGATGGCTGAGAAAAATTACGTGGATGCTTCCAGCTGACACCCTGAGGACCATAGTTCAGGCCCTTGTCACCTCACGGATGGACTACGGGAACATTCTGCTTCTGGGTGCCTGTAAGGAGGTTATAAAGAAATTGCAGGTGGTTCAGAACATGGCAGTCCGCCTTATCTGTAACTTGCCTGTCAGGTCATCGGCCGCTGTCCATCTGCGTAAGCTGCACTGGCTGCGCATTGAGAGCCGAGTGAAGTTTAAAGCTCTCTGCATTATGCACCATATAAAAAACTGGTAAAACCCCGAAATACGTGTCCTCTTTAGTGCAGCACTATGTTCCCTCGCGCACTCTGAGATCCTCCACGCAAAACAAGTTTCAGACCCCTCGTTTCAACAAAGTTTGAATGGGCGGTCGCTCGTTTGCACTACTTGCACCTTCCCTATGGAACTCCATGCCCCAATCCCTGCGATCTGAAACGTGCTATCTGAAATTCCGCAAAGGAATTAAGACCTGGCTTTTTAATTTTTAAATATACATGCTCATTCCTTTTTTACTTGCTCACTTTTGTTTGCCTTTAGCGCCGGGAAACCTCCGGGTAGCTGTGCGCTCAATAAATGCAATAATAATAATAATAATAATAATAATAATAATAATAATAATAATAATAATAATAATAATAATAATAATAATAGACAGATAGATAGATAGAAACTTACTCATAAGAGCTTTCAGACAGTCTTCTTCATCCATTGATCTTTTTTGTGTTATTCGCATTTTTCTTTCACCCACTACAGCATATAGCCTGGTCAGTGGATCAGCTCACTTCAGTCATTGATTGACTTCTCTGTGAATGACAGCATTCTGCTGTTTCACAAGGAGCACAACAGCAGAGTAGTATCTTTAATGCTAGAGGCTACTTGGGAAATGTATGTTTTTTAAAACCAAAACATATTTTTGCTTTAAATGCATTTTATTGTAATTGCCAAGAGCACAGAAACTCTGAAAACAATAAAGTTTTGCAAACTAATAACAAAACAAGCAATGGCAAAAACAAAACGTCAGACAGCCAACCTCACTATTGTCTTTGCCAGTACTTGTTTTACATTATAATTGCATAAGATTCCTTGGACGCTATGTTTTTACATTTTAACCAATTGGCTTAGTCAATTTCTGCTTATATTCCACAATACTGCTTTACCCACATGTTAATCAAACATTGACCATTCTCACTTTTTAATTTACCCCATAACTAAAAACAAACCTTACGAGCACCATTTTATTTGATTTTTGAATAGTGTATACATTTTTTTATCAAGTTTCCCTAACCGGCATATCAGTGCAAGTTTTTCTGGCACAGCACAATGGCAGTGTGTGTGAAGGATTGTGAGAGTGTACAAGAGTGTGAAGGTGAGGGAGAATTCAAGAGAGTGTGAGAGTGTGGAAGAGAATATATATGTGTGTGTATGTGTGTGAGAGAGCACATGAGTGAGAGTGGATGTATGTGAGTTCCTGTGAGAGTGTGTGAGAGTGTATGAGAGTATCTGTTTATGTTATGTTTGCAAGTTTTCTGCTTGCCTGGTTTAGTTAAGGTAGTTCATGACTTATGGAGGAGGGTGCTAATGTCATATGGGTCCTGGCATACTGTAGCTTCTTGGCATATGGGGTGCAGCCAGCCCCGGCTCCAGGAATTTTTATTTGGGTGGGCCAAGTATGAATTTGGGTGCGCCACTGCGGGCCCGATTGTCACTTATATGCCAAGCCTGCTTCATGGCCCTCCTTTATCTCTCCTTAGTCTTGCAAGGGCCCAGTAAAAGACATTATTTTCTTCCCATATCTATGTCTAAATGTTATCACTCTCAAAAAGTGTTTTTTTCCATGTAATGTCCCTTTGATGGGAAGAGGAGATTTCTGAGGTGGGAGTATCAGGCAAGTGACACTTCTCGGGCTCTCCCTCATGACCTCCTCCTCTGATTCCCTCACTGCCACCCTCCACCAGCGCCCCTCATCTCTCTGTAGCCCCCCTATTGTCCTCTTCCTTAGATTCCCTCACTACCACCCTCCACCAACGCCCCTCATCTCTTCCTAGCCCCCCTATTGACCTCCTTCTCGAACTCCCTCACTACCACCCTCCTCCAGGGCCCCTCATCTCTCCGTAGCCCCCCCCCCCCTATTGATCTCCTTCTTTGACTCCCTCTCTACCACCCTCCACCAGCGCTCCTCATCTCTCTGTAGCCCCCCCTATTGACCTCCTTCTCGGATTCCCTCACTGCTGCCTTCTCCATTGCCCCTCATCTCTCCATAGCCCCCCTATTGACCTCCTTCTCGGACTGCCTCACTACCACCCTCCTCCAGTGCCCCTCATCTCTCCGTAGCCCCCCTATTGACCTCCTTCTCGGATTCCCTCACTGCTGCCCTCCTCCATTGCCCCTCATCTCTCCATAGCCCCCCTCCTATTGACCTCCTCCTCAGATTCCCTCATTGCCATCCTCCACCAGCACCCCTCATCTCTCCGTAGCAACCCGCTATTGACCTTCTCGGACTCCCTCACTGCCACCCCTCATCTCTCCATAGCCATTCTCTCATATGCATTTCATTTGTTGTATAGCGCTACTCATATCAGTGTAGGGTGGCAAGGTACTTTACATCACGCACACATTATACAGAGACAATCAATTGTGTAAGTATGTAAATCAGTCTACAGGGAATGTCACATTAGCCAATGAGGATTACAAGGTGTAGGAATCACATGTCATCCATAATGGTGGGCTGTATATTTTAACAGGGTTTGGTCTGGAGAATCACAAACTCAGGATTTAAAGCATACCCCAGTGGTTAGGGGTTGGCTTTACTGATAAAAATGAATATCTGCCCAAACAAACTCTTTTTAGCAAACATTAGAATAATGAAAGACTGGGGAAGTTCTAACTATATCATTCAGGTTTGCATGCAGCTCCTTGATGACAGTTCATAGGTCACTGTCCTATGATAGGATTGTAACCTCTGAACTGCAAGCAACACAAGAATCTCTGTGACAAAGGAAGTAACCCACTGAGCTTCCACATAAAATACACTTTATCTGCATTTCAGAACTACCAACAGACAAAGGATTGGCAAGATCATTAATCACCAGTTATCTGGATACTTTTTTTTATTGTTGTTTTACATCTGTGGCAGATAATGATAAAAACTGTTTGAATAAAGCATACAGGAAGTATATGTCTTTCTGGGCCTTCCCTGATGATTTAAAAAAGAACAAATAGCCAGACATTCACTCACCTGCTCGGTTCCTCGTCACAGCCTGATCTGATAAGCAGCTGCGGGGGGCCAGGAAAAGTGAATCTGGAGAAACAAACTTTTTTTATTCCAGCGTGGAATATAAAAGGAAATATCCACACAACAGAACGGTTAAGGTTTCCCAATGCCAAAGAGAAGATTTGTCCCCTTCGCCATGCCCCTATTTTACCTGTACAAGTGGGCGGGGACACAGCCCACCTTTCTAAAAGGAGATGCGTGATTGGGGTGCCTGTGAAAGAAAGCCCAGGCCCAGTCACGCAACTTCCAGAACAGGAAGAAAAACAACGTTCAGAGGACCATTTTAAATTAAAGTGGGCCTTTACTACTGGCCTTCGTGCTGTCACTGCCAGGGCCAAGGCTCATGTTTGGGTGGGCCAGGCTCATGTTTGGGTAGGCCTGGCCCACCTGGACCACACGCTAGAACCGGGCCTTGGTGCAGCCATGGCAAAATGGTGCTGCTGACATATTAGAGGTATTTGTTGTATAAGTAGGGTAACTAGTTTATCAGTACCCATGGCAAACTTCTCGCATTTGCATACTGGATGTAATTTTGGGACCACCCATTGGTTATGGGTGGGAAATTGTTGGAAACATTCTGGCACCACCATTTTGTATATAATTCTGGAAAAAAAGTGGAGGACCACATGAAAAAAGCGGTACCGGGCATAGGGCCATATGTATCAAGCCGTTTTTTAATCGACTCGCAAACGGCCATTTTGCATGTTTAGGAATGTATGAAACATTCCCAAAATAAGGAATTGCAAAGTTGTGCGATTCCTTATTTTTCCATAGCATTTAGGGAATCGCAATTTTGCGATTCCTTAAATGCTATGAGGCAGATTTACGTTAACTGGCGGATCCCCAGGGATGCGCCAGTTAATCTGCGCCACAGTGCGCCACAGCTCCGCCACCCATGGTGCGCCACATTTACAATGCGGCGCACCATGGTGCAAGGCAGGGAAGATGCGTGACGCATCTTTCGGCGTACGGGCGGCGCATTGCTGGAGTCATGTCGCAAGTGCGACATGACTCCTGCAATGCACAGGGGCCACCCCTACATTGCATGGTGCATCACCCTTACGCCTGCTTCAAGCAGGCGTAAGGAATTGACGTAGAAAGTGACTCAGTGAAATCTTGTAGATTTCACTGAGTCACTTTCCAGGGGCGTTCCTGCGACGGAACGCCCCCTCCTGCACCGGAACGCCTACATGAAACCTGACGCAGGTTTCATGTGGCACAGGGCCTTACACCGTGACGCATCTCCATAGATGCGTCACGTTGTAAATGCCTCGTAGGGATGCGCCACGTTTACGCCGCCTTGCGTGACGCAACAGCGGCGTAAACGTGGCGCAAGGGCCTCATAAATCTGCCCCTATGTATGTAGCATTTTTGGATTGCGAATTTTGGTTAAGAATTCGCAAATTACTACCAACTTGTAGTTGATGGTAACTTGCGAATTCTTCCAAAAATGCACAATTTGGCATTTTTAAAGGTGGCATGTGATGCATGTATGTGCGCCATATGCACACACATGTTCTTTTCAGGGGTGCAGCAGGGTGTCTTTGAGACACCCCTGCACCCTTGCAATAATTCTCAAATTGCAATTAGCAAATTGCGAATTCTCAATTTCAGAATTATTTTGCATTCATTCCTATGGGCCTCCTGGCCCATAGGAATGCATTGGAAATTGAAGCTTAAGGAATCACAAATAAAAAGGGATTTTTTTCATACATACCATTTTGCAATTCCTAAATAGCCATTCCTTAAAATTCGCTATTTAGGAAATGCAAAATAGTTTGGTGAGACATATGGCCCATAGTGGATGTAATTCCCAACATAAGGATGAACAGATGGCAAAATCTGAGGAAGAAAAACGTGGCACGCTTCTGGGTAGGGTAAGACTTCCCTGGCACATCATAACAGTACTGGAATATTTTATGAGGGTCCTGTCAGAGCCCATGGCTTCATCAAATTGGTGTGGAAATCATGCTTTAAAATGCTTTATTTGATCAAAATGTATTTAAAAGATTTCTCTGGGGGGAGCCTGTCTAGAAAAAGCCTGGCTGCCTTGTTTCTATCACTCACTAGAATTTTAGGGCAAGAATTACACCCCAGCACTTTCAAAACTAGTGATCAGAATTCCCAAAGTTTCGCAATGTGGACTTCGTGACTCACAAATCCATCTGGTATTTTAGTAGATTAATGACTGCGGCGAGGTTGCCCATTAGCACAGCACAGTCTTTCCGCGAGCAAACCCCCATTGTACAACGTGTCCATAGATATGTGTTATAAATAAGCCAATGCCCTAAGGGGCACATGCATCATTGGTTTTTGCATTCACAAACGGTGCGAATCGCAGAAATCGGCCGTTTGCGAATGCAAAAACCATTTTTGGAATGCATCATTTTTTTTTCATTTTTCGCTATTTAAGAAATCGCAATTTTTAGCGATTTCTTAAATTGCTATAGCATTTAAGAAATCGCTAATTTTGCGATTTCCTAAATGCTATGCATGAATTTTTTTAAATTGCGAATTCGCAATTAGGAAGGGGAAAATTACCATGAAGACAATCTTCATGGTAATTTGCGAAAAGTTTTAAAAATGCACAAAAGTGCATTTTTTAAACTTCTATTTTACACACACACATGCCCTTGGGACATGTGTGTGAGTAAAATGTACTTACGTGACATTTCAGGGGTGCAGGGGGGGTCCTTTGGACTCCGCCCTGCACCCTTGAAATTGCATTCTCATTTTGCGATTCTTTAATTGCGAATTCGCAAAATGAGAATGCCTTGCCATTGATTCCTATGGGCCTCTAGGCCCATAGGAATCAATGTAATGCGATTCCTTAATTGCGATTTGCAATTAAGAAATCGCAAATACAGAAAATTAAGGAATCGCTAAAACTTGTAAAATTTCTTGATGCATAGGATTTTGCAATTCCTAAATTGCGATTCCTTAATTTTCGCAATTTAGGAATCGCAAAATCCTACAATGATGCATGTGGCCCATAATGCGCAAAAGAAATGCTTCAAGTCGCTCGATCGAACCAACTCTTCACCTCAAAAGAGAAAGCGATCTGTAATTACGTTTCTCACTACTAACATCCGTGGGAAACAACTTCAACGCTTTACACCGTAGTCACGTGCGTGGTTGGTGTAGTAGTGTTCTTCTTTACGCTGCGGAAATGTTGCAGTAAAATGGCTGTCGTTTTTTTCACGGGGGGGTGGGAGTGGGGAGGGGCGAGGACCGGAAATGGAGAGCTCGCCCAAGAGTAGACAGCAGGGCTGTGGAAGAGGCAATCATAGGCGAGGGTGATTCGCTGGTTATCTGACTGACTCTCTCCCAGCCCTACAGACTTTTCAGAGGCACTGTCCTATCAGGCTACCCCCCAGAGCCCAGTCTACCTATGTCCCCGCTGCATCCTACCTGAATAGCCCAAGTGTCTCAGCTCCGCGCGGGGGTCGTTTCCCTCCTCAAGTGTTTGTGATCTTCAAAGTCCAAACTCTAAACGGGTCCAGGGTGGCCTATTGTCCAGGGAGCTTCATTAAGCCTGGGCCCTGGAGGAATCCCAGTGCCAGCCAACCGGGGTCACGGAGGTCACACAATGTGACCTCTTTTGTCTCAGCATCCTTCAGGACACACTAATGTGATGAGCACTTAGGAAGATCAGTGGTATTGTTAAATTAGGTACAAGGCACTAGACGACTGCAGTAGCAACACGAATCTGCTCTGAATGTGCCTCTGGTGACTTGGGGTGAGACCCCCCAATGTTATGTGACATTTAAAGACAATGAATCTAGCTGACAATTATTTGCCTCAGGGGTGCCCACTTTAGGTGCAAGAGGGCTGACTCCATGTCAGATTTGCAGGATCCCTATGTACCTGGCAAATAAGTTCCATTTAGATTCACTATGTGCAAATACATTATATCTGGATATTCTGAACACCTGACATGCATCTGACCCTCCTGGGCCAAACATGGTCACTCCTGACTTACAACGCCCCTGATTATAGCGAGGATTCAACGTCAAACGCCCGTGTCGCCCTGCTAACTGAACTGGAGCAGTTGAACATGATCTGATAATAACAATTTGACGAAAAGAAGCAATAGCGAGCAAAACCGTAGCCCACCGTGGGAAAAAAGAAGAAATCGCCCCTCCTTAAAGTATGCAAAAGTAGATCATAACCCGTGTTCTTCCAAGTGCTTCAATTGTCTCATGTATTCCTTCAAACATTATTTCTGCCTCTCTTAAAGGAAATGAAGGGACACTCATCAGTTCCAAATGTTGGGTGTTGTCCCTAAAAAGGACAGGTTGAATTTACTTTGACACCAAGTGTGTTAATTTTTAGCCCCTGGGCTTGGTATTGATAACGGATTTATTTATTTATTTATTTATTTACTTATTTATTTATTTATTTATGTGATTTGTTGAGCGCGAACAATTGCCCAAGGGCGTCTCGGTGATGGCAAGTTTGGGGTGTCGGTGCAGGAATGTATTATGTAACCGATGAACCCTGGGGTCGGTTGGTAAGGTGGGCACTGGGGCAATGGGTCGGTATCTGAGGTGCAGCTGTGGGAGGCTTTTAGAATTGCGTGGTTGCGTGGTTGTAGATTCCAGCTGTGTCGGTGCTGGTCTGATGCTGTCAGGGGCCCAGTGGGGGCCCGAGCGGCTTGTCCGGAGGCAGATGGGCCCCCGTTGCCTCCTTTTTTCCAACAGGGTGGAGGGATTAGAGCAGGGGCAGGGGACCTGGGCAGTAGTGGCCTCACTTATATTCAGGTGTGTTTCACCATTGTGAACTAATCCGTGCATAGATTCCTGGCAACATTTGTATTTTTTTTTCCTTGTGAAGTTAAGAAAACCTGCCTCTTTTAGAGGAACCTCTCTCCTTCTTTTCATAATACTTACAACACTGTTGCAGTGTTTTGGGAAAATGTGCAATCTGTAAATGTGGGGCACTTTTTTTCGGGAGCATGGTCCTATTTTTGATTTCAATCCAACCCTGTGAACCCCTGTAAACGGCCCCTGACTGCGTGTTATTATAGCAGGAGCTGCCTATCTCTCTCCTCACGCTACAGACGCAGTGATGAGTAAACCCCCCCCCCCCCCTGCACCTCCCATCCGCATCTGTCCCGGCCCCGCTGCCTCTGTTTAGATGCACCCTGCTCAGATCCCGGTCCCCAGATCTCATCATAAAGTCCAGGCTATTACAAATACCGGTTTCTGTCACCCAATGCACTTGGTTTGAGTGTATTCACAATTATGTCGTTTTCTCTAGCTTGTTGAAAAGCACTCTAATGTCGACGAAATAACGTCACGAGTGGTGCCCTAGAAAACCTCAAATAGGTGGATGAAAAAAGCACTGTGGGTGCTTCGATGAGGGCCTTGAAGCAGCCCCGGCCGGCAGGCGGCGCTACAACGAGTCATTCAGTCCATGCAGTGGTGCGGACACTAGCTCCTTCAATGCGCCTCGCACAGGGGAGGGCGGGCCCTGTGCGTCAGAGCTCTTTATCCGCCACTCTCCCGTCGAAGCTGGGGTCAGATATCTGGATGGGCGATGCCCCTTTGCTGGGATAGCTGGAGTACTGATAACGCACTTCATCAACTCCTGACTCCAAGACAACAAGAAGACGCTGTTTCGACTACGGCACTCATTTCATCCACCCGGGAAGGGAGACAGCATGGGGGCACAGGACAGGCCGTGCCTCTGAATACAAAGCAGCTGAGGTATAGCCCAGTGGGTGCAGTTCCTGCTGAAAAGCTTTGCTGTGTGATGCGCAGATATTGGGCTCGAACAGCTGACTCTGGTGACAACTGAAGTACCGGTGACCACAACAATAACGCTGGAAAGATAGCGCACTTAGGCCCACATGCATCAAGCATTTTTGTATTCGCAAACGGTGCGATTCCTTAAAATCGGCCGTTTGCGAATGCAAAAGTGCTTTTTGGGATGCGGGAAACATCATTTACTACGAAGTCTTTACCACGCATGACGTTTAGTACGATTCACTTACCACGCAAACGTCTTTACAACGCGGGTGCATTCCACGACCGTCTTCACCACGCAACGTGCTTTCCTTCCAGTCTTCGTTCTCTCGTCCTGTTCTTTTATAATTAATAAAAAAGGAACTATAAAAAACAAGGGGGGCTCAGGGGGTTTGGGGGGGCTGGGGGGGTGTCCCCCCCAATAAAATACCAAGCGGTTTGAAAAAAAAAGAATAAAACTGATAAAAAATAAGATTTAAGTGCCTCTGACGATCAAGAAAAGAGCCTCCCCAGCGACGTGACGTGTATGTCATAATAGTAGTCCTATCTCTATTTTTTTGTTTTGACGCTCGTTTCCGTGAAGGGCAGTGGAGAGGTGAGATAAGGATCCAATATTTATACATATACAAATATAATTAAAGCGCATTGTAAATTAAAAATGTTTTTAGAAAATGGTAATCTGTATTATTGTTATGTGAAAAACATCGATATTTTGCTTTGTTAGGCTGTTTCGAAATAATTTATAGTAGCCTATCAGAAGGGACGTAAGAGGTCAGTTAACGTAAAAATTGCGGAGTAGAATCCTGCGTTATAATTTGCTGCGTGGAAAAGACACATGCGAGGTAAAGTTCGCGTGGTAAAGCCATGCGTGGTACAGGTAAGCGTTGTAAAATCATATATTCGCCCACATGCATCAAGCATTTTTGTATTCGCAAACGGTGCGATTCCTTAAAATCGGCCGTTTGCGAATGCAAAAGTGCTTTTTGGGATGCATGAAGCAATTTTAGAATTCGTAACATGTGTGCGAATTCTAAAATTGCGGGTGCTTTTAAGAAGTCGCAGATGTGCGATTTCTTAAAAGCAATGCATCATTTTTTTAAAAAGTGTAAATTCGCAAATAGGGTGCCAAATTTACCGAGTGGTTGAACCACTAGGTAAATTTGGAAAAAGTGTGTAAAATGTGTAAAATGTTTTTTTTTCAACATTCATGTTACGGACACACATGTCCTTAGGACATGTGTGTGTGCAACATGATGCGAAAAATAAATTTCAGGGGTGCATGGGGGGGTCCTTTGGACCCCCCCCTGCACCCATGAAATTTTCTAAGTGCCACTCGCAATTTCCATTGACTCCTATGGGCCTTTTGGCCCATAGGAATCAATGGGAATTGCGAAAATTAAGTTAAGAAATCGGTATTTCTTTTGGATTCGGTAAAAATTGCGATTTTTACCGAATCCCAAAAGAATACCGAAAATATTGATGCATATCATTTTGCATTTCTTAATTTGCGATTCCTTATTTTTCGCAAATTAAGAAATGCAAAAAGACACAATGATGCATGTGGGCCTTAAGCAGGTGATGTGAGCAATGCAAACTGCCTTCTATCATTTTTACGGTAGACATGGTATTTTTATATATTCTTTTATTGCATTTATTTTGTATAGTCATCACAGACTTCAGAGCCTCTAGCTCTTAGGGTAATGGCTGCTGGTATTATAATACTTGTCTGTTCCATAGGCTGCAGGCGATGTAATTCGCAGTGTCACATTTTATGTCACCCCACAAAATAACAAAACAAGCTATTTACAAATATAAATCTGCCTTTGCCACTTAGTGGTGCCCCACGAGGCCCTCGGGACTGAAAGGCAATTCTGCCTGTCACATGTTTTTTGTAGCACATTTGGAGTGTCACCTATCTCTAGAGTCCCCAGAGCCCCCACCCGCCACAAAACGTTAATAATAAAAGTACAGCCATCTGAGAGCCGCGTCTCCCTTTCAAAGCGAGGCCTGCGCGGGCTATTACCCTCAATTACCAGTTGCTGTCCACTGCTGCGGGGTTAAACTCTGAGCACTTCCCTTTGAAGTCGTGATCCTTTTATCTGTGGCCGGACTCAAGAATTTAAAGAAGAACCGTCATAAACGGGGCGGACGCCGAATAAAAGGTGTGATCCCTTTAAAAGGGTCCCTTGGCGGGGGGAGGGGCGCCGCTTCCTGTCACAGGGCTCCAAAAAAGCCGCCAGCCATTTTCAAATAATCACTAAAAAATAAAGCAAATGTGATAGTTTAAGGAAGAAAGGAGAGGGTGGGAGCGCAGCATCAAAGCCGGGGGTTAAGGGGGGCATAATTAAGCAAAAAAGATACAAGTGGATTGCGCTCTATAATCACTCCTTTGATGTCCGACATGGTACGTAACACTGTTAAGGGGTTTCGGGTTTTCATTCACTTCAATGGATGAGAAATGGCTGGTTAAGGGAAGGCCCGCCCCTCACAGACTGCTTCGCGGAAGGGAAAGTTTAATTTCGCTTTCCTCCTATCAGTGAAGTTAAATTGGCCCTCCTGTGTTTTTTTTCCCTCTGCTTTTGAAGCCTGGGATTTTTGGCAGAGCGGATTTCGTGGCTCTGCCCTGGAAATCTGGGAGAGGGGTTGCAGGCAGAAGGGAGACTGCTGGGTGAACTTAAAGTGCTTCTTTGCTAGACTTTTTAATCCAATTTTTAACGCCTGTCCGAGAAGGAGATTAAAATGTCGGGAGGGTGTTTGGTCACAACAAAAGAGCTTCCAAAAACGTCTCATAAAAGCGAGTGAGGAGATAGAGCGGCTCCCAAAACTGCGAGAAACGCAGCAGACTTAAAGGGACAGTTGCAGTGTGGCCGTCAGCTATTGGACAGAAGGTCGCCTTCACCCAGACCTGGTCTGAGCACCTATCATCACCCACACGACAAGCCGTGTAGTCCATAGGTACAAGCCTAGATGGGTGGAGGTGGCATTAATGACGTAGGGCAATGGGCAATGGCAATGTGCGCCTTTATTAATGCAGTCGTCATGAACAAATAGCTTCTAACCCCATGTCCGTGAATTGGAAAATAGTTATGGGTTGATGCACGCGTTGCACAGATCTGTGTTCAATCTGCATTTCGCATGGAGGAGAAATGGCCTCCGTCCTGGGCCGCCGACTTTGGAACTGAGGAACTACAACATCCTTGGACTCGGGACGGATCACTTAATCTCTCTCTCTGCGTAAAGAAAACAAAAGTGACCTCCTATACTGTAATATGGTGCCACTGTAAAGCGCTCTAATGTCTTTGGGTCATGTTTGCGCTATATAGAACAGCAAAAAATACTGGGTGGGCTTACTCAGCCATTCATCACACAGTGGTTAAAATATCGAGTACTACTGAGGTGGGTGATAGAAAGACCAAAAAAAGTGTGATCAAGCATTATATATATATATATATATATATATATATATATATATATATATATATATAGATAGATAGATAGATAGATAGATAGATATCACTGCCACAAGAATCTCCGCTCTCCACAGCGCGGGTGCAGTCAGCTCGTGGTGATGGCTCCGCAAAAATATTTCAAAAATCAATGTCTAACGACAAAGAAGCTGCACACTCGGGCATTATGCATGAATTTCATTTATTCCAGCGTACTCCCAGAATCAGAAAACGCTAACACACGTGTTCCGGCCGCCTGGACTTCGTCAGGGATTTAAAAATAAATAATATATATATATATATATATATATATATATATATATATATATATATACCAACACGTTTGACTCCGTTGAATCAAAAAGGACAAGCACACAGGTCTCCGATTTTCTCGATGTTTATTACAAACCCCTCATCCCCGATAGACGCGTTTCGCTTTTCAGCTTCGTCAGTGTCAGTTTGTGCAAACACAGTGTGGCCATTTAAACCCTCCTGTTAGCCCAAAGTTTCCAACAACATAGAAAACGGTATGCATGGTAATAAATGTCTATGTGGTGGCCATCTATGAATTTATATTTTCCGATTCGTTACAGTGGGTAAAAAAAAAAAAAAGTATATATATATGATAAAGGACCCCCACTGTACATTATAAGGATATTGCATGTCAACGAGGAGTTCCATGACTATATAAAGGAACATGGCTGAACGCTGAGTTCCTTCATAAGGTTATGAAACTCCAAAGTGACTTGCAAAATCTTTATCAAGTACAGAAGTAGGTATTTTATTCCATATAACACTTGGTCACCGCATCATCTTTCCAACAAACCACTTAAATCCTTGGTGCAGAGCACTATCATATGAAAGAGAGAGCATGTTTGGAAACAAAAATAATATAAATGGAATCTCTAATGCAAAATTAAACACAGAAAAACATAGTTAGATATTTGTTGCAAAAAGATAATAGGATCCGTTTAATGTAAGTATTTTTTACAAAAAGGCACAGTAGCATGCAGTATCACCTTAAATATTTTTTGGGGCCCTAGCAAGACATATTTAATTATTTGTAAAGTTTTATATAGCGCTAGCTAGACCCGTAGGTATCAGAGCGCTTTACATACACAAAGGAAAAGAAAGATTACATATGTTGGGGCTCCTGTTCATAAGAGCTTTACATTTTATAACCAACTTTTGTGCTAATTGTAGCCAGCATAATGCCAAACAAAATGTGTTTCACACAAAAAACAGTTGAAATATGCCTTTTTGAAGACCTCAAAAATCTGTTACATGACACTGGGCAAAGTGAGACACAGGTCAAGATATTCAGAGAAGAAGAAAATAGGTTTAGATATACAAATAGACTTAGGTATGCAAGAGACGTATGAAGTTTACTTTCACAATAGGGCACTTGGAAGGTGGGGGCCCGGGGCAATAGACCACTTTATTCATGCCTTAAAACAACTCTGGTAGCACAGAATGTGTGGAATCATGCACATTATAACCTTTCTGTAATTAGCTTAGGAGTACCAAAAATTAACACGTTGCCATGTATATCTCTTTTCTGCTTGACACTGTACAGCTAGAAAAAACGATTTGAAGAAAGAAAAGTAATATGTACTTTAAACAGCTACTTTAATGGTGTGCCATGCCCTGACCTGCCTTTCTCCATGGCTGCGGACTCTGGCAGCAGGCATTGGGATAACTGAACTCATCAGCAATAAGTTATTACGGTTCTGTGGCTACCTCATTTCTTTGTTATGGGAAAGTCGCTGATTATAAAGAAATTTGAGGCAGGTTTTTTTATACAGGTATTGCAGAATCCCATGTATTATAAATCAATTAGAGATGGGCTTTACCATAGGGATTGCAGAATCCCAGGTATTATAGGTACACACTTCTTCTGCTCTTTTGTGGAAAGTATAGGCGGTACCCATGGTCCCACTCCCAAGGTGTCCCTATTGAATAGGAGTGCTAAATATGGGCATGCATTGGCCTTGGCATGGACGTTGGGGCAAGGGGAAGTCTTGAATTGATGCACCTTGTGCTAGAAAGACCATGTCCAACGGGTCATTTTGAGGATGTGTACCTCTTGCTTCTTCCACAGGTGGAGTAGCCCAAACCCAATTAATTACATCTGTACCCTCACACTGCTTGTCTCTCTTGACAGCCTTCATTAGAACCTTTGCCGCTGACCCCTGAGGTCAAAGGTAGCAAAGGCAGTGCCAAGGGCACCGATGGGCAGGCTAGAGGCAGCAGCTGCTACCCCTGGCCGACCTTAATTGACAACCATGCCCACTTGTCCATCACTCTAGACCACACAGTTGTTCATCTGTGCACGCCCTGCTGCTAGCTCCATGAAGTACTGCAAGAGTGTCAGATGGCCTACATATTTATTTGTTTATTAGTGGTGGGAACTTCTCTTGCACAAATGCTGTACATTAGGACAGGAACAGTACATAATAGATTGGTTTGTAAACAAAGACTTCAGAGTAAGCGATGGCGGTAAGGCTCATAAATGCTGTTGGGTAACGTACTGTTTCAGCTACATGCCGCTGGACATTCAAATGTGAGTCTAAATGTATCAATTAAATAAATATGTAAATAAATACATTTGTAAACAAAGACTACAGAGTAAGCGATGGCGGTAAGGCTCATAAATGCTGTTGGGTAACGTACTGTTTCAGCTACATGCCGCTGGACATTCAAATGTGAGTCTAAATTTATCAATTAAATAAATATGGGAACACACCCACCACAGCTTCATTTATACACTATACACAAATTAAAATGTGATAAATACAGATAAAATGAACAAAAAAGGATTATGGATAAATACAGATGGAAATGTCACAAAAAAATAAATACCATAAAGGCAGGATCCCTATTAATAATTTACAGATCATGTGGACGCCGGGTGGCTTTATGGTGCTGAGGAGAATGAGTGATAACTTCCACAAGAAAAAAAAATAGAAGAGGAGGGATTCAGAGCTAAAACATTCTCAGCCTTTTCAGTTCCAAATGAAGGTCATTCCACGACTTGAATCGAAACACTGCTATAATCTCCATAGACTCTTCCATGCCTTGGACCAGATGCCAGCAACCAAAAAGTATGCCATTGTAATATCATTGGATATGCAGCAAGCATTTGATTCCATAGACTGGAGCTATCACTATTACACCCTGCAATTGTGGGCATTGACGAGGTCTTTGCATGCTGGCCAAGCTTCTGTATAGATCTCCTGTTGCACGCATTAAATCAGGTAGTCTAATTACACATTGCTGCCATGGATGAAGTACCATAGCCAAGCCAGCATTCACATTGCCACTATGTGTATAGCATGACCCGGATCCATATTGCCACAGTGTGTATAGCCAAGCCAGCATCCACATTGCCACAGAGTGTAAAATAATATCTTTTGTCAGCCCAGTTTTGACATTGCTGCATTATGTGAAGTACCAAAGCCAAGCCAACATCCACATTGCCACTATATGTATAGCACAGCCCGGATCCATATTGCCACAGTGTTTATGGCCAAGCCAGCATCCACATTGCCACAGTGTGTAAAGTACTATCTATTGTCAGCCCAGTTTTCACATTGCTGCAGCATGTGAAGTACCAAAGCCAATCCAGCATCCACATTGCCACTGTGACCGTCCTGACTCGTGCAGAAGCGGTCGCTCCTCCCTGGTCTCCTGGGTATCGTAGCGCTTTACTCCCCACTGCTGCCAAAAACGATTCTGTGCTTTGCTCGCACTGCCTTGTAATTATTTGTGCCTGCTCAGTATCTGTAGCGCTTTATTTAGTCACTGCGGCCAAGAAGTAATTGTGCACTGCTCGCATTGCTTGCATATTAACTGTGCCTGTGTTTTATTGTAGCACTCCACTGCTCGCATTACCCGCATTGCTCGCTAATTTTAGTTAGTGCCTGATTGTGCCCATAGCAATATTTGACATCGTCCCCCAATCTCGTCCTGTTTGGCTTTTGTTGTTGCTGCCATTTTGTTGTCGTGCCTCCAGCCCGTCTCTCCACCCCGCTCCCGCCTCCCAGCTGCCCCTCCCTCGCTCCGCCCCCTCCACTATCCACTTATGTCAGACGCACTTGCGCGCAGCGTTCACGCGCAGCGGAAGCGCCCCATGCGCGCCGAAGGTGTGCCAAAGGTAAGCCCGTCCGCGCCTGGACCGCGCCCAGCGCCAGATCCCCTGGCCCCCGCAAAATCCCCTCCACCCGCATAACGTACGATTCCGCTACCCTCTCAGCACTTAACCCCGGCCGACTCCCAAACTGCTACCATACCGCCCCAGGACACACCCATGGACCCTTCACCTGCCACTCCTGCAAGTTCGACTGCATCAGGACCCACACCAAATCCACAAACTCCAAACAGAGCTCCGACACTAACCACCTGAAGTGCATCCTGCTCAACACCCGCTCGATCCACAGACACGCCATTGAACTGTGGAACCTACTCGACACCACATCGCCGGACGTAGCCTTTCTTACAGAAACCTGGATGAACACCTCATCAACGCCTGACATCGCCGTAGGCATCCCGGACGGCTACAAAATAATCCGATAAGACCGCATCAACCAAACAGGAGGAGGCATCGCCATCGTCCATAAGAACACCATCCGCATCTCGACCAGTTCCGACGACAACCTCGCAGCCGCCGAACACCTTCACTTCCAGATCCACACCGACCCCAAGACCACACTCAGAGGCACCCTAATCTACAGACCACCAGGACCCCGCACACAATTCAGCGAAGACATCACTGACTTCATCAGCCCACACGCCCTCCCCTCCGAGGACTACATCCTCCTTGGGGACCTCAACTTCCACCTGGAAAAGAACAACGACAGCAACACCACCACCCTTCTGGACAACCTCGCCAATCTCGGACTCAAACAACTTGTTGACACCCCCACCCACTATGCCGGGCACACGCTCAACCCTATCTTCACCTCCAGCAAGCACATCTCCTTCAATCACACCACAGCTCTCCATTGGACGGACCACAGCTGCGTCCACTTCAACTACAAAAAGACCACGACCCACAACCAGCCACAACCAATTCCCCGCAGAAACTGGAACAAAATTACCACCGACCAGCTCTTCACATCGCTTCAGCAAAACCCTCCTGCCAAATCATCGAACCCAAACCAAGCTGCCACCAACCTCACACAATGGATCACCCACAGCGCTGACGAATTAGCACCCTTGAAAAACCATCAAATCAAGCAAGGTAGCAAAAAAGCCCCCTGGTTCAATGATGACTTTAAGAAATCCAAGAAGACCTGTCGCACCCTCGAGAAAGCCTGGCGTAAAAACCCAACCACTGACAACCTGGCCACCTTCAAGAACGCCACCCGCAAACACCACCAACTGATCCGAGCCACCAAGAAATCAGCATTCAAGGATCGGCTCGACAAAAATACCCACAACAGCAAGGAACTATTCAACATCGTCAAAGAGTTTACCAACCCCACCGCCGGCACCAACGACATCACTCCCTCCCAAGACCTCTGCGACTCTCTAGCCTCGTTCTTCCACAACAAAATAACTGACATACATAACAGCTTTGGAGACCAGTCCGGAGACCAGTCCACCCCACCCACCTCCGAACCAGAACCCCCCTCCAACAACCTCTGCGCCTGGAACCCAATCACCACCGAAGACACCATCCGCCTGATGAACTCCATCCACTCAGGGTCGCCAACCGACCCATGTCCTCACCACATTTTCAACAAAGCAGACTCCATCATCGCACCCCATCTCCGAGACGTCATCAACTGCTCCCTCAACTCCGCTACCTTCCCGGAAAGCTGGAAACACGCCAAACTCAGCGCCCTCCTGAAGAAACCCACAGCAGACCCCACTGAACTTAAGAACTACCGCCCCATCTTGCTCCTCCCATTCCCTGCCAAAGTCATTGAGAAAGCCGTCAACAGTCAGCTAGCCGCCTTCCTCGAATCCAACAAATCCCTTGACCCTTCACAGTCCGGCTTCCGAGCCAAACACAGCACCGAGACCGCCCTCATCGCAGCAACAGACGACATTCGAACTATACTGGACAACGGAGAAACAGCTGCCCTCATCCTACTTGACCTCTCCGCAGCCTTCGACACAGTCTGTCATAGCACCCTTATACAACGCCTCAGTAACGTCGGAATACAAGGAAAAGCTTTGGACTGGATCATCTCGTTCCTCGCCGGAAGAACCCAGAGAGTCCGCCTCCCCCCTTTTAGATCAGAGGCCACCGAAGTCATCTGCGGCGTACCACAAGGATCATCACTCAGTCCCACCCTCTTCAACGTGTACATGAGCCCCCTCGCATCCATCGCGCGCCAACACAACCTCAACATCATCTCCTACGCAGACGACTCCCAGCTGATCCTCTCCCTCACCAAAGACCCAAACACCGCCAAAACCAACCTACAAGAAGGGATGAAAGAAGTAGCCGAGTGGATGAAGAACAGCCGGTTAAAACTGAACTCAGACAAAACGGAAGTCCTCATCTTAAGTTCATCCCCCTCCGCCTGGGACGACTCATGGTGGTCACCGGCCCTAGGAAACGCACCCATACCAACGGACCACGCACGCAACCTGGGCTTCATCCTGGAATACTCCCTCTCGATGACCAGACAAGTCAACGCTGTCTCATCATCATGCTTCAACATCCTACGTATGCTCAAAAAAATCTTCCGTTGGATCCCCACCGAAACAAGAAAGACGGTCACCCATGCACTGATCACAAGCCGACTGGACTACGGAAACACCCTTTACGCCGGAACCACAGCCAAACTACAGAAAAAACTCCAACGCATCCAAAACGCCTCAGCCAGACTCATCCTAGACATCCCCCGCCAAGCTCACATTTCTGGTCACCTGAAAGAGCTCCACTGGCTCCCCGTCAACAAGAGAATAACGTTCCGTCTCCTCACCCACGCACACAAAGCCCTCTACGACTTAGGACCCGAATACCTCAACACACGCCTGTCCTTTTACACCCCCACCCGCCAACTACGTTCGTCCAATCAAGCCCTCGCCGCAATTCCACGCATCCAAAGATCCACCATGGGGGGAAGATCCTTCTCCTACCTAGCGGCCAAGACCTGGAATTCTCTCCCCACCCACCTCCGCCTTACACAGAAGCACCTCTGCTTCAGAAAATAACTAAAAACTTGGATATTCGATAAGTAAAGTACCCCCCCTCCCTCAAGCGCCTTGAGACCCTCTGGGTGAGTAGTGCGCTATACAAATTTTATACTTGAACTTGAACTGTGTGTATGGCACGGCCCGAATCCACATTGCCACAGTGTGTATAGCCAAGCCAGCATCCACATTGCCACAGTGTGTAAACTACTATCTATTGTCAGCCCAGTTTTCACATTGCTGCAGTGTGTGAAGTACCATATCCAAGCACGCATCCACATTGCCACTGGGTATATAGCCAAGCCAGCATCCACATGGCCACAGTGTGTAAGTACACTGTCAGCACATTTTCCACATTGCTGCAGTATGTTGCGTACTATAAATCAATCTAGGACCCACATTGCCCTATATATGTAAAGCTCCACCCTGCCTCAGTATGGTGCGTACCATAACCAAACTAGTATCCTGATAGTGTCCGTGTAAGGTGCAGATACAAGGAGAGGCAACCCCGCTGTGCATGTATTTGGCTAGCCATGATGTTCTCTGAAGTCTGTGCGTGCCTGTTGCCACATGATTTCTCGCACGTTTTAATACATTTTTCGTTTAGCACGGTAGCACCTCACACGACCTTAAAGTACATACCTGACACTTCGATCCATTAAAGACATGGAGGTGCACCTACAGACAGACACAGCCTTTCACGCGTAGCAGGAGCGCAAAATGGCTGAAAAGAGTGCGACGTCAGAGAGGGCTAAGGGGATGTAGGAAGGGGAATATCTTCATGTGTTGGCAATCAATGTCCCGAGTTCGAAAATCGATTACGATTTGGAATGCGGGCAGTTTATACAAATACATTAACGCCCACCGCGCCATAAATCACCGGTTCTCACGAAAAGGGGAAGGAAACACCCGTCCCTTGTTTAATCCTTGCTTCTCCGATGAAAGCGTGTGCCCTGCTGGGAGCTGAACTTTAACCCCCCAGGCTACCGAGCAAGGCGAGAGTTAATGGCAGACGCCGCAGACAGAAGGAGCCCCTTGAGATACTTACGTTAATCCAAATGCTAGCAAAAAGACGGAAATTATTTTCGGCCAATTTGGTTTATAGATCTAAAATGTGATAGAGAATTGAGAATTATATTCAAACTCTTCCATTCTGTGGGATAGAAGAGTAGAACCACTTTTGTGTTCGTGCATTTAGTTTGTATTACAGCGGGCGCCCTAATATTTGTACTACAGCAGAGGTACACCGACAACAGATTTATAGTACTTGACAACACTATTGCTTATTACATGTTCACTTACACAGTTGTATATTTGTTCAAAATCACACTTTTCGGTCAGATGCTGGGATTATCACCCATTTCTTGAGGCCTCAAGTTCCACCATTTAGTCACTGGAACCCATTCACATCCAGGCAGTCTTAGTAGTGGTGAGCAAGGCCCGGCTGGCAGAAGTGTCGGGGAAGCACTCGCCTGTCTTCAGATTTGGTGAGTCAGGGAACAGTGGAGGGTGGTCGTTTTTAGGTCTCGACCTACAGCATTGCTTTAGCAATGCTTGTTATGTTTTCTATGACATGTGGAAGGGCGAGATTTTGATCGATACCTTATCACTATAGATCTAAACCCCGATCTGGTCGACTGAACCTTTGTTGCCTGTCATTGAAGGAAGAAAGTGCCTCTCTTACCAAGTTAGTTCACCCAATAAAGGACTCCGCTCCAAAAGATCACAAACAACTTCTAGCTTTCAAAAGTTTATTGTAAGGTTAGGATAAGCTGCAAATACAGGCATCTCAGAATGAGATTCACAAGATACACAGGTCCAACTACATACATGTGCTCTCTGAAAGCCCTCAGACGAGCAACGGAAATTACCAGCACAAGTTCTAAGAATAATAAAGCTATCAGCATTGACGCATATTGAGATCTCTCCTTCATTTAAGTTGGAGGAAAACACACAGGTTAGGCTGTCCCTACCCTGCTCTAGATGGTATCCCTACTTAACCAAGTCTCAACCTAACAAAAGGTGTCAGCAGTGAATGACCCCAAGGGAAGTCACTCACTCTTAGTCTCTTGGTGAAAACCTATAGTTCTCCAGTCATGACCCCTCTCTGCCTACCCATCCGCTCTCTAAAGGGTCCTCAGGCATCTGCTCTAACTCCACCCAGGGGTGCTGTCCCTAATACAAAACAGTCAACAACATTTGAGACGCCCCTCGTGAGACGCCCCTCACGTGGTGTAGCTTCTGGCTTTTTCCATGCTGCTTTGTATTGGGCCTCATACGTTGGAGTTGACCTTGCTTCTCAGACTCTTCTCCGGCCCGCTGATACCCCTTAAAACATTCCGGAACCCTCCTCCATGTCTGGGCCGTCTACTGAACAGACCTCTATTCATATTATTTATAATCGGATCCTCCCTTTTCTCTTGCAGACAGACATCTGCAGCCAAGAACCCAACTCTCATAGACTTCCAAAAAGGTTCGCAACATTTCTCGGCCCAGACCAATACGTGTAAATCAATGTTAAAACATTTCAGGCCTACAGCATTTCTCATAATGATTATAGCATTCAACTTCTTCATTAATTAAAGCATGTTAATACTCTTATTCTATTATTCAGTAAACACATCTATAAATCATGGCCCATTAATGCAATGACCAAAACATTAGTTCAATCTATGTCGTGAAAAGAAACACCTTCCCCTTCCCTTCTAGCTCTGGCCCTGAGGCCTACCACATTCTGCGTTTAACCACATGCCATCTTACATTTTAGCAGCTACACGACATGGATTCAGGAATAATCACATCTAATAAAATCATATAGTGTCACACATTTCTGTATTAGTTCCATTTCTACTTAAATCTCTACATTAGCTATACATTCAGAATATAATTGCAGATACTACTAGCACTCATGGCATTTCTCCTCATGATTTGTGCTTACTACGGGTAAGTGTGATGCACTCATACATTTAGGTCAGTTTGCGCTCTCTCAGTTCCCCCCTTTGATGACCTCTCGGGGTCATCACTAACATTTAAACTGCAGTTATTGCTAGCATAACTTGTCTCTGCGTTTCCAGAGCCCTCAGACTCCTGTACTGATTATCTTGTATGGCAGCCAATCTCTGCAGCTGCTCTCTTTGGGCCCTTTCTGACCTTCTTGCTCTGTACCATTTGAATACCCTCACCAATCCCCACAATATGATCCCACAGATCAATATTATGATGATAGGTTTTAGTATATACCACACAAAGCTTTTGCCTAAGGTGGAGATCCACCCTCCAACTTCACTCATTCCGTGGCCCACCTTTTCCCAGACATTTTCTCTACTCAAGTCTTCGATCTCCTTGTGAATATCAGTTATGTTCCTAATAACTTTCTCAAGGGGCTTTGAATTGTCTGGAATGTAAGTACAACATTCCTGGACCTTCAAAGCCTTACAGACTCCGCCCTCTTTTGCTAGTAGGACGTCTAACGCAAGACGGTTCTGAAGAACCATAGCCCTTATCGATTGCATCTCTCCTTCTACCAGCATTAAGGACTGAGCAGTGCTGGCAGACAACCTGTCGACGACTGTTGCCAGTCGTCTAATTTTAACATCATTAAGGATTAGTCCCAAAAGAGGGAACATAGCTCCAAAGACATCTCCAACCATTTCTGCATCTCCTATATCTCTCCTTCCCCTCGATGATGTCTTGCCCTCGATGATCTCTAAGTCTTGTGCATGATATATTTTGGGGAAGACAATTGCTAGGTAACATGATCCATACCAGTTGTCAGGTAGTCTCACGTAGGCATTTCTTCCACATACAAAATACACATTTGGAATCACTTGCATTCCCTTCAGGAAATCTTTAGTATAGTACTCTATATTGAAAGCATGTTCACAACTGACTTCTCCCACGTATACATTTTCGTAATACGTTTTGGCTCGGTGAAGACATAGCTTTCCTTTCTGCGTCTTATCTAAAGCTATTGGACCACTACTACCCTTTCTCTTGTGTGCCTTCTCTTCCTCGGTCCAATCTGTTTTCCATTGTCCTGATTTTTTCAAAATCTTTTGTCTCCTGTAACGATCATCCACCTGCCCTATGAACTTCTTCTCGACTTCTGACACTTTGCATGTCAGGTTATTTCTACGGGCATGTGAAGTATCTAAGGTAATCCAAGGAATGAAGAACTTGGCCAATCTGTCTTCACTCTTCCAGTAGTCCCATTTGTTCATCTGCTTATAATTTGGGACTTCTGGCAACACTGAATCATAGTTGGAGAAATAGTATTCAAAACTATCTCTCCCATAAAATATACTAAGCAATAAGCTACATGTAATGCCATATGTCAGCGGGAGGTGATGATATCTAATGCCTTCATCTACAGACGCCGGCAACTGCATGCAGACGTAACAGTCCTTAACCTCCATGGCATCCACGTATTCATATAAGAGTTTAGCATAAGCATTTGACCTAAAGTCTCCTTGGGACTCATCTACGTGTAACCTGCGGGCTTCTGCAGCTAATAACGCTTTCTCTTGAGTGTTTTCCCTTTTCTCACCAGCAACAGTGGGTGTAAGCGTTTCTACAGATTTCACATCAGTTACCTTCGCCTCTTCCTCATGTCCCTTTACATAAGAAATTGTTACCACTAAAGCTATTAATATTATCACTCCTACTATTAGTGTACCTATTATACATTTAGCTCTGCGGTTCTGGGTGCCGGCTTCCATTTCGTCAGACAATACGGCTCTCTCTTATCTTGGCACAACTTTTCTTCTCGTTCCTTTACAGTCTCTTTTTACTCTTTTTGTCTTTAGAATCCACACAACTGGAAGCTGACAACCTTCTTCGCAAAGGTCCTTTAACAGTTCAATACAGACAACCCTAGCCCTTCTCCATCAACTCAAGGGAAGTTCCCTAATATTCTCTGCTTCCTGGGCGCTAGGTAATCTTCTTTTTCTGCTCGCTTTATTTACAAAGTCCTTTAAGCATCTACTATCAGGTTTGTGCCTGCAGCTTCGATAGCAAAGTTCAGTATTTCCAAACGAAGATTGTGCTCTTCATGGGCTGTTATCGTTGTACCAAAGTCGGGGAATTGCAATTCTGAGAGAAACATGTGTTTTAACTTGCTGAGGCGGGGAGGTCTGGGGAGCATGAATGTTAGTGACCCTTCTTGTTCGACTCCGGGTACCAACAGTCGTATTTCCACGGTGACGATGGGCTCAGAACTGGACACCACCACCGCTCGAATCCTCCCTGTCTCCTGTTTCAAAGACATTTGTCGCCAGATATGTCCACTCAGGTGTGGAGTATCTTCTGCTAGGCACACGCACTCTTCTTGACCTTCTTCGGTCCGGTGCTTCCGCGCCCTGAGCACTTTCTTCCGGGTCTGAGTCTTCTGATATCGGAGGGAGGGTTATCTCTGGAGTTGACCTCAGGCTAGAGCTCCTTCTTTGCGGCCAATTAGCTTCTCCACGTGCCCTTCTACTCCTTCTCCTTCTTGTCTGTTCTCGCTCTCTGTCAGACCTGTCAGTGTCTGACTCGTACTCCCAGCTACTTTCTCCTTCTGTAGCGTCGTCTGTTTCGCTGTTGTACTGACCGTCCTCAGCTTGGTCAGACTCGTTCCCTGTTTCCGCTGGCACCTCTACAGCTTGGCTAGCCCCCTCTATGGCTTCTCGGTCCTCTGCTGGACGTCTATCCGAGAGAGGAGCTGTTTCTTCCCGAGGTGCTGGAACCCTTCGCGTATGTGACGCGTGGATCCAATTGGGCAGGCCTCCCACCTTTACAGCCGTATTCGCGATCAGGATGATCTGGAAGGGCCCACGCCAACGAACATCCAAGCAGCTTCTTCTCACATGTTTTTTCACCAGGACCCAGTCCCCAGGGTACAGGTCATGGCACGGGCCCTGGCACGATGGAACCTCGGCAGCCTGCACCTGAAGGGACACAGAATGAATGGCGTCAGACAGCCCCTTACAATAGTCCAGGATCATATCATCTGTGATATTTAACAGTGCAGTAGTTGGGACAGATGGCAGCCTCATTGTTCTCCCCATTAACACCTCATGTGGTGACAACCCCGTTCTTCTGTCTGGGGTACTACGAAGGCTCATGAGGACCAATGGCAGGGCGTCAGGCCAACTCAGGGTCGTTGAGGAACACACTTTTGCAATTCTGGCTTTGATCGTGCCATTGATCTGCTCCACAATTCCTGAGGCTTCTGGTCGGTAACTGCAATGCAATTTCTGATCTATGTTCAGAGCCGCACAAATCATCTTCACAAGCTCGCTGTTGAAATGCGTTCCCCTATCTGATTCCAAAGAGGCCGGCACCCCGAAGCGCGGAATGAGTTCCCTAAGCAGTAACTTGGCCACTGTGAGGGTGTCGCACCTACGTGTAGGGTATGCCTCAACCCATCTGGAGAATACACAAACAACCACCAGGACATAGCGGAGGCGGTTGCACCTCGGCATTTCAATGAAATCTATCTGCATTCGATTGAATGGACCTCCAGACCTTCCTATGTGACTCAGTGCAACTGGTGTTCTTTTCCCTACGTTCAGCTGCTGACAGGTCACACAACGCTGGCACACTGCTTCTGCTGCTATTCTAAACTTAGGATTGTACCAAGTCTGTCTAAACACTCTCAGCATAGCGTCTCTCCCTAGGTGTACGGGACCATGTATGTGTCTGGCCATTGGGCTCACCATCTCATTGGGCAACACTGCTCTGCCATCTGCTGAGACCCAAAAATGGGACTCACCCACTACACATCCTGCCTTTTCCCATGTTTCTTTTTCAAAATCAGGAGCATTTTCTTGCATGTTTGCCAGTTCGTCCCAAGTATCAACAGTTTCCAATATCATGGCTAATTCAGTCCTTACATTTATTCCACAAACTTCCACCTCTGTGAAAGAGTACCCTTGTTCTGCGC
The DNA here is from genome assembly GCF_964261635.1 of Lissotriton helveticus. Lineage (NCBI taxonomy): Eukaryota > Metazoa > Chordata > Amphibia > Caudata > Salamandridae > Lissotriton > Lissotriton helveticus. Next base: position 1,168,338,704 of record NC_136068.1, read on the forward strand.
AATACCGCGCGACTTCGTCGGCATATCTATTGCCTTTCGAGACGAAGTCCTCATTTCTGGTATGTGCGGTGCACTTTACAACTGCGATACCTGCTGGACATTGCAACGCCTCTAACAACAGGCGCACAAACTCTCCATTGCGAATGGGAGAGCCTGAAGAGGTCATGAACCCTCTTTGAGACCATAACTGCCCGTAATCATGAACCACCCCATAACCATATTGGCTGTCGGTGTATATGGTGACTCGAATTTGATTGCTTGCCAAGCAAGCACGTGTCAAGGCAATAATCTCGGCTACCTGAGCGGAGTGTACTCCTTCCAGGCACCCAGCTTCCACCACTCCAGTAATTGTACAAACAGCGTAAGCTGCTCTCAACTGCCCGACTTCGTCTCTTACACATGAGCCATCGACAAAGAAAATTTCGTCTGGGTCGGTCAGTGGCTCATCTACGATGTCGGGTCTGGGTTTGGTGCATAGTTCAGTCACATCGAGGCAGTCATGGTCTGTACATTCATCATCATCCTCGATATCATTTGGGAGTGGCATCAAGGTGGCAGGGTTCAAAACAGAGCATCTCCTGAGGGTCACATTCTCTGCAGCAAGAATAACTTGCTCATAGCGCGTGAGCCTGCTGTTGGTCAGATGCTGTGTTTTGGTCCTGGTCATCAACAGTTCAACAGAATGGGGCACGCACACCTCTAACGGGTGCCCCATGACGATATTTTCACATCTCTCAATGCTGACACCCGTTGCAGCAACGGATTTGAGACATCCGGGCAACGCTGCGGCTACTGGGTCTAAAGTAGCCGAGAAATAAGCAACTGGTCTACGGGCATTCCCATGGATTTGGACTAACACAGACAACGCGCAACCTTCTCTCTCACAACAGTAAAGCAAAAATGGTTTATTGTAATCAGGCATTCCCAATGCCGGAGCACGACACAGGTCCTCTCGCAGCTGTAGGAATGCCATCAAACAGTCTTTGTCCCATGGTACCGGATCGCTCACCTCCTTATGCGTCAGTTTTTGCAAGGGCTTTGCTTTCAGTGAAAAGTTCGCGATCCACTGTCGGCAATAACCCACCATCCCTAGGAACATCCTGACCTCTCTCTGTGTCTTAGGCGCATTCATTTTCATGATCGCCTCTATCCTGTCTGGTGACACCTTTCGTTTGCCTTTCTCTATTCTGTGTCCCAAGTACTGCACTTCTGTCAGGCAGTACTGCAACTTTCCCGGGGACACCTTGTGCCCATTGGCAGCTAGGTGATTTAACAAAGCAATGGAGTCCTCCCTGCAAGCTTCTTCTGTTTCTGACGCCACGAGGAGGTCGTCTATGTACTGGACCAGAACTGACTTCTGGGGCAGCACTAGACTTTCAAGATTTTTCTTCAAAAGCTGGTTAAAGATCGATGGGCTCTCTGTATACCCCTGAGGAATACGACACCATGTTAGGACGCGACCTTCCAGCTTAAATGCGAAAAGAAAATGGCTTTCTTCGTCCAGAGGGATCGAAAAGAAAGCCTGACAAAGATCAATCACAGTGAACCACTCAGCTTGGAATGGAATCTGAAACAGTATCACTGATGGATTCGGTACCACTGGACAACACGAAACGACTATGTTATTAATCTTTCGAAGGTCCTGTACTATCCGGAATTTCCCATTTGGTTTCTGCAGACCCATAATCGGGGAGTTGCATGGACTACCCACGATTTCTTTCAGTATTCCCTGTTTAATCATGGACTCGATCACGGGTTTTATGCCTGCAATCGTTTCTGGAGTCAATTTATATTGGGGTGTTCTTGGGAACTCAGCATGCGGTTTCACTACAATTTTCACTGGGTCCACCCCTTTGACCAATCCAATCTCTTCCCCAGTGAAGTCCCATACTTCTGGTGCCACTGTCTCTCTCAAGTCCCAGGGGAGCTCATCTACTGTCAAAGTAGGGTACAGCTCCACGCATATTCTTGAGTTTGCAACTTTGAAGTCTGCGTCATCATCATTGGTCAATACCTCCACTCCCTGAGGTGTACAGTATATTGTACAATTCAATTTACACAACAGGTCTCTGCCTAGCAGACACACAGGACTTGAATCGCAAACCACAAACTGGTGCTCATCGCTGTACTTCCCTATTTTCACCTGTACCGGTTCTGTCAATTGGCTGGTTATTCTCCTGTTTGCGACCCCCACCACTTGTATGGTCTCTCCAGACATGGGCAGGTCTGGAACTGCAGCTGATCTGATCGTGGACCTAGTGGCTCCTGTGTCCACCAGAAATGTCGTGGGGCACCCTGCTACTTCTGCTTCGACATAGGGTCCCCTCTGGTCCACCTCCAAGGCTGCCCCGAGGGTGCAGTCTTCTCTTTCCACTCTCTGTCCGGTTAATGGGTCCACATAATAGCACTCTTCTCCTTCTACAAACAGGGGCAGGAGCCCCCCCCCCTTTGAGCACCTTTCCCTGGTATGGCGTCACCCCTCTCGTAGGCGCGCTCTGGACCTCTTCCTCCTCTTCCTCTTGTTCTCCTATCTCTACATTGTAGGGACACTCGCGTTTCCAATGCCCCACCTCGTTACACTGGTGGCACCTAGTCGTTTTCTTCAAGGCAGCTATGTCTATTCTGGGTCTAAAGGTGGAACTCTCCTCATTGCCCCTGTTCTGACTGTACTGCTTCTTTCCTCCTGTACCTGTTCCTTGCTGCTGTTGCTGCTGTCCCCCCTTCCCTGCTGCCTGCATCTGTACCACCATCAATTTTTCTTTTAGTTTCTTAGCCTTGGAGTCTATCTCATCACAGCAGTACCTGGCATATCTCAGTATTTCGTCTAGGGGTCTATTTTGCCAACAAATCAAGTGTTGCTGAATCATTAAACTAATATCCGGTCTCAGTCCCAGGACGAACTTGGACACAAATTGCCCTATGTCTTTTGGATCCATTACATCCAAGCCGCTATACTGTTTAAACGCCTTCAGCAATCTCTCATAATATTCGTGGACTGTCTCTTTGGGTTCCTGTCTGGTTCGGTCTATTTTGACCCAATCTATGTCTTGCATTGGCACTTTCTCTTTCAGCCAAGTCATCACTCTCTCGAATTTTGCCATCACAATCTCGGACGGCCCATTAGTCTTAGCATCTCTCTCCGGCTCCGTTGTGGGCCACTCAGCGCTAACCTTGCATGCTGTCCACAGATCTCCTGGTACTACAATGTCAAACAGCGTGTTCAGATCTATCCATAGGACCTTTGAGATTTTTACAAATCTCTCAACTTGCTTGTACCACTCCACTGGGCTTTCCCGCAATTTGGGGAAGGAGGTGGTAAAAGCAGCTAAATCTCCCCTACTCCAAGGGACATGTACATAATTCCCATTTGCGACTTCACGCAAAGGGTATGCTTCTATTCCCTGCAGCCTTCCTGGTGTCGTACCAAGCGTGCTTCTCCTGACGGTCCCTTTCTTGGACCACCTCTCTTCCCACTTATCTAGTGCCCTCCATGTCCTTATTCCAGTGATCAGTTCCCTTATGTGCGTTTTCAGCCCGATCGTTCTCCTCTCATCTAGGTCTCGATCTGTATAATGTAGCCTGTGGTTACCCTGTAATGCTTTGGTTCTTGACAGGTTCACCATATATTTGCCTGCTAGTTCGACTAACTTCTCATGGATTGCTCTCGCTTTTCGAGTGATGTCCTTTGCCATATACAGTATTTCATCCTGCTCATACATTTCCATTCTTTCTAAAGGCAGGGTACCATCTATCATGTCATCCAGGTCTGACCTTAAGCTGGCGACATCGAGTCTCTTAGCTTTTATCTCAGCTCGCAATATGTCTTTCGAAGGGGGCTCACTGGTCTCCCTACCATCCCAACTCCGAGCTCTACGTTTGGGCTCGGGAGAGTTAATGAGTGCTCTCCCTTGCTCCCATCTCTCCAGGTCCCATGCTCGGCCATCCGATCTTGGAAGGTGATGGAACACGGGCCTGTTACCCCCACTCTTGCTCTGCCCACTCTCTCCTGCTTCTCTCCTTTCACCGTACTCCTCTCTGTTATTTTCCCTCTGGTCGCTACTCTCCCTTTGCCTAGTATCGCTCAGTATCCGATACGATCCTTCCTGGTTCCCCATATTCCCTGGGCTGCGCTCGTTTCCGTCATCACAGGGACTATGGTGCGACCTCTCACAACTCCCATTCAGTTCTCTGGTGCCGGGCACACAGTGGGTACACTTAAAGCTGTTTCTATACTCTTGCGTTCTCCTCTCCCCTTCACTGAGTATTGGGCGCGCCACCCCTCCACTCCCGGGGCCCCCGTTTTCCAGGTCCGTTCTATCTCCACTCCGGGCCCAATGGGTGACTCCCCTACTATCTCTCTCTCTCCAGTCCCACTCCGGGCTGCTCTCCCCAGCCCCGCAGTGAGTCCGAGCTCTGCTGTCCTGACTTTCCCTTTCAGCTTCTGCAGCTATGATGCTCTTGTGAGCCTCCACTGCCTCATCCCACTTCTTCATGTACTCATTTAGCTCTTGAAAGGATTTTCGTCCAGATCCCCTCAGATCCACTGGCCATCTAGGGCCCCCAGGATCCCCTCCTGGATCCCCTGCTGTGTGCATCGGGGTGCTCCACTCTCTGGGTATCGGCATCTGACTTGGGGAATTGATCGTATCGTTCCTCCTTGCCGTCTCTGCTCTTTCTCCGTCCTTCCGTACCCGTTCTTCCCCTCTTGCTCTCTCTGGGTCATATATCGATACTATAGGACCTATGGTAACAGGTACCTGTAGTGCAGCTGGTAATCCGTAGGATGTGGCGCACTCCGTTTCCGGCGCTCTTTGTACCACAAACCTCCCGACTACCTGTTGCACCTGACTAGGCTGGGACAGCTCTTTCTTTGCCTCAGGATCCCACTCTGAACTGGGAAGCGGTCCATGCTCCCCTGCATTGCCCCCCTTTTCTCTTTCACTATGCTCGACCTCTCCCCCTGCTCTATTATACGGGGGTGGCCTGTCTGTCAATAATCTGTTTATCAGGCTGTCCTCTGTTTCGCTCTCATCATCTTCTTCTAGGGGGCTTTTATTTCCGGGCACCTCTAACACCGGGTACAGTTTATTTACTTCCATGTTATGCACTCTCCATCTTTTAGCATCCGCATCCCACCTGGCATCCTGCACTGCCCTTACCGATCGTTTCACCCTTTCTTGTCGTCTGTTCATATTTTTTTCATGCGCTGCCCTAATCCATGCATCAAGGGCTTCAAACTGGGTCGGTCTAGGCAAGGGTCTCATTGAGGTCATGACTGATTTTAATCGATGTAACACCTCTAATCTGAACGTCCCGTACTTCGGGAACGTCAGTTCCTCATTTCCTTCCGTAATCTTACTCCACTCTGATATCCAAAGGATCGTATGCAGCCCAACATTCACTGCCATGTAACGAGCCGGCGTACCCTCCGGCGGGGCTTCTTCCCCTTCATCCGATCCCCGCTTCTCTTTTTTAAACGCCGCTCTCAGCCATTTAAAACACTTCATAATTATGCGCACAATATCCAGCCTCGCTACTCTGTTTACTTCCTGATGACAATCCACCAATCCTAACGCGGCTTTGCTAACTTGGCCTATCGCAGCGCGGTCTTTCTCCGGTCGGCCAATCCCAGCTCGACACTTTCTGACGTCTTTGCTAGCTGGCCTATCACAGCGCGGTCTTTCTCCGGTCAGCCAATCACTGCGCGACACTTCCTGACGTCACTTTTCTCCGCTTCGCAGCAGCACCCCTCCTTTCTCAACTCGTCTCCCGGTCATGCATGCGTCCCATTCATACACCGAAAAATGACTACTTCCGACCAAGCGGTCACTTCCCTCGACTGTACGTCCACAGTCTATATGTAATTGTCAACACAACTGACGAAATGTCTATCGTCTCTCTGATAGGTTGCTTACACACACAGTAACCTCCGACCAGCGTCCGTTACTCACGCACTCACTCTTACGTTCCCCCTATCTCGGTCTTTCGGGTGATCAATGGTACCTCATGACCCCCTTCACACTATTTGACAATTACTCTGGGTGTCCGATACACCCGAACCACTTAAGCTCTCCTTGCACTTAAGATTTCCACCGGTTGCGCGCGCTCACAACCTGTTCCACAGTCACTCTACAGACATTCAACTCCGCCAGACATTACAACATAGATACAATACAAAAACACCGCAATCTAACACGCATGACCCTTTATACTCACTCTCGACCGATACTGCTGCTTTTTCTGTCTCACGTCATCCGGATCTTCTTCGGCGGGCGGTTCTTCCGATCATCGATCTCTAGGGGCCTTGGGGTAAGCTAACCTGGCCTAGGTCACCGTCCTCAAGAAGGCAACCATCCTCTATAGCTACCAACTGGAAGGGCGAGATTTTGATCGATACCTTATCACTATAGATCTAAACCCCGATCTGGTCGACTGAACCTTTGTTGCCTGTCATTGAAGGAAGAAAGTGCCTCTCTTACCAAGTTAGTTCACCCAATAAAGGACTCCGCTCCAAAAGATCACAAACAACTTCTAGCTTTCAAAAGTTTATTGTAAGGTTAGGATAAGCTGCAAATACAGGCATCTCAGAATGAGATTCACAAGATACACAGGTCCAACTACATACATGTGCTCTCTGAAAGCCCTCAGACGAGCAACGGAAATTACCAGCACAAGTTCTAAGAATAATAAAGCTATCAGCATTGACGCATATTGAGATCTCTCCTTCATTTAAGTTGGAGGAAAACACACAGGTTAGGCTGTCCCTACCCTGCTCTAGATGGTATCCCTACTTAACCAAGTCTCAACCTAACAAAAGGTGTCAGCAGTGAATGACCCCAAGGGAAGTCACTCACTCTTAGTCTCTTGGTGAAAACCTATAGTTCTCCAGTCATGACCCCTCTCTGCCTACCCATCCGCTCTCTAAAGGGTCCTCAGGCATCTGCTCTAACTCCACCCAGGGGTGCTGTCCCTAATACAAAACAGTCAACAACATTTGAGACGCCCCTCGTGAGACGCCCCTCACGTGGTGTAGCTTCTGGCTTTTTCCATGCTGCTTTGTATTGGGCCTCATACGTTGGAGTTGACCTTGCTTCTCAGACTCTTCTCCGGCCCGCTGATACCCCTTAAAACATTCCGGAACCCTCCTCCATGTCTGGGCCGTCTACTGAACAGACCTCTATTCATATTATTTATAATCGGATCCTCCCTTTTCTCTTGCAGACAGACATCTGCAGCCAAGAACCCAACTCTCATAGACTTCCAAAAAGGTTCGCAACATTTCTCGGCCCAGACCAATACGTGTAAATCAATGTTAAAACATTTCAGGCCTACAGCATTTCTCATAATGATTATAGCATTCAACTTCTTCATTAATTAAAGCATGTTAATACTCTTATTCTATTATTCAGTAAACACATCTATAAATCATGGCCCATTAATGCAATGACCAAAACATTAGTTCAATCTATGTCGTGAAAAGAAACACCTTCCCCTTCCCTTCTAGCTCTGGCCCTGAGGCCTACCACATTCTGCGTTTAACCACATGCCATCTTACATTTTAGCAGCTACACGACATGGATTCAGGAATAATCACATCTAATAAAATCATATAGTGTCACACATTTCTGTATTAGTTCCATTTCTACTTAAATCTCTACATTAGCTATACATTCAGAATATAATTGCAGATACTACTAGCACTCATGGCATTTCTCCTCATGATTTGTGCTTACTACGGGTAAGTGTGATGCACTCATACATTTAGGTCAGTTTGCGCTCTCTCACATGCTCCTTTGTACTCCCTCATAAAGACACTTTTGCCTATTTTTCCTTTCCACACTGTACCTTCATCTCTGCTCATTCTCATAGCTCTGAAATGTTCCTGTTCCCCTCTTCCTCCAAGCCAGGGCCGCAGTTATCAATGGTACAGAAGGTGCAGTGGCGCCGGGGCCCAGGGACCCACTGAACCCTAATTATTGCCATATTTCATTCCTCAGCCAGTGTTCGGGGGTCAATTTTCTTTGCTTGCTCTAGGGCCCATGGTATGTTTGCTACTCCACTGCTCCAGGTCATGTTCCGCTCTACAGACACGCTGCAGACTGCACTGCTCCACCTCCTTATGGTTATAGGGTGGAAACTCTGATACATTAAACACATTAATAGTATGCAATAAACTAGATTGTGCAGTCTATTCTATGGGCTTCTGTAAGACCTTTTATCCACTCCAGATGTAACAGTTCTGTAAATACACAGTGGTCAGCAGTTAAATCCTATGCCACCCTATGTAGGGTTTTACTGACTTTCTCTAATAGAGTAGTCTTACATACAGCTTGCCTTAACTCCAAGGGCAAAGGTACAGGGGCAGTATTGGGGCTCCCTAAGTGGCATGTGTCTACTTTGGGATCTGAGAAAGGTCCGCGGCTCTGCCGCATTTGCAGCATTTGTTATAGTAACTTGTCTTCTCTTTCAGTTGGCCTGTGGGGGTCGGAGAATACAGGATCTGAGAGGAGCCAATAACAACGCTTCATTGCACCGTTGTGATGACTGTGGGGCGCCTGGGTGCATCCTGGTTTTCGGACGGAGAAGCGGAGGGAAGACGCGAAAAATGTAAGTGTTATTTTATTTTTTTGTGTTTATCCCTGTGCCAGGTCCCGCCCCTCCAGCCTCATTCCATGCCAGCCGCTACTGGCTCTAGCCCTTAAGCCACACCCTATTTTTCTTAAATGGGTAATGGCGCAGCTAAACTGTGGCAAAGTAGAATCAGCAGCTCTCTGCATCTTTATCACTTTGTGTGATGGGCAGGGCCGGGCTGGGGATTCAAAGCAGCCCTGGCAAAAACGCTCAAACCAGCTCACTCCCTTCACCTCCTCACACAGTCTCTTTTTCCATCGACCCCTTCTTTCTCCTTCTCTCCTCCGTCTTCACCTTCTCTGACCGCTTTCTCTCTACTTTCTCCCTCATTCCCTCTATTTCTCTCTCTCTAGAAGCTTCTTGTGCCCGCTGCAATTAATCTCTAGCAGCTGGGAAAAGTGCCAGGGGCACAAGGAGTGTCCCTTAGACCTTTAAACTGCCCCAAGGGGCCCCAGCCAACCAGGAAAATGCCTGATGGCATAAAAGGCCAATCTGACCCTGGTGATGGGCAACCAGTGATGCACCCTGGAAGGATAAATGGCACCACAGAATGATGCTCTGAGGGTAGCTTCTTGATCTCTCTCTCTCTCTCTCTCTCTCGCTCTCTCTCTCGCTCTCGCTCTCTCTCAATCTCTCTCTCTCCCAATCTATCAATCAATCAATCAATCAATCAATCGGTGAAACGTGAAGCCTGTGAGGGCCTCAAGGCGCTGGGGGGAGGGGGGGCAGGGGTTGGGAGCAGCTCAGTTCAGTCGAGAGGCTAGGTCTTGAGGGTCTTCCTGAAAATGTGCAGAGTGGGAGCACGTCTGATGATGATCGGGAGCTTTTTCCAGGTCTTAGCCACGAAGTAGGAGAAGGCTGTTCCTCTTGTTCTTACTCTGTGGATGAGCGGGGCTTCGGCGAGGGCGAGGTCGGCGGATCGGAGGTTTCTCTTGGGTATGTGGAAGGAGATTCTTTCGTTGAGATATTGGGGTCCTGTGTTGTGGAGGCATTTGTAGGCATGGGTGAGTATCTTGAAAGTCACTCTCTTCTCAACGGGGAGCCAGTGGAGTTCTTACAGGTGTTGGGTGATGTGTTTATGTCGAGGGATGTTGAGAACGAGTCTGGCTGCGGTGTTCTGTATGGTCTGGGGTTTGTGGAGCAGAGATTTGTTGATCCCTGCATAGAGGGCGTTTCCGTAGTCCAGTCTGCTGGTTATGAGTGAGTGGGTGACGGCCTTTCTTTATTCAGGGGGATCCAATTGAAGGTCTTGCGAAGGAGGCAAAGGATGTTGAAGCAGGTGGAGGCAGCGGCGTGGATCTGTCGGGTCATGGAGAGGGAGGAGTCGAGTATGATGCAGAAGTACCGGGCATGGTCCGTGGGGGTCGGGGGCTGCAGAGGGCGGTGGGCCACCAGGTTTTGTTGCATGCAGAGAGGAGGGTCCGAGGACGAGGACTTCTGCCTTCTCCGAGTTGAGCTTTAGGCAGCTGCTGCTCATCCAGGATGCAACGTCCTTCAATCCTTCCTGGAAGCTCGGTCTTGTGGAGGTGGGGTCCTTGTGAAGGAGAGGATGAGCAGAGTGTCGCCGGCGATACTATGATGAGTCCGTGCTCTCTGACGATGGCGGCGGGGGGGTCATGTAGATGTTGAAGAGCGTAGGGCTGAGCGATGATCTTTGGGGTTCTCCGCAGTTGATCTCTGAGGGTTCAGAGAGGAAGGGTGGAAGTCTTATTCTTTGGGTTCTGCCGGTCAGAAGGAGCGGAGCCAGTCGAGGGTGGTTCCCTTAATGCTGGCATGGAGTCTGGCGGTGAGTGTGCGGTGGGAGACGGTGTCAAAGACTGCAGAGGGGTTGAGTAGGACCAGGGCGCGGTGTGGCCTTGGTCGGGGAGAGTGCGAAGGCCATCTGTACCTGCGAGTAGAACGGTCTCGGTGCTGTGGTTGTTGTGGAATCCGGATTGAGAGGGGTCCAGGATGGAGTTCTCTTTGATTAATTTCAATAGTTGGATGTTGACGGTCTTCTCATTGACTTTGGCCGCGAAAGGGAGGAGAGAGATGGGACAGTAGTTTTTGAGGTCCATTGGATCTGCTGAGGGCTTCTTGAGTAGGGGCTTGACTTCTCCGCCTTTCCAGTCATCAGGGAAAGTGCTGGTTTTAATGGTGGCCTTGATGATGCGTCGTAGCTCTAGTGCGATGGCGGCAGCAGCTCTGTTGAAGATGTGTGGAGGGCAGGGGTCCATGGGGGCTCCTGAGTGAATGCCTTTCATGGCCGATGCACTGTCTTCAGTGGTGACTGGAGATGGTGGGCTGGCTGGCGTTGCTGGAGGACGGAGTGGTTTTGGAGTCAGGTATCTGCTTGTTGAAATTGTCGTAGAGGGACTTGATTTTCAGATTGAAATAGGAGGCAAGTTTTTTGCAGAGGTTCTGGGAGGGAGTGACATCCGAGGTTTCACTGGAGGGTTTGGTGAATTCCTGAATGATGCTAAAGTGTTCTTTTGAGATGCTGGAGTTGGCGAGGATCTTGTTATGGATGAAGGTCCTTTTGGTGGATCTGATGAGATGGTAGAATTCTGTCATGGCGTTCTTGTATGTGGTGCTGTCTTCCGAAGTTTTAGTGTTTCTCCAATTATTCTCAAGATGTCTGCAGGTGCATCTGGATTCTTGGAGGTTGGCGGTGAACCAGGTGGCCTTACTGGGGCGCTGTCTGCTGGAGTTCTGAAGGGGGGCGAGCACGTCTGTGCAGTTGGTGATCCATCTGTGAAGATCTTTGGCTGCGTGGTTGGCATCGGTTGAGGTGAGGGGGCATCGCATTTGAGAGTGGAGTTGAGGTGCTCCTCAGTGACCTTGCTCCAGTTTCTTCACGGCAGGCGGCGTGCAGGTTTGGGGGCAGAGTGTTTGTCAACGTGGAAGTGTACGCAGTGGTGGTCAGTTCAGGGGGGTTGCCTGGTGTGCTGAAGTGGATGTTGTTACCTCCTGCGAAGACAATGTGTCCTGCCTTGTGGGTGGGGGTGGTGATGAGTTGTTTCAGTCCGAGGTTGGCAAGGCTGTCCAGGAGGGTGGCGGAGTTGGGATCGCTGAGACTGTCAAGGTGGAAATGGAGGTCTCCAATGAGTATGTAGTCCAAGGAGGTGATGGTGTGGGGCGCGAAGAGGTCAGCGATGGTAGTGGTGAAAACGGTTCGGAGTCCGGGAGATCTGTAGGCGAGGGTACCTCGCAAGGGGCTGGTCTGGATCTGAAGATGGAGGTATTTGGTGGTGGACGGGAAGTCGCTGGTGCTGGAGGTGAGTCAGAGGGAGCTCTTATGTGCGATGGCCAGTCCTCCTCCCGGGCGGTTGGGGCGGTCCTTCCTCTGGATCTTGTATTCGTCGGGGATGGCTGTGGCGATGTCGGGGGTGGAGGTGGAGTTGTTCCAAGTTTCTGTGAAGAAGGCGACATCTGGCGAGAGGGTGTCGAGAAGGTCCCAGATCTCTACAGCGTGTGTTTGCAGGGAGTGCACATTGAGGAGGATGCACCTCAGGGTTTTGGGGGTGCTGACGTCTGGTGTGGGGGAGGCAGCCGTGGGGGTGTGGAGGGAGGTGAAGGTTTCACTGCAGTGTCAGCAGGTGGACTGTCCGTCGGTGATGTTCGGCGTGGACAGCTGGCAGTTGTTGTTCCTCCAGGGTTGAGTGCGAGGAGGGCAGCTGAGTCATACTGGTGGATGTCCGGAAAAACAGATTCCCTGGGGCTGGTTGCAGTCGGGTCGCGGACGGGCATAGGCGGGCTTGCCTTTGGCACACCAGCGGTGCACAAGGCCGCCATTAAATAGGGAAGGGGGAGGGAAGCGCAGCTGGGAGACGGGAGCGGGAAATGGTAGGGGAGGAGGGGCTGCGCGGGCAGCAGCGGTGGGAAAATGAAGGCAAAAATGGGCACGGAAGACAAAGGGCACAGGTACAATAACAAGAAGACAGGAAAACAGGCAAAACAGGCAAAATCAACAGAAATACAGAAATAGCAATTACAAGGGCACAATGACAAAAAAGACAGACAAAAAACAGTACACGGGCACAAACACTGAGACAGACTACAGCGGACCAGCAGAAGAGCAAGGCACTCCCACTGGGCCACCAGGGATGAGGCGCAGGCAAGAGCCTGCGGGTGGAGGAAGGCCTCAAACGCCTACCTTGAAAGGTGTAGGGGGCAGTGGCAGCGGCACAACAGCGGAGCTGCTGGGAGAGCAGGGTTTCTGACCAGGAGGCCAGAGGTCTTGCTCAGACACCTGAGCAGCAACCGCCATTAAATGGGTAAGAGGGAGGGAAGTGCAGCTGGGAGCGGGAAACAACAGGGGGAGGGGCCCTGAGGGCTGCAGTGGCAGGAAAATGGAGGCAAAAACAACTTGGCTATAAGAAAAAAATATCATTAGCCAATTTCAAGCTGAATTTAGAGAACACATATATCCAGTCGATCAAATCTTCAGATTCCTTTTATTTAAATGGAAGACAGTGGATCTTCCAGGGGGTAGTCTTTATGTTGCCTTTGTAGACCTTTGAACGGCTTGTGATATGGTTGTGATATGGTTCCTAGGAGTTAGTTGTGGGAAGTACTCCGAGACCTAGAAGTTCCATTAGATCTCTTAGGATCTAATAAGGCAGCTGCAGTCTGATAATTATGCCCAGGTTATATGGGAACCCAATGGTGAAATTACCCCTAGACCTGCGGTAAAGAAGGGGGTTTAACTCCGACTACACCATCACCATCCAAAAACAGCAAAAGACATTCCAGAGAGTAAAATTACACTTACGCACATTGAACCTTAAATACGCTTCGTTTTTCCCAGCAAAACTGTGGGTTAGCGTAGGTGGCGAGATACACATTTTCACGCAGCTGGTGATGTCTGGGAGTGGCTGGAGTGGAGGCGTTACTGCCTCCTGGACTAATGTGCGCAACCATCAGAGTGCCCGAGATAGAAATCGAGATGGAGATGACGTGGGGGCCCAGCAGCTGCTCCAATGAGATCCCAGACAGAGACAAAGCGAGTCAGGGCGGTAGCAGACATCCAAAAAGGCAGATACTGATTGTCAAATAGCCAATCAGCTTTGTTAAAGAATTCAGAAGAGAATACCAGCGACTCGAGGACCTCGGTAGAATACCAGGAGAAGACTGATAGGCTAGTGGTCACTCCAAAGACAGCGCAGACATGATTATTTTAAGTCAGCGATTGCTCAGGTTGGCCGATGGTAGACTGCCTAGCATTTTGTGACATTACAAAGAATGTGGGCTGGTAAAACAACAAGAGTAGCTATCCCTGGGGGCTAGGCCCTCCTGCTCCCGCTACTCTTTTGGACTCAACTTCTTGGAAGAATGGAATTGTAAGTCAAATACGCAATGTTGTCAATGTTTATGTTGGGTGGGCTACAGACATCTCTGGCATTGGGGAGTTGGGTCATTTTGAATCCACAGTGCAAGTAGAATTGGTAAGGGGCGGGGCATTCAGGGGATGGTTAGAGGCGCATCAAGGCACCCACAGGTCGGACAGATATGGGCCCAAACCCGACAACCCAGACAATGGCCACATATCACCCAGTACACCTGGGTCCTCCCCTTAAGGTGCTATCCTTGAACATAAATAGACTGGGATGCAAATTGAAGCAGGAGTAATGTGGAAGTACTTGACACGACAGAACCCAGATATTATTCTCCTTCAGGAGACACATCTTGCGGGGAGCACTTGTAGAATACTACAACACGGCAGGTACACCGTACTAGTACATGCAGGCTACTTACCGGGTTCGAGATGGGCGGGCATTTTGGTTCACCAATCGCTTTCCCTGAGGGTGACCCACACATGGACGTACAAGATGGGATCTCAGACCTCAGTATGCTGTCAGTGGAATAGATTGAGCCTGACTCAGGCCCCTTGCTACCTCCTCCTAGTTCTGTTGATCAGGGGACCTTAATCTTCCTCATCGTGGGAAAATCGGGGGACAGTTGTTTTGATCAGGGGGACCTTAATCTACCTCATCGTGGCAAAATTGGGGGACAGGCAAAACAGGACACATTCTGAGAGACCTTCCAGGAGGCCATGGAACTAGCAGACCTATGGCAGGAGGAACACCCAGAAACCCGATAATACACCTATAATTACAACCAGATAGGATCCATGTCTAAATTGGAGTACTTCCTCACTCCAAAACACCATTTAGGCTGCTTCCGACATTCAAAGATACATGCTTAAGGCATATCAGATGATTCACCACTTGCCGCACTTCTGCAGACAGACATTCAGAGGTCAAATAAGAAGTGGAACATAGGCCCCTGGGACTTAACCTGGGAGACTAGAAAACTGGTGGCAGAGACCATGACCCAATCTTTTCGGTAGAACTCAGAAACTGTAGACTTGGAGGTCACACTATGGGAGGCATACAAGACTGTCCTGAGGGGATGCCTTATTGCACACATTACTAGCAAACAAAAAGAGAGGGACAAAGTGGTGGTGGCTCTTTAGGTACAGTTGGGTCAGTTGGAGGCAGAGCAGGGCAGGCCTGATTGAGACAGGGTGGGAGGAGCAACAGCTCTTCCATGTCTCAATCAGGACATCAAGAAGCTAGGGCACTCCAAAGTGCAAAACAAGGCAATCTAAACAGAGTGAATAATAAGGCCGGCAGGCTTTTAGCATGGCTTGCCAGGAAGGAAAAGTACCAGAGATGGATAGGAGAAATCCGATGGAATCTTGGGACCAAGGCAGGTACTCCGAGGGACATAGTACAAGTCTTTGCAACAGATTTCGAAACCTTATGTAAGGCTAGAGGGGGCCCTCCTACGGGCCCTTAATGACTTTGTGGATGAGGAGCCGGTGCCTACGTTACAGAGAATTTTGAATGAAACCATAGATGCAGAACTGTCTGAGAGGTTATTGGCCAATGAATCAGCCAAATGAAAAGCAGAAAGCCTCTGGGACAAACCGGTTCCCCCAGAATTGTTCAAGTGCACAAAAATGCACATAACAGGCCTGCTCCGGTGGATGTACACCAGAGCTCTGGGGGAGGGGACCCTGCCGGGAGACCTTGGTAGAGCAACAGTTGTGCTAATCCATAAACATGGGAAACTCAGAGAGGACTGTGGCTCCTATCAACCCATAGCCCTGCTGAATTTGGAGACAAAAATGATAGCAAAAGCCCTGGCTAATCGCCTCATAAAGGTGATTGACACACTGGTGGCCCCTGATAAGTTGGGCTTCGTGATCTATAGCGTAACTAGGCACACCTCCATTGGCTGGTGGGCTGCCTGGTGTGCTGTGACCGTATTGCTAAGCCAACGCTCCTTCTCTCTTTAGAAGCTAAGATGGTGTTTGGCTGCGTGTAATGGCCATATCTCATGGCTATCCTCCAAAGAATGGGGATTGATAAGAGGTTCTTATCATGGGTGAGGCTCCTGTAGAGAGACCCAGTTGCCAGGGTAAAAGGGAATGGAACCTTTTCCAGAGAGTTCTCTGTTGGCAGAGGTACCACTCTAACACCTACTGTTCACTGGCGACGCACCCTTGGCATGCTGGTTGCGAACAGATGTGCTACTGTGGGACCCCGATTGGGAAGATGTCATTGCTCTATCCGTGTGTGATATACTGCTCTATCCCACTGACCCAGATCTGTCAGTCTCAAGGGTATTGGAAATCCTGGAGGTGTGATGTCCTTTTCAGGGCTAGATATTAATTTAAACAAATCGATTGCGTATCTGCTATCAGTGAACCTGATGGATGTGGACTGGCAGCGATTCCTGACACGGCAATATCGTGGGTTTAAATACCTGGACATCTTTATAACAGAAGGTTGAGACATATTCCTGGAAGAAAACCTGGGGAAAATCCTGGACTCATACAGAAGCACAGCAGACCATTGGAAGATGCTCCCCCTCTCACTCATGGGTAGAGCAGCTTTCTACAGATGATCTACCTTCCGAAGTTTCTGTATATACTGCAGAACACTCCATTCTCAGTACCTGAGGATTTTTTTAAGTCGGTGGCTGTAGTCACGAGAGGCCTGCTATTGGGAACAGAACCCCGAGATTAGCATGAACATCCCTTACGAGGAAATCGTTAGATGGAGGCATAGTCCTCTCTGACCTCAGACTATATCACTGGGCAACCCAATTACAGACAATCAATGATTGGAATTTTGCATCCCAAAAGGAGTCCTCAGTTTTGGCAGACAGGAGAGCAATGGACCCGGAAGGGTATATCCGGTGTCTGTACGATAAGAGGGGTCTAACTCCGCACCCAGCACCTATAGCAGTAGTGGTTGAGACCTGGCACAAATGCCCTAGGATGGCGGAGCAAATTGATGCTAGAAACCCCTCTATAGACCTCCAATCGCCTGAGGGGGTTACGGGCTATGACTGGCCATACAAAATGGTACATGTTATGGATATCCAAGACTGGGAAAATTTGGAGGGGGCAAGGGATGATCACATATCCAGGGCTCCAAGCCCAATACGAATTCTCATGGGGGCAACACCTCAGATACCAACACTTGTGTAATCTCTTTCACCCATATGCAGAGGCCCCAGATGAATTTCCCGTAAAGTACGGCGTGCTGGGGGCACCCTCACCAGCCACGTGGTGTCTCAACCCTACTCGAACCTATTACAAAATAGCATCCCCGCACTGGAATGCCACCGGTAGAAGTGGGTGGGAGAGCTGGGCAGGCTGGAAGACGATGAATGGGGGGCGGCATGTAGGGGCAGGGTTTTAACTGGTACAATTGAAGGTATTTTCTAAATAATCATTTTCATTATTATTTCTAGCATCTAATTAATCATTTTCCATATTATTCTCATTATTAGTGTTTGAGAGATATCCTACAGGAGGAAAGCGTAGACTAACAGCCCAATAACAATAGCTGAAATTAAAACTACTAAAACTACTGTGGAAGCCATGCAGATTTTCTCTCTTCTTGTGGACATTTTCTCTTCCAATCTGTCTTTCAAATACAAAGTGTTTCAAAAGCAAAGTTCATTAAAAATTAGTTCAAGCTATAGAACATTTTCAACAGTCAACAGTTCACTTATTTTTCAGAAAGCTTTCCTCTGTATCTGAGGATTCTTCTTTCTTTTTTTCAGTTTACAGTGGCTCTTTTGGATCTCCCAACAAAAAACATAGATCTTTCCGGTTAGTGCCTTCTACTGATTCAATCTTTCCCAGGTATGTCCATTCAGAAGCTGTGCATTTCCTATTTGGCTTTCTCTTTCTCATTGATTGACACCTTGCACCTCCATCTGAA
This sequence comes from Lissotriton helveticus, assembly GCF_964261635.1. Lineage (NCBI taxonomy): Eukaryota > Metazoa > Chordata > Amphibia > Caudata > Salamandridae > Lissotriton > Lissotriton helveticus. Next base: position 1,168,356,562 of record NC_136068.1, read on the forward strand.
AATTCTACCAAAAAGTGCGATTGCTTCCAAAGAAGTACTGCCCCAAGAAGGCTGAGGAGTAGAAATAGAGAAGGTGTCCCTCCCTTTTGTTCCATTGTTTTGCGTCTCTCTGAGCAAGGTATTCCCTGCCCCACACCTTCTTCCTGCTAACAGGAGAAGAGAAATATTGTGTCTGTAGAAACTACAGTCCCTGCCTGGAAATAGAGTATGCGAAGAAGACTGAAACCCCAAATCAGTGTCCCATGACCTTTCACCTATCAGTGTAGATGGGACCCCACAGGATATTGGAAAATTTACTTCGGTCTAGAGATGGAGTAACTGACGGGCAGCTTTCAGTGGGGCAAGGAGAAATCACCTGGAAAGTCATCAACATTCTATTGCAGGAGCTTAGGATGTGCCTTGGATGAGGAGCGCACCAAGAGGGAGTCACGGAGGTGGCCCTGCATAAAAAGACTAACCAGAGGAGAGCCCAGCAGTAGCTACTGATTGGAAGGAGTACCCAGAGAAGAGAACGTGTCAAGAAACTATGAGTGAGATCACTACTGCGGCGCCCGCGGGAGACGGGCACTAAATAAGACTGTGGTTAACATCTGTGCCCTGCCAATGGTGTGCGGTCCCCAGATGCTCCCCAGTCCCAACGTGGCGTTAGCCCTCCTACCTGTCATGGGAAAATAAGTAGGGTTGCCATTGTGGAACGCTGTTACCGGCACCTAAGTTGTATTGCCCTGTTGCTCAGAGACCCCTCCCTGTTCCAGAGGGTCTTCTATTGCTCCTCAATGCACTGCGGACTACTGTGAATTGATTTACAATCGATGGTTCCCCCACTCTTTGCTACATCTGTTCAACAGCTTCAAGTGTGCTTAATTACCTTTGATTCTCTTATTTCTTGGTGACTGTCAGTTCAGGAATCATGGAGCGAGAGCTGCAGGAACTTCTGTAGCTACCTAATGAGCTCCAGCATCACCAGTACTGAAGACCCTGGAGCAGTATTCAATCAGCATCGGCCTTTCAGAAGAAGTGGGGTCTGGCAAAGGTGGTGGAGCAACTCGGAGGCCACAACCGTGGCTGTCCTCCATTGACTAAAGACCCAGGACAGCGATCTTGATATATATCTTATGGGGGCTCACAAAGCTATTGAGTACACCTGTGACTACGGCCTGCAATGTGTGGCATCTAGGTATTCGGAGCACAATATTCTGCCTACTCCCAAGTTGGCATAACCCTTCTCTTTGTGTGTGGAGCTTTGGTAGCCCACTCCAGGGGTGTGGCTACCTGAGAGCTATTTGCCAATGAGAAAACTGCTTGAGCAACTGTTCTCCCTTCTCTGCCCCACACATCTGAGGACCCAACCACAGGTAAACCCTTAACTACCCTAGGAAAGGGGTTAGGATGCCTCAGGGGTCCCTCCTAGAGGACAGGCTGGACAGAGGGGAGGATACTCCCATGTCCTTTGTCCAGTTTCATGCTAGAGCGGGAACCAAGGGCTCACTGAACTGGCTCAAACTGGAACATGCAAGGAGGGTACCAAATGTGCCCTTCAAAGCAGTCTTTTGGTGCAGGCAAGCATCCCCACCTAGTCCATTTCACTAAGTCCTATCTGGGAGGTGGTCACACCTCTCTGTGACAGGAAACCTATTGTTCTACCTTCCCCTGTACAAGCTCAGCTCAACAGCAGGAGGGCCGTATCGGGTCTGTGGTGGGCAGCAGCACTAGTTTGCTGACCAACCCTGGAAGGCTGTTACAGAGAGTACTGGGGCCTTCCCGGAGGAGCCCTCCAGTGCATGGAATCATACAGGAGAAAAACAGGAGTGCTTGCTGTTGCAGTTTGATGTTGGCAAAACCTTGGTGGAATAGCGTATGCTAGAGGATTAGTGCATGGACTCATTCTCATGTGCTGCATGGAGCATATGTTAAAAGAGAATGATAAAGAGGGACAGGCCAATAAGCAGGTGCTCCTTAAGTATGCCAGGTGTGAAGATATATTAGTCGCAACAGAATCAGTGTGCTTACACAAGCCCTGGGCAAGTAATACGGTCATGAGAACATGCATCAATCAGGATACTGGCGGTAACCTCAGAGATGGAGAGCAACCAGATGCTGATAGAACTTCTCCATTGACACATAACACAGACAATCAGGGATAAGCTAATAAGGGTTTCTATATAAGGACTGAGGTGAGGGGGGAAAAAGGGCAAAAAACATCAATGTACGGGATGGAGGGTCAGGTTGGTGAACTATAGCTATGCAGAGGTCCAATATTCAACTACAAATCATTGCCAGGCAAAGAAGACCTATGTGTAGTGTGATCAAATATTGTCGACCACTAATGACCTAGAAGTACATTTGCTGTAGTGAATAATCCCACTTATGGTATGGCTTTCAATCTAGCTTTCTCACTCACTTGTGCCTAGTCTTCCATAGTTTTCAGACTCTTTGCTGTGTGAATTGGTTGATTTGAAGAATAAATCGAGGGACACCAGACCTATGACTTGATACCTTCACTCTGCACTATTGTGCTGAAATACTGACAACTTTGTGTCGAGTTTGCGCTACATAAGACTGCAGAAAAAAAGAGTACGGCTGGGGGTAAGTGAAGTGTATGCAGCTCTTGAGGGCCATTGTTGTGTAGTGCATTGTATGTGTGTGTTAGGAGTTTGAACTAGGTGCATTTGTGTTTGGGAGCCAGTGCAGTTCTCTGAGGTGTGGGGTGATGTGGTTGCAGCAAGGTAGATTGAGAATGAGCCTTGCTGCGGTGTTCTGGATGGCTTCGAGCCTGTTCACGAGCCTCCATTTCCTTCTCTTATCGCATTATCTTTGTCCAAAATAAACTATCTAGGCTTCATGTTAGAAGCAATTATGACTTTTGAAGCCCAAATTAGTTATATTGGATGGAGCAGTTTCTTTTAATTATTTACATTGACGAAGACTCTTCCATACCTCTCCCTCCATCACAGGGCAACAGCACTCGGAGCAGATGTGGTTTCTAACAGTTACCTTTGCAATGCTTTATAAGAAAACCTGCCTAGTGCTCTCTTGCACACACTTCAGATGGTTCAAAGCCCCTTCATGTCTTTTTGGTCAATGGAAAAAAGGTATTTTCTCTGAGGCAAAGAACCTTCTAGACTGGTGCCCTGTTAAGCCCAAATTAATGTCTAAGTTGCCCGTTTTACATTCAGATGCCGTCAAGCTCTCACACCCAACTTCTTAATATCCAGGATCACTCCTTACCTCACCTCAAAGTCCTTATGGAGTGATTTAACCACCTCATTTGCCCTCCTAAATTTAAACTATGTTCCAAAGGCAAAAACACTCCCACCCCCAAATTATAATTATCTGGAACAAGCTCCCTAATGTAAGTCAGACACTAATGTGCTCCCTGCCTTAAAATACCCACTCAAGGCACATCTGTTCTGAAGTGGTATGGGTCACCAGCACCAAGAGACCCTGTCTGATGTGTTAGTGCCTCTATTATCAGTAATAATAGGACCTTGCTATTAACAGTATAAAACATTTAGGCCTAGCTATAAATACGATTTTACTTATTTACAAGCTGAAATGCTTGTGGTATCAATGTACTACTATGTTAATAACAACATTTGTCTGGTCCTTAAGGTCTCTATCTCTTAACTCTGTGGTACTGCACTTGTTGACTTACATACTTCATACTACAAATTGCAATTCACTAACTTTGTGTTTGTTTTTCACCTCCGAATTACCTATACTTATGTGTGCAGAGTTTCAGCACACATAAGTATAGGTTTTAGGAGTAAATGTGGGAGGGACACAGGAGACTTGAAAAACTGTCAGATTTAATAACCAAGGGGATGGGATTAGGGGGGGAATAAGAGGGGTTTAGAGAGGGTTAGTGAGGGGTTTAGGGAGACACGTCACTGAACCATACACAAGTAATCCAGGTGGAATACCCATAGGTTGTAGACATGTAACTTACACTTTTGTAGTTAGTTTACACACAGAGGGCCATATTAGCAAGGACCTGCGATAATCATTGCAAAGCTCGCTTAGCGCTGTATTTTTTATCGCTGGTTTAGATCGCGGAGATAACGCATTATTAACAACGTTTATCTCCATGGCGATAATAAACCAGCGATAACGGCGATTCTCCATCAATAACGCGGGAATTCCAGCAATAAATTCCCATCGCTAAGGAAAAGGTCGCTAATAGGCAGGTGAGGATTCAGCCGTAGAATCCAACTCCCATAGAAAACAATGGCTAAGTCAGGATTTTAACAGGTGTTAAAATCCAGCGATAATCGCGGCTAGCTGGAGTTTTTTTATCGCTTCGCCTGCGTTGCTTATAGGGGGAAGTTGTGTCAGTGACTGTTTTCAGTCGCTTTTAGTGGGGAACGTGCCTAACTTGCATGTCATTAGCGATAATTATCGCTGGCATGCAAGGCGATAGGAAAACCGGCCACTATTGCCAGTAAGCTGTGGCTAACGCCTGTTAGGGACAGCTTGCTGATAGGGCGATAAAAAAATCGCCACTTTAGCGGCAAAAAGTGCCGCTAAAGCGGCAATAAAGGCCTTGCTAATATGCCTCAGAGTTTGTGGATTAACTCTCAGAAGTATTTTAACTCCAAATCTCCACCACTTATTTAATCTCCACTCATCGAAGAGATGTCCAGATACATGTTTGCTGTTTTTTTTTGCCACGTGACATAACTTTCTGTGAGCTTTAAGAGAGGAGAAAAAGTTCATAGACACTTTAAAAGCAAAGTAATTTTAAAAAAAGTGTCAGTTCTCCTTTTGCCATGCAGGGGAACACAGAGCAGGCCGCAGTTCTGACCGGCGTTGTCAGGAATCTGTGGCCCCCATAATGCATTCCTGCATCGCAAGTCGAATTACGTTCCTGCTTTACTTTCACGTTTGGTTACAGATCTGTGGAATACAACAAACACCACTGGCTCGCATCCCCAGTAAGCTCCTTTCGGCACATGTTCTTGGCAGCCATCTCTGGAGGCTGTTCAACATGCTTCATCATTTAAGCCAAAGTTCAAACGATTCGCTTTCGCACACTCCAAAGGCAAAATGAACGCAGTCTTTCGAAGATGATATCTTTTATTGGGCTAAACAAATATGTTGCTTGGGTACTAGGTATGAAAACGACAGAGCTCGTTTGCTATGGCAATTAAGCAAACTTTATGTTGTATCTGACCAATTCAGAATTCCCTCTATTTTTAGGTCGAGCCAACCCGACTGAGCAAGCTGTCTGTTTTCAAAAGACATATTGTGGACGTCCTAAGAATATACAGGGCCTTGCAAGCCACCCATTGCTCACCATTGGTTGGCTTTACTGCCTCTTTTATTTGCTTCCTTTCTATTCAATGGCTTTTCTTGTTTCAGCATATCCATTCTGCGCTTGTCCCTCCCGTGGAGGACAGCCTCGTTACTGTCTCTTTGACTGGCAGACTTCTATGCTACCTCTACTTGCTTTTAGGCAACTCATTTGTACTTTCAGTTTAAGCCCTCCATGAGAATGCATGTGTTTTCCAGTTTCAAAATGACTTTATTCGGTTTACAAGTTTGAAAACCATAAAAGTTCACATTTCATTCTTAAAAATATAAAAACCACAAATATACATATAATGTTTTCCAGTTGTCTCCCTAGTGGGCTTTTGCCACACCCATGTTAGTCTCTCTCGCCCATATACTTCTCTCCCCTACATCACTTGTGTTGCTTCTTTGCACCCATGTACTTCTCCACCCCTCAATCCACCTTGTTCTCTTTCACCCTTCTGTTTTTAGGTCGAGGGACCGTCGCACTGCGAAGCAGTGGGCGGAGTCCCGAAGATTTTATGTTTTGGAGTTAGGGGGCTTGAAACCCGCCCCTCTTCTTCATTGGCTGGCTTCCTAAACGGAGGCCAGCCATTGGAGGAGAGGGGCATCACTCCCTTTAAGCCCGCTCATTTTCGGAATCGGGGGCGTGTTTTTTTGCCTTCTTTCTACCTGTGACGTCATCCGTCACTCAAACGTAAAAACACGCCCCCGATTCTGAAAATTTCTGAGCTTTGAGGCAGCCATTTCTGCCCGAAGCTCGCCATGATGGTGGACGCGACTCCCTAGCGCTCTGCTTCTCATCCCAATCGCCTTGCGCCTTGAGCACCCCCGCACTCTTGCTTCGGAGCACCGCTCCCTTTGCAGCCCTCACCGCAGGAATCCCCTGCGGAGATCTCAGAGGGGCCTCTGACCGCACCGCTCCATTTGCAGCCCCCACCACTGGAAAAGACAGGCTGAGCTCGCACAGAGGCCTCTGACATCGCCTCTCCCAGCCTGCTACCCACTGCAGCCCCCACCACTAGAAACGACAGGCTGTGAGCTCACAGAAGCCTCTGACATCGCCTCTCCCCGCCAGCTCGTCCTTTCAGCCCCCACCCCATTGCAGTATATAAGCACCACTCCTGTGCACAAACATGCGTTCTTTTCTTTCCGTGCCTTTGGATGCACTCCACTTCAGATGTTGTCAGATCTTCTGGCAACTTCTATACTTATAACAGTGTGCTAGGAAACAATGTTCGAACTGAAGATGACCGGATTGACACTGTGCCACGACTGCAAGAAATAAATGTCAGTAACAGATCAGCACACGATGTCTTTGGTGCCTCGACTCGCGGCACAACTCTGTTGTGTGATAAATGTGCCCTCAGGCACCTAGACAGACGTCACTGAGTGCTGAGAGGCGAAGCAACACAAGCATATGCAAGATAAATGCAAGGAATGAGCACGGATGAAAGCAAACATTACGGTCTAAAAAGGTGGGCACATGCTTGCAATAAAAAGTTAACCATACCAGCAGATCAATGGTGCACTTTGCACAATACCATTGCAAGATGGTCGCTCTGTACATATCTCAGTGATCCGCCGTCTTGGAACTGTTTGATGCATAATTTATCACTGATTCGGTCTAGGAGCGCTCTCCCCTGGCCACTGAATGCAATGCTTGGATTTGCATAAAGCACTCATACTGCGCCTTGAAAACACAGGACAGCAGTCAGCTAGGCTTTTGGTTGCACTGGCAACTGAAGGAGCTGGCTAATTCCGGATGAGGTTCACCTCTCTTGTAGCATGACTATTGGAGTTGCATGCTCAGTTTTTTTATGGTGTTAATATCACACGAGTATGTCTGGAGTTGCACTGACTTAAACTGGATGGGAATCGTTTCTAGCACAAGATCTGTTAGCATTTTAGCACGCTGGGTAGCAGCAGAGTGCAGATTGTGAGTGCAGAGTGCAGATTGTGAGTGCAGAGTGCAGATTGTGAGTGCAGAGTGCTGATTGTGAGTGCAGATTGTGAGTGCAGAGTGCAGATTTTGAGTGCAGATTGTGAGTGCAGAGTGCAGATTGTGAGTGCAGAGTGCAGATTGTGAGTGCAGATTGTGAGTGCAGAGTGCAGAGTGCAGATTCAGAGTGCAGAGTGCAGATTCAGAGTGCAGAGTGCAGATTCAGAGTGCAGAGTGCAGATTCAGAGTGCAGAGTGCAGATTGTGAGTGCAGAGTGCAGATTGTGAGTGCAGAGTGCAGATTCAGAGTGCAGAGTGCAGATTCAGAGTGCAGATTGTGAGTGCAGAGTGCAGATTCAGATTCAGAGTGCAGAGTGCAGATTGTGAGTGCAGAGTGCAGATTGTGAGTGGTGAGTGCAGATTGTGAGTGCAGATTGTGAGTGCAGAGTGCAGATTGTGAGTGCAGATTGTGAGTGCAGAGTGCAGATTGTGAGTGCAGAGTGCATATTCAGAGTGCAGAGTGCAGATTCAGAGTGCAGAGTGCAGATTGTGAGTGCAGAGTGCAGATTCAGAGTGCAGAGTGCAGATTGTGAGTGCAGAGTGCAGATTGTGAGTGCAGAGTGCAGATTGTGAGTGCAGAGTGCAGATTGTGAGTGCAGAGGGCAGATTGTGTGGGTGGCTCTGTATGTGTGTGTGGGTGGCTTTGTGTGTGTGGCTCTGTGTGGGTGTAAATGCAATAGGTCATGCATTTGCGAGCGATTAAGCTATTGGCATTGTAAATGACAATGCCATTTATTTAACGATTACGCTATTGGCAATGTAAATGATAATGCCATTTATTTATGATTTAAAAAAAAAAAACACCCCAAAAAAATGTCATGAGCAATGCCAATAGCTCTACCTTTAATAATGCTGAGACCATTGCATTGTAAATGCTTGTTTCTTCCTAGCACTGCTACCAGGGCCGGCTTTAAGGCAGTGCACCCAGTGCAACTGCACTGGGTGCTGACCTCAGGGGAGCGCTCAGGGGCTCTTTTACCAGATGGTAGTGAGGGAAGCAGAGGAGGAGGTCATCGGGAGGTGCCAAAAAAGATTTTCGCACAGGGTGTCACCAGTACTAAAGCCGCCCTTGAATGGTACTCCACCAGTCGTGATGCTTCTCACTCTAACGGCAGTGTTTCTTCACCCCTCCCCAACCTGCTGATCTGCTTTTGGTTTTTTTCCCAAAAACGATTTTTCGCATTACGGTATTACAAAGAAATTTGTTTTTATTTATCTATCCAACTCTGGTCAGTAGAGCTGTGCCCATTTGTAGGTGAGCACATGCGTGTTGTATGCCTTCAAACACCTACAAAATGATAAAGCGGCCCAGTCCTCGTGAGCTTTATGATTTTTTACACCATGGCTAAAAAACATTGGCAAAGACAATAGGTACCATATGCGACACCTATTGGCTTTGCCAGTGTTAATATTTTTGTTGCATTTGCCTCTTGCCAAAATACCCAATTTACAGAACACGAAAGGGAGAATAAGAATTATATAATTGTGACAAACCCTGATTTTTAATGGTTAAGAATAACGTTTGCATTAAGGTGCATGGTATGTGGACTTGCTCTTTGTTTATTTTACAGACGGATATTTCACTGCCTGAAATGCAGCGCCTACTTAAATAGTGCAAAAAAAAACAAACGGGGGAGGTAGAGCAAAGGGGACTGGATTCTTGCTCCACAGGAATATTAAATAAACAAGGAGAATCCAACCCGGAGGTAGAGTGAAGTGTTCAACGAATGTTGGAGCACTTAGTGTTGTGTTAAATACCCTCACACACCAACAGGCCCCTAGGTGTCATGCTTCATCATCGGGGTCTTCGCACCCCTCTAACGGGATGCGGCGTGCTGCGACCTACGACTACGCGGGAGCACTTATAGTTATTGACTATGTGTGGTGCATGTGTGTGGGGTGTATTTATAAGTGAGTGGTGGGACGTGGTGAAGGAATAAAAAGTACCTGGCACATGAGTATAAGTGAAAAAAATGTATTCTAACTCTGGCTGGTACTATTAAAAGGTTAAAAGACCCCGATGATGAAGCATGACACCAAGGGGCCTGTTGGTGTGTGAGGGGTATTTAACACAACACTAAGTGCTCCAACATTCGTTGAACACTTCACTCTACCTCCGGGTTGGATTCTCCTTGTTTATTTAATACTTAAATAGTGCTACAGTTAGTGGCAGCTGGTATGGGACTGGGGAGGGGGTGCAAAAGAAAAATAAAACACTTACCTCTGCACGCCGCGGTCTCTTGTCCATCGCCTCTCCTCCCGGAAGCACACAGGCCAATCACGACGTTGCTGTCACCAGCATGACAGCAGTGTCATGATTGGTCTGACACTATGGTTCAGCACTGAGATGGGGACTGGGACCCTGTGGATGTTCTCCACCCAGGCTGTGTAATAAAGCAGGGTGGAGAACATGCTAAGTGCGCATGACTGTTTGACCGGTCCAAGACGGCCAGTCAAACCGTCGCGCGTCCTTAATTGCACATATTTCCTCCTCCACCTGCTGGCTGTGACGACATCCAAGCCCCGCCAGCCCCAAAACAGGCTTCAACATGGAAGAATAAAATGATAATAACAACGTGTTATCATTTTATTTTCCCTTTCCTGCACTGCTGAAAAGCAGTGGGGAGAAGCTCCTCCACCTTAGTGGAGGAGGCGCCGATGGCTGCAGTTGGAGGTGGCGAAATCCCTATGGGCCTGATGGGGAGGGTAGCAGGGGTAACACAGAGAAGGTGCACCCCTGTAAAAAAAAAAAAGAATAATAATCACTACAGGGCAAACATTGGCATTGACAGTGGCAGCTGCCACCTATGGAGAGTGTTAGGGAGGGCAAATAGGAGGTGGGTGGGCGGCCAAATTACATCAAATTGCAGACATGCATTACATTATCGTAACTTTAAAATGGTAATGTAATGCATGTCGGCAATTGAACAAACAAAATCAAAGTTTTATATAGCGCGAACTTGACCCGAAGATATCAGAGCGCTTTACATGAGCACCAAGTTGCGTTACAGAAGGACACATTCATTTTGTTAGGCACAGGAAGATTAAGTGATTTACCCAGAATCACAGAATCTGCGTCCCTGCCGATACTCGAACCCAGTTCCCAAGCTTCGAGGTTGACCGCTCTAGACATTAGACCACATGCTCTCCCCATTCAAAACATTAACATCAAAACATTAAAAATAGAAAAGAGTACTTACCTTGCAGCTTGTCCATGCTCCCGTTCAGTGTCCTTCACTCCTCCAGCGCAGGCCCTAGGCAACTACCCTAACCAATCCTGGTGCTGCTCTCATGCAGCATGAGAGCAGCGCCTGTATTGGATGGAGCAGGCTCTCTCAGTGCTCCAAAGAGCATTGGAGGCCTTTGCTCGGTCTCACCCAGCTGTCCAAGACAGCTAGTTTGAGAGGTTGAAAGTGCGCATGTGTGGCTAGCTGTCGCAAGACTGCCGGCCAAAAGGACATGCACACTTAAAACATAAGCACCCTGTCAATGACTTCTTTCTGCTGTTGCCAGTCAACAGTTTCCCCACCCTTGTCCTGATGCTCGGCTCTGGATGGCGTTATTGAAAAATAAAAATGGTTCTAAATTAACTGTATTACCATTTTATTTTTCATCTGTGGGGCATGGAGGGGTGCAGTTAATTTAGTGGGGCGACGCTCCTCCACCTTAATGGAGGAGCCACCCTGGGCATCAGGAGTGTGTCTTTGCTTATCCTGCGGTGAAGTGTCCACAAATCAAGGTATATTAAGGTGCACAGATCACAACAGGCATTACCTATTTTCTACACTTTGCGTCCTTGTTTTTCTCTGATTGGGTGTTATATTCTTCCATTTGCCAAATCCTTATTTCAGTTCATAAACTTCCCCCCACCCTTTCGGAATAAAAGGGGCGTCATTTTAAAGTGGTGGAAATAGAGGGGGTTAACTAGTTTCACTTGACTAAGGGGTGGGGAGGACAACCAAAAACGTCCCGCCATCTCAAGCTGAAAATTGAATGATATGGATTACCATCAATCTAAGCCTGATTGATGAGCAAGAAACACCAGAAAATGAACTACCCGAGGCTGGACATCAACTGAAGGCCACAGTGAACAGGGGTTGGTGAGGATGGATGCTCCACCTTTTAACCTAGCGCCTGAAGTCCGACAGCCTGGGACCCTATCATCATACAAACTTTGTTAGACTCATTAGTGCTGTGCAGGTGGACTATTTTAATATTATCCTAAATGGTTCAAAAGAATTGTGCTCTACTGAATGAACAAATTTTGTCACCCTAGAACGTTTAAACAGCCAGGCAAACAAGATTTGAGCAAGTATGAAGGTGTAGGATGTATTAAGAGAGGAGGTCTTTCAACTTAGACGAATCATCTGCCTTTGTACTTCAATTAAGTAAAAACTCAAAAGAAGGATGTTTTTTCAGCTGTCACTCAAAATTATACAGAGTCGTCTGTAGTGGGCTGCGTTAAAAGCTGGCTTATCACAGAATGCAATTTGTTCCTAAATACAGCGTTGTTGTTAATGTTAATGTTATTTTGGAATTTATAAAGCGCAAACTATCGCTCCGAAAGGAGCATCCTGGCGCTATAGAGAGGGGGAGGTCAACAGAAGTGAGATCTATATGGCAGCGAGTACATAAGCATCTGACAGATTAAAAAGCCAGGTTTTAAGTTGGTTGCATAAAGGCGTGTCCTGATCAATTAGCCTTAGCTCCTTTGGCATCCCATTCCATGCCCTAGAGGCCAAGACACTGAGGGTTTTTCCCCCTTTAGTTTTGAGGTAAAAGGCGGGTATACTGGCTAAATTGCAGCCTGCTGATCTCAGAACTCTTGTGGGACAATAGTGGGAGTATCTTTTAATAAGATATTTGGGGCCGATGTTGTTTAAAGCTCTAAAGGAGGTCAACAAAATTTTGAAGAGAATCCTTTTATGTAGGGGGAGCCAATGAAGTTTCCGAAGCGCCGCAGAGGCAGATGATTTTCTGGAGAGTTCCATTACCAGGCGAGCCGCTGCATGCTGGACACTTTGTAATTTTTTTTAATGTCATTTTTTTACTCCTGCCATAGGACCATTACAATAGTAGAGGCGGGAGAGTATAAGGGCCACCGCCACTGATTTTCTTACATCAATGGGGAGAAAGTCAAAGAATTTTTTCAATGATTTGATGATATTAAAACAACTACCGACCAAACTCCTTACTTGGTGGTCAAAAGATAATTACGCATCAAAAAGGATGCCCAAATTCCTGGCCGTTTCTACTGAACTCGGAGGTGGAGTGGCTCCCTCTGGCCACCAATCATTGGGACTAAAGTTAAAATTTTTTCCAATGGGCCGTATTTCTCTTTTCCCGGAATTGCATTTTAAACAGTTATCATTCATCCATTGAAACACGTCCGCAAGACAATTCCGAAAATTTTGTTTAGCCGAACAGGAATCTTTATCCAGGGATACAATCAATTGTGTATCATCAGCATATGATGTTACCATTATCCCATGGGATTCAATTAAATAAATGTGAGGCACCATATAAATGTTGAAGAGTAATGGGCTCAAGATAGAGCCCTGGGGGACTCCTGAGGTGATACTCTTCTCCTCTGAGTGGAAAGGTCCTAAGGCGATGGTCTGAATTCTTTCTGATAGGAAGGATTTTATCCAATTTAAGGCCCCGTCTGTTATACCATTTAGTTTCAGCCTATCAAGAAGGATTTTATGGGAGATGGTATTGAACGCCGCCGATAAATCAAGGAGAATCAAGACGGCGTTCTTCCCTTCATCCTGTACATTTCTAATGGTATCCGTTAATTCCATGAGAGCCGTCTCCATGGAATGTTTTGGACGGAAACCAGATTGATGAGGGTGCAGGATATTATGTGTCTCCACAAAATTTGATAACTCTTGATGAACCATGTGCTCGGTAATTTTACCAAGGACTGGAAGCAAGGAAATGGGGCGGAGATTAGAGAGGTCTGAAGGATTTTTATTTTGCTTTTTCATCAAGGGTCTAACTATAGCCTTTTTCCAATCCCGGGGAACGACCCCGGAGCTAAGTGATTCATTCACTATTTGGTTAATTATGGGATTAACCACCTCAATTATTTGATGAAGGATGAAAGGAGGGCAGGCATCAGACGGTGATCCTGATTTGCAGGACATAATGGCCTTATGCGTTTGTGCAAGGGTTACTGGCTTAAACATTGCAAAAGTGTGCAGCCGTGAAGGCACGAGGCCACTCGTACTCACTCTACTGGGGCACAAGGTAGGTATGAAACCATCCTGTAATTGTTTTATTTTGTCATCAAAATAGTCGGCAATCTGGTCACAGAAATTTTGTGAAGGAGGGATTTCTTGTTCTAACCTATCCGTGTTTTTTTATTCTTTAAGAAAATAAAATGCTCAGAGGCAACGTCGTGGGACAGGCTGTTTCAAGGAAAAATGCAAAAAGTCTACAATTTATCTGCCAAAATCAGTGGTTTTAATAGGTGTCACATTTGCATCATATCAGATAATTTAATGACAGGAACAAATGTTGACAGGCAAAGTGGAGGAAGGGACTCCAAGTTCCCAATTAACAACCTGCTCACACGTGCAAATGTACATTGGGGTGCTTGTAAAATTGTCCATGTGGGCTAGTTACATTGGAGGAAGTGAGCACCATGAGCATGGTCATGTGCTAGCCACGATGACATGTCAGGGCACTTAAATGGCGAAGAGAGACCAGTAGGCTCCTTACTACCAAAAGATATCAACACAATTTTCAGGGGAGATTTACTAAGATTTTACCCTGTGTTTGCGTCACAAAATTGGCACCATTTTTTTTTCCAATTTACGTTCCAGTGGAAAACTTGTTTAGTGCTGGAAATAGCGGAAAAGTACCGCGAAGCAGCGCATAGCACTGCTTTGCATTACTTTGCGCCATGGGTGTGTACCAAGGGTGGAGCATGGGCGTTCCCATGCAACCACCCAAGGTTTCTCACGCTAAACCCAATTTACTAAGTAAAGTAGATTGATTTTAGTGTGAGAAAACTGCGCCCTTTTGTAAGTAGGCGCAAGGAAGGAGAAATGCTTTCATTTTTCCTTCCTTTTCCAACTTTGCATGTGTGATGCACTGTACACCACACATACAAAGAAGGAAACTTAAAGTGAATCTGTGCATAGTATTGTGTTCCGGAAGGGTTCCTTCCAGAACAAAACCTATGCTAGACTCAGGGAGACACCCTTGCACCATTACACAAAGGTGTCTCTGTGGTGCACAGCAACTGCTTTCCGCGCTAGTGATAGGTGACGAGAGTGCCTTATTTTAGTAAATATGGCGCTCTCCTCCTCTTTCCTTTTCGCGCAGCGCAGCATTTGCGGCTGCTGCAGTACGTTACGTGAAAAGTAGGTAAATCATTACTATCAACTGATGCCACTAGAAAAAACTATCTAACTAAATGTAGAGGCTACCTTATATCCAAGAGTCTGATGACACTGATCATCGTACCTCACCATTAAGGGCACGGACAAGGGGCTCAGAAAAACGGGGCAAGAAACAATAACCAGGTACATGAGTCCAACCTAAACAATGAGCTTCAAGTTTTTTTAGAGGTCGAAACTCTACAGAATCTCAGGATCCTGTGAACATTTTCCGAGCGTTAGGAGACAGGACTGACAAGTAAAGGGACTCAAGCAACTATTAGGAATGCAGAAGATTTCCCCTCAAAAACCCAAGACTTTGAAGTTGGGTATATGAGGTAGAGAGGTCTGCAGATAATGATGTATCACATTGTCGTTGCATTTATAGGCCAAGCAGCATAGTTTAAAAAATATTTAGTTTGATGGACAGGAATTTGTGAAGCCTTCCGAAATCAGAGAAACGTCCTTTCCTGTCCATAAATATGTCTTAATGCAGCATTTTGACGCAGACGCAGTCTGTTTAGAAGATTAGTCGGTAGGTCAGCATGTAAAACAGTAATCCGTGCTTGGAGTGATTGGTGCTGCAATCACAGGGACGAGGGCATTGGGAATTACAAAGGGCAAATAGGACCGCAATATTTAATCTGGTAGAAACAGGTCTTGGGGACATTCCTATTCAGGGGGTGAGGTTCATTCCATAGTCTAACACTACTCCTGGGCTAGCATTGCTCAAGGTTGAGTCCACTCCACACGAAGGAGACGAGGGTGAAAATCACCAAAAATTATTCTTTTAGGCCTAAAAATGATAGCTGAGGGCAGTTGTTATTCATCCATGACCAATGGTAATCTTGGTTAATTTTGATATATATACATTTGGTATGATCTGCAAACTATTGCATGCTGACCTTAACAGCTGCTTAACTTAACAAACAAAGACGGTAAATATAAATTGAAATGGACAAGGGAAGTAGGAGATCCTTGGAGCACATTTGGGTACAAATGGGCCAGACTGATCTGCAGGTGGCAGTTTAATAGAATAGATGTGCACCAAGCAGTGGTGGTGGTCAAGGCATTTGGTACTGTAAGCAGACTGTCCAGTGAATGGATCAAAGGGCCTATTGCATTGCTAATATACAGGAGTATAGAATGTTTTATATATTTCCATCCAGAACTGTTGTGAGTTCTAAAAGGCTCCCTCTCAAGGTGATCTCAGTGACAGCCTCTTAGGAAACAGAAGCAAACTCAAAAACTGAACTTTTTTAGGCGAGTGGACACGTTCAGCAGAGGAAACCCAAGACACCTCGTTGTGACAGGGGCTCTTTATCATACACACTCAGCACTTGTCTTCTAATGGAAATTAATCCAGGACAGAAAGCATTGAGCTTGTTACAAAAATGCTTGTGAGGAAACCCTCCCCAGAGGACCCTGGAGCAAGCTGAAGCTAGAAGACCACACTCTGGCTCTGCTGCCTACTTGATAATTGAGGTACCTTTTGTCATAACATGCGGCCGTAGACAGATGAATGCAGTCTTAAATTACTTTATTCTCAGCACGGTGTTTTACACCATTTTCATAGAGATGAACTATATACCCCCACCCCCAAAAAAACGCAAGGTTGAACCCTAGGGCATTATGTACTTGATTTACAATTTTGAAATGTAGATAAAGGAATTCTTTTTGAGAGCTGTGGAGCTGTAGACCAAAACATGAGAACAAAGCCCCCTAAGGTCTTGCGGCAGAGGGCTAGCCTTTGTAGAGAGGCAGAGAGTGAGTCAGTACATTGTGCTCCAGTACTACAATGCAATAATAGCACGGGTTCTAGATGCCCATTCTCATCGCCTTACTCCATAAAAGTGTCCCAAAAAGAAGCTCACCCTCCTTAGATATGGTTACCTCACAACATGCCAGTATTGATGGTGGTTCCCTGCCGCCTTGTGGACCTGTCAGTTCTGGTGCTGGGTGGAGGTGAGTGTCCGCCAGATGGGGTATGGATTCAGAGTGGAAACTACAGAAGGTATAGAGGGGTAATACAGCCTAGCTTCCTGTCTGTTCAAGGCCCTGAGTTCATGTGCTGGAGCCCAGATGCAGCAGGGCCACAACAGGCAAGTCAGGCGTAGCAGCAACAAACCTCTATTCCCATCAGCATATGTGCAGAACCACAGATTGCACCACGCGTTAGAAGCCTCACATGCAGCAGGCATACTGAAATAACAGCACAGGCAGAAAATGGGCTGACAATGCTACCTTCTAACATGCTGGAGGTCACTCAAAGGTCACTCAAAATGTAAAGTGCTCCGAAGGACTTGACCCTGGCCTTGTAGACTTTCACATAAAGAATAGAGGTAAATCACATACCAGCTGGCTGTATAGAAGACCAAATGGCAGAGCATGCTATCTAATAGTACTCAATAGAACCGTACAAAATATAAGTGAACAACAGCCACTAACTAAAATCACCTTCTCAACATCACTCTCTTAATTAAAACAATCATAAGATTTTTTGTTTCTGAACGCATAAGCAAATAGCAGTTAATTACCATTTCTAAACTATATGAATTCCATGATGATTCCTTCTATTCCTTTTCAAAGGCATCTCCAAGGAGACCAATTAAACAATTTCAAATCTCATTATTCTTTCAGCTCAACAGGGAATTCAAAGCAGCCAAATACTTTTTACGCATGCTTTAAAAACAATGCCTGTGACAGTTCCTTCCTAATGCAGAGGAATGAAAGAAGAAACTGTAATAGAACAGGAAGCACAATTTCTTTATCTCTGTGGAACATTAATTCAACTAGCATCAATCTATAGTTTGAAGTTGGCCAAATTGAAATCCAATTTTTGATGAGTGCTCTCCCTTATATTCTCTCTGTTATGACACTCTACGATAATACGCGGCCTATAAATCATTAGACATATGTCTTGCCACAGCAGGATACAGATTTGTTAGCCTTTTTATATCTGGGTATTTGCGCTTCATAAATGCCCTTTGTGGATAATTTGTGGCCCTATTTTGGCTACTAACTTTGTGGATTCATGGCCGCTACACACTTATGAGATTGTTTATGTCATGGAAAGGGGTCTAGCAGTTAGAGCTCGGACTTCGGAACTTGGGGGAAATGCTTGAATCCCACCTTAGCTCACCATCGAGTGATTCTTGGCAAATTACTTTAGGCCAGATGTACAGTAATTTTTAGCTGCTGCATATGGAAAATCAATCAGTTTGCAACAGCTAAAAAGGGTTGCAGAATGTACAAACCTGATTTTGCGAGTCGGTAACCTATCACTGACTCGCAAAATAGGGTTTGCGAGTCGCTATTAGGAAGGCGCATGCCAAAGGCATCCCTTCCTAATATTGAATCACAGGGGGATGTACAATTGTTATGTGACCGCATATGTGGTCACAAAACAATTGCAGTTACCTCCAATTTCAAATTGATAGTAAGCCAGTCACAAACGGGAAAGGGTCCCCTGGGGACCCCTTCCCCTATGTGTTTGGCAGCAAAATATTTTTTAAGAGCAGGCCAAGGTCCTACAGAGCACTGCCTGTCCTTCATAAATGAAAAGAAAACTTTTCTTTTTTTTCTTTTAAACGCATCCCATTTTCCTTTGAGGAAAATGGGCTGCATTTGGAAAAAAAGTTGCCTTATTTAAAAAGCAAACACAGGCATGGTAGTCTGCTGTCCCTAGCAGGCCATCATCCCTGTGATTGTAGCCCATCCCCAACGGGTCGTAAATCGCGACCTACCTCGTGAATATTGATGAGACAGGTCATTTGCGACCCCATTGGGAATCGCTAAAAGTGTCTAAGACACATTAGTACATTCCGTTGCGTGAATCGTAAATTGTGAGTCGCAAAAAAAATCGCAATTTGCGACCCGCAAAACGGAATGGTCGTACATCTGGCCCTTTATTTCTTGTGTCTAAAAATATGTGTAACCTCACCTGGTTTTCTTCTATAGCACTTTAATACCCTTGGTCCAAGTTTACAATAGGTTATATAAAAATAACAGTAAAAAAATAATGATCAGATGGTGTCTCCTTCAGTTACTGCATATGCCTGCAAGGGAATGTCGGGGGGATCCATTGGACCCCCTTTCCTCCCTCCAGAAGGATGCTATCAGGTCAGCGTGCCATCTCCTAAGTGGTGCACTGTCAGCTCGCCCGATAGCTTCTTTGCCACTGCGCCCGCTATGGCGCAGAGGCAAAGGGGTTTCCCCATTTGCATGGGGCCACGCCCCCATGCAAATGACGGAATACCCTCTTGAGAAAGACAGGATCAATAGCTTTGAAATGGAATCTTAAGCCAACCTTCTACTTGGATTCCTCAGTAAATCTCCCACTAATGACACAAATTCAGGTGCTTTCTACAACGTGTAGAGAAAAATTAGTATCAGATCCTGACTTAATTTAATAGCTTTGTGAAGTTTTATAAAAATTCGGGCTACTTAAAAGCTTAGACAGCTCAAGCTTGTAATTTGATTGTATGTATTGTATTGTAATTGCATTTATATAGCGCGTACTGCCCCTGATGAGGCATCGAAGCGCTTTTTGGGCGAATAGCACGCTACTCTGGAACCCATAAAGGATTAGTGTTGAATTATTATAGTGAAATATGAAAGTACTTTTGAGTGGTGGATAGGTTAGTGAGTTATTTGGATTCAGAAGGATAGCGGAAGGATAGAAGAGGGAAAAAAGGTTTGTATTTATATAGCGGTTGTTACCCCTGATGGGGTGTTGAAGTGCTTTTTTGGTGAGTAGTATGCTACTTCGGAACCCATAAAGGATTAGTGGTGAACTAGTATAGTAAAATTTGAAAGTAATTTGAGTGGTGGACATTGGTCAGTTATATGGATTGAGAAGGATAGCGGAGCGATAGAAGAGGGAAAAAGTTTTGCATTTATGTAGCGCTTGTTAACCCTCATGGGATGTTAAGGTGCCTTTTTGGCGCCCATAAAGTATTAGTGTTGAAAATTAGTATAGTGAAATATGAAAGTATTTTGAGTGGTGGATATGTTATTCAGTTATTTGGATAGAGAAGGGTAGCGGAGGGATAGAAGCGGCAAAGAGGCTTGCATTCATATAGTGCTTGCTACCCCTGATGGAGTTTAGAAGCGCTTTTGTTGGCGAGTAGCACGCTACTCCGGAAACCCATAAAGGATTAGTGTTGAATTAGTTTAGTGATATATGAAAGTAATTTGAGTGGTGGATAGGTTAGTCAGTTATTTGTATTGAGAAGGGTAGGGGAGGGATAGAAGAGGGAAAAAGGTTTGCATAATTATATCAATCGAATTAGTGCAATTCAATCAATTGCTGCGCCAATTCAGGGATACTTCCTGACTTTCTGAGTAATTGCGTGAACGTTTACACTATTTGTCAGCAGATGCCTCCTCAAACCTTCCTAAACTGATTCCATAACACTCAAATTCTACTGAAATTCAAATTGAAAAGATATAAATATAAAAAATCAGGCCTGGCTAGACCTTCTGTCTCTAGTACATTAAGGCCGATGCCATAAAATGGCATGACATTGTATTTGTTGGAACACACAGTACATCACAGATGTATTTACTATTGTAGCACTATTAATTGCATTAATGTTCAATTTTGCAAGTTATTTAACTAATGGACCTTCCGAGGGACAATACATGGTCTTATTGAATTAGCGAATGAAACTGGCAATGTTTCTCTGTTCCTCTCAATATTCAATTGTCTCTTGTGAGAAAGCTCAGGTAAGGAAGGGTCTGTGCCAGTAGTTATGTCGTCCATTTAGTACAAGTTCGTTGGCTTTCGCCGCTCTCATTGTTTCAATGGATGTGATAACAAGAACTTTGTTTATTTTTCCCATATCGTTACAAAGCACATGAATATTGAAGTGTTTAATAATTTATGCTTTTTTGTTGAATTCATAATTGGATTTACCGGTGGGATTGGGAGCGTTTATGATGCTTTCTCTGTTGGTGGGAGGGATGACCGTTTGGTGAAAAGTTTGGGGTAATACTTGTGGTGTACGTGGTGGGGAGAATCACTGTGGTGCAAGAGGTCAAGGGGGTGTTTATAATGCACGGATGTTTCTGCTATTGAAGGCGGTGTTTTCTGAAGAAGCAACTTTGTTACACAAATACATGTGTATTCCGTATCAGGCTACTTGTGAAAACAGGGCTGCCTCTTCTACAGACCATGTGCAGACATCTTTGGTACAGGCAGTGGATCTAAAAGATTTGGCTTATTTGTGCATGAGTCCAGTGGTGTGCACGGTGCTGTGGCTTGAGCAAAGGAGTCTACTGTGGCGGATTATCAATGAAAGGGTAACAGGGTGGGGTGGGGATTTTGTCATGGCAATATGGCGACTTACATACAGGGACAACATGAGTTCTGACACTGCAATGGTGATTTACACACCATGGCATTGTGGATTGAAAAATGTCTGTGGCACTTTACATTCAAGGGCTCTGTAGATGCTAGCATGGATATGTTGCTTTACAAACCCAACCAATGTGGACTCTTGCTTGAATATATTCTTTACCAATAGTTCTTCCATTGCAGCGTCTGTAGCCTAGTGGATACAACTAGTGTAAAATCAGTAATCTGAGGGGACTAAGAAACATGCACAAGGCATTGTACCCTGAACAACAACCCTTGGATCATCAAAAGACCCATAGAACAATAAACAGGCATGACCTTTTTGATCAACATGCTACTCTATTGGGCAGACCAATATCATGTGTGAATATAGCCCCTGGCAGAGAGCCAATTGAGAACCTACAATTAGCCGCACTCTGGAATACTGGAGCAAGACCCTAAAATAATTGCCAATACCTGAAAATATTTCAATTTTATAATTTCCAGTGGTAGCTGGTGTTATGTGAAATTGGTGAGGAATAGTCACCCCAAATTTCACATAATAAGCAAATGGCATTAATCTGACATCCTCCTGGTTAGGTGAGATCTTTTTTGAAAAAGAAGTTGCCTTCTAGTCCAATTTACAACACAATTTTCACAAGAATTTTCACAAGAATTTGCTAACAGGCCAAAGGTTCTGAGCGAACTCTTGAAATATTCAAACTTTTATTGGTAGGAATAAATTCAGACCTTACCCAGGGTCGTTGAAGTTTCCTAAAAGGATGCATAATTTCTGTACAATATATCTGTAACCTATTGGTGAAAAAAGACAGCTCGAACAGTGCAATTTCATTTGGCCTATAGTATATAGGATATTTCATCTCTTACATATTTTCCTTCCATTCCTATTTTCAAGAACATTCATTTGTTACCACTGAAAATCTCCCTGGAGGGGACTGGGTGAAAAACATAAAAACAGCAATCTCACAATCCCATTGATATATAGGAATGCGATACAGACTTTACAGGTCCTTACATAAGTGCTTTCAGTCAGGTTATAGACACCTGGCTTGGAGAACATTGAGGATACTCCAATCACATAGGCTAGGATCTTAGGTAGAAGTTGGAAATATCACCCTTATCTTCATATTTTAAAATCCCCAAATTTTGGCAACAAATGTAAGCATTCCAGTATATAAAAATCTACGTATTTTATTATGAAATATGGACATTTTATTTGGGAAGAATACACAGGATTAGGAGTGTGGCACTTCCATGAAGAATACAAATTGGAACTAAAATACAAAAAGTTAATATTTAGTAAATACATTTGGTGCCCAAACATCAATCTGTGATAGCCATCAAGTACTCGAGTGCAATACGGCCACACACGGATAGCGTCTAACCAGCATGCTTAAGTATCACAATCTCACCCCATGGATGTGCACAATATGCCAAGGATTATCACCACTATGCCAGGGCCAACATTATAATGAGGGTGGGCAACATCATGTCAGGGATGCCCACAACGTGCCAAGAAATACCACCTTTATATCAGGCCTAGCATTACACCAGGATGGTCACCGTCATGCCACGGAGTCACAGAATAAACCAGGAATCACTGATTCCTGGCAAAAGTATTATACTAGACAAGTATACCATCAAAGGGTGGGTGTAGGTTTTTGGTTGGCAAGGGTATTTTTAGGGTATAGCATGGGTATGGGTTTTGGTTGGCAAGGTTGTTGTTGGGATTTAGGGTGGGTATGGGATTTTGGTCAGCAAAAGAGTTTGTGGGGTTTAGGGAGGGTATGGGATTCTGGCTGGCAAGGGAATTTTTAGGGTTTAGGGTGGGTATGGCTTTTTAGTTGGCAAGGGTATTGTTTGGATTTAGGGTGGGTATGGGATTTTAGTTGGCAAGGGAATGGTTAAGAGTGGGTATGGGATTTTGGCTTGCAAGGACATTTTTAGGGTTTTATGGTGGGTGTGGTGTTTTGGTTGGTAAGGTAATTTTAAGAGTTATGGTGGGTGTAGTTTTTTGATTGGCAGGGGTATTTTTAGGGTTTAGGGTGGGTATTGGTTTTTGGTCTGCAATTGTACTGTTGGAATTTAGAGTGGGTATGGGATTTTGGTTGGCAAGGGAATGTGTAGGGTTTAGGATGGGGATAGGATTCTGGCTAGCAAGGGAATTATTAGGGTTTTGGGTGGGTTTGGGATTATGGGTGACAAGGGAGTTTGTAGGGTTTAGTTCGCCAGTAGGTAGTTATAGTTAGGACCAAAGTTTCCATGGGAAAAACATTTTTTGTTTTGCCAATAACTTTGGTGTTCCATCATGAATCTTCATGAAATTTTGAAATAACATCCCCTTTTTGGTTAAGCTTCTGTGTTGAAAGTTTTGGGGTAAACCGTCAAGTGGGGGCGAGAAAAAATGGGGGTCCCAAAATGCATTTTCCGATGTTATGTCTAAGGGATTTTTTCATTTTTGAACTCGACTACAGCCTGAACTGCTGAACAACATGACACCACATTTGGCAGAAAGTTACAGATGTTGGTCAGGAAAGCATGCTTGTTTGTGATTTGGTGTAAATCCATTCAGCAGTTTCAGAGATATTAAAGTTTTAAAAATATAGATATCTGGGGATGCAAGTCCTTGCAGTGGACTCGCGGATCCTACTAAAATTTGATTGGCTGCCTATACTTCAACCAGGAAGTGTTGGCAGCCATCTCGAGTCTCAGCTTGAAGCGTGTTTGCAGAAACGGCCGCTCCACCAGCTGCTCCTGACCGGTATCGTTTCATTATTCGCCTTTGCACGCCTCTGCACTGCCTCAGCCAGCGTAACTAATTGACTGCCCACCTCAGCCTGCTATACTGCTGCGTGATATAGATTTTGATTATCTGCATAATTTTAGCGTACCAGGATAGCGAGTGATTGCCCTGCCTGCCCTTTAATATTTAAATACTAGCGGAGGCACCTTCGAAAGTAGCGCTAGACTGAAATTGTCTGACTCGCGCTGTTGTGCTGCCTGCAGTTTTCCGCTGCCAGATTGCCAACTCCACTGCCATTTGTTTTAGAGGCACTGCCGATCGGACCCCAGTCCTGGTCAATTACCCGATTGCCGCCATTTTGTTGGTTTGTTATTGTTTGTGCCTCCCTGCCCTGAGCTCCACCCCGCTCTCGCCTCCCAGCTGACCCCCCCTCCCATGGATACTGACGAGACTGCACCGCCGCTGTTGCACTGTGACCGTCCTGCTACCAGCAGAAACGGCCGCTCCACCAGCTGCTCCTGACCGGTATCGTTTCATTATTCGCCTTTGCACGCCTCTGCACTGCCTCAGCCAGCGTAACTAATTGACTGCCCACCTCAGCCTGCTATACTGCTGCGTGATATAGATTTTGATTATCTGCATAATTTTAGCGTACCAGGATAGCGAGTGATTGCCCCGCCTGCCCTTTAATATTTAAATACTAGCGGAGGCACCTTCGAAAGTAGCGCTAGACTGAAATTGTCTGACTCGCGCTGTTGTGCTGCCTGCAGTTTTCCGCTGCCCGATTGCCAACTCCACTGCCATTTGTTTTAGAGGCACTGCCGATCGGACCCCAGTCCTGGTCAATTACCCGGCGCAACACGCCTCTGCACTGCCTCAGCCAGCGTAACTAATTGACTGCCCACCTCAGCCTGCTATACTGCTGCGTGATATAGATTTTGATTATCTGCATAATTTTAGCGTACCAGGATAGCGAGTGATTGCCCCGCCTGCCCTTTAATATTTAAATACTAGCGGAGGCACCTTCGAAAGTAGCGCTAGACTGAAATTGTCTGACTCGCGCTGTTGTGCTGCCTGCAGTTTTCCGCTGCCCGATTGCCAACTCCACTGCCATTTGTTTTAGAGGCACTGCCGATCGGACCCCAGTCCTGGTCAATTACCCGATTGCCGCCATTTTGTTGGTTTGTTATTGTTTGTGCCTCCCTGCCCTGAGCTCCACCCCGCTCCCGCCTCCCAGCTGACCCCCCCTCCCACGGATACTGACGAGACTGCACCGCCGCTGTTGCACTGTGACCGTCCTGCTACCAGCAGAAACGGCCGCTCCACCAGCTGCTCCTGACCGGTATCGTTTCATTATTCGCCTTTGCACGCCTCTGCACTGCCTCAGCCAGCGTAACTAATTGACTGCCCACCTCAGCCTGCTATACTGCTGCGTGATATAGATTTTGATTATCTGCATAATTTTAGCGTACCAGGATAGCGAGTGATTGCCCCGCCTGCCCTTTAATATTTAAATACTAGCGGAGGCACCTTCGAAAGTAGCGCTAGACTGAAATTGTCTGACTCGCGCTGTTGTGCTGCCTGCAGTTTTCCGCTGCCCGATTGCCAACTCCACTGCCATTTGTTTTAGAGGCACTGCCGATCGGACCCCAGTCCTGGTCAATTACCCGATTGCCGCCATTTTGTTGGTTTGTTATTGTTTGTGCCTCCCTGCCCTGAGCTCCACCCCGCTCCCGCCTCCCAGCTGACCCCCCCACGCTCCTCCCCTTCCACCATCCATTTATGACAGTTGCACTTGCGCGCAGCGTTCATGCGCAGCGGAAGTACCCCATGCGCGCCGAAGGTGTGCCAAAGGTAAGCCCGTCTACGCCCGTCCGCGCCTGGACCGCGCCCAGCGCCAGACCCCCTGGTCCCCGCAAAACCCACCCCTCCCGCATAACGTTTGACGCCGCTACCCTCACTGCCCTAAACCCCGGCCGGCCACCAAACTGCCACCAAGCCTCACCGGGACACACCCATGGACCCTTCACATGCCACTCCTGCAAGTTTGACTGCACCAAGACCCACACCAAACAGACATCCAACACTAACCACCTAAAATGCATCCTGCTCAACACCCGCTCGGTCCACAGACACGCCATCGACCTTTGGAATCTACTAGACACCATTTCTCCGGACGTCGCCTTCCTAACAGAAACATGGATGAACGCCTCATCAGCTCCAGACATCACCATAGCCATCCCGGACGGCTACAAGATCATCCGAAAAGACCGCGCCATCCAAACAGGAGGAGGCATCGCCATCGTCCATAAGAACTCCATCCGCGTCTCAACCAACTCCGACGTCAACTTCACTATCGCCGAACATCTTCACTTCCAGATCCACACCGACCCCAAAACCACGCTCAGAGGCACCCTCCTCTACAGGCCACCAGGACCCCGCACACAATTCAGTGAAGACATCACTGACTTCATCACCCCACACGCCCTCCCCTCCGAGGACTACATTCTACTGGGAGACCTCAATTTTCATCTGGAAAAGAGCAACGACAGCAACACCACCACCCTTCTGGACAATCTAGCCAACCTCGGACTCAAACAACTAGTAAACGCCCCCACCCATTACGCAGGACACACACTCGACCCTATCTTCACCTCCAGCAAGCACATCCCCTTCAATCACACCACAGCCCTCCACTGGACGGACCACAGCTGCGTTCACTTTAACTACAAAAAGGCCACAATCCACAACCACCCTCAACCTACTCTGCGAAGAAATTGGAACAAAATCACCATCGACCAGATCTCCACATCGCTT
Source organism: Lissotriton helveticus (assembly GCF_964261635.1). Taxonomy (NCBI): domain Eukaryota; kingdom Metazoa; phylum Chordata; class Amphibia; order Caudata; family Salamandridae; genus Lissotriton; species Lissotriton helveticus. Next base: position 1,168,383,164 of record NC_136068.1, read on the forward strand.
CTCCAAAACCCCCCTGCCCATTCGTCGAACCCTAACCAAGCAGCCAGTAACCTCACACAATGGCTAACCCACAGCGCCGACAACCTAGCACCCCTGAAAAAACGTCAAATCAAGCTAGGCAGTAAAAACGCCCCCTGGTTCAACGATGACCTCAAGAGTTCCAAGAAACTCTGTCGTTCCCTTGAGAAAGCCTGGAAAAAAGACTCTAACTCCATCACCATAGACGCCTTCAAAAACGCCACCCGCAAACACCACCAACTGATCCGGACAGCCAAGAAATCGGCATTCAAAGACCGACTAGACAACAACGCCCACAACAGCAAGGAACTATTCAACATCGTCAAAGAGTTTACCAACCCCACTGCCAACTCCAACGACATCACTCCCTCTCAAATCCTTTGCGACTCCCTAGCTTCATTCTTCCACGACAAAATCGCCGACATCCATAACAGCTTCAACAACCAACCCGGAGACCAACCCACCCAACCTACCTCCAAACGTAAACCCCCCTCGAACACCCTTTATGACTGGAACCCAATCTCCACTGAGGACACCATTCGCCTGATGAACTCCATCCACTCAGGATCCCCCACAGATCCATGTCCCCACCACATCTTCAACAAAGCAGACTCCATCATCGCACCCCACCTCCGAGACGTCATCAACTGCTCCCTCAACTCCGCCACCTTCCCGGAAAGCTGGAAACACGCCGAACTCAGCGCCCTTCTGAAAAACCCCACAGCAGACCCCACCGAACTCAAAAACTACCGCCCCATCTCGCTCCTACCATTCCCGGCCAAAGTCATCGAGAAAGCCGTCAACAACCAGCTCGCCGCCTTCCTCGAAACCAACAAATCCCTCGACTCCTCACAGTCCGGCTTCCGAGCCAAACACAGCACCGAAACCGCCCTCATCGCAGCAACAGATGACATTCAAACACTACTGGACAACGGAGACACAGTCGCCCTCATCCTCCTTGACCTCTCCGCAGCCTTCGACACAGTCTGTCACAGCACCCTTATACAACGCCTCAACAACATCGGAATCCAAGGAAAAGCTCTGGACTGGATCACCTTGTTCCTTGCCGGAAGAACTCAGAGAGTCCGCCTCCCACCGTTTAAGTCAAAAGCCACCGAAGTCATCTGCGGCGTGCCACAAGGATCTTCACTCAGCCCCACTCTCTTCAACGTTTACATGAGTCCCCTCGCAACCATCGCACGCCAACACAACCTCAACATCATCTCCTACGCTGATGACACTCAACTGATCCTCTCACTCACCAAAGACCCTAACACCGCCAAAACCAACCTACACGAAGGGATGAAAGAAGTAGCCGAATGGATGAAGCACAGCCGTCTTAAACTGAACTCAGACAAAACAGAAGTCCTCATCTTAGGTACTTCCCCTTCCGCCTGGGACGACTCTTGGTGGCCAACGGCCCTAGGAAAAGCACCCATCCCAACGGACCACGCATGGAACCTGGGCGTCATCCTGGACTCCTCACTCTCGATGACCAGACAAGTCAACGCCGTTTCATCTTCTTGCTTCAACATTCTCCGCATGCTCATAAAAAACATTTCGCTGGATCCCCTCCGAAACCAGAAAAACGGTCACCCACGCACTGGTTACTAGCCGCCTGGACTACGGAAACACCCTTTACGCCGGTACCACCGCAAAACTACAGAAAAAACTCCAACGCATCCAAAACGCTTCAGCCAGACTCATACTAGACATCCCGCGTAAAGACCACATTTCCGGACACCTGAAAGACCTCCACTGGCTCCCCGTCAATCAGAGGATAACATTCCGCCTCCTCACCCACGCACACAAAGCACTCTACGAACTTGGACCCGAGTGCCTCAACACGCGACTATCCTTCTACACCCCCTCCCGCCAATTACGTTCCTCCAACCAAGCCCTCGCTGCTGTTCCACGCATCAACAAAACCACCATGGGAGGAAGATCCTTCTCCTATTTAGCGGCCAAAACCTGGAACTCCCTTCCCATTCACCTCCGCCTTACTCAAAACCACCTAGCCTTCAGAAAGCAACTTAAAACCTGGTTATTCGACAAGTAATTCCCCACCCTTCCTCAAGCGCCTTGAGACCCTCTGGGTATGTAGTGCGCTATATAAATTAATGACTTGACTTGAGTGGTGGAGAAAGGGATGTGGCCTCTGACAAGCAATCCAGCAATGCAGCTGTGTGGGACTTACTGGATGTAACAGATGGGGTAGTTGGCCACCAATGACCCTTAAGAGGCAAATGGACTTTATGCTCCAACTAGTAGTGTGCCACGAGGTGCATTTGTAGAGTGGTGGAGAAAGAGGGGGTGGCCTTGTGACACAACTACCCTTCCAGTTACCTCCAGTAAGCCCCAAACAGCAGGATTGCTAAGAGGTTTTCGGAGGCCACGCCTCCATTCTCCACCACTCGGCAAATGCACCTCCTGGTGCACTGTTAGTTGGAGGATGAAGTCCACTTTACTCCTGAGGGAGCTTGGGGTCAAAAAAGCCCCCCTGGTACTTCTGTATGTCCAACACAGCGGGATTCCTGAGAGCTGGTCGGAGGCTCAGCCACCTTTCTCTACCACTCTGCAATTACGCACACTTGTTAAAAAACCTTATAAATTTACTAAAAAAACAAAGGTTACAGGGACGTTAAAGTTAGAAATTAGTATTTTAAAAAACCTTAGAAATTCACTGCAAAAAACTAAGGTTACAGGGATATTATAATTAGGCTCAGATTTCACTCGTACAAAACCAGTGAAATTCAGCAGTAATTGTTAGCTGAGCTAACTGTAACTTGCGCCCCTGCAATGCACTGCTTATGACCTCACATATTACATCACTCATTACATGGTCATTTGTTTTCCTGTTTGTTCGATATGTCAGTCGTTGCTCCACTCTAGTTCTTGATTCTAATCTTCTGTGAAAGGACACTGTGGTTCTTTCTCAAGCCTTCTCTGCTTTTGCTGCTGTGTAGCTCTCTTTAGAGGCCTGGTAACTGTCTCCAGTCTCATCAATGACAACGGAGGTGTTCTATGTCTTTTGAGCTCTATTTCCCAAAAGGTAACTCTTTTAAGAGGGCACTCGCATGTTTACATTGGCAACTCCGTGAAGCGGCATAGTTTGAGGCCTCAAAGAAAGAAGATAAGAGAGCCTACAATGTACAGTCCTTTTCAATGATGTTCTACCACACTACACTTAAGCCAGGTGCCTTGTAGCATCCTGTATAGTAACGGAAAAAAACAACACACAAAACTCAACAAATCAAAATCAGACAAAGGAAGGTATAAAGGTTCAAAATAAAACGTATCCACGAAAGGAACCAGCTTCGATTCCATCAGGCTGCACAGCCACATCACTATTTGAATCCAATGAATCAAATTCATGTGCTTCACTCTTTGCTTTTCTCCAATTTAAACATGACTTTTTTTCATACTTATGCTTGTGGTGATTCAATTCATTTTATTCAATCATTATATTCCATTATTTCTTCATGTGTGTGTTTCGTTGGTAATCAAAAAGACTCAGGAGGTCAAAGATGGGTTCCACATGCCATGATTTATTAAAAATAACCCAATGCATTTCGGGAACTAATTCCCTTCGTCAGGGGCATCTGCAAATGCAAACATAACCATATATCAATCAACTGTAATAACGTGGTAAAACATTTCCCTCAAGTTAAAAAAGCACACAAGTCTGTAAGTGTCTGCCAAATACATAATAACAAATAAACGGTAATCCCAGCAATACGAGACATTTCAACCCATTCCCAACACCTTCAATATATTGCATTCTGGCGCACCCTCATTGTTCGCCCACAGTTAGACCTGGCGCTTGAATTCTGGGCTCATCCTCCCTCTTAATCTGCTGATCGAAACAGCATGTGTACCTACAGCGCGCTTACAAGTATAAACAGCTTTTGTGCTCACCATGGCATTCTGTTCACTCCAAAAAATTCGTCATTACATCTTCGTGGCACAATCTGTTGTCCTCACTTCACTGAGCGTACAAAAACGCGTGTCACTCGAATACAAACAGGATCAACTGTATACTTGCACAAAGCTTCTTTATAATCACGCCCCTACTCATTCTGGTTAATTGTTTTCACCTGTGTCTAGGGTAGCTTTTCACTGACACAAACAACGGGCTGAATATACTGTGCTTTTTCGCTGCTCTAACGGTGCTCCTACATCTCCCATAATGCTATATGTTCCATACCCCTCTACATGCCCTCTTCCTAAACACCTTAATGTTCTCGAATTACTCAACAAACATTTATTAATAGCGATTTTACCACTCCTTCATCAAGAAGTCCAAATTATAACATAATCCTGTTATTATGTACTGTACAGGAAATGCTTCTGTCCATGTTAATCCAGCATGGCTGGAAACCCGACTCCTGGGTCCTTTCGTCATTGTTAACATACTCCTCAAAACATATTTCAATCCTGTTCTTGTTTGTTACTCCTTGTAATTTCATTCAGCTTTGTTTTCTGGGTGCAAACTCATTTGAGACGAAATTCATACAAATGAGGTTAAACAGGATGAGATGCACACCATCGTTCTCCATGTTCATCAGTATTATCCATTATTCTAACATTCCACTTTTAAAGGCGTGCAATACCTGCTCCGCGCATCGGCTCATTGCGCTGACAATATAACAAATCCACGAAAGGAACCAGCTTCGATTCCATCAGGCTGCACAGCCACATCACTATTTGAATCCAATGAATCAAATTCATGTGCTTCACTCTTTGCTTTTCTCCAATTTAAACATGACTTTTTTTCATACTTATGCTTGTGGTGATTCAATTCATTTTATTCAATCATTATATTCCATTATTTCTTCATGTGTGTGTTTCGTTGGTAATCAAAAAGACTCAGGAGGTCAAAGATGGGTTCCACATGCCATGATTTATTAAAAATAAATAAAACGTATCATTAAACAAAAGAGGGAACAGGAATCCCTTCTTAAGGGGGAATCAAGCGGAAAATGAAGATGACATAAATGTGATGGCAGTTTGTGAAATATATGTGCTATATAGGCTTTTGGGGTAAAATCAAAAACGAGAATAAAGAAAACACCTTCGGATTGACATGCTGCCACTCAGGGACCTGGTGGTGACGTTTATCTAACCACATGCACATTTGGTTTTTATTGGGTGATTAGGTTGGCACTTCAAGAGTTGGAAAGTGTTCTATTCTACGCGTCCATATTAAATTGCAAGAGGCTGTTTTTTTCTGCGAAACCCTCCTAGACCAGAGCACAGTCGAGTTTTTGGAAAGTTGCCTTTCAAGCATCCTACGCCCATGAAGTGCCTTTCTGATTTCCACACTCCAACAGTTAGTCCTGCTTGTGTTTACAAATCCTGATGACACGCAATCACTGATCCTTTCATCTCTCTCAACCATGGAATGGATTTGTTCTTTAGGGATTCCTGGGTTCGTATTTCTGAGTTTTAATCTTCAAATATGTTCAATGTGTCTTGGAGGTCTCTCTACTTCTGTTTGATCTTTTTACTTCTGGTCAGGTGTTCACCATTTGTTTCAAGTGTTAGAGTGTTCGGAGAACTCACCTGTCTCACACAATAGAAATTGTTGAAATTAATTAAGGCTTTCTATGGGGGTACAGAGTGGGGCTGAGGGTCCTTTGGTAGTGTTGTTACTGCTATGGCTTTGGATAGTGTTAACATAGTTTGCTAGAGCGTCCATGTTCTTCTTTTGTGATAGGTCAAAGTTGACTGTTTCTTCAGGTAGAATGCTAGCTTGCAGATCATAGTTATCCTCACCTGTCACCCTTGAAAACATTTACACCTTGTGAGAGAGAAGGTGGAGCCTTGTAGGAGGCGAGGCTTGTAGAATGATGGGGCTTTGAGCCCATCACATCCTGAGCAGCCATGAAGGGACATGAAAGAGGTGAGTTGATGCCCCTGATGTAGTCTTTGTGCTGTTTCCCTGGCAAAGCAACTACTCCTACTGCCACGCCTGTGGAGGATTGCAGCTGTGCAAAGCCTCCACAGATAGAACCTAGACACCTACTCTGCGTAGGGGCTTCCTGACTCATTTGTGTTAATCGTGTAATGTCTGATTTCCACCAGTCAACCAGGTGAGACGCAGGGCCACAGTGTGCATTAGCATATCTGGTGCTTATGTAGAGTCCTCCTGTGACACTGTTATGCCTTCAGCATGGAGGAGAACACTTAGTGGGAATGGAACCTAATTTGGGACTAAATGTATTAACAAACCGTTTTGCCATTTCCTAATTGCGAATCCTTGCAATTCACAATTAGGAAATCGCAAAACGGCATGTATGAAAGTGTGTTGACCACTTTCTGCGATTCCCAGTGGGACGCAAATGACCTATCTCATGAATATTAATGAGGTAGGTTACAATTTGCGATCCATTAGGAATCGCAAAAATCACACAAATGGTGGCCTGCTGAGGTCAGCAGACCACCATCTCTGCGATTGCTTTTAAATAAAGCAATCTTTTTTTTTTGTAAAGCATCCTGTTTTCCTTAACCGCATGCGTGCGGCGCAAATTCCCCGCCCATGCTGACTCCGCCTTGCGCGGGCGGAGTCATGACGGAACGGTTCCGTCATCAGCACAGCTCAACCGACGCTCATGACGGAACCGTTCCGTCATCAGCATCGAAGGGGTTAAAGGAAAACGGGATGTTTTACAAAAAGAAAAATGAAAAGTTTTCCTTTAAATTCTTTAAGAGCAGGCAGTGGTCGCACCACTGCCTGCTCTTAAAAAATGTTTTTGCATACATTCACAAAGGGGAAGGAGTCCCTTCGGAACCCCTTCCCGTTTGCGCATGGGTTACCACCAACTTGAAGTTGGTGTTATAGTGTGAATTTTTGCGACCTGCATTCACAGTCACAAAACATTCATATATACCGTTCGATTCGGTATTTGGAAGGGACGCCCTGAACATGCAAATACTGAATCGCAAACCCATTTTACGATTCGGTAACAGGTTACCGAATCACAAAATAGTGCTTGATACATGGGAAAAGCCTTTTTTGCATTCACAAACGGCACGATTCTACGAATCAGGCTGTTTACTAACGCAAAATTGCTTGATACATTGGCTGCTAATCCCTTTATATGCTTCCCACATACTTAATCTTTCCTGATACTATGACTCTTTCAGATGCTTATGACTCTTCCCCTCTTACCGCTTTACTTTCCCACTGATGCTTCCTCTTCGGGCCGAATGTAAATGCTGGAAAGGTATCTCCATATAGGAGTTCATTTCAAGGATACTTAATGAAAACTTCCATGATGGACTGTGAGCTTTCTACCTGCAAGTCAGTGACATTTTCAAGCCTTCTTGAGACAGTTTGCAATGGCTTGCAGGACAGACTATGTCAGAGGTGACACTGCCGGATGTGTTGCTGCCCACTCTCCCTAAATTGTGAGGCCAGTCCACACCATTTTTGACAGCGTTATTGTTTCCCCTATGCACAGTCCCTATAGCAGACCCAACATTGGCTCTGCCACTGGGAACACCACATCAATTATTTCCACCACAAAGTGGGACAGCATTATGAAGGGAATGGTGGATGGGACATCTTATTATTATTTAAGTAGATGTCCCCCTTAGTTCTCTACTTTCAGCAAGGCCTTTAATCTCTTTTTTGTGCACAATATTTACAATTGATGTTATTTCTCCTGTCACAGAATTTTAAATAGTTTCATTGTCACAGTTTGGTGCAGCTTCTCCTATGGCACAAATATTTACCTGCTTTTCAACATTGTTAGTCAGTGGACACACAGCCTTCTTACTGATGCTATGGAAATATAGAGCATTAGGTGAGTGCCATCCAAGAAGTATTAGACAGTGTACCTGCTTTCCCTTTCAGAACTATGCATGCAATATGTATGTAAGTGGTATTTCTATAGCACAAACCTAGCCAAAGGGAAGCAGAGCGCTGCACAGGGTTCACTACATGTAAACCCTTGGCCTTTTTCAGCCAAAATATTTGAGAAATTGTGATACAACACTTATCATTTGGACAAACTATTTCCCAAAACGTTTTGGGTACGAGGGGTCATCCAAAGCACTCTAGAGTAGCTTACATACTTAGTGCACATCCAGCACTGGTATTTAAATATTTTCTAAAGCTGGTTTTGGTTCCCAGTCTGGTGCTGAAAATGACACCAGACTAGTTTTCCAATGCCCAAAAATGAGGTCTTGGGGAAATTAAGATTATATACAAAGGCCAGGGTGGACTGAAAAATTGAGCGATGTAAGATACAAGTAACATACATTGGTTACATCTTACCTGTACAATGCCAGTCAGGGCAGCCGCAGCTCGTGCAGTCAGGAGCGGTGGGGCCGGGTAGGGGTGGATTTAATTATTTAATTTTCCCTGGTCATCATCCATCGAAATCCCCCCTCACCCGTCCCCACCGCTCTCAACTGTATGGGTCGCGGCTGACTCAGGGGCTTATTTACAAGTCCCTTGCACCTCTGGTGCGACACTTTTTCCCCATATAAAAAGTGATACGTCTGCGGCGCAAGGGGCTTGTAAATAAGCCCATCAGTTTTAACAAAAATGCAGGACATGGCATTTTTGTGTTAAAAATAAATCGTATAATAATTGTTATAGTTGTCTGGCAATCAGGTTTTCTATTAAGGTATTTGTCCTGAGCCACACTATTCCTACACGAATACAAACTCACATGTACATGGTTTAGCAGGCATTCTCATAGCTTCCAGGTTTTGCTGCAGTGATAATCTCCTGACAATCACAAAGACCTGGGGAAGACAGCACCCAGTTTAATTCTATGCAGGCTGTTTCAGGCCTCTCCACAAGACTGTTCCTCCTTGGTGGGTATAATCGAACCAAGACTATAACTTCGTGTCTATATAAGCACAGCAGACTTAATTAAGCAAGAGACAGCCAGGGCAGGCAATGTACAAAACTGTCATTGTGTGTGTATCCGTTCGGCCCATGCACTTTTTTGGACATGGTGAGTCTGGCATTACCTGTCTGTAAAATATTTTGTATAGTATGGTGCTGTTTTTCAAAGGTACAGTCTCTCACTATTGTGCCAGCTACCCACTAGTCCCAAGCCTATGTTCCTTTAGTTGTTCCAGAAATCATGGAGAGAAACAGGCAGTTACGCTCCCTGCACATGTCCTGGATGTGTCCAATAAGCAAGCCCTAGCCATCCTCCAGCTCTCACTCCTCATTGGCTAAGCATGGCTGGACTGGCCATTCTGCCACTCTGGTATTGTCCTGGTGGGCTGTAGCGTGAGAACTGCTTTTAGAGCTGAGTGGGCTGCCAGGGCCCAATCATTGCAGCCTCCAATGCCTTATTCTAGTTGTGGCTCCTGCAGCATGGGTCTACTTTCAACATGTTTACCCGGGCTGATTGTGACTTTTCGAACCTGTCTAAGATCACACAGACCTCACAGGAGTAACTAGGACGCATTCTAGGGTGAGGGCTACATAAATGAAAACCCGGACACCAAGCAGACTTTATGCCCTTGGTGCCACTGGACTTTGGAACGTTGGCTATTATGTGTGTTCTCTGGAATTTAGGTCCAGATTTTCAAAAACTTGATGCTGGGTTTGTGTCACCAACTAACCCAAACCCGGTGTAAAGTGCTAGGGTGGGATTTGTTGTCCAATGAAAATCAGAATTTGCATTGTATAAAAGTAATGCAAAGTTGCGCTATGTGCTGCTTTGCATCATGGGGCAGGGCCGGACTGGGAAACAAAACCGGCCCCGGCAAAGTGCTCGGCCGGCCCCCGGGGGGAGGTCTGAGCTCTTTGCCGGGGCCGGTTTTCAGCTGATTGTGCTGCAGGGCCGATTTTGCAGCTATGCTGCATAAATGGCCCTGTAACAAAACTGGCCCCAGGGGCCCAAAACCGGCCCCCACCCTTGCGGCGCACCGGGGGATTGCTCGGTGCCCGCAACGGCCAGTCCGGGCCTGTCATGGGGGCGTTTTATGGGTGGTGCATGGGTATTCACATGCAATCAGCCATAGGTTTTGACACAAATCCCTATCTACAAACATTGGTAGATTGATCGAGGAGAAATGTTTCCATTTCTCCACGTTTTTCAAACTTTTACATATGTGCTGCATCCTTGTACAGTAGGAAAAGTCTTGAAGCTTTCCAATACGAAGGGCGAGGCTAGATGAGCCCGCCTTTAGGGCCCGCCCCCCCGGGCCGTCATTGGCTAGAGTTTCCGGCCGGCTGCCCTATGGGCGGCCGGCCGGGGAAGTCCTTCCGGGTCGGGGAAAGGGGGAAGGGGGGGGTGACGCACGTCCGGTGGGGGCGTGGGGGCAGAGGCCATGACCTATTTAGGTCAGGATCTCCCAGAACTCGGCCTTTTTCCACGCCAACACCGGACCTGCTTGCACCCTTACGAGACCCATGCCCCTTACTTGATAAAATTGCTTGAATCTCCCGCCCACCCGTCCCCTTAAGGCGGTAGTTTAGAGGGGTGCTTTGCGGAAAAGAGACATTCAACCACTGATAGACTTACAAAATGGACGGGAGTCCGCCTTGCGCACTCCCTATGCCAGCACTGAGGGGAGAGAAGGTAAGCTCTCTGCAGGGGGATGGAGACCACTGGCTGGGGAGGCTAGGGCGACAGGTACGAGCCTCCTAGGCAGCCTGGTGGACGAGAGGTGGGGCCCTGGAAATGGCGGACAAGGACCCGAGGGCTGGGGCCCATCGCTCAGGGGCGCAGGTGGGTTGCACCTTGCGTGGGCATCTCTACCTGAGGGGATGCGAACCAGAGGGCCCCTTGGTGCTGGGGGAATGAAGAGGAAGTTATGAGCGAATATAATGTGAATAATGCATAAAACTAGTTAATAATATGATTAAATAATAAATGACATGTTGCTCATAATTTGATAATGTTTTAATAATAATCATATGTCATGTTTATGTGTTTGTTATTAAACATGGCCTTTTTACACCCACCACTTTCTCAAGGTTTGATTGTTTGGTGGGTAAGCGGGCGTGGAGCACGCTGGGGGATCCGGGTCCTATACAAAACCTATGCTTCAGAGAACGCACACTCTCTTGATCTGTGGTGGGTGCATTGGTACCTTGTTACCAAAAGTGCGCCTGCGCTGGGGGAGAAAAAAAATGCACTGTATGTTAGAAGCTATCACACATTTTTTTTTTCTTTATTGACTCAATGCAACCCAGCAACTTTGGTTGTTGTACCACTTTGAGTCAAATGTTGGTAAATCTGTCCCGACGTGCCTTAGATGTGCCCTGTGGAACGTAGACTCCTTTCAGGGGAGTTGGATGGATTTGAAGTACCGTGGTAGTTTGGGAAATAAAGCCGAGAATGAGGGGTGGCTCCCTCTGCAAGAATAAGCACCCTTTTTCATCAGGCACTTGACCCCAAATTGACAACACAACTCAGCCCAGTGTAACATGTTCTGGTTCTGTTGCAAAGCACTTTAATGCCCTCGGACCAGGCTTGCGCTATAAAAAGTGCAGACTAAGGGCCATATGTATGAACACATTTTCCCACTGACACAGAATGGGCAAAACCCTTTGATACATCTGGCCCTAACACCTGCAATGGACAATTGTTCGCTGTTGTGAAATGAGTAAAACCACAATTCCTACGTTTTGCTCCGACACAAAGGCGAAAATGTATTACCTTGTCTCTAAGGCTTGCTCACTGAAGCCACTCCTTGCACGTATTGCAATTTCGTTTTATTGCGTTTCCTTTCACCATACCACACCCAGTGCACCATTGGTGCGGTGGCACCGGGGCCCAGAGCCCTGAAGGGCCCATAGAAACTTGATAATTGATATATTTTATTTCCGGAACACCTTCAAAGGTGATTTTCCTTGCACTAGGCCGGGCCCGTGGTATCCTTGCTACGCTACTCACCACATCCTGCTCGTTTCTTGCCTCCCACAGAAAAATATATGGTCAAAACAAGCTATACGCAAATCAATAAGTACAATGCCAAACAGCATAATACATTGAACCTCACATTACAACACCTTTAGTTGGGTAAAACAATGTGTTGGTCTGTTTTTCCGCGTTTCAAGCAACACAGCTAGTGCTGTCTTTAAAGGCACAGATACATTTCTCTTTGTTGAACCTTATGCGAGCAAAGGTCGCTGACTTGAAGGATTCCAGAATGTTCCGTTGTTTGCTGAAGTCTAGTATGTGGCTTGTGACATCATTCACCAGAGGCTCGTGCACCCATTGACACAGGTGCACGGGCTGCATGCAGATGGTTACAGCCGGCGGAGGGAGAACAATGAAGTGCCTGAGAACAATGGCGGCTCCGAGGGGGGCGGACTTCAAAGGGGGGCTGTGCGTGCCCTCGTCGCCAGCTGGGCGTGGGTTCAAGCTGCACTCACATCAGAGCTCGGGGAGGAGCGGACAGCTTTCATCTCCGTGATTTGTGTCATCAAAGTGTGACTGGGGGCACCTTCCTGTGAGGAAATGGGGCAATAAGAACACGCAAGAGTGTGTGCAGTTGGAGGGTAGCAGCGTGCTGCATTCAAAGGAGGACCAGGCCTGCAGGCTGTACCGGGTGCCTTCCTCCGATGTGGCAATGAGATGCCCTATAGTTGCTAATCTTTTAACTATGGACTAGGGCTCTAGTTGTGTGATCCCCCGCAAATTATTTACCCCCGTGTCTCTGTTCCTCAATGTTTCAGAATCACGTATGCACTGTCTAACTACCAGTAATGTGTATTATGTTTTTTTTGCAGTGTTACATAGTGTGAACTCGAATCGAAGATACTGACGTGCGTCACGTGCTTTACATGAGCACCAGTTAAATCAATCATCAACTTGCAAAGTTATAATGTTGAATTAATGATGAGAGGTTTGGTAAAGTTTGAAACGTTTTATTTTCTTATTAATATATATTAGTCTGTATTTTGGTCTTTTTCTTCGGATTAGTCAGATAAACCCGTTTACAGAAATATCGAGACCATTTTGGCTAGACTAAAGATACAAAATAACAGTAAGTTCCATAAACAATTAGGGGCAGATTTTCAAGCCCCTTGCGCCTCATTTATGCTGCCGTTTCGTCACTTTTGTGATGCAGTGGCGGCGCAAATCCTGCGCCATGGTGCGGGGTACTTAAAACGTGATGCATCTGGGAGAGGCGTCACGTTGTAAAGCCCTGCGACACATGTAGGCGTTCCTGCGCAGGGTGGGGGCGTTCCGGCGCAGGAATGCCTCCTAAAAGTGGCTGAGTGAAATCTACAAGATTTCACTCAGTCACTTTTAGGCCCATGCTGCGTCAAAACCCTGCGCCAGGATTGACGCAGCATTGGACAGATAGGGCTCCCCCAGAACATTGCTGGAGCTGCGTCGCGCTTGCGACGCAACTCCAGCAATGCGCCGCTTTTACAGCACAGATGCGTCACGCATCTGTGCCGTTTTCGCCCCATGATGCGGCGCATTGTAAATGCAGCACATCCATGATGGCAGAGCTGCGGCGCACAATAACTGGCGCATCCCTGCTGATTTGCAGGGATGCGCCAGTTATTGTAAATATGCCCCACAGTCCCTATCTTAATCTAAAGGACCTAACAGATCTTAGCAAGGACCCATAAAGAGTTTTTTGGAAAAGAACAAAAAAATTTGAAGCAGCAGGCTAATAGATTATGAGGACTGTTTTCTTATTTTTGCCCACTTAGAGGAGGAGTTCCTCGCTTATGTTGGCCATTGTGTGTGCAGTCCTCTTCACAGGTCTGCCTTGTTTGGTGTTGGAAGACTTGACTCATATTTTCCGAGTTCATCTTTGCTCAACAAGCGTCCATGGGAGGCGGGATATCCCTCGAGCACCATTATTCCCGTTTTCTGTACAGTTAGATCATCCAGTGAATTACAAACCCCGGCCTTCTCATTACCTGCTCTTCAGATGCCACTTACTACGCAAGAGTTACATTGTGATATTCATCATCGCCCTGGCATCTTGCTGTATCTCAGGGGCCCATTCATAACTGTCCTGACGATGATCCTGACATGTACATAGGATTGAAACAGCATTACATTGCATTCAGACCCTCTTTCCTTTTATTAAAATTGATTGGTCTGCATTGTTATTATTTAGATTATGGCATAAATAATACATTTTAATTAAGTCACATTTATCACACTTGTTTTCATGAGCACACCCACTATTATGGATGTCGATGCAAAGCTTATTTGTAAATTTGGTTATCAATATAGTGTGTCAAATATAAACTTCTTTTTGTCATTCAACACAAATTCTTTATCACTCTGGGGCCCCTGTTTCCTAGAAACGTGAGATTTGACTGGAGCAAGAGCACATAGGGAAGCAGAAATATGACATTTTAGTTTGATCAGCTGGTATCGTGGGTTGGTGATGTAGGGTTGATATACATTAGTTCAGACTTCTTTAGGAATGTTAATGATTAGGGGTGGTGTTAGAGTTGCAGGTGCTAGATGTGTAAATAAAAGTGGTCAAGGTAGGTGGAGATGAAGGAATGGTCTGCAGTTGTACCATTTGGTTTGAGGTTTCTATGTTTTATGTGAAGATCAGGTCAAGTGTATCCTCAGCTTAACAATGTGTTTGAAGCTGAGCGCATAGATGTTCTCTGTGAGATCTGCTGTAGATTTAATTCTAGTCTGTTGTAGTTCCCATAACCATGATTTTGTTGGCTTTGGAATGAATGGATATTGTCAACTCCAGGAATTCCTCCATGAACTTGCGGTTGTGGACTCAGGTGGTAGATTAGAAAACAATGAGAGTGTAGTTGAGATTGAGGAATAGTTGGCAGCTGTGGCTTCAAATGAGGAAAAGCTAGTCTTGGGGATAAGCGTGCAAGTCAGTTCAGTGGCATGGGAAAAACCACCTCCTCTCTCACTCACCCTCTCTGTTCTTTAGGGCAGTTTTGTATACCAGGGCGAAAGATCGCCATGAGAGGTGGTAGAGCTCCCTTCAAACCAGGTCTTGTTGCGGCAATTAAGAGTCAATCGTAATTGAACGGTAGGTCATGGGCAGCTACAGTGTCTTTTAGGGTTGAGTAAGTGTTCATGAAAGCGTGCTTTGCAAAGAGGTGATTTTAGCTCCCAGTAAGACCCTGGCACTGGTATGTTTCACCCAGTGACCCATCTGCAGCAGCTGAAGAAGGAGGTATGCCGTACGATGACTGCAACCTGTTGAGTGTTGAGCGTTGGGCCTGATCACTGTGCTAGTGTCCAGTCATGGGTATACTGACCTTGAACATGGGACTATCACAGGAATTTCACGTTTGGACTCATTATGGCAAAGCTAATTCTCCTTTACACAGAATTAGATACGCTACAGTGCTCTGGGCTGGTTGTCACACCAATATTAAAATTGTATGGCCAACACCCTAGACCAGCCTACCATCTATCGTGCCTGGCTTCATGCCTGGCTACTGTGGGACCGCCCAAATGTCTGTCATTTAATTCTCTGAGAACATAACAAAAATGCCTCACCTCATTGGGCAGCCATACACCTTAAACAACAAGGCGGTCCCTGTTACAACTTGTGTCCCTGATCACCGGTCCGTCACTCATTTCCATGCGTTGTTTGTCGCTTTATAGCTGATTTAAAGTGATTGAAAACATTATTTAGTTTTTTACAAACACCATAAAGGATGAATTAAGTAATACCATTATACATGTGATACAGTACACCTTCGATTGTAAGCACTTTAGGCTTTATACGGTGTAGAAAGAGATATATAAAGGCCAATGCAGTACACTAACTATATTGAAGTCCTCAAGCACTACTGTGACCATACAGAGGAACAATGCTGAAAACCAAGTCAATTTATAAAGTGACAAAACTCAGTGCAGACATGCAATATCGTTGTAACATGTGATAGGGGTATGAAATTCCTTATTATATCTGGTCACAGTGTTCCCCTTCCATCATCCCGCTACTCATTCTCATCACAATACATCACCTCTGCCCAATCTGTGTTCAGGTTAATTTATGCAATTCATCCATCCTGTCTGATGTCATGCTGTTTACCACCATTGTCCTTTGATCAAACGTTGTATGTTATAAATCAAATAAATACATAAAGATACTTACTGTCAGAAATGGCATTTTGCATAATGACTGAACATTTTCAGAGGAAAATAGACCACAAGGAGTTAAAAAGCTAGTAACCCTTGAATTACTTTAATAAGATTATTTTCTGGAATTGTAATTAGCAAGGGGTCAGTGGCCAAGGAGCAATGCTCAACCTCAAGGTATTTTATAATGCCACCGGACACAGAGGGGACTTTCAGTGTCTGTTTCACACACAGCAGTGGGTGTTTCATTCAGTACAGAGCGCGGTCACAGCGTGAGCCTTCCTAACAAAAACGCCTATTAAATCCTTGGTCTTTGGCTGCTCCTAATCAAAAGATACCCAATCTATAATAAATGTGAATCTACTTTGTGAATATCAGCACACCAATAAGCGCCCTTTAATTTCTTGCAAACACTTTATTAGGCAGCCTTATTTAAATTAAAGTCTGTGTCATAGATTCATGGTCTCGGAGGTTGAAGCTGATTAGTGCAATAAGGAAAGAAATGGTCGCCCAGTCAGCCAATGCATGTGTGTTTTATCATGTTAGAAAATTGAGAAGGGCTCGAGCTGGACAGCTGGGTGTCTCTTTAACTGTTTGAGGGGCAGTAAAGTTTCTGGTTAGGGGGTGCCTTTATCGGTGTCAGTTGACCCTGACAGAGGCATAACTGATTTGTAATAAACTATTCACCGACACGCGTGTTCAGTTTAGGAAAGACAAAAGGCTATGCGGACCTAGAGGAAGCAGGTGATTTAACCCACGGAGCTATCTCCTGGCTTTAATCTCATCCAGCCTAGCCCTGAGACGAGCACGGGCCTCGGTACTGCGCCGCATCGCTATCAGAGGTGTCACCTGGGCAGGGCGCAGTGTGAGGCTGACACCTCGCACCACAGGCCTCTATCAGCCCGATAAGGACCTGAAAGGGATCAAAGGCAGACCCGGCTTATCCCACACAGCTCCTTATCTGGCCGACAGGGGCCCTGCTATCTAGGCGCAGATGAGCATTTTAAACCCGCATAATTTGTTGAATGATTTGATAAAGCGCTTAGCCTAGGCATACAAACACTGTCTGGCCAGTTGGCATACTTGTCGCTTTTACACCATGGCCCAGGCCATTTGGCTGCTTTCAGCGGAGTAACCCAAATCCAAACAGGCTGGTGTTTCTCAAAGGCTGGGGTGGTTGGGAAAGAGTCAGTCACACGCCATCTGCTCATCGGGCGCCACCCTAGCAGTCTGCTAGAAGCAACCCGACCTAGTCACTGCCCTGCCAGGCTTTTCAAGGACGCGACCCTGATATGTGACTAACGAGTTCCCGGCCCCACTGGCCTTTTATTTAGTGTAGGGTGACCCGAATTTTAAAGCCAAAAACCGGGACATTTCACAAAAATAGAAGAAGGACTATAATTTTACTTCAAGCGATGAGAGCGCTCGTCAGCAGAGAATTAAAGAACAGGCAGTAAGAACATACATATAATGCAACTTTTAAACCCAGTTGCTTGCCTGTTAATTAAATTGCTTTCTTGAAACAATTGCTAACTATCCCTGCTTTGCAAAACATAAAAAACACCACCCACCGTTTTCAGTCGACCCTCTTTAAAAACGAGCACATGAGCTACGTTTCTTGACCCAGCTCTACTGTCTTTCCGAAGCAGAGTGGGCCAGTGTTTACAGCTCATCAATGGAATCAACACAAAGTAACGCATCCTCAGACACCACTACGTACAGTAGCATGGAAAAATAGCGCCTACCATTTCCCCTTCTTTCCCGTTTTTTTTCTGTAGTGCTGCAACACCTACGTTTCTTACTACTATTAGCTCTGGTGAATGTTGGCTCCGGGGCTTTGTAGATTGCTTCGTGGTGACAGCTGTTAAATGCCAACGTGTGTAATTAAATGACAAATAATATACGTTTTAAATTGGCATTTTTCCATTTATTTTTTTATTACCTGCCAAATAACTCTTCTGTTCCTTAACTCGAGAGACCCTCCCTGAGGGGATGTACGACGGTACGACGCATGGTTTTACCACGCGTACCGTTACAACGCGATTTTTTACAACGCAAGTCGTTACCACGACTTGCGTTGGAGGGGTGCGGACTTAGGAATTTTTTAATTTACTATTCCAACACCAGCCTACGTACAGTAGGGAAGGTGTTGGATAGTAAATTAAATTATTCCTTGTCCTGTAGCACCCTCCAGCGCAAGTCGTGGTTACGAATTGCGTTGTAAAAGACGCGTTGAAAAGGTACTGCGGAGTAAAATCCGCGTGGTAAAGGATGTTCCCCTCCCTGAGGTGATCATTATACGTCTGACGCTGACACGGGCCTCATATCTCCCTGAAAGGGAATGAATGAATCTAAACTGATACAAAATGTGTCTCTTCAAATCCAGCCAAATGACCTTAAATGGATGCTAACATGAATGAATAACACTATTAAACTGTAAAGCACTTTTTCTAGTTAATACCACTACAGTGTGCATGAGAGATGGCATCTAATGCAGTCTATCTCAGTGGACTTCATAACTCATTCTCTTATTTTTAGGACTCATCTGAGACAAGGCATGTGCTGTCTTTTGCTAGACATTTTGTTAGTTTACAATGGTCTTAGATAGTACCCTATTGCTTACCATTAGTTTCCCTGGAGTCCTCAGATGCAACCCCTCCTTCTCCTGTTACAAAAGGGACCTGAAACTCCATCTCCTTAACAAATACTTTCCTGGCCAACGTCAACTAACCTAGACCTCAATATCCAAGTTGACTCCTCTCTCTCTTGACATTCAAGGCTAGTTGGTGACTTGACTATGTTAATCACCTTTTTCTTTTTATTGTTCTCTCCCCCTCCGCTGCACTGCATATTTATTTCCCATGCTGTATTTTTTATCTTTGGTTTGCTTCCTTACTGCCGGCCTACTATGTAATGTACTGTCCTTCTGTTTTTCACAGTGTGTATGTAAAGCGCTCTGATACCTACGGGTCAAGCTAGCGCTATATAAAACTTTTAAAATAAAAAATAAATAAATAAAAATAAATAAATTGGCTTCATTGTCACTCTCATTTGCAAGATCCACATTTGTGAGTGCATACGGACTTCACTTAAGTTTCCTGTGTTTGTCTCACCCCTGGAGCAAAGACGCATTACTTGTGTCCTTCCAATGCTCCCTTTTAGGGCGTTACTTTTTATTTTTATTTAAGGACTCGACTAGAGTGCATGCCTTTTCTAAAAGTTTCCCTCGTGTGCCACACTTGTGTTGCTGTTACTCTGCCCGTGTGCTTCTCTTCTACATTTTCGTACTTGTTATTCTGCCCACAATACTTTTGAGTGTGGTTCTTACTCCAGTTCCACGTTGTGCACTCTCAGCTTTTTGACCCACCCACGCCCTCTGTCTTCCTTCCCATGTAGTCTCCATGTTCCTTAACCCCACCTGCACCCTCAGTGTTGATTCCCCTACCCGTGGTCCCTGTGTTGCTGCCCCAACTCAGGGTTGCTTGTTCCACTCTATACCAGGGCCGAACAGGCCGTAGCAGGCACCGGGCAATTCCCCGGTGCGCCGCAAGGGTGGGGGCCCGGTTTGGGGCCCCTGGGGCCGATTTTGCTGCAAAATCGGCCCTGTAACAAAATCCGAAAACTGGCCCTGGCAAAGAGCTCGGCGGCACCCCCCCTCCCCGGAAGGGGGGGGTGAGGCCGAGCACTTTGCCAGAGCCGGTTTTGATTCCCAGTCCGGCCCTGCTCTATACCTCCCCACTCCTTGCTCTCTCTTTCCTATTTTTTTTTGTGATTCACGCACCCTTCATGCGTATGCCTAAAAAAGACGCCTATTTACGTTGCAGGCTTTGTGTTTTTTTAAGAAAGCCATGTTGCACACTATCGGGGATACTGTGCAGCGTGGCTACAACCATTGGCAAAGCCAACAGGTCCCAAAGCCGAGTCCCCTTGGCTTTGCTAATGCTTGTTTTTGAATTTTTTTATGTTGTGCATACATGGCCCAAGCGCATTAGTGTGCTTTACATGAGCACAAGATTACATTGAACTTTTTGGGAGGCATGGGAGGTTAAGTGATTGGCCCAGAATCACAGGATGTTGAACGGAGGACGGTATTGGAACCTGCGCTGCTATTGTGAAAGCCGGCAACTCGGGCCACTAGGCTACATCTCCTTATTGGTGGCCTCCAACCAAGGCAATTAGCACAGTTAAGGGTCGATGGCTCATGGTTACACAAATTAAAAGAATCTTTCATGGGGGCCCAAAATAATTTCTGATAGCAAGTGATCCAAGTAAACTCCCCACACTCTACCGCTCAATATTTTCCTGCCCCTATAATTTAAACACCAGAACCCAAGACAGGCTAAGAGCACCAGTCTGGTTACTGATGCAGGACACCAAAACACTTTCACCACAGACCACACAGCAAATACAACCTCTTTCCACCCAATCAGTTTCTCGATGTGTAGCATGTTACTCTCCGTCTATGTGCTTAAGCGTCTCCGACGTGGTGTGAAGCGCTATACAACTCGATTACAAAGACAAATAGTAATTAACTTTCTTTGGCGTCTCTGAAATTATTTTTTTCAGATTTAAGGCACTAATTAAAATCATCAAACATGTAAAACAAAAAGAAGTAAACAAATGCCCCATTCAACCAACACTTCTGAGGACACCTACTTACCAATAACAAGAAACAAAAGACAGTTGAAGGCAGGCCTTGGCAGAGGGCGCCCAGTTCCTGTATCCAGTGTCCTGTAAACCGGGTTAAACTGGCCCTGGGGCTGACACGGCGCCATAATGAAGGCTCCTTGTGTGTCTGTGTGTGTCTGAGCTGCTCCCTCACTTCCAGGTCGGTCCTTCTCAGCTTTCTGGTTTAAATTCCTGCTTTTTTGTGCACAGAGCTGGGTCAGGATCTCCAAAGATGCTCCAAATTTCCGCAGCAGTGCCACGTGATTGTTTGTTCTGTCTTTCATAGCTGCAGCTTTTGAACAGTTTACAGGGTGGAAAAATAAGAAGTGGGACTCGTCGCAATTGGTAAAATCTCGTTTTCAAGTGTGTCTTGCAAAAAATACTCATATTCAGACACCACCTAATTGCTTCTGAAATGAGGGTCCAGTGGGCCGAGGATGTATTCCTCACCAGATTTCAGAACTTCAAATATTAAGTCAGGCAAGTATTTATAGGTAATTGAAAGTAAATGTTAGTCAGTCAGTCAAAAAAGCTTTATTTCGGTTAAAAACCATAAAAGCAGAAATACATAAATGCATAAAACAACCAATTGATCACCAGTGAGCAACAATACATAATGTACATGGGTAAACAGTTCGGTTAAGACAATAAATAGTGTTAAAAAATAATAAAAGCAGATAAAAACAGCCCGCTCATAATGGTATTAAGATTCCATAGCGAATGACACAGTTAGATAGTAGAGGCTACTTGGTCCTTGAGTTTTGCTCTTCTAGAGCACCACATGGAGAACAAGTATCTAGAGGTGGCAAACACAGTCAGCGGTGAAGTGTCATATTTCAGCAATCTATACACAACCCTGTAGGACCCGGATCCCCCAGCATGCTCCCCGCTCCCTCCTGATAACCTGATACCCACATTAAATCATCGACAGAGATTTGCGTGGGTGTAAAAACGGCCATGTTTAATAATTGACATTTCATAAACATGACAAGGCATTTCAAATTCATTATTCACAGTTATATCAAACACACTTTTATTCTTGACTTTCCATATCTTCTTTAGCAAGCTTCTAATCCTCCAGCACTAAGGGGCCTTCCAGCTCGCATCTTCCCTGCCGAGCATCCACGCAAGGTGCAACGCACCTGCGCCCATGAGGATTGGGCCCCAAACCTCTGATTCTTGTCCGCCATCACCAGGGGCCCGCCCTCAGACCACCAGGCTGACCAGGGACCCAGGAGGCTCGTAACCTGTCGCCCTAGCCTCCCATATATTTCCGCGGAGAGCTTACCGTCTCCCCCCTCAGTGCTGGCCTAGGGAGTACGCAAGGCGGACTCCCGTCCATTCCGTCGGTCAATTTTACTGTTCCAAGGTCTTTCTACCGCAATACGCCCCTCTAACTACTGAGCTAAAGGGACGGGTGGGAGGGAGTTAAACTAAGAAAGGCGGGAAGTGGGGGGGACGCTTCTGCGAGCCCGCAACCGGTCCGGTGAAGCAAAGGGCGAAGAGACTGAGGTCCCTGCCCCAAGGACCTAAATAGGTCCCCAGTCTCCGCCCTCTGCCCCACCGGAAACGCGTCATCGGTTACTCCGGAAGGACTAAGCGGCCGGTCACCCCATTGGGCTGACCGGCCGCCAGGAACTTTAGACGAGGTAGGGGTGGGGGCCGGGGGGCCGGGTCCTAAGTGCGCGCTCGTTTATGCTTGCGCTTGTCATAGGACCCGGATCCCCCAGCATGCTCCCCGCTCCCTCCTGATAACCTGATACCCACATTAAATCATCGACAGAGATTTGCGTGGGTGTAAAAACGGCCATGTTTAATATTTGACATTTCATAAACATGACAAGGCATTTCAAATTCATTATTTACAGTAAGATCAAACACACTTTTATTCTTGACTTTCCATATCTTCTTCAGCAAGCTTCTAATCCTCCAGCACTAAGGGGCCTTCCAGCTCGCATCTTCCCTGCCGAGCATCCACGCACCTGCGCCCATGAGGATTGGGCCCCAAACCTCTGATCCCTTGTCCGCCATCACCAGGGGCCCGCCCTCAGATCACCAGGCTGACCAGGGACCCAGGAGGCTCGTAACCTGTCGCCCTAGCCTCCCCAGCCGGGGCCATATATTTCCGCGGAGAGCTTACAGTCTCCCCCCCTCAGTGCTGGCCTAGGGAGTACGCAAGGCGGACTCCCGTCCATTCCGTCGGTCAATTTTACTGTTCCAAGGTCTTTCTACCGCCACAAAGGTGACTAGGGCCCACAGGTCCGTCACCTTTCCCACCAGCGCTCTAAATGAAAGACCCCTATTCTCTAACCCGAGTATCCGTAGACATGCATGCTACCTGTACACCATCTTTGTGATACATCACCTCACTGGAAACCATTCGGTGTGGAGTGTGCCAGAGGCGGCCCTTCGCTGAGCACAACACGGCCCATTCCCCCTTGAGCCGTCTCCTTGAGACATTCCAGGCTCTTGGCCGCGCTACGGGCCCTTCCTTGTGATACCTCAACTCACCAAAATTCATTCGGTGCGGAATGTGACGCAAGCGGCCCTTCTATGAGCGCGACTTGGCCCATTCCCCCATGGGTTGCTTCAGGAAACCTTCCCGGCTCCTGGCTGCACTACTCAGGTTTCTCATCTCATTCATTTAGGATAGGGGCCGCTACTTTGGCGGCTGGGGCGGGGCTGTCATCCAATGCGGTAATGAAGGTGGGCCGCTGGTCATCCAACTGCTATAAACGATATGTAAGGCCTGAATTGCTTTGACTTCCTATGGTACCATGCCCATGCCTGACCTTTCTATTTCTTCTCCGATTATTAGTATGCCAAGGAAGGTGGTGTGGGTGTTGGGACACTCGTTCGTGCGGCGGGCAGCAGTGCGATTGCAACAGCGGCGAGTGCGGAAACCACCTAGTCTGGATGGGATTGAATTCTTGTGGCACGGTGTGGGAGGAATGCGCATCCGGCACCTGCGGCGGCTCGTGGACGACATCAGAGAACGTGAGGGACAGAAGTCCCCTGATTTGCTCATTATCCCCTTGGGCGGCAACGATATGGTAGACAGAGGACGCTTGGCGGTCAAAGAAGCACTGCTCACAGAATTTGCTTGGCTCGGGCGGACCTTCCCACAGGCCAGGATAGTGTGGTCCTGCATGATCCCACGGCAATGGTGGGGCAACGGTATCCGGGCAAGGGCCCTCAATGTGTCAGTGCGACCCCTCAATGGGGAGCTGGCAAAGTTGTTCTCAGTCAAGGGCCGCTTGCTACATCTCCCACACAAGATGATCTCAGGACCAACCATGTTTCATCAGGATGGAGTTCATTTATCTGACACTGGCATGGACACATGGATCAAAGAAATATGGTCTTTTGTGCTGAACTTGGCTGATGGGGGGAAGGGCGACGGACCTTTGGGCCCTAGTCTCCCTTGTGGCGGAAATGAGACATTCGAACACTAATAGATTGACAGGATGGACGGGAGTCCGCCTTGCGCACTCCCTATGCCAGCACTGAGGGGAGAGAAGGTAAGCTCTCCGCAGGGGGATGGAGACCACTGGCTGGGGAGGCTAGGGCGACAGGTACGAGCCTCCAAGGCAGCCTGGTGGACGAGAAGTGGGGCCCTGGAAATGGCGGACAAGGACCCGAGGGCTGGGGCCCATCGCTCAGAGGCGCAGGTGCGTTGCACCTCGCGTGGGCATCTTTCCTGGGGGATGCGAACCAGCGGGCCCCTTGGCGCTGGGGGAAGGAAGAAGAAGTTATGAGCAAAGAGTATTTGAATAATACGTAATACAAGCTGATGAAAATGTTTTGAATAATCATAATTGATAAATGTTGCTCATAATTTTAATGTTTGAATAATCATATGCCATGTTTATGAGATGCTATTAAACATGGCCTTTTTTACACCCACCACTTCTCTCAAGGTTATGATTCTTTGGTGGGTGAGCGGGCGTGGGGCATGCTGGGGGATCCGGGTCCTATACAAAGGGCGAGGCTAGACAAGCCCGCCTTTAGGGCCCGGCCCCCCGGCCCACGCCGCGCCCTCATTGGCTTGAACCCCCTGCCGGCGGCCCTATGGGCGGCCGGCCTGAGGAAGTACTTCCAGGTCGAGCTGGGTGACGCACGTCCGGTGGGGGCGTGGGGGCAGAGGCCATGACCTATTTAGGTCAAGATCACCCTGCACTCGGCCTCTTTCCCCGCCAGCACCGGACCTGCCCGCACCCCCTCGATCCATTGCTGCCCTCCGCCTCGCGGATAACTCTTTTAATTCTCCCGCCCACCCGTCCCCTTAAGGCAGTAGTTAGTGGGGTGCGTTGCGGAAATGAGACATTCGAACACTAATAGATTGACAGAATGGACGGGAGTCCGCCTTGCGCACTCCCTATGCCAGCACTGAGGGGAGAGAAGGTAAGCTCTCCGTAGGGGGATGGAGACCACTGGCTGGGGAGGCTAGGGCGACAGGTACGAGCCTCCTAGGCAGCCTGGTGGACGAGAGGTGGGGCCCTGGAAATGGCGGACAAGGACCCGAGGGCTGGGGCCCATCGCTCAGAGGCGCAGGTGCGTTGCACCTCGCGTGGGCATCTTTCCTGGGGGGATGCGAACCAGAGGGCCCCTTGGTGCTGGGGGAAGGAAGAAGAAGTTATGAGCAAAGAGTATTTGAATAATACGTAATACAAGCTGATGAAAATGTTTTGAATAATCATAATTGATAAATGTTGCTCATAATTTTAATGTTTGAATAATCATATATCATGTTTATGAGATGCTATTAAACATGGCCTTTTTTACACCCACCACTTCTCTCAAGGTTATGATTCTTTGGTGGGTGAGCGGGCGTGGGGCATGCTGGGGGATCCGGGTCCTATAACAGCGACCAAATCCAGAGACTAAAGCATGTTATAAAGGAGTGCTTCTTAGACAAAGGTACAGAAAATCATGCACAAGAGTTACAGCATGTGCAATGACCCGAAGCGCTGCATTAAGTGACGTGGTTTTAGTAGCACAGTGGGCTTGCCCCATAAAGGAACCTGCTGTGTCGTGTCAAATTCTATTCTAACACAAATTAACAGAGAAAAAATTCCCAGCCGGAAGGTAACATAATTACCTGCAGTCTGTTTATCCAAGACTCCTTGGCTGTGTGGCCGTGAGGGGCACTGACTGAGTGGCCGTGAGGGGCACTGACTGGCGCTGCTCGGAGGAGAGGTTTGAATAACATTCTAGAAAGCCTTCCAGGCACCCGTAGAACAAAACGGGGGCCGAAGCCTCCCCCGACCCTCGCGCCCTTCTATAGAAGAGGAAATAGAGAGAAAGGACCCGGGCGCACATGGCCGCACAGTATTAACCAGGCGATTACTTTCTTCAGCCCTATCAAACACAATCTTTAAGTAGCCTTTAACACTATTTAAATGCAGAACTATCACCGTTCATGAACAAAGCATTAACTGTACACTGGGCGTTAATAGCACAGGGTGCAGTCCGATAACAAAGACTCCTTGGCTGAGTGGCCGTGAGGGGCACTGACTGACACTGCTCGTAGGCGAGGTATGAATAGCCTACTAGGAAGCCTTCCCGGCACCCGTATAACAACGGGGGACCTGAAGCCTCCCCCGACCCTCGCGCCCTTCTATAGAATAGGAAACCGAGAAAAAGGACCTGGGCGCACCTGGCCGCACAGTAGAAACCAGACGATTACACTTCCTTCAGACCTATTAATCACAATCTTTAAGGGGCCTGTAACATGATTTAAATGCAGAGCCATCCCTGTTCAACCATGCGAGCGTTTTCCAACATTAGTGTTGCAATTACGTTTGTTTCTATTGCCTTAATATTTGCACGTGTCCCTGATTAATTTAACGTAGAGCGCCGCCAAAAACATAGCAGCGCTACTTTATCCGACTGCTGTAAAATGCCACAGTCAGAGAAAGTTTCCCCGCTGGGGATTATGTCACCAGTCAACAAAGGAAGGGGCATCCCGCACCTGGTTCCCCCCCCGCCCCCCCGCCCACCCACGTCGCCCAGGAAGGAGCCCGAGAGCCCGGGGGTCCTGCCGGCAGCCGCATACTACCGAAGAAGACCCGGAACTCTCACTCAAATCGATAATCCGCGGCTGCACCCAGGCCCCCACGAGCACACTCGACTCCCTACCTGGCGAGATGGACGGCCTTCAACCTCGACGCGCTTTTCCTCATCGCCTCTCTCCACGGACACGCAGTGCTGAATTGCCGCCCCACGAGTATCCTCCGACCCCCGCCATTATTCTAACTCTTTAAAACTCCAACAGAGGGAAGTTAAACTAAGAAAGGCGGGAAGTGGGGGGGGGGGGGCGGGGGGGAGGGACGCTTCTGCGAGCCCGCAACCGGTCCGGTGAAGCAAAGGGCGAAGAGACTGAGGTCCCTGCCCCAAGGACCTAAATAGGTCCCCAGTCTCCGCCCTCTGCCCCACCCGAAACACGTCACCGGATACTCCGGAAGGACTAAGTGGCCGGTCACCCCATTGGGCTGACCTTAGACTTTAGACGAGGTAGGGGCGGGGGCCGGGGGGCCGGGTCCTAATTGCGCGCTCGTTTATGCTTGCGCTTGTCATAATCCCTGAAACCCCTGGACTTGCATAACTGTAAAATCCATTTGGCTCTGGCCGTCGAGTATGAGGGGCAGAAGAGTAAATGTAAAAGCAAGGCCACTAATCCACTGGTGCTTCCATCTCTGCACCAGGGCTATTGAGTAATCCGGTATTATTCATTATAGCGTTCTAGGATACCACTTGCAGCTTCGGAGCGCTTCGCAAGGCGAGTAGAGGCATGCGAATTACAACTAACCGGTAAAAGACAGAAGAATGACAGACCAGTGCGAGCAGTCCAAGTATAGTCCACGCGCCTGACAGAAGCATTTCATGGCCTTCGAGCCAGTTCCTGAAATCCGCCTCAAGTTGAAGGGGCATGAAGAAGGAATTCCAAAGGGTGCTTCCCAGTGACTGCAAGCCCCCCAACTACCTAAGCCATTGGAATCTTCCCAGGTGAAAGTCAGTTTGTCCAAATCACATGTAAGCATCAGCTTGGAGATCTAGGGAGGCCGTGCGACTCTGAGGGATGTACTGGTACTTCTTTTTCATCACTGGCTATGTAAAGATGTGGTCGTTTCCAGTAGTGGTACTTCCATCTTTACGGCCAGATTCATCAATGTCCCGTTTTGCGAGTCCTTAATAGCGATTATTAAGGAATCGCTATTAAAGACTCGCAAAGCGGGATTCATGTAGAAATCGCAAAAATAAGTGCGATTTCTACAGCTTCCTTATTTGCGATTAGCAAATTGCTAATCGCAAATAAGGAATGACTTAAGGCCCATAGGAATGAATGGGGAGTCATTCCTTATTTGAATGGGGAGTCATTCCTTATTTGCGATTAGCAATTTGCTAATCGCAAATAAGGATGCGATTTCAAGGGTGCCAGGGGTGTCCAAAGGACACCCTGTAGCACCCCTGAAAGGAACATGTAGACTGATGTTGCGCACACACATGTCCAAAGGACATTTGTGTGTGTAACATACAACTTAGAAAAATGCACTAAAGTGCATTTTTCTAAGTTTTCGCTATTTACCACAAAGTCATACTTTGCGGTAAATAGCGGCCAAATATTGCGATTTCGCAATTCTAAAATGGTTCATGAATTGCATTTAAGGAATCTCAAATAGAGATTCCTTAAATGCAATTCCTCGCAACTAAGCGATTTCGCAATTTGCGATTTTTGCATTTGGGATGATGAATCCCAAATGCAAAAATTGCGCTCGTAAAGGGCCAGATTCTCAGAGTCTGGCCCTTTGCGAGCCGAATTTCCGTTGATGAATCTGGCTGCAAGATTGGTAATTCCTACTCCATGGTTACCGCAAATAGAGGTGCTGCTGTTACTTCTATGCCACGAACCATTTTAAGATCATTTTACCGAGGGCTGAATGAATTCAAGAAATGAAGGAAGACCCTCCACAAGCTGCAGGTGTGCCTGCTCCTGAGACATTGAGCTCAGTTACCAACACTATTTGTACTCAAATTGCAGACAACTGCAATGCTACAAAGTCACTTACACACTTTAGAACAGCAACTTTAAAACGGAGATGGGAAATAAATCACTATTTGGCTGGGCACCCGAACATCAGACAAATTAAATAAGAATCATTTAAAGATAACACAAAAATGTAAAAGCACCTGTAAACCTCCTCTGTCACTGATGACAAACAAACTGTTTTTTAGGTGGATGTGAACAATGTGCACAGGGAGAAGTGGACTTACCTATTGGCCCATGTTTTGTTTTCTTTTGTTTTTTTGCAGTTTTGTTTTAGCACAAACGAAACCCGAAAGTATTGGAGCACTTGCATGAGCACCAGTTACATTATGCAAGTAGGCACGGGGAGACTATGTAATTTGCCTACAATCAAATGAAGTTGAGCCAAGGTCAAGACTGGAACCTGGTTCCCCATTTCCAAATTCAGCAGCTGTGGTCCTAACGCCATATCCTTGTATGCTTTGGTGGGGGGTGGGGCAAAATGTGAATGACACCTTTATATTTATATGATAGAATGGGTAGAACTCACTAACCAAAAGCCCTTCTATATTTTTGACTTGATGTCTCTGCAGGTGACCCTTCATGTGTTAGTACATGAAGGGCTGTGGCATTGTGCTGTCACCTTGTAATGATCCTCCCTCCTGCTGGTTTCCATGACAATGGTCTAATTGCCCGCGATGTCCCTTTGATGATAGTCACAAAGTCCGAATTCAGCAGCTTTGTGGGGAGGGAAGGGGAGATGACACTACAGCAAAAGCCCCACAAGTGGCCCTCAGGGCGAGAGGCCCGTGCTGTAAACACAGCATCAAAGGCCCACGGGAATGAACCATCTTAAACTTGATTGAAAGGTAAACACCCCCGCTCCTGCCCGCATGCCCAAGGTCAAAGGCTGTGACCCTTTGGGCGAGTGCTCCTTCAAAAAACCTATTAGCAGGCCATTCTGTAGGCATGAAACAGTCAAGTAGCAAAAAACACACGAGGATATGTAAACTGAGGGGCAGATTTACGAGGTCGGGCGCATCTCTGCAAATCAACAGGGATGCGCCAGAACACCAGGCAAAACCATCCGTGCGCCACCACGGATGTGCCGGGTTTTGACGCAACATGGCCGTAAAAGCCAGGGAACGCCCACCCTGCCCTGGAACGCCCACATGAAACCTGACGCAGGTTTCATGTGGCGCAGGGGTTTACAACGTGACGCATCTCCCTAGAAGCGTCACGTTGTAAATACGGCGCAACATGGTGCATGATTTACGCCGCCGCTGGGTCACAGAAGTGATGCAACGGCGGCGTAAATGTGTCGCAAGGGGCTTGTAAATCTGCCCCTGAAAGTCTATATATGATGCAGTGAGCCACCCGGCCACAACACGCCTTGCTGATGTCACATGCATCCCGAGTGCGGGGCGCAGCCCACGGAAATAAATAAAGGGGCACCCGTGACTCGACCGCTGGAGGTCAGAGTGCACCAGTATCCAAAGCACCGCTGTGTCCTGGGCACGTCTGTGCTGAGACTGAGAGGGTATTTGCCTATTTGGGGAGTTGCAGTGACCTGAACTGGCACACCTCTAAATAATGATTCATGTTTGGAAAGCCTAGAGATGGAAAGCGTCTCGGTGAAATGGAATCACCTGGTGAACTTGCTGTGTTTGTTCTCACGTAGGAGATTGGCTCGATTGAGTTCTGTTGCAAGTTATGCAGGGCAAAGCCAGCACTGGAAGAGGTTATTACATTTTGCAGAACTTCTGGAGGAAGAGGCGAACAATAAAGAGTAAACGCGTGTGTGTCAGTTCCTCTTTCTGTTGAAAAGTAACACTGCCTTCAAATATCGGATACGGAAGTTACTCCGTGGGAACCGCGGAGGACGTGAAACTAGGAAGTGAAACACAAGAGAAGCAGGAACAACTAGATTGTCATCTCCAACATCTATCCAATAGGGACAGATCGACACCATGTTGTCAGGATATCTCCATGTGATAATTGGGCATATAGTAAAGCTAGAGCCCTCCTTAGGAGTGGTCCATTATTTATCAGCCTGACAAACATCAATCTCCCGAAGTCTGGTATTTATCAATGTTGATAAACGACACTAATCAAGAGTTCCCCCTTTTAAATCTATACTACTATAATAAAGGAGAAAGTTTCAGGCTTTGAGGCGGGTAAACTCCGGAATCACTGTGCCAATCTACACACCCGATACACCGTAGAAATCGCCAGGGTGTGTAGATGTTATAGGCTATATAAAGTTTAAAAGTAAACCTTATTAAAAAAATTAATATTTAAAAAAAAGTAGTCCCCCTCAAAGTAGCGCCGGCCGCGACGTGCGTGCTCACGTCGAGGAGCGGCGTCAGAGCGGCGTCAGAGGAGCTCCGGCCAGGGGGGGAGCGGTCACGTGAAGAGCAGCACGGAGAGGCGGACATGGCGCGGGGGAGGAGCGGCGGCGGACAAGCGGTGAGGAGCAGAGCGGCGAGGAGCTGTGAACTCAGGAGCGGCGGAAAAGGTAAGCAGGCGGGTGTCGGGCCAGGCGGGGAAGGACCAAAAGGCAATGTCGGGGCAGGCGGGGTTCGGGGAAGGCGGGGGACGGGGATTGACTCAGGCCATGCGAGGGTCAGGCCAGGCGGCAGGCGGGGGACGGGGCGGGCGGGGACACGGGCTGCAGGCGGGGAACGGCCAAAAGGCAATGTCGGGGGGCAGGCGGGGGACGGGGATTGATTCAGGCCACGCGAGGGTCGGGCCAGGCGGCAGGTGGGGGACGGGGCGGGCGGGGGCACGGGCTGCTGGGCAATGTCAGGGCAGGCGGGAGTAGGGGGAAGCCTGAAAGCTCCCGGACAAGGTCGGGACAGGCTGCTAGTAGGTAATAAGGTGCAGATTTTAATGTTTGCTGCAAGAAAACCTGCACGTATCAGGGCTTTCAAGTTACCTAGTTCCATGCATGATGAGTAGCTATCCACAAAATGTTTTTTTTCGTTGCATGCTGGGACTTGTAGTCCTGTTTAACCTGTGATAAAACGAGGACTATGTCTCCCAGAATGCAGAGAAAATTCCTGGACTGGATGAACTATTCATGCATGCAACTGGAAAACTTGAGCGTTTTGCAGTTAGGCATATCCCCGTAAATTGCAGGACAATTTGATCAGCGAATTTCACCTGTAGAAAATAGTGGGTGATGGATAAATTCATGAAATTCGCAAACCACTCCCATGTTGTCTTTGTAATAATAAAAAAGGGTAATAATATGTCGTTTAATAATACAGCTCTACAATTTCTAAGCAACCTAACAGGTTAATCAATGTAATGGTACTCAATGTACCAATTTCAGAAAGGTGGTAGGCTGGGTGAACCTTGTAGCGATTCAAGCTAATGACCTGCAAATCACCCTATGTCTCTTCCTGAGCCACGATCTCCCTGGCTAATGGAAAAACAAATGTGTACTAAGAAATTCAAAGCTATTTTTCCCCTATTCCTCTTTTATGGTTTAGTTACACTTCATTCTATATACCCACAAATCAAGTGTGTGAGGCCAATAAATTACCTTTTACATTATAACCGATTTAGCCCAAAATAACTCTATTTAATTTTTAGTACAAGATTCCGTTTTATATCCTTCAACCTTTGCTTTGTTAAATTAACAAAATGCATTTTTTACCCCAAATCCGCTTTTTCAATTTCTATTAATAAAACATTTTTCTGCCAGTTTGTGTTTAGCAACAATGTTCTGTTACGTGACATGTTTTTTGTATGGTGCGGATTCCCTGGCTTCTTGGTGCTTACATTGTCCTGAGTAAACTAATATCTATAAGTGAGGGTTTACCAATGGCGGGTCTCCACAAGGCTTTGCTGGGGCTGGGAGGGGTATTCAACCTTCCTCTGGCCTGAAATAGTGTGGGCAATGTGGAATGTAAAACCAGGATTCTATACTTACGGCGGCTCGCCTCAATTCCTCTTAAAAGTCCCACAGTCATACGCAAGTGTCCAATCTCTGGGAGAAACTCCCAAGAGGGATGAGGTGTGTGGGGTGATAGGCCTAAAGCTAGTCACTCAAGATCCCACACAAAGGGGGCGGAGCCGGGCCAGCGGCCAAGATGGTCGCACGAGTGCCCGGCTCCGCCGGCTCTCCTCTCCCGCCGCCTGAATACCCCGTCTGCCCCGCACATCATCGGAGCCTCATGTGTCGGAGGGGGTGCCAAGTGGATGTGTTCGCTTCTGAGCGCTTTCCGCGCTTCAGGAGCGGAGTTACGGCTATTTGTGTCCCTGGCCAGAGAGAGACTTCCAGCCGGGCCCTGGCGTGATTGAGACGCCGCCAGCGAGATCCACAGCGTCGGATGCTGAGCATTGGAAGGTTCCGCCCCACGATTGCTCAGGTCAGCCCGCCCCTATGGACTTGGCTCCAGCGCTACCCATGCACCGGGAGGACGGAACGTGTGCTGAGTATCGTGCCGTTTTGATGTCCCCCCCGCCCCCCCTTTCCACTCTTTAATGGGCTTATTCGGCCCCTACTTGTTGCGGGCTGTTTGGATGGCGTGATGCCTGTCCTGCAAACAGCTGCCTAATCCACGTCTCCGCCATATGGGGCTGGCTCCGGCGCGGTCTCACCAATGCGCCCTTTTGGATTGTGGGGGTTTGATCCTGCGTATTCACCTGCACTGGGGCAAGGACACTAATGAGTGGTGCATGGGGCTGCTGACTCCCTTTCCCCTTTTATCGATCTTGGGGCGGGCGGCCATGACACTTGTTTGGACGGCGCTGGGGCTTGGGGTCCCCCCGACGAGTGGTCAGTGGACCGGTTGAGCCCACGGTCGGTGTTGGAAGTGTAAGCGGCGACGGCTGGGCCATGGAGAGGACGTCCCCCGTGCGCTGAAATGGAGGAGCTGGTTTTGGATTACGACGGGGGGCACCGGACACCGCCGGGACAGAGGGACACAGCGTTGCAGGCACTTTGTGTGCGAGACTTTGCCCGTGCAGCTTTTGCTTGGACCTTTCTTGCACAGGTTTGGTGGTGGGTACCTGCTCCGCTTTTCTTGGCGACATGTGAGAGTGTTTGCATTAGTACCACTTCCTGTATGCTCTTCATAGACTACCTATTTGACGCTGTTTCATAAGCCTATGTCGGATGCCCGCAGAGTCCACTGATCTAATTTGACGCATGATTCTTCTATTTGCTTTTCCTGATGTCGAACTCTGCAATTACGAAATGGCCGTCCTGGTTTTTCGATCTAATTTGCTTGGCAGGCAGTCGCAAAATGGCGGCGGCGCCCCGGATGGTGCGGCCGCTTGGATTGTTGCAAGACATTCTGCTCCATTTGTGTTGGCATGCCCTCTCACTGTGCGGTTTTATTTGTGCTTTCTCGTTTATAATTTCGCGCCATGTTTCTATTCGGGCCGGCGAATTGTATGTTTAACATTGACACTTGGCTCCTTCTTCCCTAGCATGGAGAGTTTTCCATATTGTTTGGTCGGCTCGCGGGGGTGGGCTGTATAATTGATTTTGACCCTGCTTATGGTTTCTTCGTATTTTATTATTCTTTATAGTATTATTGCAGGGGTGCGGGACCCGGGGATGGGGGGGTCGGGTGCCTGTGATAGGGGCTCCCCCTGGATTCTTTCCCCTTCTGTGGGGTTTTCGTTCGTTCTTCTTTCTTTTTCATTTCTTTCGTGTTGAATATTGTCTTTCTTCTTCTTGGTCTCTTCTTTCTACATTTCGGGTTTCGACAATGGGCGACAGGCACGCTGCTAGGGGGGCGGGCCGTGGCCGTATGCAGTTGTGCAGGGTGGGGGGATGGGTGTGGGATATAGGGTTCTTTTGGTTTCCTTTTTAGTTCCATGGCCTTCTTTTTCATGTTGTTCTTTTGGCTTTTCTTTCCTTTTTCTTTCTTCTTCCCCCCCCCTTTTTTTGAGGGTCTGATTCTAGGTACTTCACTGGGCGTTGCTTTAGTTCAGTACGGGGTCTCTGTCTTACTGCTTCATTCCGTGGCGGGCGGGTACTGTGTGGGCAGGGATCTGACTTGTTTGTCTAATATCCTGATTGTACGTTTTGCTATGTATACCCTGCCTATGATGGTCCTGCCGCAAATATCCTGTCTCAAGTGTAACCCTAGTATTGGTGATGTTTAACTGTATGATATCAGATCCTGCTTTTTTTTTCATTTAAAAAACACAAACCTTTTTGATCCTGTTACCTTGTTCCATACAGCTCTCCTGAGTTACACATCGATACTGTGAGGTGTACTATCTCTTTGATCCTGATCTACATTGTTCGACTGTATTACCTCTGTACCCTTGCTTAACCGTGCCGTTTGTCGGACTATGACTGTAACTGTGAAATATCAATAAAGGTTTAAAAAAAAAAAAAAAAAAAGATCCCACACAAAGAGTAGTGTGTGGTCTGCGAGATCTCAGGATTGTTCCCAGAACTACCTGCCAGGACAGGCTAGTAATCCATGATGGGATAAAAGAGTGCCTGGGCACCGTAACCCCTGCCTGGGGGTTAGGGCAGAAGGGCAGTGGTGCCCTGGAAGTAAATCCTTGGCTACAGCCTGGTGCAAGAGCATTCTGCAAAAAATAAAATGAGGGCTTGGCCCATGGGCCTCTCATCTGTTTATATTTGCAGGTTGAGTAGGGTAATTTTCTCACTGCTTATTTGAGATTTGCACTCTTAGGGGTCGATCCTAGGCTCAGAATTGTGCCAGGAATCAAGGAACGGTTCCAGGACAGCACTAGTTGATAACACTATGCAGAGGGGAAGTGGTTAAGTTCCTTAAATGCGTCTTGCGCATATACTCAGTTCTCAGGAACTGAGTGATGAGTCGGCTTTGACGTGTATCCCAAATATTCATATTTTGTTGGAACAGGTCAGGCAGATTGGGAAACCAGAGATGCCCAGCTCTCTGGTTAGGGTTTCAGTTGCAACGTGGTGCACTGGCCTTATGTAAGAGGTTCAGATCTCCTACCCTGCGCACTCGAAGACTGGGAGTTCTCACTGCTGTGAGGCATGAGGTAGGAGTTTTGCTTCGGTATGCAGATGATGGTTTCTGTTGATTAGTCCATTCCAATTGCCAGGCTTCTCCAACAGTGGGGTAAGTGATGGGCATATGGACCTATGGAGCAATCTGTTTGTATGGGATCGTATCCTGCAGGGAAAGCATCTGCTGCAGTGTATTAGACTTCTAGGAAAGTCAAGAGATGTGTCTACAAGTATTGATTTTTACTCTCAGTGCACATGACAATCACACATATTTACTGACAGCCTCCCAGGTAAAAGACATTCAATCCCTCATTGTGGCCCTAGTGCACAATATCCAGCCTCTTTTGAGAGTGCCTTGTGTTGATTCACTGAGCTGAGAGGCATTGGTAGTATCATATGCCTTAAATTGGAGGGAAAGGCCCTTAATGCATACCACTTTCACTGAAGAGATGCCCACTGACCTCTTTTAGGCAATGGGTGTCCAGTCGCCCACAAATGGGTACTTCACTCTATCCGCGGGGTCGTTTATGGAGAGTGCATATTTACTCAGAATGTATTTGGAGTGTGGGTGTTGTGCTTCCAAGACTCCATCCTGGATGTCCTGTATTTGGGTGAATCTAAAGATGGAGGATAGAGGTGAGGCTTCTTAGGTTCTTTTGTGGATTAACCCCTTCGGTGCTCATGATGGAACGGTTCCGTCATGAGCGTCGGTTGGCCTGTGCTCATGACGGAACCGTTCCGACATGGGTCCATAGGTTCTTTAGAACCTTCAGCACCGCAGCGGAATTCGCGCAGCACTGAAGGGGTTAAGACTTGAAAAATTCCACAGTCTCGCTTTTAGAATGAGCCAGGTGACATTTGCTGGAGAGTGGGGTGTGAAGTGCAAAAGTGGCTCCATCTCCTTCTCGCTTCCCCTCTACCTGACAATGTCACTGCAGACAGGTATGTGTTGAGTACAGTGAGACTGCCTCTTCCTACTTTGTGCTTTTATTCCACCGACTGTCATTGCACACCCAACTCCACTCC
Organism: Lissotriton helveticus; assembly: GCF_964261635.1. Classification (NCBI taxonomy): domain Eukaryota; kingdom Metazoa; phylum Chordata; class Amphibia; order Caudata; family Salamandridae; genus Lissotriton; species Lissotriton helveticus. The sequence continues at coordinate 1,168,419,918 of NC_136068.1, forward strand.
CTCGTCCTGCTGCTTATTCAAAGGAAAGACTACAGCTGAAGTAACTTGTGGGAAACTTTCAAAGGCCCAAAAACTAGGCATGACCCAAACAAACAAGAGGCCAGATTCACATCTGAGTCTTCTAGCAGGGGATACAACCTAGGTAGAAAGCTCGGGTCAGTTTTCCAGAGATTCCTCACTGAACATTGTCCATCTTAAACACAGCACTGTGGGGAGAAGATGCCAGAGTTTCTGTGTTGTTGTCTTTCAGAGTCAGCTCCCTTGGCAGGTTGGGGACTGTAGCTGATGTACACAACCCTGCAAAGAGAGCTGAAGACTTCCTGGAAAACGAAGGAACTGCCTGTTGGATCCCCCAAGAGATGTACTCAGAGTGTACCCCTGCAGGAGGAAAGGCTTTCTAGAAGAGGTCTAGAAGAGTTCCTCACAGTCCCGTGGCCTGCTGTCTGAGCAAGGTATGAAGCGGAACAAAAGCACCACCCCCAAATAATTGGTGGCTTAGAGGTTGTGAAAAACCTATGTGAAAGCCAGTAAGAGATCTGATTATTCTGTAAAACATGCACTACATTGATTGTTTCTTCATATTTGCTTTTTATTGCCAGTTGTAGTCTTTACTTGTGTAGAAAAAAAACGTTGTTTTAAATAAAAGCGGTAGCTGGATACAAACATTGGCGGTTCCTCCATAGGAGCGGAGGAGCGATCCCCCCAATCCAGCCAATCCAGATGCTACACTCATGCTATTTCACAAAATGAGAGTAGTGTCTGGATTTGATGAGGTAGTTGGCTCTGTGACGTCACCTTGCGCTCAGAAAAATTTGAGCCAGGACTGGAGAGCATCAAGGTTGTGCTGCAGGATAAGGTAAGTAACTTTTCTATTTTCTTTCTTAGATGTTTATTCTGTGTTTCAAATGTAATTCTTTAATGTATTTGTGTTTTCAATGTATGTAGTGTCTCACCGTATTTTTCTGTCACAAACTGCCACTGGATACATGCATTATTACGATGCGTAACAGCATAGGCAAAAAGAAAAAAAAATGCTTTGTTGGTGCTGAACAGCATCAGAAAAAAAGATATAAAATGTCCACCTGAGCCTGATGGCATAATGCCTGATCCTGTATGTACATATACCCTGTCCTGAGGAGGCCTGATTTGTTGGAAAGCAGAAACGCGACCGCGTCAACACTTTCACTACAGAGGAGTCTTTATGTTAAAATGTTTTGGAATTCATAACCATTTGACACATTTTTTTCAGGTTCTGTGTAATTACTCTTGGAACCATTTGTGTCTGACTACCTCTATGTGTACCATCTAGATTGTATAGGAGGACACTAAGCAGTATTTTTGTTGGGTGAAGAAGAAATTATCTGTGATTTGTTTTGTGTACAAACTGATGGTTTGTTTTGTGGTTATATTGTTGTATATATTTGTGTACATATGTATGTATAATGGTGTATAGTGTATAAATTTGATAAAGAAAGACAAAAAAAACTACGGAAAATAACCGTTTGTGATTACAGTAAATAAAATATGTAATCACGTCCTCTTTGTATAGTGATGGTTATTAAAATGGACAGTATTAGAATAGTGGACTAAGGCCACCGAGATAGGAGAATCTGTAGTCCCCTATTTGTTTAATATTTGGTTATTCATTCCTCCTTATTCCAATGATCTTTTTCTTTCCATAATGCTGTAGAAGCCAGTTTGTACTTTTTATTTACCAAGCCAAGATGGCCGACGCCTATCTTTGAGCAGTAAATTAAGAATAAATCAATTAAGACAAAAGATGGGCAAAAGCACATTCTAAAGAAAGGAGCGCCCCTGTAGGAAAATAGCGCAAAACCAAAGGGGAGGATAGACGGAGTGTTGAACAAAGCAAGCACTCATTCTTTAGCTCACTCTGCCACCCCAGTTCAGACATGCCATATGCAAATCAGCCTGACCCTGTGCCTTAGGGGAAAAGTCCAGCCTGAACTGCCAAGCCATATCTTTCCTGGACCGGAAACAAGCATCCTGGGACCGGTTTCTGACTAATCAGCCGTCATCAGCCAGGCTAGCTTGAATCCAGTGGCAAAGTGAGCAAGGGACCCACGTCTGGGCATACCCTGCCAACTTAGGGCGAACAAAGCAAAACCAAAGGGGATGATGGACGGAGTGTTGAACAATGCAATCACTCACCCCCAGTCAACTGATCTGGGTTTAATGGCACTACTGGATCCTCCAAAAAGAAAAATATTTATATATATTTTTTTAAGTGCCTGGGAGGGGAGGGAGGGGCAGGGCAGCCAACAGAGAGGGGAGGACGAGAGTTCATGTTAATACAGCTGAACAGCAGGAGCATGCATAGGGCGGTCCAGGCGAGCAGCCGAGGAGCTGGGATAGAAGGTTTAAAAAGAAGCTTAATTGGAAGGGAAGGGGCGTGGGGAGGAATGGATGAGCTTAGAGGTGAGGGAGAAATATAGTACGTGGATAAGGATGTGAGGAAGAAAGCAGCACACTGGGGAGAGAAGAATAAAATACGTCCACTCATGTGGAGTTCTCAAACAAAAAGAAAAAAGTAGTTCATTGAATGCAAGCAATGAAAGGATGGTGGAGAAGCTATGTTCTAAGGAAGGGATCAAACCTCAAAAAGAAGAGGAAGCAAGCACATGAGACCTACAAGAAAGCCAACCAATGATAAGTAATGGATTCAGATTCACTCAGGGCCCACAGTAAGGGCTGATAGTACACGGTATGTCTTTCGACAACAGACAGCTAAAGCTGTGTATAGGCTAGACCTAAAACATGGGAGTGGATCTCGGGCACTCTTTCCAGCCTCAGAAAGGCGGCCAGTACCATCTCCCAAGAGGGGTGAACACACGGCCTCCTCAGCCATCGTTGACATTTGTACGGTTGGCAGTTACCAGGCCACCTGCAGCCCCTTCTGCTCTGCCGCGGTTTCTGTAAAGGGATTCGATTTGAAATACTTCTCCGGCCGCTATTATACATGATCAGTGCTACTCTTTACCAACCGCAGCAGGTGCATGATTCCGCCGAGCTATCAACGCAACCGATCCCCGTTTCTCCAGTTTACAAAGATCATTTCCGGTGTGTTTTCCCCCTGTTCCTTCTCGGTGGCATCGGTGCCAAAAAGCAATCTGGAAAACAACATTCCGCGTAATCACCAGCATCGCACTTACGGGAAAAGGGGTTATGCTCATTTTGTGCAGTCACGTGACGAGTGGGAAGGGAGGCGGCTGTCGCGGCATTCTAAGGAAAGCGCATCTGCCGGGCCTCCCCGTAGGAACCCGGGGGTGAAAAATGGGATTGCCATACAGGCCGTTTGAAGTGGCAGGCTATTAAAAGACATCAAAGTATTCGTCACCCACAATGATATTAGGAAGAGAACTGGCTAACACTGGAAAACACAGCTGAACTCTTTAACCCCCTCCCTCCCGCCTGAGTTTGACTTCATCCTGTGTTCAGACTGAAGTCTAGAAAAAGCAAGTGATGTGGAGAACTGAATGCTGTGGTGAAGGGCGATAGATACCGCTCACAATGGCAGACAGGTTGTTCTCTTTAAAGCTTGGGAAATTATTTTGTCTGCTCACAAAGCATCATGCATTGAGAGGAGGGTTAATCTAAACATTTGGTTAAAAAAACAAATTAGAAACTTTGAGTTTGAAAAATATGTAAATATGTAGAGAGAAAGCATTTATTTCGAATAAAATATTGTTTAGCTGCTGTGGACGATTATCACAAATTACAGCCCTCTTGACCTGGCCCCAGTGCATTGTGGCAAGAAATTGAATTATGGTAATAAATCTGCCCAGTTGAGTAGGGCAAGGCAAAGTAAACACAGACTACAAAGACACATGATGACGCTCCTAGTGTCCCCCAAACATTAGTATGCCCCTTTTAGTGGTTTTTTTATGGTCCCCTGAACAGGTTGTTCTCTATGGGTCTTGAGGACAAGAAATTCTGCTTTACTTGCCCATGTCTAACTCACTTTCCACCTCCAACCACAGGAGACATTTCACAGGGCTCCCAAAGTGCAGCCACGTGTGCAAAATAAGCATCATCCATGGCATGCCAACATCACACGCTTAAACAACTGTAGGGAACAAGGTGACCAGGAAGACTTTTCCATATATTTGTTGGAAGGTTTTGCTCTCTACAGTCCATCCTGGTTCTGGACTCTCTTTCAGGGGCCGTACATAACAAGTCCTCATCGGTCCTGTTGTAACTCTTCAGAATGGGCTTAGCTGCCGTGATATCAGAGAAGTCCCAAGCGAGGAAAGAGTGGAGGTGAATACAGTGGTGGATGATAGAATTATTTATCCCCATTTTGTGAACTGATGAGTTACTTTGGAGTATAACATTAGAAATGATCTTCCTTCCATGAGGCCATGGTGGAAGCCCCTAAAGGTGTAAACTCTCAGTGCCCTACCACTGCTGCTTCCCTTGGAGTTAATGGGAGGTAGAGGGCTAAAGTCCCCTGGATGGATTTCTTAACCCGGGAAGCATCAGCTAGAAAGGACACTTGTTCTCTGGCGCCAGAGTTCAACAGGACCTTGAGAAACTTGATTGAGTGAAAATTTGAAAGACTTAATCAGTTGCGCTGCAGAGATCTTGGTTGCTGTTACTTCATCTGAAATGCGATTCTCCTTGGCAGAGACTGAAGTGTCACAACCGTTGTAGATTTGTGTTGAAAGCACAAATATCTGAGCAGGGGAAAATAACTGTAAAAGATCAGGACAGGTCGTTCATCCACCCTGTCCTGCACAATGCAGCATTAGATTTAAGATGTTGACCCTCAAACAAAGGTTAAAATGTCTTGGACCACAACAGTACTCAACCTGCCAGCTGCCTCAAAATGCGCACTATGCTTATCGCTTCCTGGACACGCTAAAAAATATGATCTGTTTCTGAAACAACACATTCAGCAGTAGAAAGGAAGAAGCTGGTCTGGTGTGAAGGCGACATCTATCCATGACTAACCAAGGATAGCCTTTATCATTAGAGCAAACCATTCAGATGAGGTCCCAGAATTCAGTGACAGCTCCAGTCTACAACCTATTTACAGCAGGAACAACGCTATGCAGACTGCGATCACGCCAAACAGGGTCAGCCAGAGCTAACACCTGGAGCTCTACCTAGCTACATACCCAGGGCCAGATTTATTAAAAAGTCATGCAGCGCAACACAGCAAAACAACTTGCTGTACTGCATTGTATGACAGGGAGAGGGCAGTAATGTGCCATATTTACTACTACATGGCACATTCCTGGCCTCGCTCTACGCTGGCGCACTGAGTGCAGCCTAACGCCAACACAGGCACCCTTGCGCCACGGTGCCTCAGGATTGTTTTTGGCAGTCAGGGACATCTTCCTGCACAAAAACAATCCTCTGAGGCTTTTTTCTCCTTCCAAGTGTTCTGCAGCACATTTAGAAAGTGAAAAAAATGGGGAGAAATAAAGATATTTCTCCTCGTTTCGCCTCCTCTGGGAAGGCGTACCATTTTGATACATTCCCATGTTTACTAGTGTTAGTAAATCTGGGAATGCCCCAAAATACATGGGTGGATGCGTGGAAACACCCAACCTCCACCCGTGTAACGCCTTCCAGACAAAGAGTTAATCAAAGCTGTGACTTGCGCTTTGTTGCATTACTCCAGATTTACTATGCCATGCAGATCCACGCAAGGGGGCCATGCGTGGCATGGAAAATCTCATTTAAGGCTTGCATTGCCCTTGTATCAACTGGCGTACGCTTGATGAATCTGACCCCCAATCTCGTAGTCTGACTAGAGGCTCCTGAAAAGTAGACTAGAGCTGTACAGGAAAAGGAACCGAGGAAGTGTGGAAGTGTTATGTCTCTCTGTGAAATCCCCCATGGGAGCCCAGATGACTCGAGGTCCTATTTCTATCTCTACCACATTATCTTCATACGTCCAAAGTTGTCCCAGGAGGATCAACCTTTCACCAGAGGCTTCACAGAGGAAACCACATCAACTTTCCTGTTACCACTGATGTCTGCTCGGTCCAGTGGAAGCATATGGGCTTTTGGGCCTAGGTGGAAGAGGTCACAGGAACAAATAAGGCACATTGTACTGTTTATAGCACAATCGAGTTGAAATCTCCAGACACCATTAGTCATTGATACAAAAAGAAACAATTAATGACTGGGAATGAATTGCAAAATGCAAATTAATTTAACTGGAATTTCCTCGAGCGTTCCACGGATTGTAGCGGTTTTCACATAATTGTTAAAAAATTGGCCAGTGTTATGTGCCAGTAAAGATAAGGCCATGAATATAGGGTCCGATAGGGAACCGTTTCATTGTCAGTTTTTAATTACTAAGCGGTTGAGCGGTTGGAGACCTGGAAGGACCCGGCCCATTTAAAGCCCTCGGAACAACGCAAACGACCTGAATGCAAGCAGCAGCTGTCAGCGGCGCTTGTGTTTCTTGTGCTGTTTTTAGCATGAAATGTATCCTTGTGTCAAAAATGTACGAGGACGCATTTGACTCTAAATTATAGCACCAAATGGCAGTTTAGCATTTCATATAATTCCGTGCAATTTTTCTGAAAGTTTGCTTAGTTACGTAAAAGCAAATTGTATACAAGACCCATGAATCCATCAACTACACATTCTCCAACACCTTCCACCAAGGTCCCACTTGTGATATCACTGGGGGCCTAGGCACTTCTTCCAATACACTGACTGTGCTCAAATTTCTTTTATTTTTATTTTTTATGAGTTTTATATACAAAATACAGACTTTGTTATATGGGTTTTCAGCAGCAGGCAAAAGGCAGGGTTTAAGACAGTACATTTTGCGCGGGTCCCCCTTTGCAGGTTATATTCGTAGAGAGATAGCTCTGAAAAGACAGGAATAAGCGGAGAAGAAGGATAGGACAGACATCTAGATACACCATTCTGATTTGATATGGCTAGTGACTAGTCCTCGGTTTGTCCTTTGCTCCTTGGGAGCCGCATTTCCTTTCCGGGCAAGTGGTGGGCGTTTTTTTATGGCGGGTTATGCGGGACCAAGGTTTTGTCCAGGTCTTCCGACAGGCCTCTGGATGCCGCTTTCCAGGGGGAGTATCGCAGCACCAGATTGTCCGCTCCCCTGAGGTGGGTGACCCAGTTGAGCCAGCCTTTGTATGTAGTCCTGGTGGAGTCCTTCCAGTTAGGAGAAAAGCACTACAAAGTTCGAAAACAGCCTAAAGCTCCCTCTTAAAAAAAAAATGTAATAGCAGCTTTACATCCATATCTGCAAATGACATCATGCAGTTACATTTGCGTATTTCATGGCTCATATATATATGTTATCCTTAAACATACCCAACAACTTTAAAATTAACCACCCGTAAAGCTCTCTCTTATAAGAAATCCATTGTTAGATTTTAGAGTGGATACCCTCTGCCCTGTGAATTTAGAATACAATGTCAAGGTCTCTACAATTCAAGGTCATCTCACTGTGAAGCAGTGTGTAAAATCCAAGCAGCATAACATAGCAGGGCTGTGTTCCTCACAAAAGAACACAGCCACCTCCAGAGCCTGTGCACAGCACAGTGTACAAATATAAAGGTGCTTCTTTCTCTGTCATTTGGCAAGTCTAGAACCTTACACATCTAGTACATTTGCATCTGATTTGCAGGCCTTTTATATCTCAGAATGTGTGTACTTTGTCCCTTCCTTTTATCTGGATTTCTCTGCTTGATGTCCTGTCTTTTTCCCCTGTCTTTATTTCACTGAGCGAGTGCTGCACGGCTTCAACCTTTTAAAATGAGCAAAGACACTGACCCATAGATAGAGCCTAGCCCGGAGGCACCCGCAACCCTTTCACCACACCTGGTCCTGACTTGAAGACCCCAGCTATATTTATCTGCTTCAGTTGTGCCTGTGTTGAAACAAGCCTCGTCTAATGCTCACTCTAGTTTCCCATGTCTAGATCATCTGAACCACCAGAGGAGATGGCAACGCGTGAAGAAATGTACCCTCTTCTCATGCTGCTGCAAACATGGCATAGATGCACCACCCATCACATGCCGGATGACAACATCGCTCGCCAGCTCGTGTTATTACTCTGGAATATCATGCAGCCCCTCTCAAGGCAGAGCTTTCTCCCACTAGATGTCTGCTGACCTCTCTCAGATTCTTTGCTGATCCAACTTTCCAGTTCAAGACCTTCACAACCACTGGACGTCTCCCTGTACCTTTAGGTATCATTTAGGCGGGAAATAGAATGGCTCGGCGGGACGTGGAAAAGGCGCATTCCTACAGGCCGCTAAGTTCTTCCTGTCTAAAATGCAACACCGTGCATGAGCAGTCCCCCTTCCTAACAAAGCTTGAGCTTCAAATGATGGAGAGGGAGCATAAAGGATATTTTATATCTTCACATAGTCAAGCAGAAGAGGAACAGAAAATATCTTATTTTGTGCCCAGGGAGCAGGAAGATTGTAAGAAAAGTAACTAGCCTTGTTCCCAACTCACAGTTCATGCTCCTCGTCCCTCCATCTTTCTCTCTCTAACTCTGCCCTCAGCCTCTTCTTATGACCTACCCTGTCTCCTTCCCTACCCCGGTCCCACTGTTGGGCATTACTTAGGTATTGCCACAGAAAGCTCATGAAGGTGGGCAACTGGACAAGCTGTGTTTTTCTTAATAGTTTTCCACATAATGTACACATTTTCAGCAATACCTCCCTACTCCAACACATGAGTGTGGCTCTTTGAGTGGCTTAATTTACATTAATGCGTGTTTGCTTTAACTGCATGTTTTCACTGTGAAATCATGAGCCTAGCACTACTACTGTCAAAAAAAGCACCTGTCTAGTTGAACCACTGCCAAAGGGGGCCTCATAACTTCTATTTTTAACCTAAAACATTCTGACTGGCTAGCATCTCAGTGTCAGGTCATGTTTCTCCTTGGCAATGGCAAACCAAAGGGGTGAGCGCTAAAGTAAGAGATCCAGTGGTGAGCAGGTGACATTATTTATGATGGCGAGCATGTTCTCAAAGCTAGGGCACCAAAGTCGGTGAGCTGAGGTGGGATGAAGCATGAATCCATCCAAAGGTGCACTTTTGTGCCACCAGGATGGCTCAGTGATTTGAATGACCTCATTGAAAGATGGAGTGATCCACATGCCAGAGCTCAAAACACAGATAAACTAGCTCAGCCTTCCATCCTTCCAAGATGGGTGAAGTGAGTGCCATTAAATTTGGTGATAATAACATCTGCAGTTTACCCAGCGCGACAGTAAAGGCGCGCGCTCCTAGGACCCGGCCCCCCCCCGGTTCCCGCCCCTCCCTCATCAGTCGTTGGGCGGGCGGATCGCCGCGAGGCTCCGGCCGCCCGCGTCCTTCCGGGTCACGGTGTGACGCACTTCCGGTGGGGATGAGGGGGGCAGAGACTTGGGCCTATTTAGGGGCCCAGGTCAGTGACCTCGGTCTCTTTGTCCCCCATCTCCCTATCGGACTGCTGCGCTCGCCTGGGCCGACGCCTCCCCCCGTTATCCATAGCTTAAAGTTTAAACTATAGTTTAGCTCCCGGTGTCAGCAAGTCCGGGCGTGCGAGGAGGTGCGGTCGGTGGTTGAGGCGAGCCGGCGGCGAGCGGGGAGCGTGGAGACAAAGTTGGGTGTCCTTCCAACGGCGATCCGGCTGGTCAGGTAAGGGGTGCGTGTGGCTGGGAGGTCTCGTTTGTGGCTGCAGGGGAACGGGGGCTTCACAAGCGTTTGCATTTGAGCGGCCCCGATCCCTTGTGGCTGCGGGCGGGGGCCCTTCAGGTGCACGATCTCTCCTGCCGGCTGTGTTGGGCGCTGGGGGAAAGGACAGCGGGCGGGGCGCGAACACAGCGCTCGGTTGGGGCGGGATCTTTTACGGGCAGGACTGGGCAATACCTCAGGAGTGGTGCAGAATGGCGCCCAAAAGATTGAGCCATAAAAGAAAGGATAGCGAGCCCGAAATCTCTCAAATGTTGAAATTAATTCTGGCGAAACTCGGCAATAATAACAGCGAGGGTAGTGAGGAAGATGAGGCAGCGCTCGAGCAACCAGCACCAGGCATAGAGCGCCCACGTAGGGAGGGGGTGCCACCCAGGGCGGCTTTCCCACCGCTGATCAAGAAACCTAGGGTTCAGAGCAAGGCGAAGAAAGGGGGCAACCGCAAGAAGGATAGGGCTAGCGATGTGGGCAGGCCAGCAGACGGGGGCGAGAGTCCAGTAGGTCGCGCCCTCCCGCTTCCCATAAGCACAGTGCCCTCTCCTCCATTGATACCAAGCGCAGACCCACAGAATAAGGTGGCGACCCCCCTAGTGGACCCGGTGGGGTCAGCACTAGCTGAAATTAGGGAGGCATTGAAAGTATTGACTCCAGTCCAGACCCCGGTGCAGCCACCACAGATGGCATCACCCAATCCCCCGGCGTCATAACAGCATGAAGGAGGACAGCCTGGGGGCGTCACCGGATCCCACAGCGGAGATTTTGGCTACAGTAGCCTCCCTGGTCAGTCAGCTTGCAGCGCCCACGCCCTATCATAGCCGAGGTAGTGTAGCAGTGGCTCCCTGGGTTCCCCCGAGATCAACAGAGCAGGACGCGCTGGGGAACATTCAGAAACAGTTAGCCCTCCTGGTTAAAGCACAGAGCAAGGCCACCTCGGTGGCAGATATGAATCCCCCAGCGGTAGCAGGCCCGTCGGCACCCATAGGAGGTAAGACGGGGGCGAGTCAACCAAACCTCTGGAGTGTGTTGGGGGCCCGGGTGTAGTGCAAGGCAATGTGTTGTCTCAGCCTGGGGCTTTAGCTACCCACGTACCCAGCGACATGAAGGAGAAAATCTGGAAGGGCGAATATGTTGATATTTTCGCGCTAATACGACCTAAAAGGCGGGATGTGGAATATAAAGAGAGAGAAGGAAAGGAGGGGTCTTCCCGAGATAGGAAGCCAAGGGTTGAAGAGTCTTTTACCAATTGGCTGTGTGGATTTCAGGTGTTTACAACAGTTATGTTGGAGAGGAAGCCGGAGTTGGCAATTTCACTGGTATTTTATACAAATAAGATCCTGACGGCTTACGCCTCCCTGGGCGGGACAGCCTGGTTAGATTACGATAGGGACTTCAGGTGGGCGAAGGCAGCTAACCCGAGTATAGGGTGGGATCAAGTGGAAGTGAATGTGTGGTTGGAGAGTGTCAACAACAGAGAGCATCACTCCAAGCAGCCTTTTCGGACATCTCAGGGAGGCCCAGGGGAGAAAAAGGGAACATGCTGGGCGTTCAACAAAAAGATGTGCACCAGGCACACTGGGCAGTGTAGATTTAGGCATTCCTGTTCCTTCTGTGGCCATCCCTCCCATCCAGAGTTTAAATGTGTTAAGAAATCAAAAGAACGGGGTGGGGCTGGAGGCAAGGATATCAAACCCCAGCAGCCTTAAGCTGCCCACACCCGTAGACATTGGGAGACTGGTTTTTTGGCTTAACCAGTATCCGGACAGGACAGCAGCCAAAGTTCTTTTTGTGGGTTTATCAGAAGGTTTCCGCATCCCGGCGCAGGGCGTGGCTCCAGTTAGGCAATGCAACAATTTGCTTTCAGCGCGCAGGCACCCCACTGTAGTGGCGCAGAAAGTAGAAAAGGAGCTTGCCTTGGGCCGGGTGGCTGGCCCCTTCCCTTCCCCTCCTTTGGAGGGGTTTGCTTGTTCCCTTCTGGGAGTAGTGCTAAAAAAGGAGCAGGGACAGTTTAGGATGATTCACAACCTTTCAGCCCCCCGGGGGGTGTCAGTAAATGATGCCATCGACCCTGCCCTGTGTTCGGCGACATACTCTTCCTTCGATTCAGCATTGCAGAAGGTGAGGGGCCTGGGGCCATCCTGGCCAAGACGAATCAGCTTTCCGCCTGTTACCTGTGCACCCAGGGGATTACCATCTATTGGGATTTCAGCTAAATCACCAATTCTATTATGACACGTGTATGCCTATGGGGTGTGCTGTTTCCTGTAAGTATTTTGAGACCATCAGCACCATGCTGCAGTGGGTTTTTACATTCAGAACCGGTTATGAGGAGGTGGTACACTACCTGGATGACTTCATGGTAATGGGCCCGGCCGCCTCTGAGGCCTGCGCCGAGGCCCTGGAGAAGCTGGTGGCCTTGTTCCAAGAGTTTGGTGTGCCCTTGGCACCGGGAAAAACAGTTGGCCCTGACACATGCATGACCTTCCTGGGCATAGAGATTGATACAGTGGCAGGAGAATGCAGGCTCCCCCTGGACAAAGTACAGGCCTTCTCCCGGGCCATCAAGGCAGCGCTAGTAGGACCCAAGGTGACCTTACACCAGTTACAGGTGCTGGTGGGTCAGCTCAACTTTGCGCTGAGAATTATCCCCATGGGGCGCCCTTTCTCCAGGTCAATCGCCAGGGCCATGGGCGGGTTGTCCCACAAGCACCATCGAGTGCGCCTCAGGGCGGAAGTGAAAGAGGATCTCAGGGTATGGAGCGAATTTTTGAAGGACTTTAATGGTAGGGTGGTGTGGCCCGCGCCACAGATGTCTAGTGCAGAACTGGGTTTGTTTACTGACTCTGCAGGCAGCAGTGGATTTGGGGCCATACTGGGGCCTTCTTGGTGCGGGGCGCAGTGGCCATCAGAGTGGCATGAGATTGGTTTGACAAAAAACATAGCCTTCCTGGAACTTTTTCCAATTGTGGTAGTGGTGGCAATATGGGCTGACCGATTTAGGAACAGGTCTGTGGTTTTTTGGTCAGACAACATGGCAGTGGTAGAAGCCATCAACAGACAGGGCGCCTCGTGCAAGCACGTTCTGAGACTGTTAAAGCACCTGGTCTTGGAATGTTTGAGATTGAACTTGAATTTTAAGGCTGCTCACATACCTGGGGTTGATAATCACGCTGCTGACGCTCTGTCTCGTTCCAAGTTGCAGGACTTCCGGAGATGTCACCCGCAAGCGGTTGAGCGAATGACAGTGTTCCCTTCATCTCTGTGGTCGATTGGAGCCCCGCGTTAGCGGGGCTGGTAGGTGCCTCACTGAGCGACAGCACTAGAAAAACTTATCAACAACATTTTAATTCCTACAGGTTGTTTGTACTGCGAGCAGGCATACCAGATTTGTTCTCTCATGAAGCGATATATGCTTCCCTTCAGCTCTTAAGGGATCAGGGCAGGGCGGTCTCTTATGCGAGGGCACATGTTTCAGCCGTAGGTTTCTTCGCTAGACTAGCAGGGCAAAGGGACCCTAGTGCCTCCTTTGTAGTAAAAAAGGCCCTGGCAGGCTGGGTCAGATTGGAGGGACCGAGGCGGGACTACCGGAGGCCACTGGGTGTAGCAACCTTATCTAACATTGTAGTAGCCCTGCCCAGAGTCTGTAGTTCCCACTTTGAATGTGCGCTATTTGGGGCGGCCTTCTCTTTGGCCTTTTACTGGGCCTTCAGACTGAGCGAACTGGTGGGGTCCTCTAGGTCTGACCAGGGGGGGGGGCTTGCAGTTCCGGGACACCTCTTTTTCCCCAGGGGGGCCTGGAAGTGATCCTCAGGAGGTCCAAAACTGACCAGGGGGGGAAAGGGTCTACCATCCAGTTGAACGCCGCCCCGGGAGCTATAGCTTGTCCTGTGGCCCAGTTGAGGGCATACTTAGCGTTGCGCCCTACTCTTGGGGGGTCAGCCTTGTTTATACATGAACAGGGCCATTGTCTGTCCCAATATCAATTTAGGGCTGTCCTGGGTCTGGCTTTAGGAGAGTTAGGTCTACAAGGGGCAGGGTACTCTTCTCACTAATTCAGGATTGGGGCTGCCACCCTGGCGGCAGGGGCAGGCTTGCCCACGGGCACCGTGAAAAGGGTAGGGCGCTGGTCGTCTCATTGTTTCAGAAGGTACATCAGACCGGATTTGTTGTGACTGACGGTGTTTATGTTGTTAAAGCTGGTTGTTAACTTTTTCATTTCCATCCTATCCAGTAAGATGCCCGCGAAGGTGGTGTGGGTATTTGGGCACTCGTTCGTGCGGTGCGCCACGGTGCGGTTGCAGCAGAGGCGAGTTGTGAAGCCGGCAGGCTTAGCAGGGACGGAATTCCTGTGGAGGGGCGTTGGGGGCTTGCGAATCCAGCACCTACGACGGCTCGTGGAGGAGCTGAGGGAGCAGGAAGGGCCGAAGACCCCAGATTTGGTAATCATCCACCTAGGAGGAAACGACATGGTCGACCGGGGACCCCTGGCGGTCAAGGAGGCACTACTAACCGAGTTCGCATGGCTAGGGCGGATCTTTTCTTTGGCAAAAATTGCATGGTCTTACATTATCCCATGCAGGACCTGGGGCCCCGGAGTGTGGGCCAGATAACTGAACGTTTCAGTTAGGAGACTCAACGGGGAGTTAGCCAAGTTGTGCTCAGTGAAGGGCCGCTTGTGTTTGATTCCACACAGGATGATTTCTGGAGAAGCAATGTACCACCAGGATGGCGTACATCTGTCGGACTTGGGCACGGATGCCTGGATCAATGGATTGTGGTCTTTTGTACTGAACGCAGGTGGGGAGGGTGACAGACCTAAGGCCCTGGGTCACCCTTGTGGCGGTAAAGAGACCTGCGAACACTGACATTTATTCACACGATGGATGGGAGTCCGCCCTGCGTACTCCCTAGGCCAGCACTGAGGGGGGGGAGATGGTAAGCGCTCCGCTTGGAGAAAGGTGACCACCGGCTGGGGAGGCTAGGGTGACAGGTTTGAGCCTCCTGGGTTCCTGGGCAACCTGGTGGTCGGGGGTGGGCCCCTGATTGGCAGACAAGGAACAGAGGTGGGGCCCACCCCTCTAGGGCGCAGGTGGGTTGCACCTTGCGCAGGATGCCCCCCCCCCTTAGTGCTGGGGGGTTGGAAAATTGGAATGTCAATTATTAAAAGTGTTTATGTTTATAGTTATGCAATTTAACTCCCTTGTCATGTTTATGTGGTTTGATGATTAAACATGGCCGTTTTTAACCCACGCAAATCTCTGTCTTGATATGCATGTGGGTTCAGAATGGTTGGGCAGGGGCGGGGACATACTGGGGGGTCCGGGTCCTATACCCAGCGCGACAGTGAAGGCGTGCGCTCCTAGGACCCGGCCCCCCGGTTCCCGCCCCCTCCCTCATCAGTCATTGGGCGGGCGGATCGCCGCGAGGCTCCGGCTGCCCGAGTCCTTCCGGGTCACGGCGTGACGCACTTCCGGTGGGGGCGAGGAGGCGGAGACTTGGGCCTATTTAGGGGCCCAGGTCAGTGACCTCGGTCTCTTTGTCCCCCCTTCTCCCCATCGGACTGCTGCGCTCGCCTGGGCCGACGCCTCCCCCCGTTATCCATAGCTTAAAGTTTAAACTCCACCAACCCGTCCCTGTGTTTAGTGGTTTGAGGGTGGAGTTGCGGTAAAGAGACCTGCGAACACTGACATTTACTCACACGATGGATGGGAGTCCGCCCTGCGTACTCCCTAGGCCAGCACTGAGGGGGGGAGACGGTAAGCTCTCCGCTTGGAGAAAGGTGACCACCGCCAGGGGAGGCTAGGGTGACAGGTTCGAGCCTCCTGGGTTCCTGGGCAGCCTGGTGGTCGGGGGTGGGCCCCGGATTGGCAGACAAGGAACAGAGGTGGGGCCCACCCCTCTAGGGCGCAGGTGGGTTGCACCTTGCGCAGGATGCCCGGCCCCCCCCTTAGTGCTGGGGGGTTGTAAAATTGGAATGTCAATTATTAAAAGTGTTTATGTTTATAGTTATGCAATTTAACTTCCTTGTCATGTTTATGTGGTTTGATGATTAAACATGGCCGTTTTTAACCCACGCAAATCTCTGTCTTGATATGCATGTGGGTTCAGAGTGGTTGGGCAGGGGCGGGGACATACTGGGGGGTCCGGGCCCTATGTAACGTTACAAAAATCAGTTATTATTTACCTCGGAGCAAGATTTACACTGGAAATAAAGGAACAATGCTGACTTGCTTACCGAAGTAGGGTGGCGTGAAGATCAATAGGCAGCTGACCTGCAGTGGCATAATGATTTATATATATTATTTAAAAAAATTAAAATGTGTACATTGCCCCTTCCCAGTCAGTCCTGAGTCCTTTTCCAAGAAGTGGGAAGTGCCAGGAAAATCTCCACGAGCAAAAGGGTGTTTCTACAGTGGATCGCATGAAGCTGACAATGTGATTCCTTGGGTACCTCCTTGAGTTGGGTGATAAAAACATTATTTCTCCTAAGCATTGGCAGGTGGTGAGAACCAGTCTTGAAGCATCTGTTGATGATAGTGGCAGTGGACGAACATCAAAGGTGGTGGTAACCCATTCACAAAGGGAAGGGAAAGGAGTTTTAGCACTGCATTGCATGCCCATGGGCTGAGTGTAATATTTGTTTTCAAGCTTATTCAGAATTTTTGGATATCCTGCTCAAATCATGGGGAACAGATGTATTTCATTCCGAAATGTAGCCACTGGACAAGCAGAAATCTTATGCCAAATCATTTGCGTCTGGGTGAGTTGGATGACCACTAACTTTAAGGAATCTAACCTCTAGTGTCTGGAAGTCTGACAGATTGGGATAACCTGGACACACACCATAGGTTTGATTGTGCATTGCCTTGTGGACTATGTAGAGACTTATACAAGTCTTACAAAATAACTGTGTCCAAAGATATGATGTCAGTTTCTATCACCATACTATCCTCCTTATCCCCATCACACATACCCTCTCACACATGTAGCGCCTTATTTAGTATATGGATAAGCAACATGTCTGCCAGAAAAAGGTGTATATCCTGTCTGCACTATTTAGAGAGCCAGAGGCCTCTGTATTTAATATATGGCAAACAGAACACCCAGCCCGCTTGGGTTATCATTGTCATGCTGTCAGCTGTACTAAGCACTTAAATGGTTGCAAGTGCTTTTTCTTATTTACAAATCTCATTTTAAGAGGCGTAGAAGTTTTTCAACTCTAATATGGGATTCTGAATAGATACCAATTCCGTATCTGGTGTTCCTACGAAATACTGAGTCAGTGTTTAATGTATCAATGTTTTGCAACCAAAATCTGGTCATCAAACATTGTTTTTTTTACTGGCACCTCCAAAGATATTGAAACCTATTGGTAAAAGGGAAGGGTTCTCCACGGAACCTGTTCCCTTTATGAATATAAAAAAAAGTTTGTTTAAGAGGAGGCAGCGGTCCAAAGGACCAAAGGACCACTGCTTCAGACCTATTAGTACATAGATTGGTTCTTAAGATTCTTTACTGGTAGGAAAGTACTGATCGCAAATTGAGACCAGTGTATAGCACATATGGCCTCAAGCTATCGTATCATTTGTGTACTGTTCTATTTGGCATTAATGGTGGGCATTAATCTTTGTTATAGGAATAGTATAATTATGCAATTTGTTGTGGTGCACATGCTTGGTTAATATTTAGTGTACATTTATTTTTGCCCGGGCTGCTACGGTACTGAAGTTTTGAAATATTTAGCCATGCAATATTTATTTTTGGTTCATGCATAGTCATGCATGCTGGGTATTTTGACATCTGGTTTATAAACATCCTTCAGATTGTGGATTGTCTAAAAATGAAGCTTAGCTGCAGAGTTTTTATTATTGCAGCTGTAAGGGTTAGATTGTCATTTGGTATAAAAGAGGGTTCTATGTCTTCTTCAATTAGGAGTGAAGTGGAATAGTGATTGTGGCATGTCTGTTGCCAATGTATTCAGATGTGGAACAGACAGGGCTTTACCATCGTATGCAATTCCAGGTGGTTATTGTTGTCTCATAAACTTGCTGGAGTTAGTTCCATAACTTAGCAACTTGGAATGAGAAATATGTGCCACAGATGCTATTCTTGTGATGTGGAATGATTAGTTGGGAAATACTTTGAAGCTCAGTGTCCTTTCTGGGAGTTGTGTCCGTTCTTGAGCTTCCTCTGCAAGGAAATTGAACCCTTGCATTTTATTACTTTATTTGTGATGTAGAGTATTTTGGAAGTATATCACCTGGCAATGGGGAGGCAGTTATGGGCTTTCATTACAGGAGAGATGTGATGGAATTTTACATGCAGAAGTTGTCTTGCCACAGTATTTTGAATTCTTTGGATGCATTTAGTACCTGAAATTGCTACTCTATGGTATAAACCATTGCCGTAAAGCAGCCATGATAAGACAAGAGAATTGGTTGTCTGGATTTTGTGGGGGAAACCCACACGTGGGAAAATGTGTTGTAGTGTCTGCGTGGTGTTATATGTGGATCTGTTTGCTAAGTTAACAAGGGGGTCTATAGAGAGGGCCGAGTTTATGCTCAATCATAAGTTTCATACTTCGTTAGACAATGGAGATGCTCCTCGTTGTTAGGGCCAAGTTGTCTATGGATCATAGTTATGCAAATTTCTGCATGTTGAGTTCCATGTTTGATGCATTAACTTTTAAATGGCTTTCTCTAAAATCATCTAGTAGTCAACAGCTCTGAGGCATTCAGTTAGTATTGAAACTACAAGATTATTAGGATCTTCCAGTTTAAGGATAATCTGGGTATCACCTGTGTAGTTATAACATGTGAGATACAAATATTGGAGGAGTTCAGAGAGTTAGCTGGTGTACATGTGAAAAAGGAGTGGCAATAATTAAGCCTTGATGTAGATCTGAAGTAGAAGTACTCTGCTAATACTTGATCTGTCCATAAGACAGGCAGAGACCAATTTGAGTTTGTTTCTTCCAATGGCAATTTCTTTTATTCTATGTAATAGTGTTTCATGATGGACAGTGTCAAAAGCTGCTGACAGGTCAAGGAGTAGTAGTGCTGCGACCCCGCTTTTGTCCAATACTGTTTTTAAACTATTCCACATGGAGATCAAGGCTGATTCAGTACTCCTTCCAAGATGGAAGCTCATTTGCTAGTCAGACAGGAGCATGTTCACCTCTAGGAAATTTGATATGTAATTGAAAGCTGCTCTTAGTTCATGAGGAATGGAGCATTTGAAATGGGTCTGTAGTTGTTAGGGTCAGTAGGTTCGTCAAACATATAGGGGTAGATTATCAAACATTTTGCACTGGGTTAGTGACACAAAAGTGATGCTAACCAGCCCAAAATATTTTTTTACCAATTTAATTTCCAGCCCAAACCTTGTTTTGCGCTGGAAAGAACCCTACAAGTAACTTTGCCTTACTTAGCGCCAAGGGGGGTTGCATGGGTGGTCCATTGGCATTGCCATGCAACCAGGCATGCCTTTTGATGCAAAATCCTACCTACAAACAATTGTAGACAGGGTTTAGCACCAAAAAGTAATGCCATCTGCAAGGAGGCATTAAGAGGAGAAACGTTTTCATTTCTCTTTTCTTTTCCTACTTTGCATTCGTGCTGCACTGTGCAGCACACATACAAAGTAGGAAAAGTGTTTGAACTTGTCTAGTCATAGTATTTTGTACAGGAAGGGTATCCTTCATATACAAGTATTTTGTACAGGAAGGGTATCCTTCTAGTATAAAACCTATGTTAGACTCAGGTAGGCACTTTAGCGCTGTGGCGCTAAGATGTGTGCCTGGCACATGGCAGCTGGAATCAGCGCCAGCGCTAGGGAGAGGGGCGGAGAGAGCCACATCTCTGTGGATATGGTGCTCTCCTGCTCCCTCCTTGTCACGCAACGCAGCGCAGCATTTTTGGCTGCGGCTCTGCTTTGCGTGACTTCTTTGAAAAAATGCCCCATAATGTCTTGAGTTCTGCTGGAAATATGCCTGAGGGTAACAAGGTACTGATTATACGAATTGCGAATGAAGTTGATAGCAATATTTTTTGAATGTTTGAGTGGGGCATGAATTTGACGGCAAGTTAACTGGGACCGCTGGAATGTATCAGGTTGCATAGTTCCAGAAGGGTCAATTGCAGTAGCGGCTGGTGTAGTGTGAAAATACAGGGAAGTGGTAGCACGGGGGGGCAGCGCGATGGGGCTGAAACAATAAAACAAAACTTACCTGCTGGTCTTCTCCTCTGTGCACAGGCTGGAGCTCACAGCGTTATCTGCAGCCAATCCAGTCCAGAGGCTGCTCTCACCACGCGCGTGGTGTAGGGATTGGGCGGAACTGGCTTGTTTTGCGCTCCATCGGGAGCCTGTGCATGCTGATCTCTTCATCAAGCAACATAGCTGGGTTGGAGAGAAGTCAGTGCGCATGGCGGTTTGGCCGTCCTAAGAGGCCAGCCAAACCATCATGCGCACTGACAGCAGCGCCCATCACTCCTCCTCCCGCTGCTGCAGTGTTGAGGCCCCGCGCCCAAGACTCAGCCACAAGACGAAAAATTAAATGATCTCCATCAAGATCATTTTATTTTTCATTTGCCTCTGCTGGCAGAGGGGCGACGCTTCTCCGCCATAGTGGAGGAGCCGCCCCTGGAATTGTTGGAAGGAGATTAGAGAGGTGAACTTTTCTCTTTGGAGTAATTCCTTTATCCTGCTATTCAGGGGGGAAGCTATTTGTTTTATTTACTAGGTATGTAGATATCTACATATTGGGTGGAGCTCTTTGATTTGACCCATTTTTGTGGTAGAATGTACATTTGTGTTTTTATATTTTTTAGCTCATCATTCATCCATTGTGTTTTATTTTTCCTTTTTTGTTTGCTAGATATTTTCAAGAGGATTATACAATTCTTCCACCATATTAATCCCAGCTAGGTGAATGCTTGCTGCACAGTGAGATTAAATCTTCCAAGGCCAGTTTGTTCCATTGTCTATAGGTTGCCAGATGCAAATAAAGGACTGTTTGAATAGGAGTTGGGAGCAGCGGTGTCAAGACGTATATCCATTATGTGAGAGGCCGAGGTGAATCCTTATGAGGGAGGGCACAAATTTACAAGTTCGTAATGGTGATTTTTATAAAAATATAAAGTAGACAAATTGGCAAAGAACCTAATAGCCAAGGATTGGCGATGAACTGAACCTAATGACCAACTGAAACAGCAGGTGGTATGTAAGGGATCAGAGAAAAACAATCAAGCCAATAAACGTAGTGACAAAGCCCCTGTACAAAATGGCCGATCCATAGGTTGATTCAGAAGAGTAGACATACAATTTTCCTCACAGAAGTGTTAGATTGCACTTAGAATAGTCCTACCTTCCTTTTAATGCCAGTGTAAATTGTACAAAGTAATCTTTTATTTAAAATGTCAGACTGTGCCGATACTTCTATGACTCTTCCGTATGAGCTGGGAATGGTCGCCATCTTGGATCTGAGGTTTTACGAAAACAAATGGACTCACCAGAGTAAGACCCCCGGCCACGACTGACCTCCAGTCGCCACAGTCGACCAGACCGGAGCCAGGCTCTCCTTGCCGATGCTCCTGGGTGCTGGTCACAAGAAGAGAACCGGAGCTCTGGTGAATACAAAGGGGAGAGATGGGAGGTCCGGACAGGACCCCCAGCAGCCAGACCAACGAGAACCCCAGACCGTGTAGCCGGACCCCAACGGGCCCCTCGGTAGAATGGGGGGTGGACAGGGCATTGACGAGGCCCGTTGTCTGGTGCAAAGGCAGCGGGCTCCCTGCACTGAGGATCTGACATTACCCTTGCATAGGAAGTACAAACTACTGTGCCACGTCCAATGAATACAGGACAATGTCCCGAGAATACAAGCCATTTTCAGGCTTCTTGTGATGTAATGTGAGTCTCTATCTGTTCTATCACTATCAGGCCGTGTGCGGGGGGGATAAGGGGGGTACACAGAGCAGGCAGGAACTACTGAGCCCGAACCTTGGTTGTTGAGGTAATTTGCCACTGGCCAGGTGGATCGACCCCCTCCTGGCCTTCATGTACTTGCCCATGATCATGGACAAGTTGAGGCACTGTTTATTTGTTCCCATCCCCCGTCTGAAGCCATATTGGGTATTTGTTATAAGCCCAGAGGCATTGGCCCATGACTCCAAACGTGCAAGGATTACCCTCCCCATTACCTTGCATGTGGCGTCAATTAAAAAGATCGGCCTATAGCATGTGGGGTCATTCCTGTTACCTTTTTCAAAAATCGGGACTACCACTGCACTACTCCATGATAATGGGAGACAGCCTACTATAACCACTTTAAAAACATTTAGCATCAGGGGCCCCATAATTGAGGATTTCTTTTGAATAAATCCAAGGGCACCCCATCTGGTCCTGGGGCTTTCGCAGAAATGCCCTTTGCTAGGGCGTCCTCAACCTCATTTAAGCTCAGGGATGAACTATGTTAACAAGCCGTTCGTAAATTAATGGATATTTTATTCCTTTGCTCTTGTGAAGAGACACCTTTTGGGTTAAATATACTCAGAAAGTGAGACTCCCAGGCTTCCCCCATTATAGTAGAATCCATACTCTTAGTGTCGTTGGAGAAAAGAGGGCGATTTATGACCTTCCAGAAACACTTGGAATCCTTGAGAGTGCTAGCTATCCCAAGGTTTTCTTAGGCCTGTCTTCTCAGCTCATCCTTTCTATGATTAATAGTACTTTTATAGAACTGTCTAACAGTGATGATCAGAGCCCTATGTTGTTCTCATATTCTATCTTTGGCCATGATAAATCAGGGGTATCGAAAATGGATCACACTGGTCTCAGACTCATTCACATACAGATTCCTACTAATAAATATGTGTTACATGTATACCACACAAATGCACAGCATTTACAGGGAAATTAGCCCAAGGCTCTGGTTCTTCATATAAGAGCAGAACTTTACATGAGAGAGGCCAGTAGGTCACATTCACAATGACACAGATAGAAAGTTCTGATTAATTATATGACTTAGGGACACGCCTAGGCCTCTTTGCACATGAAAGATTAGCATGATACAAGGGCCAAGAATTATAGACAGGATACCGGGTACACACACAAAAGGGCACTCAGGGCAAGGATATGTGCCTGTATACCATGAAGGCTGCATTCCAAGCCTAAAAATCACCATTTGCAGGACAGGAGTATTCAGTCTTTACATTCTGTCTCCGGGGCCTCAAGCTACTTCTCACCATACATTCGGCTATGTCTGTTCTCGAGGTAAACCCTGTCGGCCATTGACACACAGTGGGGGTAGCGCTGGTAGATTCAAAGGTTTGTTGTAAGAGCTTCATGTATGCTGGCCTACCTAAGTGCCTTCTTAATGAGCTTATGAGCTTCAGTAAGATTTAGGTACAGCCACTTAACTGATGAAGCAGGCCAATAGGTCTGGCCTTGGTATGTGTGCAATTTGTATTATTTCTTTTTGCAAACATATTCAATAGAAATGTAAAGTTTAAAAGTAAATAAAATAGTACATTAAAAAAAAGAAATGAGAGGAGAGATTGGATGACCGGCCCCTGGTAATGAAGTGTACTACTCCTTAGGCAAATGTGCACAGGTGATCAGGCAAAAATGCCGACACACAGAGTGCAAGAGAGGCAATGGCTGAAGGGCTGACCCATTGCTCTATTCCGCAAGCAGTGGTGGGTGGAAGCAAAAGGTTAATTACCTTTTAACAGACCAATATATGAAGAGGGCTAGCTAAATCATGTTCTTAAATACATTAGGATGTCGAGACAGCGCGAGCGGTCTCTAGGCCAGACCTAAACATGGGCCATGTGTTGACCTCCAGATACTCCCTGCATTGGTTACTGACAGCTGGAGTAAAAGTTGAAATCCTATACCTTGTTTGCAAGGCTTCCTATGACAACATACACCTTTATCTTGCTCATAACGTTATTCCATAGCTTTCCTCAGGCAGATTTGCTTGGGAAAGGGAAAGACTTTAATGTCTTGAGATCTGAACGCTGAAATACTCTACAGAGGAGGCGACACATTGAGCAAACCATCTCAAATTTAGGAAGCTCCTTAACCCCTTTTAAAAAATGTGTGTGGATGTGCTGGTCACACAAGGAGGGGACTGCCACAAGATGGGTACGTCCATAGTGTCCTTACAAATGATCGCACTCCCTCATATTAAAGAGGCTCAAATGCACCGTGACTTACGGGTATGATCTGAAGAGTGGACATGGACTAGGCCTGATTGTTTAGGGATGACGTCTCACTTGGGGTTAAGGCACCTATGTGTGGTGTTCTCTCATAACTGCTGTCACAGTACTACTAAAAAGTGATGAAAAGCTGCTATGAGGTTGTAAGTACCAGATCTGTACATTCATACAGTGATAAAGTAAGGGGCATCCTGCTGGGTCCCAGTGCTGGCAGCTATTTCTGGGCTGGATTAGGGATCCGGCCGACACAAGAACACATGCTGAATTTGTCCTGGTGTCATTTTCCGAAACTGGGACATAATTCTGTAGTGCCCCCATGTTGTCTGCCCTCTGTTCGGAGCAGAAACCTGCATGGGTAAAGGAGTTTTTCTTATTTTCACTTGCAAAGCAAAGGCCTGATGTAAAGGGCCATCAGCCCTTCTTTTGTTGAAGTGTCGTACTGCTGGGGACTATCTGGAGCCTATTACATAGATGCCACTGCAATGGAAGGTAACAAAGGCACAGAGCTTATCACCTCACAAGTACTTTAGAGAAACAATGGAATGGAGGAATATTTTCTACTTTGTCCAATCAACTATGTAAGAGATGTGCATGCACTGTAAAAATGCAAGATTATGTGTGTGTGAGTCATTACACATATAATGTTTTAAATGTCACTTAATAATGTATTTTTGATAAATCGTTTACAGCACTAATCATCCCATTGTAGGGTGCCCAAGCACTTTACATCACACGCAGAGAGGCAATAAATCATACAATTGTGTAAATCAATGCACAGGAAATATTGCATAAAGCAATATGGATTATAAGAGCTAGGAACCACTTACTATCCCTACTTGTCGTGATTATATGTTTAGAGTGAATGGTCGGGAGAAACAGAAAGTCAGGCTATAAAACATAATGCAGTGGTTGTGGTTGTCTGTACTAAAAAGACTTTCTTACTTCCCAAACTAACCCTTCTTTGCAATCTTAGAATAACAACAGGTTGAGAAAAAAACCCAATAAGGATGTAAACCCATGTCTTACAGTTTGTGTGCAGCTTATTGATGCTTGTAAATAGAAAAAACAAGCTCTATTAAAAGGACTGCAACTAATGAACTGGAAGTAACAAAATGATCTCAGAGTCAAAAGCAGTCGCCATCCTACCAATTTACTTAAATACAAACCTGTGATCAGCATGTTACACGATGTGCTTTGCAGCAGGCATATTAACCCTTTATGCAACTTTAAGAGTTAAAATTGTGGCCGGACAAAACACAGAACTCTCCCAGTACTGTGTTAACCACTAGAGGTATCTTACCACTATTATAATTTCCTCAAAAGTGATGGGCACAAAAAGATCTCTGCAGCATGCAAGTTATTTTAAAATGCAGCTTCTTTGTGGCTAATTAA
This sequence comes from Lissotriton helveticus, assembly GCF_964261635.1. NCBI lineage: Eukaryota > Metazoa > Chordata > Amphibia > Caudata > Salamandridae > Lissotriton > Lissotriton helveticus. The sequence goes on from NC_136068.1 coordinate 1,168,445,231, forward strand.
GTAAACTAGCACTGATTTACTGTGACATATGCCCTTTGCTTACTGCTAATTGTTGATGATGACTGTCAGACTCAGCTTTTCAAGCTCTGCTTCGTGTGACTTCATCGTTTATCCTCTGCAGCGGCGGCTCCTCTGTAATGGCTGAGGAGCATCGCCCATCCATTAAAAGCCAGCAGATAAAAAATAAAATGATAAAACAATTTATTATCATTTTGATTTGCCCTGGCTAAACCGAATCTGCTGAGTGGTACGAGTGTAGGGCGGAGCGTGGCCATCCTCTAGGGATAGCAGCAGGGAGAAGTGGTAGGTGCACTGAAAGTGTATATGTTGGTTTGGTCGGCCATCTTAGGACGGCCAAACCGACATGCACACTTACATTTCTCCAACCCAGCTGTGTTGCATGGCAGGATGGAGAAGAGGCCCGACTCCCTGTGCCTGAGCGAGCATCAAACCAGCCTGTTTAGACCAATCCTGGTGCTTCTCTCATGCTGGGTAATACCATGAGAGAAGCGTGGGAATTGGGTGTGGAGTCTGGGAGCTGCGAGCACATGTGAAAGAAGCTGGATCCTGGCAGCATCAGGTAAGTCCTTTTTAAAAATATTTTTCACCCCTTGCCCTTTCCACGCTGCCTCACCACTTAGTATTGGAAGCAGCCACCACTGATCCTCTGCCACACTGTGACCCACAATTTAAGGATTCCTGTAGTAAAGTTTTCCAATTCCAACACTAAACAAGCATTCCCACCTCAATAGCGTTATACTATTTGGGGTGCTCTTGTAGAAATACAAGTCTGCCTGCTCCCTGAGATCACACGAGTTCTTCTTTTGAACACAGAGCTTTTCCCTAGGAGCCCAAAGCTCTCATTGGTAAATGTACAATGTGCCGGTTGCTCCGGAATGTAATTTAGAAGCTCTTTTCTGAAGTGTTGGATATGTGCACTTATTATTTATATATTGTGGAACTAGCTGCAGAGCAAGAGAGCAGTCTATAAAAGAACAGGTGTGAGACTATTCGAAACTTTGCAGGGCGGCTCCTCCGCAATGGCGGAGGAGTGTCGCCCCACTGGCTCAGAGCCAGCAGCAAAAAAATGAAAGGATATTTCAGTATCATTTTATTTTCAAGCAACTGACTCAGCCAGTGTGTGCAGTGAAGGGCGGGGCTGAGGCATGGGAGGTGGGCAGTAAGTGCTCATGTATGTTTGGCCAGCTGTATCAGGCTGACCAAACTCACATGCGCACTTAAGTTTCTCTAACCCGGCTGTATTGAACAGCCATGTTAGAGAAACCCCACAGACTGCCTGAGCAGAGTGTCTTTCTAGCCCACTCAGGCCAATACCTCAGTGAAGAGCAGTGTGGGAATTGCACAGGTGGTCTGTGACTAGTCTGCAGTGTCTGCTGGGACAGCAGGTCAGTTTAACTTTTTTTAATGGTTTATTATTAAGGCTCCCTGTTTTAAGTTTTTACTGATTTTTACAGATAGATACAGACAGAAACATTTATTTTTGTGTCTGTATTTATTTTTAAATGTGGATAAAAACGGAAATTGGGGTGATTTTTGAGTAATTCTAAACACAGTTTGCCATGACTGCCAGGCCAACAGATGTGTTGATTGATAGATAAAGGGGTTACAAAATAAAGGCATTTTAGTAAAGAGGCTTTAACAGCAGTAGATATGCCCAAGGTTGATACTGAAATTCACATATTTTTATATATTGCACTGATTTATCTTCTACGGGTGATCACAGCAATAAAACCTGGTAGACATTCAAGCATAAGTGCATATTTATCGGTTAAATAAATGTGGAAATATACTAATTTCAGATTCATTTTTCCATGAAACCCAAAATAAATATGGATAAATACAGATAAAATGAGCAAAAAATAAATATGGATAAATACAGATGGAAATGGCAAAAAAATAAATACCATAAAACCGGGAACCCTATTTATTATTATAATTCTTATGTCCCCCCCTCCTCCCCAGCCCCCTCCCGCGCTCTCTCTCCCCCCGCCCCTCCACTTTGTGTATATGGCGGCCACCACTGAAACTTTGTACATGAAATAGGGTTTTTAAGCATTTGAACATCCCATTCCTATTCTACTTTCCTAATTTGTAGGCAAAAGGAGATTAAGAGAGTCATTTAGATAATGGCAGGTGGTCCACTGGCCAGCTAGAATGTTAGAGGCTCTACTGCCGAAACTCCACCAAGGCCCTCTCCCATCCCCCAGAACACAATTTTAGTAACTCCCCATTCTTGCAGGGCATTTATGACATAAATGCTTTTACTGAATCAGCAGGAGCTCTTTTTTCAGAAAAGAGGAGTAGACCACCACGTCTAGGTAGCCCACTCTGCAAATATTTTTGTTTCACAGAAACCGGCTCTCAATACAAAGGGTTCTTTCCGTGAACAAAACACGAATGCCTGCGATGCGCAAATAGTCTTCTTTTTAGACGTCAGACATATTGTTTTCTCCTTGAACTTCGGGTATTTTGAATTCTATTTTCCATGCAATCACAGGCAGAAAAATCAACATTAGAAGGTCAGGCCTAAATAGGGAGGGCCATTTTAATGTTCGTAAACTAACAATCTTGTGGTGTGTGGGCCACTAGGTATAAGCTTCCTATGGAAGAGGTAGGTGAGGTGCCGCTGTTAGCTGGCAGTTCCCTCACAACTCAGTTCAGAGTGAGTCTCCCACTCTGCCTAATCCTAAACAACTCCTCAGGTGATTTATCCACAATCACATGCTTATTGGTCAAAAGTTGAAGCTGGGATAACAAACCAGGTTCCAAACTGGGCTACTAGACCAAATCTCCTGCCTAATTCATTAATCCACATTTCAACTCTACATCAATGGGTCACATTTCCTCCTTATACCACTATTCAACATTTCTCTAGTACACCAAGGTCCAACAACTCATCAGACTTTAGATTTGGTGACTCGGAGGTCCACTAAAGAGCCATCGAGACACTATTTCAAGATATTTTTCAAGAAAACCATACCAGCTTGTTTTGACCTCCACTATCTCTTCTTGACCCTCAAACACTGGTCCAAATTAAACAGGCTCAGAGGAATCAGCAACGCATGGTTAACAGAGCTATATGACTGAACACTTTTGTTATATCTATTGAATTCTGCTGTGCATCTTCCCTGCTTCTTCGGTCCTTGCTGCTCAGCCAGTATGGATGTGCTGTGTGGAATGTTGGAGTGGCTGGGATGCTTGGAATGTCTGGGTTGAGAGTGTCAGTTGGAGTATGGGCTGAGCAGCAAGGAGGCTGCTCCTGGTGGGGCTTATTATAGAGCTATGCTATTGACTAAACCAAGAGCTTATTATGAACATTATAATTAGGCTTTCCTGTTTTCAGTTTCTATTTTTGGCAAATTCTGGTGAGGGGGTTTCCAGTGTTTTCAAGTGATTTCAATACCTTTAAAAACAGTGGTTACACATTTTTGTGCCATTAAAAACTACAAAAACAGTGTTTTTCCAGGGTTTATGGAACGTTTTGCTTCTATTATTGCTTGCTTTCTGCACTGATAGCGCATGGTATATAGACAGTGTACGTATACTGTATATGTGGTCCAAATAGATTTTGGCAAATTAAACTTATTGCAGTACACCATACAATACTTCTTCAGTGAGTCTTTGGTCATGTGCGCTCACTCTTTCCTTCCCATGTAAACTTCTGAGAAAAGGCCCTCTCAACATTGGCACTTGATATGGGCAACGCCAAAACAGCCAGTACTCAATTTGGTAACTCTGGCCACTAACATAGCTTTCCATGCCAATACTGGTTCACTTTAAGATTGGGATACTTAGGGCAAGTTATGCAACATTTGCGCTGATCTGGGCATTTATGCCCTCAGAGTTATTGAAGTGGTCAAAGAAGAAGCAGCACTTTTAAAATTACGGAGGAAATTCCCCTTTACGGAAGGGATCTAGAACAGAGTACCACAGTGAGGTTTCATTGCCTTCAAATGCCATTGAAAGTGAAGGGATATTTCTATGCACCATTGCAAGCCATTTCTTATACATTGTAAAATAAAAGTTCCTGAATTGCTCTTCACCATTGCTTTGCTTACCAAGCGGCAAGAACTCTAACATGGAACATGTTGCAGTGCCAAAGCCACTAAAGGTGTCACCCAGCCTATTCTCAAGGAGATGTTCACATCCACACCAATTATGCTGGACACTTGGCAGGCAAGGGTGTTTTCAGACTCTAGTTCTTTTATTATGTCCACTGCAGCAGTTATGTTTTCCTGTAAAAATCTAAGAATGTCGTAGAGTGTACTTTTTTCAAATCACTATCAATATGTGACCAAAGATCCTCACATTTCTTGTCTTTGGCATCATCACTCAGCAAAAATTCTGTAAACGGTTGCCACATGGATAATATAGCATTCATAGCCCCTTGAACTGAGAACTATCAGCTAAGGGACATGGTTGGGATGACTCTTTCTTTGATGCAACACAAAGCACGAAATGATAAATATTTGCGTTTTAGTTCCTGTGCATAAGAAAACAGTGCACAAGAATGGACTAAAAAGTCAATAGCATGCCTCAATAACTCTGAAGATTATAAAGATGCTTTCAGCATACCATCTAACAAGTGGCAATGAACTCTTACAGGGAAGCACTTCAGCTCAGATATCAATTTTGACAGGTCATCACACAACTGTTTCATATACGTAGCTGAATTACTGCAAATACAAACAGTATCACTCCAATCTTTTTTGAACTTGGAAAGAACCTTTTTTGCAGTCTGAAAGACTGAAAGCATTCCAAGTGGCACTGCGTTCCATGTTTTCCATAAGTCTGGTGTCATGTTTAAACCACTATCCCAGATGCTTGGTGACAGCGCTATTTTCACATATACTTGTCACTATACTTTGCATTGAATGTTTTTTTTTTAAGCCTGAGATGTTGGCAATACGCCTACTATCAATACTGTCTCACTAGAAACTGGGGGCTGTTGTATTAACGGTTTTTACCCATTCTCTGTGGGTAAATGTGATGACACATATTAGGAAAGATTAGTATGAAACCAGACACTTTACCTATCAGTGAGAGAATCAAACACAGCCAAAGTATCAAATATGATTTTGATATTTCCTGATTCTCTACAGTTTATAAAATAATTAACAAGACCTAAAACATGCTTCTAAACCCTGCATCGTTAGACCAAAGACCACAAAACTGAAAAAAACAAAAGGAAGAAGAAACAATATTTTTGTGGCATCCCTAAATCAATCAATCAATCAATCAGAGTACTTGTAAAGCACGCTACTTACCCGTGAGGGTCTCAAGGCGCTGAGAGGTGGGGGGGGGGGCGGTTCTGCTACTGTTCGAAGAGCCAGGTCTTGAGGAGTCTTCTGAAGGCGAGTAGGTCGTGGGTCTTCCGTATGTGGGTAGGGAGGGTGTTCCAGGTCTTGTCGGGGAGGTAGGAGAAGGATCTGCCGCCGGAGGTCGTATGTTGAATGCGGGGGACTGCGGCGAGGGTGAGGCTGGCAGAGCGGAGCTGGTGGGTGGGGGTGTGGAAGCTGAGTCTGCTGTTCAGGTAGGCTGGTCCGGCGTTGTGGAGTGCTTTGTGTGCATGGGTGAGGAGCTTGAAGGTGATCCTCTTGTCGACGGGGAGCCAGTGTAGGTTTCTCCGGTGGGGGGTGATGTGGCTGCGGCGGGGGGCATTGACGATCAGTCAGGCGGAGGCGTTTTGGATGCGTTGTAGTTGTCGTAGGTGTTTGGCTGGGATTCCTGCGTAGAGTGCGTTGCCGTAGTCCACTCTGCTGCTGACGAGGGCATGTGTCACTGTTCTTCTTGTTTTGGTCGGGATCCACTTGTAGATCCTGCGGAGCATGCAGAGGGTGTTGTAGCAGGAGGAGGAGACGGCGTTGACCTGTTTGGACATGGAGAGGGAGGAGTCGAGGATGAATCCTAGGTTGCGTGCATGGTCGGTGGGTGTTGGTGCTGTGCCCATCGTGGTCGGCCACCAGTAGTCATCCCAGGCTGAGGCGCTGGGTCCTAGGTTGAGGACCTCCGTCTTGTCCGAGTTCAGCTTCAGGCAGCTGCTCCTCATCCAGTCGGCAACGGCCTTCATTCCCTCGTGGAGGTTGATTTTGGCGGTGTGTGGGTCCTTGGTGAGGGAGAGGATGAGCTGGGTGTCGTCGGCATAGGAGATGATGTTGAGGTCGTGATGGCGGGCCACTAGGCGGGCAACTCAAGCAGACTAAGGTTAGCCCAGACTTTCTTACTGCTAGCTAGTGTAACAAAGTTACATTGTATTGTCCCCTTCAGGGAGAAAGAATATGACTCTTTCACTCTCTTTTTCCTTTCTTTGAATGGCATTTAGATTGTGGTTGTGCAGGTGTTTTTCCAGTGTTTATAAGTTTTCACTGGTGAGGGCCATTTCTCTTACAGTGGGGTTTAATCAGTTACTATAGGTTTAAACCTAAAACCGGACAGACTAATTATAATCTGCACCTAAAATCAATAAATCCATCTATAATCTACACATCGGCTACTGGACCTCTCATTCTAACATAACATATTTTGGTGACGATTTTAAGGAAGGAACTACGCATGTAAGGGATTTTAAAGAAGTTAACTTACAGAGAAACTAAGACTACAAGGAAAAGCTTCAAGAGAACTGTTCTGAAATTAAGAAGTTTCAAGGTACTGGACCGTGCAGAAATCTACAATGCCCTGGAGATCGCCCCACAGTGTTATTCTACATCTAACAGCCTTCACTCCAGGGTATTGATACAGGCGTTCACATGGTTGACTCTGTTGGCAGCTACGCTAGCAGTTCGTGCACAAGTTTTGTTGTCAGCTGCCTATGCGGAGTTGCTGGCAGTCCAGTGCTTAATGGTGGAAGAGGAAAAAACAAAAGGAGGTCCCCTTAATATCCAACACAGGACAGCGGGAAGGTACAGTAAAGTGACAATGTCTCTAGCACAAAGTAAATACACAGGACCTTACGGTTGGGTGATGTTATGTCAACTGTTCTCTTTGAACCATTGTTTTCTGGATATTATTTTAACATGATTGTGTTTTTATGATTCTGATTTGTGTATTCAATTGTATTGCATATAATAAATGATGTCTTTTTATAACTGATTCCGGTTTTTTAAATATCTTTTGAATTTGTTTTCTATATTTCTGACACTGTGGCATTGTGTTTCAATTTTGAGCTCTGACAACCATAACATCACCCAACCGTAAGGTCCTGTGTATTTACTTTGTGCTAGGGACATTATCACTTTACTAATGGTGGAAGAGCTGCAGTGGTATCAACTTTATTACTAAAATCAGGAACCGGCTAAGGGACAACCCATGTTTTAAACTATTCTTCCACTGTTCCAGATTGGGGAGTTGCGCTGGTGGAAATTGTCAGGCTTGATCTGTGACCCATTTTTCTGTGATGAGATGCGGCATTGATATGGGACGAGCAGTTGTGCTGTTCTGCGGCACTTGAATGGGTCGTGAGACGGGGTTGTAGGTGGCTTGCGCACCCCGTATCCTGCCCTTTGGGTTGCTTAAGATGCATGAAGTTGCTGTGGAGGGTTCGGCGGCGTCTTCATTGTTTCCAGGAGCGCAGCATATTTTGTAGCATGTATGTGCCGTAGCTACCCGGGAAGTATTTTTTCTATGTGCTGCCATCTTGTTGTTCTTCCTATTCTTCTTCCCCAATGCCGTGGCCAGAGGGCGGGAGGGGAGTCCAACACTATTCAGAGAAGTCATTGTGGGAGCACTTCTTAAATTCAATGACGGTCACAAGATCTTTATCATTTTTAGCTTACAGGTGGACAACATCGTCTTCTATTTTGACTGGATGTAATTGGCAGTTTGGGTGAGAGGCTCATCTCCTTAAAGCAATGTGTCAAGGTGTCTTTTATCTTAATGGAAATATTTTACTTCTGGGATACACTGCTGCTACTACGGGAGAGGTTACGTTCACCATCTTGGTGTAGCCGGTATCGAGTTTGGACGAGGAATTCAGTTTGACACTGTCGTAGGGTATTCAGATTTTTCTCAGTGATCCCTGATCTGCTTGATGGTATACAGTGAATCATCCCAAGCTACTTTGGAGTTGAGAGATATTTCGGATGAGGAGAAGCTCACTGGAGTGAAGCACTGGCCTCCAGTGTGAGACTGAATGTTGTAGTGATGATTTAATTTGAAATGTTCAATGCTGTATAGTTGGGTTATGCCGTTTATTGCTTAATTTTTCTCTTAATTTTTCTTTAATTTTTGTGCTTTGATTATTTGTCCATGTTGTCATCAAGGGATGTTGTACTTGATAACTTGTCTGTTATTGTTGGTACGCTAGTTTCCTGTGTGTGGGAATTATTACTGTGATTCTGCTATGCTAAAGGGTTTCCTGTGACAGTGTGAATTTCTACTTGTGCGCAAGTTGTGCTGCATGGAATCATCACCTTTATTATTGTCATGTTGGTTTGATTTTTGGTATGCACGTTTCGCTGTGTGCTGGAGTTTTTACTGTGCTAATGCTATATTATAAGGCTTCCTGTGGCAATGTGAATTCCTACCTGTGCTCAAGTTTTTGTGCGTGGAATCATCACCTTTATTATTGTCATTTTGGTTTGATTTTTTCTGTTATTGGTATGCAAGTTTTTCCTATGTAAGGGAATTTTTACTTTCTTTTTGCTATATTATGGCTTCCTGTGACAGTGTGTATTCCTTCCTGTGTGCAAGTTTCTGGCATGTGGAATTGTACTTGCATTGCTGCCATGTAATTTATTGCTTTTACACTAGATGCCCTAGTTTGAGGGATGACATGTTTTTACACTAGATGCCCTGGATTGAGGGATGATGTGTGGGGTGTATTCACCCATTTCTTCTGTGGGAGTTTAGTGTTCTTCTTTTGGGTGCAGGAGAGGTTTTTGTTGTCTAATGTTTCCGAGAGTGCTTTGGTGGTGTTTGTGTGGTGTCGCTGTGGATTTGGTGTGCCATGCCTCTTTGTTGTTGGATTCTGTTTTATTTGTCATTTCATGCTGGTCTGGCCACCAGGTGTGGTTTGGTGGTTGTTACAGTATTGGCATGTTTTTCCCATTAGGGGTTTGCATGGGCTTTGTATGCGTTGTGGGGTTTGTTGGATTTTTCTGCAATGTGTGTTGTGGTGTGTACGTGGAGGGGATATATTGTGTATATAATAATTGTTCCTTTCTGTTTTGAAGGGGTTGTAGGACTGTTTCCTCTTTCTCTCCTTTGGGTTAGCAATTGTTTTTATTAAAGAGTATGCGTTGTTTCCATCTCGCTATCACATTTCTTTGTGTTTGGTAAAGGGGAAGAAGTGAGTTTCATGTACTTTCCATGCATTGACTCCCATTTGTTGGTTTCATATTTTATGTAAGAAGTTGTTTCTATCTTTTACTCCGCATTATATATATACTTTTATTATTACAAGTTTCCATGCATGTTCCTTGATGTAACGCTTTGCTCCATTCTGTATTTTCAACGTTACATTTTGTGTTTTCAATGCATGTTCTTTTATGTAATGTCATATTTTACATATAGTATTGGCAATACTTTTGTGTGATTGGTAAAGGGGAAGATGTGTTATATCTAGTGTATTGTGCTGTGCATCTTTCCTGCTGCGTTGGTCCTTGCTGCTCAGCCAGTATGAATGTGCTGTGTGGAATGTTGGAGTGGCTGTGATACAATGGAATGTTAGGGTGCCTGTGGGTTGAGAGTGTCATTTGGAGTATGGGCTGAGTAGCAAGGAGCCTGCTTCTGGTGGGGCTTATTATATAGCTATGCTATGGACTAAACCAAGAGATTAATATGAATATTATAATCTGAAGCTAAGATCAATAGACCTATCAATAATCGACACATCAGCTACTGGACCTCTCATTCTAACATAACAACTTTATTCCCATTTCATCTTAACATAGCAGCATTCAAAACAAGCATTGGCAACGCCAAAAGGTTTTGGCTTTATGACCGAGTGGCTTTGCCAATTGCATCCTGAATGCTGTGGAGTCTGGGTTCAGATTAAAATAAAAAGCTTTTGATGCAAGCTCCCTTGGCATTTTTTAGGCGCATGCAATACACATGCATCAACCACCAAAATGTCTTGGGCACTTTTCTTTTTAGTTATTGATCTGAGTTGGATTGGTACCTAAGAAAAAAGATTAAATGTGCAAATGCATTTATTTAAAAGCGGGTGGTGATAGGAGCGGAATCAACGGGGGGCCGGAAGCAACACAGTGGAGGGCAGGGTCGCTGAAGCAACAAAGGGGTGGAAGGAGTGGGGCAGAAGCAACATGGGGTGGGGTGAGCAACATGAAAGCAGGAGTGGGGGAAGCAGTAAGTGGCAAGACAGAAGGAAAGCACTGGTGGAGAAGCAATATGGAAGGGGCGGGTTTAGGAAGCAATGAAGAGACGCACACAGGTGGACACAACATGGTGTTGGCAGGGTTGTAGCAAAGGTATGAAAGAGCAGCAGAGAGTGCAGGGGGAGAGAAGTACATGATGGAGACAGCACTAAAACACATGCACTCTCATGGAGTGCTTAAAAACCGAAAATAGGTAGAACCTCTGGCCATGATGATCCAACAGGCATCCCTCTTGGGGGACCACAACACAAAGTGGCACTCTATGCTGACGATTTGATTCTTACGCTGTCCCACCCACACACATCTATCCTGGCCTTAATGCCTCTGTTACGATCCTTCAAACTGGCATCTGGCCTTAAAATTAACCATGAGAAATCTTGGGCCTTGAACCTTATGATTCCAGGGAGGAAATCCCCACAGTCCAATCCCTCGTTCCTTACAAGTGGGCTACTAGCTCCATTCGCTACTTGGGACTCAAACTAACCCCCCACTTGCCACGTTGTCCCAAGTCAACTGTCGTGAATGCAAGAGGGCAGTTTTAGAGGACTTACGCGCTTGGAAACCCTTCACCCTCTCTTGGCTGGGCCGCCTGAATGCCATCAGAATGCAAGCGGGTGGTTTTAATGGACTTACGCGCTTGGAAACGCTTCACCCTTTCTTGGCTGGGCCGCCTGAACGCCATCAAAATGTCAGTACTCCTGAAACTTTGATATCTCTTTCAATGCCTCTCCACCCCCATCTCGCAACTTCAGATTCAAACCCTTCAGGGAGAAATCACAAACCTTATATGGGGTGGACACAGACCGCGTTTCTCCAACAAAATCCTAATGCTCCCAAGTGATAGGGGCGGGCTTGCGTGCCCCAACTTATTAGAATACTATTGGGCCTCCCATCTTCGCTTCATCTCTGAATGGACGACGAGGGAGAGCGAAAAGGTAGGGTTCCATCCCGCAGTGCCTATATTGCCCTCCCCACCACGACGGTTTTGAACATATGGGACAAAGTGGCTGTCTCTAAAGGACTCACTACCCTTCCATCCCCCAAAACCCCCATCGCGGGAAACTCATCTTTTCCGCCAGCTGGTAATCCCCAGGTGTTCTCAGCCTGGTTGGAGGATGGGTGCAGAACGATTCGGGATCTGTTTTTAGGCGACGTCTTTAAAACTTTTGCGCTATGCAAGGACGAGTTCCGACTCTCTTACGGAGCAAGACTCCAATACGCGCAACTTCACCACTGGATATTTGCGTACTCTCTAACACAAGCTGCTACCCGTGCGTTATCTCCTTTTGAACGCTTAGTGCGCTTCTTTGATGAATCTAAGGGACTCATATCTCGGACCTACCAGATCTTACAGCATCCCCCACTCGTGCATCCCCATCCGTACCAACGTCGTTGGCAATCGACAACTCCCTCTGACATCACCCCAGCCCAATGAAGCCGCCTCTGGCGAGACATTCCGGAGGTGTACCGCAGTGTCTCTCAACGGGCCCGACGAGGAGCAAAAAAGTCAGATGATGCAGCATGACATCCTTCGGGGTATGTGAGGGCAACTAAGAGGCAAGGCCTGGCCCTCCCCTTCGGGATTGAATCCTTGATACTGGGGAGGAACCTCTGCCTCTCTCTTTTTCACCCTCCTCCTCTAGATCTCCTCTACTCTAGACTTTATCTCTTCTCTCAGACTGGGTGACACACCGCACCCTTTACAAGGAACAGTGTCCCTTATGGTTAATCTATCATTAGGGGAGCACGGACACTGGACCAAAACTAGCTTCTGGCCCCCCCCCTTCCTTTTGTTGAGTCAAGAGGTCCTTTAGTCACATTAGGAAGGTGCTTGGATTCCTCCTTCCGGACACTCCAGTCACAATGCTCGTAGGCATCAATGCACTGGCATATCGCCCGCCACATGCTTGGTGCTGCCAGACAGCTCATAGCCTTGTACTGGAAAAAAACTGAACCCCCCCTCCATTAACATTTGGTTCACGCGTCTGTGGCACATAGTAACTATGGAATTACTTACCGCGCGCTTGCAATCTTGCAACACACATTTCACCAAAATATGGCAGCCGTTGGTCTCCTACCTTGGTAAAATGGAGCACGCACATCTTCTCCCCCCAAAGCTCCGGGTTCTACACCTCTTCGAAGACGCTGTGTGCCCACCTGACTCTGACAGAGCTCCCACATAATTAGCCTGGTCCACTGCCTCGACCATCGCGACACTCCCGGACGGACAAGTTGAATGCCTTGCACCTCCCCCTACCCTCTTCCCAAATTCCTACCTCTTTTTGACACTATTTTGGGTCACCACTCTTGGACCACGACTATTATGGCCACCACCTCTTGACCCTTCTTATACGTTCTCAACCCCCCCTACAATAGCTACTTTTCGCTTTATATTCTGTATATCCCCCTCACTCTCATCCCAGTTACGTATCTCTTCTCTCTTTCGCTCCTCAGGCTTTTCCTTCTTCTTTTTCTAAGTTGGGTTTGGGTCTTCTTGTCCTTACTGCCTAGCGGTTCCCTTGCACTTGTTTCATCATGAAGTGTCTATTGTCAAACGCGGCCGATCCGTCAAGGGTTGTAGGGGACCTGCTGTGTACCATATGCTTTGGCACTTAACATCTGCACTTTATATGTCTCCCCTAAAGTACGCGGCCGGCCCTGTAAAGGGTTGTAGGCGATGAGCTGTGTACAGGCAGACCCACCCCTCTGTTTTTTCTCTATAAAATAAAAACAGATTTCAAATAAAAAACGAAAATAGAAGTTCTTGAAAAGGAAGCAGAGGAAGCCCGAAGTTAACCAATCAAAAGAGAAGTACAGAGGCACTGCATCATGGTATGAACAAATACAAGATGGGCAAGATGGACACGAATTATTAGCAGTTAAATGAGAGTGACAAGGAAGGCTTACCAATGGTAAACTATGGGTGGGCTCCAATCCCATGTATATTCTTGTTGAGCAACCATATGTTTTTGAACAGACAGTGCATACACTATCTAGAAAGCTTTGACCGAAAATGATATTCGAGCTCCCCCCCCACCAGAGACTAAAACCAGATAATACTTTATTTTACGATTTATACCTGTCCTTAGTACATTCAGACGCTCCCTTGAAGCCAGCCCTGCCCAGGAGCTCATTTCTGATAAATAAACACATTAGAACAATCAACCCTTGGGTTCAGAGCAGTGCATCACAAAACATTAAAGAAAAGATGGCGTGCTTTATTTTTCAGTCTGCTGCATAAAGGAAGAGAACAGGGCACATACAGACACGAAGGCCATAAATGTCTATTAATATATTTTTGCAAAACTGCAAACGGCAGTGATTAGTCACATTATCTGGAGTTGGCATAAAGAGGCCCTTCATAAAAGATCAATCCACCCGTTTCAGATCTATCCCGGAGGACATGAGCTGTGCGCGCCGCTTTGATGTGCGCAGAATGTGGTAGCCCACATCACCAGATTAAAGCAGGTGCACAGATGAATGGAGAAAACAACTGGGAGGATGAGGAAATGCACCATCCCCTTCCCATCACAAGGCCTGACTCATAGGGCATGAGCACCACTGACCACAGGGCAGAAGCGGTCGAGCCCAAGGCCTGGACATCACACTGCGTACGTGCCACGGTGGCCATTCACAATGGGTAGTTGCAGGTGGATGTTTTTTTTAGGTCTGGCTTAATAGCACAGCCGTAAAGACCAATTGTTACCTATTTTTTAAAATAAACATGGTTAAGTCTCCTTCGCCTGGTGATATTGGCAGTTTAGTGTATCATTCCACTCTCTATTGACTGCTTGAATTGCAGTACAGAAGGGGCAATTTTACATCTTAGAAGCACACTGAATATTCACATATTACATTTGTTATCGGTTACATGCAGTCATATGAAAGCAATCACTTTTGTTTTGTATTTTTCCACTGCAGCAGACTCCTTTTCTTTTTTTAAATGTTTTAGTCAGGACACAAAATGCAAGCCTGACCCAAAGGCTTTGCCAGTGCTTGTTTTTTTGTGAAAAACGATTCAGCATCTAGGAAAATCTTTAAAATTGTGGCAGTTTGTGCTGTTTCAAGACGTTTCGGCATGTTTGGAAATACCACAAACATTGCTGGAATTCCGTGAAATTCGCAACATTTCAGAGTGGTACAAATTCACAAAAAAGTGAAAGGTAGAGACCACCATGGTAGTACCACCTTAACATGGTGGATTGAGCTGGTTGATGATGAAGCATGCCACGCAGAGCGGATGAAGTCTTTCTGTCCACATCTTTTTTTGCTTCTCGTTTTCCCTTAGATATGACTGCTATTCTGAAAAACAAGCATTTACAATGCAATAGGTATCGCATTATTAAAGTTTGAGCTATTGGCATTGTAAATGACAATGCCTTTTATTCATTTGCATCGGTGCGTAAACAAGCACTTTGTACTTATAGTCCATGCTTATGAGAAGCAAGGCTCTCTTTTACTGCCAGCCTTGCTCATCGTAAGCAAGGACTATATGTTCAAAGTGCGTGTTTATGTACCGATTGCAGGTTTTAAAAACAAATCAATAAAAGGCATTGTCATTTACAATGCAAATAGCTCAAACTTTAATAATGCGAGACCTATTGCATTGTAAATGCTTGTTTGTACTATTAATGTGAAAGGTACCCTACCTAGGACTGTTTTGCATATATCAGTGACGTATTGCACTTTATAAAGAATTACTTAGGCAGAGTGTTTTCTTTGATTGTTTCTTCAATCTACATCCAAGACAACAACCTCCTTGACTCCAGTCAATCCGGATTGCATCAGGACCAAAGCATTAAGACTGAAATTATGCATGTCATGGTTGACGCCCTCTGCATCCTAGACATGGGAAATTCCCTAAGTTATAGTCAAAAGAAAAGCATGCTGTTTCTAAAGGGTTAAGTGGAGAGAGAGAGAGAGATACAAGGGAATACCTACCGGGATGACAGTTATACCAGACACCTTAAACCAATAATGTGGGTCCGGGAGGGAAATTCCTTCCTTCGGAACTAGGGCCTTCACACACCCAGCCAGCTAGGTGTCATACTTCATCATTGGGCCTGCTCCTCGTAGGGTTGGCGCTGCAGTCCCCAATGGGCACCCAATGAGGGGCTCTTTGGCGGAGATCTTTTGTTCCTTGCCAATCTGTGTAGTGTGAGTTAGGGGCCTAGAAAGTGTAGGTGTGTGTTAAACGTGAATGTTAAAACAGGTTAGGTCAACCAATAAAATGTATTAGGCTCTGGTTCCTACCTGATTAAAACAAAAAAGGAAGGCAGCTTGCTTTGGCTCAATGGATCAGAACAAAGTGACGCTCTATTCCACAAGAGCAACATGTTTCTTGCCTTGACAGCCCTACTGGGTCTATGGCAATTCATCAGGACCAAAAATTGTGATGTGAAAAACTACCTACACACCTTGGTAATGGTGGATAAACTACCTACAACGTTATGGTATTGTTGCTGGTTAAACACCCATGAATGTTTAAGGACTTTCACATTATGGTATTGCTGTTGGTTAAACACCCATGTAGGTTTATGAAGCCTCGCCTAACCAGTTTCCGGTGGGCTGCAACACCAGCAGATTCAGTGACCTATAAATGATGTTGAAGTGCTTGTGACCTACCGATCCCCGTCGGAGCAGGGTAATGTTCGCTAAGTTCACTTAGATCGTCCCAGAGCAGCCCTTCATGCGTACGCCAGCTTAGTAGCAGGACACAAGAAATTGAACATCTGCACCATTCTACGCTTCCCTCTTTCCGTGGCTTCCCACAGAAGCAAGATGTCAATTTAAAACTACCTGCATCACTAATAAAGTTCAGCATTACACTTTAGCCTGGTACCTCTTCAAGAACTGAAAATTCCAGGCACTGACCAAGACTCACAAAACTCTAAATTCCACCTCGAATACATGAACCAATCCTTCTCTGGCAGCGCCACCAGATTATGGGGCTCTCTCTCGTCCACCATCCACCTGACAACACCATGTCACCTTAAAAAAACAAGAAGTAGATGTAAACAGTCTTGAAACATATGAACTGTTGAGAGCAAAATGAAAGGAGGTATAGAACGAGAGAAGGCTACTCCTCGGCAGATGACGGGCACCAACCGGAAATATGTTATTCTTCTGCTTAGCGCTAACGTACGAACTCTACCCTACTGTCTGCACTTTCAAGAGGTGAACCTTGGCCTCGTCGTGAGAAGAACAGACAGAAGCAGCTGAGCCCTGAGCACCGTCCTTATAGCCAAGGTCCCTGGAAAGCGCGTAAAGGGATCACTTATGTTGTAGATAAAGGAGCATAGCATTCAAGTTTTTAAAGAAATCTTTAATCTCAGCGTTCATGACATGCGGGAGACTCTGAAACTGAGTCAAAATTACGATATTATTACGGATTCTAAATGGTTATACATTAAAATCTGCTGTGCAATTTTGCACCAAAACCACAGAAGAATGATAAGAGGAACAGGCACGAATTTTATGCAGAGCTCGGTATAAATCTATTGAGTAATTTTTGCTAACTGGCATCTGGAAATAGTTTTGTGCACCAGAAAATGCCATACACTTCCATCACGCGCCATTCTGACTTGGCCTGAGCATGCTGCTCTAAATCTGATAAAAAGCTATTGAGGCATTTTTAGCAAAATTTCCTGTAGACTGGTCAAACTTGGACATATTAGCGATAGATTAACGCTTTGCCTGTATAATGCCATTTGAAAATCAAGTACAGCGGATCAAACCCTCATCTGTATTATTGCGTGCATTCACACATAAAATGCAGGCACCGAACACGTTCACTTATGTACCTCTGCTGCAGGACGAGCTCCAAACTCAAAGTTTGGACCTCTTAAAAGGCAGATGAGAACGAGTTTGCTGCAGACGATGCAGCTCCCCAACAACAACTATTCAGCAGGGGGTAAAAGCCACCTCCTGTGCGCTGAGCCTTGTCGTCGCCTCGTGACCTGCCATAACACAAATAGCGCTTTGCAAAACATCTTAAGTAAATAAAAGAAATAGACACACAGTAAAAATACATACAGAAAACACTGAATTGCATGCACAGAAAACACTGAGAAGTAAGCATGCTTCAACACACAGCAACACTGATCATATGTTAACACACACAAAAAATGTCAGACTTACACAGGAAACAATCACATATGACTGCACCTGTGGTGCAGGAGTTGAGACACGCCGTATGTTTGTGTTAGCTCTGAGATGCCACAAGCTCTCAAGGGTCAGTGATGGTACACTCATAGCGTAAGCCCCTTTCACATCCGAGCTCGGCACGGCCTGGGTGGTCCGAGGCTCCGCTGTGTCGCTGCTGACGGTGGGGTTGTTTGAGGAGCCCCTGGACCTGGCTGCTCTTCCAGCGGAGACAATGGGACCAAATGCTGCTAAGTGCACAGTGGCCTCAGACCAGTGCACGCCCTGCCCCTCTGGCCCTGTTGATTTGGCCTCAAGCTGCTTTGTGTTTACTTTAGCGTGGATAACACGTGTAGTGAAGGGTTATAAATAGATGCCATTAAAAGGCCCAGTGCAGAATAAAAGGCAAGCTTCTCTGTCTTCAATCACTGCAATAGGTTTAGGTAATACAAGTATGGACTTCAGTACAAGACAAAAAAAAAAGGGAAAGTGAAAGTGCACCCGCGCTTTGTAGGCACGGCGTGAGCGTGCACGTCGGCGTGACATGGAGATCATGACCATGGTAGCGCTTGACTAGGTGCTGCGCGGCTGATGCGGCGTAGGGAGGGGGCCGCCAAAGCGCCTACAGCAAAAAAAGAGCGGGCCGAGTAGGAGAGCATGGGCTAAGGACCGTGCATCAGAAGGGCACTTAGATGAGAGCGTGGCCTGAAACGCCGGAGGGAGGGAAAGCCACAGGGGGCGTCTGGTGTGTGTGTGTGTGTGTGTGTGTCTCTGGTGGCGTGAAACACCGGAGGGAGGAGGGGAAAGTGGCAGGGGGCGTCTGGTGTGTGTGTGTCTCTGTTGTTGAGTGAGATAAGTACGGGTACACTGGATGGGGGCGGCTGGTGCGTGTGTATGCGTGTGTTTTTTGCCGCATGCAGCTGCCTTGCCTAGACTGAAGGGAGACAGGAGATGTGCTCAGTGCGTGGCTGTACGTGGTGAACGCGCGCGTCCCGATCCGATCAGGCCTGCAGCCTGCGCGTGCCCATCTCCTGTCTCCCTTGCAAGCCCTTGAAAGCGTAGTCGATGACTATAGATCTCGCTGCGACAGCGTTTCGCCCTGCTTCGCAGGTGCGAGACCTAAAAATACTACAATAGGCACTTTGCAGTACTTTAGCATGGTTCTTTAAGCACCTGAAGACAGTGAGGGCAGTTTTGCTAACATTATGGGCTGAGTTTGAGTCACAAAAGTGACGCAAACCAGCACAAAATGATTTTTTATTAATGTACTTTCCAGTGCAAAACTTGTTTTTGGCTGGAAAATAGTCTGAAAGTAGCGCAAACCATTGTGAAGCACTGCTTTGCATTACTTAGCGTCAAGGGGCCATCCATGGATGCTACATGGGCTTTCCCATGCAACCACCCAAGGTTTTTGACGCAAAACCCTATTTACTAACAATAGTAGACAGGGTTTTGTGTAAAAAATTAACGCAACTTGAAACCAAGCATTAGAAGAATAAATGTTTTCATTTCTCCTTTCTATTGTATGTATGCATGTTTGTATTTATAAAGCGCACCCTCATCCCCACAGGGTTATTATCCCAGGCCTAAAACCATATCTTCTTCCAGGTCCAGTCAAAGCCCTAAAGTTGATACAATCAGGTCTTCAGCTTTCTCCAGAAAGCTAACACATTAGACACTGCATATAACAAATCGGACACTGCATGTAAATTCTGAGGAAGATTATTCCAGTGGGTCACTGCCAAGAATTTAAAGCAGCGGCCACCCATTTTGGACAACTTATTTCTTCTACAAGATATTAAAGCCTGACAGGCTGATCAAAGATTCCCTATAGGCTTATGAAAAGTGACGTTGTCCTTTTCTGACTTTGCATCTGTGCAGCACACATAAAAGGGATTAAACGTTTTTAAAGTTGTCATATGGTATTTTGTGCTAGAAGGGAAGCCTCCCAGTGCAAATCCTATGCTAGTCCCCCCGCACACAACCTTGCACTAAGGCACAAAGGTGTGTGCGTGGTGCTTGGCAGCAAAATTCTGCATCTGGGCTAGGGAGATGTGAGGAGAGAGCCATATCTCTGTAGATATGGCTCTCTCCTGCTCCTTCCCTGCCACGCAGCATTTTTGGCTGCTGCGCTGCATTGGGTGACACTTTGATAAATCTGGCCCTGTATCTGTATGCTAAAGAAACACATCGAGCAGGTGAAAGGGTGACAGCACTGAAATTGAAGCCATTAGCACTTCTACCCTGCTTCGTCCAAGTGATGCAATAGCTCAACAGTACTTTTGAGACCAGCTGTGAAAGCTAAGAGCTTGATAATGAGTGCACTTGTTTGTGCAGGCATCACGATTGTAAGTGGTGCAATATTTATTGCTTCTGGTAGTGTGATAAAATTTGTACCCCATGTTAAATGTTGGCTTATCAAACTTCCCATTATTTAACAGGTAAATAATGCCATATAAAAGCCAGGACATACACGTTATGCCACATTTTCAGGGCACAAGTCATGATAGTTGGAATTTGTTTCATCCCTAAATTCTGAACCCTGGGGTATCGGACTCACTAAATTCTGTGTACCCCCCTCTGGAGTCTGGATAATCAGGCTGTACGTTTCTTCCACCTGCACTCCCTCAAATATGCCTATGCATAGGGTTAACGCAATACTGGGGGGAAGATCCTTCTCCTACTTAGCGGCCAAGACCTGGAATTCTCTCCCCACCCACCTCCGCCTTACACAAAACCACCTCTCCTTCAGAAAACAACTAAAAACTTGGATATTCGATAAGTAAAGTTCCCCCCCTTCCTCAAGCGCCTTGAGACCCTATGGGTGAGCAGTGCGCTATATAAATTTAAACTTAACTTGACTTGACTTGAATACTGTGGAAGCCACTTTTATAATTTGATACCAAATATCTACTTTTAGGCCTGTAGAACATTGACATAAAATAATTAAATAATTGTTTCTCCGTTTTCTGAAAGTAAGCAGCTCTCACAACGTAAGGCTTGCTCAAGAACCACATTAGACAGTACATGATGCTAGCTTAAGCAACAGGCGCTTTGGCACACCATATTTAGAAGTGGCACACTCTACCTGCCCTTCACTGGAACTAATGTTGCAAGAAATTTCCTTAGAAATTACCGTTACTGGTACATTATATTAGCTTGAGCAGTCTCAAAGTGTCACGAGCAGAGAACACGTGGGTAGCAACAGTGAAAACACCTCAGATCATGCAGGTATCACGCAGTGTTGGCCTCTTATAATTGGCCTAGGGCTCTACCCTTTTCCCTTGAGGTTTGCACCAATAAAAGGCTTTTGAAGACTCTTCCTTGTTGGAAATTCAGCCACTTTGCTGTCTGTTTCAGTGCTGCATGTACTATTGATTTAAATCTTGTCATGTAATTAATTCTCTCTTTTATCACATGTGCTGACAGAATGGTATTTCTTTAGTAGGCTTCTACAATATCAGCATTCTCCGGCTACCTTAGACTAATGCAAGAGTCTATACCACAGCCCTTATGTCACTCTCACAGCAGCTGTCTTTTGGTCACATTGCTATTCCCCACCAGGTACTTGTTGCTCGTGCAACAAAGCAATCCGTCTACATTGGTAAAGAAACACAGTCTCATCCCTTCTGTAGTGCATTAGAGAATCATCTGGCAGTCAGCCTCTGCGAAGTCTTACCACTCTTTCGCTCAGGCAATGCATCTGCCATTAGAGTCGACACTCAACAGTACATCTCAGGCGCCACACTTCTGTTGTGGCAAGTAGAGACTTGTTAAACCAGCGTCAACTAAATCCAGGCCATTTCTGTTTCGCAGTGCACTTCGGTTGTCTTGTGTTCCTCAGTTGTGGCCGGGCTCGATTCCTGAAGGCCTGTCACATACTTCAGCATGGGCTTCTGCCATCTTCGCCCACTGAGTTCAATGGAAAAATAAAATGATAATAACACAATGTTAATAACATTACATTATTATAATTTTATTTTTTGTAAGGAGCCCGAGCCAGGTTAGGGCGGGGCGGGGCTTGGCTGACCTCACAGGGAGGAGGAGTGGTTGCTGCAACACAAGCGTGCATGACGGTTTGGTCGGGCCAAGATGTCCGGCAACACAAGCGTGCATGACGGTTTGGCGGGACATCTTGACCCGACCAAACCGTCATGCACACTAAGCAAGTTCTCCACCCTGCCATATTATAAGGCCGGGTAGAGAACATGCACGGGCTCCCACTCCCTCTCTGAACACCGTACCAGGGCGTTTTGCAATGCTGCTGTTATGCTGGTGACAAATGCAAAAACAGTTGATGGACAGAATGCAGAACAATGCTCTCCATGCCATTCCAGTTTGAACCCAGCCATAGGCCCTAGGACCGGTTTCGGGCTTTCAGCTCTCATCAGCCAGGATGCTTGTTTCTGGTCCAGGGAAGACGTGGCTTGGCAGTTAGGGCTGGACTGTTCCCAAGGGGCACAGGGTCAGACTGATTTGCATATGGCCATGTCTGACCTGGGGTGGCGGAGTGAGCTAAAGAATGATGATGTATTAAACCCAAATCAGTTGACTGGGGTTGAGTGCTTGCAATGTTCAATACTCCGTTCATCATCCCCTTTGGTTTTGTCATGCTGGTGATAGCAACGTCGTGATTGACTAGGAGAGTCTGGGAGCCTGTGTGCTTCCTGGAGACTACAGAAGAGGACGGAGGAGAGGCAGCGACCGGCAAGTAAGTGTTCTTTTCTTTCTTTCTTTTTTTTTGTAATTCACCACCCCTTCACCCCACCACTACACTTCCCTAACGGCCACTCCTGATACAAGGGCAGCTGACATCTCCTGAAGAATTGGGATTGCTGCAGTGCTTGGTGCTGCCTTGGGACGGGGGCAAACGGCTAACATTAGAAGCAGCCAGAGCTCAGGAGAACATGGCCATTGGCGAGCTTGTCTGGAACTACAATAAATGTAAGCGCTAATGACAGTGGCAGTTGATGTCTGGAGCTCTCGTTGGGGGAGCCTGAAAATCTAAATCTTCCCTACAGTACTGGGGCTCTGGAGGAGAGTATTATGGCTCTGAGGAAGTAGAAAGGTGAACATGGGTGGGTCCTAGACGATATCTGTCAGTGTAGACTGAGATCCAGAGCTCACAATTTGCCAGAATGCAATTGGAGGCCATTGATTCAATTCTTGCAACTGTTTGGTGCTCTTAGTCGGCAAACTCCTTTTCCCTTACATTTTCCTTCAGTCTCCTCGCCTCATCTTTTTTTGAATTACCTAAAAGGTTCATAGGCACTCTATGCCCTTCTGACAAAAAACGCAGGGTTAACGTTCACAAGAAATAACTTCCTAGGAAGACATCAAGGGTCCTATGATGTCACTGACGGTGTGTTTTTGGGGTAAAAGTATATGTGATATCATTTTTGCCACCCCAGGCATTTTGTTGAATCCATGCCTTCAGATTGCACATTTGATAATAAAGATATAATAAAGAATGTGTCTGAAGTGAACTGTCCGGCAGACACAGGCGCCACACAAAAACCCAGGCCGGTGTGCCATGTGACCCAGCTGAAGCTGTACCTCTGGAGAGACTTTACCGTAAACATGCTGGCAATGTCAGTCAGCCACTCCCAGCCGTGGCCCGTGCATGTAAGAGCGGTGGGGCCGGGTGGGGGGGATTTCGACAGATGACGACGAGGGAAAATTATTTTTTTATTTAATTTCCCCTAGTAGTTGTCTGTTGAATCCCCCTGCCCCCAACCTGGCCCCACCACTCTTACCTGCAAGGGCTGCGATTGGCCACTCCACGGATGCGGGGAAGTCTATGCGGCAAAATCTAAATGATGGACGCTGGAGGGGGACGGGTAAGGAGGAGTGGTTGTGGAAATAGGGCCTGGGTCGTAAATGGAGGCAGCTGTCAAGAGAGGGAGGGCGGTTATCCGTTTTACCATGCAGGGGACATTCTTGTCTCCAAAATGGGAGAATGTTGAGGTTGAGAAGGGCATTACACCATTGACTGCACAAACACAATAAGGAATAAAGCCATTAAATAAGAAGCAGATAGCCTAATGAGACAACAAGGATACCTAACTGTGAGCGAGGGGGCTAACCCGAAGCCCACTGTAAGTAAATGTTATGTATTGAAAACAATAGGTCTCCTTTCAGACAGCTCAAGCCCTCTGTAACCGAGACCGCACCCTCCACCAAGTCATACACCCTTAATATGAGGCTGACTTCACCACAGCTCCACATGCATGCCTTTAAGAGGCAAACTGCTGTTAAGGAATACCCATTGTCCCTACACTCAATCACATCTTTAACACTGCCCACTCCAAACTTAGGGCCAGATGTAGGTAGCCAAATACCCAGTGCTAAAGTTGAAATTAGCAGAATTTCAGCGTTTGCGATTACTATTTGGCTGCGAGCAATGTAGGTGAGTTTAAACCTACTAGCAAAATAAGGAATCGCAAAATTGCGATTCCTTATTTTGCTCTTGCATTTAAGGAATCGGTAATTGCATTTCCTTAAACACAATGTAAGTAGCACAAAAGAAAGTGCACTTCAGCCTTAAGGAATCGCTAATTACCACCAACTTCAAGTTGGTGGTAATTAGCGATTTTCTTTAAAAAACACTTTTTTGCCCTGGCACCCTTGAAATAGCTCCCGCTATTTGAGATTCTTTAATATCGAATCGCAAATAGTGAATATCATCCCATTCATTCTTATGGGCCTCCTAGCCCATATGAATGAATAGGTAGGTATTCCTTATTAGCGAATCTCAATTCTCAATTTGCAATTCGTTATTAAGAAATATTAAGGAATCGCTAATATTTTAGTGATTCCTACCTACATTCAATTTTGCGAGTCCTTAATAGTGAATCGGTAAAATTCGCTTTTAAGGATTCTCAAATTTGATTTTACCTACATCTGGCCCATAATCTTTGTTTTGACTCCGTCCGAAAAGGGCTCCACTAATGTTTCTAAAACATCAAAACTGTGTGACAAAACATTTGAAGGACAAAGAAAACAACAATGCATTCAGTCAGTGAAGGGGGTGGCTTGACCGAGCTCTGTGTCCTTGCAGATAGCACCCGCAGGGCTCGATCGCAAAATATTTTTGACTGGCGTTCATAAATGTGCTTAGTGGTAAGTAAGGCAGTGTTTGATGCAAAGACCTTTTACCGCCTTCTTATAAAAGGTGATTAGTGGAGTTGGTAATGTATGGCCAAAACGTGTGTGCATTCTGTGATGGTGCATCCTGACAACTTCAGGTCCATGCACGATGACCTACTCCTTTTTAAGTGTTTTTAAAAAAAAAATCTGTGATTTGTAGTCCCGGTTTTATAAAAACAAATAAACAAGACTACAAATCCCAAATATGGGAGAAAAAACCTGGACTGGAGCAGCTAGTCATGCATGGTCTTGGGCAACTAGGCAAGGCTAATGGTGGTGATGTGTTGTGTTGATTTTTTGTGCAGTTGTCTTTTTGTACTGCATTATAACATTGTGCTGTTGCGTTGCATTGTGGTTGTGCTGCATTGAGTTTGATGTGTCTTTTTAGGTTTTGTTTGTTTTTATTTTGCTTTGTTTATAGAAGTGACCGAGCCACTAAAATTCGAACCAGATGCCTGGCTCTGATTTGGGCTCAGCTCAAGATACTCTTGGAGCTTCGAGCCCAAAACAAGCCGAGCTTTCATGTGGCTTCAGCCTGCCACCCACACTGTAACCTCTTTCATTAAGAATTAAAATCCAAGCTTCTACCTTTGAATTAAAAAAGGGGAGAGTGAAATTTACTCATCGAGTGGTTGAAATACACAATGAGAAAGCAGAAAGCCTGGGATCAGTCCTGGTTTCCCGGCTTGGCCAAAATGTGTGATCCTAGGCGAATATTTTATTTTACATAGACTCCTTTCTCTTCATTGTCAGATGACAGCACCTTCAAATACATGAGTTAAGAATGTGTGCGAACGAAAACCTTGGGGGGCATATTTACAAGGGAAGTGGCGGAGTGAGGCGTTAGCCTTCCTGGCTTAACGCCGCATTCCGCCACTTCAGAAACACAGGGCTGCACCATATTTACAAGAATATGGTGCAGCCCTGCGTTTCCCCCTGTGCTGGTGCTAAACTTAGCAGCCTAGCACCAACGCAGGCACCTTTGCACCATAGGGGAAGACTGTTTATGTGCAGGAAGGACCTCCTTAAAAATGCTGTTTTGTAACTTCTATGTGTGCTGCTTAATGCTGCACACGTAGAATTTGCAAAACTGCATGTAAAAAAAAATTTATGTTTATGTGCAGGGAGACCTTCCTATACATAAACAATCATTAGCGCTTTACTGTTTCCATGTGTGCTGCACAACGCAGCACACACAAAAAAGCAAATACTAGGAGAAAATTAAACATTTCTCCTCAGTGCACCAGGGTAAGACCAGGTCTTCCCTGGTCTTAATTTTGGCGCAGCCCCATATATACGCAGCCCTTGTAAATATGGGACAGTGTCAAAATCAATGGGTGTTACGGTGGAACGCCCATAGCAACACCCATTGCCCTCCCCTTTCACGCTAAGCATAGCGTGAAAGAGGCTTAATTTACAAGGCAGCATTATAATGCCACCTTGTAAATAAGGCGAAGCCCCTATCGCCACAGAAACATTGTAAAAAGTGACTTTCCGTGGTGATAGGGGCTTGTAAATATGCCACTCTGTGTTTAACAGACTAAAGTTGCTCGATCTATAATAAGAATCTAGGCCACACATAGGGTACACATGACAAATGACTCGTTTATTGATTTGCTAATGGCATTGTTTTCAGTGCATAGAGCA
The DNA here is from genome assembly GCF_964261635.1 of Lissotriton helveticus. Taxonomy (NCBI): domain Eukaryota; kingdom Metazoa; phylum Chordata; class Amphibia; order Caudata; family Salamandridae; genus Lissotriton; species Lissotriton helveticus. The sequence goes on from NC_136068.1 coordinate 1,168,471,525, forward strand.
GGATAGTTTTAAGTTTATGTTTATATCAATCATCACTTTTAATAAATGCATCTCAATATAGTTATATGCTCTGATGTACTAAGATGAAATGCTTCTGCATCCTGAATGCAAACGATGGATTTAGGCCCAGATCTCTGTACTAGGCTGGATGTTTGACATTGTTCAGCATTCTGTCCATCAATTGTTCTTTTTGCACCAGCTTTATTGGCGGCCCTCATGGGGCAGCACTTGCAGCAAGTGCTACACCATATCAAGGCAGAGTCATAGGCAGAATCTCAGAAAGAAGGGTGCCAGCACATTGTTTTTTCTTTCATAATGTCTCTGCTCAAAGGAGTAGCCAGAAAATTAAACTACCCCATTTTGAACCCCCCCCTTTGAACCAAAGCCCTTATGGCACCAAAAGTAATCATGAGCCTCATCAGAATAGTTTTTTTGTCTCTTCCATCCAAGCATTCATCCATTGATCATCTTATCCTTCCATCCACCCACTGATATCCACCATTTCACCTTTTCATTCTGTCATCCAATCAATTTTTCATCATTTCGTATGTCACCATTCTGTCGGGCTGTCCATCAATCCATGCCCAAACTTATCCATCCATCTTCAAACTTCTCCATCAAACCTATCCACCCATACATCCTCTCAGTCATCCATCCCCCTTTCATCCATCTATCCTTTCGCTCCATCCATTCACTCAATCAATCCATCCTCCCTTTGATTCATCCTTCCATCCTCCCTTTGACTCAGCGATCCATCCTTTCATTCCTCCATCCATCCACCCTTTGACCAATCCATCCATCCATCGCTCCATTTACCCTTTGCCTCAGCCATCCATCTTTCCACTCATCCGTCCATCAATTTAGCCTTTTATTTATCCACCCATCATCCTCTCATCCAGACATCCATCTACCCTCCCTTTCACTCATCCATCCATTGTTTCCCTCATCCATCCTTTCACTCATCCATCCCTTTGTCCATCCATCCAGCCTCCAACAATCTACTCATCCATTTACCCTTCCACTCATCTATCCTTTCACTCACTTACCCATCCATCCATCCTCTCATCATCCATCTATTCATCCTTTCACTCATCCAACCATCCACATTCCTCTCTTTCATTCATACACCCTACCTCCCTTTCACTCATCCATGCATACATCCATCCTTTCACTCATTCATTCATGTGTATATCCGTCCATCATTTACATCCATTCACCCATCCTTCCTTTCACCCTCCCACCCTTTTATGGTAATTATAAGCCTTTGTCTGCCAGCTGCAGACAGAAGAGGCCCACCAAGCTGTAGCTGCTAAGGCGGGGGTTGGACAATGTCCCTGTCTCCACTACCCGTATTGTTCTGGGAAACAATGTCTTTCTAGCATGCTGTTGTTTTCGCCAAGGATTGTAACAGTTTATGTTAGCAGTGAGATGTTGCTATTTGCATTTGAAAGGCTATCTCTGCCCTCTCACCCACTGGCTTTTTAACTCTCGAAGAAAAATGCAAAATGTCAGGAAGAAATGTTTATTCGCATTTTACTAGTCTGTCAAGTCAAGTGCACTATAACCAGTGCTTTAAATGGATAGGTACTAACAGGTACTCAGAACCTGCACTATTTTTTTTAAACTTGGAAAGGATAGTGCTGGCCTTTCTCAGCACTACTCCAGGGTTTTGACTGGCACTTCTCAGCAGCAAGCAGATACTGTGGGGCAAGTAGTACATGCACTTCGATATTTATACCTCAAGTACTGACATTTATAACATCAGTAATGTCTCGCTTTTCAGCCAACAGCACGTTGCATTGTGGGGTTTGCCTTAACACTTTATAGGTTCAAGGCCCAAAAATGCAAAGTGATGTTCGCTAAAATGCGAGAAATGAATGAAGGTGTTATACATTACATTCAGCCACTTGTCAGATTTGCTTTAAAATGTTACAAAGTCATCTAGTTCATTTCAAAATCTGCTTGTTTCACATAAAACCAAAAGTAAGCTCTGCTTGGATAATTTGTGAGCGTTCTTCCTTTCTTTTACATCATACATTAAAACGAGAATTGGCAATACATTTTTTTTGTCTTTTGTCAAGTGGAACGTTTTATACCAAGCATCACAACAAAGGTACAACATGGAAAGTAGCAGCACATCTTTCCCTGAGCCCGTAAAGAGAAAGTGCCAGTAGCAGAAAACATCACACAAGTCTCTTACACATATAAAACAGGTACAACGCAGGTGTCTAACACACTAAACAGGGAGTGCGAAGAGTTAACTTTTCAACACTCACGTATGCATAAACATACAAGAAGCACAACACCTAGATGAAATCCACCAACCCAGCGCGGTATGGTTCATCAGTGGGTTCCATATCTAACACTGTAGAGATCCAGGAGTATTATTGTTCACCTGTTGTTCAGTCGAACAAGTTACCTTCAGTAACACATTATCTGGTAGAGACAATATCTAGTTACAAATTCCTTACCTTTGAATTTCCCACACGTCAGACTGGATCCAGAAACGGTTGAATGAGCAGTACCCTGTGTGCCATCAGGTGGCTCCGTTCGGTTCCGCGTGGCGTCATTGGCACCGGATGTGACGTCAGGGTCACCCATATACGTGCCACCCAGGCGGGAAGACGTCAGTTACTTTTCAAGTTTCCATGCCTGAAGAACAGACTTGTGTGTGTCCAAACCAGGGCCCTGAAAAGGGAGCAACCTTAGCCCAATAAATGTGTCTGCAGAGCAGTGAGGCATGGGCAGGTCTGTAAGGAATCTGCAGCTAGATATTGTCTCTACCAGATAATGCTTTATCAAAGGTAAATAAGTTGTTCTTCTCATAGAGACTTCTAGCTACATATTTCTTACCTTTGAATAGATACCCAATCCATACTTCCTGGTGGTGGGCTGCAGACAAATACCTAGACTAGAAAGTCCTTCAGGACCAAACGTGCGAAATGCCCACCTCTGTGGTCCTGATTGTCCAGGCAGTAGTGTTTAGCAAACATGTGCAGTGAAACCCACGTTGCAGCCTGGCAGATGTCCAGTACTGGCACTTCACAAGCCAATACCGTGGTCGCAGCCTTGCCCCAGGTGGAATGGGCGTGTAAGCCCTCAGGAGGCTGCTTCTTAGACAAAGCATAGCAGATCTTAATACAGATAACGACCCAGCGCGAAATGGTTTGTTTCTGCACTGCCCGACCATTTATAAGCTCCCACATCACCCACAAAGAGTTTTATGCGGTCAACGTAGAATGACAACGCTCTTTTTGGGTCCAGATGATGGAGACGCTCCTCTTCCTTTTTGGGATGCAGAGGAGCATAAAAGTTGGGCAGTGTGGCCGACTGACTCAGATAGAATAGGGTCACAGCCTTAGGAAGGAAAGAGACTCAGAATGACTTGGGCACGGTCGTTCTTGATCTTCTTGAGGACTCTGGGCAGAAGTGGTATGGGTGGAAAGGCGAACGGGAGGCCTAAGCTCCATTCGTGACAAAAAGCGTCGCCGAGCGATAGCTACCTTGGAAACAGCCATGCTCAAAACAGCTGACATTGTGCATTCTCTTTAGAGGCGAACAGATCTAACCAAGGCTCTACCCACCATTGAAAGAGACCTTGCCCCACATTCAGCTGGAGAAGCTATTCATGATCCGCTAGACATCGATGTCTGAGTTCGTCTGCCCTGGTATTCAGAGAACCTGCCAGGTGTTGAACCACCAGGAATATGCCCTGCAGTTCCAGCCATGTCCAGTGGCAGCAGGGCCTTTTGACAAAGGGTCCATGGGCCCACAACGCCCTGCTTGTTGCAGTACCACATAGCGGTCGGGTTGTCCGTGAACATTTGCACCAAATTCCCACAGCGCTTAATTTGTAAAAAAAATTAAAAAACGAAGTGCCATGGCCCTTTTGAGGAAGGAACTGCAGTTTGCACCACCCATTGCTCCTGCCTGCGAAGTCAATGACAGTACCAATGATAGTACCAACGCAACTGTTAACTACCAGATTATTCCAGGCCACCCAAAGATATAAGAATGGAGTGGGGATCAGTTAATATTAATTTTTAATGTAGATTGACTGATTAAACACCTGTTGATGTGCTCATCTCAAATGTAGACAAACAGAGCCACCATGTGGCATACTGTCATAAAAGCTGGTGTTGAGCATGTAGTACCAATGGGGAGCCCCGGGAACCACCAGCTGAAATTAAGCACTGACTTGCCCTTGACAGAGGGAAGAAAGACTGGCACCACTGATCTGCGCAGATGAGCAGCAACTACTGCCATCACCTTGGTGAACACCGGAGGGGCGCTGGTAAGGCCAAAGGGGAGCACAGTCAACTGAAAATGCTCGTAGCCCACCGTAAACCGCAGGTAACGCCGATGAACAGGTAAGGCGAGGATGTGAAAATAGGCGTCCTGCAAGTCCAACACTGGGTCCAGGGCACACAAAACCTGAGCCAATGCGAGTGTCTTGAATTTTTCCTTTTTTGAGAAAGTAGTTGAGGGCTCGGAGATCAAGGATAGGACGAAGGTCCTTGTCCTTTTTTAGGACCAGAAAGTAGCAGGACTAGCAACCACAGCCTACTTCTGGCACCAGGAACCTCTCTATGGCTCCTTTGGACAAGAGAGGCATGGCTTCCTCCTGGAGCAGTGAAAGATGAAGGCATGGAGGGAGTGGTAGTCTTGAAGGGAAGGGAGTAGTCCCGTTAAGACTACTCCACAGGGTTCAAAGCCGGTCTCGATGACAACCTCGACACCAGGCGAAACCTCAAAAAAGATCAGCAAAATTTCACAAAAACCCTGCTAAAAACTGACACGAAAGGTAGCTCTTCTTTCGGATCAGAGCTGGCTGACGTGGAAAGACAAGAACTGATGTCAGCGCTTTGATGTGGTACCTATGTAGGTGACACAGATGTCACTTCCGGTGCGGACGCAGCCTTGTAGAGCCAACCGATACCAACTACCGGTGCGCAAATGTAAAGTTCATGAAAATTCTCTCGGATCCAATCTCACGCCTGGGGAAATTCAAAAGTAAGGCATCTGTGGCTATATATCGCTATCAGACATCCAGTTGTATGAATTTTGAAGAGACTTTATCATATTTTACATGATGTTTGCTGCATGATTTACATGCCAAACATTTTCATGGCTTGGCTCTAGCCTGGGCTCTTAGAGCCAAGACAGACCGTTGGCTTGGCTCTGGCTCCGCTCACCCTGGTAATTTCTTGGCTCGCCAATCTTAGTTATTTACTTCAGAGATTTCAACAAATGCTTCTACATTTCCTTCCAAAATTTCCCAGGACAATCCACTATTTACCACGTTTTAAGGTGGTAAAATAACACTGCTGCAGCTCATCAACCGCCTAAGACAAGAGTCAGCCCAAAATGATGGCACAGACCGTGCCTTAAATTAGCGCTTGCATGCTCACATTATGTGATACAACCCTTCGACTTAAAAGGAGCTATGAATATAGGCACCCCTCCCACTCCTCCACTAGGCGAACCTCTGTAATGCAGTGCGTTTGAAGCTTTAGTACAGCAGTAAATGATGATTTGTCCACTTCCTGTTGCGAACAGGCCTCGCAGCTCTCACATTTTCTGTCTTGGGAGCCCAAGTTCTCGACTTTCCTCGTGGAAAACAAACAAAAGGGATTACCTGCTCTAGGCACATCTTCGCCTCTCTTTCTTTCTTGGCGGGAGCAAGTCTTTTTGTGATCTGATTGTTACAGGACATCCTTTCTTTCAACAGGAACTTCGAGAACAAAACACAGCACAATCCTTCGCTTTCACACGTTTTGTGAGTGAGCTTGAATGTGAACTCTTCTGCACTTCAACAGCCTCTGGCAGGACTTCCGTCCTCCTCAGGGGACGGAGTGAAAGAACTCGGAACTTTAATAACCATGAGGAGCAACACATAAATGAAGACAGCACGTTTCTTCTGGGACTCTAGCATCACTCTGAGGGTTATTTTCGACTTCCCCTGTTCCCAGTTAGGGAAAACATATCGAACAAGCATTGGCAAAGCCAATAGGTATCCCCTTTCAAAGAAGACCGCAGATCCTTTGGTTTAGCTAATGCTAGATGCAGATGCAAAACAACTTGAGCAAAAAGAGAAAATAACTTGTTAGCCGATGCCGAGAAGCAACGGGCAAAAAAAAAACAAATACGACATGCTCACATCTGTGTCAAGAAGCTGTGGCAGCCACTTTTCCCTTTTTAATTTACCGTTCCAAGATTGCAGCTGAACCGCTTGGAGTAGTAAATAACAAATCAAAAAAAATATGCAAAAGCAAATTTTTCTGAAACGGGTGCCCAAGTAGCAAATTTCAGCTGTTGGGCCCTTCAAACATTGTAAAAAAAAAGTTTAAAAAAATGGTTGGGTAGGTAGAGCGGTATACAAAAATGCAGAGAAAAGCCTGGGATGGTGGGGAAGCCACAGACAAGCTGGGAGCAGGGGAGAGGAAGAAAGACTGGAGCCATGGTGGTATATGTAAGGCAGGGGATGCAGCACATGGGAGAGAGAACAAGAAAACACATGCAGTCCCATGAAATGCTTAAAAAACATGAAAAAAGTAGATCCCCGATGTCAGCCGTGAAAGGATACAAGCTATCCAATCAAAAGCATTGTAAAAAAGCTATGCTCCTGGGGAAGAATTAATAGTAGCAGAGGAAGAAAAGCCACAGAGTTAGAAGCAAGCAAATGAGATTCATGTACAAGTCACATACCTTCGTTAACGATATATCTGTAAGAGACATATATTAGTTATAAATTCCTTACCTTAGAATTACCCCCAGGTTTCAGACTGGATCCGCAGTATTTTTCTTCAGCAGTACCCCTGAGCGTCGGTAGGTGGCGTTGGTCGACTTCGCGTTCGTCTTTGGCGTTGTGATCGCCGGAATGACGCTGCGGTATCTACTAAGATGCCGCCCCTGCATTCCATGCCAGAAGCACAGTGCCATGCAAGACACTGACCACTGGTGCACAAAACTGTGCCAAAGAAGCGGTCTCTCCGGACTTGACTATCTAGACAGTAATGCTTAGTGAACATATGCAGAGATGCCCACGTGGCTGCCTGGCTGATGTCACAGAGGGGGACTCGACGTCCCAAAGCAGTAGTGGCTGCCGTCGTCCTGGTGGACTGGGAGCGCAGTCCTACCAGAGGCTCCCTTTTTCGCTAAGGAGTAACAGATCTTGATGCAAAGGACAGCCCATCGAGAGATGGCCCATTTTTGCACGGCCCAACCTTTCTTGGCAGCCACATAGCCAACAAAGAGCTGATCATCTACCCGGAGTTGTTTTGTGCAAACCAGATAAAATGATAGTGCACGTTTTGGATCCACGGTGGAGCATCTTAGAAGGATGCGGGGTCGGGAAGAAGGTGGGCAAAGTGATGGTCTGTCCTATGTCGAAAGAGGTAACCACTTTGGGAAGAAAAGAAGGTCTAGGTTGAAGGACAACCTTGTCCGGATGAAAAGCAAGTAAAGGAGTTTTAGAAGAAAAAGCCTGAAGATCACTCACCCTGCGAGCAGAGGTGATGTCCACCAGAAAAGCAGTCTTTAAGGTCAAGAGTCTGAGAGGACAATTATGTAGTGGCTCGAAAGGAGCACACATAAGGTATGTTAAGACCAGATTCAAGTCCCACTGGGGCATTACGAAAGGAATAGGAGAAAAGAGGTGAGTAATGCTCTTAAGAAATCTATTCACAATAGGGGACTTGAAAAGAGAGGGCTGATCAGGAAGGCGAAGAAAGGCCGAGATGGCCGAAAGATAGCTTGTAAGGGTGCCCAAAGCAGAGCCCTGCTGGGCCAAAGAAAGAATGAAGAGAAGAACCTCTGAAAGAGGGGCAGAAATGGGATCCACAGCCTTTGCTGCGCACCATGCCACAAATTTGTTCCATCTACAGGTGTATATCGTTTTAGTGGAGGGACCCCTGGCTGCCAAGATGACAATACAAACTTTGGGTGGAAAGTCAAAAGCTGTCAACTGTCACCGCTCAATCTCCACACAAGGAGGTGGAGGCTGGACAGGTTCAGGTGGAGGACCGTCCCCTGCTGCTGCAACAGAAGATCCTCCTGAATGGGCAGTCTGATCAGAGGATTGATGTCCATTTTTGTTCAAGAGCTCAGGATACCAGACTATTCGTGCCCAGTCCGGAGCCACAAGAATGACTTGGGCCCAGTCACCCTTGATCTTCTTCATTACTATGGGCAGAAGTGGTATAGGCGGAAAGGCGTATAGAAAACCACAACTGCACTCGTGACGAAAAGCGTTGCTGAGCGAGTGCCTCCTTGGAAATTCCAACGCCCACAACTGCTGACATGGTGCGTTCTGGTCAGTGGAAAACAGATCTAACCAAGGCTTTCCCCATTGCTGAAAGAGACCTTGCACCACCTCCGAGTGAAGACACCAATCGTGATCCATCATGCACCGGCGGTTGAGTTCGTCCGCCATGGCGTTCACGGAACCTTCCAGGGGTTGAACCAACAGGGACATGCCCTGATGTTCAAGCCACGTCCAGAGGCGGAGAGCCTATTGACATAGGGGCCACGGCCCCACCACTCTTCCTTTGACAGAAGGAAGGAATGCTTTCAGTGCAAGACGAATGGCCCGGAGCTCCAACAGGTTGATGTGGAGCCCAGACTCTGACGGAGACCATAGGCCTCTGATCTGAGCCTCTCCCATGTGGCCGCCCTATCCCCCCAGTGACGCATGTCACCACTGTGAAATCTGGTTCGTTAGCCACCACTGCAATTGGTGTACAGTGCACTCCTAGATCTGGAGGCAATCGGAAAGATTCCCCAGATGCTGCGCCCACTGGAACTTCAGGTCCCAGTGCAAAGCCCGCATATGCCACCTGGCATGATCCACCAGCAGGATGCAGGAGGCCATGAGGCCCAGCTGCGTCAAGGTCAATCTGACCGAGTCCCGTGATAGAGGCTGAAACATCGGTATCATAGTAGAATATCCTGGACTCACTGCTCGGGAGGATAAGCCTGAAACTGCGCTGCATCCAGAGCTGCTCAGATGAAAAGGCGCTTCTGAGAGGGAATCAGGTGCGACTTCAGCTTGTTGATAGTGAACCCCAGCGAATGCAGGAGGTCCGCCGTAGTCTGGAGGTGGGAGACGACAGCTTGGGGTGAACCCGCCTTCAATAGCCAGTCATCGAGATAGGGGACGACTGGAACTCCTGATCTGCGCAGATGAGGTGCAACCACTGCCATCACTTTCATGAACACCCGAGAGGTGCTGGTATGGCCGAAGGGAAGCACGGTGAACTGAAAATTATCGTGGCCTACTGTGAACCGTAGGTAATGCCTGTGGGCTGGCAGGAAAGGAATGTGGAAGTAAGAGTCCTGCAAGTCCAACACTACCATCCAGTCTCCATGGTCGAGGGCAGACAGGACCTGAGCCAATGTCAACATTTTGAACTTCTCCTTCCGGAGGAAGCGGTTGACGTCCCTCAGATCCAAGATAGGAAGCAGGCCTTTGTCCTTTTTGGGCACCAGGAGGTAGTGGGTGTAACAACCACAACCTACTTCTGGGACATGAACTCGCTTGATAGCTCCCTTGGCCAAGAGAGCCATAACTTCCTGACGTAGAAGGGCAAAGTGATCCTCCGACATGCGATGGAGTGTGGGTGGCATGGAAGGAGGGGTAATCTCGAAGGGGATGAAGTAGCCCCTTCAAACTATCTGCAAAACCCATCTGTCCGAAGTGATGTTGTGCCAGTGAGGGAGGTGTTGGCGGATCCTGCTGGTGGTCCTGAAAGATCAGACTAGGAAGGCTTAGAGGCTGCTGCATAGAGGGCACTGGTGGACTGGTCCGCCCCCTGGTCCCCAGACCCACTGTGTTGGGTTCCACGTCCTCGGCCGTGCAGAGGCTGGGTAGCTTGCTCTGGCCTGTGGCCCTAGGTGGAAAGTGGTGGGGCACCACTTCCATAGCCACGAAAGGGGCGAAAGGCAGACTGCACAAGATGAGAGGTGGCAGCGAGGCCCAAGGACCTAGCCATAGGTCTAGAATCCTTAAAGCGCTAGAGCGCACTGTTCGCCTTGTCGCCAAACAGGCGACGGCCATCAAAGGGCATGTCCAAAAGAGTCGATTGGACATCTCCAGAAAAGCCAGTGGATCTCAGCCAGGCGTAGCGCCTTAGGGCTACTGACGTAGAAGTGTTCTACCCAGCGAGTCAGCAGTGTCCAGCCCACATCGGATGGCAAACGTTGCTGCGTCTCTCCCCTCCGCGACTGCAGGGAAAGTGTGTTCTGGGCCTCCTCCGGGCTCTGTGGCAGCACCTGCGCTACCGTGTCCCACACAGAGTGGGTGTAAGGGCCCAAGAGACATGCGGTTTTCACCGACCGCAGTCCTAAGCTGGCGGAAGAAAACATCTTCTTCCCAAGATGGTCCAGCTTCTTGGATTCCTTATCTGGGGGAGCATAAGGGAATGTGCCATTGGATGTTGAGGCTTGGACCACCAAGCTCTCGGGGGTAGGGTATCGGGCAATCATCCTATTCACAGGAGCCCCTGTGCTGGGCCTGGAACAAGTGCCTAGAAGGATGTCTGTGAGGGCCTCATTGAACGGCAGCAGAGGCTCCGAAGAGACAGCTGCCGGCTAAAGCACCTCAGTCAGATTAGTCCTGACTGCCACTGTGGGAAGGTCAAGGCCCAAGGTCCCAGCCGCCCTATGCAACACCACAGTGTAGGAGGCTCCCTCCTCCATGGCCACGGTAGGGGAGAAAGCATGCCAAGGTCTGGGGAGGTATCCAGACTACTGGCCTTACCCAACTCATCTCTCCAGTCCGGCTCCTCAAGATGGTCTTCCAAAGGGTCAACCGACTCCTCCCAGTCCTCCTCTGGCTTCAACTCAGTGCGATAGAGAATGCTAGGGTAGAACAGTGGTACAAAAGTACCGGTTGGCGCCGGTACTGGCCTCGGCCGAAGCCGGTCTGGGTCCAAGCCACGGGTAAGACCGGAGTTGATGCCGGCGGGAGACACAACCGCCGTCGGAGGTGGGGGAGGCGTCGTCAGAGGTATCTGTGCCGGAAGAGGCAATGGGAGGTCGTCCGGCATCGATACTGATCCAGGCCTGGATCCCTGAGGGCCTGGCGCGCCAAGGCCGGGAGCCACTGGCATCGAAGGCCTATGGCCCCTAGCCGAGTCCGCGGGCTACAAAGGTGCGCCAGCGGAATTGGGCTGCCCAAAGATGGAGTAGAGAGCTTCGTAAAATGTACGAAGCTGAGCAGGGGACGCTCCGGCTCCTAGGAAGGGAGGGAAGCTCGGATCAGTCCCAGCAGGCTACGCTGGAGGAGCCCAAGGACGACTACCTTCCGCGGCCCGCGTCGGCCGACGGACAGGAATAAGGCAAAGAGCGACGGTGCTTCTTTGCCTTGTTCTTGTGCTTCGACTTACCCGAAGACGAAGACTTCGATAAGGAGCGATGGTGGTGACTCCGCAACCGGTCCCGTGACCTCCCTCTCGACCGGGACCTTGAGTGGCGTGGAACTGACTGCCGAGCATCCAGAAGCTTTTGGGACCGCTCCCGCTAAGACTTCGGGTTCAAGGCCTGAACGTTGGAGCATAACTTCGGGTCATGGTCGCGCAACAGGCACCATAGGCACACATGGTGTGGGTCCGTGACCGACATCAAATTGTGACAGGAGTCGGTCCGACATTTCTACGTGTACCAGGAGTCGAACGACTCGAAAAAGATGTCGACAAAAGTTGAAAAATGGTTAGTCACAAAGTGACTAAGAGTACCGCTCTCTCCAGATCTGAGCTGGCTGGCGCGGAAAAAGAAAGAACTGCCGTCAGCGCACAGGGGTGGCATCTAAGTAGATACCGCGACGTCATTCCAGTGATCACGGCGCCAACAATGAACACAGAGTCGACCAATGCCACCTACTGATGTGCAGGGGTACTGCTGACGAAAAATTCTCTGGATCCAGTATGACGCCTGGTAGTAATTCTAGAGTAAGGAATCTATAACTAATAGTCCCTTTCAGATAAGAAAGCCATACAAATGATTAGCAATGAGCTGACCCAAAACTCTATTTTGGTATTGTACACAATACGTCTTTGACAACGAACTAGACCTAAAAATCGCATTGACTGGAATTATTCAACAGCATGTTTTCCAATGTGGACTGTGTCGTACAGGGGAGAATATCTGGCATTCGATAATACATATGCTAAAAAAATGGCTCAGCTTGACAGTGCCAGCTCCCCCTTTCATTTTTTCGAGGAAGGTAAACTGAAAACCATCCTGTTGAGTAGCAGCATACCAGTCCTGAAAGTCGATGAACTGTAGTGTGAGGTGGTATATAAAAAAAATAGTTTATTATACCAGCAGGATAAATTGAATGATTACACCATCACAGCACATTCTATGATTGAATGTCTCAAGTGGTCAAATATGTGATGCCATGTAGGCCAGGGATATCCCCTAAGCCCGTTATCATAAGGTGGGCTGGGAGAGATTTGTTGCACAGCTTCTGATGCATGACACCAAACTCTGTTACTCTGGCCAGAGGCAAGGGAGTGTATCCTGGGAAGTAGAGTCAGTGTGCAGATCTGAGGCAACTGGTCCAGCCACAGGGGATGTAGCATAGGAATAAGTGTGTTGCAAGGCAGGGTGGGTCCTCATGGGACAGCAAAGGGTGACATTACATCTCTCACACAGCATCTCGTGTAGGTCCATGTCTATACTGATGAGGGGTAATATTGGCACACAAATACCACCTCAAAGAAGGCATGCTGAATCCGCACTTGGCACTTCAGAAGGGGCTGTAAATTTGGAGTTCTGGAGTGGGCAATATACCACGATACAAGATATCTGAAGTACTGGCCTCCCTGGATGCCCATAGCTGCCAAGTCAGATATGGAAACAAAGAATTGAAGAGCAACTTCAGCTCCAGACAGGGGGTGAGGGGTACCGGCAGTGGCACACTAAACTTGGCCTGCCGGCAGCATGTTGGGTTTCCTTGCCTTTTATATCATTCAAAGCTGCCTCTTAAGTAGTGACTGCTTACCTCTGCTTACGCCATTGTTACGAATGTCAATCATTTTTCATTGTGATGCGCCACAGTTTAGTCCAACAGTCCACTTGGAACATAGCATGGCACAAACATCAAACACAGCTCCAATATGACGTAAACGGCTGACAGGGAAACCCATTAACAACCTAGCACAGAACCTATTAGATGGAACTCTGAACAAACACAAGATACAACAGACATACCATACAATCGCGGGTCAACCACACTGCCTACTTAATAACAACATACAATCATTTCCATACCAACAGACAGCTGAAAAAGAATGGCCAAAACTCCAATCTCCCAGTTTTCAAAACAACTCATAACTCTTCATATTTGTATACTTTCAGTGTCTTAGAGTAAACTGAAGTTTTCAATGCACCAGTACTGACAAGAAATTCACCTCTCTTTTTTCCGAATTAGCTCTATTATTTTTTTGTTACGTTTTGGTTTCTGTGATATGAAAATGATTTAAGTAGATTTAGCCAATCAAATAAAAGATGCAATGCTATAGAAAATTCACTTGATTATATTTTTCTTAGGCTGTTTCATGTAAGGCTTACACCATTTGTGTGCCTTCTCTGAGGGTGAAAAGGGAGTGAGATCTAGAAGGGAAGGAAACAGAAACTCTTGAAAATAAGCCAGTTGCTACAGAAAGTAAATACATGTGGTTTGCACTTGTGCGAAAAACCTGATTCGGTGTGTGCCTTGAGGAATCAGCTTGGTGATTGCGAGGCTCTCTAGATTCCAGGGCCAGAACCTCCGGTGGTTGACAACTACCCTCCAAGGGATGTTGGGCAGCCACCTACAAGGACAATGCGGACACTGCAGGAGTTGAATCAGTGGATACCAGACTTGGATGAAGACTTCTGGCAACATAAGGAAAACAGACACAATGCTTGCCTGCACTCCCGAGATCAGAGATCTGCTGACAGAGAAATTGGTGTACATGAGGTAGGGGGACCAGTTGGAACAGTGTTACTTGGGGGATAGAGGAGCCTCACTTGCTACAGCACTTGTGCTTTGAATCACGTGACTATATCTATTGTCGCCCTGAGGTATCCGATGGAAGACGGTCATGCAGCCACGCTCTCTCCAATGGCTCTGCATTAGAAAGCCTCTCAAGGCTCCTGAAGAAACACGAAATTGCATTGTCTCGCATGACAAGCTTTGCAGGAAGGAATAGTACATACCCTTCACTGCACCACCCACCTCCTCCGTCTCCTTAAAGACCTTTCCACCAAGGTCAAGAAGAATGCCCTGTGGAGCACAACTCTATGGGTATACATGGGAGCCTACCCCAAAAACGAGGAATATGCATATGTAATGTTGTAGCTACCGAGCCAAACCCCCCGTCTTATGAAAAGTTCTCTTTGTGTGTTGCAAGATTTGGGTATAGGAGGTAGAATTTTCAAACTGAGCAATGCACATGATTGTTGTACAGTGTTCAGTGGATGTGCCTCCCTGATCAGAGATCATTTATGATGATGTAAGCCCTGATGCTACTCATAAGCATATGTATATGTATTGTGCAGAATACAGAAAATGAACAGGTGTGTTTTTTCTGGGTCTGTAAAGAGGTGTCGTTGAATTGGGTCTGGGAGTTTGTTTCATACTGTTGTGATTGAAAGTATTGTCCTACGACTAACGTATGGGAAACCACGGTATGTGTTGAGTGTTTCAGTGCTGTGCTCTCCTTTTTCAAAAGTTTGAGGTTTTATTGGTGTTGTAAAATTAATTTGCAAAGTGTAGCATTTGTTTCTGTGTGGAGATTTTTTGAAGTGGTACATTCGCCTAATTCTCATGAACCAAAAGACGTGTAATTACATTTTATTCACCGCATGTGATAAGTATGGTTTGCAATCAATAACGCATGTGGCAAATACTGCTACTGATATTTACCACATGCATGTCACATGTAGATTCACAGCTGGTAATCAAATGGACCAGCCTGGAAATGCGGTAATTACTGATTCATATGATATTTGTAATAGTGCATGACTCATAATTAGGGCCTATGTAATGGTGAAAACTAAGGTAACAATTTTACAAATTCATCAAACTTGGTTCACATAACATGAGGAGACGTCAATAACAAACATGAGAATTCCTGCCTTTACAGATGAATAGGATTTATACTTATGGCTTCTGTGATGTTTACTTTTGTTCTTATTTTGTTTTTGCTTTAATTTACCTGGATTGACTTTTTCCACCTTTCAATAAACCCATCTTGCAATTTCCTGTCACCTCTACCCTTTGCCAGCGCCATTAGTCACTCGAGCCAGTCAATGCGCAGCCATTTGTGATTTTGCTCAATGTGTATCTCTTGAACTACAGACTAATACTACAGGCTTAGTCAAAAAAGAAAAGTGACCAAACAGAAAATATTGAATATTTTTGGGATGGTTCAAAGGTATGGATGTAACTGGCATTGCGTGGCGAGACAATGAATGCATTGTCCTCAGTGCAACCAAGCTATAACTAACAGAGGCATATGTATTCAATTGTAAATCCAACAATAACACTGAAAAATATAACAAACATTTGTATGCACCCACCAACAAACTTTTGGGAACACGATGACTTCAGCCTATCGTGTTAGCTTGGGCCAATGTAATTTTTGGAGCCAGACTGGAAAGTATGTGGCCAGCATATGTGCTCAAAAGGTTTCCGCTCTGTTTCACTCCCAATGAATACAAAAAAATAACCCAGGCAACGCTTGGTGGCCTTGAACGAGCACAATATGTGAAAGGCATTTGTTTTTTGTTTGGGAAACATTTTTAGCACAACTATCCCTGGGCTTGATTATGGGTTTAGCTGGTGGTGGGAACAAACACAGTGTGTGCCTCCAAACTGGTGTGGGACACATTTCTTTCGGAAATGGTGATGTAGCCACTTGTGATTAAGAGAATTAACTCAGCGCCTAAAACTGAGCAGATCACATTATATGGGTTTATCCACAGCAGCCTACATAGACATACCATATCTCCTCTAAAAAGCTTTTCTGAAGGTATGATTTGAAATATCACCAATGAACCGGATCCATTAAAGACGCCAAGCATTCTCAAAAATGGCCCTCGCATAAACTGCTTGGCTTGTAACGTAAATTGGGATCAGTCATGGTCGATAGAAGTCATTAAGCCTAAAGGATTATAGACCTGGAGGGCTCAATTATGAACTTTTAGGGGAAAGCTACAGTGCACCAAAGAATTGTATTTAAGGAGTGGCAAAGCAACAGCACGGGATTTACAAATTAACTCTTTAAAATTGAAACTAAAATCAGATCGGCTTAAGGGTTAACCCACAGCCAGATACAAAGTGGCTCTTTAGAAAAGGAGTCACCATACCAGAGTTAACTTTGAACCCCAATCTGAGGTTGATATTGGTGCCAAAACCAACTGCCAGAAATGTGAACCTATAAGGTATGTGAGAAAAACCAGCTGAGTCCCCGCTTGAAAGATTGTTGAGTAATTGGGTGATCGTAGAGTTTGCTAGAACTAGGGCTACACGGGAAGAAGAGGCTCTCATGATGGAAGGTAAGAATGGCACAGGTCGCTAGGAGATCCATGCATGAACTTAAAGAACAAGTTACTTACCTTCCGTAACGCTTTTTCTGTTGGATACAGTATCTGCCTGTGGATTCCTCACCTTTTGAATTACCTCTATGCCAGCATTCCATGGAAATTCTTTTCTTAGCTCTCCCACAAGGACGTCACAATAGCACAGCTCAGCTCATGATCCGTATGATGTCACTGGAGCCATAAGAACACCTCGTCGGCATGCTGACGACAGTTCTGGCCATTTTTTCCATGCCCTCGAGGCGAACCGACAACATAATACAAGCATTCACAGAATACAAAATATATACACAAATACATACAATATATATATATATATATATATATATATATATATATATATATATATATATATATGCGGCCACAGCGCACTGAGCCCCCACCCCACAAGTAGTTTGGCGACAGTAGTGGCATCTGTTTTTTGGACTTACCTCAGGAACTGGGGATGCCGCCGAACCACCGCATTCCACAGCTGTGACCTGCCAATTTCTTTTGGACCGTGACTTCACGAGGGAGAAACGCACACTGAGGCGGGGCTCCAAGGATCGAGCTGTGTCCTGCAGGGAGGGGGCGGGGGGGGTTTGTTCAAGGTCAGACGCTTGTTTTCCACAAAGACCCAGGTACGAAGAGAGTATAGGTGGTCCCCGCCCACTTGGGGAGTACATACGAAGTTGGGCCGCCTTGTGAGAACTCGGAGTGCCGAGTTTTGGAGACGCTCCCTAGTACCTGTCGACAGGCTTCCCCCAATCGTAGCGAGGCTTGCTGTGAAAAGCCAAAAACCAAAGCATTTCCTAGCAATAAACTATATGGAATATAAATGACATATGAAAAATAACAATGTCAAACAGTCAGATGTTTTTGGTATAAGCAGGTGGACAACGGGGAGGCAGGTGGGTCAGTGAGGAATCCACAGGCAGATACTGTATCCAACAGAAAAAGTGTTAACAAAGGTAAGTAACTTGTTCTTCGATGGATACAGCTATCTGCCTGTGGATTCCTCACCTTTTGAATTGAATCCCCAAGCTGTTCCTCTCCTGTAGGAGGGTGTCAACCGACTGACTGCACAGTTCTGCTGAGGCGGAAAGCCGGGAGACCGATTGCAGTATTGCCGGCGCTTTTTAAAACTGACTTTGTTTAATTTTGTGTGTTGTAAATTTCTTTTGCGCCGCAAAGCTTCACCTTTTAACAATATTTCTGTCCACTGCTATCCGCACTAATTTCGCTGCCTTGAATTGCCCCGCATACAGCCGATTGAGGTGCTGAGTGGGAGGTGGCATTTCAGCGGCCATATTGGGCGTAGACACAGCCCCAGCGCTCTAGCGCTCGAGGCTCCAATATAAAAACAGAGATTGCTTCTGTTAGTGAGACTCCACAGTTCTCCTGAGGCGGAAAGCCGGGAGACCGATTGCAGTATTGCCAGCGCTTTTTAAAACTGACTTTGTTTAATTTTGTGTGTTGTAAATTTCTTTTGCGCCGCAAAGCTTCACCTTTTACCAATATTTCTGTCCACTGCTATCCGCACTAATTTCGCTGCCTAGAATTGCCCCGCATACAGCCGATTGAGGTGCTGAGTGGGAGATGGCATTTCAGCGGCCATATTGGGCGTAGACACAGCTCTAGCGCTCGAGGCTCCAATATAAAAACAGAGATTGCTTCTGTTCGCGAGACTCCACAGTTCTCCTGAGACGGAAAGCCGGGAGACCGATTGCAGTATTGCCAGCGCTTTTTAAAACTGACTTTGTTTAATTTTGTGTGTTGTAATTTCTTTTGCGCCGCAAAGCTCACCTTTTAACAATATTTCTGTCCACTGCTATCCGCACTAATTTCGCTGCCTTGAATTGCCCCGCATACAGCCGATTGAGGTGCTGAGTGGGAGGTGGCATTTCAGCGGCCATATTGGGCGTAGACACAGCCCCAGTGCTCTAGCGCTCGAGGTTCCAATATAAAAACAGAGATTGCTTCTGTTCGCGAGACTCCACAGTTCTCCTGAGGCGGAAAGCCGGGAGACCGATTGCAGTATTGCCAGCGCTTTTTAAAACTGACTTTGTTTAATTTTGTGTGTTGTAAATTTCTTTTGCGCCGCAAAGCTTCACCGTTTAACAATATTTCTGTCCACTGCTATCCGCACTAATTTCGCTGCCTTGAATTGCCCCGCATACAGCCGATTGAGGTGCTGAGTGGGAGGTGGCATTTCAGCGGCCATATTGGGCGTAGACACAGCCCCAGCGCTCTAGCGCTCGAGGCTCCAATATAAAAACATACGGCGATGCCTCCGCGCAGCGGACGCGGTCAGCGGACGCGCCGGAGTCGCGCCGAAGTCGAGCCTAAGTCCTGCCCGTCTGCGCTCGTCCGCGCAGAGGACGAGCAAAGGGCAAGCCTTTCTGTCCAGGTAAATACCCTACTTAGAGAGGAGCTAATAGCCCTAAATAAAGTCACTACAAATTGTCAACATGTACTTAATGTGGATACCTGGGTGGGACCAATCTGCTGTCACGGCTGTAGACAAACATTAGAACCGTACCACATTCCCAAAGGGGAAGCAAACACTAAGCACCTAAAGGGGGGACTGATAAATGTTCGGTCAATGTGCAAAAATTCTCTTCACATATATGACCTGATTACCGAGAACGAGTTAGACTGCCTATTCATCACTGAAACTTGGCTACGAGAGTGGTCTAATCCTGATGTACCGTACCTCCGGGATTCTCCATCCATAGACAGGATCGAGTAGAACAGCGAGGTGGCGGCCTGGCTATCATTTATAGGGACACCCTAAAATGCCGAACCACGGAGCTTACAGACATTAGGGGAGCCGAAAGCCTTAGTTTCTGTATCCAAGGGTGTGACACCTTCACCTTTGCTGGAGCACTGTTGTACCACCCTCCAGGCCAACCTACGCAGTTCCTGGATAGCGTAGGGGATGTTCTTGGTGATCTGACTCTCAGGTTTGCCAATTTTACTTTACTAGGAGACCTTAATTTCCATCTAGATGACCTAAATGATTCCCATGCATCCAGGCTCAAAGAAACATTGCATATACTGGGGCTGACGACGAAGATATTAGAAGCGACCCACGAGGCTGGACACACTCTCGTCTGCATTAGTACCAATATGGATACAATGATGGTTGAACCTCCTGTACGACAATCTTGGACAGATCATCATTTTATTGAATTTAGCCTTAAGATTGAGGGAAATGGGGTAAAGACAAGGGAGATACCTAATAGAGACATATCCTCACCCTGCTGGGGAAAAATTATAGAGCACCCGGATCTTGGTGAATGGGTAAAAGAGAGCAAACCTGCTCTCCCAGGGAACACTATGATTGATAATCAAAGATTTGAGGGTTGGATGACTGCGATCGGCAACCAGATTAAATATCCAGTCAGAAGTCTTACTTCAAAGAAAAGGAAGATATCTGCACCCTGGTTCTCCTGTGAACTAAAAGAAATGCTGACTAAAATTAAAGTACTAGAGCGAAGATGGCGACGAAATTATGGGAATAAAGAAAAGGAGGTATATAAGAGGGCAAGGAGGCTATATCATGCCTCTATAAAAGGCGCGAAAGCCACGTAATTCACATCCCTAATTGAAGCCTCTAATAATAAACAGAAAGAAATATTTAACATTGTCATCAGCTTTAGTAAACCCGTTTCGTTAACACAAGAGATCCCATCCTCCCAGACTTTCTGCGACGAGATAGCTAATTATTTCGTGCAGAAAATAGATACCCTTACGAAAGACTTCCCCCAGTTTGAGGAAATAGAGTCTGAGGACAAAACCAACACAAATATATCCAATTTCCGCTGGGAAACTTTTAACCAAATCAGCCTGGAAGATACTTACCAGGGGATATCGGCCATTAAGTCAGGATCCCCTTTCGATCCATGTCCCCCTACGCTGCTTAAAGCAATAATAGAAGAGGTCAACCCAGGAATTGACTCCATCATAAACTCCTCTCTCCAATCAGCTGAAATTCCCCCGCAATGGAAAGTGGCAGCAGTAAGACCACTGCAAAAGATGGTTCTGCAGGACCCTACGATCCTCTCTAACCTGCGTCCTATCTCACTCCTCCCAGCACTGTGCAAATTGACGGAATCATATGTCAACAAGCAATTGATGGCTTTTTTGGAAGAGAATGAAATTCTTCATCCATGCCAAGCAGGCTTTAGGGCACATCACTCAACTGAATTTGCACTATTATCCTCAACCGAAACCATTCGAGCTGCACTGGATCAGGGCAAGATAGCTGTCCTGATCCTATTAGATCTCTCTGCAGCATTCAATACTGTGTCCCATGCTATCCTTTTACATCGCCTAGCAAATGCGGGCATAGCGGGAACCGTTCTCAAATGGTTTAAAAACTATCTAGCACATAGGCTCCAGATCATCATGTTGGGTGATTTCTGTTCTGAGGAGAAAGTGCTGAAAACAGGGGTCCCGCAGGGATCTAGTCTTAGCCCCACACTGTTCAATTTGTATATGGTTCCCCTAATCAAATTGATCTCCTCTGTCGGCATTAGTACGATTGCCTATGCCGATGACACCCAGTTGGTACTGGTCCTTGATAAGAATCAGACTAATGCGGAAATGACCTTGAGGGAATGCCTATCAGCAACCTTTACGTGGATGACGAACAACCACTTAAAGTGCAACTTGGCGAAAACAGAAATTGTTCTTTTTGGCTCCAATAACTGTTTTTCTCCTCACGACTGGTGGCCGAGGAGGCAGAGGTTCCACCAAAAACTACCAGTGCTGTATGAAATCTGGGTGTTAAATTCGACAACACCATGTCCTTCAAACAACAAGTCAAAGAAGTGGCAGGTGCCTGTTTTAATATAATTAGGAGTCTTAGAAAATTCTTCTATCTGCTCCCCTTGAATGCCAGACGGACGGTGGCAGTGGCGCTGATAACATCTCGCCTAGACTACTGTAATAGTCTGTACGCAGGGTTAAATAAATCTGCCCTGCACAGACTCCAGATGGTCCAACATGCAGCCGCAAGACTGGTTCTCAGATTGCCCAGGAAATCTTCGGCCTCTGCTGCATTAGATGCCCTACATTGGCTTCCCATACAAAAACGCATCCTGTTCAAGGTCCTTACTATCACCTACAGAGCTTTACATCACCAAGGCCCAATGTACCTGTGTAGGCACTTCATACAATACCACCCAACGCGGGTACTCAGATCCTCAACAGCGAATCTCCTTCTCGTGCCTAGATTCAGGCTGACAACCATAGGAGGAAAATCCCTAGCAGTTACCGGCGCTAAGGCCTGGAATAAACTACCCTGTTTCCTCCGGGAAGCCACCACTGAGCGAAGGTTCAGAAAAATGTTGAAAACATGGATTTATGCACTGTCAGACACAAGCTGTAAAGCACTGATATGAGCCGCCCTCGCCAACTTGACCAGTCCAGCTGCGGTCATCTGTGGGAACTAGGAGTCGCAGCGCCAAGATGCTCCTTGGAGCGGTAGCGCGCTATAAAAGTATCACATCACATCACATCACATCACATACCAAAAAATCTTACAGCACAGAGCGTGCAAGATGGGCATCCCTCCTAACCTACAAATTCAAGCAGTAATGCTTCCCAAAGGTGTGGAGGGAGGCCCAAGTTGCCGCCTTGCAAATGTCTACAACAGGAACACCTCTAGCCAAAGCAGAAGATGACTTAGCTCTGGTGGAATAAGCTCTAATATCTTCAGGTGGCTCCTTCTTGGCCAAGGCGTAGTAGATTTTGATGCACAAGATGATCCACATGGAAAGTGTTCGCTTGTATCCACAATATCTGCTCCGAGGCACAGGAGGCCATTTACACCCGCAAGGAGGACGTCAGCTTCTGGTTGGAGCGAGCCAATTCTTTATTCTAGATCCCCGGAGGAGCTGCACAAGAGCACCGGTGCGTCTGAGGGCAGCCGAGCCCGGGAGGAGGGAGCGCAGCACAGGGCGCGGCGGCACAGCACTCGTGGGGCCCTGGAGTGGAGGGCCCCTGGGCAGAGAGCGGGGCCCGGAGGAGGGAAGTGCACTCGATGTCCCTCACTAGCGAAGTGAATCGGAAGTGCCCAGCATAAGAAGAACGCAGCAACAGCCCGACAAACCAACGTGACAGCCAGAAATCGGGAAAAGTGTGTTCGTTGAATGCGGAGCTCGGTAATGGTTAATATGGAGGCGCTTTGAAGTGGCTGCATATCGAAGCGAGTGAGGTGCAGGAATCACGGATGCCACACATAAAAGTAAGGAAACGTTGCGCCTGCAAACATTAGCGGACATGGACAAATCCATTTGAACTTTAAATGCAAAAAGTCACTGCGGGGCGGCGATGAACAACTGTGATGAGGAGCGCTAGCGTCCAGCACAAAATGGCAGATGGCCACCGTGTGAACGGCCGTTATTCTGCGATGCCGGAAAACATAAGCATGGCATTGTACACTAACGTGGCGAACTATATAACGTGGGCTGTACAGTATAATTTTCATCGCTGTCATAGCGAATCCCGCAGGCTGCATATGTGAGTGGCTAAAGGACAAAACATATTGGGCGCCTCTGAAAGATGTCCGAGACCCACTGGCAGAAGAATGCAAGTGGGGGGTCAGAGGGTGTATATAGAAACTGGCAACGCTGTTGAGGCAAGAGAGTCTGGTATAGCTGCATAATTGGTTCCCTTCGCCCGCAGATCGGGAGAAATGCGTATAGCGGTGCGGTCTGCTGCCCTTAACGTCGCATGTTGGTGTGGATGGGAGGCGAGGCTCTGTGAGACAACACAATACATCGGGGGCAGAATAGTGAGCAGCGGACTACCAGCGCAGGCAAAGAAGTCACGCAACCCCTCCCCCACGCAAGTTAAGAACGCGACGTAGTACCAGGTAATCCCTGGCGAACACCACTTGAGCGAGTGGGCGGCACAAGTGGAGAGTTGTGAGCTGTTGGCAGACGCCGCCAATTAGCCAAGGTTCGGCAAAGCAACACAGTACTACAAGGGCAGATTAGCACACTGATGATTTCCTGAAACCCTCCTGCGCATTTCAGCTTTGATGTGTCCCTGTGTGTACACCACCCCAGCTGGGAGATTCAATGCTGCAAACTCATCTAGGTTGAATCATCCCATGATGGCGACTATGACAGCCCGGGGGAGAAAAGGGGAGACCTAGCTACTTTTGTATGATGCCCGGTGTAGCTACCTCGCTAGCTTTGGGGGAGATTGACTTTGGGCTCCCTCCGTTGACTATCACCTACCCAGCCGGACTTCGGGCTAACGCTCCCGCGTCTCTCCTGACCTTACCTTCCCCAACACTCCCCCCTCTCCGCTCCTACTCTTTCCAGCTTCTGTCCTCTGCACTCACATGCCCTTGCCCTTTGTCCCCACCCTGTTTCTCTGTGAACCTCTTTCCTCGCCTCTTGAGACTGAACTATTTTGTCTGATGCCCGATGGAGCTACCTGGTTTAGCTATAGGGGAGATGGGCCGTGGATTCCCTCCTTGGTCGTCACCTACCCAGTCGGTCTTTAGACAGACTTCCTTTCATCTCTATGGTTGTCTCTTCCCTTATCCTCACTCTCTCTCCTCCCCTACCCCCCACTACTTTCTCTCTCCTTTCTCTCCTCCCCTAATGTATTGCTGATTGTTTGATTTAATGTTTACTTGTTGATCTTTTTCTGGTATACTGTTGAACCACTTTGTTGCACTTCCTTTCGTCTCGCCTGTCGTCTCCTCGCGCATCCTCCCTCTATTTATGTCTCTCCTTCCCTCTTCTCTCAATGTATTGAGACCGAAATATTTTGTCTGATGCCCGATGGAGCTACCTGGTTTAGCTATAGGGGAGACGGGCCGTGGATTCCCTCCTTGGCCGTCACCTACCCAGTCGGTCTTTAGACAGACTTCTTTTCGTCTCTCCTTTTTGTCTCTTCCCTAGCTCCTATCCCCTCTCCCCTGAATCTCTCCCCTTGCCTGCTACTCCGCCTACCCACCTGTCCTTTGTGCCTTTTGACTAAGCACTCCTTCTCCCCTTGTTGGGGAAAGATCCAATATTTATACTCTGGAGTCTCAGCGAACCCGCTGAGTGAGCCCACTGCGCCAAGGGAGCCACTCTCACTTGAGGTATGGTATGGCACCCCTTGCCAAAGCACTCCCTCTCCCCTTTTTGGGGAAGGATCCAGTATGTAGGCCTTGGAGTCTCAGAGACCCCTCTGAGAGAGTCCACTGCGTAAAGGGAGCCTCTCGCAACAGAGATAGGGAAGTGATACCACTTCCCCTGGGATCACAGCTTACTGGACTTTGGACGTTGCCTTGACTCGTCTACCGGTTTGTGTCCCCGTCACCCTTCCCCTCCTCTTCCGATGCTGTGTCTCTCACCCTCCCCTCCTCTTTCCCGCCTTCATTATCTGTCTACTTCCCCTGCTCCAACCCCCCTCCCCTGAATCTCTCACCTTGCCTGCTTTTCCCCTTACGTATTTGTGCTTATTGTTTATCTCGACCTTACAAGTAACTATGTTGCCATGCTCTAAGAACTATGTAACCTTTGTAACAATGTAACCTGTAACTATGATCTGATGCTCATGTAAAGCGCTCTGATACCTCCGGGTCTAGCCAGCGCTATATAAAACTTTTGAAATAAAAATAAGTAAAAATAAAAAATAAATCCTTCCAACATAGCTCACAAACAGCTGGTCATCTAGTCTTAGGTCCCTGGTTCTGTCCAGGTAGAAGCTGACAGTCCTCCTAGGGTCCAGGTGGTGAAGTTTCTCCTCCTCCTTGGAAGGGTGAGGAGGAGGATAGAAGTTAGGTAAGGTAATAGACTGCCTGGATGTAAAGGAGTGACCACCTTAGGCAGGAAAAGCAGGAAAGCAGCCCTGGTCCTGAGAACCATCTTTCCTGCATGAATGGTTAAAAACGGAGGTTTAGAACTAAGAGCCTGTAGTTCACTTAACCTCCTGGCTGAGGTAATAGCGATCAGAAAAACCGTCTTGGAAGTAAGAAGTCTCAACAGACAACTATGAAGAGGCTCAAAAGGAGACCCCATCAGGAAAGAAAGTACTAAATTCAAATCCCACTGAGGCTTAATGAAGGGAGTGGGAGGAAACCTATAGGTGAGGCCCTTAATGAACCTCATAACAATGGGGGACTTAAATAAAGAGGGCTGGTCCAGCAAACAGAGGAAAGCCGACAAGTAACCCTTTACCGTAGCCACAGCACAACCTTGCTCAGCCAAGGAAAGTGAAAAGCCAAGTACATCAGATAAAGAGGCCTTCAAAGGATCAATGGACCTCTCTCCACACCATTTCACAAACTTGGACCACCTAGCGGAATAAATAGATTTTGTGGAGTGTCTCCTGGACGATAAAATAACATCCACCACATCCGGTGGGAGAAAGAACTCAGGTTGCCCCGTTCAATCTCCAGGTATGAAGGTGACATTCTCTTCGAGATCTCCATTGTGCTGATACCAATGCCTGCAGAGGCACAACTGGAGTGCCCTCATGTGCCAGCGTGCATGGTTGATCAACAGTATGCAGGAAACAAACAGACTGAGCAGGCGGAGGACCTTCAGGACTGGAACAACCGCTCCACGTGAAACAAAGGAATCATCTCCTGAATGTCGAGAATCCTCTGCGACAGCGAGAATGCTCGACACACAGTAGTGTCCAGTACTGCCCCTATGAACAGGTTGCGCTGAGAGGGCACCAGGTGAGATTTGGGTACATTTATCGAGAAACCCAAGTTGAACAAGTCGCGTTGTTACCTGCAAGTGACGCAGCACCATCACCTTACTTTGAGCAGCCAGTCGTCCAGATATGGGAAAACCGGAATCCCTGACCTCCTGAGATGTGCTGCCATCACCTTTGTGAAGACCCGAGATGCAAAAGTGAAACCGAACAGAAGGACCACAAACTGGTAGTGTTGAGACCCTTCCGTAAACCGAAGATACTTCCGGTGCGACTTCAGAATAAGGATGTGGAAAAACGCATCCTTCAAGTCGATCAACACCATCCGGTCTTCCTGCTGCAGCACCAAAAGAGCCTGAGCTAGGGTCAATTTTTCCTGCCTGAGGTAAAAATTCAAAACCTTGAGGTCCAGGATCAGCCCCAAGAAGGACTGGTCGTCCTTCTTGGGGATCAGGAAATAACGGGAGAAGTATCCCTGACCCCTTTCCTGCTCTTGAACCACCTCTATCACACCTTTCTGCAGCAAGGCAAGAACCCCCTGCTGCAAAAGCAGAAAATGGTCCTCTGAACACCAGCCCTGCTGAGTAGGGTACGGAGGTGGGAACTCTTGAAAAGAGAGGGCATACCCATTTTCCACCAGATTCAAAACCCAACGGTCCAAAGTAACCGATTTCCAATCTTGTAGAAAATGGGACACCCAGCCCCCTACAGGACCAGCATGCTCCAAGATGGGGGATCTAGAGCTGCTTTCCTATAGTACCGGTGGTGGGGACAGGAGAGGAGGAGGAGAAGCTCTTCGCAGACGGCCTCTACCTTTCACTCTGTACCAACTGTACAGAGGGTTCTGCTGTTGTTGCTGCTGTGTATGTTGACTGCCTTGAAAGGAAACCACCTTCCCAAAGCCTAATACCTTTTGTATCCATAGCCCCTAGGCTGGGACTGCAGGCCCAAGGATCTTGCAGTAGCCCTGCTGTCCTTGAAGCGCTGCAGCGCAGAATCAGCCTTTGCGCCAAACAATCTGGATCCATCGTAGGGTAGATCGTAGCTTGTACATCCGGAGAGAAATATGAAGACCTAAGCCAGGCATATCTCCTGGTTGCCACAGAGGAGCCCATTACCTAGGCGACAGAGTTCGCCGTGTCCAGACCTGACAGAATGACCTGACGGGCAGCCGCTTGAGTGTCTGATAGCGCTTCAAAAAAGTGAACATGGGAGGATCGTCAAAGAAGTCAGGAAGGGGCGATCGGAACAGTCGCATGAACGCTTCGCTCTGAGGTCCCTTCCTCCCCGCACGCCTATCCTGTTGATAATCCTGAGCAAGGCTTTTTGATCTACGTTGTTAGAGAGAAGCGCTCACTTACCATCTATTTTTGGGGCTCCTCCGTGCAGTGGATCCGAAGAGCTGCCCTCGTCTGCTTGCCGGCCTTCGTGGCGCTGACGCCGGGGCCTCGAGTGCAGAGGTTGCCCGGCAGTGTTCGTAGTGTTGGCGGCCCTGGTTTGGATGAGAAACCGATCAGTGGGAGCCTGAGAGCCACGAGCCGGGAGAGTTGGTGCTGACCCACTCCCAATAGTGGGTTGCCCCGTATGCCCGAGCTGTCGACGAGCCAGAGAGAAGCCGTGTCGCTCGGTTCCCCTTGGGTGTGACGCCCGCCTATGTTAATAGTCCCGTCGGGAACCGGCGGTTGGCTCCCGGAGAGCTGCGGGGAGCGCACCCGGCCTTTCGGTGACTCTCCTTTCCGCACCAGGCGTCGACTGCCGACGATCAGCCGTGAGACCTGTTGCCTCTGGTGGTCGGACTGGACTCGGAGGTGGAGGGGAAGTGGCGGAGAACGAAGTGGCTAAGATGGCGGATGGCGCCTTGGAGTGCACCCCTCCCGGGGACGGAGACACCGCTGAATTTGAGATCCCCGGACTTCGGCTACATGGGGAGACGCTTACGCGTAGTCACGTGCTGGTTGCACTGGTTACCCTGCGGATTGCTCTGCTCCGGAACTCCCGGGACTTGGAGGTACGGATCGCTGCCATTGCTGATCCGCCATTTTGTGGCGTAGTGGCTCTCCCCCGAGTTGGTGCCGCTGAATCTCCTTCGGACGCTATGCCAGGTTCCCCGGATGAGTCTACAGTTTTGAGGGTGCGAATGGATCTGGCTCCTGTGCTGCGGTGCTTCCCGCATCCTGTGCTTTCCTTTCCGTGCTTGGCAGACCTGTTTTTGGACTCGGACTTGTTGGTGGACGGGGTATTGTTGCATTCTGGCCGCCGCCGTGCATCGTTGGTTGTTTCTTGGTGGCTGGGACGATGTTGTGCGGCGGCGCTGCCTGCTCCGCCTGGAAGGATTGAACTTTTTGTATCAACCTGTCTCCTGACTGCAAGGCTGTTTAGCAGTTCTACTATTCATAGAAGTGGCCAGGGGTGACCTCGCTTGGGTCTTGGAGGAACTTCTTGCTGGTTAATGGTGATTCAAGGACACGTCTTGTGGGGCTGTTACTGATTGCGTTTTGTGCGCTCGCTGATCTTTGTACTTTCTATGGCCTCTGTCTCTACGATTTTAGTTGCGGGGGTGGGGGAGACCGGGTATCTGAACCGCCGGCTCCTCTCCTCGTTCTCTTTCTTTATTGTCTTCTTCTTTCTCTCTTTATTTCCTTTCTTTAGGGTGACTCTGGGGCGACAGGCACGCTGTTAGTGGGGTAGGCCATAGCCATTACGGTGATGTAGGGTGGCGGGTGTTGGAGGGGTTTTGTTATTTTAGTTTGTTTTGTTCTATGGTCCTTTTCTCTCTTTCTTCCCAAGGGGGTTGGCTATATATTCTTCTTACATCCTTTTTCTGTTAGGCATCCGCACTTGTCTCTTCTTTCTGTCTTGTACGGGTGGGTTTTCCACACGATGTTCTTGCTAAATTGCTAGCCATTGTTTGCCCTTTACTCCTGGCCTGCCTTCGGCGGGCGTAGGATGTTTTCGGCCTTATTGCTTATCATCGATTTCTGATTGCATGGAGGGGTACACCCCTCCCGTCTCTTCTTGTTTATAGTGTAGTGTGATGCCTCTGTTGATATAGCCGCTGCCTCCTTCTCAATATTATAAAAATGAAACCTCTCCTATCCTTGTGCTTCGCTGTGCTACGACCACGTACTACGACTATACCGTGATTCCTCCTTTTATCGTACACATTTACAATGCTCCTGTCTTTATCTCCTGATTTTGCGGCCGGCCCCTGTGGTTGTAGGCCTGCGCCTGTATTGCTCTGCTTGACTTAATAAAGGTTTAAAAAAAAAAAAAAAAAAAAAAGTGAACATGATCATCTTCCGTCAAATTATGAGCTACTTGCTTGACAGTGTCCATTAGTGCATAAATGTACCTCCCTAGCAAACATGTGGTGTTTGTTGACTTTCGAGCCATACTTGCTGAGAAGAACAACTTTTTGGCAGACTGTTCAAGTTTTTTCGAGTCTCTATCCCCCGGGGTATTAGCGAACGACCCAATTGACTGCTTGTGACAAGAAGCCTGAACTACCAAGCTTTCCGGAGAAGAATGGGCAGAGAGGAAAGCTGGATCACCAGGAGCAGGCTTGTAGCGTCTTGCCACTGACCTAGAAACTGCAGGTGCTGACAAGGGCTTCGCCACACCTCCAAAATCAGCTCTGTCAACGCCTTGTTAAAAGGCAGCAAAGGTTATATAGTAGAGGAGGGAGAATGCAACAGTTCAGTCAATATATTTTACCTCACCTCAGCCGAGGGTAACTGAATGTCCAACAGGACAGCAGCCTTCCTGATTACTGTGTGGTAAGGGCAACGTCCTGTGAAGGCAAGGCCTTCGGAGAAGAGAGCTCCCACTCCGGGGAAGTAGCCAGGCCACTGGCCTCCTGTAGACCCTTGAAGTGGTCCACGGAGTCGATGATCACCCCTTCCTCGTGTTCTTTCTGGTACTCCTCTTCATGCAGCAATCTCTGCGCTTCCCTCCAGGAACGCCCCTTCTGGATCGGTGTCGTCGACGCCGCTCAAATCCGGGAGGATGTCGGTCCAACACCAGAAGGTGCCGGAGATTGAGATTTCAGAGTCGAAAACCTTGGCGCCGGAAACTGCCATGACAGAGCTGTCGGCATGAAAGCCATGAAAGGCGCCTGGGCATACTGCTGGCGGATTCCCAAATTAAAGGCAAGCGGACCCACGGGCCAGATGGTGCACCGGTAGGGTAAGATGCCTTGGCAAACATGCCAAACATCTCATTAAGGAACTGCGACAGGTCCCCTCCTGGTCCTGATGATACGGATCCAAAGCCCCTTGGTCTTGATCCACTCGAGGCCTTACAGGGGGCTGAGGCGCCAAAGACACCAGAGTTGGTACAGGCGAAAGTGCAGGAACCGGAGAAGACTCTCTGGGAGCCGGAGTATCTCTGAGCGGCGGTGAATCACCCGACGCCGGAGAGTGGGCCGGAGTCGCCTCTGGAGAAGGAGTAGGTGACGGCAAGACAGCATCCTTCTCATGGCACAGCATCATGGGGGAGGCCGACCTCGATGCCCTGCCCTTTGAAGACCGACGTCAAGATCCATGTCTTCTCTTCTTCTTATGCTTTTTCGACTTCGAAGTATGCAAGGTTGACGACTTCAATCTCTTGCGACCTCTCTTCTCTTTTTTTTGCCCGCGCCATGAAGAGTTTCGCCTCATGCTCCTTCAGCTCCTTCGGGTTCATCTTCCGCCATCACGAACACCCTTCAACGTCGTGGTCCAAAGAAAGAGACCATAGACAGTCTTAGTGGGGATCTGTGATTGACATATGCCTCCCACACTCCCTGCAGAGCTTGAAACCTGACTTTTTCGAAGTAGCCATTCTCAGTGCAACAAGAAGTATGGATAGAAACTAAGTTATACCATGCAAAATGGAGAGTCCTAGAAAAAAATTGTTATGCGTTGATGGCAAAAAAGGGAACTGTCATCAGCATGCCGATGAGGTCTTCTTATGGCTCCGGTGACTTCATATGGAGTTGCAAGCGGAGCTGTGCTAATGTGACGTCCTCGTTGACGTGGGAGAGCTAAGAAAAGAATTTTTGTGGAATGCTGGCGCTGGGGTAATTCAAAAGGTGAGGAATCCATAGGCAGATGTATCCATCTGAACAGTGGGCATAAGCTCTCTCCCAAATTATTAGCCAAGGTAGTAAATGCAACCTTTGATCCTAATACTGTTAATCAGTGCCTAAAAGAGGCATAGATTTCACCACTTCTGAAGAATGCAGTCACAGACACTACTGATGTAGCTAGCAGCAGGCTTATAATCAGTACTCACTCTTGGCAAAGGTGATGGAGAAATCTGTCACAATGCTTGTCTGACATCTGTAGGGGCTCTGCTTGTAGGGAGACTGGTGGGCTGGCTTTACAAGAACAGAGAAAACATTCAAAGAACGTTAGGAAGAAGCTTTTGCTAACTGCAGACAAAGGTTCTACACCCCAATTGATCAGGTTGAACTTGACCCTTGCGATCAGTGTAGTAGACAATGAGATCCTATTACAAAGGCCCCAGGACTTGATGGAGCCATGTACCATTGTAATCACCGTCCTAGATCAATCAACGAAACTTTCTGGACCCAGACTTTGCTCTTCGAAGTCTGGGGTTACACGGGAGCCCCCGATATCTCTCATATTTGTAATACATACCTGAATCCCTTCATGACCTACTGGAAAATAAATGTGTGGTATTCCATGTCTCATCATCCAGATTTATTTCCTCATTACAGTTGAATGTCTACACTGATGTAATCAAATACCAGATGGTAAAAAGTGATTGATGTTGAATGCCAGTGAAACCAAGATGACCAAATATATATTCAAAACAACATGGAAGGTTACTATAGTTCTCTAAAAAGAAAGGTTAAAATAATATGCATCTAATTCGATGAAGGTCTAATGGCAGAAGACCAGGTCAATCAACTGACTAAAACTGAAAGTTTAACATCTGAGTTTTAGTCAAACCTAAACCTGGTTTTAGATGAATGGGGGAAAGCAACAGTCATAACTGCTATAGTTGTCATCCACATTTGATACTGTAATGGTCATCTACCTTTGATGCTGTAATGGTCAAAGAGGATGGCGAGTTGCTTTCGGAAGATACTAAACTTGGCTACCAGGGTAGTTGCCTGTGTAAAACCAATCTAGCACATTCCGCACATTGAGAAGGCTCCACTGGGCTCACTGTTTAAGCTGGAACTGATCTTAAATGTTTCAGCTAGAACTTAATTAAATGTTTGTAAATCATTCTCAGAACCCTATAGACTCAGAAACCACCACAGTAAACTGAAAGGTTTAAACATCAGATGAGTACATCTTTCGAAGGCCCTTCCCATTATTTCACCCATTAAACCTCCCAGAGTGACTAGGCCCACCTTGGGTGGCAAAAAGCTGACAGCAGAACAATAAATCAGCTACCTTTAGATGTTAAACAATGCTCATGTTAATGTAGACTGCATTTGTTTCATTTTAAGATCAGTGAAAGTACCTGATCTTCACAATCCACCATCTTGATACCAAGCGGTTTAGAATGTGTGCAAAATGGCCTAAGATGATAATCGCCATTGATTCCACTCCCCTATTCAGCAAGTGCAGGTCCTATAGACTACAATTTTCAATGGAATCAGGGCACTCACCAAAAGAATGCAGCTGTTTTTTTTATAAATTACCTTTGAGCACCACAACCAATCAAAGACCTCGCACAGTACTCAAGACATGATTAAGACACATTGTCAGGGAGATACATATCCAGTGCGTGCAATCTAGGAATGTGCTTAAGCTGTGTCACAAATTAAAGACAAGAAAATAAATACATGCTTTGATTGTGCCCATGAAAATATGACACTGTGGCTGACGTAGCGGGCTATATGATTTCTTTTTGACGAGTGGATTATGTTTTCCTCAAAGTACATGCAAATGTAGGAAATTTGGTGGTGCATACCTTAAGCTCACAAAAGACTCCTTCAATTAAATTAAATTCAATAATCTTTATTTGGTTTTAAAAAAACCCATAAAAGATTCAAGTCAAAAAAGATTTAAACATACAAATAAAAACGTATTTTGGAAACACAGTTTAGGCAATTAGCAATCTCGATCACATCTTTGAACATAAACAGTGGTCTTTGAGGTTTACACTTAAAATACAATAGTAAAAGTATCAGACAATCAATGGGTATTATCCAGTACCTAAATCACTAAAATGTACTAATTGAGACTTGTTTTCGTTTCAAAGCTTTTATTCGGGGTGTAAATAACAACCATATAAGCACACATGAAATACATAGATAAATTGCCACCACCATTACATTTCAAATTTTAGCAGGTATTTGACAAAGGGAGCTAATAAAAATAAGAGTATGTGCAAAAAGATAACAATATTCAATTTATAAATACATTTTGCAATAAAGTGTCTTGTGCTTACTATATACATGTTTAAATCCTGCAACATCCTACAATATTTACCCTATAGATTTTTTGCAAAATAATAAAGCCTTTTATAGTTGTAGACATATCAAACAATTATTATAGCATTTAACAGGTATTGACATTATATATCATGTGCAAATTACGCAAAAAAGTGACATGTATAAAGTGACTAATGCATCTTACAGACACAGTTATAATGATTAACATTACATGGTTATGTGCAAATCACGCAAAAACAGAAAAATAGGGGACACAAGATCTAGTAGGCTTTATGGGACAATTGATTTCCTAGCAGCAATACATTTTAAAATATAGGAAGCCACGTAGAAGCAGACATCCCAACTTTCCAATGATGATACTAACCTCATAGCATTGTTAATTGATCGGATATGATATTTTAAAAATACCGGTTTTAAATAAAATTCCCTTAAATAGTGATAAAATTTACAAAACATTAAAAAATGACAGGAACTGTGCTTAGACATATTGTCACATGGGCGTAGTAAACTAGTACTTCTTTTCATGATCGGAAACGCCACGAGATGGTGAACAATCCCTAGCCTTAAACGAGTCAGGACAAAACGGTGTGAGGTTCTTGTTACACCATCTAAATATGATTGAAAACCAGTTTTAAAATTCAGTTGTGGATAAAATACAACAATAGGTTGTAACTTAAGTAAACTTCCTCTTGTCTCCCGTTTGTGGGCCAGGAATGTTTCCCTGAGCTCCCTTTTAGCAATTGTGGCTACATATTCTGGTTCAGTAAAGATATTGCAATTAAATAAAAGACTATACCAATGATGATTGTAGCTCAGCCAGGGAATACGTGAACAGTGGTAGAGCTTCAGACAGTCTTTGATGATACAATGTGTAAATGCAGTTTAATCTTTTATCCAGATAGAACGCCATAATAGGAGAGGACGAAGTGCTGGCAAATCTGAAATATAATTTAGACCCACTTCCTGGTGTATTAGTTCTGTGGAAGCCTATGGTGGTACACTCAACAAGCGTTTAAGGAAATTATTTTCGTCTTGTTGTAATGTTTGATCATAGTGGTGACCCCAAATTTCTGCTCCATAAAGTGCAGAAAACACACATCTAGCATTATATATAGTCACCATGTCTTTAATTCTTCGTGCTCCCACTTTTGCAGAAAATCTAAAAATACTATTAGTATTCCTACTCATTTTATGGCGGATGTTAACATATTCGTGTGACCATTTTCTGCAAATGTAAGACCAAGATAACAAAAGGATTTAACTGCTTGCATTTTTATTCCTTCTAAATAAAAAGCCCTTCCAAGTTTCGTTGCTCTGTTTCCACATGACATTACAAACGTCTTGGATTTGTTACTTCTAAGTTTCCTGTTATTAATAAAAAGTATAAAATTATCGATAAGACGCTGGAGGCCAATAGGGGTACGTGATAGTAAAACCGCATCATCTGCGTATAATAAAATATAGACAGCTTGGCCCTCAATCAAAGGGGCGTCCGCTGGTATTTGTTTTAATACAGTATCCACCTGATTAATAAACAGAGAAACAAAAATGGGGAAAGTACACACCCCTGGCGGATGCCTCTTTTGACTTTAAATAGGGGGGTACATTCACCTGCCGGGCCGTAGCGCACTTTACTAGACAATTTCTCGTAGACCCTCGCCAAAAAATATACAATTTCTTTCGGGGTGCCATTATCCAGCAATATTTGCCACAATATGGAATGGTCCACGAGATCAAAAGCGCTACTGAGGTCCGCAAAACATAAAAACAAATTACCCCCTTTAGCCAGTGTATATTTGCTAATAAGTAAATCCAAATTAATACACTGTTCCAAAGTGCCCAAACCAGCCCTAAACCCATATTGGGCTGGGGAGAGAATTTTGTTTTCTTCAGCCCATACTTCAAGTCTTTTCAACATGACCCTACTCATCACTTTGAGTGATGAGTCCAGCAGTAAAATAGGTCAATAGTTGCAGGCCTCGTATTTGGAACCTTTTTTAAACAAGGGGATAATTAGTGATTGCCCCCATGTAGGCGGAAACTGGCCTTCTACTGCAGCGTTAAAAATCTTTACTAATATTGGAGCCCATAGATCCATTTCGTTCTTATATAGATCGATGGGCACCCCATCAGTCCCTGGGGCTTTACCTCCTTTGCTATCCGCTAGCCCTTCATAAACTTCCTCTAGGTTTATCGATAGGAGTATTGTGGGCCAGATAGAATTGGGTGGTAGATTGGTATCAATCCTGTCAGGGTTAAAAATCGATGTATAATGTTCAATCCAGGCATCACTGTTAACATGCGAGGTTAGATCTGGTTGATCGATTTCCTGTTTGCAATTAACAATCGCTTTCTTTTGTATTTTATTCAGATCAACAACGGCCCATTTTAATCTCATTCCATTTTGTCTTATTGGAACAATGTCAGTAATACAAACTGGATTGTTAGGTTGCCTGTTCCCCCAGCATAGCAAGGATAATGAAATGCTATTATGGTCACTGACCACCTGTTCCGTGATCCATAAGTTAGTATAATCGCTTTTATGCTATATCAAAACATGGTCTATAGTTGTAGAAGCACCCCTGCCAGTAAAAGTTGGGCATATAATATTATTCCTGTTCATGGTGCAACTTAAAAGTTCAAGATCATATTTAGCTAACATAAAATTTAAAGCTGTACCATATTCATCATGGGGGAAATGCATAAAATCACCATCTTCGTCTGGGGTTTGGCCTTTTACAAAGCCACAGATTTTAGTGTTAGTGTGGGGCAGTGGACACATTGAAATATTAAAATCTCCCATCCAAAGAATAATCGCTTGCCCCTTTAGCTTTGCTAGTATCCTTGTATCCTGTCCCTTTCCATTTCTATTTTAAGAATCGCACATCCTCTAATATGTGTAAAAGTATTATTGTAAAAGTTGATTAAAAGCAAATATTTTCCCCTACTAAAACTGAGTCTCATTAATTGACAGGTAGAATCTATTGATGTACAACTTATGATTTTACATTCAGCAAGTTTATTAGAAACAAGTATCAGGAGGCCACCCTTTGCCCTTCCTGAAATGGTT
This sequence comes from Lissotriton helveticus, assembly GCF_964261635.1. Lineage (NCBI taxonomy): Eukaryota > Metazoa > Chordata > Amphibia > Caudata > Salamandridae > Lissotriton > Lissotriton helveticus. The sequence continues at coordinate 1,168,508,262 of NC_136068.1, forward strand.
TCAATTTGAGGTGTAACCCTCTACAAAAATTGGGGTTCTGTACCAGGTCTCCTGCAAGCAAATTATATCATAATTTGATGTTGTAAGTTCTTCCCAAAATGGTGTATTTAATTTGCTATTAAGACCTGCTATATTCCATGTTATGAATATATAACCTTTATGTTAATTAACTGTTGGAACATAACAGTTGAGTCCCGAGTATTAGAACTCTCATTATTTACAGGTGCTAACATTTCAACACTAGATAATATCGGATCTTCTGTCGGCGCCCCTGGATTTGACAATGGTAACATACTTCCTTGGGTTCTAGCCAATTTGCAATTAAATCCATTATAGTCCAAACAATCCCTTAGTGGGGCATGAAATAGACTATCCCTTCGCTCTCCTTTATAGGCCGTAGCTGCCCCGTCCCTGTCAAATCAAGTGTAGGTGATATACCCTCCTCTGACTTTAGTCAGTCATTATCCTCCATAGACCCTAATACATGGTATCTGTTAAATGTGGGAACACTTAGGTGTAATTGTGGCAGTACTGGGAGGGATAACTGGTTGTTTAGTTTGGGATTATAAATAGTCCTTCATCGGTTGGAGTTCATCATAAGGTGTCTATAGAAATATCCTAGTGGCAAAAGGGTCATGTTATACTCCCATTGAGGTGGTGGGGGGCATTTGCTAAGGTGTTCCTTGCCCAAACTGGGGATTTAAAATTAATAATGATACAATCTCCCTCAAACTGTTTCTTGAGGGAGCCTATCCATTCCACTCGTTGCGTTAACAATTTTTGATTTGCACCCTCCAGCGGGAAGCCACAATTATTGCGCAACCAGTGTAGGGTTTTGTTTTTAAGTGCCACATGATCTCCCACTGATCTTTCCCTAATTTGGGCACATTTACCAAAACTGCCACTAGGCCCCACATTCAGGGGTTAGGTCAATGGATAAGGGAGCTTTACTTCCGTTAGTAGATGTAATATTTGTACTTGTATTGCCTGTTTCGGATGAAACACATACAGGCGCGTTTCTAATCCCTACATCTATTACCTCTTTTTGGTCCTTGTATGAGTGAACTATAACAACATGTTTATCTTTTTTCTGCATAGGATTTTCCTTGGGTGCTTCCTTATGATTGGGGTTCCCTTTTGGTATCCTTTCAACATGTTGGTTTGTACTAGATGTGGGCATATTAATACCACTGTTAACAATTAAATTAGGACCCTCCCTATTTATTCCTGCCCCCGTATTACTTCTCTCCATTCTGGCATAAATATTCTCAAGGCTCCCACTAAGTTTGTGGACCTCCTTTGCCAGATTATCTAATCTGTCGTGCAGGGGCCTAAGCAATACTACAATCTTATCAAAGATAGCTTCTATATTCAAGGTATTAGAGGCTGTAATAGAAACCATATCTTTGTTTAGAGTTGCTGCACCGCCTCGGGTAGGGTATCTACTGTCTTTCTTTGTCTTAATGTTTCCTTGCCCAGTTGTTTTTTTCCTAGTAACAATAAGTTTTGGTGGGGGACTAGGAGGAACATTTAATGATGTAGACGATATGGACAAAGTCGTGTATTTGACATACGAGAGGGTTCTACAGTGGTATCGTTAGCATCAATAACATGACTAATTATATCTTCCATAATGGGGGGTGACCCGGCTTAGTTACTTCTAGTACATTCACCAAGGTGAAATCTTCCCTGGGACTTTCTCCATACATATCATTTGAACCAATAGATAATCGTCTCTCCGTGCGATCAATCTCTTCTGATAGGACACTGACTGCTTTTACTGCACTCCTGAGGCGGAAAGCCGGGAGTCTTTTTCTTAAAGCTGTCTAACTTTTAAACCTATTCACTTGTGAGTCACTATATTGTTGTTGTGTTTGATTTTTAAAAAAGCACTCACCAAGCATTCTGCTGATCGCTGGTACACCGCGCTGTGGATTCTATCACAGCTGCGGCCCCCCGGCAAAACCTCTCAGCTGCCGCCATCGCCGGCGTGCACACAGGCCCGCCCCCATCGAGGCCACGCCCCCCTGCCCTATCGAGGCCACGCCCCCTTACCCTATAACTGGCGCTGAAATACGAGCGTCCAGTTGAACCTTCAGTCCTGAGGCGGAAAGCCGGGAGTCTTTTTCTTAAAGCTGTCTAACTTTTAAACCTATTCACTTGTGAGTCACTATATTGTTGTTGTGTTTGATTTTAAAAAAAGCACTCACCAAGCATTCTGCTGATCGCTGGTACACCGCGCTGTGGATTCTATCACAGCTGCGGCCCCCCGGCAAAACCTCTCAGCTGCCGCCATCGCCGGCGTGCACACAGGCCACGCCCCCATCGAGGCTACGCCCCCTTCACATCACTCCCTTCGATAAAACATGTGTATGGGGAGGAAGCGCAGCGGACGGGCGCAGCGGGCGCGCCGACTGAGCGCCGAAGGCGCGCCTAAGGCAAGCCCGTCTGGGCCCGTCCGGGCCCAGACAGCCCCAGGCCCGGACACTATGCCCATTTCGCCAAGGCGCTGCCCTACCTATACACGAGACATGCTCCTGGCTCTGAACCCGCATAAACTCCCCTCCTGTAATTACACTTATACGGGAGATGACTCTTTCATCCGCTGCAATCTCTGCAACCCGTTCCGCGCGGAGACAGAACATCGTAGCCTTCAACTCGGCCTCCTCAATTGCAGATCGCTTGTCAAGCACGCCCACGAGTTAAACCTCTTAATTCTAGATCACGCCATTGACATTCTGTTTCTTACAGAAACATGGCTTACTTCTAAGAACGGCGCCGATATCGTTAATGCCCTCCCTCCCGGCCACCAAATTTGCACATTGAACAGACCGTGTGGCAGAGGAGGCGGTTTAGCGATAATCTACAAAGATTACCTTACCTGCAGAATTGCTGACGGCAACATTAAAGACTGTGAAAGCTGCCACTACACCGTACAAATTTTGCCAGAAAAGTCCCTGTCTGGGCTGTTGGTATACCGCCCTCCAGGTCCACTTGCCGAGTTCACCAGCAGGCTCATTGACCATGTAACTCTTATGGCCACGACGTCCCCTAACTTCCTTCTGTTAGGAGACTTGAACCACCACTTCTTAGACCCAGTGGACACCCACGCAGCCGATTTACGGCTGGACCTTGCCTCTATTGGTCTTCACCTAATGAACTCTCAGGCCACTCACGACAAAGGTCATCTACTGGACCCGATTTTTACAAACATCCAGGACCTTAAAACCTGCCCGCCACTCCCCCTGTCCTGGACAGACCACCTCCTGATTCCCATCGATTGGCACCTTAACACCTCCCCCCCCCAACTGCCTGAAAACAGAACTCTTACTAGACGTTGGCACAAACTTATACCAGAAGACTGGGCACTCAAACTCAGGGATTCCATCCCCTCTCCCACTCAGAACCCTATAACCGCCGACATTGAATTTAATGCTTGGATCACCCATTCTCTGGATTGCCTCATACCCCTCTCTAGCACCCTCAAACGCACCAAGAGAGTTAACCCTTCCCCTTGGTACACCCCTGAACTGAATGTTCTACGGAAGGAATGCAAGAGAACTGAACGCACATGGAGGAAAGAAATGTTCCGGTCCACCTTAAGAACTTATAAACTTGCGCTTCATAAAACTAAGAGTTCATTTTTTGAGGAAAAAATTAAAAACGCATCCTGCTCCGCTCAAGAAACCTTCACTATCCTAAAAGAACTTCTTCATGTCCCAGATCCCCCAGTAAAACCCACGGATCCTAAATCCGCGGAAAACAAATGCATTAAGCTGGCTACTTTTTTCGACGAGAAAATCCAAAAAATCCTTTCCTCCCTTCCTTCTATCGACAGCGGTGGCACAGGCTCAGACTGCCGCATCCCCCTTTCTTGTCATGGCCGCCACGTCGATTCCTCGGTACCCTCTCTTGACACTTTCGGTCCAGTCACCACAGAAGAGGTAGCCACGACGCTTGCCACAATCAAGAGTGGGTCTCCCTGCGACCCGGCCCCCCTACGCTTCCTCAAAAAGTGGCCCCCACCATCATCCCTCCACTTACGGCCCTCATCAATGCCTCTCTACTGGAGGGAGAGGTCCCTCCTAGTTGGAAAGCAGCTGTTGTAAAAGGGCTCCTAAAAAAACCTTCATTGGACCCTCAGGACTTAGCCAACTACAGGCCAATCTCCCTCCTCCCAGGAAATAGCAAAATCACAGAGAAACTTGTGAACAAAAAACTATCTCTATTCCTGGAAGCGAACAACCTGCTCAGGAACTCCCAGACAGGCTTCCGCCCAGGCCAGGGCACCGACACCGCCCTCCTGGCGGCAGTGGAGAAGGCCAGAAGCATTCTAGACTCAGGAGGATCAGTGGCAGTGATCCTCCTGGACCTCAGTGCGGCCTTCGACACTGTCAATCACCAGGTTTTAATCCAGTGGCTGAGAGACACGGGAGTGAAGGGCACGGCCTTGAAGTGGCTTGCCTCGTTCCTCGATGGCCACTCGTTCCAAGTCTGGGAGAACGACAGCCACTCCCCTGCGGTCCACGTCCGTTGTGGAGTACCGCAGGGTTCATCACTAAGCCCAACGTTATTTAACGTTTATATGTCCCCGTTGGAGGAGCTGGTCACCCCGTTTGGAGTGACGATTATCAGTTACGCTGACGACACCCAGCTGGTGGTGACCCTCTCACACCCCAACCAAGAACCCTCCAATCTGCACGGCTGTCTTACGGAAATCCATGGTTGGATGAACACCTCCGCACTCAAGCTCAATGGGTCCAAGACCGAAATCTTGCTGCTTGGACAAAAAGGAGCCTCCCTGCCACCCAACATCTGGCCCGCCTGCCTAGGCGACCCCCCTTCTCCCAAAAACGAAGTTAAAAGCCTGGGTGTATGGCTCGAGAAAGATCTGACCTTCAGAGTCCAGGCAAAGAAAACAGCGGGAATATGCTTTGGACTCCTTAGAGCTTGTAGGAAGGTGCTCCCCTTGTTACCCCCTATCTCCCGGAAACTGCTGATCCAGGGCCTCATTTTGTCCAGGCTGGATTACAGCAACGCAATCTACTTGGGAGCCCCGGAAGCCACATTCAATACCCTACAGAAAATCCAAAACGCCGCTGCCCGGCTCCTAACTAACACCCCAGCAAGATCATCAGCTAAACCTGCCTTGAAGCAACTTCATTGGCTTCCAGTCAGAGAGAGGGTGGTTTTCAAGGCCCTCTGCCTGGCTCATAAACTCCTTCACAACAAAGGTCCCCCAATTCTCAAAAATTTCATTACCCCTTACGCAGCTACCAGGTCACTCTGGTCAAACCAAGAGAACTTCATCATGGTACACAGAGTGAAAAAAGCCAGGTCTGGAGGCCGCCGCTTCTCGGTAAATACTGCAAAGCACTGGAACAACCTCCCACGCAAACTAAGAACCGAACCAAACATTCTCCATTTCAGGAAATCTTTAAAAACTTTCCTTTTTCCATGATCCCCCTCTTCCTCCGCTGCTGCTCCCTCTTGATTCTGCAGGTTCTAGCGCTGGGATGCTCACGGGTTACTACGCGCTCTACAAAAACCTTAAATAAATACTAAGTATGCGTCCAGTGTTTTACATGTATTATCCAGCAGTGGTTTGTTTCTCCTTCTTCTTGTCATCTTCAAAATATCTCCAATAGATTATCCACGTTTCATACAAAAATTTATAAACAAATGTTCATTCAGGGTGGCAATAAGAATATGAAGTGCTTAAAACATATATGTCACAAAACAGTACCTTACAACAATATAGTCAGCCTGTTGTAAACATAAGGGGGGTGGCCCAGCCCGGCCTCAGACGCCTAAGACGGCCCCGCCCTTGTCCCGGGCTTCTCCCGGCGCTGCCTGCGCGTGTCCCGCGACGCGGGAGAGCTGTCTTCCTTTCAAGCACCACCGGGTGCGGAAATTGGCGTGTGCGTGGGCGCTGGGATACCTGGGAGCTGTAGTCTCCCCCCACTGCGGCCGCGCTGTTGGAGAGGCAGCGGCGGCAGGGGGAGACCAACAGCAAGTGGCAGCAGGGCAGGTCAGCGCAGCCAGTAGTCCAGGAAAATCAAGGTAGAGTGCCCCAACAAGGTGTTTCTAGCAGCCCCCGCTCCGTAGCAGCGCTGTCTTCCTTTTAAGCGCCACCGGGCGCGGAAATGGGCGTGTGCGTGGGCGCATGGATACCTGGGAGCTGTAGTCTCCCCCCACTGCGGCCGCGCGGTTGGAGAGGCAGCGGCGGCAGGGGAGACCAACAGCAAGTGGTAGCAGGGCAGGTCAGCGCAGCCAGTTGTCCAGGAAAATCAAGGTAGGGTGCCCCAACAAGGTGTTTCTAGCAGCCCCAATTGAGACTCAATTACTTTCAGAAATTTCTGGTTGTTCCCAGTTTAACTATGGGTCCGTTGCAGGTTTTGGACGCCCCCCAGGAAATAGTGCACAGCGCCAGGACACCTTCGGGTAGCAGCGCGCTTTACAAGCTGGTATACCATAACATAACAAATGTATAAAAATTGAAGCTTCGTATGTGCATTTAGCTGGACAAGTAAAGTGCAAATGCTTAATTAATGCAAAAAATGCTTAGTACAGTACAAATTTAGGAGTAGAGTGCAGATACTGTGATAAGAACTCGATACAGCACTATACTTGTCAACAGACGCTACCTAAAATATTCTACTGCTTTTCATCAAATGTCGGGTGGATATAAAATGCTAATGCAACGAAGTGCATATATAGATTAAAACAAACAGTATATAAAATGTATTGGTCTCTATTTTCCTTTTTAAAATTCCATGCCTTTTTTTCCCCTCAGTAATTTGACAGCGAACAGATTTCTACTAATGCTAAAAACGATTTTCTGTGATGTATCGCTTTTCAATATTCTAGTAGCATCAGTACAAGACTGAACCCCCAAATTACAGCATAACGGTTTCATCCATTTTCGCCTTGGTGTGGCATATGCTGGGCAGAAAAATAGCATGTGATAGTCATTTTCTTGTGTGTTATCATTGCATTAAAGGCAAAGATCTTTGAAATCGTCATCATTTTTCAAACCCCATTTTGCTGTGTAGAATCTAATTTGCAAAATACCATAATGGAATTTCATATATAGTGATTTAGCTAACTGAGGTTGAATTTCATCAAGAAATTGTTCAAACAATAGATAGGGTTTTATAAGGAGGAACTGAGTAGTTAATCTACCATAATCAGAATTGTCAGAAACACAATTTTGCAATGGCTCCTAAATTGACCCTTGTTATCAGAGCTGAGTTTACATCTTCATGTACACATCTACAAGTCATGTATGCACTGAAATAACAAGCTGAGCATATAAACTCGGTGCACATTTTGGACTGATTGTTTTTTCCAAGTGCAATGAGTAGTCAGGGGACATTGAATGCAAGATCCTTTATTATTAATAATATTTATCTTCCCTCTTCTAGCAACTGTCCTGTTTCTGAATCATGATAACTTGACATTCCAACACAATCTACATAGCCACATCCCTATTGGTCTCCTCCTGCTATTTAAAATGTATGTTAATATGATTTTATCATTCAACAAAAGGCGGGGTATCCCCTTCAGTAAATCAAAGGGTGGACCAGAACAGTCTTGAGCCAAGTCCCCAAAAGAGTCAGTACTTTGGCAACAGCCAAGCAAACTAAAAATAAACTAGAGTCCTCACATGTACTGGCCCATGGAGGGTATGCAAAATGTGCCAACCTGTTACGTGATTATTGTACTGTGAATAGATCATTTATTAACCAAGCCAAAATCAAATTAATGTCATTTAACCTACACAAGTCTTGTAGTGGCAATCTAACTGAATAAAAACTGCTGGTAGAGCAAGCCTGATATTAACTACATTAGGGCCTGATTTAGCAATAACAGGAACAAAAAAGTTGATTCTATAATTGTGATTGATGCATTTCCTCCCTGTGTGGTAGCCTGCTTGACTGGCTGACGGCCATTAAATTACAAAGGAACCCCAATAAAATAGAAATCCTTCTTTTTGGACGAAATCCTATTCCAGGATGGGTTGGAGCTTGGCCTGACATGATTCCCACCCCTCCCAAAATAACGGCCACGAATTTGGGAGTCATGTTTGACGATGCACAGGTATCAACAGTATTGAAAACGTGCATCTGGATTTGTTGCATGCTGAAGAAGTATCTTTACCTGCTTCTGTACAATTCTCAAGTCACAGTGGTCAGGTCACTAATCCTGACAAGGCTGGACTATGCTAATGCATTATACCTGGGATTACCGGAGTATGTAATTCAGCAGTTACAAGTTGTGCAGAATATGGCGGTCCGCCTACTGTATGAAATACAGAAATATAGATCAGTATCAGTATTTCAGGAGAGACTCCACTGGCTACCAGTCCGGAAACGTATAATGTGCAAAGACTGACCCAGACACACCAAGCCCTCTACAATAATGGGGCTGCATACCTGAACGAAAGAATTAAGAAATACAGCCCTGGGAGACCTCTGCGCTCTAGCAATGCCAGTCTAATTGCGGTTCCCCGCGACAATAGGAAATGGAGAGGAGGCCTCTCCTTCACTTTTAAGGCGGCCGGTATATGGCATCAACTGCCTGAACAGTTGAGGGCTATTCCAGATGTAGTAAAATTCAAAAAGGAGTTGAAAACTCTCCTATTCAGACTGTAGGATAACACAACGTCAGTGGTACAAGCCTTCTTTCCTCTTTGAGTCACCTAAAGAGCGCCGGGACACTCTTTCTGAGTAGCCGTTCGCTACAGAAGTACATTCATTCAAATGGGACGATCATATCCTTAAGATCAATACCATTCTGTCCCAGAGTCCAGGGTCTGTATTACACTGCAAAACAAAAGGTGAGTGGTAGAACTATATCGTCAGCTTTGACTGTGTTAAAGGGTCAGGCCCCCACAACATCCACTTATGACAAGGAACTCAGAGGATGTATCTCAGAGGATGTGCTATCTTTCACTGAGAACAGATTTTTAAAGGCATTAGTGGGACTCCCGAACGTTGCCCAATGCGCCTAGGCACCTTTAATTGGGACAAGTAGCTCAAGGTTCGTTTATGCCTTAAACCCTTGGTGTATTGCATTCATTTCCGCAGGAGTGAGGACTATTGAGCAGTCAGTTAAGGCTGCTTGGACAGGACCGTGCCTGGACTAATCCAGATTAAATCAAGAGGGAAACAGCAAAGACTGTTAAATCGACACCAATTGTGGAGAGACCAGGTGGTCCTAATATGGTCAAGGTTAGTATGGCTAACCAGGCAATACCTTATTCACGAGAAAATGCCCAGCTTTGAGCATTATTTAGATTTTGTGCAACCTGCTCTAAAGATGGCCGCCTGGTAGGAGCCCTACACCGGAGCTCCCAGTGCTGGGGATCCCTGTAATGAACTATCCCAGATAGCACGCATCGCCATCGTGAGAAAACAAGTAACTGGTTTTTGAAGAGTAACTGGTTTAAAAAACAAGTAACTGGATTCAAGTACCTGAACTGTGGGCAATCGCCGGCGACTGGACACCTACAATCTTCACCGGAGCTGTGGCGGAGCCCTGGACAGTGGGGGAGAGCCTGCCGCGGATGCGGGCGTAGCTGCACGACGTGATCGCCTTTGAATTTCCGACTGCCGGCTGGGGCTGCAGCTGCTATCGTGCAGCCCAGGGTTCGGGGGAGAAACACTGCCTTCCTCTGCCCGAGCACACCGCTCACGGGGCGGGCGCCTCGAGACTGTCTGCCGGGACCGCAGGCTCAGCCGTGCGGCACTGGGGGCAGTGTGAGGCGCTGCCTGCCTGCCTGCTGATGCCGGTGGGCTCGTGAGGCGAGGCTGAGCGGAGCGGCTGGGAGCCTCCGACCACCCGAGAGACCTACCGCTGTTGGCCGATGAGCGCTGCCGAGAGCGCGGAGGATCATCCCCTGAGTTGGAGGGCTGGGTCGAGGCGGCTTGCGTCGGAGCTGCATCTGGCGTCCCCCTCTCGCGGGACTGTATGCAGCAGAGAGCTGGATAGACTATGTGACAGCGGAGCAACCGGGAGCCTCGGGGCTTGAGGGAGAAGTGGGTCGGCGGGTCGGCTGGTGGCCCCTGGAAGGATCGCGTTGTGACGGCGCCAGGAAGAAAGGAGTTTATTAGCCCCGCCCCCCCCCCCCCCTGGAAACGCTCAAAATAAAAAGACAAACAATCACCCAGCATTGGAGTTTCATCGTGTTTAATAACCAATCATCTGGAATAGTGGATTTGCCTCAGTACAATTGGGTATAGTGAGTCTGATTTGGACAGCCTCATTGCAGCCTGACTATCCTGAAGGTATTTACAAGCACATTATTTAATTTCTATCTTGAGCATGCCGGCGCTACACTCTCTGCCCTAAAAGATACAAAGCTGTCTGCTTACAAGCTATTCACGCGGCATGGCGATCCTCTTGCTTGTCTCACTCTCCTTTACCTAAAATGGCGGGGGCCATATACCGGAGCCATAAATTGCCTCCACTGCCCACCAAATGACCGTGAAGCTGCATACCAACGTGGTCACAGGTCACCATAACAGAGATAAGGCTCCCTCCTCGCCTCCTGAACAGTTTGAAACCTAATCTCTCCCCTCCCCTCCTAACAACACAGAGGATGGACTAACTCGACCAGCCCCGGAAAGGGAAACTAGCTCTCTAAGGCACATCAACAATAGAGAAAGGACTACTTCTGGCTCCCTATATGCTACCCTGGTGGCCATCTTTGAATAGTTCACCACTGGAGGGGCCATCTTAGACTAGTCATCCATACCTACTGCCCACACTCTACCACTTAGGCTTAATGCCCCGCAACCACACAAGCTCCCCACCTCTTCTACCCACGCCTCTTCCGCCATGGAACGCTTGGGCGAGCACACCTACAAAATCATATACCCACCTGAGCTCACCAAAAAAAACGCCAAACGCTACAAACACAATTTCCTGAAGGCACACCCCGAATTACCGTGTGTGGACACCTACTTTTCATTGACCAACGGAGACACAAACAACGATATCATCTTTTACACTCCACGGAGAGCACAATGGAGGAAAGCGTGCCTCTCCACTCTCACTATTCACACCACCAATAAATCCGCTCATGGCCTAACTCTTTCTATCACACCATCCCTAGTCTTCCCAGGCAGAGCCACAATCACCATCTACAACAATGGGACCATTCTACTCCAAGCCACTGATAGGAACCTTGACCGACTAGACAACCTATTCCCTACCTTCTTAGAACACATCGCCAAACGGCAGACCTCCACTCCGCACACATCAAGCTGCACAACTCCCCCCAACACCAATACTCAAAATAACCCGCCTTGCCCATTGCAACATCGGAATGACATACACCCCTCCCATCCCCCCAGTGTTATAGTTAGGCACACACCTGACTTTACCCCCCCGCTCCCCTCATCCACAGACGAAGATCATTCCCCCTCATACATCCAACTTACCCCCACCCACCCTTCCCCCCATCTCACACCTCATACGAATCTCGCTGAATCCAACACCTCCCGGAGTATATCTCCCCCCCGCGGCAGATCTTCTTCCCTCTCTACCCCCCCCACTCTCACCCCCCACTCCCAACTAGCACCCCAGAACTTGCCTCCTCCCATACAATAACATCCCCCTCCTCTCCCCCCCATTACTAAGCCCCCACTTCCTTCTTACCACCCCTATTATCTTCGACCTTCACTCATCCCTCAACTCACCGGCGCCACCCCCCACCGACGCCCCCACCACTACATCCCACCCTCCCCCTACTTCACCCACACCCCTCACCTACAAATCATCGCACCAACCGAATACCACCCCACCCACTTTTACCGCAGAGCCCTCCACTAACGCTAGCATACCCCACCTCACCGCCCCAAATTCGCCCTCTAACTCCCCTCTCAACCCCTCGCCCATGGCCCACATCACGAACACTAACACCAAGACACCTCTTGACCTGATTCTATCCACCCTCCTACAACTCAAGGACGAGCTCCGCTCCATCAAAGAGCTTCTTCACACACCCTCCAGACAACATCGACCCACAACGACCACCACCGTATCCAACAAACGACGCACTCTCCCCACAGTCCCTCGCACTCAACTCTCTCCGCACTGGCCCACTATCCCCGCCCGCAACAACACCCACCGCCCCCGGCGTGCCCTTAACTCCCTGTCGGACCACGACTTATGCACCCTCCTCCGCTCTTTTGGCCCAGGACCGGTAAAACACATAACCTCCACTCACCTCCCCATACCCACTATTCTCACAAATCCCCTTAGGCACCCAACTCTAAGCATCAGAAGTTCTGTCCCAAACAACCTCAGAAAAGTCTCCCTATCGCTAGAACACTCGACCTCCCTTCTCAGCCCCAGACTCAAATGCATCCTTCTCAACTGCAGATCGGCCCAGAGACACTCCTCCGACATTGCAGATCTCGTCACATCAATGGATCTTGACCTAGCCATATTGACGGAAACATGGCTAACTGAAGCTTCCACGCCTATTATGGACATACTAGTTCCCCCCAATTACCACATCATCAGACTCGACAGGACCGGCAAGACGGGCGGGGGGAATCGCATGCATTTTCAGGAGCAATCTATCCGTCACCAAAGTCACCTCCCCCTCCCTCACTTCCTGTGAACTCTTCTGCCTCGATATCTCCAGCGAGAGCAAACCAGTATGTGCTCTACATCTCATCTATCACCCGCCGGGGGACAACCTCATCTTCTCTCAACAACTCATGGACACTATCACTTCCAACGCCGGTTGGCAGATCGCTCAAATCTACCTGGGTGACTTTAATTTCCACTGGAACGATCAGAAAGACGCAGTGGTGAATAGTCTCAAAACTTTCCTTAATGCGCTTGACCTCACCCAAATATGCAACAGCCCAACACATGATAAAGGTTCGATACTCGATCTCATCATCGCCAAAGAGGACTCTACCCAACTGGGGTCAATCCAACCCTGTGATTGGTCAGATCACCACGTCATCACCTTCTTTATCAATGAAAAAGTCAAACCCTCCCCGGCTCAACCCACCAAATGCAAGATCTGCAAAAGGGACATGAAGAATCTTAACCCTAACTCCCTACCTCCCCACACCGACAGGCTCCTCCTTCCCCCTGCTGGCGTCTCTGATGTTCAATCACTGACCGACCTCTACCTCGACTCTATGACCTCTATAATCAATGAAGCCGCCCCACTGCAACTAAAGAGAGTCTCCACCAAGAGCTCGAACCCTTGGTATGACGGCAGACTCACCGAAGACAGGCGTGCTATGCGATCGGCAGAGCGCACTTGGAGAGCTGACCCCTCATCACTACATCGCAAAAAGCTTAAGAACAAGAGAAATGCCTATTTTAGGAAAATCAAGCGTGCGAAATCTGACTTCTTTCGCCTCCAGCTTGACCAAGCGAAAAACCGACCAAGAAAATTGTTCGAACTAGTCAAAAGTCAAACAAAGCCGCAACCCTTACAATCAAACAACCCAACAAGCGATATCCCACACAGTGAAGACTTTTCCGCCTTCTTCAAGCTAAAGACCGACAACATAAGAACTGATCTCCTCAATGATGTAAGCCAACACCCTGTTCACATCAGAATGTCTAACACTCAGCCTAAAAACAGCGCATCATGGGCTTCCTTCGACATCTACTCTGAAGAAGCAATACTCAGACTGCTCGGTACCTTGAAGCCCTCTAATCACCTCACATACCCCCTGCCTGCTAACGCGGTAAAAGACTTCACCACCATGCTCCTCCCACTCTGGACTAAAATCATTAACAGTTCCCTTCAACAAGGCCTCATCCCTGATTCACTCAAGGTGGGGCAAGTCATGCCCATACTCAAGAAACCTACAGCTGACCCGTCTGACCTAAACAATTACCGTCCCATCACAAACATCCCCACCTTGGCCAAACTGCTGGAAAAATGTGTACAACTCCAACTAACAAAACACATTGACAAGTTTGATCTCCTCAACCCTCATCAATCAGGCTTCCGAGCGAAACACAGCACGGAAACGGCCATGACTCACATAATTGATGACGCCCTCCAAATCCTTGATCGCAATGATTCATGCCTCCTCATCCTTCTCGACCTTTCATCAGCTTTTGACACGGTCAAACACGAGAACCTCCTTGAGCTGCTAAACACTAGAATGGGTTTATCCGGGACTGTTCTCAAATGGTTCACTTCCTTCCTACATAACTGGTCTCAGAAGTTCAAGATCAACAATGTGTTGTCCTCGCCTGTGCCAGTAGACTTAGGCGTTCCACAAGGTTCCTCCCTTTCACCCACACTGTTCAACCTCATCATGGAACCACTTTCCACCTTGCTCCAAGCATCCAATGTATACTTCCATATGTATGCCGATGACACTCAACTCTACCTAAAGGTACAATCCCCGGATGATATCAAACTCCTGAACTACATTCTTATAAAGACCCAATCGTGGTTGGCCGACAATCACCTCAAACTAAATGCTCTGAAAACTGAGTTCCTTTTGATATCACCCCCTGCGAAATCTACCACCACCCAACTTTGGCTCAACCACCTAACAGCACTCAATGTCCGGCCCACCATCGTGGATTCCGCGAAATCCTTAGGTATCACACTTGACGCAAAGCTCAACATGCAACAGCACATTAGCAAAGCAACGAAAGGAGCTAATTTCCAAATCAACACATTGAGGAAGCTGAAACCCTTCCTCCCAGCCAAAGACTTCCAAAATGCAGTACAAGCCCTCGTCATCCCCCGCATAGACTATGGAATTGTGACCCTCAGTGGTCTCCCTCTAGCAACAACTGCACCCCTAAGAGCCTCCTTGAACGCTGCCGCGAGACTCATTACTGGCTCAAGAAAACACTCTCATATAACCCCTGACTTGAAATCCCTGAAATGGCTGCCCTTTGAAGCCAGAATACAACTGAAAATTGCTGTGATGACACACGCGGCCGTACACCACAAGGCACCCAACTACCTCACTCAAAAGCTGGCTATATCAGGAGGTTCGAGATCCAATAGAAGTACAAAAAATCTACTCTTGAAACCTCGCAGATTCCGGAAGGAAAAAACATACAAACGCTCCTTCTCAGGAATGGCACCGAGGATCTGGAACGCACTCCCTCCCGAAACCAGGCTTATCTCCTCCACGGCCTTCTTTAAGAAAGAGGTGAAAGCCATCCTCATGGCTAAGTTCACCTGAACTTTAATGTTTGTTGCTCAGAGACTTCGCACCGCTTTGGTATCATTGGCTACATGTTTGTCTAATGTCAAATAATGTCATATTATTCTTGATTGAGATTAGTTTATTCTTCTTGTTTGCCATAATTCTATGATGGTTAGTCGATCCTTTTATGCTACTCACTCACTATCTATTATTAGACTATTCACGTTAGCCTACTGAATCTCGATGCCCCTTCCCCTTACTCCCTGTAACTTTTAGATACTGTCATAAGCCATCCCTTTAGCCTAAGTTCTCCTGATTTTTATCGTAGTTGTATGAAAGACTCAGTATCGTCTTATATTATCGCTTATTTGATTGTTTATTGATATTTTATTAGCACATGACTGCTATCCGATCATGCTACTGAATTTTATATTGCACCCAATATTATGTTGTGTCACCCTCATGCTATCCTCGCCCCTTGTTTCGGTGAAGCGCTCTGATATCTGTAAAGATCTTGTTCGCGCTATATAAAACTCTGAATAAATAAATCAATGTGCTAAAATATTGGCCTTGCATTTCCATCGGGGTCACTACCATGAGCCAACCTAATAAAAATATGGGTATCACATGCATAATGTAATTCATATTGATAATGCACTTTTAGTTCTCTTAATTTAGAAACTGGGGAGCAGTTTTTATTTTTCTGCCCATTTTACGGAATTGCCGCCGCAGCCAAGGGGTTAAAGGGCTCGTAATAATGTATTGACTGAGCTTCAGGGTTCTCATTTTTAGGTCGAGACTGGCGTAGGCTGTGCACATGCGCAGTCTCGCCAGCGAGACTTAATGACTGAGTAGCAAGGGTAAACCCCGCAACTCTTCTCCATTGCCTGGCCTCCTAAACGGCGGCGAGCCATTGGAGAAAGAGTCTCAGTGTCGTCATTGTCTCGCTCTAAGCTCCGTCCTTTTCGGATTGGGGGGCAAGTTTTTTCAGTTTGTTCTACCCTCTTCTCCATTGGCTGAAATGGTAAACA
This sequence comes from Lissotriton helveticus, assembly GCF_964261635.1. NCBI lineage: Eukaryota > Metazoa > Chordata > Amphibia > Caudata > Salamandridae > Lissotriton > Lissotriton helveticus. The sequence goes on from NC_136068.1 coordinate 1,168,524,463, forward strand.
ACAAGTCAAAAACACGCCCGTTGTTTACATTCCAGCCAATGGAGAAGAGGGGAGAAAGAAAAACACGCCCCCAGTCTGCAAAGGACGGGGCTTATGACTTAGCGCTTGTGTGAGGAAACCATTCGCACTTTCCAACTGCATACGGAAGTGACGTCAAAACCCCTTTTTGAGGTGCAGCTGGAGAGAGGCGCACGCGGTTGCTGAGTGCGGGAGCGATAGGTAGTCGATTGTGGGTTCCAAAGCGGCACGCAGGGCTAAGAGCCCCGGACGGTGATTTCTGTGGGTCGAAACTGCACCAGACAGAAGCTCACGTCCTCCAAAGGGCTCCGTAATCGTTATACGGAAGCCCCAGTTCTCTCAGAATCCTCACGGTACCGTCTCTGCCATGTTGGTGCTATTCAAAACGGAGGCAGGGTACGCCATCTTTAAGATAAGGAGGCGGTGGGTCGGTGGGCAAGGGGGGGGTACATCGTGAGCACCCCGTGCTCAGAAGCCGGGATTACTGTGTTCAATATTGCCTTTTGCTCATACACTGGCCATGCAGTGCTATTTTCTTCTAGCGCCACGTGTTTGGTGAGGGCATATATATCTTCTCCCCCTTAAAGTAAGAAAGGGCTGTGGTTGAAGTTTCTAATATCCTGGAACTCTAACGTGGTCTTCTAAACATCTAAGCAATCGAGGTTAATTCACTGAAAAGTTGATCACAGGTTATTTGATCATTGCCCACAGTGTCGGCTACACCACTCGTATTAGAGTAACATGGGGTGGGCAAGTGTCACGAGAGGTTAGACCATGTGTTCAGGTGATACACTTGAAATTATTTTGTTGTTGTTTTCGCTTTATTTCCAAAATCAAAGGGAGACCAGACAATTGATAATTACAGTATTACTGGCTGGGAAGTATCGTGCAATGTCTGGGCCAGCAGGGGGGCTAGCTTACCAGGCGGAAGTCTCCCGCTCGGTGGGCCTCACTGTCCGGGTTTGAATGGTCGGCCCCGGCGGCGCGCAGCTGTGTGCTACCACCTCATCCCACCTTGCATGCGGGGCTCCTTCCTACCTAGGCTGCCCCGTTCTGCTTCCGGTGGCCTTAGCCGTTTTTTTCGCCTTCGCCCAGGAACCACCCACCCGCCATACTACCATGCTTGCGGGGTGGAATGGACCGCTAACATGAGTGACGGGATGCTGTGAGTAATGTTACTCCGTTACACACACGCTTGTCCGGGAAGCACTTTAAATAGTTAAATTTTTCGGCGCAGGGAAACCCAAAGAAGACACACATAGTGGGCCCCGCGGGGATTAGGTCAGGGTCGCCAGCCCCTGTAGCGTGTTGCATTTTGCTTCCCCCGGCCTCCTGAACGAAGCTACTCCATGCCACACCCGGACCAGACATCCCCAGAGGTTTACCTCCTTGCTCTCCCCACCAGCTGGACTGGGTTCCCCCACGGCCGGGCCCGTGCTGTAGCAAGCTCCCGGAGCACCCTCGCAGTGTCCTGCTCAAAGACTCCCTCAGAGATCCGGAGGAGCAGGCCGCAGCCAGGGGCTCCTTGGCGACACTGAATGCACCTAGCAAGAGGGCTTCTTAGACCTGCACTTTTAGGAAACATGTTTATCCAATTGTGCAGCATGAACCTACCCAAAACGGTGAGTAATCGCTGCCAAGTAACAAAAGGGCTTCGTACAATGACAAAGGTAGGATGGATGCGTGCGAGCCGCTGGACGCAATAAAACAGGTTCCTCGCAAAGCATGGGGTACTTTTAAATTTTTGATCAGGCAGCCTGTGGATTCCTACTTCTACATGAATAGTGCCCTCACAACGATAATAAGGAAGGAGATATTCCTGTGCTTTAAAATAGAAATATGCAACTCAGGCAAGGCTCGATGCGGGCTCTTGCCATGCTCGACCACTGTCCCATGGAGAATGGCGAGCCAAAACAGAGCAGAGTTTCTGAACCTTGAACATGGTGTGGAATAGCTGCCAGCCGCAAAATTCACCAAGAGACTTAAGCACGCAGTTTGAGGCACGCTTGTCACCCCAAAAACCTGCTAAAATGCCATAGGTTAAGAAGGTACAAAAGGGGATGGTGATGGACGGAGCATCTGAACCAATCAAACACTCACACCCAGTCAAGAGATCTGGGTATAATCCATCACCGTTCTTTAGCCCACTCTGCCACCCCAGTTCAAACATGGCCATATGCAAATCAGTCTGACCCTGTGCCTCATGGGAACAGCCCAGCCCGAACTGCCAAGCCATGCCTTCCCTGGACCGGAAACAAGCTTCCTAGGACCGGTTTCTGGCATTACAGCCGTCTTTCGATCAGGCTTGCTTGAATCCAGTGGCAAAGTGAGCAAGGGACTCACGTCTGAGCATACCCTGCCAACTTATGGCGAACAAAGCGGTACAAAAGGGGGTGGTGATGGACGGAGCATCGGAACCAATCAAACACTCACACCCAGTCAAGAGATCTGGGTATAATCCATCACCGTTCTTTAGCCCACTCTGCCACCCCCGTTCAAACATGGCCATATGCAAATCAGTCTGACCCTGTGCCTCATGGGAACAGTCCAGCCCGAACTGCCAAGCCATGCCTTCCCTGGACCGGAAACAAGCTTCCTAGGACCGGTTTCTGGCATTACAGCCGTCTTCAGCCAGGCTTGCTTGAATCCAGTGGCAAAGTGAGCAAGGGACTCACGTCTGAGCATACCCGGCCAACTTATGGCGAACAAAGCGGTACAAAAGGGTCTGGAGGTGAATGTTTTGCCATTGTGCAACATTCCGTCTATCATCTTGTGTGTTATAGGTTAAGAAGGGGCACTTATGAAATTTTTCAAAACTTTCATTCATGGTGCGTTAAACAAGCCTCTGAGACCCTCCCCTCAAGAGCCCGGGGTTATCTCCCTCCCCAAGACAACACTGAAATACTCTGGTATAACACTGACTTTTTCAGCACAATTTCTGTTAGCAATTGGCTTAAAAGCCACATGTATTGGAGACAGTTAAAAAAAAATGGTCATGCAGATTCACGTTTCATCATGTCGCAAAATGTACAAATCATGTTTAGGTTTCGCTTACCTGACAGTCATTGGCTTGCCCGAAATTGTGGCTATCCCTCCCCTTAAGTTTGCCCCTCCTCTCACACTCCCTCACCCTCACACCCCCTCTCCCTCACACCCCCTCACCCTCACACACCCTCACCCTCACCCCAACTCACCCCCCCTCACCCTCACACCCCCTCACCCTCACACACCCTCACAACCCTCACACACCCTCACCCACCCCCTCACCCTCACACACACTCTCACCCTCACACACCCTCTCACCCTCACACCCCCTCACTCACCCTCTCACCCCCTCACTCACCCTCTCACCCCCTCACCCACCCTCACTCACCCTCTCACCCACCCTCACTCACCCCCTCACTTCCCCTTCTCACCCTCACATCCCCTCACTCTCACACCCGGCGCTCTGTGTGTGTATGTGTGTGGCGCTGTGTGTGGTGCTCTGTGTGTGTGTGTATGTGTGGCGCTGGGTGTGGTGCTCTGTGTGTGTGTGTGGTATTGTGTGTGTGTCTGGCTCTGTGTGTGTGTGTGGCTCTGTGTGTGTGGCTTTGTGTGTGGGGGTGCAAATGCAATAGGTCTCGAATTTGCGAGAGATTAAGCTATTGGCATTGTAAATGACAATGCCATTGATTTATCTGTTTTCAAAACCAACACATAAATAAAAAGCTTGTCATTTACAATGCCAATATCTCTAACTTTTCCGAAGGTGAGACAGTTGCATTGTAAATGCTTGTTCTTCTGTATTGTGAACTGGCTCTAAATGATGTGACGTCGATGTGATTTAGGGATTCCGAACAATGCGAAATAAACATGAGAAATATCCGATGAAGCAAGGGTGCAGATGCACCCCAGGAGCTATTTTCTCTTTAGGGCCTCAGCGCTTGGTTTCTGTAGTTAAGAGTCCAGCCTACAGCTACAAATCACAGATACTTCCCAGAGTATTTCAGAGTTGTCTTCAGTGACGCAAACTGCTCCAATCGACCATGAGGGACACTCTAGCAATGAGTGTCTTTTTCCACCTACCTGATAGAGATTTGGGTTTTCAGAGTCTCAAAGTACTCTAATTTGTGTCCACAATTTCGCACAGGTTGCATGAACTCATCGACATGTCAGCAGATCTACCCAACAATCAGATCACTCAATATTAACCTTGGGAGTAAGGCAAATTCATTTCATAGGACAAATGTATTTTACTTTTGGTACGACTGATCTCTATGATAGGGTTAAAACTAAGTAGTGCTGAGCATGATAACTTCTACTTTCAGCCATGGATCATATCTCCATGATTTCACAGACACTGCTATCTAAATTATTTTCTTTATCTTTGCTATTTCCAGATCTGAATGCCGTAGTGTACAAGAGAATGGTTATGGGGTGGTTAATTTAGACAAAAATATGTTTAGCTAGAAGCTAAACTAATGCAGCATGAGACTAAGGCTTAGATTACGAGTATCTTGTTAATTAACAATCTTACGCATAGATCTCAATTACAATTGTGTGATGTCTAGTACACCCAGTAGTTAACCGATGAGATAAACAATGCACTTTCTGATTTGTCCCTGGGTACATTTTGGCAGGTCAAACCTGCTGAAAATGAATGAGTGAAAAATGTAGTGGCCACTAAACACTGGGACACGTCCCATTTTTGAGGATTCCTCATGTAAGCGGTGCTATTCATCACATCCATTACATTACAAACCCTGAGGTATCAGTTTATCAACAAGTGCAATATTACACACAAAACTCTCCAGGAACTTGTAATGCAGTAAAAGATTTTGAACAGTTCAGTTTATAATTTTCAGAATTTTACATGCCTTCACCCTCGCGCAACTGCTTAAAAAACCCATCCCAAGACAAGATGTTCACTAAAATTGATTATACACTGCGGACATTTCTTTAGGACGGGAGACTGCAGAGGATAGCGCTGACGACACTGCAATGCAAGCAATATAATGGCGGCATTTCCCTACCTGACCTTCGGGCATACTATTGGGTTGCCAACGAATGGGAACATGTGGAGAGGGACCACCCCACATACGCACTTGAACGTACACAATTCGCCGGGCATCCATGCACACACTACATTTATGGGGGGAGTGTCTCTGCGCAGCTCCTAACAGCTACACGGATCGTGATAACGGCATGGAAGAAGGCAGAAAGGCAGATTAAATGAGATGGCCGGGTGAATAAAGAAACCCTGCTCTGGGTGGGAAATCGGCTTAATGAAATCGCGAAACTGCGAGGTTTCCGGAAATGGGATCTGCTGGGTATTTCACAACTTAAGGACATACTGTATCATAAGGAGCTGGTAACTTTCGCGCATCTCCAGACTGAGTATGACATGAACCAAACCCAACGCTATAAGTACTTGCAGTTGGTGCACAGCATGTAGACACCAGCGACATCCCTGAATACGCACCTTTAGAGGGACAACTCCTGATGGGGTAGATAGGGGAAAAGGCAGTCTCCTGGACGTATAGACCAATAATCAATAATAAGCCAGACTCCCCGCAGAAGCTGAGGGCGAAATGGGAGCTAAATGTGGGAGAGATGGAGGACCTGGATCGGGACATGGCATTGATGCATCCCTGGGAGGTGGCCATCAACTCACAACTTGGATTGATTCAATTCAAATACCTACATAGAGCATACTATGATAGAGCTCCACTGCACCGCATTGGGAGGGCGGAAGCACCCACCTGTTTGTGATGTAACCCGACAGAGGGTACATTTTTCCACACGGTTTGGGAATGGTCCCGGATTCAAATGTACTGGGCAACCCTGTTGGAGGAGTTGAGAGCTATATTGGAGGAGACAATTCCATTGAGTCCCCTGTTTGTTCTGTTAGGAATATCCACTGAAATTGACCTCCCCAGAACAAAGTTAACCCTACTTCAGCTAGTATTAGGGGTGGCAAAGCGCGACCTGGCTAAGAAATGGGGGTTGGGGGGGGGGGGGGAAGGTGTTGAGTCCATCTTTGGCCGAATTGAGGAAAAGTATGTATATGTATATGTTGGGGGAGAAAACCACATATAAAGTACGGGGCTGTCCTAGAAAGTTCAGGAAAATATGGAAGCCATGGCTCACACACTACGGAATCAGGCTTACTGATTCACAATGATCTTCCAGGGTGGGGTGACGGGTAGGGGGAAGGGAAGGGGCCCACGATGATATTTAGGAACATAGCACTGCTATTTGCCCGTTTGCCACTGCTAATTGAACATAATGTTGACGCAATAATGAAAAAGCTCATGTGCTCTAATGCTGAGTATTGTTTTTTGTAATGCAATTAAAAAAAAATGCCAATAAAAAAATTAAAAAAAACATTCCAAAGCGTTGTGCGGTACCCTGAACACGTAAAGCCTCCTATTTGTATTTTCATCACCTCTGGCCAAGGGATACAAGTGCAGTAGCTTCAGTTCTGAGAGTGTATGCATATTGATTTTCCATAAAGTTTGGATACAAAACTTTAAACATAAAAGATGGCTCTTGCTCCAATACTGGAGTAACTGACCATCTCAAGCTCAGTAAGGTAGCAGATTTGGCCTCCTAATCAATAAATCCCTTGTTTCCATCCCAACCTTACCCAAGGGACCCCCACCTGTATCGTGTTCAACAGTGCATTGATAGTCATTGCACCATCAATGTTGCACATTGTTGTAGTTTGTCATTGTTGCTTCTTCCTTGAGAATCCTGTACTCACTGCCCATGCCACTGTGCCTCTCCCACCTCCCTCGTCGTCCTATGTGACCTCAATCGTTATCCGAAGACTCACAATAAAAGTATTCTCTTTGCCCAACAGCTCCCGGACCACTATATTTCCAAAACTTGCTTCAGTCGCACACACTTGGACCTCAGTCCTTCAAAATGTTCATCTTCTCACCTCTGCCTACCATGAACTCCCTCCTTTATCCTCATGTTATCCTCCTTGACCTACCAAAAGCATTCAACATGGCCGACCACTCTTCTATATTTTCTAATCATGGCTCCATAAACATCACAAGGGCCATGCTGAATGTTTTTCAGCCTATCTACCTTTTTACCCTTTCTCTGCTTCATGGTGCACCCCACTCTCCTTATTTACATGGTAGCCTGTAGACACACCCAAAAATCAGTCATCTTTTCTCTTGTGAACTGTTCCACGCCATCTTAGTGATGTTATTTCCACCATCAGTTTTTCCTATTATTTCTATGCTAAGAATATAAAATTTGTCTTCACCTTTTATTTTTGATCCCTACCTTGACTTAAGTCTCAAATTGCCTTACGGCCACCAAGCATCATATAGCAGGCCTCTCTTCTTTCATGGTAAATTCTTCTCTAACATCGGCATAAGTGACTTTACTGTATCCTCAAAGGCTGTCACCCTACCTACCCATGAAATAATGTGTTGAGTCTCTCTTTCAACATGGAACCCGAAATGTTTTTGACACAACTGTTCATTCAACTGACTACTCTCCTGAGTTGGGAATGTATATAGCAATCTTTTCAAATCTATCCTTCCAGGGCTACAGTGTAACAGGACTAGTGGTGTCATTATCTACTGGTACATAGTCTTTGCTAACAGCCAGCAGGCTCTGTGCTAGAGGAAGAGGTACGAGTGTTACCTGGTAGGTTTAAGAGAGTGTATGTAGCAAAGTTGATTATTTTAGCAATGGGATGGGAGGAACCTAGCAATACTCAAGCATGCCCGTAAACAGAGTGGTTATCAGGGGCCTGACAGGGAAGCCTAAGCATGTGTTTCTGATTTCCAGTAGCTAGAACCCGGCTGCTATAACAGTAGTGGTGATAAACGAATTTAGCTGCATGCTGCTATCCACTTCTAAGTCGCGAGTCTCCACTTGCTGAAGAATTCGATTTCTGTCAAATGTGGCATGAAAACAAGAATATTTTACAATTAGTTGTATCTACTCACTCACTGTGTGAAGCCACATCATGACCTGCACCTTTGAGTGCTTGGTAGAGGCAAGTGATGACAGTATTTTGATGCACTAAACATACAGAACAGTGTGTATTAAGATGTACAAAAGTAGTAAATAACTGTTGCCTATCTGTAGAATGCAGCTGTAATCAGGTACTACGAGATCTCAGCAAAAATAATTACAAGATAATTGAATGAAAAATGCAAGGCAATTCGAGTAATTAACCTACCCTTGAGTTACTGTTACATTAAAGCATGATGTTATCTATTTCTACGTATTTCCTCACTTCTGCACCTTCCCACTGTGTAATCACCTTCCCACCTGCACTGTAACCAGAGACAGGAGCCCCCAACCAAACTGCACAGTTTTAAGTTAGAAGTATGTGATCTCTCACTATTTCATCAGTCTGGTCAAGAAGGGATTACCTCACTTTCCTACAGTGTAGTTAAAGTCAGGAACCGATGCGTCATATCCGGCAAAGTAATCAAGGACAGACTCAGGGACATGGCTGTTAGCTCCCAAGAGATGATTAGAGACAAAAAGCTCTATGTAGACCGTGGCAGGCAGCCTACTAGCCTGCCAGGTCAGCTGAGACCATGGCCTTCTCTCCCCTAGTGAAGGACTGCTCGCTAAATTTAGAAATCCCAGGCAGGTCGAGAACTCCACCACTTCAATAAAGAGTGGTGGTGCGCAGCTCCACTGAATGTACGGAATTTCGCCAAGCTCTGTCACGTTTGATACATCTGCTCTGCAAAGTAGTTTTGTACTGCAAGAAGAACCTATCAAACAGGTCAATAACGGCAATAACATGCTAGGAGCTTTTCTCCTGAGTTGTGAGGGCTGCTCTGCAATGTCCTTGCCCGGCAGTGCCATGCTTTATACAGCGGTCCTGCGCATGGAGATCTAGTGACAGTCGTCTGTTTCCAAATACGCAGAGCGATCGTCATTGTGCACTACCTGCCCTGTGGTAGACGGGAGGTCAGAGGTGTCTGACTGGAGAACCAGCTCAGGGTTCCTCATCAAAAATCCAGCATACTCCACAACTTAAACGGAGACGGTCAACAGAAACTGTAGCAGGGCAAGAGCACCACCGACTGAGGACACTTCTCCCATTACGTGAAACCATACATGACTGCCATAGTTCTGATCTCACAGAATGTTTTTATAGACAAACCTCTGAATGGCATATTTCAATCAGCGACAGATACCTCTTGTCCCACAGTGTAATCAGAGACATAATCCTCTCCCCCAGACCAATCAGAGAGGCTTGCCAACTCCCATAGTTGGCAGCAAATCAAAATGGAGAGAGAGGACTAGGTAAGCTAGTCCGGATCCCCTGGTTATATGTAGGAATATCAATAAAGGACTAGCTTAGTTGTGTTAACGAGACTCAGAAGGTACGTCTGTAGGCAAACCATTTGGTTTGGTCATGAAGCCCTCACCCACCAACCTAGTTGGTGGCATGCTTCATCATCGGGCCCACCACAGTGACGCCGAATGTGTCCCGGGTGTGCTGCGACTCCAGATTACTGAGGAGCTGGTATGCTTGCTGAGTGTGCAGTGAATAGTGGGTATGAACATGATGTTAAAAGCTATGCAGGTGGTCCCAGTTCCCGAGGGTATAAGGAAAATTTTAATGTCTGGGCCCCTGCTAGCAGATAAAAAGGCTTGCGGACGATGTGGAGTGTATTATGAGCTCCTACGTCCTGTGTGGTCTACATGTTTCAGCCAGGCCTTTTTGTTAAAACTGGCTTTCCTCAGGACCAATGAGTATGTGTGAGTGAAAAATAAACTATATTAAGTGGTTTAGTGTGTGATAAAAAGGTGTCGCACTCGCTAAGGTGCTGTACGTGTTAGAGGGGGATTCCCTCTGCTTTAACTTGCTACTTGCTGTTAAAGCCTCCTGGGTCACCTGGCAGGGAGAGAAGACCGGTATTTCCGATCAAAGTGCTCCTGCGACCTGTCGTCCTGCTCCGGTGTCCCGAGTCTCGGGACACCGGAGTCTAGGGACACCGGAGCAGGACGACAGGTCGCAGGTGCACTTTGATCGGAAATACCGGTCTTCTCTCCCTGCCAGGTGACCCAGGAGGCTTTAACAGCAAGTAGCAAGTTAAAGCAGAGGGAATCCCCCTCTAACACGTACAGCACCTTAGCGAGTGCGACACCTTTTTATCACACACTAAACAACTTAATATAGTTTATTTTTCACTCACACATACTCATTGGTCCTGAGGAAAGCCAGTTTTAACAAAAAGGCCTGGCTGAAACATGTAGACCACACAGGACGTAGGAGCTCATAATACACTCCGCATCGTCCGCAAGCCTTTTTATCTGCTAGCAGGGGCCCAGACATTAAAATTTTCCTTATACCCTCGGGAACTGGGACCACCTGCATAGCTTTTAACATCAGGTTCATACCCACTATTCACTGCACACTCAGCAAGCATACCAGCTCCTCAGTAATCTGGAGTCGCAGCACACCCGGGACACATTCGGTGTCACTGTGGTGGGCCCGATGATGAAGCATGCCACCAACTAGGTTGGTGGGTGAGGGCTTAATGACCAAACCAAATGGTTTGCCTACAGACGTACCTTCTGAGTCTCGTTAACACAACTAAGCTAGTCCTTTATTGATATTCCTCCAACTCCCATAGTTGATCAGGAGCAACCCTGTTACCTCACACGTGGTGAAGTGACTTTTCATACAGTGTAATTAGAGACATTTCCCTCATCCTCACACTGCACCCGAGAAAAGGCTTCATCTACACAGATTACTCAAGACAAACCCCATCACATCTCACACTATAATCATCAAGCGACCCTCACAATGATCTCTAGCATTGTCCCCTAACTGCCCACCATAGGGTACACTTCCCGCTCTTTTTCTGTAACCATCATTCACCAGAATCAGAGTAGGAGGTGGTCCCTGCACACCCACCACTGAACGGCTGTTTCATTCAACCTATTCCTGAAACATTCTGCAGGCCATTGCCTGAAACTTCCTCATAGCAAGTAATTTTGGCCATGGGCATGAGTCTCAGGCTTGAATACCACAGGAGTCACTGCTCTATAAGATAACCCATGCCAGCACTCTACTGGCAAGGATGAGGCAGTACATTTGACTGAGTCCACATTGCCCCTTGCACGTGCTCCATAAGGGATACCTAACACTCCCATTCTTTGCACTACAGGATTTCACAAGTGCCTGGGCACTCAATAGCTCAATTGAGGGTACTTCTGTCTGAGCTTTGACTCTACCCTGTGGACTAGGCCTGTGATTCCTTGAAGTGCGCTCTCCAGAAACATCATGCGTGCCTTTGGTGTGTTTGGGTGCACACTTCCCGTCCTTTACCGCTTACACCTCTGCCCACGGCTGCTCATTGTTATGCTACTCACTTACCACAAATGCTACCTTTTTGTAAACTGTCTAAAGCGAACCTGCCAACTGCCCCGCGTAACTGGATACTCACCAGTCAAACAACGGAGCAATCATACTTCAAAAGTGCAGTGTATTGGGCCCTCCGGCCCAGCAGGTTGGCTTCGGATGTCTAGATTCCCTACTTTTTTTCTTTTTTATTGGCAATACAATACAGCGTATATGGTATAGAACATATTGAAAATGAACACAGTGTCCTTAGGGGGCACAGCAATATTCATATCTGATTCGGTATATTACACAGTCGAAATGTTCTGTCCGTTTGAAACACTCATACACAATGGCTAGGGGGACTGCCACGTCAGGTGATGTCAAAGTAAGTACATATAAAAGTCTCATAGTAGACATAAGTATCAAGTTAAGTGTCCATTGCCACATCTACATTATCAGGCATTTCATTTTTGGCTAGTCGCGACCTGGTCACAAATGGACCCATATATCCTTAGGCCTAGAGGCAACAGGCATTAAGTATCAGAAAGCAGCGAGCTGCTCTTGACAAAATGTAACATTGAGAATCCAGTTCTTCAGCAAGGGACGGCGCGATCTACCCCAGGTCATGGCTATCCTGCGTTTTGCTAACAATAACAGCATTGCTAACAATCTACGCACTTCCACTGGGGCCTCCTTTACATATCATAATAATCCAGCTAGTACAGTAGGCTGAATAGGGATCATAAGTATATCAATTATAGCTTCAAATATGTCTGGCCAGTATGCTGCTACCCGTGGGCAGCTCCAGGCCAAGTGTAAAAAGTTTGCCATTTCCAACATTCTGCAGTAGGTCTAAGTCCCATACGGAACACCTGTATAGGTGTTCTGTAATACTGATTAAGAAACTTAAAGTAAATTATTCAGAGCTTGTAATTCGGGGAAAGTTGTTCAAGCTGTGCACAGCAAAATTGTCATTCTCCTTCTGTTATGTGTGGCTGTAGCTCAGTATTCCATTGCTCCCTGTGTCTCCGAGTTATTACTGGATAATATTTCTGCATTGAGGTGTACAGACGGGTAATAAGCTTTGACGCTGATGGAGTCGTGAGAATGTTCTCAAGTGCTTGTAAAGTGTGTGGTGGTTCTGGAAATGTGGTATGCATCTGACCGCATACTGCGTGTATTCGATAGTAAAGTAGTGTACCAGAAAAAGAGGGGGGTGGGGTATCATTTGGAATAGACGGTCCAAGAAACCCTTCTTCCCGATATACATTTGAAAAGCTACTAATGCCTAATCTCTTAGCTCTAACTATGGAACCTGATCCTCCAGTGGGGGCATATTGTGGGTTTCTAGCCAGAACAATTGAGGGGGTGTATAGCATGGGTATATTTGCCCTGCGTCGGAGATTATCCCAGGCCTATTTGAGAGTTTCTGTGGTGTCGATTTAGCGATGGGTCGTTTATATGGCAAATATTGAGCCACTTCTAATGGAGTCGGCGCCACTATATCATGCCCAACTGTCACGTGCGGTTGGAATGGGATTGAGTGTCCCCAGAAGTGTAAAAATTGCGCCTGAGCGCAAAACGCATATAATGAGAAATCTGGTGTCCCCAATCCTCCCATGATTTTGAGGAAGTGTGAGTGTTTCCCAACCGACCCTGGCCTGTCCACCTGCCCACATCAGGGAGACCAGCAGTGAACAGACTTTGGTAAGTATGAGAGGGACATTGACAAATATGTATAGAAATTTGGGAAGGACCTCCATTTTAGCGACAGCAATCCTGCCTGCAAGGGACAGCGGCAGCCTGGACCAGAGTATGATTTTTCCCTCAACCCATGTAATGGTACGTCCTATGTTCATATTCCTTGAACGTCTCTACTTAACCAAATTCCAAGGTACTTTACCGGGTCGTCCGCCCATCGGAGTGGGTAATCTAGCTCATAAGGGATAGTGTCCTCAGTCAGTGGGAACAGCGTGGACTTTTTCCAATTTACCAGACAGGCCGATAAATTGCTAAATCTCCCTCAATACTGGCTGTAAATTAGTTTGGGGATTCTTAGTGTATGAAGTGATATTATTATACCTCTAGTTGTGAAGCTAAGCCCCCTGTCTGCATGGTGTTGTCGCAGCCGCGCCGCGAGTGGCTCCATCGCTATTGCGAAGAGCAGGGGTGAAAGGAGGCAGCCTAGCCGTGTTCCCCGGGTAATGTGGAATGCCTCTGTTACTGAACCGTTAACAAACAGACACGCAGTGGGGTCAGTGTATAAAAGTTTGATCTGGTTAAGAAAAAGCGAGCTAAATCCCAGCCTCTGGAGGACAGCAAAAAGAATGCTATAGTAGCATCCAAAAATGCGGCCACTGGTGGAGTTGTGGGTCCAGATAATGAAGAATAGTGAAAAAAGAATGCAGATTATGGCCAGTCGACCTTCTGGGGATAACCCCCAATTGATCAGGGTCTGGCGATGAGAGGCAGTAGTGGCTGAACTCGGTTTGCTAATAATTTGGCATAAATTTTATTGTCAATGTTTATAAGGGAGAGTGGACGATATGAATTGCAATTCATCGGTGGTTTGTCCGGTTTGAGTAATAGTAATATACCAGCCTCTCTAAGTGTGGAAGGTAGAGTACCTGAGTCTATTGCTTCTTGATAGACCGCCATAAGGCGGGGGGCGAGAAAGGAAGCGTAGCATTTATAAAAATAGGCCGGTAGGCAGACCAACCCTGGGGCCTTGTTGGGCTGCAAACTATTTATACTTTCACTACATATTCCTCTCAAAATGGTTCGTCTAAATAAGCTCTGCGAGCGTTGCCCAGCCATAGACATTGTATTGAATCGAAGTAAGGCTGAAGGCTTTCAAATGCCTGTGTACATTTTGGAGTGTATAGCTCAGTAAAGAAGTGCAGAACGTGGGCCTCAATTTCCTGTGTGCCCCTAATCGTCTGTTGCTCCTCATCCAGTAATTCAGTGATATAAGAAGTGGTGCGCGGTGGTCTAAGTAAAGCCGCAAGTGTTTTCCCGGGTCTATCTCCTTCCCCAAATTTCCTAGCTTGCGCTTTTCCCCCCAAATAGTTAACCTTCGTGTTACTTCCGTTTCAAATTCACTTAGCCTCCTTCTAATCTGAGATAGGAGCTCTCGGTCATCGGTCCGATAGTATTCAAGTTCGAGCTCACGTTTGGTGTTTTCTAAAGTCATAAGTGTTTGGCAAATGGATTGCAGGACGCCTGACTGACGGGCTATGCACTTGCTGCGGATCACCACTTTGAAGGCCTCCCACAAAGAGGACGCAGATGTCACCGACCCTTCATTAAGTTCGAAGTATTCCTATATATCCAGCCGAATTTCTTCTCTAAAGTCAGCATCTAAGAGTAAGTGAGGTGGGAGGCGCCATGTAAACGCGAGACTACGAGCAGTCGCTATCCTAAACCTCAACAGACATGGTGCATGATCTGAAAGAGTGCGGGGAGAGTGACTGCTGTCCACCACCCAGCAAGCAATATCCTTTGATATAAGCCAAAAGTCTATACGAGACCAAGCAGTGTGTTGCGTTGTGACGCAGGTGCCCTCCAGGGCATCTGTGTGCCATGCCCTCCATATGTCCACAAGGTCATTATCTGTTATCAATGTGTTTAGCGCAGGACTAGCGTTCGGGTGTAGTGAGCGAGATATCCCCTTTCGGTCGCGAGCATCATTAAGGATGGCATTAAAACCTCCCCACCATATAATAGTATTACAGTCCAACTTCAGCGTGTCACCCCAAAGGTCATTAAAAAAGTCGACGAGTCCGAGTTGGAGCCATATATCGTACCAGAACCACCCGGGTCGTGCCAAGTGTACCCTCAAGAATTATGTATCTACCCCCGGAGTCCAACTGCAATGAAATTTGGGCCCATCCGATATTCTTTTGGATTAGGATCGCTGTCCCCTTAGCGTAATTTGAATAGGTAGCTTGGTGGATTTGCCCCCAATGTCTATGTTGAAATATAGTGGTTGTCTGACTCAATAGATGTGTTTCTTGCAAAAAGCATATGTCTGCGTTATGTCTAACCAGATACAATTTCACGAGTCATACTTTTATATTATCATTCAGTCCCCGTATATTCCAGGTCAAACAGGCGTATGAGGTCATTTGCTGTACCTGCCAAGTAGTTCTCACTGAATTGTGTCCCCCTCAGTATCTTGCAATAAGCACGATATATGCACCCAACACAATATCTGCCATTTAATTTTTATACGTTTAATGACCCCCCTACAAATACCACCAACTCCAACCTCCAAATAGGTTGAGAAGACATGTTCCTCCCACTAAACTAACTTAACTAAGAGAACAAAGAAAATCTAAACACCCGGTACCACAGAGTGTGTTAACAGGAGATCTCCCTAGGGGGCGTGGGGAAGCCCGGCTTACTACCCAGCTCAAAAGAACCGGGTCGCCGAGGAAAGTATCTGTTCGCACAACCTGGGCAAAAAAAAAAAGAAATGTTGCACATCTTAGAGAAGTACGAGTTACTTACCTTCGGTAATGATGTATCTGGTAGAGACGATTCTAGCCGCAGATTCCTTAACGTAGAATTACCCCCAGGTGTGAGACTGGAACTGGAAAACTTTTCTGCCACTGCATCCCTGCGCGTCCTGGGGGACGGCACCACATGACTCCGCCCTGACGTCCGCGCTGGTGATGTCAGCGAGGATACATAAGTCCCTCCCCGGCACGCCTACGTCAGTTTTCTTCGGAGAATTTTCCGCTCCACAACGCGGAGCCATCACAACAAAAACTGTGAGAATACTGGAGCAGTGTGCGAAGACCCAGCTATACAGAAGAGAAAGAGATGAAAAGTGAGGAACAGCATATCCAGAATAGTGCCAGGCACTAAGGCACCAAGTCACAGAATGAAAGAACAGAGCGCAGCCAATGTAAGCAAGCCTGCAACCAACCAAACACCTTCCCTGAAAATAGAAAGCATGTGCAAAAGGGCACAGCAGATGAAAAAAACCTGCAACCACCGCCAGGAGCCACGAAAGCGTCCAAGGTCAGAATGGAAGCCCAATGACAATTCAGCCCCCAACAACACCAGCGGGGGGACTCCTAAAAAGAACCGAGGTCGAGACCCAGCCAGGGGACCTCAACCCCAAGGACTGTAAGAGTCAGTAGTGCAAGCAACACAAGGAAGCAGGGCACAACAACCCCTACATTGAAGACCAAATGCATGGGCGCAGAAGTACCCGGGCAGTTGCCAACCAATCACCAGAAAGGAAGGAATGGAGCAATGACATTAACAAGGCAAGCATCCCCCAGGGAGGAAGCAGAAGAAAGCACTCGCAGAGGATCGCAGCCCTGAAGAAGGCTTGCGTAGAAGACCAAGAAGGGCCCTCACAAAAACAGGGTAGAAGGGTGGGCAGTGAAGGAATCTGTAGCTAGAATCGTCTCTACCAGATACATCATTACCGACGGTAAGTAACTCGTACATCTGATAGAGACTACTAGCCGCAGATTCCTTAACGTAAAATAGATACCCTAGCCATACCCCAAAAGGGGGGGGGGTTCTTTGAGAACGAGCCCAAGACCCAGCACAGGAAACCTGCTACTGGGGCAAGGAAAATAACCCTGTACACTTCAATAGGGAAGAGGCACCAGCCCTAAACTGAGGAGAACCTCAACATCGTGGAGGAACACCTGCCCCACAGGGGATGTGTTAAAATGACAAAAAAAGGGCAACCCAGCCTTCACCAACAGGAGAAAGCAATCTGAAGGGTATGGGGGGATGCAGAACACCCCAAGCTCAGTCAACGTACCAGGGACCCCCACCGCAAGCCCCAAGGTACACGCAGTGCAAAGGAAGAAGAGCCACCTACAGACTCCAAGGAGAAGAGGCCCAAAAACGGCAAGCCCTCAACCAGGAAACATACCCAGGAAGATGGCCGCCGAGCACATCACAACTTGAAGCCAAAGACAAGACTGAACGACGCCTCAGCAGGAAAGGAGGCAGAACATTAAGAACGGAAGCCCACAATGGCCCCACAGGACAAAGCAGGAGCTCCAGGGCTTGCGCCAAGGTCGCCGGCCACAGAACTGAAGAGCAGGTGGGGCAGCCAAATGCTGACAACGCCACAAAACAAAAGGCCCAGACACGTCGGGCTCAGAACAAGGGCAGGGCTAGTAAACCGTCCCAAACGACGCCTAAAGGGGACCGCCCCGGACAGAACCGATCCACTAAATAGTGAGAGCAGCTAGAAAATGAGAGGAGTAACAAGTAGGATGGACCAGGCCATCAACACAGGAACCTTTGCCCTCAGAAGCCCCACACAGAAGCCCAGACCAAACAGTAGGCAAGGGCAAAACACCAGGAAGGGCGATGAACCCGCCAGGGGAAGTCTACACCTTCCCCGCATAAGACAGAGCTATACGATAGCTACACATACCCCACATAGGGTAGGTCACGTCCCAAGAAAGCATGGGAACCACTCATATGGGAAAAACAATCCCGCATCAGAGGACAAAATCTTAGACCTGTGGTAGAAACCACAGAAGGCTTAGTAGTCAGACAGAAAACACATTCGTACCAAAAAGGGGGCTGAACCAGCAGCCAACTGAAGAGCCGGGCCAACCAAGGACCCCGGGGCACAGTATCCCTCACAGAAAGTGTAACACCTGTCCAAAAAACAAGTATCAGGAGCAAGTGGGATAACTTCTCCCACCAAGCCCCGGAGGATCAGCAGACCAACCTACTGAGGAGGAGGAGGAGAAGGAGGAGGAGGAGAAGGACGGAGCCCGCAAGAAGATGCTGAATGGCGGAGCCTGCATAAGTATTAAACAACAGGACCCCGTCAAAAGGGAGGTCGAATGGCAACATCCAAAGCCGCACAAAGAATAAACGCCGCCAACTCTCTGCCATCCAACACATGGCCCGCAGATCAGCACGGGCCCCAACATGAGAGACATGAGAAAGAAGGGACTCCACAGAATCCCACAGGCTAGAAGTAGCCCTGGTCAACACACACAAGGTGTTAAGCACCCTCAAGGCAGCACTGGAAGAGGCAAAAGCATTACGCCCCCATGAATCTAACCACCGGGCCTCTCGAGACCGAGGAAACAGCATTACAGGCAAGCACAGAAAGGCATTGCGCAGTAGAGCGCCTTGAGTAGAAGGGTGGAAAGAAAGACAGACTGGGTGGTACGTACCTTGTTTATCTTATTTCTGACACTGTGGCACTGTGTGTTTTTCCTTGAGCTCTGACAACCTTAATATCACCTGACTATTAGGTCCTGTGTATGTATTCTGTGCTAGGGATATTGCTACTTTATTGCGTTTTCCCCCTGTCCCGGATTGGATAGTTAGGGGACCTCCTTTGCTTGTTTTTGTTTACCATCCTCGCTGACGTCAGCAGCGCGGACGACGTCAGGGCAGAGTCATGGGGTACCGTCCCCCCGGCACGCAGGGATGCTGTGGCAGAAAAGTTTTCCGGATCCAGTCTCACGCCTGGGGGTAATTCTATGTCAAGGAATCTGCGGCTAGTAGTCTCTATCAGATCATCATAATCACAGAATATACAACTACACATTGTGCAACAAAGCGGAGGAAACAAAGTTTTAATGTTTTTCTGGCACAATCATGCAATTATCAAAATAGTCATATCAGTCATTATCACTGAGGCTTTGGGCTGCATCTCGCGACTTTTCAGTGTTTGCCTTCCCTTGCCCCACCTGTTTCCCTGCCCCACCTATATGTTTGGCAAATTTTAACTCCGACTTAGCATCTGTGAAAAAATGACTGTCATTTTCGTGTGAAACCTTAAGCTTAGCGGGGTACAGCAGAGCATATGTCACTCCAGCCTGTTGCAGAATCTTTTTGGCTGGAATAAATTCTCGCCGTGCCACCTGGACACCAGGAGTGAGGTCTGGGTAGAACGAAATGTTATTGCCCCCCGGAGTATGGTGTCCCTGTCCCGGTAATTTTATATTTTATATTTTTGCAAGAATCGGCCTGGGAGTCCCACCTAACGGAGGTCTGGGGCCCAAAGCTCGGTGAGCCCACTCCACAATAAACATGGGGGATAATTCTGATCCAAATATGTCTTTTAGCAAGTCTTCAATAAAGATTTCCATTTTCCCAGTGGCCGTAGTTTCTGGAATTCCGATAAGGCGGACATTGTTCCTCCAAGAACGAGCCTTCAAATCGTCATTTTTGGCCCTTATTATTGTGAGAATTAGTTCCATATTCAATAGTTGTTCTTTGGTCTCTACCTGAAACTCATGCTCTTCAGTTTGGTGATTTTCAAATTGGTCAAGTCTAAGTTCATGAGTATCCACCTGAGTTTTAACCTGGTCTAGCCCGGCGTTTAGGCAATCCAGCTTGGAATCAATCTTTTTAAGACTAGTCTTCATCTCCAGTAAAAGGTTGCGAAGGTCAGGCCCCCCACCCTCGGTTTCAGCCGAGGGGGGCATGCACTGTATCAGGGACCGGGTCAGTCTCACCCTGTATCGTCTGCCGCTTGTTTTCAAAATTTTGTTTGGGTTGCTTAGCATCCGTTTTTTCCATTTTGTGCACTCAGGATAGCAGTATAAACAATAAGATGTGGAATATTCTGGTGGTACCACACTACAGCAGGTTCACAGTTGTGCCCAAACTTATGGAATGAGAATTATGAGGTCCTGGTGTGAATAGTGCAATACATTGTGACAATGTCTAGGGTACCAAGTGCCCAGGTCACCCCAATGATAGTTCATGCGAAACCTGTAATCGCTGGAGCATGCTAGAACAACCTTGGCCCCATCCAGTGGGGTTGGCGGGAAGGGTACGAACTCTGCAATTTGACAGCGCCTGCACCTCACCAGAACAGCGAGTACAATCCCCACCTACAATGACAATGTTATTGTGGTGGCACTTTATTCGTGGCAGTTACACCCCCAGTGCAGCCCTAAAGGAAGCGCTTGCCATTCAGGTCTTCCACTAATAGTCAACAAAGATCCTCTGCAGCACCACACACCTGAAGATATCCCAGCAGTCACTGTACTTCAGGGTGGAGGGAGGCCAATAAGCTCCGGCTGCAGAGCACTGTCACACGCAACAGATTTCTCAAGTTAGGGTATTGCTGGTGCCTTCTTCTCCGCCTGTTAGAGGATACAAGGCCTGAGAAGGCCACAGTTTACAGAGTCGCGCACGTTCTCCACCCCACAGGCGCAATGAAGAGGTCCGAGCTCCTCTGGAGCAGTCACTCGGCAGCACTCTTCAATTTCTGGCTCAGCGTCGCAGCGCACAATCAACAGCGGCGCACCACTTACCGCCCGCTAATGCCACACATTGAGGAGGGGGGCCCTTCGCCTCGGCCCGCTGGTGAGTCAGAGCCCTCAGGTCTCTGCGGATGCAATTTTTTCAGCCCGCTAGGTGCACAACGCATTGTTTTCAATGAAATTCTGTCCCGATTGCTGCAGGATTATGTTCGGATCTGTTCTCGGCCGGCAGAGCCCTCTTACCGAGCGGCCATATTGCATCACGGTCAGGCCACGCCCCGTAGTTTCCCTACTTTAAAAGCAATTCAACTAAAGAGAGGCAACCTTTTATCAAAATATTTACATATTAAATACTTATTAATGCAGTTCAATAATGACTCGAGCTAACAAAATGACAGCTTGTGATCTGTATGTCAAAGATCAACCCTCCTTTGTGCGCAGAACATCTCAGTTACACAAACAGTTAGATACAAGTCGTGGCAACATCAAGTGCAAAACACGGCACCGGCCATCTGTTTGGCTACGTGCTTGCAACCTCAACTGCACATTTATTTATACCCACACCACCTTTCTGCAACAGTACACCTTAGACAAAACCCTTGCAACCCTCATGCACACAAAGCCTACAAGCCTCACAGCTGAGTGGTCATCGCATCAACAGTACACAGCGTGATGTAGAACTTAAACCAACTGAACCACATACACCCGGATAGCAACAAAGACACATAATAGGCAAAGATGTTGTGAAACTTCAAACCCACCTAAAGCTGAGCATCGACAATGTACAATTTAGCAAAACTAAACAAATAGAAATGCCCTTCAGCTCACACATCCATTAACATTAACCTAATGTGCCACACACATTCATAGCAAGATCTAGCTGGCCAATATAATCCATTGTCAAACAACACTAATCTACCCCAATTTTGCTGGCTACTATATCCAACATGACTCATTAAACCATGACATTACTAGATCTCTTTGACTCCTATCAGCGAAAATCCCAGAAATGTTAAGGTGCCCGGATTCGAATGTGCTTCGGGGCTTACAAGTGATTCAATGCGCTGTACAAACACACTTAACCACATCGACGCTGATGACGAGCTCAGCTCGTCATGAGGTACACCTCTCGTACGCTCATGACGAGCTGAGCTCGTCATGAACCGCGGGTTTTTCAAAAATTCAGCGCACAGCGGGAAAATGCGCCGCACCGATGCGGTTAACATAACCCTACCTACAGTGGTTTAAATGGGCTGGTACTCACTGGTACTGAGTACTGGCACTACCAAATTTTCTAGCCCTCAGTGCCAGCTCTTTTCTTTAGTCAGGAAGAGTACCGGTACCCTGATTGATGGCACTGCAGGCTCAGGGTCCGTATCGCCACCAACGCAGGACAGATGCCGCTCTGCTTCTAGATCTCGCAATCACACTGAGCCATGAAGTTGGCTTT
Organism: Lissotriton helveticus; assembly: GCF_964261635.1. NCBI lineage: Eukaryota > Metazoa > Chordata > Amphibia > Caudata > Salamandridae > Lissotriton > Lissotriton helveticus. The sequence continues at coordinate 1,168,546,487 of NC_136068.1, forward strand.
TGCAGAGACGCTGGTAAAGTCCACAGGCGCCCCCTTGCAATTCCTCACACTGCAGGGGTTTGAGAGGGCTTTCATCACACGCTGTGATTAACAGAGCAGGGTCTATCTAGCCAGACCTTGCACTGTTGATTAAGTGTGTAAGGACCATTCAGCTACAAATATTTTAGCCCCCCCCCATCCTCCCCAGCTCCCTCTCGGTCAGGTGCATGAAATAGCCTGGGCTGGTGCTGCACTGGCCATACTTAATCGAGTGGCAGTGCAACACAATCATCGACCTTTTCTTTTCATGTTTGTTATTTACAGCGCAGGAGCTGCTTCCCTTTGTTTGCACCATTAACTAATGGCTGCATTTTAATAACAGCGAGGGATTCATGGGTGTGAAAGTAGCCCTGCCCAAAGAGCAATGCATAGCAGGGAACGCTGCAGCACTCCAGAAACGACTTCCAGTGACAACTGGCAATGGATCTGGCTGGAAGGGGGGGAGCGGGGGGCGAGTTGATGAAAACAGAAGGAAGGGGAGGGATGGATGTAAAAAGGTGAGGTGATAGCTGAAGTTAGGATTGGCACTTTTTTCCAGTTAAAAGTACCAGATATTTGTTCAGTTGTACAGTTCTGAAATCGGGGCTTAAAATAGCATTTTAATACAAATTAGTGCAGAGTTCAAAATCTGCTGTATTTCTTGTTAACTTTCATTATCGTTTATAAGCACAAGTTACTACTTGTGTAACGATATATCTGTAAGAGACATTAGTTAGTATTAAGATTCCTTACCTTAGAATATCCCAAGGCGTCAGACTGGATCCGGAAATTTTTGCGTAGCAGTACCCTTGCGCGTCGGTAGGCGTCGTCTGCGGCTCCGCGTCCGTCGTCGGCGCCGTGATGACGTCGTCGGAGTACTTAGACGCCGCCTCCGCGTGCTGACGTCAGTTCTTAGACACAGCTTTTCCGCGCCAGAAGCGCTGAGCCATGTTAAAAACCAACACTGGTGCCATTGAAACTAGGGCCCTGAAAGGGGATAACCCTAACCCTAGATATCGGTTCGCAGAACGGGGAGGATGGGTGGGTCGGTAGGGAATCTAATACTAACTAATGTCTCTTACAGATATATCGTTATACAAGTAGTAACTTGTGCATCTGAAAGAGACACGTTAGTATTAGATTCCTTACCTTAGAATAGATACCCCAGCAATACCAACCCCGGTGGTGGGTCTGCGAACCAATAATCACACCAGAAAGTCCTGGAGGACAGAACAGCCAAAGAAGCCATCCCTCCGGACTTGGCTGTCAGGCAGTAGTGTCTTGCAAACGTGTGCAGCGATGCCCACGTAGCTGCCTGACAGATGTCTTGTAAGGGCACTCCCCGGCCCAGGGCAGTTGTTGTCGCCGTGGCTCGGGTGGAGTGAGCCCGCAATCCAACAGGGGGCTCCTTTCTAGCCAAGGAGTAGCATGCCTGGATACACAAGATGATCCACCGGGAGATGGTCCTCTTGTGCACCGCTTTCCCCTTCTTAGCGCCCAAGTAATCAACAAAGAGTTGGTTATCCACCCGGAACTGGCGTGTGCGATCCAAATAGAAAGAGAGCGCACGTTTTGGGTCCAGACGGTGGAGCCGCTCTTCCTCTTTAGAGGGATGCGGTGGCGGAAAGAAGGTTGGCAAGGTGATAGACTTCCCGATGTGGAAGGCTGTGACAACCTTGGGCAGGAAAGATGGCTTAGTCCGCAACACAACCTTGTCCGGATGGACAGAAAGGAAAGGGGGTGTACATGAAAGAGCCTGGAGCTCACTCACTCTCCTGGCAGAGGTGATGGCAAACAGGAAAGCAGTCTTCAGAGTTAGAAGGCTGAGAGGACAGTTGTGAAGTGGCTCAAAGGGAGCGCACATCAGAAATGTAAGAACAAGGTTCAAGTCCCACTGAGGCATCACAAACGGAACAGGAGGGAATGTGTGTGTGATGCCTTTTAGAAATCTATTTACAATAGGGGACTTGAACAAGGAAGGTTGATCAGGCAGCCTCAGAAAGGCTGAAAGGGCAGAAAGGTAGCCCTTGATAGTGCCCAGAGCAGAGCCCTGCTGGGCAAGAGAAAGAAGGAAGAGAAGAACCTCAGAGAGAGGGGCAGCAAGAGGATCCACAGCCTTTGCTGTGCACCATGCCACAAATCTGTTCCACCTGCAGGCGTATACCGTTTTTGTGGAGGGATGCCTGGCTGCCAGAATGACATTACAGACTTCGGGAGGCAAGTCAAATGGCCTCAACTGTCGCCGCTCAATCTCCAAGCATGGAGGTGGAGACTGGACAGGTTCGGGTGGAGGACCGTCCCCTTCTGCTGCGACAGAAGGTCCTCCTGAAGAGGCAGACGAACCGGGGGACGACTGACATACTGAGTAGCTCTAGATACCAGTACCTTTGTGCCCAGTCCGGAGCCACAAGAATGACTTGGGCCTGGTCGCGCTTGATCTTCTTCAGCACTCTGGGCAGAAGTGGTATAGGCGGAAAGGCGTACAACAGACCGCAACTCCACTCGCGACGAAAAGCGTCTCCGAGCGAGTGCCGCCTTGGAAATTCCAACGCGCAGAACTGATGACATTGCGCATTCTCTTCGGTGGCGAATAGATCTAACCAAGGCTCTCCCCATTGCCGAAAGAGGCCTTGCGCCACGTCCGAGTTCAGACGCCATTCGTGATCCATCATGCACCTACGGCTGAGCTCGTCCGCCCTGGCGTTCAGAGAACCTGCCAGGCGTTGAGCCACCAGGGTCACGCTCTGGCGTTCCAGCCATTGCCAGAGGCGCAGAGCCTCCTGGCAAAGGGTCCACAACCCCACCCCGCCCTGTTTGTTGCAGTACCACATGGCGGTGGTGTTGTCCGTGAACACCTGCACTACACTCCCCCGCACAGAGGGGAGGAATGCCTTCAGTGCTAGACGAATCGCCCGTAACTCCAACAGGTTGATGTGGAGCCGGGCCTCCGCTGGAGACCAGAGGCCTCTGATCTCCGCCTCTCCCATGTGGCCTCCCCAGCCCTGGAGGGACGCATCCGTCACAACTACGTGCTCCGGTTGGGGAAGGGAGAGGGACCTGCCGCAGACCCAATCGCGGTCCGTGAGCCACCACTGCAGCTGTCTCGCAGTGCCCTCCGAGATCAGGACATGGTCGGACAGGTTGCCCTGATGCTGGGCCCACTGAAACTTCAGGTCCCACTGCAGAGCCCGCATCCGCCACCTGGCGTGATGCACCAGAAGGATGCAGGAGGCCATCAGCCCCAGAAGCCGCAGCGTCAACCTGACCGAGACCCGGGATAACGGCTGAAAGATGGGAATCAGAGCCTGAATATCCCAGACCCACTGTTCGGGTCGATAAACCCGAAACCGCGCCGAGTCTAGAACCGCTCCGATGAAGAGGAGCTTCTGAGAGGGGCACAGGTGTGACTTTGGCACATTGATGGAGAACCCCAGCCGGTGCAGGAGATCTGCCGTAGTCTGGAGGTGGCTGACGACTGTCTGGGGCGAGCCCGCCTTCAACAACCAGTCGTCGAGGTAGGGGAAGACTGAAACCCCTAACCTGCGCAGATGAGCTGCGACCACCGCCATCACCTTTGTAAACACCAGTGGAGCGCTGGTAAGGCCGAAGGGGAGCACGGTATACTGAAAGTGCTCGTGGCCAACCGTGAACCGCAGGTAGCGCCGGTGGGCCGGCAAGACGGGGATGTGGAAATAAGCGTCCTGCAAGTCCAACGCTACCATCCAGTCTCCTGGGTCCAGGGCAGCTAAGACCTGAGCCAGTGTCAGCATTTTGAACTTCTCCTTCCGGAGGAAGCCGTTGACGCTCTGTAGGTCCAAGATAGGGCGTAGGCCCCCTTTGCCCTTCTTGGGTACCAGAAAGTAGTGGGAGTAGCAACCACACCCTACTTCTGGCTCAGGAACGCGCTTGATGGCCCCCTTGGCCAAGAGGGCAGTAACTTCCTCCTGCAGAAGTCACAAATGATCCCCGATACACGGTGGTTCTGCGTGGCATGGCTGGAGGAGTCGCCTCGAAGGGGAGGGAGTAGCCCCTTCGGACGATCTGCAGCACCCACCTGTCCGAAGTGACGGTGCGCCAGTGGAGGAGGTGATGGCGAACCCTGCTCCCCACTGGCGTCACATGTGCCTGAAAGCACAGACTAGGAGGGTTTTGAGGCAGATGCTGCGGGGGAAGGTGTGGTCTGACCTCGCCGTTGTCCCCGACCGCCACCACGGCGGTTTCCACGGCCGCCACCGTCTTGGGTATTACTCTGCGGAGCGTGGCTGGCAGCACGTGTGGGTACACCCCTTCCGTGGCCACGAAAGGAGTGAAAGGCAGCCGATTGCTGGTGCGGGGCCGAGAGGCCCAAGGACTTGGCCGTAGCCCTGGAGTCCTTAAAGCGCTCAAGCACATGGTCTGCCTTGTCGCCAAAGAGGCGACGGCCATCAAACGGCATGTCCATCAGTGTGTTTTGGACATCGGCCGAAAAGTTGGCGGACCTCAACCAGGCGTGACGTCTGACCGCCACTGTCGTTGCCATCGCTCTACCTAGTGAGTCGGAGGTATCCAGCCCACACCGGATAGAATACTTGGCTGCATCCCGGCCCTCCAAAAGGGCTTGGCCGAGTTTGGCCCGTACCTCCAACGGACACTCTGGCAGCACTTCCGCATCCGTATCCCACAGAGAGTGGGTGTAGCGGCCCAAGAGGCATGCGGTGTTGGAAGACTGCAGTCCCAGACTAAGGGATGAGAAGATCTTTTTACCGTACTGCTCATACCTCTTGGATTCCCTGTCCGGCGGAGCCGACGGGAATGCGTTCTGGGAATTGGAGGCCTGGATAACCAGGCTCTCGGGGGTGGGGTGGGTGGACAGGAAACATGGGTCACCCGGAGCCGGGCGGTGGCGTCTGGTCACGTTCCTATCTACAGGCGAACCTGTAGCGAGCTTGGACCAAGTGCCCAAAAGAACGTCGGTCAAGCCCTCATTAAACAGCAGCAGAGGCTCAGCTGAGCATGACTGTGGCTTAAGGACCTCAGTGAGGAGGTTAGTCCTCACGGCCGCGACGGGGAGCTGAAGGCCCAAGGCCTTGGCTGCCCTCGTCAACACCACACTGTAGGTTGCCCCCTCCTCCGTAGCCACGGTAGGAGGCGAGACAAAGCCAGTGTCGGGCGAAGAGTCCAGACCACTGGCATCCCCAAGTTCACCTGCCCAGTCCTCATGAGACTGGCATTCACGTGCCAGAGGGTCCTCAGACCCCTCCCAATACTCCTCATCACCCATCTCCTGGTAGTCAGGTTCAACAAAGGATGGGTCCGATTCATGGAAAATAAACTCTCCGAACGGCGTCATAAACGGCGCTGGGCGGCGCCGCTTCGACGCCGGAACCGGGTCGAGTGAGGTATCGGGGACGGCACCGCCCGAGGACGGCGCCGGTGGTGACACCCGAGGGGACGGCGCCGGGGAGGTCGTTAAATCCACCGGCGACGACCCGGATCCGGAACCGGATCCAGCGGGGCCCTGCGGCGCCGGGCCAGAAGGCGACGGCTGCGTCGGAGCCGAAGCACCCGACGGCGTCGGGCCGGAGCCGCCGACCGCTAGGACCCCCAGACGGGACCGCTGGAACCGAAGGGGCCGCGGAGCCCGTCGGAGGAGAGAGGGCCCTCATGGCCATGAGGAACCGCTCGATCTCCTCCGGTGTCGCGTTAGGCCCAGGGACCCAAGGGTATGAAGCTGGACGCGGCGCCTGGGACTCCGACGGAGCCGCGTGGGTGGTACCACCTGAACCCCCGGCCGCGTCGCGCGAGCGTCGGGGGGAGTCGGAAGAGCGATGATGTCTCTTCGACTTCTTGTGCTTACCTGACGACTTCGACCCAGAGGAGTGATGTCGACTCCCGGAGCTCCGATGGCTCCTCTCCCGCGACTGGTCCCTCGACCTCCGTCCGGACCGGGACCTCTCTTGGCGCGGAGCCGACTGCCGGAGTTCGAGCCGCTTACGGGACCGCTCCCGTCTAGCCTTCGAAGTCAGGGCCCGGCAGTCGGAACAGGCCTTGTCGTTGTGGTCGACGCCGAGACAGTGGAGACACCGACGGTGAGGGTCCGTCACCGACATCAGTCGGTCGCAATCCTCAGAGGGCTTGAAACCAGGCATCCCTACCGGCACCGATTAGGAGCCGAAGACTCGAAAAAGGAGATCAAAAAGATCAAAAAGAGAGTTAGTCAAAAAGTGACTAAGGTACCACTTTTTCCGGATCTGCGCTGCTGGCGCGGAAAAAAGAAGAACTGACGTCAGCACGCGGAGGCGGTGTCATCTAAGTACTCCGACGACGTCATCACGGCGCCGACGACGGACGTGGAGCCGCAGACGACGCCTATTGACGTGCAAGGGTACTGTTACGCAAAAATTTCCGGATCCAGTCTGACGCCTGGGGATATTCTAAGGTAAGGAATCTAATACTAACGTGTCTCTTTCAGATATACATATATGTATGTATAAGGAAATACTTTTGCACTTTTCTTTTTAAGTGATTGAATGATATATGCTTTTATTTACTGTAATATATCATATTATATCATATTATGTATCATCATGTCTTGCCGTTAACCCCGCCCCTAGTCCCGCCCACTCGACACACCTCAAGCTCCTTTTAATGAGTACCTGCACTTATTTTTTCCCATTTAAAGCACTGCCTACCTACCAGTGGTAATGTTATTGTCCCTGCGCTGCGAGGCGGCCCCCATTAGCTCACCCACAGTGCGATCAAAACTTGACTGTTCGGAGCACGGATTCCTTCATTTGCACTTGGTCAAAATGAGCACAAAAAGCACATTTACAAAAGTTTTCTCTCATTATCTCTTTTCCCCACATTTTCAAATAGTGGAAGAAGCGCAACTTTAGCCGGCTGTATCAAAGCGGCTCTCAGTAAAAGCGCTCATCTAATTTTAAGTGGACTTTAGTTAGCCGACTTACAATTGATCGCGCATTACAGTTTCTGCAACTTGCAATCCCTGCACCCTTTGATAGCACACTTTAAAGCGCAATCCTTCGCTTTAATGACAAGGTTTAAAAGCAATGACCTTTCAGAAGGGAATATCAAAGCCAACAAAAGACGGCCCTTTTTGAAGTAACCAAGAATTAAAATGACCTTGGGTTCGGAAACTTATTTCATGCGCTTCTTTTTTGATGTGCTTCTCTCTCTGTTTTGTTTGCTGAACCGAAGCCAACACTCCACACTGCCTTCGGCAACCTGTGATCTGCGGTGCCAGAATAAAGTGGTTGTTCCAACCCTGGCTTTAGCGTTTCCTCGCTGAATTGGCGCGAGGGGAGGCAAGGCTCGCGCCGCTCCCAGAGCCCGGCGCGCGCATCGCTGGGCTCGCAAGGAAGCGGATTTAGAAAGGTGAAATGTCCGACAGAAAGGTTCACTCTTCTACCAGGGCAGAATTTCCTAAGGCAAGTTTGTGGCTATGGTGGGGGGTTTTAGGGCATTCCGGGGAGGTCATCGTAGCAAAAGTCGGTTAGCACTCTCAATCTCATAGTTTCACACCATTTACACGCTTACTCCATCCAGTCAAGGACAAGAAAGAGCAAGTGTGTTTCGGGGTTTGAGGCGGGGGGAGGGGGGGATACTCCCAAAGTGAATAAGGGGGGTTACAGGAGGAGGATACTCCACGAGTGATAAATATTTTATGCATAGTAAAATAAGGGAAAGTTAAATCTGCAAATGCATTTTAGTTTTCCATATGTAAAATGTACCACTGGTCGGAAATTTCACATGCGTAAAGATATGTATGTAAAAACCCATGAAAAATTAAGACCGTCGATAGTTTTCCAGAAGTATCCCTATAATACTTTGAAAATTCACTACAAACTAGCACGCCAGGCGCTGCATTCCCTCCTCATCATCTTCCCTCGTGCTACGAATCCAAAGGCTTTTTTACAGAACTGCTCCTCCTCTTTTGCGTGTGCTTCTCCCCACCAAGTTCCCTCCCTACCTCGAAAAAGGCACGTGTACTTTCTATCCTTCCAGAACCTTCACTGGAAGGCTCCTATTTTAATATTTCGGGTTTCACTGCAGACTGGTGCGAAGTTTGGGTTGCCTGGTGAGGTCTGCATGGCAAGGAGTGGTCTGACAGCTCCAATCGCTCTGGTGCAAGGCACATCGTTGCCAGATAAGCATGCACGAGTTTAATGTGTTACCCGTACAGTAGGGTTGTAGAGGTGGCTAGGATGCCCTATTTAGTAGGTCTGCGCTTAGCTGCTGGGGACCATGTCCATGAGGTATGCAGTGAGCACTGAAATGGCGAAATTCATGATGGTGCGCCACCTCTCCCCCAGCCAGGGGGCAAGTTCAGCAGGGCATGCTATTATTTTTCCGCTTCGCATAGAATGTGGGGTGCAGAGTGCATGGTGTGCAGCATATGATACTCTCCTTAAGGCGCACCTATTCTTGAGACAGAGATACCTTCTAATGCTGCACAATAGACAGTGAAGGAAGCCCACGTGTGGGGCCACATTTTTTTATTTGGGCTTCGGATAGTGGTGTAAATTAACACGGAAAAATCAAACATTTGGCGCTGAGAACTTTGCCTTGTTGCTGGGTCTATTTATGAAGCCCCACGCCTTGAGCTCAGTCTTATGGTGTGACTGAACCCTTCAAAAGAAGCAAGGTTCCTAGCTCCTCTTCTCTGGTGGATAAGAGGGACTCTCAACATCTCACCTGGGTTTTTAGGAGGTCCAACTTAAGGCCTTAATGAAAGAGACTGTATTTGGAATTTTGGAGAAAGAAGGGAGACGAGGGCAAGGAAACGTAAGCATGTCCATGCAACTCATTAGTTTTTTGTATTGTCATCTTGATCTTCACCACAGTAATTGTTGGTGGAAGGGAAGGATTTGCTAAGCCTAATGAACAAGTTACTTACCTTTGGCAATGCCTTATCTGGTAGATGAAATGCGTTACCTGTAACTGCAGTTATCCAGTATTGGTATCTTTCATAGATTCACATGCCTGAAATTCCCCGTCGTCGGGATGGGAGTCCCCGGTATATAAGTAAAGTAATGTCCCATTAGACATAAAGAGCAATAGGCCCAAGGGCCTCACATTAGTAACATATCCATGTCCTTTTGTAAAAAGGACCAAACTCTAGAGAAGAGCCAATCAGCTATCACCTTCCTCTAGAACCCTCCTGGAAGGAGCACCTGTCCCTCAGATTTTCGTAAGCACGTGCTAAGTAGGCATACTACTGAGAGAATTAGATGAGCCCTTCCAGGGGAGGCGGGAGGGTTGCATGTGAATCTATGAAAGATACAAATACTGGATAACTGCAGTTACAGGTAAGTAACGCATTTCTTATCCAGTATTAGGGTATCTTTCATAGATTCACATGCCTGAATCAGAGTAGCAAGCAATGATAAGCACATTTCGGATGGTACTGTAGATACAAATTCACCAGATAATAAGATATCAAAGTGATAAATAGAAAACATCAGAATGTAAGCAAAGATACCATCAATAAATACAATAGAGAAATGTGCGTATACGAAAAAAGGATGGTGGGATGAAAAGAAGGCTCACCTCTATCGAAATAGATGACAAAGTACTGCTTGTGTCCCACTGCAGCATCCTTCATAAGTTATGTATCCATGCAGTAATGCTTGGTGAGTGTATGCAGCGTCTTCCACATTGCCGCTCTGCAAATGTCTATTATAGGCACTCCTGCGAAGAGCGCCATGGATGTAGACATCGCCCTAGTGGAATGTGCCCTTACTTTAGATTGCAGGGGTTGCCCCGCCTGCTCGTGACAAAATGAAATAGCTGCAGAGATCCAGCAAGAAATACTTTGTTTAGTGAGTGGAAGGTCTTTTCTAGGTCTACTGTAGGCCACAAAGAGCTAGTTTGATTTACGGAAGGTTTTCGTATTCTCAATATAAAACTTTAGGCAGCGTTTACGATCCAGAGAATGCAGAGTCTTCTCTGCCGTGGTGTGAGGGTTTGGAAAGAAAGAGTGTAAGACAACAGGTTCGTTGAGATGGAAGTCCGACGGGACCTTTGGTAAAAATGTTGGGTTTGTTCGTAATATTACTCTGTCCTGTTTGAACTGCAGAAAAGGCTCCTGAATTGAGAAAGCCTGGAGCTCACTTACTCGTCTAGTTGAAGTAAGTGCGAGAAGGAGTGCCGTTTTTCAAGAGAGGTACTTAAGATCAGCCCTGTGTATGGGCTCAAAGGGATGTTTCATGAGTTGATTAAGGACTGTGTTGAGCTGCCAAGTAGGAAGTAAAGTCTTCACAGGAGGAAAAGTCCTGAAGATGCCTTTAAGAAATTGTTTGATCAATCTGTGACACCAGAGAGAAGGTCCAGAAGAAGATCTTCTGTAACGGGATATTGCCGCCAAGTAAACTCTGATGGAGGCATGAGCAAGGCCTGAGTTTGCCAAATGGAGAAGATAAGGCAATATTTGTACTGGAGAAGAAGAAAAAGGATGCATTTTCTGAGTTTTATACCAAATGCAAAACCTCTTCCATTTTAAAGAGTATGTCTTGTTGGTACTGTCTGCTCGAGCCCGAGACAGAATGGCCCTATAATCCGGCGGAATATTTAGATTCTGAAATTCTTTGAACTCAGGAGCCAGGCGGATAACCTGAGAGATGCCAGATTCGGATGCTGGACTTGCTGGTTGTTCATCGTGAGCAGAGAAGGAAACTGCCTCAACCGTATTGGCGGTTCCAGAGAAAGAAGGTGAAGCTCTGTGAACCAATGTTGGCGTGGCCAAGCTGAGGCTATGAGAATGAGCGTGCAAGGTTCTGCTTTCAATTTCCTGAGGACTCTGGGAATAATCGGAAACAGTGGAAAAGCGTATGCAAAGAATTTGCACCATGCGATCGAAAATGCATTCCCTAGAGATCCCTTCTGGGGATGCCAGCTTGCGAAGTGTTGGCATTTGACATTGTGCTTTGTAGCGAACAGATCGATTAAAGGAGTGCCCCATTGTGAGAATATCTGGTCGAGGACCCCATATCCAATTCCCACTCGTGAGACGTTGTGTGCTGTCTGCTTAGTGAATCGGCTAGAACGTTTTCCGTGCCTTGGACATACTCTGCCTGAAGGGAGATATTGTGCAGGAACAACCAGTTCCAGATTTTTTGCGACTCGCGAGAGAGTGTTAGAGAGTGAGTTCCTCCTTGCTTGTTGAGATAGTGCATTGTCGTGGTATTGTCTGTACGTACAAGCACCAGAGAATTTTTGATTCTTGGGAGAAAAGCTTGAAGGGCGAGGAAGACCGCCCGTAGTTCGAGGAGATTTATATGAAACCCTTTTTCGAAGGCCGACCACTTTCCGCTTATCTGCAGTTCTTGAAGGAAAGCTCCCGAGCCTCCCAGTGAGGCGTCTGTTGTGATCATATGCGGTGAAGCTGGAAGCAAGAAGGGCAAGCCTTGAGAAAGGTTTTGAGGAGAAATCCACCATTGCAGAGCCTTCACCATCTGAGGGGTCATTCTTATGAGATCGTTGAATGAACCCGTGCATTGGACCCATTGTGCTCAGAGCGCCTCCTGGAGAGGGCTCATTCGAAGGCGGCAGTGTGGAACCAGCAAGATACATGATGACATCATTCCGAGAAGGGATTTGAAGAGGCGAACCGTCAAGGTTCTCTTGTAGGCTATGAGAATGGCCAGTGCCAAGAGCTTGTCCTTTCTTTCCTGTGATGGGAAAGCTTTCTTTAGTTTTGTGTCGAGGGTAGCGCCTAGGAAATTTATACGTTGAGAAGGTAGAAGGACTGATTTGTCCCGATTGAGTGTGAGTCCTAAACGATTGAAAAGTTGTAGAAAAGCGTTGGAAGGCCTGGACGCGTCTTCTAAGGATGGTGCCTTGATCAGCCAATTGTCCAGATATGGAAAAACTTGATGGTGATGCTGTCTGAGATATGCAGCCACTGGAGAGAGGCACTTCGTAAAAATGCGAGGTGCAGACTTTAGCCCGAAAGGCAGGACGCGAAACTGAAAGTGTCTGCCCGCTACTGCAAACCTTAAGAACTTCTTGTGATTCCTGTGAATAGGGATATGAAAGTAAGCATCCTGAAGATCCAGAGACACCATGTAATCTTCCACATCTAGAAGTTGTAAAACCTCCTGGATTGTCACCATACGAAACAACAGCTTTTTTAGGAATTTGTTGAGGGCTCTGAGGTCTAAAATTGGTCTCCATTTCTTTTCCTTTTTCTGTATCAGGAAGAAGCGGGAGTAAAATCCTTTCCCCCGTTGAGACAGAGAAACTCTTTCTATCGCCCCCTTCTGGAGCATAAAAGAAATCTCCCGGAGAAGTATACGTAGATTTTTGCGAAGCATAGGTCGGGGAGGGGTTTGTGGAGGGATGTGAATAAATTCTAGTGAATGGCCGAATTGAACTAATTGTGGAACCCACGGTCCGTCGTAATTTGCTTCCGGAAAATGGGAAATTCTTCCTCCAATTATTGAGGGTGGAGATGTACTGGAGACTGGCTGAAGTGAAGGGTCATTGCCGACGAGTGTTGCCTTTTTGTTGACCTTTACCACAAAAGGATGATTTTCCATAAGACGACTGCAGCTGCTGGCGCTGTTGATATTGTGGTCGATATTGCTGACCAGAAGAGTATGGCAACTGATATTGGTAATCCCCTCTAAAGGAGGACTGCCCTCTCCCCCTTGTTGCACGAAAGGACGGACTTTTGAATTGGAGAGTTCCCAATGCTCTGGCTGTGTGCGTATCTTTCTTTATACTTTGGAGAGCCTCATCAATTTGTGGTGCAAAGAGAAACTGGCCATCATAGGGCATATCCAAGCTCTTCATTTGTATTTCAGGACGAAAAGAAGTGGCCTTTAACCAACCTTGTCGTCTTAATACAGCTGTGCCAGCCAGCTGATAAAATCCCGTCGAAGCATTATCCATCGCGCAGTCTATTATTTCGAACGCTGAGCGTTCACCTTCAAGTAGTTTTTTCTTTGCCTCTTCTTTTGAGTCTTCAGGCAAGGCCGCCAGATATGGAACTATGTCTGCCCATAACTGTCTATTGTATCACCCCAACAGCGCTAAGGCATTGGACACTTTTACTGTCAACGCAGACATTGAGGAAAAATGCTTTCCGATGTTATCCAACCGTCTTTATCCGGCGGAGCTGTTAACGGGGCAGAAGGATTCTTGGACTTTTTCTGAGCCACCTGTGTTATAACCGAGTCCGGCTTGGGATGTCCTATTAAACAAGCTGGAGCAGTATTAGGCGCCCTGTAGTTCTTATCCAAGCGAGGTAACACTGGAGGCACTGAGGAAGGATTTTGCATAATTTTCACCCCTTGACCCCACAAGTATTTTATTATGGGTATCGATCTTACTGATTTCTTGAAAGGCTCCTTAAAATCATACAAGAAGCAGTCTTGCTGGTGAGAAGTCATGGGAATTTGAAAACGTTGAGCTGCTCTCTTAACGACATTATGGACCCCCCCCCCCCCCCCCCCGATGTCTTCAGGTGGTGAGTCAGTCTGTGCAGGCACTGGAGAAGCAGGACAGGGAATTACGTAGTCGTCCCATTCATTATGGTTAGACTGGGTGTCCTGAAGTTCCCTCTCCTCATGCTGATGTTCCTCCTTATCATCAGTAGATGGAGGATGCGGTAGAATGACAGGTTCCGGCTGTAAATCTAAAGGTGGAGGCCGTGGTCTTGGTGATGGAGACACCGGCGGTGTTTAGGTTTAGGAGATGTTGGGAACCTCTGTTTGTAGTCCGTAATGAGGTACTGCAAGTCCGAGACCAAAGAGGCTGGAAGACAAACCATTGGTGGAGGAGGTGGTTGATATTCTTCCTCCTGTTCCTGGTCTTCCTCATTTGAACTGTCCTGATATTTTACATTAGGTTCAGAAGGGCTTGTCGCAATTTGAAACATGTCCCCCTCATTTGAATTCTCCTCTTCTAGAAGACATGCTGGAGGCAGTGGTTGGACCTTACTTGGCGATGTTAGGGCCGGCGTCAATGTCTTCTTTGTAATCTTTGGATGCACATATGTGAAACATCGACGGGTGTCATAGTCGATGGAGTTCTCCTAGACGGAGCCGTCGTCAGCACTGCTGTTATCACCGGTGGAGATCTCGACGGTATAGTCTTCGTCGACTGAGCTTTTGTGGACGATGGCGTGGATGTCGACGGGGCTGTCTTTGTCTTCGAGCTCGTCAACGACCCAGTCGTCGGCGATCGCAGCGTCAACGGTTGCTTCGACGTTGACGATGTCTTCTTGATCTTTATCGTCGACAACACGGTCTTACCTGCCATCGACAATGGCGTAGTTGTCATCGACGAGGTGAATGACGACGTTGCCATCGACGTGGTGACTGTTGTTGTCGACGAAGTCACACATAAGGCTGTAGACACAGCTCTCCTCGCCGCTGAAGTCTTGTCGACGATATCGTCGTCAACGGAGTAGAAGTAGGCTTTTTGAAGGTGGGAACTTCCTGAGATGACACCTTCGATGGTAGAGCCTTGGAGTGGACCTCTGAAGACTTGTTAAGTGTCTTCTTTTGAGGAGACTGTGACGAAGGGCCCAGAGAAGCCACCCTTGGCTTTTTTTTTAGAGGACTTAGAGGATACTGAAGAGCCCTCACTCTCCTCAGAAGACTCCAGTTGGTCCCTGTCTTTCAGCCTTTGTAACCATATTAAAAGGCGTCCCTCCCGATCTTTGAGGGTTTTTGTGGGGAAGGTACAACATACCTTGCAATCCTTAGAAAAATGGTCTGGATAAAGGCAATATAGACAATCTTGATGTTGGTCATCTATATGCAGCCTCTTATTTCCACAGGAACCACAGGGCATAAAAGACCCTTTTTAGGTGTCTCAGCTCATGAAGATAACAGGAACCTCAGTCCAGAATATGAAGAAAATCACTAGAAAACACTGGAAAACCAGTTGAGAAGTAAACTGAGCAGAGCTCAGAGGAGACTCCCTTAGCACGACGTGCGGTAGAAAATCTGAGGGACAGGAGCTCCTTCCAGGAGGGGTCTAGAGGGAGGTGATAGCTGATTGGCTCTTCTCTAGAGTTTGGTACTTTTTACAAAAGGACATGGATATGTTACTAATGTGAGGCCCTTGGGCCTATCGCTCTTTATGTCTAATGGGACATTACTTTATTTATGTACCGGGGACTCCCATCCCGACGATGGGAAATGATTCAGGCATGTGAATCTATGAAAGATACCCTACTACTGGAAAATATAACAAGTATTGCAAAGCCAATAGATTTCCCCAATACGAGATCAATTGGCTCAGACAATTTTTTTTAACAATGCACAGCTGTGCGAGCTGCTGTAGCTAACTTGAACACTGAGTATGGAGAGGCTTTGCCATTAAGGCCTGAGATGCTGACTTTGGAGCTGGGGAACAGGGTTGCTGAACTACTCTTCTTGGAGCTCTCTGCTGCCTTTGACACGGTTGACCATGACACTCTAATACAAAGACTCTATGAAGCTGGCATAGAGGGAACTGCTTTAGACTGGATCACGTCCTACCTTCAAAAGAGAACTGATGTCATCCATACCCCACCTTTCTCGTCCAAACCAAACCGTACTCCACAGAAGCCGGGGTCCCTCAAGGCTCTATCATCTCGTTCATGCTTTTCAACATCTACATGAAGTAATTACCGGTACTGATCAATCAATTTCAACTCATGTGCTATAGCTATGCAGATGACACGCAAATACTCATTCAACTGGAATGCACCAAAGACATTGGAAACTCGCCAATTTTCAATTGTCTCAGAGCCGTGGATCAATGGATGACTTGGAGCCATCTCAAATTGAATGCTTCCAAAATGGAAATACCCATGTGTGGCTTTTGGAAAACATCATGAGTCGCCTGCCGCCTGGCCTGATGAAATTGGATCACCGCCTAAAGTATCGAAGGAAGTAAGAAACCTCGGAATGACATGGACTCAAAGCTATTGATGAATGCCCAATTGGACAAACTAGCAAGATCAAGCTTTTTTACTATAAAAACTCTGCGACTAATCTTCCCCCATTTGGGATTCCCACACAAGGTCCAAGCTACCATCTCCCTTGTTCTGTCAAAACTCGATTACGCCAATAGACTCTACTCCAGATCACCTTTAAAGACTATGAAAAGACTACAAAGGATTCAGAACTCTGCTGCCAGACTACTCTTGCATATCAAACCGCGAGATCGGGAATAAAATCACCAAACACATTCATCATAGGAACCTCCGCTCTAGAGTGGCAACTCACCTCAAAATCCCAAGATCCAAGAAAAAAAACATGGGTGGCACATCCTTCTCTGTTCAAGTGGCCAAAATATGGAACTCTTTACCCCCCAACATAGATCCACTAACAACCACCTTATCTTCAGAAAACTACTCAAGAATTGGTTCTTCCCCACATAAGCATCATACACAAACAGAAATACACAGCATATCCCTCTGTATATAAGCATTTATTTGTACTATAGATATGTACCTAAATATGTGTATTGCTTTGTATTAACATGTAGAATAATTATGTTAAAAAAAAGTCTAAAGCTTTCACTCTTCTATCCCTCCACTATCCTTTTCAATCGAAATAACAGTCTAACATGTCCACTTCTCAAATTTCATATTTCACTATAATAATTCACCTCTAATCCTTTATGGGTTCCGGAGTAACGTGCTACTCGCCGAAAAAGCGCTTCAACACCCCATTAGGGGTAAGAAGCGTTATATATATATGCAAACCTATGTCCCTTTTCTATCCCTCTGCTATCCTTCTTAATCCAAATAACGGATTAATATCCACCACTCAAATTATTTTCATATTTCACTATACTAATTCACCACTAATCCTTATGGGTTCTGGAGTAGCGTGCTACTCGCCAAGAATGTGCTTCAACACTCCACTAGGGGTCACAAGCACTACATAAATGCAAACCTTTTTTCTATCCCTCCGCTATCCTTCTCAATCCAAATAACGGACTAATATTGACCACTCAAATTACTTTCATATTTCACTATACTAATTCACCACTAATCCTTTATGGGTTACGGAGTAGCGTGCTACTCACCGAAAAAGCACTTTGACGCCTCATCAGGGGTAGTAAACGCTATATAAATGCAATTACGATACAATACAATGTTTAAGTCTCGGCAGCTGGCCTAACATCCTCTATCAATCACTTAATCTTCTCATCCCTGTAAAAATTAATATGTCCTTTTGTAAAGTAACTGTTGCTCATGTAAAGTGCTTCAAGTCCTTCTCGTCCACATTAAACTAATAAAAAACAAGGCATGCGGGTGGGGAAGGGGTTTGCAGTGATGGGGGTGAGGTGGTGGGAGGGACAGGCAAGCAACAAACGAAACAAGAATGGAAACGAAACAGACGTGGGAGCCAACCTATGGTAAGTAAGGGTAAGTAATGGGTGGACTCGAAGCCCCTATTAAGATTTCTTTTTTTTAAATTATAAGATATTTTGCAAGCGCCGTGTAGGCGAAACCTAAAAAGCGGAACAAGATGGGAAGGGGGAATGTCCAGCAGGATTACCACTGGTGCACAAGGAACAGGCTACAAGTAATAATGAGTGGGTTACACCATATTCATTAAACTACATACAATGAATTCTTAGCAACATATTTAGGCAACATTTTACACAGGTTTCCAGGATGAGGATAGACAAATTTATTTACAAATTTACATGGGGCTGAAGTGCAAAAGAAGGGAATCTGATCTACTGGGTGGAGGTGATGTAAGAAAAGTACGACTACGTTTTTTTTAAAGGTTTGCTGGGCAGTTACTAGTTTGAAGGGTTTGGGGTGGATGTTTCAGAGTGAGGGTAAAAGGAAGGGAAGGTTTGTTTATGTCCTCTTTTGTACGTTTGGGGGTGTACACGATTATTTGGTTGGTGTTGTACACTTGGCCTGTGAAAGATGTTTTTACCGGGGTGCTTCAGTACGACTCCTTGCAAGATCAGTGATTATTTCTCAAATAAAGAATTTATTCAGGAAATAGCATCCAATATAAAATATTGTTATACGTGTTCTGAGATCTCATTCTCATTGCACCCGTGGGACTACTATAATGGTATTGAATAATAACGACGATTACAAGACGGCGAATGTTTAGTACTATGGTCTGGCATATTGACACTTTCCACCTTTACAAGAGAGCTCAGGATTTAGGAAACCAGTTTTAGGGAACCCTTGTTAAAGAAGTAAATGCTCGATTTGCTGAACCTGTAGTACAAGTGTCATCCAGATAAATCTGGGACTTGTGTACTCTTTCACAAAAACGTTCAATTTCCGCAGCAGGGTTATGGATAATAAATCAGGGATGCACACATTTGTATCATTATAAAACCAATGATATGTATGACATGAACAAACAAAACGGTGTTTTTCTTGAAATCTGGGTAACAAAATGGTCTGAAAATGACGCAGCAGCAGTAAAGGCTTGGAGAGAGGTATGTTATCATGGATGCACCATAAGAGAATATATACTACCCAATCATATCAATGTGACACAGTAAAGCAGAAAACAAAAACAAATGATACCAAAACCAAATAATATAAAATAATATTTTAATATGATTTGGCGGCACTGGAGTGTGAAAACGATGGAAAAATGTAAACATTTTTGGACAATATAAGAATGTAAACTTGATTATATTCACATAGTTAAAAATATGCAATACCCCTGCATCAAGACTCACTTTCCTCAATAAATACGTCAATTCACATGCATATATTACGCTCGTAAAAAAGGTAAAGTACAGGAACATAATAAATCAAGAAAATGAAATGCACAAAAAAATACTGACATGAATTGGGAGTTTCATATTTTTAAATCACAGGTTTTTTTTTCATAACAAAAGCCATGACGGATCTCACAGTTTATTTTCAGTGGCCTGTGTCTTCTGTCTTCCGAGAAATTATGTTATCCACCCATTTACCTACGAAATAAAACAGACTTACTTATCAACAATATTTGACGGGGGGGGGGGGCATAGCACAAAGTAATAAACAAACATGAAAGAACGGTGGAGTGGGGAATGCACAAAGAGGGAATTTCTCAGAAAAAATGGTGCAGTATAGTGACATTTTAAAGCAAACAATGCATTTTTGGATTAGCGGAAAATATATTAGAAGCAGGGCCTGAGGGTGGTCTTGAGGGGCAGTGTATATTGTTATAAGTACTTATAACACAAACTTTTTAAAACTAACCAACATTGCTTAAGTCCTTCAAAGCAGAGACCAGTGAGTGAGTGTGTGTGGATGTTTTTGTATGTGAAAATCCCAGGTGAAATTCGACTTCATCATACCCAACTGAAATCACTTGTACCCAACTATTTATTACAAAAAAAATGTTTTGGGGGAGGTAATACCCCAAGCACTACCCTCTGGCCCACCAAGCTACGCCCCTGATTTTAAAGCACCATGAGTCACAAACGTTAATTTAAATCACATGAATGAGATTTGTTCACTGGTACAAAGGAAACTTGAAGGCTCAGAAAATAAACACTAAGAGTAACTAGTGTTTGTTGCTCAGCTTTTTGCCATTGTATAGTGCTAAATAACAGATATGTTTGCAACCCAGCTAAATAACTATCATATTATTGGTTTCTGAACGAAAGCAAGCTTCTGGGGTTCAAACTAGCCAACTGTAGAGGGACCATCATAGCTCTAAGCCGTGTTGCCAGGATTAGGCAATGGAATCACATACTCTTTTTCATATAGATAAAAACAAGGAATTGGCATAGCCAATAGGTCTCGCCTTTGGGACCTTGTAAGTGTTTAGCCATGCAGCATATTATCCTGGGTGCTGTGCCGATATGGATTGAAGAGCTATACCAATTTTATGTTGCAAGGTAGAACAGAAATAACTCACCACTGAACAACGTTTTATATACCGATTCTAGAGATCAGTTAAAAGATATATGAGTAGGCGAAAAGGCAAAAGGCGCCACTCTGGACTGGATCATGGCCAAGGATTCAGCGGTCAAACTTATTTCTATAGACCTATTTTGATTGGTCTAACCACTACGTTATCACTTTCCTTCTGCCTGGCACCCACAAGATTTGGACACCACAAGTTGGATTCCCAAATGTTGGGTTAGAGACACCAAGAACCTTGACCACAGGAAACTGGCTGCCCGCTGTGAGTCTGACCTCTCCGACCCCCCGCACCCCCAATCTCACTATGGTCAACAACCTCATTGATCATTATTCTACAACTATATCCAACATTCTCGATGACCTTTCTCCGCTAAAACTAACAAGCATTTACAATGCAACGGTTTCGCCTTTGGAAAAGTTTGAGCTATTGGCATTATAAATGACAAAATTTTTATTTATGTGTTGGTTTTGAAAACAGATAAATAAATGGCATTGTCATTTACATTGCCAATAGCTCTAACTTTTCCAAAGGCGAAACCGTTGCATTGTAAATGCTTGTTTCAAAGGGAGCCTCGAAACGGGTTCCTATCGGGCTCTGTTTTGTGCCCTGGCACAGGCGGTCCGTCTTTTCCCCGAACTGCAGTGACAACAGGCACATCCTGTGCTCACACTGCTCACTTATCACTCCTGGAGAAGTTAGGGCATGACGTCATGCCAGGTGAGCATTGTAGGGGAATGGAAATCCTTTAAAGAGAGTCATTTTCTCTCTGGATTTCCCTTCTCTTTTTGAAACTCAGGAGCAGCAACATTATCACCAGTGCTTTAAGTCAAAGTTTTTTCAATGATATATACAAGCCATAGTTGCTGCTTATTTATCTTAGCCAACTAACAACCGTTGACAAAGTCAATAGCCCTGGCTTTTTGTAGGGATGATGTTAATTGTTCTATCATATACCTGGATGCATATGAATGAAACATCAAAATACAAGTCGGGCAGCACACTATGCTAAGCACAGGTTTTTAATGTACCTGTTTTTAAGCCACGCCCTAATTACAACAGCCACGCCCCTTTGAGAGACCACCCCCAGTTTTTTCATCCCACTTAAAGCCCTGGCTATGATGGATAGTTTCCATGTTGGTCGCGCGCTGCACACTGCAGGGTCCCAGCAGCACTGCACTATTAGCGCCCCGTGCTCCACCCGCTGGCCTGAGGTCACTGGTCCTGCTGCACTCGCGGGGTCTGTGCAGCACATCCTTAGGTGACTGTCATGCGCAGTGCAGCTGCACGCGGGCAGAGTGTGACGTTCTCAGCCGGGCCCCTTCTGTACCCCGCACCTCAACAGGCTTGCCACGTGACTGTCCTCTCGGGTGACAGGGGTGCCAGGGTACAAGCCCAGCTCTACGCGGAACCCTCTCCCTCAGAGTGACATAACCTCCTACGTTCCACATCCGGGTTGTAAAGAGCCCTTCGCAAGTTCTACCCTACAGCTCTCCTGCCTACCTCTCCCCTGCGCCCGGCCCGGAGCCCGCCCATCCTCCAAACCCTCCTTCCAAAGGAAGCGGGCAGGGCTGGATCCCCCGCCATTGACGTCAGCAGCGAGGCCACGTGCCCCGAAGGAGAACCAGCGGCGGAGGGGAGGGGTGGCGCGAGCTCACCGCACGCGCACACACTGACAGGCGCAGACACGCAGCCACAGAGGGGCGCACTGATTCAGTGACACATGCAGACGCACCGAAGCAGGCATGTAGAGACGTGCGTTGACATACAGGCGCCCACACGGTGACAGGCCCACGCAGCGACCGAGACACACACACAAAGTGACTGTGAGCAATCTACTCCTCCATGTTGAGGAACACACCGTGGCATACATGCACAACGACAGGGAAAAGGAAAAACAGAAAACCTCGGAGATATAGGGCACATACGGGGATAGGTACACAGTGAAGGAGGAAAACCAAAGAGACGAATGCATTGAGAGACACACAGGAGACCTTGATGCGCACACGGCAAGTAAAAAAAAAAAACCACATACACGTCCAATCAAGCATAGAGGCCGTGACAAAGGCACACGTTGTAGCAGGCACAGCAAGGGACAAACAAAAGCAACAATAAACACTATGACACACGCACAGTGACATACAGGTTCAGCTCCGAGCAAAAATGCACACATTAACAAAAATAACACGATGACAAGCTCGGTGACAGGTAAAGCAAAGTGACAGAAACAGACAGAGGCAAATTGATTGACACAAACCAGCCTGACAGTGACAGGAAAACATGCCCGAGGCAAAATGCCCTCGCTAGGGGGGCATGGTGAGAACAAGTCAGGTCCCGGGCCGGCCAGCCAATCATAGCGCGGCCCGGGGATGACGTCACGGGGGTGTCCCGGGCCGGCAGCCAATGACAGCGCGGCCCGGGACAAAGGGGCGGGACTTAAAAAAAGTCCCAGAAACGCCCCCGAATCGAGTTTTCACGAGAAATCGTGAATGGCAGCCTCTGTCTCCCAATGGCTAGCCTCCATTTATGGAGCTAGCCAATGGTAGACGGAGGCTGAACCAAAGTACATATGTAGAATCATGAGGTTTCGCCGTGGGCGGGGCAACTGCTACGCAGTTGCCAACGCCCAGGACGAAACCTAAAAAGAACCCAGTTCAACGACAGGAATCCCTGATTCAATGGTTCCCTCAACAGGGAGAGGAGATCCCTCTGGCAGTCAGAAAGTAACTGGAAACGGCACCCGTCAGCAGCCCATCTAAAACTTCTCCGTCAGTCCAGAAACACCTATAATAGGAAAATCCTCAAAGCAAAAAAAAATTCTTCAGATCAGAACTGGAGAACGCCAAGAACAGACCTCGCAAGCTATTTGACCTGGTCAGACAGCAATCTAACAAACTGTCTAAAACTGTCAAATAAACCCGAAATCTCTAATAACATGCAAGGAGTTTTTCTCCTTCTGTGACAAAATCACTGCCCAGGTAACAAACTCAATTCCGCAACGCACTCCCAAACTACGCCTGCTTTCCCTCTTCTCTCCGCACTGCCCTCCCACCACTTCACCCAAAAATCTTTCGCACTGGTCCAACTTTAAAGTCTATGACGAACACTCCATTTTGAAAATTCTATCTTCCTTAAACCTGAACAATCATTACAATGATCCTCTCCCTTCTAACAGCCTAGCCGCCGCCTCTCTGGTGATCATCCCTTCTTGGACTGCAATATTCAACGCATCCCTACTACAGGGATCGATACTTGACTCTCTCAAAGCCGGACAAGTCATCCGCATCTTATAAAAACCTACGCTGGATCCTGCTTCCCCTGACAACTATAGACCGATATCGAACATCCCTCTCCTAGCGAAAGTTCTGGAGAAATGTGTGCAACAGCAGTTGAGGCAACACATTACCAACTTCAACCTACTTGATGACTTCCAATCTGATTTCAGACCTGGACACAGCACGGAAACCACCCTCCTCCACATCATGGATGATGCCCTCCAAGCCCTTGACCAAGGTAAAACCTGTCTCCTAATCCTTCTAGACCTATCCTCGGCGTTCTATACGGTTAACCATGAAACTCTCCTGGAACGCCTCAAACTCTGTTTTTTTTGTTGTTTTTTTAAATTATTTTTTTATTGAAAGTTCATGGCAATATAGTGTACATTAGGCACAACAATATAAATTACTATACAGATAGATATAAATACATATAAATACGCATGATATTAAAAAAAAAAAAAAAGAAAGAAAATTGTAAACAATAGGACACAGAGATTAAGAGAAAAGGAAGAAGAGGGAGTGAAGGTCATATCAGGGTCAGACGATTGGAATAAACTATGAGACCCCGCACCTCGACAACCTCCATATAGCCACAGGTGCCCAAATCCGTAGCCCCATTTCCCTAGATTTTGTTCCCTTTAAAGCGTACAATTCTGACTCGATGTTATGAATCCCTAGCATCCTGCAGATCCACATTTGGAAGGTTGGGGCATCGACATCCTTCCATGCAGCAGCAATTAATATTCTAAAAACAGCTGTTGATATAAAAACAAGCGCCTCAATCTCTGTACTTAAACCCAATTTAGCATCACAACCAATTATTATAAGTGTCGGGGATAGGTCTATTCTGACAGCTAGCAGCCCCTCTAAAAACCTTTCAATTTCCTTTTTTATGGGGCCTAATTTTTCACAACTACAGAACATGTGCAGAACATCGGCTGGCACATTCCCACACCTAGGGCAGTTGTAGTCCACCCTCTTGCCCCAATCAAACAATTTAGCCGGTGTGTAATATAAATTAAAAAGGGTCTTAAAATGCTGTGCTCTTAGGTTTGATGATCGCAGAAACCTTTTATCCATTAATATGGCTCTATCCAAGTCGATATCTGGGTCCCCCAGTTTAGAAGCCCAAACTGCCTCTGTCTTAACCAAATCATCGGGGAGCCTTTCCTGAAATAGCCTATATATTTCCCTAATTCTGCGACCACCACCCTTCAAATAATCTAATAATGGACATCCTTTGGATATATTTATACACGGTCTTTTTGATTTTATTATATTGACCAACTGCATATACTTGAACTCTTGACAGCCTCGTAATGAATACCGTGACTTCAGCAATTCGAGGGGCCTACATGTATCTTTTATCATTACTTGGCCTAGTGTAGTAATTCCCTGTCTTTCCCAATGTCTCCAAGGGCCATCACAACTTAAATGCGGGAATAATCCTGAATTCCAGAGTAGAGTGTATCGATTATACCTTGGGATACTCTGATTTTTCTGTACAGAAGACCATATCCCCCAGATGTCTTCCAATATTCTATATCTTGGTGCCTTAAAGAAGCGCTTATCATATTTCCTCAGCAATACCCCATGTGCTTCGCTCCCAAGAGCCAGCTGATAGATAGAGGGAATATCTCCCTGGCTGTGCCTAATATCCTCTGGAAAAAAGAGTATAGCCATTTCTGTGAGGAGACAAGCCCAATTGTAAAACCTAAGGTTTGGTATTCCCAGCCCACCCTTTTCCTGGGGAAGAGACATGAGTTTATTTGATCTCCTCACCTTGCCGTATTGCCAGACGAAGTTCATAAAGATAGACTCCATTTCCTTAATCAGATTATCTTCTATTTTAAAAGGAATAGACCTTAATTTGTATAGAATCTTGGGAAACATTGACATTTTAATGACATTAACCCTTCCTATAATTGATAGGTGGAGATTATCTATTCTTTTTAGGTCCTGTTTGATCTTATCCAATAACGGGACAAAATTATCTTAGATGATATCCCTTGGCTGAGCATTAATTGTTATACCTAGGTATACTACTGTGTCCACATATCTGTCATCCGATTTAACTATGTTTCTAGAGCATAATACCTGTGTCTTAGCTACATTTAAGCGGTATCCGGATAGTCTCCCAAAATCGGAGGTAATTCTAACTAATCCCCTCATGGCACTATCGGGATACGTGGTGGTTATAGCTAAATCGTCCGCGTACGCAAGAACCTTTGTGTGGAATCCATTGGTAACAACTGGCTTGATATTGCTATTCATTAGAAGAGTTATTAGGGGGTCTATAAATAGTGCAAAAAGAATGGGTGAGCACGGGCACCCTTGCCTCGTGCCTCTTGATATATGAATCTGCCCGGAACACTCACCCATGAGATGGATACTAGCGGTTGGATTGAAGTACATAGCCTGGATTGCCTGCAAGAATCTGGGACCGAAACCTCTATCTTCCATTACTCTCCACTAGAAGCTCCATCTAACGCGGTCGAAAGCTTTTTCCGCATCTAGGAGGACCATTGTGACCCCCCCCGGCAGCATGGATGTCAAACAATGTGATGGCTCTTCTTATATGGTCGGTCGTACCCCTGCCCGGGACGAAACCATGCTGCCAGGGGGAGACCAGAGTCCCAATGATCCTCCCCAGCCGTATCGCCATAATTTTAGCATATAGTTTATTGTCACTATTTATTAACGATATTGGCCTGTAAGAGCCGGGGCTTTCCTTAGGTTTCCCCCTCTTGTGGAAAACCACGATATTTGTTTCGGTCCAAGATTCCGGTATAACTCCGGTGGTCATAACCCCATTGAATAAATCCAAAAGAAGAGGTGACGTTTCTTCCTTCAGACATTTATAGACCTCCAGAGGTATGGCATCAGGGCCTGCTGCCTTACCAGCTGCTAGATCTTGTAATGCCTCAGATAGTTCGTCAATAGTAATACTCTGTTCCAGAACTTCTCTCTCGCTAGCGGTGAGTTTAGTACCCATTTCCGGCCAATTTATACCCAGATCGTCGATACCCGATTCTTCCTTATATAAATCTTGATAATATCTCCTAAAAACATCCAAAATTTTAGCTGGTTTATTATAGGTTCGATCCCCTTCTTTGATTTCAGTAATGATGTTCTTAGAAGTAGCCTGCCTTATCCGTAAAGCTAAAACCCTACCCGCGTTTTCCCCTGTTTCGTACATTCTTGCTCTATGGGTTTGATATTCTGCTGCAGCTTTTTTAGCCAGTTGCCTCTGGATTTCGGCCTTCATACTGTTCAGCCGTTCTAAACTTGAGATGCCCTGGCTCCCATGAAATACGTCTCTCCTATGTTGCTCCTCTGCCTCTGCCAGTTTACCCAACAGACGTTCTCTCTCTTCCTTGGTTCTTTTCCACGTTCGACCCACATAACTAATTGTCTCCCCCCTCAAACCTGCCTTAAAACAATCCCAGACAGCGACACGGGAGGCACTGTATCTGTTTGCATCAAAAAATGACTGGGACCAATCCTTTACGTGCGCTATATAGTTACTATCTACTAAGAGCTTTCTGTCGAAAGTCCAGGGTCTAGCTTTTTTCCCTTGTTTATTGATAGCCAATGTTAGGACAAGGGGGTTGTGGTCCGATATCAACCTAGGAAGCTTTGCTATTTCCACTTTAGAGAGATAATTAGCCGATATCATGAAATAATCCAGCTTTGTATGCTTATTGAATGGATGTGAGAAATATGTAAACCCGGGGTCGTCTTTCTTTAGACTTCCCCACACATCCCTCAACCCATGGGATTGGATTATAGAAGACACTGCTCTGAATACCCGGGGCTTGCGACCTGTATATGGAAGTCCGTTTACAAAATCTGCTGAGATATTTAAATCTCCACAAATTACAATAGGTGCTGGCCAGTTGGTTAGTTCCTGCTCTATTTGGTCCATCACCCCCGGGTCATCCAGGTTGGAACCGTATATTGAACAAAATGTGATGCCTAGATTCATCTCACATATTGCCCATCTTCCCAATATATCGGCCTTACATCTTTTTGCCCCCCCCAGCCCTACCCTGCCGATGATTGCTACCCCCTTTATCATTGATGTCTGTGAGGAGCAGGACAGAATTTCATACCCCCTTAAATTTAGCCAGTGTCTCTTTTTCCAAGGTAGGTGAGTCTCTTGTAAAAATAAAATATCTGCCCCTATTATTTTGATATACTCCTCAAACCTACCACTCTTTCTCCAGTTATTCAAACCGCCTATATTTAGGCTTATTACCCTAAGCTTAGACATAACCCTGAAGGGAACATAGCCATTGCTCCAGCCAATCAAATATTCTCCTGGACGTATCATACGTATACAATTCTTCTTTCAGCATTTCAGATATATTGATATACACTTTAACTGCATGAACTTTCTTTTCTTTTGCTTCCCCCCCCCGTCCCTCCCTCCCCCCCCAAAACACATCCCCCCCTGACCCCAACCCCATCCCCCACCCTAGTGGAGCACGCAGACTGAGTCTGTGCATGTGTTGGATGCAGCGTAGCAGTGGACTCATTACATGCATAAAAATTGATTAAAGATCCCTATCTGAAGAACAAACCAAAAATCACCTAGTCAAAAAACCCCGGAAATCAGAGAAACCTCAGAAATTAATACTATGCCCACAATAGCCACTATTCTGCCTCCCTGGGCTTATCATACCATACTTTTTAAATATCTCGTAAGAAAACTAGTAGGAGGGCATGATAGAGATTGCTTTTTTAAACATAGTCCGATACTATACTGAGTCTAGATACTCCCGAGCTTTAATTTCTAAGGAAAAATATATAGTCTTGCCCAGATGGATTACCTTTAGCTGGGCAGGATTGATAAGATACACCTGTATTTTTTTGTCCTGGAAAGGTTTGATCAACTGTCTTAATCTCCAACGCCGTTCGACAGTGGTATGACAGAAATCGGGCCTTACGAAGAAGGAACCCCCCTCGAAGGTCCTTTTGGCATCCGGCCTCGCTTTTTCTGCGATAGATTGTCGCAACAGAAAGTTCCCTATATAGATCAGGATTGCTCTGGGCTTATCATCTGCTCTGGCATTCTGCCTTAACTTGAACGGTGTCCGATGTGCTCTCTGGATTTCAGTGGTCCAGTTCCACCCGGCAACGTCTGGAAAGGCTTTCTCGAAGATTTTAACGATAAAGGCTTTAACATCCTGCCCTTCACAACCTTCCGGAATCCCGAGGACTCTAAGATTGTTCCTCCTTAGGCGATTTTCTAAGTCCTCCAGCTTCCACTGGACATCCTGTGCTTGTGCTCCAAAGAATTCCACTTTGCTTGTGGCTGCCACCGCCTCCGCTTCAGTGGTGACTATCCTCTCTTCCAAGTTTGAAACCCTATCTCCTACATTCACACAAGCTTTTGAAAGCTTTCTGACCACTCCTTTCATTTTTCTCATTGCTGCTTGGGCCTTGAGACTGTCTGATCTTGTCTCTTCCCGGTGCGCTGTGATTCCTTGATGGATTGATTTCATCATTGTCATCATTGAGATCATTGAAAGTTGTGTGGCCTCCTGTGTGTTCTCCTGATTCTGTACGTGACTCAACACCTGATTTGGATTTCCTTGTAGCGCGGTTGTTGGAGAATGATCCCATGTTAATTCAGCTTGACCTCTTTGAGGAAACATTGCTTTAACGGCCGTTGGTGGTAGCCCCACCTCAGGGTCGCTCTCTGTTTCGGGGTTCCTGCCGTCAATATCAGAACTGCGCAGCTCCTCCTCCTCATCTTCTGACCAGTCGGCCTCCTCGGTTACGGAGAAAAAACACTCACTAGGGGTCTTCTCTTTCTCCTTCTCCCTATGGATCGGACCACTCTGATCGGTGTTTCTATTTGTTATTAGTTGTCCTTGTCCTTGTCTTAGTTCACCCAGCGCCGTGAGGACCGTGGTTATCTCTTTCACTGGATCGCCTGTGGCAAGAAGAACAGAGTCTTTAGATCCTCCTGAGGTATCCGCCCCTTGACCAGCTTGAACACACTCGCTATTGATGTTTATGGTGGGAGGTGTGGCAAGCTGTGCCACCTCACCATCTGGCGGCGTAGTTATCGTGTCGTTGACTGACATAGGAGTTTTGCCCTCCTTACCTATGCCTTTATCAGCTCCCACTGCCACTGGGATTGACTTCGCCGAGAGGGCCATCTTGCCCTGAACACCATTTGAAACAGCATCCTCAGCTCCAAAATCCGGATGAGGCTGTGACTGTACTTGGAACTGAGGCTGTGGAACTGGCTCAAGCTCCGGCTCAGGCACTAGCTCTGGTGCAATCCCCTCGCCCTCTTCGGTAGCCGATAATGATGTTGTCGCTGTAACTGAGGCCATTTCTGTGTTTTTAAGCTTTTTTGCCTTTTCCTTGCGGTTCATCATTTCCACTACACTTATAGTCGCAGTAGCGGAGGCTGTGGCAGCAGCTTGTCTAGTTCTAATAGTTGGGGGCTTCATCGCTTTAGGAGTACCCTGTACTGATGCCAATTGACTTATCCGGCCCCCAGACTCGACTTCGAATAACCCTGCCTCGGCTCCAACACAATCTGCGGCAACACTTGTGACGTTCGTGGAGTTGTCTGCTAAGCCGGCATTCTCAGCTGCAGTTACATTTTTCTTCTTGGACGACGGCTTACCTCCGGTATTGGTTTTCGGGGCCATCCGTGGGGAGAGCTGCCGCTTTTCTCTTGCCCTGCACTGTCGGTTACTCTGTCGGCTGTCTCTACAGCCCCTGGATATCGCACTGCCGCTAGTGCTGCTGCTGCCTCTACCTCCACTCGGCTCCGCCTGACCTGTGCCGGACCGCCCCTTTGCTCCGTGAACTCCGTGAGCTCTGCAGGAGATCCTGCCGGCCAGCCCAATCCTTAGGAGCAGCGCGGCGGCAACCCTTAGCAGTCCGGGTGGAAGCGTCTTACGGTAAGGAGCGATCAGAGGCATCCAAAAAACACGATGTCGATTCTGGGCGTTTCAAACTATTAATCGCTTTTTTCCTCCACACCTCTTATGCCCCGATTACTCCAGGATATCTCCCCGCTGAACGTCGTGAGATGTCCCGTCAGTATAGTTTAGGCATTTTTAGGCATTTTTTAGGCATTTTAAAACAGCGAGTATTCCGAGGTTACCCCAACTGAGTCCTCACTGCTTGCGCTGCTTCTCAGCCGTGCATCACGGCCGCCATCTTGCTCCACGCCTCAAACTCTGGATTGGATTGGATGGCACCGTTCTTGAATGATTTAGGTCCTTTCTCCAGAATCGCTCACAGAGAATCCTAAACAACGGTAACTTATCCGCTCCCTCTCCGATCACGGTTGGAGTTCCCCATGGATCAACCTTGTCCCCTACCCTCTTCAATCTTTACCGTGAACCGCTCACAGAGGTGCTACGCACCGCCAACATCGCCTATCACATGTATGCCGACGACACACAGATCTACATTAAAATCTCGTCCCCTGAGGACATTCACTCCCTGAATGATGCTTTGAAGCGGACGGTGCATTGGCTCACCTCTAATCAGCTCAAACTTAACGCAAAAAAACGGAATTTCTCCTTATCTCCCCACCCAAAAACAATTCAGACATTCAGGAATGGCTCAAGGCTATCACAGCGTTAAACTGCCCTCCTACCATTGTGGAATCTACTAACTCCCTGGGAATAACCCTAGACTGCAACTTGAATATGCGTGGCCATATCAATTCGATGGCCAAAATTGCCAGATTTCACCTGAGCTACCTAAGACACCTGAAACCTTTCCTCGACACCGACCTAAAAATGGCAACCCAGGCACTAGTCATCTCCAGACTAGAATATAGGTGCTCTACCCTCGCAGGTCTACCCAAGAACTCTTTGGCCCCATTGAAAGCCTGCCTCAACGCCGCCGCCAGACTCCTAACAAGTTCAAAGAAATTCGACCATATCTCTCCCCACCTCAACGCTCTAAACTGGCTTCCTCTCGAGGCCAGAATCCAACTTATGCTGGCCTGCATCACTCACAAGGCTCCACAGAAACTCGTGATATACGGAGGAGCCAGAAACTCACGATCCGCCAGCGACCTTTTGCTCCAACCAGCACGCTTGCTGAAAAAAATAACTTACAATCGGGCCTTCTCTGGGGCCACCCCAAGAATATGGAACTCACTCCCGCCCACCATGAGAAGACTTCCATCTTTAGCACATTTTAAAAAAGGAGGCCAAAACTTTCCTGATGGGCAAATTCCTCTCCTAACACTTGCATTTCAATCACCTCGGCGATTTTGTTCCTCATTCTATTACGGCATTACCCTTCCAGATGATACCTACCCGGCACTTGTGGGCATACCACCCGGGGATTGAGACAGTTTTTTTCTCATATAATGTATCTACCTGTTTTTATCCCAACTGTATTTGAGATATGTTACTGCCTATTATTTCTTTCCTTGTCTAATGCATCTACCTGTTCCTATCCCAATTGTATACACCTTTCCTAAGAATGTTTTACCACCTGTCAATCCTGTAAAGCGCTCTGATACCCTCAAGGGTCTGGTTCGCGCTCTGTAAAACTTTAAAATAAATAAATAAATAATAAAGTTGTAAGGCCTGTAGCAATTTTTCTGCTTGACGCAGCATTTCATTCATCCAAGGCGGAATAAGGGAGTACTGGGCACCAACCAATCATTCAAGCTCGACCTAAAAAAAAAAAAATGGAATGTGGGCCATAGGAGGGCTTTAGACAAAAGCTGAGGGGATGAAGACAGGATGGGCAGGCAGACACACAGCAATGTTTACCTGTTTACAGTACTCTTGCATCACATGGGTGTGTGTGGGGTGCACTGCAAAAGGGGCGAGGATGCCCAAGAGATCTTGGTACTGTATGAGGAGGATTAAAGCAAAGTCTTGCAGTATACAAGGAGAGATCATCCAAAGAGAGATATGGTCCAGAGCAAAGGTGGGGAGCATTTTGGTGGCAGCGCATAAAGAGGGGCATACAGCCAACGTGTGCATTATACAGTGTGTGGTAATTTGTAGGGAGTCAAATTTCGGGTAATGGAAACTAATTGGTTGGTTGGGAACAGTTTAAAAGTGCAAGGGATTGTGGGGAGGTGAATAATGTTTGTGAACGAGGAGGAGAACGGGCGCTTTTAAACGTTACTCGGCAGGTATGTGCATACACATGATTTTGAAATAAGGAGGAAATATAATTAATTGTAACTCGTTTGTTCAATGGGTAAAGCACTATATGAGTTTAGAAATACAGCGAGTGACTAAAGAGAAATTCGGAGCTTTACTGCTAACGGATCGTGGGCTGTTATATGAGGGGTGGAAGGGCAAGCTACTACTCTAAGGAAAAGTATGTATTGACAACGGGGAAAGGGAGAGGAGGGAATTGCTTGAACAACAGATAAATATGCTGAACGCAGAAATGTAAATGCTAATGTCGGTCTTAACTTAGAGATGTAAAGCAAAGAACATAGATGGGATGGAATGATATTACATATATATGTTTTGTCTATTCACAGTGACCCCCGAAGAAGGGCAATGTTAGCCCGAAATGCATTGGGTATTAATTAAACACTGCTTTTTACGAAACCCTGCACTAGTCGTGTTCTTTCAAGAGGCCATGAGTGGCACAGGCAGAACACTAGAAACCTGGGAAATGGCAGATGAAGTCTCAAGGGAATCAGAATAAAAAAAATGGCTAAAATCTGAGTGAACAAGAATTAAAAAGTACAAATGAATTTAAAAAGTGAGAAAGCAGCGCCGAAGATGGCACATGTCGCAGTGCATTTGATTTGGGCCGTAGACACGGCCCAGTTCTCATGTGGTTAACTATTTCAGTGTCAAAATTTGGGCATGACACTGCAACTAAGTGGCACGCATCAAGGAGTACACAAGATAAACTTTTACTTGAAAAGTGAGAACAGGTGTGTATTCCTCACACCCCTTATAGAGCGCATAAAGAGGGGCATACAGCCAACGTGTGCATTATACAGTGTGTGGTAATTTGTAGGGAGTCAAATTTCGGGGCTAAGAAAACATTTCAGGGGGGGGGGGCTGATTCTTCAATCAAAAGGCAGAGTGGGGATGAAAAACATCAAAGCCTCATTAACAAGCAAAAGGTCTTTTAAAGACCTGTGAAGTACTCGGGTCCGGCTGTGTGTGGGCCCAGGAAGCTATCTCATCCCGGGATGACACACACGAGGGGAGGGGGGCGAAGCCCTTTGAGTCCAATGGGCGTTGCGCGCCTGATACATATATAGGTATTAATTATTGGCCTACACTTTCCACGACTCTGTGACTGCTGTGCAGTGCCAAAGAAAGGCTACAGTAGGAAGGGAACGCTTCATAGAAATACAGCAGTGGTCGCAAAGCTGACCTTAAGACACTGGAAATCTAAACCAGTGCCATTTGAAGAACACCGGCTCACCTTGATTGTTAAATGTATGCAAGATCGAATAGCAGTCTTCAGAGTCTCTGATCAATTCGAGTACCTCAATGAACTCTGGTCTTTGGTTTTGAATTGCTATAGGTTGGAAACGTGTGACTACATAAACTTGAGACATTCTATCTCCTTTTTATAGCTTCCTGATCTCAATTGAATTTGTTTGCAATTTTTACAGTCTCTTTTGAAAATGCAAGTCAGTAAGAGTCAACAGTAAATTCACGCTCACTCACGCTATATAAATAAGCTGACTGGCTTGCTATGTCTGTCCACAGTCGTTCAAACAACGAATGTCCTTCGTTCAAACTTGAGAATACTGAAAAGTGAGAGGCAATGCAATCTCTTATTGGTCTGGAGGAAAAGTGATTAAAATTCTCGTTTTTCTGCACAGCACTAGCAGCAGAACAATCCACAAATGTAGCATACAATGAGAAGGTAATATGAACTCAAAATTAACATTAATTGCTACAACAGCTCAGCTCATTATTTTTGTAATGTTGGTGCCCGTACGTAAAATTAGATCCCTGCCCAAAATTTCTGTACACTTGAGTAATGCACTGAGCACAACCTTTAAAAAGTCATTGCCCCTCAAGCTTCAGACTGAGGGAGGCGCTGTAGAAGGGAAAGCTAGAATCGAATTTGTTGGTACACGCAACTTCGTTAAAATGGATATGTCATAAAAAGTGGAAACAACAGTATTATAAATATTTAAGTAAAAGAGAATATGCCAACTAAATAGGGTGTAAATTAGCATAGCTAGCCATGCACTATGTTTTGCCACTCACTGACTGACGTCCTTCTCCTATTCCCTGTTACTTTGCCATATCCTCAGACTCTGCATCCTCTTGCAACCAAGAAGAGTAGGACAGCACTCTGCACATGCATGGAGTCAGCGCTATAACAACTGATGGCTAGAGACATAGAAGACTGCAAAACAGCAGCCGAAATGGAGGACAGGCAAATGAGAAGTCAGTTCACACTGAAATATCTCGCATTCATTCAGTGACGTAAAAACACCTATTGGCAGGGAATAGTTTCGAAGCACTTTCAGGGTATTGGCATTGGTGCATTAAAATTAATTTGTCAGCAAGAAACTTTGGTGTGTGAGGAGAAGGAGCAGAGACCTGCGAAAGTGTAGATGGAGCAAGAAAACGAAGAGGTATCCAGTTCAAATGCGCCACGCTGGAGGTGGGAGGGAAGAATGCAGCATTAAAATGCAAGCAGTTATGGGCGCCAAAGCGAAACACAGGCAAACAGTGCAAACAGTAACACGAGCAGGAAACAAATAATAAAATATTCCCCCAAACGACAATAGCATAAAGATACAGCACTTGGTCTCTGCTATGTGGGAGGAAACAAATTACCAAAAGAAGGGACAAAGAGAAAGGATTGACCAGTAGCATGCAAGGGTTTTTAAAGATCAGGGAAACAAACAAATGAATAGCAGGGGTAAGGCTTTAAGCCCACAAGAGAAGTATATACTTAAAGTATATACAAGAGGTTTCGAGCTGAACCTAAAAAGAGAAGCTGACAACTACAAAAAAATAAAAATCGTTTCCCAAATACATTTTGTTCAAATTTCTGAGTTAACAAATGTGTTGAATGGTGGCTCAAAACCATCGTTTAGCCCAAAACCAACGTTTAGCCTTCAACCCCCTTCAAATCTATTGACTAAGGCATCTGTCGACACTACCTATGCTCCACATATGGTTTTAAATTTGAGGGAGGCATGGATCAGTTAAGTGTCACAAGATGGCATATGCAGCGGACAGTAAGCAGTAAGGCGCATCTGATGTTTTCTACATGGTCAACGGCAAAATATGTGCCCTCCTTGAGACCACAAAACACTCAAAGAACACGAGTGCAAAGGTTGAAATAGAGGATCAATTACAAAGGTGAAAATTAAGTTTAAATCCCAAGAAGGAACATGAAAGGGTATAGGATGGTAGTTATTTTGAAATTCCTTCAGAATTCTAGAAACAGTCAACATACATAAAAAAAAAACCTTGACCATGCAATTCATTTCAGACAGAAATCACAGCTTAATTACCTTTAACAGCAACAATGTAAAGGCTTTTTTTTCATTCAAAGGTACTGTAAACTGCATATCATGTTGTGTAGTGAGAGGGTGAAACGTCTGAGCATGTACTGTTGGCTCTGTTGAACTTGGTTCTTTGCACCAGCCCCTCAGGATATTGGTTTGTATGATTTCTGTATGAATGCTTGCAGCCTTGTAATGTTTTTATAAGATTGCATTACTGTCCTGTTTGCTAAGATAAAACGCTGAAGACTTAGTGTCTATCAGTATCTGAACGTTAACATTCTGTACTTGTTGGAGGAAGGTCTTGAAAGCAATCGACTTTTCTATGCTCAACAATATTTGGGAGATACAGCACATAGCTGGGTCGTACCCAAAAGTTCACCTATGAATTAAATGCACTCACATGGAAAAAGACAATATTTCACGACCCTCAGAGAGAAATGCAATTGGCGAAAAGCATGATTGTGGCTAAAAGACTTTTCAATAGTAATACCAGTGAGCACGTTTTCACAAGTTAGTCACCCAAATGCACAAGTTACTACTTGTGTAACGATATATCTGTAAGAGACATTAGTCAGTGATAGATTCCTTACCTTAGAATATCCCCAGGCGTCAGACTGGATCCGGAAACTTTTTGCGTAGCAGTACCCTTGCGCGTCGGTAGGCGTCGTCTGCGGCTCCGCGTCCGTCATCGGCGTCGTGACCGCCGTGATGGCGTCGTCGGAGTACTTAGACGCCGCCTCCGTGTGCTGACGTCAGTTCTTAGACACAGCCTTTCCGCGCCAGAAGCGCTGAGCCATGTTAAAAACCAACACTGGTGCCATTGAAACTAGGGCCCTGAAAGGGGATGACCTTAACCCTAGATTTCAGTTCGCAGGTGGGAGGATGGGTGGGTCGGTAAGAAATCTATCACTAACTAATGTCTCTTACAGATATATCGTTACACAAGTAGTAACTTGTGCATCTGAAAGAGACACGTTAGTGATAGATTCCTTACCTTAGAATAGATACCCCCGCAATACCAACCCCGGTGGTGGGTCTGCGAACCAATAATCACACCAGAAAGTTCTGGATGACGGAACGGCCAAAGAAGCCATCCCTCCGGACTTGACTGTCCAGGCAGTAGTGTCTTACAAACGTGTGCAGCGAGGCCCACGTAGCTGCCTGGCAAATGTCCTGCGAGGGCACTCCCCGGCCCAGGGCAGTTGTAGTCGCCGTGGCCCGGGTGGAATGAGCCCGCAATCCAACATGGGGCTCCTTTTTAGCCAAGGAGTAACATGCATGGATACACAAGATGATCCACCGAGAGATGGTCTGCTTGTGCACCGCTTTTCCCTTCTTAGCGCCCACGTAACCAACAAAGAGTTGGTCATCCACCCGGAACTGGCGTGTGCGATCCAAGTAGAATGAAAGCGCACGTTTTGGGTCCAAACGGTGGAGCCGCTCTTCCTCTTTAGAGGGATGCGGTGGCGGAAAGAAGGTGGGCAAGGTGATAGACTGCCCGATATGGAAGGCCGTGACAACCTTGGGCAGGAAAGATGGCTTAGTACGCAATACAACCTTGTCCGGATGGACAGAAAGGAAAGGGGGTGTACATGAAAGAGCCTGGAGCTCACTCACTCTCCTGGCAGAGGTGATGGCAACCAGGAAAGCAGTCTTCAAAGTAAGAAGACGGAGAGGACAGTTGTGAAGTGGCTCAAAGGGAGCGCACATCAGAAACGTAAGAACAAGGTTCAAGTCCCACTGAGGCATTACAAACGGAACAGGAGGGAACGTGTGTGTGATGCCTTTCAGAAAGCGATTAACAATAGGGGACTTGAACAAAGAAGGTTGATCAGGCAGCCTTAGAAAGGCTGAAAGGGCAGAAAGGTAGCCCTTGATAGTGCCCAGAGCAGAGCCCTACTGGGCAAGAGAAAGAACGAAGAGAAGAACCTCAGAAAGAGGGGCAGCAAGAGGATCCACAGCCTTTGCTGTGCACCATGCCACAAATCTGTTCCACCTGCAGGCGTATACCGACTTTGTGGAGGGACACCTGGCTGCCAGAATGACATTAGAGACTTCAGGAGGCAAGTCAAATGGCCTCAACTGTCGCCGCTCAATCTCCAAGCATGGAGGTGGAGACTGGACAGGTTCGGGTGGAGGACCGTCCCCTGCTGCTACGACAGAAGGTCCTCCTGAAGAGGCAGACGAACCAGGGGATCGACTGACATACTGAGTAGCTATGGATACCAGTACCTTCGTGCCCAGTCCGGAGCCACAAGGATGACTTGTGCCCGGTCGCACTTGATCTTCTTCAGCACTCTGGGCAGAAGTGGTATAGGCGGAAAGGCGTACAACAGACCGCAACGAAAAGCGTCGCCGAGCGAGTGCCGCCTTGGAAATTCCAACGCGCAGAACTGATGACATTGCGCGTTGTCTTCGGTGGCGAATAGATCTAACCAAGGCTCTCCCCATTGCTGAAAGAGGCCTTGCACCACGTCCGAGTTCAGACGCCATTCGTGATCCATCATGCACCGACGGCTGAGCTCGTCCGCCCTGGCGTTCAGAGAAACTGCCAGGTGTTGTACCACCAGGGTCACGCCCTGATGTTCCAGCCACTGCCAGAGGCGCAGAGCCTCCTGGCAAAGGGTCCACGACCCCACCCCGCCCTGTTTGTTGCAGTACCACATGGCGGTGGTGTTGTCCGTGAACACCTGCACTACGCTCCCCCGGACAGAGGGGAGGAATGCCTTCAGTGCTAGACGAATCGCCCACAGCTCCAAAAGGTTGATATGGAGCTGGGACTCCGCCGGAGACCAGAGGCATCTGATCTCCGCCTCTCCCATGTGGCCTCCCAGCCCTGGAGGGATGCGTCCGTCACAACTACGTGCTCCGGTTGGGGAAGGGAGAGGGATCTGCCGCTGACCCAATCGCGGTCCGTGAGCCACCACTGCAGCTGTCTCGCAGTGCCCTCCGAGATCAGGACATGGTCGGAAAGGTTGCCCTGATGCTGGGCCCACTGAAACTTCATGTCCCACTGCAGAGCCCGCATCCGTCACCGAGCGTGATGCACCAGAAGGATGCAGGAGGCCATCAGCCCCAGAAGCCGCAGCGTCAACCTGACCGAGACCCGGGATAAAGGCCGAAAGAGTGGAATCAGAGATAAACCCAAAACTGCACCGAGTAGAGAACCGCTCAGATGAAGAGGAGCTTCTGAGAGGGGCACAGGTGTGACTTCGGCACATTGATGGAGAACCCCAGCTGATGCAGGAGGTCTGCTGTCGTCTGGAGGTGGCGGACGACTGTCTGTGGCGAGCCCGCCTTCAACAACCAGTCGTCGAGGTAGGGGAAGACTGAAACCCCTAACCTGCGCAGATGAGCTGCGACCACCGCCATCACCTTTGTGAACACCCGTGGGGCGCTGGTAAGGCCGAAGGGGAGCACGGTAAACTGAAAGTGCTCGAGGCCAACTGTGAACCGCAGGTAGCGCCGGTGGGCCGGCAGGACGGGGATGTGGAAATAAGCGTCCTGCAAGTCCAACGCTACCATCCAGTCTTCTGGGTCCAGGGCAGCTAGGACCTGAGCCAGTGTCAGCATTTTGAACTTCTCCTTCCGGAGGAAGGCGTTGACGTTGCGGAGGTCCAAGATAGGGCGTTGGCCCCCTTTGCCCTTCTTGGGTACCAGAAAGTAGTGAGAATAACAACCACACCCTACTTCTGGCCCAGGAACGCGCTTGATTGCCCCCTTGGCCAAAAGGGCCGTAACTTCCTCCTGCAGAAGTCGCAAATGATCATCCGATACACGGTGGTATTGCGGTGGCATGGCTGGAGGGGTCGTCTCGAAGGGGAGGGAGTAGCCCCTTCGGACGATTTGCAGCACCCACCTGTCCGAAGTGACAGTGTGCCAGTGGAGGAGGTGATGGCGAACCCCCCCCACCCACTGGCGACACATGGGTCTGAAAGCACGGACTAGGAGGGCTTTGAGGCGGATGCCGCGTGGGAAGGTGTGGACTGACCTTGCCGTTGTCCCCGACCGCCGCCACGGCGGTTTCCACGGCCGCCACTGCGTTGGGTATTACCTTGCGGCGCGTGGCTGGCAGCACGTGTGGGAACACCCCTTCCGTGGCCACGAAAGGAGTGAAAGGCAGCCGATTGCTGGCGCGGGCAGAGAGGCCCAATGACTTGGCCGTAGCCCTGGAGTCCTTAAAGCGCTCAAGCGCATGGTCTGCCTTGACGCCAAAAAGGTGACGGCCATCAAACGGCATGTCCATCAGTGTATTCTGGACATCAGCCGAGAAGTTGGCGGATCTCAACCAGGCGTGGCGACGAATCGCCACCGTCGTTGCCATCGCTCTGCCCAGTGAATCGGTGGTATCCAGTCCACACCGAATTGAATAACATGCCGCATCTCGGCCCTCCACAAGGGCTTGGCCGAGTTTAGCCCGTACCTCCAACGGGCATTCTGGCAGCACGTCCGCGACCGTGTCCCACAGGGAGTGGGTGTAGCGGCCCAAGAGGCATGCGGTGTCGGAAGACCGCAGTCCCAAACTTAGGGAGGAGAATACCTTCTTGCCATATTGCTCATACCTCTTGGATTCCCTGTCAGGCGGAGCCGACGGGAATGCGGTCTGGGAACTAGAGGCCTGGATCACCAGGCTCTCAGGGGTGGGGTGGGTGGATAGGAAACAAGGGTCACCCGGGGCCGGGCGGTGGCGCCTGGCCACGTTCCTATCTACAGGCGAACCTGTAGCGGGCCTGGACCAAGTGCCCAAAAGAACGTCGGTCAAGGCCTCATTAAACAGGCAGCAGAGGCTCGACCGAGCTTGACTGCGGTTTAAGGACCTCAGTGAGGAGGTTAGTCCTCACGGCCGCGATGGGGAGTTCAAGGCCCAAGGCCTTGGCCGCCCGCGTCAGCACCACACTATAGGCAGCTCCCTCCTCCGTAGCCACGGTAGGAGGGGAGACAAAGCCAGTGTCTGGTGATGTGTCCAGACCACTGGCATTCCCAAGTTCACCTGTCCAGTCCTCCTGGGACTGACACTCCCGTGTCAGAGGGTCCTCAGACCCCTCCCAATCCTCCTCATCACCCATCTCCTGGTACCCAGGGGTGTCAAATGATGGGGCCGGCTCATGAAAGATAAAGTCTCCGAACGGCATCTGAACGGCGCCGGAGCCGGTTCGAGGGAGGCCTCGGGGACGACGCCGGGGGTGACACCTTAGGGGCCGGCGCCAGGGAGGTCGTGAGGTCCACCGGCGACGACCCGGATCTGGAACCGGATCCAGTGGGGCCCTGCGGCGCCGGGCCCGAAGACGCCGGCGGCGCCGAGGCCGAAGCACTCTGCGGCGGCGGGGCCGGAGCCTCCGACCCGCTAGGGTCTCCAGACGGGTCCGCTGGGCCCGAAGGCGCCGCGGAGCCCGCCGGGGGAGTGAGGGACCTCATGGCCATGAGGAACCACTCGATCTCCTCCTGCGTCGCGCGCGGCCCAGGGACCGGAGGGTATGGGGCCGGACGCGGCGCCTGCGACTCCGACGGAGCCGCTTGGGCGGTGTCACCTGAACCCCCAGCCGCGTCGCCCGAGCGTTGGGGGGAGTCGGAAGAGCGATGACGTCTCTTCGACTTCTTGTGCTTACCTGACGACTTCGACCCAGAGGAGTGATGTCGACTCCCGGAGCTATGGCGGCTCCGCTCCCGCGACCGGTCCCTTGACCTCCGTTCGGACCGGGACCTCTCTTGGCGCGGGGCCGACTGCCGGAGTTCGAGTCTCTTGCGGGACCGCTACCGCCTAGCTTTCGAAGTCAGGGCCCGGCAGTCGGAACAGGTCTTATCGTCGTGGTCGACGCCGAGACAGTGGAGACACCGACGGTGAGGGTCCGTGACCGACATCAGTCGGTCGTAATCCTCACAGTGCTTGAAACCTGGCATCCCTACCGGCACCGTTCGGAGTCGAAGACTCGAAAAAGAACGATCAAAAGAGATCAAAAAAGTTTAGTAAAAAAAGACTAAGGTACCACTTTTTCCAATCTGCGCTGCTGGCGCGGAAAAAAGAAGAACTGACGTCAGCACGCGGAGGCGGCGTCTCAGTACTCCGACGACGTCATCACGGCGCCCACGACACCGACGACGGATGCGGAGCCGCAGACGACGCCTACCGACGCGCAAGGGTATTGCTACGCAAAAAGTTTCCGGATCCAGTCTGACGCCTGGGGATATTCTAAGGTAAGGAATCTATCACTAACGTGTCGCTTTCAGATAACCAAATATAGGCAAGGGAAATGCCCATCATGATGGTAGTGGCTACTGCCATAATCTCTGCAAACACCTTCAAAGGAAAAGGGTTTGAACTAAAAATAAACCGCATTTATTTCTTGTGATGCTTTGAAAACAAGCACTGAAATAAACATCCTGGAGGTCTTGTGAAACCAGTAAGTGCTGGGTTAAAGACTTAAACGACTTGTTGCTACATTACTATCTTGCACTTTTCCTACAGAGCAATTTATTTAATCGACAAATGGTTAGAGGAATTACCGACCCCTCTCTGGCTAAGGGAGAAGACCCAGGGCTCCCTTTCACAATAAATAAGATTAAGGGCTTCAGCGCCTCGTCAGGGGTAGTAAATGCTATATAAATGCAACTACAATTACATTATCCTTTATGAGGATGTTTGTGGAAGACGAGAATTGAGAAAGGTCAGAGGGAGGATTCTTTAAAGAGGTATCTATTAACCTTGTTTTAAAACCTGCAGGACCGTTCCAAGGTTATTGCATCTAATTTATTGAAGACATTTACCATATGTCCCTTGGCTAGGGTCATGGATCATAATCACAAAGGATTCAGAGAGTTTTTGTTGATGTTGGCATAGAGGAAGCTAATTGACAGCTACAGCTAATTGACGCCACCGTCCTCCACCTCTTCTCAAGGGTTAGAAAGATTGCAGTTGCTAGGGTTGCGCTAACGTTTGCCACTGTTTGTGCAAACCTGATAGAATGCACTTTCCACTGACTTTTTTGGAGGGAACTCGATCATGCAAAAGTTTTGACATTACACATGCTTGACGGTGGGAAACCGATCTAGCTTGGCATACCCCACTGTTTAAGGAAGCCCAATTCTATCTCCAGATAAAGATGCCATTTGTGATCTAGCAGTCGACGGAGCCTGCTCTGCTCATCTGACCATCCCAGGTGTTTGGCCACCAGAAAGATCTGCTGCTGGTCCAGCCAACTCAAAAGTTACAAGGGCACCTGAAAAAGGATCTCGGACTCCACTACACCCGGCTTATTACAGTACCATATGGTGGTCATTTTGTCCAATAAGGCCAGCACCAGCCTCCCTCTGATGGTTGGCAGAATGGCTTTCAGAGCCAGCCAGGTTGCCCATGGCTTCAAAACATTGATATGATGCTCATGCACCACTAGAGAACAGAAGCTGTAGATCTTCACTTCTCCCATCCAGCCACCCGGCAAGTGACTATCTGTCACAAACGTGACGTCTGTGTGGGAAAGATTTTGACTGGCCTTTAACAGGTCAGACTAATATTTGTCTGACATCATAGAAGATCCTGAACTATCTTCTGATGGACGAAGAGAAACAGCCATAGTGCTGAGTGCAGAAAACTGAGGTTCCACTGCAGGGCATGCATACACCATGTGCCATGAGGGACGAGGAGGATTCATGAGACCAGAAGTCCAACAAGCGTTAAAACCATCCTCACCGAGACTCAGGACTGAGCTCAAAACATCAGGATTATATTTGATTCATATCTCGATTCAGTGGTGAAAAGGCCCTGAACGCCACCCTATCAATGACAGCCCGTATGAAGAGAAGCCTTTGCAAATGGTTCAGGTGGGATTTCAGCTCACTGAGGAAAAAACTCTATGGAGGTCAAGAGAGGTGTTGCTGTTCAGAGGTCATCTGCGGCAAGGCAGCATTAAGTACTCAGATGTCATGGTACAGGAATACATCTACTACCGTCAACCCTTTAGTGAACACCTGAGGAGCTGAGGTGACGATAAAGAACAGCA
Source organism: Lissotriton helveticus (assembly GCF_964261635.1). Classification (NCBI taxonomy): domain Eukaryota; kingdom Metazoa; phylum Chordata; class Amphibia; order Caudata; family Salamandridae; genus Lissotriton; species Lissotriton helveticus. The sequence goes on from NC_136068.1 coordinate 1,168,590,108, forward strand.
TGGCAAATTTGAATTATTCCAACCCCACTGTGAACGCCATGTAGGATCTGTTGTACTGCAGGACTGGTATATAAAGATACACTACCTGCAGGAGAAAGGACACAATCCAATGTCCAGGAACTACAGAATAGAAGATGTGCACAAGAGTGAGTATTTTAAGCTTGTCCTTTCTCAGAAAGGTGTTCAATGGCCTGAAGTGCAGCATAGACCTAAGGCCTATGTCCTTCATCAACATAAGGAAGTAGCTAGGGTAACAATCTGCGTCCCTCTCTGAGTCAATCACTAATTCAATGGCACCCAGCAGCACAATTTTATTTTCTAACCTCAACATTGAGATGTGGTCTGCCAAAATATGTCCTGGTATGAGGGAATATGAGGCAGGGAAAATACCATAGGCAGGATGCAGCCCCTTTAAAAAATATGTAAAGCCCACTAGTCTAATGGATTTCTACCTAGGTAGGAAATGATAGACCCTGCCCTCTGCCGGCTGTATTTGGGTCTGAAAAGACAAATGAAAGCCACTCCCGTGCTGATGCAGGAGAGGAGGAGGAAGTAGATGGATTCTGCCTCTGTTGGAGTGAAGGGATTCCACTGCCTCCATGTCCTCTGCTTAGAAGAGGCTGAACCAGTTGCTACATCAGCTGAGATGGGTGACATTGCCGGTAATCTAGGATTTTGGGGTAACTCCTAAACTTTCTGTACTGCAGTGGAATTCGTGGACAGATGGCAATAAACCCAAGAACCAAGCTGGGGAATAACTATCTTCAAATCCCTCAAGCACCGAATCAGTCATTTCTACAAAAAGTATAGCTCCATCAAAGGGATGTCCATGAGGAACATCTGAATGTCCCCTGAAAATGCAGTTGCCTGCATCCAAGTGTGTCATCTAAGCACTGCACTGTTGTTGATAGTGCAGCCTATGCAATCAGTGGTATCTAGGCTAGCACTCAGTACATAGTCGGCTGCCTCCTGCTCATCCTGGATCATTTAGACAAGAAATGTCACGAGGGCCTCTGTAATGGCCAGAAAGAACCCGCTGGCCATGTCCCATACAGTGTTGATAAACATGCCGTGAAGGCACACTGCATTTAAGGAGGGAAAATGTGTCAATCTAGCTGACAAAACATATTTTTGCCAAATGTGTCATTCTCTTTATTGTGGGTACAAGAGGAAGGCATTTGGATTCACTTTACTTATCAATGCCTGCCCTAGAATGCTGTCAGGCATAGGGTGTTCTGTCACAAAAGACGGTTGCCAGGGGTTGGTCTGTGTCACCTTGTCACAGGTCTAATGATTGAAGGAAGCATATGTTTGACTAAGAGGCTGGGAAGGGGTCCGTGAGTGTCTTGTTAGTTGGCAATAGCGGCTCTGACGAAAACAGCCCTGTTGATAGTATTGCAGTCAGTAAAATGCCTTTGCCTTCAATCATAATTGTGAACCTAGCACCCCTTCAGATATGCATACTACTGCTGTAAAGGAGGTGCTTTCTTCTATTTGTGGAAAAGGTGGTGAATGCAACTTGGTCTCAGTGAAGGTCTGTAGCCACTGGCATTTGGTAGTCTAGGTAAAGTCCTTCATCAGTGTAATAACGGGGTTGCAGATTGCTTGCAGTCTTATCATCAATGTTATGGGGATTATTTTATAAACAGTGGACCGCGACAGAATCGTAACCGAACAGGGCCTCTGCCTCTAGTTACACCTTCATCATGAAGGAGGCTAAGGCTTAAGCTGAATGACTACTGGTAACTTCATAGCGCGGTAAATACCTGATGTGGCCTGATTGGATCCAGCACGTGTGCCGGCAGAGTCAGCAATGGTGCATGCACATAAGAGACTAGCGTGGACCTTGGAGCCAGAGTGGAAGCCTGTACTCATCGTTAAGAGCCTGGGTCCCTAGGCATCAGGGGAGATCTTGCTGGTGGAAATCTTACTGGAGGCCCTTGCTTCTTTTTGGGGTCCAAAGGTGCACTACAGGGAGCCGGAAGCATCTGAAAGATCTGCACCATGGCCTACTTGAAGGCTGCGATTTTCTCTGGGTCCGGCGGTGGGATAGAGAATTTGTGGAACGCTGGAACCCACTGAGGCACTGGATTGGATTAGGAAGATGCTTAAGGTGAGGTGCCTTTCGAGTGTCGCCGTTGCAGCTTCTCGTCTGATTTTAAGTGGAGGGATGGAGTCAAGTCCTGCTTGGCTTTCTTGCATTTATGCATGTTTCTGACTTTGACTTACCTGAAGACTTCGAGCGATAACAGAACTTCACACGGGGCCACCCTGGAAATGGCCCGAGACCAAAAGAGGGGCCAAGAGCCCTGTTTTAAATGTTATCTCTTTTTTTTGCTCAGCGACGTAGTGTTTTGCCTCCCCTTTTGATTCCTTTCAAGCGCATTGGGCACATTTCTCACACAACTTGAAGTGGTGACCAGGGCAAGGAACAAAAGGCACATGATGTGTAGGTCAGTAAACCACATCTGCTTCCTGCAGTTGGGAGCACAGCTTGAATCCTGTTGTCTGCGGAGAGATATGGTCCCTTGTATGCTGTATTAAATGTTTCTACTTTTTTGGAATCGTCAGAGAACCGACTGAGGACCGGATCTGTGAGAAGGATGCGGAAAAAAGGAACTGATGTCAGCGCACAAGGGTGGCGCCTAAACGCGTCCTTGCTCCATCACTTCTGGGGCAGCACAAGAATGCCGCGGCGTCACACTGCACAATCTGTGGTTACACGGAAGTCAATGCTGGAAGAAGTTTCTGGATCCAATTTGGCGCCTTGGTTATTCTAAAGCTGGAATATGTAATATGAAGTATCCATCAGAAAACTGGTTTATTTTATTATGAACATCGTACAGTTCACCAGACAGTACCATAATCTGACTGGGACGCACATTGTTCATATTAGATTTGGCTCATCAACATTGAAGTGGTAATTGTGAGAGGCTCACATTATCCGAACTGCTGAGTCCAAGACAAGCCTTGAGTGGGCTTGTGTCAAGCCTTCTTCCTTAGGGGCGGTCATTGCTCACCTTCTGCTGGCACCTAATCCAAAACATTGCAGGGCTGGTTTATACTCCACGTCTACGATAAGTGTTGTTTGAAAAGGGTAGTCTAGAACTGTCTGCTGCAAGATGTAGTTTTCTTTAAAGCAGTGGCTGTGATAAGCACAGCACACCAATCAAAATAGATTGTGCTGTACCCTGTAGAATAACATGATCTCCTCTGCGAAACGAAAGATTCAATCACTGAGATATTTGATGTCTGGAATAATTTATGACACAACAAGGGAAAGTTAATGGTCCATGCCAAATGGTTTATATGAATCATTTATGCTTGGGGGCTACAAGGCTTTTTTCACCCCTCCCGCCCTGGCTGCAGCGCTTGTAGTGTAGTAATTTATTTTGGGCTATGGGGACTTTTCAGAGACAAGGAAAGAAACTTGCCAAGGATCCTGCGCTTTGAAGTTCTGGCCTGCGCTCGTGACTCCTGCGTCACCCTGTTAGTCCGCGAGATGAGCGGGCCGCATCAGCAGCTGCGCGCGGGGCTTTGTTTCATCAGGACTGGAGGCCCGCGAGGCACCTGCAGGTGCTTTAATCTCGTCCCACTGAGCCCTGACTAAGCACTGCGGTTAGGGCAGGAGGGAGAGCGCTCAAAGCCGCGGCCTGTTTACACAAAACCAGGAGCCACTTTAAAAATGAAACTGTGTTTTGGCTTCCTAATTAAGGTTTAGCGCCTCGGCAGCTGAGGTGCGCAGGTGTGGAAGGGTACAAATTGACCCAAAGAAGGAACCTACCTTTTGGATTTGTACAGGCTCAGCTCTTCCTGAAGAACACTGGCTCGCTTCTGCAGAAAGTTTACCTACAAATAGACCACAAAACGAGACATTACAGGTGTGCAAAACGAGAGGTATGAGCAGTCAGGATTAGCTGTAATCTCTTTTATTAGTATTAGTATATACGACCTCCCACATAGGCTGCATTGTGGGTGGGTTCAAGGTGTAGCGTCGAGAAATAACCTTGCTACTTATGTGGGTGATTCGAGCTGGCATAGTCGCTCTAAACAACTTTTAAGGTAATTCCCAGGACAGCAAGTAACCTGTAAGAAGCGTACGTTACCAATAACAAACTGCCACCTGTAAGATTGTGGTAACGATGGGAGGCAGCACCCAATGAGTGCTTCACAACTGCTGGCGTTCCCTATGTTGAAGCTCCCCCTCTCTCTGCCGGTGCCCTCGTGGCAGCACTTCACGCATGTGCGATGTCAGGTCTGTCTTTTAACACTCTCTATCTTGCCGCAGGATGAAACAATCACATACACTTTCCGCAACTATATCGAAGACTGGAATTAGCATAACATATCATCCTCTGTTCGAATATTTAGAAGCATTTGGTTTCAGACGAAGCATCGAAATACAGGCACTTCAGAAGGCATGGGCAGGGAGGGAGCTTGGATGGTTGGAGCACTGGCACTGGCACTGGCAATGAGTGAAGAAGCACGGTGTTTTTCTGGGCCTCTGCATGCTCCCAATTGTACACTTTCACCTGCCACTTTTCATGGTTGTGAAATGCCTTTCACTTTAAATGACAAGAATTGCAGTGCCAGCAAGCGCACTGCGCAAGTGTACACAGGTCACTCATGCCTTTTTTACGCATGCCTTTACAACGTGGTCGGAAGCCTGCTAGTCAGTACAATGACTTGCCTTAGGGAAAGCTTGGAGTTGGTACAGTATAATTCACTATAATAACTCCAGTTTGTGCAACAGTCGGGAAAATGTTGGACTTACATACCAACATCAATGCAACAACGCTTCCCTTAAGGCAAGACGCGTTCGTGGTTTGAACCACGGTGTAAAGGCACAGCGTGGTTCAAGGTGCGGAGTAAAGGTTTTTCCCCCTCGCATGCTTCCATTCCTGCATACACTACTCTGCACCAGGCGCAATGCCCACTGGGTTCAAAGGGCTTTAGCCCCCCCCCCCCCCCTTTGTGTGTGTCAGCCTGGGCGGAGATAGCTTCCCAGGCTGGCGACCGTCTTATTGCAGCCTCACCCGAGTACTTCACAGGCCTTTGAAAGACCATCTACTTGTTAACCAGGTTTTGTTGTGTTTTAACCCCTCCTTAGGGGTGAAAACACTACAGCTCCATTCTGCCTACTGCTGGAAGACTTAGTCCTCCCCCCGAAATTTTTATTAGCCCCTCCCGAAATTTGGCTCTAGTTACTCCTCTGCACAATCTGGCTCACAGATGTCTCCTGATTTTTTGTGCTGTGCAAATACAGGCTGAGCACGGTGCTTTTTCTTGAATAAAGCCAATTTTACATAACAAACAGCACATTGTGAGAAAATCCTCAATTGCCTGGTCTGCACTATAAAAAGCAAACACATAGAATGGCAATATACAATGAAGAACATGCATCAAAATAGTCAATAGCGATTCTTTAATTGAGATTTTTAAGGAATCACAATTAAAGAATCGCTATTGCCTATGCATGTAGGAATCGCAAAAAAAATTGCGATTCCTACACATTCCTTAATTGAGACTCGCAAATTGCGAGTCTCAATTCAGGAATTGCTTCCCATTCATTGCTATGGGCCTCTACGCCCATAGGAATTAATGGGAATTGCATGCACAATTTGCAAGTACCCAATAGGTACTCGTAAATTGCGCATGCAATTTCAAGGGGGCAAGGGTGCCAAAACGACACCCTGTTGCATCTCTGAAATTTCATTTTATCCACATGTTGCGCACACACATGCCCTCAACTTCTGATTGATGGTAATTTGCAATTCCTATTTGCGAAATCGCAACATTTTACTGGTTAATGCATTGAATTTAAGGAATCGCAATTTGCGATTCCTTAAATGCAATCGCAATTTAAGTAATCACAAATTTTGCAATTACTTAAATAGCGATATTTGCATTTGGGATGATGCATCCCAAATGCAAAAATACTGGTCGCAAAGGGGCAGATTCTGTGAATCTGCCCATTTGCGACCATTTTTTTTCCTTGATGCATGTGGCCCAGTATCTACCAAATACAACAGACACTCCATGATGTCTCAGTAGGTATGCTATGAATACCAATGACTGGAATTGACATCTACATGAGCTACATAAATTGAAGGTGTAGTAACTTTCGACTATTTTAAAGCAAACTTTCTATGGCTTGGAGACCAAGATCCGCTCTAGCACTTGGTAAGACTAACCTCTGTCAAAAGGAGCTCTGCATATGTAAAACCAGCTCTGCTCAACATTCCTGAAGCAAACTCTATAACTGTACTTGGGCATCATTGGTATCACAAAGCAACTAAAAATAAAACTTATTACGGGGCAGAGGGAAATTAAATGAGTAAAACAAGCAATCTTCATAGAAATTGTAGTAAACAACTAGATACATAGTTATATGTTCATCATATTTATCTTTATTAGGTCAATCTTGACCATGAAAGCACAATAAAAAGCATATACAGAGATTTCACACTTCAATAAAAGCTCAACAGAATCAAATTTAAGCTAAAATATGTTCACTTCTTAAAATCTTAAGTTGAATTAATACAAATAGCCCAACGGAGTTGATAATAAACAAATTTCACATTGCCTATAGGAATCCCTTGATGCCAACAAAAGCTATACTAAGCAATCAAGCAGAACCTGCATCAAAGTCAAAAACAAAGATCCCAATGCATATTTCTTCTTTAATCTCAGCGTTAGAGTAATAAAATTCAGAACTGCAAAACATATCAAAGGAGACTCAAGATGCTGTAAATAAAGCAAACCCTCATAATGAGTATTAAAAGATCCTCCGCTGAAGCGGAGTATGAGGCAGAGGAATCGCTTTCTGAAAGAGGTGTACAAGGTGTAAAATAGAATAAAGTGCTTAGATGACTGAAGTGACCTCCCATCCCATGGACAACATCGTAAAGGCCACTAAGTAATAAACTGTGTTCACTCTTAATCGTGTGAGATAAAATCTGAGTTCCGATGCCTTTATCCATGTTATGTATGGCTCCATGTCTTACAGTGGCGGTCGACGCATGCAAACAATGGTGAGGTGGGTGGAGGGTGCACAGGGGGGAACGAGGGGGGCAGTGAGAGCATGATGGGAGGTGGGATTGCAGGGGGGGGAGCACAGGTTTAAAAAAAAAAACCTACCTGATGCTGCTTCTGCTGCCTCGCGCCTCAGTTCTCTGATGCTTTCTGGTTCCCAGCAGCCCCTTCAGAAACTCCCTGTGGAATCCCTGTGCTGCTCTCAAGCATGAGTGCACTGCATGGATTGGCCTGAGAGGGCTGCTTTGACTCTCCGCTCAGGGCCGTCTCTAGGGTTTTGCCGCCCTAGATGAGAATTGAAAAATGTCGCCCCCTCCCTTTTACTACTCTCACTTAACCCCGCCTCCATTGTGCAGCATCACAGTTCCCATACTTTTGTAATGCACTTGGAAAACTGCAGAGAAGTCATTCAGCACACCCACCCATTAACAGAAAAACATCACACAGAACTTCCAAGGCTGCACTTGTTACTTTAACAGTAGCAAAAGACATACAGTTTCAAACAATGGTTTGTCAAGTTCAGTGGCATTCCAACACCCGCAGGAAACAGCGCCAAGCTACGGAATGTGCTGGAACCAATAAAATGGTTGAGAAAAAAAACATAACACACATCGTTACATCCCCACCCCATATTTTCAGGACAAGCACATTCCAGCCCTGAGCTTTCATTTGACAACCTTATTATTATTACATTCTTCGATATGGAGTACTTGTTTCTTTACCTCGAACTAACTTCACTAGCAACACTGCCTGACTGGTAAGTGCCCCCGATCCTATGTGCCACTCTCAGTCAACCTGGCGTAACAGCCAAGCGCACAAAATATGCTTGGAATTTTGAACACACGTCCACTTGGGGCATGATTCCGAGTTGGCGGTATTTACCACACCCTGTAAATAACATAATAAAAGAAAACCCAGGACTGGCGTCCAATACCACGGCGTTAGGTGACAGTCCTAGAAAGTTATGAAAGTGGCGCCGCGCCAGCAGCATCAGCCTTCACCAGGCCCTGCTGTGAGTCCTGCGCATGCACTGCTAGTTTGTAGTACTTGGCGCGTGGTAAGCAGATAAGTGCAGCATTCATTCAACCATAAAGATGATGGAGCTGCTACCAGGGACTGAGTACAGTATCTCAAACTGCACACCTAACTAAGATTGACAGTTCCATGTCATTGGGGACGGCAAGTGCTGAATTGTCATATAACCAGCAGTGCATTCTGGGAGTTGTAGTCCAGAATTTTTTTTTACATGAAACAACTGGGCAGCAGCTGTATACACCAATGCTTTGTAGAACGAAAATCTGGCCTGGAATATTGGGTCTTTATTTTCCGCGGCATTTTGAGGGTACCAAGGAGGGTGAGCGCAAGAGTTCCCGGCGGATGATACAACTGAACTCCAGGGAGAGGAATCATTGTTGGAGAGGGAGGAAGGAGTGGAAGGCACGTGCCTCCTCCTGTCTATGGAGACCATTTGGACATTTTGTAGAAGGAAACGATTCCAGTCAGGCCCAGCCTCTGGCACCTAGTGACATGTCACTGGTTGTGGAGCTGAAGAAAGAGCTCGGCTACCTCCCTGTATTCAGACTATTCCCCGTGCCCGGGGACATGTCTTCCTGTATCCCGGCAGCTCGTGCCTGACAAGAGTTAAGGCATTATTTCACACAGAACTCTACGGAATCTACTTCTATGCTTCGAAAGAGTCAGTTTCTAGATCATGAACCCCATGTACCTGGGAGCTCAGCTACTGCAGCGGCGCCGCATTAACCTCGTCCTCCTTCCATGCCTGCATCCTTCACAGAGAGCTGCGCCCCGGAGCCGGACTGGCAGCTCTTCTGACTAGAAGAGATTTGGGGTTGGGGGGGGGAGTAGTCCCGGGTGGAAGCGCGAGTTGCTCTCTTACCTCACTTAGAGGTCCGACTTCGATCGGATCGAGAGCGAAATGGCATGCAAGGCGCCCGCCTGTGGCGCCGAACGTGACATCACGTCACGTCGAATTGTAGAAGGTGCTACCCAATGCGCTTTCAAGCCGTTCAAGGGAAATTTCCCAAACTCATGTTTTTTTGCCGCCCTAGGCGGCCGCCTAGTCTTGCCTAATGGTAGAAACGGCCCGGCTCCGCTCAGGACAGGGAGTCTGTTCTGTTTCTCCAGCCTGGCTGTCTAATACAGCCAGGTTAAAGAAAGCTACAAGCGCATTTGTGTTTGGCCACCTGAGACGGCCAGCCAAACACAGATATGCACTTACAGTGCAGGAACCAGTCCTCTTCCCCTCTTATGCCCCCAGCCCGACCCTCCCTGCACACGCTGGCTCAGCCACCAGGTGAAAAATCAAACAATAGTAAAATATTGTTTTATTTTTCACCTGCTGGCTGTCAGCCAGTGGGGTGATGCTCCTCCGACATTGCGGAGGAGCCGCCGCTGATGTCTTGGGTGGTTGAGAGCAGGACGTATGATTGAATGTGCACCATATCAAGTGATTTCATGATCCTAGCATCCTCTTTTTAGGTCAAGCCTGGACAGCGCATGCGAGACATGCTGTATTCAGGTAGGGACTTCAAGCCCCGTCCACTCTCCACCCATATTTGTCATTGGCTTGTGTTGTTGTTCACTGTAAACTGTGGCTGTTCATTGGCCAATAGGCTTAGTAGTCCCTTCTTAGTACCTCCTTGTCTAATTTTGTAACCTTCCATCTTAATACCCCCTGTTACTTGTGTTGTTACCCGGTAGGCTTTAATTACAGCCTCCGAGCACTATTTTCTCAAATAGCTTTGTCCTGCACATTCTCTCCTTGTGCTATTTAAAAAATGTTATAGCATGGGCGCCAAATGCATTTGCAATGCAATAGGTATTGCATTTGCGAGAGGTTAAGCTATGGCATTGTAAATAACAATTATTCAACCAACAATGACCTGGTACAATTAGGCTATGTATTCTTCAAGCAATGCACTTCGTATTGCACTATTTTATCAAATATCTCCCCTTCTTTTTAGAAACCATGGGGTAGAGAGTGCAGTGCTGACATGCCACATTAAAAGGCCTCAATCCCTTCTAAGACAGTCACAAAGAACGGACATATAACACAATATGTAGTGAAAAAAATGGTGAAAAAGCGAGATGACCCCTCACGGGCGAACCACCAACGGGAAACCTGGTAGGTATTCACCAGAGTTGCCCTGTTATCATCATCGGCAGTCATCAAGCTTAAAAGTAAAGTGTCCAAATCAAGATGTAGGTGCAATTTTAAAGTGCAGTGAAAAAAAGTGCAACACACACAAAACAGACAAACAGTGTAGTTCGACGAGAAAGGATCTGCACATAAATATAACTTTTATTCTCCTTTTTAGTGCAGCCTCTCAATTAAAAAGCAGGGAGTGGCTATTAGTTATATAACCACATACCACACGCCAACATGTTTCATTGCCTTATATCTTTTTTAGGCAATTTCTTCAGGGAAAATGATTTTTTACCACTGCATCAATTGCTGGACACACCATTCTTCATGACCCTACAAAGCCAAGGCGACTCCTACCGGCCGTAAGGATGAGATTAAAAATAGAAAGGTACAACCCCTGCAGTGGGTTGACCTCAGGTCTCTTGTCGTTTTCGAATGATCTTGAAAGACCTCAGTGTGTTACCTCCACCCGAGACCTGAGGTCTTTCAAGATTTCTATTTTTAATCTCATCCAAAAAGATATAAGGCAATGAGCTAAATGCTCACTCACTCCAGGAGCTGTTCGCAGCAAAGACCAACCCAAGATAGACAAATGATCGTATGCTGGACAATTTTTGACTGTCTACTGTAATAGTGCCTATTTCTTGCTTCCCTGGTCCACTACACATTACAAATGATTTCTTAAAATTGACCCGTAAATCTAACCCATTCATGTACTTATTAAAATTTTGGACCAAAATACGCAGGGAATTTGGGGTGCGGCCTATAAGGACCGCATCATCTGCGTATAAGAGCACAGGGATGGGGTTCCCATTAATTTTTGGGACCTCCTGGGTAGCTATTTTCAGAAAGCTGTTCAACCCATTGATATGGATAATAAAAAGTAAGGGGCCAGAACACAACCCTGTCTGACCTCCCTGCCTACATCAATTGCCCCTGAAACCTCGCCTCCCATACCAATCCTCACTTGAGCCTGGAGATCTTTATGGAGATACGCTAGAAAGTGTACCAACGGCTCATCCAGCCCTCCTGCCAAGAGGATTGTCCACAGCTTTGACCTATTAACAAGGTCAAAGGCTGTGGACAAATCCATAAATGCCATGCAAATCGGGGACTCCGTGCAATGGTGTATTTCCCAAAAAACAAATTAAGGTTGAGGCATTGTTCAACTGTTCCCACCTTGCTCCGGAAGCCCAACTGACATGGTTCTAAAATATCGTTTTCTTCTGTCCAGATTAAAATTTTGTTGTACAGAACTCGCCCTAGAATTTTTAAGGTATTGTCTATTAGGGACATGGGTCTGTAATTGCACGGCTGGGACCAGTCTCCTTTCTTAAAGATCGGTACTATTATACTCTTGGCCCATGTTACTGGTTGGTTTGCGAGAGTCAGACTATTAAAAACATTCAGTAGCAATGGGGCCCAGAAATCAGGGATCCACTTGATTAGATCAATTGGAAGCCCGTCTGGCCCCGGGGCTTTGTTCCCAAGACTCTGCTTGATGGCTTCTTCTACTTCTGAGATACTTATCTCTATAGGAACTAAGCTGCCGGGAACATAAGTTTCTGCCCCTGAAGGTGGTGAGGCATATATTTCTGAAAAGTGTTTGACCCAGGCGTCACTAGAGATGTTGCAGCTGATCGGGGTTGATAACCGGCCCATAGATCGAAGGTCCCTTACTGCTGCCCAAAAAGGTATTACCTTTTTTTTGATTGGCTGCCTCAGAGAAGGTTTCCCAACGTTCAGTCAGGAGGTCCTTCTTTCTGTCTGCAACCACCCCGTTGTACTCCTTTCTGGCCAGTTGAACATCCATTGCACACCTTGGGATGGCCAATAGTGCCCTACGTAAATTCCTATGTGTCAACGTACATTCATGGTTAAACCATCTGGGGGTGCTTTCTTTTTGGGTTATGGATTTTGATAGAAGGGTTTTAATCACTTGGCATAGATTAGTAAAATTCTGAATTATCACTGTGTGTGGAGATTGCAGTGAGAGGCAAGAGTCAATAAGATGCATGTTTTCCTTAACCAATTCCCTGAACACTTTGCAACTATCGACCCCCGTCCAGTGCAATCTTAGGTTGTCAGTCGATGGCATCAGGTTTGTAGCCCCACATTCTATCTGAAAGACTGGACTGGGGGTGGAATTCAACTGTATTTTGATGGGGTTATGGTCTCCATAATGTGATGCAATGACTTCTGCTTCCCTGAATTGATCTTCAAGTAAGGGAGATATAAAACCAAAATCTATCGTGGAGCTACAGCCCCTACCCCTAAATGTTGGATGCATGTGGTCATTTGCTTTTGGCTCACCCACCAAATCCATAACGTTAACCAGATTGTGGGATCTTGTGAGCAGGGCAAGTTTAGCGTTAAAATCGCCCCCCAACAGGATACCTATTGGGTCCCCCTTATTGGACTGTGTGTCCAAATTTAAAATAAAATAAAAAAGCCTAATAAAAATCTCATTTGGGACGGAATGAAAGTCATTATTATAAAAGTTCACCAAGTGGAAACAGACTTGTCTTTTCAAGAGCACAGCTTGATAGTCTAGGCTGCGGGTTGGAATTACCTTAAAACTCCCGCCAGCAGCCACTTTAATCCCTATAAATAGGCCTTCCGACGGTCTGCCCATCTTAGGTGTTAAGGCTGTCACACTAAAACAATGGAACCCCTCTATATGCAGATCTTCTGTGGCCCAGGTTTCCTGGAACATGACAATGTCATGTTCCCTTATCATATTTAGCCATTCTTGGTTATCGAGCCTGAGTCGCAATCCTGCCACGTTCCAACTTAGGATACTCAAGTTAGCCCCACTGCTACTTCTAGATATAGTTGTCCTATCTGTATTTCTATTAGATGTAAGGGTCATGCTTGTCAATGGCCTTCCGGGGGCTTATATATTGGATGCCACGGTTGGTGGTCAGTCCTGAGTATCCCGGTTGGAAAGTGCATGGAACCTGTTACTTAGTGGTGCATATACTTCAGAGCCTCTTATTGGTGTTGCTTAAGGTTTATAAAAATAGCCCAGGGGAAGTGCACTAATATCTGTTGCGACGGCAAATGACTGTTCTCTAATAGATAATAAACGTCGGACCAATTGCGGTCTGCAGAAATTGAGAACAATACAGTCGCCGTCTATGCACTTGTTTGATTGGCCCACCCACCCATCTCTCCTGACCATGAATATTTCGGCCATCAGGCGGGGGTCTAAGTTCTTATGTTTACGGAGCCAGTCTACTGATTTGTTACAAAGCTCTGACCATGACTCTCTCTGGCCCTCAGCAAGAGTTGGAACACCAGTTAGGACAAGCACGTAAGGACTAGAAGCAGGTGGCAAATTCAAAACATCAGGATTAGGGTTTCTACTTAAATTAAAGGGGCCTGCCCTAATATCATTGGTAGGATCAGCTGCGGTTATGCACAACTGGGGCGGCCTATCTTGGGCTCTTTCCGTTGCCATATTCGGATTGCCTGTAATATTTAGTCCTTATGTCACCCGAGTAACTCTTTCGGTGAGATCAGTATTTGGCATAGAGCGAGCCCCTTGGTTCCCACAAGATACACATGAATTAATTGGTAGAGTTGCCATGGGGTCAGCAGTACACATTAATTGCATTTCACTATTGCAATTGGCTTGGCCATTTGATGTTAGTTTAGTTGCAGTAGCGACAACATTATTTACCCTTCCCCCATTTAAATTGTCCATGAATAAATTGGAATTCGGCAAGTTCTCCCAAAGCAGATCCAATTTTCTGACAAAGTTCTCCATACTATGGTCCAATCTTGTTTCAAGCCCTTCCATTATAATGTCCAAGATTGCAGTACCCATATCAACTGCGTTGCGACCATTTTCTAAGCTTTCATCAGTCTGTGTGGCAACAGAGTTTGCGTTTACAACCTCAACCACTTCCGGGCTACTACTAAGGGCTCCTTTATTGGCATTTTTTACTTTCTGCTTGGACTTAATGTGGGTTGTTTCAACAGCATTTTCCTTTCCTTTGATTGACGAGCCAACTGGTGTACGGCCTCTGGCAGATCTGCCGGCATTCCCTCGGGTATTGGTGGAGGGTGCACTTGAATTCAGGGTAGCCAGGGGTGATGAAGATGGCGGAGGTGGGGTCAGAGTGGTAGGGCCTGCTATCACTGGGGATATTTTTGAAATGTCTGATGTATTTGGATCAGCAAAGCCCCCCAGTTACAGGCACGTTTGAAGTGAGACAGGGTCCAGAGACAGTCTTCTCTCTGTTGCCTGAATCTCATGCATAAGTACTGACTCTGCCCCTTACAATAAAATCGTCCAAAGTTCCAGCTACCCCTCTCCGCTTTCTCATTATGAAACAAGAAAAACTGGTAGCCCCTAACGTGTGAACTTAAGCTTCCGAGCAACACAATACTGTTAATAATAGCAGTGTTCTCACATTACCTTGCTCCTCGTTAGTACTTCTTTCTTTGTCCACAAAACCAAATAGGATGGCCCAGCCCGGCCTCCTTCGGCCTCTGACAGGCGCGGACGGGCCGCGGGAGCCGGACCGTCCTTTTGGGCGCCTCCTGGCGCTGTCTGATGGCATCAGCGGCGTGCGCGCCGCAGGGGACGCTGGGAGGCATAGTTCGCCTCTCCTCCGGCGTCCGTCCTCGCAGGAATGGCCCCGGTGACTCTCGGCGGTGGCGGCTCCTTCAACAGCAATGCCCCAGCAAGGTGAGAGTGACTCTCGGCGGTGGCGGCTCTCAAGGTAATACCCCCCCGGGAAGGCTTACAAATTTCCAACAAGCTCCCCATTTATTTTGACTCTGCAAAGCCAATCTCAGATTATTCCTTTTACATGTGGTTCGAATAGTCTTAAAGTCACGGCATACGCTGACGATATCGCTGTATATTCGACTAATGCTAAGGGAGCATTGAAGGCTGTTGTTGAGGAAGCAAAGAAATATGGTGCAATATCGGGCTACAGACTTAACACTAACAAGACTCAAGTTTTATTAAATTATAAATCTTCTGAACCAGTATCTGGAGTCTGTAGCGTGGCAACTTATTTAGGGATTAGAATTTCGGCTAAAATAGACAAGATTATTGTATTAAATTATGAGGAACGTTTGAAGGAAACTGCTAAATCTCTTAAGAAATGGTATAAAGTGCCTATTAGTATCAGCGGATGCATAAATATAATTAGGATGAAAATCCTGCCAAAATTTCTATACTTGTTTCGCTCTATCCCTCTACGACTAAATGCTTCTTTCTTTAAGCGCCTAGATGGAGTCTGTGTATGCACAAGGGGGTATACCCATATAGAGTCACTGGGACCTGGGTTAGATATGTACTAGAAGGAAAGGGTCCCAGTGTATCAAGGGAACTAATTAAATCATTGAAACGTAATCATTCAAAAGACAAATGTATTCAGATCCACACGGTTTAATTCACAGTGGGATGGAGTATCATATACACATAATAGGATGCAATAAACTGTATTTAACGTCATACAGTGCCCCAAAGTAGGAAAAGGAACGTGATGGTGAGGATAACGTGAAGTGAAGGGATTAGGTGACAGTAAAATCAGTTGTTTAGGCATATATACGTGACACCAGTGTGGTGGCAACAACTTGTATATCACAAAATAACTCGTTTGAAAAACAGCATACTACACCAGGTACAACATATATACAATAATGGTGTGTAGTTGCCACAATAAAACCAAACAGTCGACGTTTCGACCCTCTTGAAGTTGCAGGATCGCTTTAACCTTGCTGTAGGGTCTTCATCAGGACCAGGGGGTGGGGGCAAAGGACCTAATGGGGATATAGTAATTCAAATTAGAGGGCGGTGATCATCCTCTAAATTAACACATAGGTAGAAACATAATTGAGTCAAGCCAAAAGTTGACCGACTTGCATCATTGGTTAAAAATTAACCGTTAGGTATGCAGTTAAACTAGATTAAAGAATGCGCCTGGAGATGGGAAACTGTGAAACCCGCTACAACAGCATATGCAGACAATGGCACCCCAATTGAAACCAGCCAACATGTCTGGGAGATATGTATATACATCACCATGCAATAACATCATCCGTGTGGGTCAAAAAACCCACGTGTGCCGCTATGGCATGAAATTGACACAAAGTTGAGTGAAAAGGAGTTTGTCAGAAACAGGCAATTATGTCATAGGGACCCGCTCAAATTGATGACGTTTGAATTAGAACATGGATTGCTATTGATGGCCATGCGCATTGACGTGGTCTTCAGTGGATAGCACGCGTTGCATTCACATTTAAATTAAAACAAGGATTGCTACAGAGGGCAGTGCGCTTTGGCGTGGCCTTCTCTGTATAGCACGCGTGGTGGGGCCGCCGAGTATAAATTGACTAAAAACAAAGTCTATATTGTGCAAAATGAGGAAGGGCGCTTACCGCAAGTCTGTTGGTTGTGTGGCTCTCGGATGGCGAATATCGTGAGTTAAAAACGGGTGGATGTGAGCCGCATCTGTAAGAGAGCGAGCATGGTGAACTAAGGTCCGGGGGTAGCTGATGGGCCCATCCTATTTAGCCATATAGCGATAATAAGCACAACGCTGGAGTCAACGATGGCATTATAATGGAGAAGGCAGCACCTTACCATATGGCGGCCGTTCATCCGATGGCGCTGGACCGGATTGCACAGTCGGCAGTCGCAGGCGTAATGCTCTGCAGGGTGGGTCCTGCACCGGTTCAAGTGCCATCTGAGTTCATTGTAGCCTTACTCAAAATTGCGATGACCAAAAATTTTTTTCTATTTGATACTAACTTCTACTTGCAAACCTCTGGAGTGGCTATGGGGGCTCCATTTGCACCTGACGTAGCTATATTATACATGGCAGCATTTGAAGAGGACACGGTTCTCAGCCATCATAACCCATTCAGAGATCAAGTCGGCCTGTGGGTACGTTACATCGACGACATCCTTTTGGTATGGAATGGCAATCAAGACCAATTGAACACTTTCTTTACGTGGCTCAACGAGCAATCTGAGCACGTTAAATTCACCATCACATCAGACAGCAACTCCATCGACTTTTTGGATGTCACAATATATCATGATTCGGGCAGACTTTGCACCAAACTGTTTCGCAAACAAGCTGAGAGGAATTCCCTATTGGCTTACAGCAGCCATCATCCGCGTGCCCTCAGGGATAACCTCCCCTTTGGGCAATTCCTCAGGATACGCCGTAACTGCTCCACCAAGGATGACTACTTCTCTGAGTCCCACGATCTATCGAACCGCCTAGTGAACCGTGGTTATCCTAGACGTTTGATTAAAAAGGCCCAAAAACGTGCCTGGTTCTACCCCCGAGATGAACTACTTGTACCCAAAAACAGAATGGACGAGCAAGAGAACCGGATTGTCTGTGTGACGACGTTCAGCACTAAGAGCAATATCATCAAGAAAATTATCAATAAACACTGGCATCTGGTTGCCGATGACATTAAACAACCCCATACTCCTCTCCATGCATTCAAGAAAGCTAAATGCATCAGGGATCATGTCGTAAATTCATTCCTATCTCCTGAGAGTCAACCCACGCTCAACACTCTGTGGCACTTACCACCTGTAACGGGTCACTCCAAATGTGGCCATTGCAAGGCCTGTGATCTAACGATACAGACGAAAGACTTTATTTACCATCATCTAACTGTGAAATTGAAATGTTTCAGCAATTGCAACTCCAACAACGTTATTTATGCCATTCTATGTCCATGCCAGAAGATCTACATTGGGCAGACCCAACAGAAAGTCAAGGCACGCATACTGCAACATATGAGCCGCATTCGCTGTGACGTCGAAGGGGCACCACTGGTGGAACACTTCAAAGTTAGCCACCACCCACCTGAGAGCCTACGTTGGTTGGTCCTTGAAAGAGTCACACTGGGACCACGTGGAGGTAATATCTCCAACATCCTCAATATACGAGAAATAAAGTGGATGTATTTTTTCAACTCCATTGAAACTGGCCTTAATGAATCCGATAGTTCATTCTCCCAATTGGCAATATTACCTTAGTTAATCGGAGTTTTACTACAAACTGTCTGTCATGCTGTGCCTTCCATTACTTGTCCATGCTCTAGCCATTTCATTGTCACATATTGCTGATCATATGACTTGCAGAGCCTTTACCCTCATGTCTGAGAGGTACGCTCGGCTATCCAACAGTAACTGACTTGAGGTTACTCTGTATTAATCACTGAATACTTTGTAACATAGGACTTGCAGAGCCTTTACCCTCATGTCTGAGAGGTTCGCTCGGCTATCCAACAGTAACTGACTTGAGGTTACTCTGTATTAATCACTGAATACTTTGTAACATGCTGCCCTTCGGTTAGAAATGCCAAATGTTGAGCCATTGTTTGTTTGTTTATATGTCTGTTTATACAATCAGCAATCTATTTTTTCACAATGTTGACCATTTGACAACATCTGCCTTTGGTTCTGTCCCTCTGGAAAATGCCTGACCTGTGAGTCTTTCCACTAGCTTCATTCCCCTCCCAACCCGTTTCCATGACTCCCATATCCAAACCAGGAAACGCGGCACTCCCACTGCATCTCGCTCATGGATTAACACAGAGCCCTTCACCGAGTAAGTCACGTTCCTTTGTCTGCCCGCTCCCGCTTCCCTTTTGACAAACAATTTGATTCATCATCCTTTCACGTCTCATTTCCCACAGACTCATCTCGCTTAGAAGCCGCCGACCTTGAATATTTACGATCACTGTGCAATTTTGTTGCCGCTTTAATCGGTAAGCCGCCCTTTTCCATTATTTTATTTTATTTTTATGTTACATAGGGGATGATTTCATCCACCGGCCCCGTAGCCTTTTTTCAGATAACCTCGACTGGCCCCGTTCATTCTAATTAATATTTTTCCCATAGACCCACCCTGCAGAGCATTACGCCTGCGACTGCCGACTGTGCAATCCGGTCCAGCGCCATCGGATGAACGGCCGCCATATGGTAAGGTGCTGCCTTCTCCATTATAATGCCATCGTTGACTCCAGCGTTGTGCTTATTATCGCTATATGGCTAAATAGGATGGGCCCATCAGCTACCCCCGGACCTTAGTTCACCATGCTCGCTCTCTTACAGATGCGGCTCACATCCACCCGTTTTTAACTCACGATATTCGCCATCCGAGAGCCACACAACCAACAGACTTGCGGTAAGCGCCCTTCCTCATTTTGCACAATATAGACTTTGTTTTTAGTCAATTCATACTCGGCGGCCCCACCACGCGTGCTATACAGAGAAGGCCACGCCAAAGCGCACTGCCCTCTGTAGCAATCCTTGTTTTAATTTAAATGTGAATGCAACGCGTGCTATCCACTGAAGACCACGTCAATGCGCATGGCCATCAATAGCAATCCATGTTCTAATTCAAACGTCATCAATTTGAGCGGGTCCCTATGACATAATTGCCTGTTTCTGACAAACTCCTTTTCACTCAACTTTGTGTCAATTTCATGCCATAGCGGCACACGTGGGTTTTTTGACCCACACGGATGATGTTATTGCATGGTGATGTATATACATATCTCCCAGACATGTTGGCTGGTTTCAATTGGGGTGCCATTGTCTGCATATGCTGTTGTAGCGGGTTTCACAGTTTCCCATCTCCAGGCGCATTCTTTAATCTAGTTTAACTGCATACCTAACGGTTAATTTTTAACCAATGATGCAAGTCGGTCAACTTTTGGCTTGACTCAATTATGTTTCTACCTATGTGTTAATTTAGAGGATGATCACCGCCCTCTAATTTGAATTACTATATCCCCATTAGGTCCTTTGCCCCCACCCCCTGGTCCTGATGAAGACCCTACAGCAAGGTTAAAGCGATCCTGCAACTTCAAGAGGGTCGAAACGTCGACTGTTTGGTTTTATTGTGGAAACTACACACCATTATTGTATATATGTTGTACCTGGTGTAGTATGCTGTTTTTCAAACGAGTTATTTTGTGATATACAAGTTGTTGCCACCACACTGGTGTCACGTATATATGCCTAAACAACTGATTTTACTGTCACCTAATCCCTTCACTTCACGTTATCCTCACCATCACGTTCCTTTTCCTACTTTGGGGCACTGTATGACGTTAAATACAGTTTATTGCATCCTATTATGTGTATATGATACTCCATCCCACTGTGAATTAAACCGTGTGGATCTGAATACATTTGTCTTTTGAATGATTACGTTTCAATGATTTAATTAGTTCCCTTGATACACTGGGACCCTTTCCTTCTAGTATAGATGGAGTCTGTAGCGGGTTTATCTGGGGCTATAAGAAGGCGCGCAGAGCTATCGATTTACTAAAACTTCCATTCAATCAAGGGGGATTGGACTTCCCAGATTTCAAATTGTATTACTGGGCAGCTTTTTTGGGGCGTCTCCGTAGTTTAATAAATCCCACAAGCAATACCTTTTTTTTTAGATTTATGCTAGGAAAATCATATTATGTTTCTTTTTAGAACCAATGACCCGAATTATTTCAAGCGGGTTAAATTTAAGACCGCACGCGACATGGTAAACATTTGGTGCGCTATTATGCTTAAATGCAATACATTGTTCTTTCACTATAAACTTCCTTTGTGGGGTAACCCGGGTTTACCAGAGATCTTTCAAGATGCAGAGGGCAGACGATGGACTAGCTCTGGGATAAAATATCTAGGGGATTTATATGACTATAATGGGTTTATCTCGTTCGAAAGGCTGAGTAGTTTAAATAATCTAACATCAGATATGCAATTTAGATATTATCAGATTCTAGACTATTTTATATGTAGTATGAAATTGATAAATGTATTGCATTCTGATATATGGGAATGCTTGTAAGAGATAAACAAAAAATCTATGATTAGCATCGGATATAAAACCCTATGTACCTATAAGGAAGATGACTGTGCTAGATTAGCTGAGCGCTGGAGTCGCAGTATAGGGACACCAGTCTCAGCTAACACTATATCATGTGCCTTTATCAGTATCAACAATTCAGTACATTCTTCCAATCTGAGGCTGCAACAGTATAAAACAAGTTGTCAATTATATCATACACCGGAAAGGATATCGAAATGGTCATCTCATGATTCTTTCAGTGATCGAACTAAATGCCCGAAGTGTGATTTGAATGCAGCTGATCTGAAACACATGCTTTTTTTATGTCCTGTACTAGCAGAATTTTGGCAGAAGGTGACCCAAATAATGTCTCAGAAACGTGGGAGACGGTTTGTGTTTTCAACAGTAGATGTACTGATGGGTGGGCAGAATATAGTAATTAGTCAGGCAGATTTAATTACTGTTTTATTGGCTTGTGCTAGGCTGACAATTGCCCGGGTTTGCATCTCACGTGTCCCCTCTTGAATGGTGGGGACTGGTCAAAGAAACATACGATATGGAACTCGCATTGGTTAAAATAAGAGGGAATCTCGCTATAAGCAAACTTAAGAAAGTTTGGGGACTATTGTTTTAAGGAATTTATGAAACAGTGTTGAGTGTTTCGGCTTGATGAGCTTTGTGTTCTTTTCCCCCTTGTGTAAAAGTGTAAACTTGCATTAACGATTGTTTATGTTAAATGTATATCTTGCTATTTGTACTTTCTAAAAATCCTATTTACTTTTTTTTTCTTTTACTCTCTCATTCTTTTTTTTTTATTTGCTTTTTACATGTTGCTAAATAAAAAACATTTTTAAAAAATCATAACCATTTTCATCAGTTTGAACAAAGAGGTACAGGCTCATAGCACTGTTGAACATGAATTACAAAAGTACAATTGGATCACCTATTTATTTATAGATTTGTAAAGAGCAAACAAATACAATGAAAAGTATGTCTTGTCACTATATAATCCTGCACTAAGCACTGAACCAAGAAGAAATGAATTGCTGCTGAGACGCTTTTTAAATTCGTCAAACGCCAGCAGGCGAATAGATGATGGCAAGAGTTTCCCATTCCTGGCAGCAAGATATGAGAGAGAACGGCCACCCAGTTTGGTATGATGAATCGGAGGGACAGCCGCCAGCAAGAGGTTGGACGAACGAAGGGTTCTACTGGGCTGATAGGGTTTAAGCCTTTTGCTAAAGTAGTTACATCCTAAACGATGGATCGCTTTATGTGCAAGCGCAGAATTTTGAAGAAATTGTGATTTTAATAGGACGCCAGTGAAGGTGCTTTGGTTGTCCAGAGATATGAAATTGTTTATTTATAGATGAAACCTTCGTGAAAGCATGTGCTAGAATAAACTCTGGCAATCACATGGTTAGCCGCGGCCTCATCAGTAAAGGAACTGGTTCTGTAAGTATGATTGTCACATGAAATAAATAACACCTTAGAACCGAAAGTGCGAGCTTCCAAAACTGCCCGACAGGGTGAGTTGCTTCTTCTGAGCCTCCCACCTAAGGGAGGCCTAGGGTCCGCTCTCATTTCCACCATGGCCTGAAAAGAAATTAGTTATTCTGACAGGTGCCAGGTCTCCTTTGACCTCTACTGACTGATGTTCCCAAACAGGAATGATAGTAATTTCAAAGCGCAGAAATACCACCGTGCACCTTAAACCTGAACCCTGCGGTTGCTGAACATCGACAGCACTATAGATTGCTGCCAATTACAATGAAAGGTATTGTGGCACTCACTTGGCAGGTGCCTGTCTCTGGGCGGGCCTCCAGTTTTTCTGATGGCGATGGCTGCTGCAGGAAAGCCCTGGAGCGAGATAGCCGATGCCCCTTCTTCAACTTTCAACTCAAGGAGCAGAATTCTATTTTTAACCTTGACAGGAGACTTTGTTTCTTTTTTAGCAAAGGTTATCTGCACACTGCTCTTATAAGGGATCTCTACAATCTCACATGAAACAAAAACACAGGGATGGCGATTTAACTCCCGATGTGCCATTTTCACTCACATTCTTAAGAAAGTAAGGGCATTATGTACTACTTTCAATACATTGAGTGAAGCCTATATGGTTGTGCGCCTTAAGGAATGTAGAAAATGTGCTACTAGTAGTATATGATTAGGGCTACTGGTTAACATTTTTTTCATTTCCAAATGTCTACAGCCATATTTATTTTTCTGATCAATTTATCAATATATACATATTTATGTTATTTTCTGTGGAAAATAACATTTCCAAATGTTGTTGTGATTATATTTCCACATTTACTTACTCAAAAACGCTTTGGGTTTCAGCATTATAACTATAAGCAGCAACCTATAATAAAACAATGTACATGTATGAACATATCAGCACTAAGGGACACGTTGAAGTGCACACAGGTGCGGCTTCTCCGTGAGGGCAAGGGAGCGTCGCCCCGCCAAGTAAAAAAAATGCCCCCAAAAACCTCAGAGATTAAAAAAAAATGGTAATAACATTAATTTATTGCCATTTTAATTTTCATTCTCCCCGTCCCGATCCTTGTGTCAGGACAGGAAGGAGCTTGTTGCGTTTTAGCAGCAGGGAGGAGGGTGGGCTGGCTCAGTACTTTTCTAAGTGGACAGGTCCACTTTGAAAGCTCTAACGCGGCTGTCTAAAGACAGCTCGATTAGACCAAGCATTGGCCTCCAGTACCCTCGGGAGCAAAGAGAGAGTCCGCTCCCACCAATCCTGGCACTGCTTTCATGCTGGTTAGCAGTATGAGAGCAGCGCCAGGATTGGTTAAGGGAGTTGGCTGGGGCCCGCGATGAACATCGGACTGCAGGAGGAGGCGTTGCAGCAAGGAGGGAGCTATGTCTTCCGTGTAAGGTAAGTGTATTTAATATTTTATTATTTTATTTGTGGCACCCGTGATAGTGCACAACCACCAATTTTCCCACCCCCACCACTCCCCGTAGATGCCAACCACTACTGGCATACATATTTAAGCACATATTACCCTTTTTACCTCCGCAGTCTATCAATCTGTGCAGATGGGGCCCTAGCAGTCACGTTAGATTGCACTAATTTCTGCATTTGCCAGTTTTAAAAACAAATACGGAAAGGGAAACACGCTGTACTTTACCTGTACTTAAGTGTACAAATTAACAGAAAGATAAAGTCACTTACCTTTGGTCATGTTCTTTCTGGTGGATACTCTAACCGCAGATTCCTCACTTTGTGAATTTTTCCTAGGTGTCAGACTGGATCCAGAAACATTTAGAGCAGAATGGCTGTGCGCTGGTAGGTGGCACTGTGGGGCTTCACACAGACGTTGTCCTGCTCTGGAAGTGACAAGAAGAGCTGCATATAAGCACCACCCAGGCGCACTGACGTCAGTTGCTTTCTTAGGCTGTTTGCACCTTTTCTGGTAGAATTTCTACCTAACTGCAGATTGCTCACCTTGTGAATATACCCCCAGTCGTCAGACTGGATCCACAAAATTATCAACAGTGTCCGTAGGTGGAATCACACAGCTCCACAGGGACGTCGTTCGACTCCAGAAGTGATGTGCGGAGTCGTATATAGACGCCACCCTTGATGTCTGTTGTTTCTGAGCTGTCCATGGCTTCAGACACGGAGCCCAATTGTAGATTAGCTTGGACCTGTATGAAGATCTCTAAAATGGGACCTATTAGGTAGAAGAGAGTCCAGGTCACAGAACGAGGAGGAAGGGGGGGAGGGGGCAGAAAAGGCATTACTGAAAGTAAAAACCTGCTCTTCTGACAGAGACTTCTAACCGCGATTCCTCATCTTTTGAATTGATAGCAAAACAATACCATCCAGGAGGTGGTCTGTGAACTCTCTCAAACCAAGAAGTCCTGCAGAACAGAGCTGGCAAAATGCCATGGCTGCCCAGGCAATAATACTTCATAAACGTATGGAGAGACGCCAGTGTAGCAGCACGGAAAATGTCCAGAACAGGCATTCTGCATGTCCACGCAATGGTAACAGCCTTGGCTCACTTGAAATAAGCACAGAATCCTTCAGGAGGCTGCTTTTTAGCCAATGCATAGCAGATTTTAATGCAGAGTTCCGTCTAAAAGATGGTCTCTTCTGCACTGCCATGACCTTCTTTGCTCTCGCAAATCTAATAATTTGCCAACTACCCACACGTTATTCTCTAGTACATCAATGTAAAAACTAAGAGCCCTTTTCGGATCTAACTGATGGAAACTCCCTTCCTCTTCAGTGGGGTGAGGCAGAACGAAGAACGTCAGTATCATGATGTTTTGCCCAACATTACAAGGATTTACTTCTTTCAGTAGAAAGGAGGATCGGGTTCTCAAAATCAATTTGACAGAGTAGAACATGCTGTATTGCGGTTTAACGGAGAGGGTTTGCAGCTTGCGCACATGGTGAGATGATGCTCTGGCGATGAGGAAGGTTGTCTTGAGGGTAAGGAGCCGTAGAGGGCACTGTGCATAAGTTCAAAGGAAATACACATAAGGAACGTAAGAACCAAATTTAGGGCCTACTGGGTCATAGTGAACAGAGAAGGAGGAAACATATGTTGTAAACACTTCAAAAACTACATCATAACACGTGGTTGAAATGGGGACAGGGGCAAGGTCCTGCGAGAGAACCATAGTCCTGCGAGAATAGGCAAGATGGCCGCTGAGGGATGCAGTGAGTAAGTCGCATCTCACCTCCTCTCCACTGCCCGTTTTTTTCGATGGTTCAACGGTGGAGCCTTGCCTGAAGAGAGCAGCTTCTGGACACTGCATGCCTTCACAGAACAGCACCACGGTGTTATACCCCCCTTGGAAACAGCGAGGAAACATCGTAGTGCGGGCAGTTTTGCGGTTAAAGAGGAGATTATCTGAAGCTACCAGGCTGATATTAAGATCTTGGTTCAGGATGCCTCCACGCCCGCAACGCGGAATCGAAGCTAAAGATGGCAAGGGGGGAAAAACTGCAGACGCTGATATTACAAGAGGTCAGATGGGGAAAGAGAAAAGTAAAGCGGATTCAAAAGCCTCTGTCTCTGTCCTAAACACCGCACAGAAAAACGTCACCAGTCTTAAGAAGCTAACAGTGAAGAAAAACTGACCTGACAACGCGGTTTCCTTGAGAGATTCGGGGAACGTTATTAAACCGAAAGTTAAGGAAAACACGCTGCGGCAGCCCTCAGTAACTGAAAGCTTCGCAAATCTATCAATGACAACAAGCAGCGGGGCCCCAGTAAACAAACCTGGTGTTTCTCCGGATCGCAGTGCAGGAGCAGGTGCAGAGGCAGAGAACGGAGCCGGCGTCCACGGCACGGATGCTGGAGCAGGAGTCAATGCCGGTGTCGGGGCTGCTAGGCAACCTGAAAGACCTGCAGCAGGAAAGCCGTCTGTAGCAGTGCCTGTTGTCGATCCATCTGGGAGCAGAGATGGAGCAGATGCAGGCTTGAAGGACCCCCAGGGTGAGTCTGGTGGCAATGCTGGTGCGGTCGGAAACTACGAGTCAGAGCAACATGATTTCAGGTGCACAGGGAAACAAAAAGTGAGTAAAGAACTGAAAGAGCTTAAAGGCTTAGTAGACAGCCGGGCCATGTACACTCAGCTACCGGACGAAAATGGAAGGTCTGCCATGCCGGTTCAAGAACTGGGGGTTGAGTTGGAGTCGCAGCCATGTGAGCAAATGATTAATAATGAAAGGGCAATAGATATGCCTAACCTTTTAACATGGGCAGAAACCATGGAGTTAGACACGGAGAACTGTGCGATTAAATCAGGAGGTGAATCCTCTACCTCCGCTGAGGTAGGTATCACCAATGGAACTGCCTCTGCAGAGAGATTCTACTCTGTTGATGAAGATTCACATTCTCAATCACAGTCACATTCTTTGCCCTCAGACGACATTAGCACTGATGAATCCACGGGTATAGACTCAGTGAGTAGTTCCCCTGCTAGGAAAACTTCCCAGAAAAAACGCCTTTCCAAAAGAAAACCTTCCACAGCAAGCAGTTCCACTGATCCTACTAAAAAACTAGCGTGGGACTATTCTACTACTACTTTCTCTTTTGTGGAACAAGACAGTCCGGCAACATTGATTGGGGAGCAAGGTTCTACGCAGCCCCCTCAACCTCCGGTTACGCTCGATCTTCTTTTTAATACTTTGAAATTAATGCAATCTGAGGCTAGAGGGGAATGTAGGAGGGCAAGACAAGAATCAAGGAAGATCCAGAACAAACTCAGAAGCATAAGTAAAAGGCAAGACGAGATGGTCGAGAGAGTTGCACATGTAGAGGAAAGGACTAGCAAAGTAGAAGACGACATGAGAGATTTGAAAATGTATAAAGAAGAGCATCAAAAGATGGCGGAGGACGTTAACTGGAAGTTGGAAGATTTCGAGAACAGGCAGCGTCGTAATAATATCAGACTGCTAGGCGTGGAAGAAGGTCTTGAAGGGGAGGACCCCAGAATGTTTGTTGTAAATTTGTTAAAGGGGGCTTTCCCAGAACTATCTATGTGGCAGTGGGAAAACGAAATTCAAAGAGCCCATCGTTTTCCATTTTTTCTCAAGAGGGGTCAGGCTGGAGCGCAGGCTGGAGCTCAGGGCGGGCGCCCAAGGGCTTTGTTAATTTTTGTAGGGAATTTCCTCCTGCGGCAGTTGATTTTGGATAAAGCCAAGCCAGAGTCTAGACGTACCTACAATAATGTCACTTTCTTTGCAAGACCGGACTTTTGTCATGCCACAGTCGAGCGTAGATGGAGGCTGAGGCAGTTGATACCACATATTCAGGCTCTGGGTTCAGAAGCTTATTTGTTATATCCCGCGAAATTGAAAATAGTGTCCAAGGGCCAGTTTAAATTCTTTTTTTCCGAGATTAAGGCGAAGGCTTATATGTTGGAAGTTTTGGGATATAAGGAGAAATAAATAAAATGGGTTTATTTTTGGTACTCTGAATGGCGGTGGGGAGGAGTGGCGACTGCTGCCTCCCTGGTGTCCACACATAGGTCATGCTTGACCTATTTGCCTGTAGGGGGTGTTGGGGGTGGGGTAGCAAGGGGGGGGTCAGGGGAGGGGGAGGGAGGGGGAAGTGGGGGTGGAGGGGAAGAAAATGGCACACATCATACACAGTAAGACACACTTTTTGGCAGTTACAGGCTATATACAAAAGTTGGAAGAAGGATGCAGAGGTTCTGTTTAAGAGTTGGAATTGGGAGCTGGTACAAATTTTTGACGTCTTCTAATGGCTTGCCGAATTCTGTCAATGAATGTTTGTGGTCTTAATGATCTTCAGAAAAGACTACGAGTCTCGGCGTTTTGTAAGTCGATGTGTCCAGATTTGATCTGTCTACAGGAAACTCATGTGGAGGGTGGTAAGGGGTATTTGTTAGAGCAGATGGGTTTCAAAGTATTGGCACATACCAAACAAGCCTCTAAAACACGTGGGGTAGCGATTTTGGGGAGAGGGACGGACTGTACAGTTTTTAGGAGTAAAGAAGACATATGGGGAAGATGGGTGATTGTAGAAGTAGGCTTCAGAGGAGCTAGGTTTACACTGGTTTCTGTTTATGGCTCAACGTGCGATGAGCCGGACATATTTCAATTTTTGGATCAAGAAATTTCGACCTGGGTGGAACCAATTGTGTGCTGCGGGGATTTTAATATCAATCGTCCTGCTAGTATTGGGTTGCAACTGGGTCATTTTTATACTGGGAGGAAGAAAAGGGTGCACAGGGCCATAATAGACATGGCTATGCACAATGCTCTCTCAGATGTTTGGGCTAATTTGCATCCGCAGGCAGACGGCGATACCTTTTTCTCTGCTCCTCATAGTATAACAGTAAGACTGGACTACTTTTTAATCTCTAATGCTTTGCTCTCTAACACACAGATTAAGAAGCTACCCCGTCTGGTCTCTGACCACAATCCACTGTTATTGACAGTTAGTTTAAATGGTTTAGTTAGAAAGGCATATAAATGGTCATTTGAGCGAGCTTTGCTAAAAGATGAGGGATATTGTAAGCATATGGAGAAGTGGATCTGCGAGTTTTGGCTTAATAATAAGGGGAGCACTGGTAGTGGTTATATTTGGGATGCCTTTAAAGCAGAAGTAAGGGGTGAGACAATTAGTTTCTCAACATTTAGACAGAAAAGAGAAAGAGAAATGATAGAACAACAAGTTAATTCGCTCTTGACTGCAGAGGTTGAGTTAAGTAGGTTAATCGAGTGTAGGCTTCCTTTGGATCAACAATTGTTGGAAATTATGGTGTTAAAGGCTGAAATAGCTGAAAGAATTACTAATAAGACAGCCGCAAATTATCTAGCAAAGAAGGAACAGGCCTGTGAGTTTAGCGAGCGGGTGGGGCATATTCTTGCCGTTAGGACCAGACAAAAAGTTACTGCAGGGGATATTAAAAATATGCTAGATGACTCAGGTAATTTGATCTCGGATTCTGCATGTATAAGAAATGAATTTTGGAAGTACTATTCTGAATTATATGATACGGAAGCAGAGGTAGGTAGGGATAAAGTCAGAGATTATCTAGGAAATATCCAACTTAATAAGCTAGATTTAGAGGAAAAAGCTATATTAGACGCTACTATATCAATAGAAGAACTGACACTAGCCCTATCAGATCTTCCGTCCTCTAAGGCTGCAGGTCCAGACCTTATCCCGATTGAATTCTATAAAACGTTTATTTCAGTTCTTAGAGTGGAGTTATTGGACACACTCATTCAAGCTCAGAGAGAAATTTCCATTCCAAAATCATGGGGCGGAACTGAAATCATAGTTATTTTGAAAAAAGGTAAACCTCCCACAGCCCCTGGGTCTTATAGACCTATTGCTTTAATGAACGCTGATGTGAAGTTGTACTCCAAAATCCTGGCAACAAGGTTGACAACTGTTATAGATAAATT
The DNA here is from genome assembly GCF_964261635.1 of Lissotriton helveticus. Classification (NCBI taxonomy): domain Eukaryota; kingdom Metazoa; phylum Chordata; class Amphibia; order Caudata; family Salamandridae; genus Lissotriton; species Lissotriton helveticus. The sequence continues at coordinate 1,168,620,088 of NC_136068.1, forward strand.
AGTCTCTCCAGTGCAACATGGTTTTATCCCGGGGAAAGGGACTACAGAACATGTAAGGACAGTGATCACCTGCTTTGATGCTATGGAGGTTGCTGGCGGCCCTGTCGCAGCTTTATTTTTAGACGCTGAAAAAGCTTTCGACAGGGTCGCTTGGGAGTACTTGTGGGAGTTAATGAGAATCTTTGGGTTTGGTGACAACTTTATAAGAGCAATTCAGGTTCTCTATAGGGATCCAATGGCCAGAATTAAAATTAATCGGGAACTAACTTCGGCAGTACAGATAAAAAGAGGAACGAGGCAAGGCTGCCCAAGTTCTCCTCTTCTCTTCGCATTGTATATGGATCCGTATCTGCGCTATCTCAATCTTAATCCCAGTATTCCCCCCTTGAGCGTAAATGGGCTAGAAGTTAATGTGCTGGCATACGCAGATGATGTCGCGATAATTACCCCTGATCCAGCAAAGGCAATTGGAGAGATAGAGCTAGAGGCCCTTACATTTGGCATTATCTCTGGATATAAACTTAATAGAGCAAAAACACAGATTATAAAAAATGCAATGGTTCAATGCAATGATTCACGCGTGGTCTCGGCAGCAGTTTACCTAGGGGTGGAAATATCGCCTAATTTAGAGACAGTGGTTGAACGAAACATCTCCCCCTTAATGAGGAAAGTAAGTTTGGATTTGGCGAGGCTAAATAATCTTAGACTCACGTTAGTGGGCCGCACTAACGTCATCAAAATGCTTATACTCCCCAAATTTCTTTATTTTTTTCGCACGATTCCTCTGATGTTTGAGTCGATTTGGTTTAATAAATTGGAGTCGATCCTTAATAAATTCATCTGGTCATATGGGAAGACTAGACGGGCTTACAAATTTATGACTTTACCAAGGGAGAGGGGTGGATGGGGGGTTCCTGATTTTAGGTTATATTATTGGGCTTCGGTACTGCATTATATTCAGGGTTTGATTGGAGCAAGTGAAGGGGACTTGAACGTCAAAGCTTTTTCAACTATGATTTATTTTATTGTATTGGGCTCAGATACTGCTAATGCTTTCTTAAATTGCACTGACTCCTCATATTATAAACGTACACGCTTCAAGACAGTTGCTACGGCACATAACATATGGACAGCTGTTGCAAAAAACTGTGGATTAGGGAGATTTAACAGGTATACTAGATTATACAGGAACAAGTCTCTACCTCCTTTAATCTTTTCTGACGCCATTATGGCAGATTGGGATAGAAGCGGTATTAAAAAAATAGGAGATCTGCTGGACTCAGATGAAAATATATTGCAATTTTCAGATTTGGCCGCAAAATTTAATATAGCAAGACATAGCTTTTTTAAATATTTGCAGATCAGGAGCTTTTTCATTAGGAAAAAAGGAGGCGTGGGTGGATTCAGTAAAAATAATATTATGGAAGCAATAGCGCAAAGTGGGGTGTGCTCTATCCGATATTTTTATGCCCATTTGGCAGAACTGAAGAAAGATGATACCGACAAATTTGGCAATAAATGGGCTGGAAAATTAGGGATACAGAGTCAGTTTTTCTTGGACTCATTGGAGTTAGGATGTTCAGTCTTCCACTCTGCCTCGCTCCAATCCCAACATTTTAAAACGCTATATCAACTCTACCATACACCGGACCGCATTGCACAGTGGGGTGGCACCACAGGGACTATTTGCTGGCGGTGCAATGCTCCAGCCACAGATAGCATCCACATTTTTGCGTTATGCCCTAAATTAAGAATCTTATTGAAGGGTATTGAAGAATTTATGGCTCGTACACTTGATCTGAAGGTGATTTTAACACCAACGGTAATTATGCTAGGGGTTAGGGGATTTGATGGTGACCATTGTGAATTTTTATTTGTGGCAATGGCTGTGTACAGATTGTTGATTGCTAGAGTCTGGCTGGACCCCTCACCCCCTGTAACACAACAATGGATTGTTTTGCTATTGGGGACGTTCAATCTTGAAAAGGGTATATATGCTAAGAAAGGCAAAAGGGCAAAGAGGATGGGTAGGAAAATATGGGAACCTGTACTTCGTTGGAAAGAAAGGATAAATGAAAGTCTAGTTTGATGTATTAATAATTTTTTTTTCCTTCCTTTTGCGTTGATGGATATGTGAAAGAAAAAAAGTTTATGTTTAGCATTATAAAGTTGTCCTTGATAGTAACTTTGGTTTAATATTTAAATCAATATTTTGTATTCTGTGTTTTTGTGTGTGCCGAAAAACTTTTTACAATAAAAATATAAAAAAAAAAAAATAATAACACGTGGTTGAAATAAAGAGGTTCCGCTCAAGCAATCTCAAAAAAGACGAAAGAGCCAACAAGTAACCTTTAACTATGCCCAAAGCAAAGCCTTGCTTGGCCAGGGACGATGCAAAAAGCAACACTAGGTGAAGTGGGTCAATTTGACGGGTGTCGCACCAGGCCATAAACTTGTCCCAATGGCAGGCGTACACACACTTAGTCGAGGGTCACCTGGCTGGCAAGATAACGTTGACAACATAAGGAATCAGGTCGAACGTAGCCAACTGCTGTTGTTCAGTCTACAGGCATGGAAGTGAAGTATGAGCAGGTTGGGATGCAGGACCCTGCCCTGCTGCTGTGACATCCTCCCAAAGTGGCAGCTTGATCAAAGAACAGATGATTATACCAATGAGTTCTTGGTATCACAATCTCCTGGCCTAATCTGGTGCCAGTAGTATGACTTAGGCCTGGTAGTCCATGATCTTCTTCAGAACTCAGCAGGAAAGTCAGGAATGGGAAGGCATATTGGAGCCCCGAGTCCCTCTCTAGATGGATTGCATCTCAGAGAGAGAGCTTTCTTGGGAAATCCAAAGAACAAAAATGGTGACATTATGTTCTCGTATGTGGCAAAAAGATCAAACCAGGACAGCTTCCATTGTAGAAATGGTTACGAACTGACAAAGGTATTCAGCACTTTTCAATGCTTTACGTATTCTGAAGTAAACTCAAACTCTCAATACACTTCCATGTTAATCATAATCATTTTCATGGAAAGCAGAACAAGCTTTTGGAGTTGGGCGAACATGAGGATACATGGGATCAATCTAATATCTCCCACCTGTTTTTAACATTGACCGTGAGCCCTCGAACTCTCAATTAAATTAACCTTTGTGAGGCCTCCCGATCCAATTTTAATTAATTACCACGTCCCTTGCACAAGAAACATTAAAAAAAACAACCAGCTTCGCAGTCATTCTGGCATCGCAGCACTCACTGGAAGCATTCGGCAACCAGGGTGGGAACCCAGTGATGAAGCATGTCACCTACTAGGCAGGTGACGGAGGGTTCTTTTAAAAAACCCTGCAGGTTCCTATGTCCCTATAAACGACACTTGAAGGGACGAAAGGAGAAAAAAGGAACAAACAAAAAAAGCACCTGGTGGCTGATCCGTTCTATATGTGTTTGGTATTCTTATAGTTTGGGAAGATGAACGGAACGCGACTTCTCCTTCTCCCGTTGTTTACATTATTTACTGAATCATACATCATTTACACATTTCAACTGCAGACCAAAATGTATTGGATGAAGGACATAATACTTTCCCACGTGTGTAACCTTTTTTAATTTATTTATTAAATAGTCTTGTGACTTTCTATGAATGTGAAAGTCTACAATCCCATAAAAAGTAAACAAACATCCGCCTGGTATAGTGCAAATATTTCTTTTTAGGGCAGCACAATTACTGTACTGAAGAAGCTCTTTGATAGTGTGTATGCACGTGTCAATGAGTGAGCATATGCAAGTTCATCGAGAGGGCGGAAGGACAGGACTGCCTTTGACTCCTTAATTTTTGGGCATTTGATAAGGTCAGAAAAAAATGCATTCTGAGAAACGGGCTTCAAGGTTTGAAGTTACTTAAGGTCTCTGCCGGTCTCTGGGAGTCCTGTGCATGTGTGCATGTCTTATTTACTGTCAGTAATATTTGAACACCAAAGATTTCTCAGTTATGAAAAGCAAGTCGGTAACAGACTTCAAGAATTAGTGAAAAAAAGAATGTTAATTAACATATTTAAATTATGGGATTTTTTGTGGTTCTTATGAGCAAACAGATTGCAAAGCGTTTGGAGAATTGAAAGTTTTTGGTTGTATTGGGACCCAAACCAGTCCCAGCATTTCATATAGAACACCAATTCACTGAACAGCGCACTCGAAGACCCATTGAACCAGACAGTAAGAAAGACTGTTAGGTGATGCTGGCTGGGTTACCTGGAGCGGGAAAAAGTTAATGGGTCTCGAAGCATGTGGCAGAGAACACACAGTAACGTGTGTAGATCATTGTTGAAGTCCTTCTTCTGGTCTGTCCCTCTGTTCATCTTCCTTTCACCCTGTTTGACACGGAAGGCAATTGTTCTCCCCACCGCTTTATGAAGCCTGGCACAAGCCAAGACCTTTTTGACTTTTGGTCATCCTCCTTTAGCAACTGGATCCTCTGTCTCAGGGCCCCTCACCCATTGGCCTGAGACACTGTAGATCACATGTTGGATCAGCCCACAAGAGTATTTTAGTCTCACCCTCGTTCTATTGACTGTTTGGGTGGATCCATGTACTTCCGATGGAATTCATAAAGGAGTATTTTCCATATGAAAATTGGGGTCATTTATCACAATATTCTGTCTAACTTTCATGCTGTTCATAAAGCAATTTGTTTTTACTGCATCAGAGGTTTGTTTAAAAGTATTCTCGTCAGAGATTGATTACAAATATGACACCAACAGCGCAGTCCACTGCCATCGGGCAGCCTGCTTAGTGTCAGGCTTTCACTCAAATGTAACAAAAACGTGATTGTTTTGTGAACAGCAACAAAGTAGGACATACAATATTAAACGCATCATTGTTATTCCTTTTTTTAGTGATATGATGGTTGTCCAGAAGGGCCTCGGACCGGTGCCGGATGCACTTCAAACAATAAGCGTGCATGGCAGCTCCTCTCCTCCGATGACAGGATGCTGCGCACACACTACGCATTCCTGGCCACTGCTCGGTCCTTTCCCATTGGGCGGCAGCTCCCTTCCTTGCCCTGCTACTGGGCCGCTTCATCTTATCGGTGCGCGGCACCAAGCGAGTTGGCGGTGATACTCAGCCAGTCAGCTGTTACGGTTCCGTGTGCCTACAGTTTCCCGCTTATTGAAACGGATGGGCAAATCCAATGGGTCAGGCTCGTAGATCGAAATACAAGCTAGGCATATTGGCTTGGCCAATATTTGCTTTAAATTGCTCAGTGTTCATTCTTAAAATGCGTGGCACACTGCCACAGTACCAGTACTTTTAGGTCTTAAAGGTTGAGTAAGCCATCCAATTCGTTGTGTGCAATAATTGCATGTTATTGTTACATTATTATGGATTGTGTAGCAGTCTAGCTGCCGCAGGTTTAATGACCCCGGAAGGGTCCCCAAACATTATATCACTCTCTGGCCAGGCGTGGCAGACAACTTAAATAAATAAGCAGAGATCGCTTGTAGCATACAAGTGTGGCTGTGTATATCTCAGCACTCCTGCAGTCAAGGCTGGTCCGTGGCCTGTGGCCACTTCACAATGGCGACGAGGGTGGGTGTCCCTCGCAGTTTGCTCCCCATCCGACACTGCCTCCTTACCTCCATCTAGTGTTTCCAGCGTCGGACGGCGTGACAGGGACAAAGGCACCATTGCCGCTGGCAGGCCTGCCGAGTGCACACACTTTCCCAGACGTCACGTTGCAGTGTCGGAAAGGCGGGTGCATGTCACCAGGCTGCGCACCTCCATGCGGCTGTAAGAAGGTTCCGCGACTCCACCTGCGCCTTGCATATCCGCTGCAGAAAGTAGCCCTGCCGCAAGCTGTGAAGTCGACGCAGAGCCCCAGGTGAATCATGCCTCCTGTGCGCTCTGGAAGACGCTTGTGCGCTCACCGGCTCGCAGTTGTATCTGCCAAGCAACAACATGCGAGGCCATCCACAGCACCATCGGCACACACGTGGCAGTGCGCGACCTCCTCCTGCCTCGGAGCACCTGCCTGATGGGTGAAGAAGGCCACCTCTACGGCCCAGGCACATGAAAAAAAATGTTTAACAATAAACAATCTGGCATATATTCATTTGAGCATCAGGCACAATAAAGACTGGGCATCTGGCAGGACATATCAAGCCTGCACCAAAAAAACAAACAAAAGGCAATACCTCGAGGATTCCTCCACGGAAGAAAACAGTGAATGTTACCTCATTTCTTTCACCAGCGACCTCAAGCAGAGACGGCACCCACAGCCCACGTGCTCTCTCGAAATTGCCGGATCTCAAGTCACCGCACTGATCAACACAGGAGCGTTCGTGAATGTGATGCGGTGCCAACAATACAAGCAGCTAAATCCGAGACCCATATTGACCCCGTCGCACGTAAGAATCCTTACATATGGCAGCCAGACGCCCTTACCCCTTAAGGGTAAGATGACGGTGCAGGTCAAATCAGAAAACTACGAGATCACTACAACATTCCATGTGGTGGTCAGAGATGCAACTATTTTGGTGGGAAGCCACACGGCAGAAGATCTCGGCTTAGTCACATTCGCCACTGCAGTCAGAGCCCTGCAGACCGAGGATGTGTTAGAACTATTCCTAAAACTTTTCAAAGGGCTTAGGAGTATGAAAAAGCCCCCAATTAAGTTACATATCAACAAGGCAGAAAAACCGGTCGCCTTGCCACACCGACGCATACCATTTCATCTCCAATTGCTTGTTGAATAAGAAATGCAGAATCTCAAACAGCAAGGAATCATAGAGAAAGTAAGGGCCGACGCTATGGGTTTCCCCCATGGTGATAGCAGATAAGCCGAAACAGCCAGGGAAAATCAGGCTCTGCATCGACATGCGCTGCCCAACCAGGCAATTAAGCGAGAAAGACACCCAACGCCACGGGTTGACGACATCCTGGCTGATCTAAATGGGTCCCGCTGGTTTTCCAAGCTAGACCTCAACGTAGGGTACCACCAGTTGAGGCTAGCGGAGGAGAGTCTATATAACACAACCTTCTCAACCCACCTGGGACTGCGCCGCTACTAAAGGCTGGATTTTGGTATCTCCTCGGCTGCGGAGATATTCCAGAATGCTATCTGAGAAGTGCTGTCAGGACTCTAAGTGATACTAAATGTCAGTGACAACATTTTGATACACCCCGCAACCATAGAGGACCATCATCATCATGGTCATGGGCCATGGAGTGACCCTTCACCGAGATAATTGTCAGTTCTTTCAAAAATCCATCAAATCTATTGGCTATGTATTCAGCCAAGATGGATTCATGGTGGACCCCTGGAAGTCGCAGGCCATACAGCAAGCCCCCGCCCCCACGACTGCATCAGAGACCCGGAGTTCTTAGGGATGGCCACATACTGTGGGCGGTTCATACCGAACCTGGCCACAATAGCTGAACCCCTGCGAGCATTAACAAAAAAATGATGCTACCTGGAAATGGGAGAAAGAAGAAGAAGAAGCCTTCCAAAAGGTCGAATCAGCACTCCTAGGGAAAACCACCATGGCATACTTCAACACTACCAGCCGACAGAACTGGTGGTGGATGCTGGCCCAGTCGGGCTGGGAGCGCTCTTAGCCCAAGAGACAGAACCAGGAAAATGGGCATGACTCGCGTTCGTAAGCAAGGCTCTCACCCCGACGGAAGCCCGCTATGCCCAAATTGAACGGGAAGCACTCGCAATTAAGTGGGCCTGCAACCATTTCCACTAGTATGTCAGTGGGCATCCATTCAGAGTGGGGACCGACCAACAGCCACTACTTTCACTGTTTAGAGACACTGCTCCGCACCCACCACCAAGGATAGAGCATTGGGCGATACAACTACAACACTATCAAATGGAATTAGTTTATTGTCCCAGGGGAAGGAACCTCACAGATTTCCTGTCACGGCATCCACCAGACCTAGCAGAGGAAACCACTGAACAGGAACAGCGAACAGAAGAATACATCAACATGCTGTCCCAATGGGCATGTCCAAGAGCCCTCACCATGGAGGAAATCAAGGCAGAGACCAGCACTGATACTGTGCTCCAGAAAGTGATGGACTCCCTGCAGAAGGGTTCTGGGAAGACTTCCTTCACTGCGTCAATGGATGGAACGAATCAGACAGAGCCCGGCTAGAAAAGATCAGGAAAATACGGGACGAGCTATGTGCCGCTGCAGGTGGCATATTGCTAAGAGTCTCCCGTATTGTCATCATGTACGCGGACGACGCGGTTCTGATGGCGAGAACGTAGGTGGGAGCGCAGAAAGCCCTAACAAAATATTTTGATTTTATGGAAGAAAGGGGCCTTATGATAAATGCAAAAAAATCATATGTGATGCAGTGTGGTAAGGGTCGCGCAAGCTGTAAAAATCTTAAAGCGTCAGGGCTTGTAATTGAGCATACCAAAACTTTCCCATACCTGGGGGTTATAATCGAGGGCTCTGGCTCCTGGGGGCCTGAGGTCAAGAACAGGACCCTATCTTTTAAATGCACTATAGGAGCACTAAAGAACTTTGCCGTTAAGCTGGGCAAAAGACCCCCCGAAATCATGCTAAAGATTTATATATCTAAATGCAGAAGTGTTGCGTTGTATGGGGCAGGGATCTGGGGGTATCATGACACATCGGCGATTCAAGTTGAAGAAAATAATTTTTTCAGATACTTGCTAGCTCTTCCGAAAGGTACCTCAGTTTTTAATTGTCATCAGGAATTGGGGATGGACTATATATCCGACCTGATTAAACTGCAACCTGTCCTACTCTGGCGTAGAGTATGGGCCTCAGAGGCCCTTAGCTTAAATCAGGAAATAATAAAGGATGTCATGGGCCTTGATAAAGCGAAGCGCATAGCCTGGCTTGAGTTTATCAGGAAAATATTTACTGACATCCAACGGCCTGAGTTTTTTAGTAACCCAGTCTCAATCATGAATATTTCGAAATCAGAATTGAAGAGGCTATGTATGGCCCACTTTGAACTCCTTAGGTGTGTAGGAGAAATGACGAAGAAAACAGTTAGTGAACATCAATTGTCGCTGACCACCTACACAATTTAGCCATACTTAACCATATGCAACTTGGGCTTTGACCGATTTATTTTAACAAGATTTAGGTTCAATTTATTTCACCGGTTGGTCACATTTCCTACTATAAACGACTGGTCTAGAACCTTAGCTCCTTGTCCATGTGATAGCACCTCGGTACAATCCACTTTTCATGTAGGTCTGTTCTGTAAATTATACGAGAGTGAGCGTAAAAGATGGATCAAACAGTACTTGAGGCAAGGCGTCTGGCGGCAATGCCGCCCTGCGTTCCTTAGTTTGCAGCAATTGGGAAATGCCCCCTGTACTATGGTTATGTCTGTTTTTTTAAAAAATGTTTTAAGAAAACGGAATTTAGTGATTAGCGAACTCGTCTAAACTGATTTAATACTGTTTTAACAATGTTATTATTGCTAATGATTTGTATTAATGTATATATATGAACTGTTGCTTTTATGATTTTATATAACAAAAATCGAATAAAGCTAATCTGAATCTGAATCTGAGAAATGTCATCACTGCAGGTCTCCAGGAGCGAGCAACATATTAGCCGACGAAGGACACCAGGGGACCGTGAGGCTCAAGTTGAGGGTGAGAGAAAAAGTGTGGTTCCCTGGTCTTGAGGCAGCTTTGGCCACGCTAGTAAGAAATTGCAGAGCCTGTCAGCTCATCAGCAGCCCAGAGGCCCCTGCGCCTATAACAGAAGATCCTGCGCCGTCCCAGTGCTCGTGGTGGAGCCTGGACTTCGGGAGTTTTCCAGACAGGCGGGGGACCGCAGTCCTGATTGATAGCTACACTAAATATCTGATAGTCGAAGTGATATTGTCTACATCCTTCGGGCACCTACAGCCAGTCCTGGAAAAAACATTTGCATTCTTTGGACTGCCACACGTGATCAAGACTGACAACGGCCCCCGTTTCAAGGGGGATAGTTTAAAAACCTGCTAACACTGCTTGGAGTCCACCACCATAGCATCACTCCACAATGGCCGCAGGCCAGCGGCGAAGCTGAGCGCTTCATGCGAACTCTTAATAAAATTCTCCAAATAGCGGTAGCAGAGCAGTCTGATCCTGAGGTAGCGCTTTAAAGATTCCTACGGGAATATTGCAGCACCCCACACTGCACGACTCAGAGGTCGCCCTGGTCCTTGATTCTTGCTGGACTCCGTCGAAACACCATTCCTGTAGCGGACAACTGGGTCCCTGAACAATACGACCCGGTCAACACCCAAGCTCGGCGAATGGCAAATAATGAGAGAGCTAGTAGGCGAAGAAGAGTTTCGGCTTGCGTCATTGCACCAGGATGTCAGGTCCTAGTACGGAATCACCGCAGTGGGGGTAAATTCCACACAGCATATGAACCGGGGCTGTGGACTGTGCTCAGGCTCAACGGAACTGCCCTTACAGACAAAAGTGGAGAAGAGATTATTACCAGAAACATATCCTGGTTCAAGAGAATACAAGTGTCAGATGCTGAGGCGGAATCTCCCAGAGTGGCGAAGGGTGAAGAGACAGCGAGCAGGGATCTCACCCCATGCCCGGAAGAAGGTAAAGCAGTAGTCCACATGCCTCCAACTCAAACCGCGGTGGCTGAACAGAGCGCCATCTCGAAGACCCCATCGTCTGTCAGTCCGACAAGAAGTCAAGGGATCCCAAAGCAGATTCAATCTTAGACCGAATCTCAGACCGAGCCAAAGACATGCAGACTTTGTGTGTTAAATTGTTAGTTAGTTTGTTTTGAACACTGACTTGTGATGGGATGTAGCGGTCTAGCCCCACAAGTTTGATGACCCCTAAACCCCTGGCCTGGAAGGGTCCCCAAACATTGTATCACTCTCTGGCCAGGCGTGGCCAGAGAGCTTAAATAAACGGGCGGGGGTTGCTTGTGACTTCTGGCCCAATGTAGCATACAAGTGTGGCTGTGTATTTCTTTGCACTCCCGCAGTCACAGCTGGTCAGTGGCCTGTGGCCACTTCACCGATTGCACAGCCAGCTACACCTCTCCTAAATTTCTACTCCATACTCCCCTTTCTATATAAATTATAAGTTATATACCTAGAGGCTCTTGAAAACTGGATTGCAGATGGCAGACGGTGTGAACCTTCCTATCTCTTGTCACCGTAGCGCAACCTTGACAGTATCTCTACGCAGAAAGCCAGCTTGACTACCTGAACAAGATTTAAAACGTGGACACATCAACAGCTGTATTCAAACCAAACATCGGCATTGCAAGGGAAGTCTTCTAATCAGTTTGACATGGTTTCATCTTACAGCGTAAACCACGAGGTTTGAGCATCACCGCTGTAACACAAATTTCGAAAACGAGACTTGGTACACCTTTGTGATGCCTCCTACAGACAAACTACTTTATCCAGGTGCATGTCCTCTGATAGGACCAATCCTTTCCTTTGGGAGTGAAGAATGCTGATGTTGATGGACATGCACAACCCAATGGGAAATCAAACTCCAATCTACTTCATTCTTCAGAGTTTTGGGGTAAACTTGAGTCCATGATATAAAAGAAATCAATCCCAGACATCCACATATCAAACACCTGGGTTCCGGAGTAGCGTGCTACTTGCCAAAAAAGCACTTCAGCACCCCATCAGGGGTAGCAAGCACGACATAAATACAAACCCTTTGGCCCACATGCATCAATATCGGCTTTTGCGAGTTCTAAATTGCGAAAAATAACGATTTGCAATTTAGAAATCGTAAAAGCCTAAGCATGAATATTTTTGCATTTTTTTTGCAATTCGGTAAAAATCGCTATTTTTACCGAATTGCATAAAAAAATGCAAATTTTCAATTGCGAATTCACAATTCCCATTCATTCCTATGGGCCAAAATGCCCATAGGAATGAATGGGAATTGCGAATTCGCAATTTGAAATCGCAATTCATCAATGCATTTCAAGGGTGGAGAGGGGGGTCCAAATGACCCCCCCCTGCACCCATGAAATGTACTTTTCAGTATAAGTTACATACACACATGTCCTAAGGACATGTGTGTCTGAAACTTAACAGTTTAAAAAATGCATTTTTGTGCATTTTTAAACAATTTCGCAAATTACCACGAGGTTGAACTTCGTGGTAATTTGCACTTCCTATTTGAAAAATCGCACTTTTTTTTTAAATGATACATAGCATTTAAGAAATCGCACAATCGCGATTTCTTATATGCTATCGCAATTTTGGAAATCGTAAAAAAGTTGCAACTTCTAAAATAACATGATGCATCCCAAACAGCACTTTTGGAATCGCAAACGGCCGATTTTAAGGAATCGCACCGTTTGCGACTCCAAAAATGCTTGATGCATGCGGGCCAGTGTTCCCTCTCTTATACCTCCACTATCCTTCTCAATCCAAATAACTAACACCCAGTGGCGTAACGATAATTGAGGGGGCTACCCTGAAAGGTACGTGGAGGGGCCCCCTCCGGACTCTATCAGGAGCTCTCAGGCCGAAGTGCTGTGCTGAGGGGGCCCCCTGGAGCTTGGGCACCCCCCACACTGTGGCGGCTGCAGGGGCCTGTGTTATGCCGAAAAGCCCTTGGTCTCCTTGTCAGGTGTAGTAAGCGTTATATAAATGCTATTACAATACAATACATTTCAAACACTTCCGATATGTTTGAAATCCCTTCATGTGGCATAAAGGAGTTTTGTTATAGCCATGTAACAAAGCAGCATCAAACAAATGTGACCACTGGGCATTTGCCATGGACGTAATCACATATTTCGCATGCTTACCTGTGATTTTAATGAAGCAATAGTGTCCTCGAGTTCTTGTCTTAAATACATAGGCATGAGGCATTTAACTTTCATTTCACATTCTTGTCGAACACTGTTCACCTGGAATTAAAAACACAACTGATAAGGATCTTATAAACCTCAATAAACACCATATCTATAATAGAGCTATACATCTACTTATATTGCAGTATTAAGGCAAAATGCAGTTGTTAACGTAGGAATTTTTTTTATCATGGCTTTAAATAAATGACTTGTAACACCAGTTGAATCCATTATCCATTCATAGATCTCCCTCAGTTATCAGTAAGAGTAAATGAGGTTTATTGGTTAACTTGTCGACTGTGGAATTTATTTTATTTAAAATCCACCACTTTACTAAATTGTGTGATCCGACCAAAAATATTCATCAATGGTATTGAGATTATTAATCACTAGGACCTATGTGTTTCTCGTGAAAACACCAATAGAAAACAAAAAACCCACCAAATGAAGCATTAAAAACTCAGTTAAATAATTATAGGAGTATGTGATCGGTAGTTAAAGGTCCTTCACATATGAGAAATAAAAATACAAATGTAAAGAAGAAATGAAAAAAGGAACATATACTTTTCTTTAACTTAGAAAGCAGAAAAAACCATGATGAATCATTTAGTCATAAATCACAAAAATTAAACAATCATAGAGTCATTCAGGGTACTAGAAAGGGACCCTCATCAGCCTGGTTCGTCACCAACGTAATTAAGGGATACGGCAGTGTATTTCAGTTCAAATAGACAATCATCTGAACGTACAGTTCCGATCTCAAGTCACCACTTTAGTCTCACTACAAAATACGAAATTAGGTAAAGTAAATTTAAGACAATTGAACAGAAAAAATGAAGTAAAACACCTATCAATTAAAAGGCAGGTACTTTCACGGTGTCTTTTTGACCTGATCAGCTTCAGGCGCTGAGTTCGGCTAAACGGTTTTAGTAATTTATTTTAAAAGTTTAGCAATAAGAAGGGGATTTCCTGATGAAAAAGCACTTTTCTCTGAAAGGCACAGAATGGAAATGTTTGCTCTTAACTGCAAATCACCTTCGGATAATTCACTCCATATATGATTGGTAGAACATTGCATTTCTATCTACAAAGGTTAAGATTGAAGGTATTGCTAAAGAAACTGTTTTATTCTCCTTGGTTTCCTTTGTATGCAGTTTGCGTCTGTACTGAAAGAACGTACCACTTATGACAAATTCAGTTTTGTGTGGAGTCTAAATAAATATATATGCAGGGAAAGAACACCCTAGTCTCATGGTGAAGGTCTAAAGACCTGAAGAAAGATTGATCTATCGCAGAGCCCTGCGCTTCTGGAACAGTTCTCAAGAGATGGGCAGACCTTCACTTGTCATTTATCTGGAGATCTACTCATCGTCGCATTTATACAAAAACAACATTTTGAAATTAACAAAGGTCTGGAGTATTACGAATTCTACAACAAGGCACCAACCATGACACCCTTGGCATTGTAGCATGGCTTTCGCAATTCTAGCCAGGTGAAAGAATCTTGGATTTTAAAACTGGGAGAAAGTAAAGGTGCTCCAGCTAAGGGATGAATGTGCGACGCTTTAGTACTTCGGCACTTTAGACGGGAAGATGTTTCTGTTGAGTCTGCAAAAAGAATGTGTGGTTACCACAGCAACTGCTGCCTCCTGAACTTGGGCTTCCTCTGATGCAGAGAAAGAACATTCAAAGCAAGGTGTCTTTGTGCTGAAAAGAAGAACACAGGTGTTTTTTTTCAAACTGCATCCAAGCAATAAAGGACACTGGGAGAAGGAAGGCAGCTGGTTCGGTAGCTCAAACCGTAAAAGGCAGTAGTGTCACCACTGCTTAAAGCAGCACGAACAGACCCGGGGAACAGACCAGGAAAAGGCCATTCGGGTGCATTAATATGGAAAATCAGCACTAATGAAATCAACAATGATTTTACAAGGGATCAATAAATGAAAATGTCTTAACAAGAAAAGAAAGAGGTGGATAGTGCTTAAAGAAACATGACATCACACGATTTATAATACAACCCAACATTAATGCGGGCAAGTATTTCTGTGCAGATTATATACATTATTTTATCAGCAGCAGACTTGTTCCCAACATCATTGCAGGACACACAATATCTGCTTGTCTAAAAGTGAGTGGTCACAAAAGCACCTTTGCGTAGGGCACTCAGAAAAGCACATTTGAGACTCACTCCTATACTAGGGCCGACATTTTGAGTTCAAAGTCAATTAACCAAAGTATAGTCTGCCACATTATTCAGAGGAAAATGCTGAGAAGGAGACTACCCTCATTGTCTTTTTATGATTCCCATTACTTTCAAACTGGTACCAGATCTTCATCTTAGATGGATGCGCACAGTGGTGCTAGACATCGTACAACGAGTATGAAGGACACATGTAGCATTAACTTATGTGGGTCTGTAGAGGCAACCTTTATTTTATCTTTTAGTAAAAGAGGGAATGAAACTTTGGGGTTTACTCACCCCCTCCATGAAAACAATTCATTGGCTTCCTTTAGTTGGCACAAATTCTGAGACTCAGTCAGTTGAACAATCAATTAACACCATCGCTGGCCCCCATTTAGTGGGAAGAAAGCGTATCATTCCAACTGCTGGTTCCCTGTAAAAGCACCAATACCTGATTATCGTCTAACTTGGTCTTCCTGTAACCTCTAAATGCAAAACATTTACACATTTTATTATAATTCACAAGTGTGACCAGTGTCCTCTAGGGCTCGGAGGTCCCAGGGAAGTCAGGGGTTACCTGGCTTCAATTGTGCCAATTGGAGCCTTTTACCTATGGTGTCCAGGGGCCACCTTACTATTAGACTCAAAGTTGAGCACCAAGTACTACCCTTCAGCACTTGACACTCAGATAGTGACGAAGAATAGTCCAAGGCTAACTTAGAGAGGTGGTGTGGGCTAGGAATTCAGAACTCAGCAGAGACAGTAGTACAACTCACAACTGCCCATATTACAGCCAGTGTCCTTAGGTGAAAAAATAGACAATCACTAGGAAAAAGATTGCTGCAAATACTGTAGTTCTCAATGCTGAAAATACATTTGACCGGGTTGAGAAGTGTACTGACTGAAATGGGCTTTGGACCCCACTTCGCTGATTACAATGAAACCAAGAGAGAAAAAAGTAGTGAATGTTAGCAGGTCGAAAGATATTTTACCCAACTGCGGAAGAAGGCATGGTTGTCACCTGTCAGCATGTTTATTCACCCTCACAAAAGAATGCCTGGCAGTCAATATAAGACAACAACCAGGCATTTTCCAGATCACATTCATAGTGGAGCAACATAAAATCAGCCTAGTCATCGATGAGGTCTTTTTACCTAAATCCAGATGTATCATTAGAGGTGCTCAACACTCAGCTGAAGTTGTCTGAGCAGGTTGCAGGACTCCTGATCAATAAATATATATCAGAAATACTTAATTTCACACTTCCTAAAAACATAATGACACACTGAAATCGAACTACCCCTTCAACTGAGCCAACAAATCCATTAGATACCTCGAGATTAATCTTATGGCTTCCAGATCTATCCTGTTGGCAGCTAACTGGCCTATGATTCTGTCAGCCATCTAAATTGACCTAAATATATTCAGGCCTCTTTATTTTAAACTGATGGGCCCTATGTTGGAGGTCTATAATTTCTAAACTAATAAATATTTGTTGACAAATAAAAATGCAGGCCTCTAACTTTGTAGTGGTTATGAAGACTGACACGGTAAAATGAACATATTACCAAGGTTATTATGTCTATTCAGACGATCCCTGAGTCAATTTCCAAAGATGCCTTAGAACAATAGCATTGGAGAATAGAAACCTCTATATGGGAGGGCGGGGGTTGGAGCCAGGGGTGAGAGTATTGGCGAGTTGACTAATCCAGATTTTGAGATATTATCAAGCTGCACATATGCAGCTGTTTCAAGCATGGACAGCTAGGGAATCGGACAGAGGTTGAGTGAACTTGGATAGCCCTGCAAAACGCTTGTTCTTTGGCACAATCAATGTGAAAGCTTAAAACCCTTTTGAGGTCCCCTTTTTTTGAAAGGTGGGACCCAGGTGTGCAAAGAACACAGGCAGGGTGATGGATAGCTGTATGTGCAAGGGAGTCATGAATTTTGGCAAGAATGCTGCCTGATTCCTCAGCACCAACTTGTCTGAGAAGAAGGTGGTTTATGGCATTTGTACTGAGGTTGCCTGGAGTTCAGTCACATGACAAACTAACATAATTGCGAAGAGGAAGGCAGTCTTCAAAGTCAGGCAGTGCAGAGAGCAACTATGGATCAGCTCAAAGGGCATGCACATGAGAAACGTCACAACTATGGTAAGGGTCCACTATGGCATCACAAACGGCTTAGGAGGGAACATGTGTGTCAAACCTTTAATAAATTCCTCCACAACAGGTGATTTAAACATGGGCGATTGGTCAAATAAATGCAGAAAGACCAAAAGGGCTGACAAAAAACCTCAAATAGTGCCCACTGCATGAACTCATTGGGCTAAAGATAAAACAAAGGAGAGGATGCCCAACAGCTTTGCGTGTAAGAGATCAATCTTACGAGCACCGTACCAGACCACAAATGTGTCCCATCACTCAGCATATATGAATGCAGTGTCGTGTGGAGGACTCTGTCCCATCAATGCAAAAAAAGATCCTCCCAAAGTGGTAGTCTGATTGGAGGAGCCCAGTTGTTTTTGAATACATAAAAACCGAAAGGGTAGATAAAAAACCTTAAATAGTGTACACTGCAAGTATGTGTTGGGCTAAAGATAAAGCAGAGGAAATGATGTCCAATAGGTTTGTTTATGACACATCAATCTTACGAGTACTGCACCAGGCCACACATTTGTCCATCACTCTTCATAAATGGATTTCTTGGAAAGGTATCTGGCGGCAAGGATGACATCGACCACCTCAAGCGGCAGGTCAAACACAGTCAGTTGCTGCTGCTCAATTTCCATGCATTTAGGTGTAGATTGGGCAGATTCCAAGGAGGACCCTGCCCCAATGATGCAATAGAAGATCCTCTTGAATTGGTAGCCTGGTCAGAGCAGAGACGCTCATGCCAAGAGATTCCAGGTACCACACTCTCCTGGCCCAATCTGGCGCCATTAGTATAACTTGGGCCTGGTCGTTCGGGATCTTTTTCAGAACTGGGGGCAGGAAAGATATGAGGGTGAAAGTACTTGTAAAGTGTTATTTCGGAAACTCCAACATGCAAAACGTTCAAATTTTCACATTCTTGATGGGGGGAAAAAGATCTAGCAGAATTGTAACCACTGTTGGAAGATGCCATGCACCATTTCAGGATGTAGACATCACTCGTGATCTGCCAGACACCACCAGCTCAACTTGACCGCTCTGGTATTAAGTGACTGTCAGGTGGTTCACAATCAGGGAAATGCACTGGCGCGCCCAAAAATCCAGTGACGCACATCCTCCTGACACAGGACCCAGGACTCCACTCTGCTATGTTTGTTGCAATAATACATGGAGATGGTGTTTTCCATGAAAACCTGCACCAGACTCTACTTGATGGACAGCAGGAAGGCCTTCAGAGCCAGACAAATGGCCTGCAACTCCAACAGACAGATGTGGAGCTGAGCTTCTGTTGGAGATCAAAGCCTTTGGATCCTGTTTTATATTAGGGCTTGGATTTTGATCTGGATTTACACAAGGACTTCGAGCACGAAGCTCACTGCTCGCTTGAATGGAAAGAGTCTGTGCCTGTGACTTGGAACAGGACTTGCACAAAGGATGCAACTTTTTCTATTTGGCGGCATAATGCTTCACTTTCCAGTCATGGATTGCTTTTAAGTGCATAAAGGCACACTTACTGTGCAATTTTGAGTTGTGGCCTGAGCCCAGACACCGGAGACACACCTTATGCGAGTCTATTAATGACATTTGTATTCTGCAGTTGTGACATGGTATGAACCCTGTAGTTTTAGGTGGGGACATTGTTTCCTAGCACATTGGAATTTGATTTAGAAGTCGTCCGAACACTGACAAAATCGAGACAGGAGTTTCATATCTGTGTCAGAAAACTATGAAAGAAAGGAATTGAATGCAGCACACAGGAGTTGGCTTACACGCGACTCTGCCCCATCACTTCCGGTGATGGGGTAGAGTCGACAATGTCAACAGGGCCAAAGTAGAACATCAGGGAAATAAAGAGTTGGTGTTTTGTTTCCTGAAACACTGCTCAAAAGGAAGTGCAACAAGGCTCCCAGAAAGTGGGACTTTAAGTCCAAATATCTTGTAATAACTGGGCTGTTTTGGTTGACTTGTGGGGTTTCAGAATTTACAGCTTCACTGGCAACTCTCCACACTCTCCAAGGGAAGAGAGGAGGAATAACCATGCTCATGGTCCCTTTGAGTGTTCCAGAGGCCCACAGAGATTCAGAGATATTTCACCAGGGTTCCTTGTGGACTTATGATGATTAATTAGTCACTCTACAAAGTTTCCTCGGACAGCATGCTGATGGGCTGTACCATCTTTTCCGGACAGCTTTTCCTCATGGAGGACACTCCCTGTACTCTTCAACAGAAGTTGGTTTCCCCATGGCTTAGTCATGCAGACCTACTGGCAGAGTTCAGGACCCCATGTTCCATGCATAGGTTTTAGACTGGGCTGATAACTCCTCAAGGCAGATGCTCCTCTGGAGGTTGAAGTCCATCAATTGCTTGAATACAGCAGTACCCGCTTCTTCAAGGCAGTCCTAGCTCTCTTTGCATGTAGAGCTTTGTTTCAGATCCTGACCCACGCTGGGAGAGGAGCTAGCTGTCAAATATAACAGCCCTGGAATGGGGAAATGTTTTCCCTCTAATTGGTATGATGGGCCAGGCCATCAGTCAGCGAGCAATCCCTTGAAAGCATACATGGGGTTCTGCCCGGTATTTATCCTTGACTGGTGCAGATTTGAATTATAGAGCCTTTTTCTGTTTTGGGTTAGATCTTATATCTGGGATGTAAGAAAGTTTCCCACAGGCAGCTCCAGCCACAGTACTTGCCTTGTATAGTTAGCAGAAAAAAGGGCTGGAGTTGGGTGTGTCCTGACAGGAGGTGGAAGACGAAAGCAAAAAGGAGGAATAGCCATTCTCACTGTCCACTGCACAAACCTGTCTGCAGAGTCATTGACAGTGAGAGGGGAATCAGAAAGAGTTGGTGGTGGCCTTTGCACATCAAAAGATAACCCCACACCTCCAGCTACTGAAGCATCACCTCCCTTCAAAGGCCAGACTTCAAGCCTTCCCTCAATCCACAAAAGAACCTAAAATCTCTATCTTGTCAACTATTAATACAGAGGCATCTCAAAACGAATTCCTGCCTCCATGCAATACCGCACACGAATACTGCTCACTCAAGTCAAGTCAAGTCAAAATCTTTATTCGATTGTAGGTTTTACAATCATAAAAGTGCAATTTTTAAACACACGATAAAAATAACATTAAAAACAATTCATTTCAGTTGGCAAATAAAGACACAGTATACAGTACAATATATTAGGCAGTACGAGCATGGGCAACATATGATTAAAAATATAAATAACTGTGGTATTAAAAACGCCTAAAAGAGATGCAGTGTAATTAGCCATCCATGCTTTTCCTAAAGCTGATGGCTTTTTTAAGAAAGTTACAAACAAATAAAGTGCAATCGCTATTCAGTAGTTGTAAGTAATAAAGTACAGGTTTAATTTGTGAAAAACTCAGCTTTTTGAGGCACGGTTTGAGGTATAATTTCCGTGGGATCAAATAATAGGGGCAAATGAAAAGGAAGTGTGCCAGGTCTTGTGGAGACTTTCCGTCGCAGCCACAAGCTGGCAACACTTCTCCCCGTTGAGCCCCACTGGGGACTGCCAATAAAAGATGGAAGAGGTCAAAGCGGAACCTTATTAACAGAAATCTTTCATAACTGGACATAGGCCAAGTCAGGTAAGGTTCCGTGTTCAAGCAAGTTTTTAGTAGAAAATGTTTCCTAACACTGGCCTTCTGCATCTCAACCTCTTCTCTGTCGGTACCTCTTAACAATAATATAGCGATCTTAACCAAGCTGACATCTGTTTTTGTAATTAAATTTGGGGCATAAAACAGATCCCGTCGGTCAATTGCCGTTAGGCTGTCCTTTATGTACTTCACCCACGGTATTTTGAACCTCCCATCAAGCTGTAAGACTTCTTTCATTATGGCATGTGTTAATGGAATATCATTGTTCAGCCAGCAATTCAGCCAGCATACTGCTCACTCTAATTCATACATGCAGAGAGAACATGCATTCTCCTTATCCGGAGGAAGCGAAAGACTGGGTTAAGGATACTATGCAGATCACTATTACCAATGCTATCACTTGGCTGCCAGCCCCTGCCAGTCAAGAATGAGCATGCTAATCTTAAAAGAAGGTGCACTTTGTTGACTTCAGGTTGTGACCTCGAACCCATGCTCCAGAGTCGCAAACCATTCCACAGCAGGCCATCAATGCACACATATGACTGCTGTGTTTACTGAAGGGAAAATCAATAGCCTGCAGACATACAGTGGCTTTCCTAGCAGTCTAAAACAAAGCAGAGATAATGCAGAGCCATGCAGGACACATTTTCACCCCTCCCCTTCTGCATTCATTTTCCATGTTACCATTGAGGTTATACATGAACAGCCATATTGTAATACAATGTGTTAATTCAGTGTTTTAATACACTGTTGTAAAAAAAATATTGTTATCTGGAGTGGACCACAACCCACCCAATGAATAATCACAACCATTGTAAGGGTGAACTCTCAAAGTCCCTAAATTAACCTGAGATCAACTCCCTTGTAACTATGACAGTGTAGACAAGCTTAGCTTAGGGCAACGTGTGAGGTATTTATGAACTACTAATACAGTAATAAAGTCAAAATGCAAAGGGGGTGTGGCCTGGCAGGCTAAGATGGCGGACATGCCTCTCTAGAGCTCCGTCCTGCTGCC
The DNA here is from genome assembly GCF_964261635.1 of Lissotriton helveticus. Taxonomy (NCBI): domain Eukaryota; kingdom Metazoa; phylum Chordata; class Amphibia; order Caudata; family Salamandridae; genus Lissotriton; species Lissotriton helveticus. Next base: position 1,168,641,918 of record NC_136068.1, read on the forward strand.
CGTGTTATCCACAGCAATCGATTCAGGAATCCTTACCCAGCCGTCCGGCCCTGATGCCCAAATGATCGACACCCCTGAGGCCCCCCGCTGCCCTTGAAATGGGGGGCTAATCGGGGCTTCTCCTCATGCAGGACTGACGATCCGGCAGCGAGGCCAAGATTACGGCGCCCCAATGAGAACCGAACGACCAGACACAGCGACAAGCAGGAACCAGCGACCCAGCGTGAGAACCGGAGGCGCTCTCTGGGGCAGGAGGGCCCAACGCTGGGAACACGGAGGCCCACACGGAACCCCTGACATCCCCTGCAGCGGAAAGGTGAGAGTGCAAGATTGAGCGGCCCTCAGAGACCCCGCAGCGGACCGTGGACGAATGGAGGGGAAGGGCACGGGAAGAGGGTGGTGGGGTGACACACGGGAGCGAATGGCCCATATTCACTACACGTCATGGCCATTAAAGTCCACAACAAAGATATAAAAATCATCACATTGAACGTCAAAGGCATGCACAGGGCTAACAAGAGATATGCCATTTACGCATATATAAAACGGCAACAGGCACAGATAGCGCTCTTACAGAAGACACATTTATCAGCACTGGAAGTGGGCCGGTTACACAGATAATAGCGGGGGATCGTTTGTGCCACTACATACTCGGCATTTGCCAGAGGCACTCTAATCTGGATTAGGCCAGGGATCCCGTTTAAAGAACAGTCACGAGTCATAGATAAAGAAGGCCGATATGCCCTGTTAGAGGGCATATTGGAGGGCCAGACCATCCTGCTGGGAAGTATATACGCTCCTAACATAGATCAAAATCCATATTGGAAGCGTCTCACGGGAGTGCTCACTCAACACACCTCTGTCGCATGGCTCCTCAGTGGTGACTATAATTGTGTTCTGAACATCCAGCTTGATAGGTCCCATCCCCCACCAACACACTCCCCAGCACACAAACAGACAGCTTAATACCAGGCGTGGGTGCAACACTGGAACCTGGTGAATCCGTGGCGGGAGCAAAATCCAGGCATTAAACTCTACTCCTTTCACTCTGTCCCGCATGACTTACGTGTTCGCCTCGATAGATTCCTCTGCTCCACAACCGTGCTCCCATGTGTGCAACACTCCGATTATTTGGGCTGGGTACTCTCAGATCACGATGCCCATATGCTGACTCTCAGGTGGAGACCCCGCACCCTGTGCCCACATGGAAACTACCACATGACTGTCTTACCAATCGGGTGTTTCGACAGGAACATGGGCACTATATCCAGGAACACTTCGCACTCAACTCAGGTACAGCTGAGTCTAGACTAATAGAATGGGACGCATTTAAAGTAGAGGCCAGGGGGCACTGCATACAGCAAATTGTGGGGGTCCGAAAGACACTCGAAAGAACGCTGCAAACTGCAGAGGTAGCGCTAGCGACACTAGCGAAACAAGCTGACACTGCCGTAGCCACCACCGACCAAATAGCGGCGGCTAAAACCTCCTATGCAGATGCACTACAAGACCTACGCAAATACAATTTCCGAGTCTACTCCGCCAGAACACACAAAGAGGGTAACAGGGCGCGCACACTGTTAGCATGGCTAGCCAAACAAGAGGTTGAAGCAAAATCAATCACGGAACTACTAGACCACATGGGAACCCCCAAGCATTCACAGAAAGAGATCCTACACATCCTCCGGAATTATTACTCTGACATCTACCGAGTCCCAGCGCAGACAAATCATTGGGTAATCACGCAATTCCTCAGCCCACTGCAAATTCCCCGCATACCGCGAGCCGCCAGAAAACAATTGGAAACGAAGATTAAAGCCCCAGAGGTCACCCATGACATTAGACAGTTAGCACGAAATAAGGCCTCGGAAATGGACGGCTTCCCGCTCACATATATAAAGTACATTCTCTACGCACCTTGTCCCCAGGGCGGTAATCATGTTTGAAGAGGCACTAGTCAGAAAGGAACTCCCAGGTTCACTCTGAGAATCCATCATAGTGACATTTCTCAAACCCCATAGAGATCCCACCCTCCCTACTTCATACAGACCAATAACGCTACTGAATGCTGACTGTAAACTATTGGGGAAGATTCTAGCGGACCGATACACCCAAATTCTAACTCCGCTGGTTCACCCTGATGAAAACGGGTTTGTTCCGGGGTGTAACACATCACAGAACATGCGTAGACTGTTCCGTATCCAAGATAGGGTAAGGACACACTTCCTGAATGCAGCATGCCTGATTTTAGACCTCAAAAAAGCATTCAATACTCTGCTATGGCCGTACTTGTTCGCGGTTCTCCACAGGGTTCAGGTGGGACCTATTCTGATGAAATACACGAAACTACTCTACAAGGGCCTAACATCTCGAGTGAGGATAGGTAAATACATCACCACTCACTACCCGATAGAAAGGGGGACTAGGCAGGGGTGCCATCTATCCCTCCTCTTATTCGCCCCTAGCAGTAGAGCCCCTCTTGATTGCGACAAGAGGGAAATGTATGGGGTATACCGATAGCAGACACAATGCCCTGCGTGTCTCTCTACGCAGACTATCTCCTGATCTATGTCAGAGACATTATGAGAGACCTCTCCCCCATCTGGTCGGCACGAAGTGACTTCGCGGCATCCTCAGGCCTCAAGGTCAACTGGGCCAAGTCCACGATATTCCCTTTGAGCCCACATCTAGCCCCACGCGACATATCGGTGGGTGCCCACACGCTCACTTGGAGTACAGCTGCACCTAGATACCTGGGGGTACAATTGTTCCACTCCCCCACGGATTTATACAACAGGAATCACCGCAAGGTATAAGCAGGATTGCGTACGTCAGTACACTTCTGGAAGACATTACCTCTCTCCCCCATCGGTCGAGTAGCACTCGCAAAGATGATAATGTTCCCGAGGCTCTTGTATCATTTCACCTAAATTCCAGTGATACCGCTGCGTTCCTTTTTCAAAGAACTATACACGCTCCTAACCACCCTGATCAGGGGAGGGGGAAGAAGTAGGGTGGCCTTAGCCACGCTTTACCTGCCCACGACTCAAGGAGGGCTTGTTGCCCCGTCTTTCGAAGCATACTTTCTGGCGGCGCAGCTCCAGTGGCTGTCGCACTGGCGGCGGAAAGCTATATAGGGGAAACAATCACAGAACAGGGGCGGATGCCTCTTCCAGGCTGCTGTTACCAGGTACTAAACCCCTCCGCACATACCTCTTGCACGCACGTGTATGCTGAAGATACATTGCATGTCCAAAGGGAACACCCGTACTCTCCGTTACTTCCGCTGGTGGGCTTCCCCCATGATGACAGTTATTATATCACCCGCGCTCCCCAGGTATGGACTGATCATTCTATCACAGAGATGGAGTCCCTATTTGGAGACGGGCAACTGATGACGTATGCCAACTTGACGGACCTATATGACCTTTCCCAGGACAGTTCCTACTACACCGACAGCTAATAGACAGCAGCTGCCCGTTCTGGGATCCACAGCGGGTGAACCCCCAACACACCCGGTAATACACACCATAATACATATGGGGTGGCTAGACACTTGGTAACCTGGTTATTCAAAGCAGTCCGAGAGCTCATTCTCCGTCCACTGGATGCATTACGACAAACATGGGAGGATGAAGTGGGTTGGGTATTCAACGACAAAGAGTGGGAGAGAGCCTTAGAGTACCCCAAGAAAGTTTCCAGAAACGCACGCTTTAGGAACATTCAATTCAATATACTCCATAGAGCATACCTCACCCCACAACCTCTCCACCGCTTCTATCCTATTGAACTGGACACCCTGGCACCCTTGAAATACCTCCCTGTATTACCGATTCGGTAATACCGAATCGGTAATACAGAATTTCTTCACATTTATTCATATGGGCCTCCAAGTCCATAGGAATGAATGGGTAGGTATTCGTTATTAGCGGATCTCAATTACCGATTCGGTAATAATGAATATTAAGAATTCAGTATTTTTTACCGAATTCTTACCTACATCTGAAATACCGATTCCTGAATACCGAGTCGGTAAAATTTGGTATTTAGGAATCGGTATTTCCAAGTTACCTACATCTAGCCCTTAGTCTTTTAAGTCCTAACCAACCACAGAAGTACACATATAAGGCCCCAAGAACCTCTCGTGAGGCCCTCAGAGACTCACAGGGTTTCAGGCAGAGCCCAACAGCAGGGTCCAGTCCAGTAACAGTTGGCACAGGTCAGCTGGGTGTTTCCAGGATAGGCTCTTTGAGCAGCTGGCCTGGTATATGATGTCCCCTAATGTAAGTGGGCACCTTGCACCAGTCCAGACAAACCTTATGGTGATTTAAGAGGTCTGAAAGAACCTTAGAAAGCTCTCTAAGAGGTAGCTGTGGAGAGCAACCTTCAGGCTTAGTCAAGAAGGAGTGTAAAGCAGCTTGTTATCTAATAGAATAGATGAAGTGAAAAATAACCACACAAAGCATTTATAAAAATATGTATTTATTATATAATACTCTCTAACACACAGAAATATCGCCTACCCGGAGATATGCAGAATGCACCCAATACTTCAGCAAAGAAACACAGTAAATAGCACGAAATACACAGTGGACCTAGGGGTGGGGGGGTGACTAAACCATATACTAAAAAAGTGGCATAAGAACCATGACTCGGGTCAAGACAAGGTCGAGAGGACGTAGAAGTGCTGGGGACTCAAGGAACCACCCACAGTGAGTTTATAGGGACCCCACGGAGAGCGTGTGCAGTGTGGAAACATGACTCTGCAGCTATGAGGACTAGGCGACGCTGAGGAGGACCAGGAGCTGTGCACGAGCTTTCCCATGAAGGTTGTTGAGTGCTAAGGGGTCGGTGTACGGTGGCAACACCAACAAGCCTTGGCAAATGCAACCAACGCAGGAGTTGAGCAACGTCGGGACCAGCAAGGTCCAGGGGCCTCACCAAAAGCAGAGGAGTGAGGGCAGGCCCCGAGCAAACAGGGCAGCCCAAGAGAAGCAAAGGTGACCCTCAAATGGACCCACAGGCTGGAGGCACTTTAGTCGCGAGAGGACCTCAAGCAGTTCACCAAAAGATGCAAGCCACGATGCACATGTTGCGGTGTGGCTGAAGATTCTGGTCACTGGAGGTGCTCGAGGTTGGGGCTACTTGGAGCCCGAAGATCTTCTTGGAAAGAAGCTAACAAGCCTCTGCAACTGCAAGTTGGATGTGGTGCACAGGGGTTCGGTTATAGCAACCCCCACAAGGGATACTGGCCTCAAACTTGGTGAGAAGACAGGGCAGGCCTCGGGAGCTGTGTAAAACCACCACCTGTGTTGCAGAGCCCACAGAGTCTAGAGGAGCTCAGGTTCTGCAGACAGGTCAACTTAGGTGCGGTTTATGCAAATGCAGGGGAGTGACTCCTTCACTTCAAGGGAGATTTCTTCAAGTGTCTTTGATGCTTCACAGGCCTTACAAGGTTCCTGTATGATGCACATGCACAGACAATGCAGTAGACTGGAAGGGAGACAAAGTCAGGCCCAAACGAAGTCCAGAGTACCCAGACCGTAGAAGTGCAGTGTTATCTGATCTGAATCTTATCCCATGACGAATCTAGAGACCTATACCCAGATAAGCCTCTAAGTGTCCTTTGTCTAGTTTTGCGCCAGAGAGGGAGCCAACCAGGACTGGTTTAAACTGGACTATGCACAGGGACACCAAATGTGCTCCTCGTGCAGACTGAGTGGCGCTGGCAAGAGCACCCACCCCATCCCAATACAGTAAATGCTGTCTGGGAAGTGGTCGAACCTCCCTGTGACAGGATGCCTTTTGTTCTGCCTTCCCCTGCTCGAGCTTGGCTCGGCAGCAGGAGGGCAGAATTGTGTCTCTGGTTGGCAGCAACCATTTTGCCTAATGGAAAGATCTTCCATTAGGCTCTTTCAGTGCTTGCAATCATACCTCGCACACCGTATACGGTGTGGAGGTATGATTCCAACATGTTTGATACCAAACATGATAGGATTCATTGCAGCTGTTTTCGAAATCGTTTTAGCGTAATTACGTGGTGCCCCTCTATATAGTATATGGCTGCTTCACTGACAACCCAGGAGAAAAGACTCCATAGGCTGCAGGGGTGTCCTGCTCATGAAGGGGCGCCCTCTCACTTGGAACTAAGCACCCGCCTTCAGGATTGCAAAGGCCTGCTATAGGTGTGACTTATAGGTTTAAGTGCAGTGACCCTAGGTATAGGAAACCTATATCTTTAGTAAGTGGTGCTAGCACCATCTTGCACAGGGTGCTATGGCAGGACTGTAGTTCCATTTTGAATGGTTTTTCATGGGTGGCATAATACATGCTTCAGGCCATGGGAGAACTCTGGGGTACCTATGCCCTGGGTACCTTAGTACCATATACTAGGGACTTATAAGGGTACCCCAGTATCCAATCTGGGATGTACCTAACTACTGAACACAACAATTATGGAGAAAGCAGATAGACTGGGGTCCTGATTAGCAGGATCCCAGTCAGACTAGTCAAAAAACAGCTTAGCACTAGGCAAAAAGTGAGGGTAACCATACAGAAGGATACCTCCTACCTACAGCCCCCTACAGCCTGTTGTTCTCTGTAGCCAAAGAAGAGGTCAAACAACTGACTACTTATTTGTCCCGCGTACCAGAGAGACCAGGTCTAGTCCTTTAGGGCCCCATTCAGGTCACTGACCACAGAACCAGCCCCCTTCTGATCTTCTGCAGGTTCAGAAAAGGTTCTTAAGTGGATGCCTGGAGAAGCCACATTTATGTCTAGCGCAAGTTGTATGGGGGCGTGTCTCCTGGACACTTCCTAGCCAATGATGGGGAAAACGTAACCAGGGCCAACCCTACCCATTTTTGCAGTACTCCCTGTTTGCCTTCCTGCAAACTGACCCAACATGCAATAGGTCTAGGCAAATCCAAGATGGCAAAAGTATTCTGCCACATTAAACTTGGGGTCTGAGGGCTGGATGTGTGTATGGGGAGTGGATAATGGTAATCCTACTGTCCCTCCCACATCTAAAACAAAAATCCAGTTTGAGGCTAGGGACTGGTAGACTAGTAGTCTGGTAGGATCAAAGCAAGGTCCTTCAGCAACCAGAGAGAGGATCCACAAGAAAAGTCTTGGCATTCTCTTTCAGTGTGCACCTTGAATATTAATACCTGAATATTGATGGCACAGAATATCAAGGACAAAATATCAAAACCAAAATATTGACTGGTGAACATATATATATTTTCTACACCCTACTAAACATACACGTACCTTGGAGATACACATATCTTCAAGGTACGTAGATGTAAAGCTACAAATAATAAATCTATACTTCTTTATATGCATTCATTTTCGATATTGTGTCTTTCAATATTCTAACCATTATAGTCTTGTAGGCCGATATCCAGTAATACAACCCCATTCTCTCCCTTTCAAGTGTGCACCATGTGTTACATATGACTCAACAGACTTGTCAAGTAGGATTTAACACTGTAGTGACTAAAAGGCTGCCCACAACCACCACCCTACATATTCTGTGGAGTTAGAGGAGTCACCTCATCCCATTCAGGTCAGTCTAGTGTTTGCCGTGTGAGGCAATTCATGCTTTTTCAGACCTATTCGAGGTGGAACACAGGCTTAAAGCTGGCAAAGGTTTATGCTAATTAGCAGTCCTAAAGTTTAGGCAGGTAAAGAGTAATTTTATAAAAGTAACTTTTTCTTAACATTTATTAAAAATCTGATTTCACAGTTGGATTAGATTTTTAATAACTATTAAAAATAGTAGTTTAATAATTGTTTTAGCTGGTCCTTTTCCCGAGATACGGTATCAGTATTAAATAATTTTTTCCAGTACTTCTCCATCAGCCAGGCAGCCTTCCAACAGTGAAAATAGCTTTGGGGTGCTAGTCACTGTAAGCACATGCTAACTTTACATTTCAACCTGTCCTACTTTTAAATACCATGCACCTTGTCTTGTGGGCTACAAGGCCTAGGTAGGAGCAACTTATTAACATTTAAAATAAAGGTTTTCATCTGTGAAAATACGTTTATTTTGACAGGTCGCATTGCATGCTTCACACTTTTACACTCAGGCTACAATGGTAGACCTGAACCCATATTTGCACTGTCACTATATGAATGGCACAATAGATGCTGCAGTCCACTAGAGGCATTTAACTTCCAGGCCCGCTTCCATTTTGTACCATATACTAGGGACTTGTATGTAAGTTAAATATATCAGCTAGTAGAATGCCAATTTGACTATATTTAAAGGGCAAGCACAGACACCTTATTACTTGTTAGCAGCGGTAAAGTGAACAGGGTTCTAAAACCAGCACAATGGATAGGTAAAACACAACATTCTGGGGTGGAGAGGCATCACACAAATGATTGTCATTTCCTATGTATGCAACATCTGCATGCACAAATAGAGCAGTGAGGCAGTAAGTGCTAAATCAAATGGCATGTACGGTCCTTGATGGCTTAATAAGTCTTTTCACATCCTACTCGTGCCTGCCCTATCAAACATCTTTGTCAAATTTAACACCTCTTCAAATGGGGTTCGCTTTTATATACCAACACTACTTTCGAAACTGGAGAAAGTTCTAAAAAGATCCATCAAACCGAAAACTCTGGATGGGTTGGAGGTAGAGTTTACTGATTTTTCCAATCACCTGATATAACCATGAGCAAACCTAAAAGCTCCCCATGTTCTTGTTTATCGGGCTGTGCTAATTTGGAGATGGTGAGAATGCAGCATGAACTCTATTGCCAGGCACCCCTGCGTTTGAGTTATTGTTACTATGGTTGTGTTTGTAATGAGGGTTCTAAAAAAAAACAATATACAGATATCTTGGCAGAATGCTTGGTGTCCCAGCACTACTAATGACGTTGTGGCAAGCAGAAGAAACCTTTCACTTCTTTCGTTTAGAAGTTCAGTAGCTGAATCAGGCTGAATGGTTATTAGATATTGGGTCATTGATATTCGTTCTTTTCTGATCCTTTCGCTTCCCGAGTGTAGCATGTGTATGATAGTAAGGCTTCTCAAGAGCACGTTTATCCAATCAAGGAACGAGGGAAGTTACACCTTACGCTCTCAAGCGTCACAACGAGGTGAAGGGGTTGGTGCACACCACCAGTGTTCGATCGGGGGAAGGGGGGGGGGGGAGTTGGGCGGGGTCTCGTAACAGATGGGTGCGATTTGCCAAAGTTTGGGCCTAGACAGGACTGGAAAGCACAAACATTGTCCCGTTCCATGCTATGTTTTGGTGTTTGTTCACTGTATGTAACACTAGTGGTCTCATGAAAGCAGTCAAACAAAATAATCAGGTCAGCTCATTGGATTTGGAAAGAACAACGTTAACTGAGTTTTGTCATGCCGCGCAGAATATTATCTACAGGTGTACTGGCATGACTCAGTTTCATTAACTGTTTAGTTAGTATGGAGTTTTATAAGCTAAAAGGGATCTAGACATAAAGAAACAAGACTCTAGACAACAGAAGCAGGAAGGCTTTCCTCATCTTGATAATGGACTACATGACGAGTGAGAGAGAACATGAAGAGAGAAACGATGCGGACAATCCAGATCATGTTTTTCAAAGATACGTAGAGTTCCTTTTCAAGATGGCTCCCAACCAGAATGATCATTTAGGTGCAAGAGTGCATAGTATTCACAAGACACAAGGGTTGCTACAAGGCACTGCATCGTTTGATGCACAAATAGTATATGTTCTGTGGGGCAATTACCTCAATTTGTATTCCCAAAATGACAAAGACAGACTAATGTTGTTTCTTCAAGTGCTTAAACATTATGCAGGTTTAGTTTCGCACGATAAATAGCCCCTGAGCTAGCTGCTTTGTAACAATGGTGTCCTGGACAGGCAAGCAGCCATTGGGTTGCTTGTCAAGAACTCATCCACTTTTACACATACTATCTGTAGGGAATGGATCCATCAACTGCTAAATCACTTTTGGTACTTGCAAAATAAAGTGCCCTTGAACATCAATACTCGCATATCCCATCAGGCTAACTTTGATGCTTATTTCTGAGAAAAAAAGATTCTGGCTTCTCTCGGAGCTGGTAAATGAGAATTTGCCATGATAGCTCATTGCCACTGTTATAATAATTATATTCCTTGGTGATAAAAACTCTTGATGAACAAAAAGGCTTTGAGAGTGAATGGTTCTAGTGTTTCCTGCAAGCAAAGGCACCCTCTTGTCAAACATCTGTACACATGCCGAGTCAACTGTTGATACAAACGAAAAAGTTGGGACGGCACAATTATAACACAATCAACCTACATCATCACGATCCCACTTACTGGTCTATAGTTGCATCACATTCTCCACTTTACATTTTGTACCTTAACATTTAGCTAGCACTTGTTACCCCGGTGTAGGGCGCTGAAGTGCTTGCCTACATGGGTATCAAGCTACACCTTGTAGGGTGCATGGTTGGAAGTGTGTTGCCTTTGCTTTGATCCTATGTGGGATGTGTTCCCATGCCATGCATGAGGCCCTCTGAGGTGTGGTTATCGTCTTATAGGATGCAGTGCTTAGCAGAGTGATGGATGAGGAAGGCTGAGAGACAGGCATGTAGTTTATGGTGTTCAGTATGCTGGCAGCTTTGACTCTGCAGTCCCTTTATGGTAATTCTCATGATCACATTTGAGTCATTGTATATTGTTATTCTTTCGGCTTTTATATTGCTACATTGAACTGTATAAAGGACCTGCTGCTGTTGCTATTAACAGTATACTCTGCTTACAAAGTAAAGAGCTCTGATACCGCATGGGTTCTAATACACATTATATTAAAAAAACACAATAAATAAACAAATTGTATTCATGTCTGCTCTTATCACACACAGTTTGCGGTCCTTTCTGAATTCGAATCAGTCGTTGACATCAAGTAATTTTGACTGTCCTTGTTGTTAAACCACAGACTAAATATACTTATATATGTGCAACAATCCAACCATTAAACAGGAGCTGGTATTTTCACACCTGCCTTTTCTTTACAATTAAAAGTGGCAGTTACAAAAGGTGCCAACAGAACAGTTTTCAGTTGTGTAGCAGTAATGCAGTGTACAGCACGGTCAATCAATGAATCAATCATCAGGGATTTGTGAAGCGCACTACACACCTGTGAGGGTCTCAAGGTGCTAGGGGGATGTCAGCAGCTTTGAGTCATCCGAAAAGCCAGGTCTTGAGGCTCTTCCTGAATATTTGTAGTGTGGGGGTTCGTCTGATGCTGAGGGGTAGTTTGTTCCAGGTCTTGGCCGCGATGTGGGAGAAGGCTCTTCCTCCTGATCTGGCTCTCCCGATGAGAGGGATTTCGGCCAGGGCGAGGTGTCGGAGTATGTATTGAGTGTTGAAGCACATGGAAGATATGACGTTGATCTAGAGACGCATGGGCTGGGGACATTGGTCAGCTGGATGGAGACGAATGGACAGAAGCATTGGCATCTCCTAGAGAGGCAGCGATAGTGATTGCGCCTCATTCAATCCAAAGACCACAACCGGGTGTACTATACCAGGCTTAGGCTGTGGAGAGCGGGTCCGGTTACATTCCCGATATGTTTGCGCTGCAATCGAGATGAGGGGGCCCTGATGCACACTATCTGGCACTGTACAGTACTTACGAACTTTTGGAGGAGGGTCATGGCCAGTCTGGCTGAGGTGTTGGGGTAGGAGCTCCCTTTTTCCCCCAGACTAGCAATCCTACACATAATGGAGGGTATAGGAGGTAACATCTACAAGCGGCACTTGTTGTTGTTGGGACTGACTTTGGCGGAAAGAGATATAGCAAAGGGATGGAAGGCAACAGCTCCGCCCTCTCTCTCGGCCTGGAAGAATGGCTTAGATTTCTGCATGGGTTTAGAGATTCCAATATTTAATGCCAGGGGTTGCTCACAAAAGCATCCCAAAAATTGGTAGAGACGGGCAGATTATAGCGGCTTGGACCTGGATCCAGTGCCCCTGGTGGACTCATTGGCATTTATGGGGACACGTGGGCCCTTGGGTTAGGGGATTTGTGGGACAGCGGGAGACTTTTGATGTAAGACCAGGGTATGCAGTGGCAAATACGACGCAGTAGTGACTTTACGCAATGTGATGTATTCCTATAGGTACTGTATCGATTCCCCTATTCCTGACGCTGGTCTGGTTAATAATTAACTAGCAGCCATCTAACGGTGCAAAAACCGTTATCTGATTAAGCCACACCACGGCACAGAAGCGCGTTATCTGATTAGGTCATAACGCATGCCATCTAATTAGACAAGCGATATTCCTCCAGCCCCTGATAAGGCATACGGAGTTCTCAAAACAAATCAAACCTACAGCGACCTGGGAAATTCCCATAGCCATTGTTTTGATTTCACAGAGAACTTCAGCAAAAGAATGTGCGAACGAGCCCGTTCATATGACATCCTTATTGACGTATATATGTCCATCCTTACGTCAATCTCGGCACCTTTCAGGTATAAATATTACCGACATTGCCTTAAGCAAACACATGCGGTGGTGATGAGATCGGAGCAGCGAGACGTGCCGAGGAGCCCAGCAGGGAGCGAAGCCCACAGGCGCTGCCCCGCCTTCCTGACGTGCTGAGAACGAGACGCTGCCTTTCTCCTGCTGAAAAAATCCAGCTCCGGCGCTTCCAAGCAGCCCTCGCAGGCAGCTGGAATATCAAGACCTGGGATAAGAGATACCAGCCCTCCATCATTCTAGATCTCAGGTACAGAACTGAATAACCCCTTGCAGAGAATTCTCGAGTCAGTCCCTTGGCAAACAAACTTAACTTAAACTGCTACTTATCTACTCCCGCCCACGTATTAGGCTTAGGTCAGGTACACTGGGGTAGGCGAGGTTAGAAGCACCAGTTGAGTATGATTAGTCAAATGTATATATGTATGTATCTATTTTATCCATTTTAAAGTATCATATGGCTCAGAAACCATATCAATGCTTTTACAGTATTATTTTATAATTCTGTCTTTACTGTATGCACTTTACTTAACTATAAGTATTACAATAATAGCGATTCATTTCTCTTGTATGAGAAAGGAGACTGATCAATAAATAATATCTTTTATTGAACACGCCCGTCTTTTCCTTTTCTCTACAATCTGGTGAAACTAAGAATGCACTGAAATGACTGAGTAAAATAAGTTGTCTTTTGTTTTCACACGACTCTAGAGATACACTCTTGATTAGGGGAGAGCAAAGTTGTCATGTTCTATGGTTGTCAGAAACTAAATCCCTTCTTGTCTATCCAGGGAGGTTAAAATCCTCCTTGCCTATTCGAGAAAGTTTCTAGTGAACTCTGAGCTAGCTGGCAAACACAAAACTTTAAGTCTAATATCGTCGGTAGAAGACCTAGTTAACCTCTGCCCTAGGTCTATACTATTGAAGATATTATTCCAATGCGCAGAGCCTATTGGGATGATAGGAACTACACTACATGGCGCCCAACCGTTTGGATAGGCGATAAAACTAACGCAAGACATTAGAGTAACTAAGTCGTGCTTTTTCACACAGAACCCCTTTTTCCCATAATACTCCAAAGACGTCTGGAGTGGGTGAAAGGTCATATCCGCCAAACCTCGCAGGAGGAGACTCCTATGTATGGTTCTTGGTTAATTCAACGTTGAAGGATACACTGTTCCAAAATATTGTGCATCTAATCTTTGTTTCCATAGAAACCTGATCTGCAAACAAACAGAATAACCTTCCTGTCAGTAAAATGACAGAAAGTGAAGAAGAAAGGGAGACAGTTAGACTAGCAGCTGAACTCCTAGTAGCAGACAATACTCTGCTGGAAAATGACCCAGATGCAATACTCATCCCGGTCAACATAAGGAAATCTATAACCCTAAAACTTATACAAAATGGACTGACACCAAGAGGTGGTACAGTCATATTCGTAATTGAGGCACACGAATATCGGCAGACAGAGGTATTCTATTCATGGATAAACTTTCCAGCAGCAAACGCTGTAACAAAGGACTTCCACTATTACAAAATAGAGGAACCTCCTAGTGAGTACACTCCTTTCGAGGAAGTGGAAATACCACTCAAATTCCAAGAGCACCTGCTCTTATTTCATGGCGCCCTAAAACATAATAATCACATCACCAGGCTCGGTCCACTAGGTAGACCAGGAGCAACGTGGCCGGTCCTAGCCGGATATACACCACATCCAGACATTGAAGAAATGCCTGCACCAGAGCTTTTAGCACAACTAAAACAATTAATAAAAATACATAGACAATTAGTCCAATATGTAATGCGGACTTCAACAATCCAACCAGCAATTAAAATTCCACAGCTGACCACTCATCAGGGGAACACAAACAAAATTACACCTCAAAACATACAGTCCTGTCTAGGTAAAGTACCCGCAAAACGGGAACAAATTCCTTTCTGGCTAGCACAAAAAATCACTCAAATAGAGGCGGTGTTTCCAGATACCACCCCTGTTGAGAAACATAGGATTCTGAACTATCTGTCTTCCAATGGGAATCGCACCACATGTGGAGGACTGTGACACTTGGGGAACAGTCTTTGCTTCCATTTACACAAAAACACATGGTGTACCATCCATGTCAGTAATACCAGATGTGCTAAAACAGATTCAAGATGAATACGGTCCAGAACCCGCTTTAACTCTCGGTATGAAACTACTGAAAGATTTCAAGCAGGTCTCGGCAATATTATTAGCCAACATAAAGGGAGAAGCAGCAAATGTGGCAATTCGCCAGAGGTTAAAAGAGACAAATATAGCAGACCAACCATCTGAAATTGCCAGAATCATAGAAAAATCCTATGAAGAACTAGGAAGAGATAGTTTGGGTGGAATACCAGTGAAACCTCAACTAGTTGAAAGTCCTGAAAAGGTATTTATAAAAAATAACTTAAACACTCAAAAAAAGAGCTGGGATGGAAATAAACAATCCAATCCTAAGGAAAAAAGATTCCAGTCCAGAGGAAGGTCTCCTCATCGGAGAGAAAGATCTCCTGATCGAGGATGCAAGTCTCCCCAAAGGGAGCCCTCTGTGAAAAAATACAACCTTAGAAATAGGGATAATATAAAAAACCTGATAGATATCAAGATATTGATACACGTCCCTCTCAATCTTTTCAGACTTCCTCGCAGAAATCGGAAAGAAGAGGACTATCAGAACACAGGGAAGAGCACGTCAAGTCCAAAGACAAAGAACCTGCTCATCTGAATAAAAAATTACAATTTCCAAAAAAGAAGGTAGCCAGTATTAAAGTAATTAACAATGCCGAGAATACTGAGGACACAGCTGAAAAACGGAGAATGGGCTCAGACAATGCTAGACAGCGCAGCAGAAGTGAGCATAGCTCGCAAAGTCCTTATGAATCATCTGGAGACAGTGGACACAAATGAATACATTCAGGTGGAAACTGCAGATACCAGAGTTAGCAAACCTCATAAAATATATGAAATAACATTGCGTATAGAGGGGGATAAGACTAGAAAAATAAGGGGTCTATTTTGGGATAATCTCTCCAAGGGCTATGACATCCTTCTAGCTGAACGAGACTGGCCTCCAGAGTTTGTCAGGGAGTGCCCACATGGCGAAGAAATAATTATGCCTGCCTTCTCAAACCATATTCCAATTCATAAAAAATATACACTTGCAAGAAAGTGGGCAGTAGCTCAAGCCCCTGCCTTATATAAAAATCATGTGGGATGGGATGAGGACTCTCCTCCTCACAAAATCCAGTTAAAATCACAACCTACTGCACAGAGGCAGTACCCGATTAAGCAAGAAGCTAAAAAACAGGTAAAAGAGATCCTAGATCAACTTGAATACCAGGGGGTGATTGAAACTTGCACCTCACAAATGAACAACCCTTTGTTTCCTGTCTCCAAGCCAGACAATTCATATTGTCTTGTTTTGGACTACAGACACCTTAACTCATGTTGCAAAACATTTGCGGTACAAAACTCGCATAGTGCTGCACTAATGAATAACATAGTGCGCAAAAAATACAAAACCACCTTAGACATTTCTAATGGATTCTTTTGTCAAAATATAGCACCACAGAGCAGATATTTGACGGCGTTCTCAATAAATGGCACGCAAAAAAATTTCTGTCGTTTGCCCCAGGGGTTCAAGAACAGCCCAGGATTATTCTCAGCGAGAGTAACAGAATTACTACAAACATATGATGACGAGGCATTATCTTATGTCGACGACATCTATCTAACAGATGATGACTTGGATACTCACTTGAAGAGAGTGAACACCATAATACTTGGGTTCGCAGCAGAGGGTTACAAATTCAACTTTAAAAAGTCAAGAATTGCCCATCTAACAGTCCTGTTTTTAGGATATGAACTATCAAGTGAAGGCAAAAGCCTGGCTGACAATTTCCTAGAGAAATGTGCTGTAATCCAAGCACCTAGAACACTGAAAAACGTACAATCAATTCTAGGCTTCCTAAATTTCGGAAGAACTTACATTATAAATTATGCAGAGAGAATTAAACCTCTCTATGATCTAATAAAACCAGATTTAAAAAAAATCAATTGGACTCAAAAACACACAGAAATTTTGAGATCTTTACAAACATATATGTTAGTTAAAACAAAATTACAAACACGTGACAACACACGCAACCTTGTGATTCGAGTCATCCCAGGAAGATGCAGATTCACATACCTGACATCTAATGAGGGAGAGAAGGTACCAATAGCATACAAATCACATTTGTACACAGAAGCTGAAAAAAGGTTCAGCATTAAGGAAAGCATTGTTCATGCGGTTCAAACAGCTGTAGCAAAAGAAAAATACCAAGCCGACGGTAGACAGGTTACAGTCAGAACAGCAGAATCCGCTTTTGAGGCATTAACAACACCATGTAATTTACCGACAACGGCACTGAATCCAGAATGGATACAATGGGTAAATTCTGTTGCTACAGACAAAGTAAAATACTATTTTGACCCGGAAATGAAAGAATTAAAATGTTTAGAATATGAGAGAGAATACCCTCTGCCAATCGACATTCTGCCTTTACGACAGTACGCCTGTGTAATATATACAGACGGTCATACTCAACCCTCAGTTTGGGGAGAGCTGGCTTACAACGCCACATGCGAAATTGTAAAAGAAGTGTGGCGGGGAGGTAAATTAAGGCCTCTACTTACAAAAACACACTCAGTGGAAAATAATTCAGAACAGCAAACTGAAATAATAGCATTAAAAATGGCGCTAGATAATGCCGATCGCGAATTCCCGACACTTATAGTGTGCGATTCGTATTACTGCGTCAAATCATACAATAATGATTTGCAGAAATGGATTCAAAAGGGTTACAAAGATGACACAGGTGCCACAATAAAGCAGAAAGCGCTTTGGGAACAATTAGTTCTTTTAAGGAAAGAACTACCAAAAACTCACGTGATACATTCACTGAGTCATCAGCGTGATGGCGTTCACGTTGCAGGGAATTAATTGGCTGAGACAGCCACAACGGTAGCAACAAAATCGGCTTCCGTAGCTACAAAAAAGCGTGCAGTAAAATACATTGACGGTGAAACTGTGCTGGCGGTGAAAACGTCATCAAAAGGCGACTGCTCAGCGCTACCGATCAATTATCCACTCAATTATACATACATAATCGATGCAAACTCAGTCCCTTTTGCTCAAATCCCTGGAGTGGGGTATAGAGTAATTCCAAACACGGACAGGAGAGGCTTGTTAATAGCAGACGCACATATGGGTGAGGGTCTCAGACACCTTAAGCTAAAAGATTCTCTGGAAGAATTACAATCAGTGTACTGGTGGCCAGGCATGAGCCTGCATCATCACATTTTTGTAAAAAACTGCCCAGACTGCAATAGAGATCGCAGTGGCGAGCGAGGAGGACTATTGCCATGGCATTTCGCTCCAGATAAACAACAACAATAAGAAAGTACCCATCATGAAAAAAGCGTCATATTAACATAAAAAGACTAATTTTCACTTATAATGTAGACCCCAGCGCTCAGCTGACGTCTGGACTGTTATAAAAAGATTTGCGAGTCTATAATGGCATATACGCTAGGAGCATGCTACTTTTTGACTAATGTATTCCCTTTAGCCCTCAAGCTTATGGGGAAGCATGGCCAAATGAGCATTGCATAGCGGGACTCTTCTCACTTACTTCCTGAGGGATACGGGATGGTGTAAAGAAAAAACCAAAGGCATAAGCTATCTATAACGGAAAAGGTATTAGGTTCGGGAGCTGGGTGGGTCAAACATTTAATAAGTGTCCAACGTAGTCTAAATAACCTGCCAAGGAATTCTCTGAAAGGGTTCAGTCCGTACGAACTATTGTTCGGGACTAGAATGATGATCCAAGATCTTGATAGTCAGACTTCAGTGGTTAAAGACAAAAGCTTTGATATCAAAGATCGTTTGGCTATTTTGCAGGACTTAAATGAAACAAGAAAAGACCTGAGCAACATAAAGTTGAAACAACAGCCAACAACCACTGAAGAGAAACCACCTGTCCCAGCAAGGCCTGTCTGGATTCCAAAAGTCGGGGATCTAGTCAGAGAGAAGATCGCGGTAAAGAAGGAATTTGGGCCTTCTTACAGAAAAGCAGTTCCTGTCTTGTCTGTCAACGGGACAAGATCAGTAGTACTACCACCCCTTGCTGGTAAAAAGTAGAACCTAGTTGAATCCATCGACCTGGTTAAACCACAATCATGTGGCCGATAACAAACAGTAGGCCAAGTGGACTCCCAAGAAGTAGGAGAACACCAATGTTTGCTACGAATACAGAGGCTCAAACTGGAAGACTGATCACATTTGGAAAATCTACAGTGAATATCAAGGACTATGCAACAAAGCAATGGAACTTGAACCTCTTAAAACCCAAATTAAAACTTTTCATCAAGAAACAACAACCTATGATGATGTAACTGCAGACTTTGCTAATGAAACAAAGCAAAATCCAAAAACAATTGGAACAATTGACAGAACAGCATCCGGCTACTTCATCAACTTCGATGATTCATCTGAAGACCTGAGTGAAGCAAAGAAACAGCCATCAACAAAAACATTTAAAGACAAAGCTAAGGAACTTTTTCAACAGCTGAAAGAAACCTATCTGATTTCTCCATGGATTGAATCTTGGGTGGCCTTCGGTGCATTTATCCTCATTCTTTGGCTCATCATGGTACTATGCTTGGGACATTTCATTGAAGGAAAATATGCTAAAATGGACACAGCAAGCCAGAAAATCAACTTGGTCCTTAAACCACACACATCTTCACACATCGAGAAAAGAGAACTTTCTTCAGTGAACTTCACAGCCAATCCTATACCAGGCGGTGTAGCATGGGACAAAACTGATTATGAAATCTATGGTCCGGTTGAAATCCTGAAGTATCCACACCAATTCAAGATCTCATTGAGTGACTTTGTAAAACCGAGCTCATTTGCTGATGATTGGGACTTTGAAAGTATTAATGATATGATGTCTGATCTTGTGATGTCTGCTAAATTTACAGAACATGATTATTTGCAGGGTTCGTCTAATTATGATCAGATGTTCTGCTACAACCACTATGGTAACCATTATCTACATAAATCTGCACAACCTAGAAATGTTTTAAATTATAACCAATGGGAACATTGTGCTACTCCTCCAAAAGATAGCTCGAAAACATTTTATGATAAATATTCATACTTTTCAGGGTTTAACACAAGTAATGCAGAAACATTTTATTTCAAATTGTCAAATAAGACAGGTATGAAGACCATGCTTACAAACACAAAATTAATATATTCCGATTCATTCTTTGAACAAATGAATACATTTGGGTTTGATTTCTGGAACAGTAATATTGAAGCAAAAAACTGTTTGGGGTACAAGAGATTGGCAAGTACAAGGTATAGAATCATTGTTTAGAGCCTGCATGATCCCAGAACAAATTATATTTTTGAATGACACTATTCAACAAACTACCTGTCTTGGCTTAGCCAAAATCAAAGATTTGAACAAACCGTCTATTCCAAAGCCAACAGTGAACAGTAATAGCTCTATAGAAGATGAGATAGACGTAAACCATATATTAAACCAAAACAGAACACATCCTGAATGGAAAAAATGGTTGATCTGGCCCACAGATACAAATAACTGTCAAGACAGATTCCTGAACAAAAACAAGGGTTCACATTGACTAGGCCAGACCCTAGATATTCCCAAAGACAACATCCAGGGATAGTAACCACCTACAGCGTGGGCAAGCTCTGCCTTCAATGGCTACAAACGTCCACACTGGCTGAAATTAAGCAACACCTAACTTTACTTACAGAAGGTGCTGACTTGCGTGATTTCATATTGGGACCACGCAAACAGCGTAAAAAACGTTTCATAGCGGCCTCTATATATGCAGCTTATAACGAAGTTTGGAAAGTAACTCAAATTGAGACAGCAGAAAAAATACGGGAAATTGACTGTATTAATTTGGAAAAATCACTTTCTGTGGTGGACAATGGGTTAATGACTCTGTCCTCCAGAATATATTCTCTGGACAGCATTGTGTCTTCAGCAATCGATATAATATCGCAAGACTTACTGATGTTACAACACGGTCAGTCCCAATTGCGTTCTATTGTACAACTTGGCTGGACGTTACAAAACCTGCGTTCTGGCTATGTGCCTTGGCGTTTAATCAACACAACGTCATTATTTAATATCTTTAACCTTACTGATAAACAAATCAGTCTGGCGGAGAAGAGTGCTGACTATACAATTCTGAGCATTGAAAGACTTGAGAGATTACCATTGACAATGTCAGAACGACCTGTCATTGAATGGATAATACATGGAATAATAAATATTCCAATAACTACTTTCCAGTTTCAATTCTGCCAAAAATATATACAGGCAGGCCAGTATGAAAGGTTGGGTAAAGGGTACATTAAGTCAATATGGAACTTGCCCTATACACACGAATGTGTCAGTAATAAAGGCCAGAAAGTGTTTCTCAGTGGCAATAATTGTGCAAGATTACTAAGCGGTACACTTCTGTGTCAGGGTATTAGCTTGCATGGAGCCTGTGAAGGGACTTCAAATAACCTTTCATGTTACCAGCTAGGCACACCTGCAACACAAATAGAACCATTCTTTAGGAGACTCTCGAACGGGAGTTACATTCTAATAGTAGATCGCAGATGTTGTAGTTTGCTGCCCGGAAAACCTTATCTCATAACCGTGACTAGGAAGGTCATGTGCTGTGAACGAGTATTGTTCCCGAACGATTCTCCAGACAGGGAGGCAAGGTTATGGCCCGATTTGAAAATTGCTTCTATTCGAATAGATACTTTAAGCAGAATGAAGACTGTGCTCCTACAGACGCCGACCAGGCTCACGTCATCAAAAGAAACGTATAATCTCCAAGTTGCAAGGACAACAGAAGAGATTAATTCATTATTATCAACTAATTCCCCCATACATTTCGCAGAAATACTGAACGAAATCTTAAATATTTCTGATACCACTGGTGTCTCCAGTGTATTTAATGCAGTGTTTTCGGGTGCTTTAACTCCATTCAAAGCCATCCTGGGTATTTTTCCAGACTTTGTCCATTCCATTTTTGGCGTACTTCCACTCCTTTTGGGACTAGTAGCGGGTATTCTATTTTTGATCCTGGTTTTTCGCTATGGCAAACCATGTCACAGACAAACCACCTGCGACAAGGGAAGAAATGATCCTAGCCATTGGCTACCGGGACCGGGTAACTAAAATCCTTGGACTATCCCGGCTTAGAGACCTGAACATGACTTGGTCTCTTTCATTTAGACCGATGTGGCAAAGTTGTGTTATGCCTGTATTAAGGTGCTTGCTATGCGGCGAAGAATGCGTGTTGGACACCTGTCTGGCACTACAATCGGATGTGCCAATGGACGCAGATACCTTGTTGGGTCCGGTAACGGCTCATGCATTGTGCTGTCCCCAGCGGCTACCAATCCTGATGACGGCATTCGTGGAGACTTCACCACTAAGATTGAGGGGTAGTGAAGCACAAGATGAAAGCAGCATCGATCAGGTACGACCTTCAGTCAGCTATGCTGATCAAAACATCAATGGAGGCAATCATGCTCAGGCTCATGAATGCATGGTAACAACCTTTTCCGAATTAGTTGAACTTACGCAAGAAGCTGTTGACAGTTTTTTCAACAGTCTAAGTGATATGATGTTTTCACCAGAGCAGCAGGAATAACTTTGAGCAAAATAGCACTCGGAGTTCCCTACATGCTGAATTTGGCCTTCAACTTCTCAAAAAGCGATATGAACAATTTTTTCATCAGTTTGTTCAGACTGCAAGAACCTTTTTCCCCAATTCCAAAATATTTACGATTTTTTGGGACACTTATCTTCTGCTTAAAGTAGACATTATTCTTAGAGAACTGAATTTCTATTTTAGGTAGTCACGAAACATTAGCTATCCTCTAGCGCTCTCATACAAAACTTTATGATTGTGATGAAATGGTCTCGCACTTTTTTTCTGTATTAAGAGCCATTTCATGTGTGGTTTTCGCATTTATTCATGCTAAATTTAAAAAATATGCGTTATATGTTTAGCATTATTAGACTGCTTATGCATAAAGTACACGTGATAGTACATGTGATTATGTTTCAACATTTTCAGGATACATATGAATGTATTTTGGGGTGGTACGATATACACAAACGCTACTGGTTTCACTATGGTTAGATTTGTAAATATGGACATAGTCTACGTGGAGTGGGTGTGATGTATTCCTATAGGTACTGTATCGATTCCCCTATTCCTGACCCTGGTCTGGTTAATAATTAACTAGCAGCCATCTAACGGTGCAAAAACCGTTCTCTGATTAAGCCACACCAACTCACAGAAGCGCGTTATCTGATTAGGTCATAACGCATGCCATCTAATTAGACAAGCGATATTCCTCCAGCCCCTGATAAGGCATACGGAGTTCTCAAAACAAATCAAACCTACAGCAACCTGGGAAATTCCCATAGCCATTGTTTTGATTTCACAGAGAACTTCAGCAAAAGAATGTGCGAACGAGCCCGTTCATATGACATCCTTATTGACGTATATATGTCCATCCTTACGTCAATCTCGGCACCTTTCAGGTATAAATATTACCGACATTGCCTTAAGCAAACACATGCGGTGGTGACGAGATCGGAGTAGCGAGACGTGCCGAGGAGCCCAGCAGAGAGCGAAGCCCACAGGCGCTGCCCCGCCTTCCTGACGCGCTGAGAACGAGACGCTGCCTTTCTCCTGCTGAGAAATCCAGCTCCGGCGCTTCCAAGCAGCCCTCGCAGGCAGCTGGAATATCAAGACCTGGGATAAGAGATACCAGCCCTCCATCATTCTAGATCTCAGGTACAGAACTGAATAACCCCTTGCAGAGAATTCTTGAGTCAGTCCCTTGGCAAACAAACTTAACTTAAACTGCTACTTATCTACTCCCGCCCACGTATTAGGCTTAGGTCAGGTACACTGGGGTAGGCGAGGTTAGAAGCACCAGTTGAGTATGATTAGTCAAATGTATATATGTATGTATCTATTTTATCCATTTTAAAGTATCATATGGCTCAGAAACCATATCAATGCTTTTACAGTATTATTTTATAATTCTGTCTTTACTGTATGCACTTTACTTAACTATAAGTATTACAATAATAGCGATTCATTTCTCTTGTATGAGAAAGAAGACTGATCAATAAATAATATCTTTTATTGAACACGCCCGTCTTTTCCTTTTCTCTACAATCTGGTGAAACTAAGAATGCACTGAACTGACTGAGTAAAATAAGTTGTCTTTTGTTTTCACACAACTCTAGAGATACACTCTTGATTAGGGGAGAGCAAAGTTGTCATGTTCTATGGTTGTCAGAAACTAAATCCCTTCTTGTCTATCCAGGGAGGTTAAAATCCTCCTTGTCTATTCGAGAAAGTTTCTAGTGAACTCTGAGCTAGCTGGCAAACACAAAACTTTAAGTCTAATATCGTCGGTAGAAGACCTAGTTAACCTCTGCCCTAGGTCTATACTATTGAAGATATTATTCCAATGCGCAGAGCCTATTGGGATGATAGGAACTACACTACAGCAACACGGGGGTTTTAAAATGGTTATGTTCTTTGGTTTTACAATAGTAATGATAAAGAAAATGTGTGTATCAAACGTCAATAGAAATGCTTCGCAATGTCTACTACGGCAGACATTTCCTGGGGTAAGGAACTCTGCAATGTATATGATCTTCCATCCAATAAAAATGTATTTAAAAAAAAGAATAAATTACTCCTCTACTTCTATCCTTGACATACTAGTCTCTCCTAACCATGACATCCCTAGATTGGAAAGACCCAGTAGACCAGGTGGAGGCATCGCTTGCATACACAGCATTAACCTGTCAGTTAAACATGCACACTCCCCCTGTTCTATCCACTTGCGAATACCTATGCCTGGATATCACAACAACAGGCAAACTACATACGATCTACCACCCTCCAGGAGACACACTTGCTTTCATGGACCAAATCATGTAAACCACTGTAACAAACACAGGTCAACATTGTACTTAAATCTTCCTCTAATACGTCAACCTCCACTGGAATGATCTAAATGATCCTGCAGTTAACAGATTTAAAACCTTCCTTGCTGACCACAATCTAACTCAATTATGCGACAGCCCCATACTCAACACACAAATCACTTACCTTCGGTAACGATATATCTGTAAGAAACATTAGTACTGATTCCTTACCTTACAATTACCCCCAGGCGTCAGACTGGATCCGGAAAGTTTTTTCATCAGCAGTACCCCTGCGCGTCGGTAGGCATCGTCGTGTGGCTCCGCGTTCGTCGTTGGCATCATTGGCGCCGTGATGACGTCGTTGGAGCTAGTTAGACGCGAGCTGACGTCAGTTCTGTACACGACTTTCCGTGCCAGGAACGCAGAGCCATGCAAGATACTGACAACTGGTGCGATGATACTAGGGCCTTAAAGGGATGACCATTACCCTAACAATCAGTTTGCAGAACGGGGAGGATGGGCGGGGCGGTAAGGAATTTATCACTACTAATGTTTCTTACAGATATATCGTTACCGAAGGTAAGTAACTTGTGCATCTGAAAGAAACACGTAGTGATAGATTCCTTACCTTAGAATAGATACCTCAGCAATACCAACCCCGGTGGTGGGTCTGCGAACCAAGACCACACCAGAAAGTCCTGGAGAACAGAACAGCCAAAGAAGCCGTCTCTCCGGACTGATTGTCCAGGCAGTAGTGCTTGGTAAATGTGTGCAGTGAGGCCCACATAGCTGCCTGACAAATGTCCTGCAAGGGAACGCCGCGTCTCAGAGCAGTAGTGGCTGCCGTCGCCCTGGTAGAATGGGCGCACAACCCCACCAGAGGCTCCTTTTTAGCCAAGGAGTAACAAGCCTTTATGCACAGAATGACCCACCGAGAGATGGTCTATTTGTGCACAGACCGACCTTTCTTGGCGCCCACGCAGCCAACAAAGAGCTGGTCATCCACCCGGGACCTGTTGTGTGCGACTCAGATAGAAAGAGCGCGCACGTTTTGGGTTCAGACGGTGGAGCCTCTCTTCCTCTTTAGAGGGATGCGGAGGCGGAAAGAAGGTGGGCAAAGTGATGGTCTGCCCAATGTGAAAGGCAGTGACAACCTTAGGCAATAAGGAAGGACGAGTCCTCAGAACAACTTAGTCCGGATGGATAGAGAGAAAAGGAGGTTTAGAAGAAAGAGCCTGGAGCTCACTCACTCTTCTGGCAGAGGTGATGGCAACCAGAAAAGCAGTCCTTAGAGTCAGAAGACGAAGAGGGAAATTATGAAGTGGCTCAAAGGGAGCGCACATCAGAAAGGTAAGAACCAGATTCAAGTCCCATTGAGGCATCACGGAAGGAACAGGAGGAAACATGTGCGGTATGCCTCTCAAGAATCTATGTACAACAGGGGACTTGAAAAGGGAAGGCTGATCTGGGAGCCTTAGAAAGGCGGAAATGGCAGAGAGATAGCCCTTGCTAGTGCCCAGAGCAGAGCCCTGCTGGGCCAAAGAGAGAAGAAAAAGAAGGACCTCCGAAAAAGGGGCAGAAAAAGATCCACAGCCTTTGCTGTGTACCATGCTACAAACGTATTCCACGTACAGGCGTATACTGTTTTTGTGGAGGGAGGCCTGGCTGCCAAGATAAAATTACAAACTTCGGGAGGCAGGCCGGAAGACGTCAACTGCCGTCGCTCAATCTCCATGCAAGGAGGTGGAGGCTGGACAGGTTCGGGTGGAGGACCGTCCCATGCGGATGCGACAGAAGATCCTCCGGAAGAAGCAGACGGATCTGGGGATCGATGCTCATACTGAGTAGCTCAGGATACCATACTCTTCGAGCCCAGTCCGGAGCCACAAGAATAACTTGGGCCCGGTTGCGCCTGATTTTCTTCAGCACTCTGGGCAGAAGTGGTATAGGCGGAAAGGCGTACAACAGACCGCAACTCCACTCGCAACGAAAAGCGTCGCAGAGCGAGTGCTGCCTTGGAAATTCCAACGCGCAGAACTGATGACATTGCCCGATCTCTTCGGTGGCGAATAGATCTAACCAAGGCTCTCCCCACTGCTGAAAGAGACCTTGCGCCACGTCCGAGTTCAGACGCCTTTCGTGATCCATCATGCACCGGCGGCTGAGTTTGTCCGCCCTGGCGTTCAGGGAACATGCTAGGGGTGGAACCACCAGGGACATGCCCTGTGTTCCAGCCAAGCCCAGAGACGCAGAGCCTCTTGGCATAGGGTCCACAACCGCACCCCGCCTTGTTTGTCGCAGTACCACATGGCAGTGGTGTTGTCTGTGAACACCTGCACCACTCTCCCCCTGACAAAAGGGAGGAATGCCTTCAGTGCAAGCCGGATCGCCCGAAGCTTCAGAAGGTTGATATGGAGCTTTGGACTCCGCCGGAGACCAGAGGCCTATGATCTCTGCCTCTCCCATGTGGCCGCCCCATCCCAGAAGGGACGCACTTCTCACGATTGTATGATCCGGGTGGGGAAGGGAGAGGGCTCCGCCAATGACCCAAAATTGTCGTGCAGTGCCCTTCAAGATCTGGACGTGATCGGACAGGTTGCCCTGATGCTGTGCCCATTGGAACTTCAGGTCCCACGGCAGAGCCCGCATATGCCATCTGGCATGAACCACAAGCAGGATGAAGGAGTCCATAAGGTCCAGTCGTTATGTTATAGGTAGTTTTATAGCGTGCTCAATTACTCAGGAGTATCCTGGCGCGTCGGAGGGTCATCCTGACCGAAACCTGGGACAGAGGCTGAAAGATAGGATTCATAGCCTGAATGTCCCCGACCTGCAGTTCGGGAGGATAAACCCAAAACCGCACAGGTCCAGAAACGCTCTGATGAAAAGGAGCTTCTGCAAGAGAATCAGGTGCGACTTTGGCACGTTGATGGAGAACCCTAGTGAATGCAGGAGGTCGGCCGTAGTCTGGAGGTGGAAGACAACTGCCTGTCGTCGAGATAGGGGAAGACTGAAACCCCTGACCTGCGCAGATGAGCTGCGACCACCACCATCACTTTTGTGAACACTCGAGGGGCGCTGGTAAGGACAAAGGGGAGCACGGTGAACTGAAAATGCTCGTGGCCTACCGTGAATTGCAGGTAGCGTCTGTGGGCAGGCAGGACAGGGATATGGAAATAGGAGTCCTGCAAGTCCAACGCTACCATCCAGTCTTGCGGGTCTAGGGCAGACAAGACCTGAGCAAGCGTGAGCATCTTGAACTTCTCCTTCGGAGGAAGCGATTGACGTTCCGAAGATTTAAGATAGGATGCAGGCCCCTGTCCTTCTTTGGAACCAGAAAGTAGTGGGAATAACAACCACAACCAACTTCTGGTGTCGGAACGCGCTCGATGGCCCCCTTGGCCAAGAGGGCCGCAACTTCCTGCTGGAGAAGTGCCAAGTGATTACCCGACATGCCGTGGTACTGAGGTGGCATGGCTGGAGGGGATGTCTCGAAGGGGAGGAAGTAGCCCCTTCGGACAATATGCAGCACCCACTTGTCCGAAGTGATTTCGCACCAGTGATGGAGATGATGGCGTATTCGTCCAACCACTGGCGTCTGGTGGGCCTGAAAGGTCGTACTAGGAAGGCTTGGAAGTGGATGCTGCGGGAGTGGAGGTGGACTGGCCCGCCAGCTGCCCCCCTGAACCGCCTTGACGGTTCCCGTGGCCACGCTGAAATTGTTGCTGTGGCCTGTGGCTCTGCGAACGTTGTGGGCGCCCCTTCCGTGGCCACGAAAGGAACGAAAAGCAGAAGGCGGAGGAGGCCGAATGGCCGACAGGCCTAAGGACTTGACCGTAGCCCGGGAATCCTTAAAGCGCTCCAACGCACTGTCTGCCTTGTTGCCAAAAAGGCGAATGCCATCAAAAGGAATGTCCATCAAGTATTTTGAGCATCCCTTGAAAAGCCAGTTGTCCTCAACCAGGAGTGGCGCCAAAGCGCCACCGTCATGGAAATCGTCCTGACCAGTGAGTCGGCGGTGTCCAGCCCACAACGTATGGTGAAGTTCGCTGCATCTCTCCCGGCTGCAATCGCCTGGGTGAGAACTGCCTGGGCCTCCTCCGAGCAGTTGGGCAGCACCTGCGCAACCGTGTCCCACAGAGAGTGGTTATGACGGCCCAAGAGGCATGCGGTGTTCACCGACCGCAGCCCTAAGCTGGCAGAGGAAAACAGCTTCTTGCCAAGCTGATCCCGCTTCTTGGATTCCCTAGCCGAAGGTGAAGTAGGGAACGCGCTCTAGGAAGCCGAGGCTTGGAAAACCAAGCTCTTAGGGGTAGGGTGTTGGGTAAGGAAGAGGGGGTCGCCTGGAGCAGGGCGATGGCGTCGGGCCACGTTCCTATCCACAGGAGCCCCTGTGTTGGGCCTGGACCAGGTGCCCAAAAGAACATCCGTCAGTGCATCATTGAAAGGCAGCAAGGGCTCCGAAGAGGTAGCCGCCGGTTGGAGCACTTCTGTCAGGAGGCTAGTCCTGATGGCCACCCAAGAGTGTTCGAGGTGGAGAGCCTCGGCTGCCCTATGCAACACCACTGCGTATCTGGCTCCTCCGTAGCCATGGTAGGAGGAGACAGCATGCCAGGGTCAGGTGAAGTATCAAACCCACTGGCATCCCCCAATTCCCCTGCCTAGTCCTGATCCTAAGCACAGTCTTGTGCCAGAGGGTCCTTAGACCCCTCCCCGTCCTCCGAAGTCTGTGGAACAGGCTCAAAATAAGGAGGGAGGACATAGGGCACAAAGGGCCGCGTCCGACGACGTTGATCCCGCTCCGTGTCAGGGCTGAACCTGGGGATGATGACATCCCGAGTTTGAGCGACGTTGGAAGCGGTGCCGGGGAGATCAGTGCCAGTGGAGGTGTCACGAGGTCGACCGGCGTCGATCGGGGTCTGATCTCAGATCCCTAGGGGACCTGCGGCGTCGGAGCCTCCGGCGGCACCGGTGCCAGAGCCGCCGGAGATGGTAAGGCAGGATCCTCCATCGGCGCAACGGGGGGGCCAGACGGTCCAAAGAGTTGGGCCATGGCAGCAAGAAACTCTTGCACCTGGACAGGTGTCGCCCTGCACCGGGAAAGCGGGGGTAGGCTCGGGGCGACGTTGCAGGCTCCGCCAGAGTCGCGTCGCGCGAGGGGAAGTCGAAGAGCTACGATGCTTCTTCGACTTCTTCTTGGAATACTTCGACTTACCTGAGCCGAGTGTGAAGACTTAGATCCAGAGGAGTGGTGATGACGACTCCGCAACCGGTCACTCATAAAGGTACAATCAAACTGTGCATCCAATCTGTTCCATTACCAAACTGCAATAAATCTGCATCTTTCTTTCTTCAGAAGACAGTAAGCATGACAAACAATCTGCAGACGTCTTTGGAACAACATCCTCTCTCATCTCAAACCCTCTTCTCCACCTCCCGGACTGATGTTCCCTCTTGTCCCCTGGGTATATCTCCAAAAAAACACCTCAAGGTACTCTTTTAAAACCTTTGAGGAAAGCACCATTCACAAGATTCTAGCAACTCTGTAACCCTCAAACCACTTCAATGGCCCTCTACCACAACAACTTCTTCAATGAAATCACACCTCAAATACCCCCACTTTGGACTAAGATTGTTAATGCCTCCCTCCTTAAAGGCACTATCCCTGACTGCCTAAAGTCCAGTTAGGCTTCCCCCATCCTAAAAAACCCAAAGAAGATCAAACTGATTTAAACAACTTCGACCTATCTCTAATATTCCTACCATGGCGAAGTTCAGATCCAACTCTGTAACTACATTGATCAATTCCACCTATTATACCAATTTTAATCTGGCTTCCGTTCAGGGCACAGCACTGAATCGGCTATGACACACATAGCAGACGATGCACTAAAAATGCTGGATCAGAACCAATCTTGACTTATAATCCTCCTTGACCTATCATCAGTTACGCATAACAACCTACTTGACCTTTTGGAGCACTGAATGTGGCTAACCGGATCAGTCCTAAACTGGTTTACCTCTTATCTCCAAAACAGGACTCAAAGAGTCAAGGTTAATCATTCACTATCGCAGACCACTCTGGTCACAATTGGCTTCCCACAGGGTGACTCCTTCTCTTTAACCTGTTCATAGAGCCTCTAGCAGAAATTCTGAGTTCATTCACTACCACATGTACGGTGACGACTCCCACCTTATACCTGAAGGTCTCCGCCACAGAAGACATCAGTTCCCTCAACACAACTCTACAGAAAACTCAAAGTTGACTGGCATCAAATCATCACAAACTAAATACCTCAAAAAACGAATTCCTTGTATTCGCCCCACCCAACCAGTCACCTATCATTGAAGAATGCTTGAAACATCTAACAGCCCTCGACTGCATTCCACAAGTCACTGATTAAGCGAGGTCACTGGGGTTAACTCTTAACAAGAACCTGTACATGCAAAAGCACATCACTGCCACCACCAAACAAACAAATCTCCAAATGAACACTCTAAGAAAATTAAAACCCTTCCTCCCCCCCCAATGACTTCAAGTATTCAGTGCAAGTCCTAATGATTCCCAGGTTGGACTATGGAAATGCAACCCTCTGTAGCCTGCCCGGATCAAAAAAAGGGCTCCTCTAAAGACCCTGTGCTCCTCTGCTGCAAGGCTCATCACCGGCTCAAAAAGAAACAACTACATCTCCCCCAGTTTGAAACCCCTTAACTGGCTCCCTTACAGAGCAAAAATCTAGCTAAGAATTGCCTGCATGACACATAAAGCCCTCTACCTCAAAACCCCTAGATAACTCGCTCAGAAGCTCAAAAATTCTGGTGACTGCAGATCTTCCAGAAGCTCCAACATCTTACTTCTAAAACCACAGAGATTTCACAAAAAGAAAATTTACAACCAATCTTTCTCTGAGATTGCCCTGAGAATTTGGAACACTTTGCTCCCTGAAGCCAGAATTAATCCCTCAAGTGTATCCTTCAAGAAAGAAGTCAAACTACTCCTTATGAACAAATTTCTGCCCTAGAGCCGAAGATCACCTCTCTTCATACCCATCCCGATTCCTCAATCACACTCACTACTGCTCACCAGCTATTTGATTGTATTTGACTTATCGGTCCAGCTTAATTTGTAAAATATTAAGTGCCAGGACTCTGACCAGGAGGCCACTGCAGCTTGCTATCCCAGCCAATGCCAAATTTCAGAAGACATTGAAAATGTGGCCTTTGTTCAAGATTAATGGTTTGGGTCTTTTTTTACACTGTCAACATTTGACGTGCAGTGCACCAGGACACTCTTTGGAGTAACATAGGGCTATACAAGTGCCCTTTACATTACATTACATGACATTCTTTAGGTGCTTCTGCCATGCATGATCCACTAAGCGCCAGACCCTGAATTAGTCCGCCCTGGTGTTTAGAGATCACTCAAGGCAGTTCACCACAGTGAAAATCCCTGGCGGTCCAGCCACTTTCAGAAGCGTAGAGCCTCTTGGCAAAGGACCCAACCCACCCTCTTTGTTGCTGTACCACATAGTGGTGGTGTTGATTATGAGCACCTACACCAGCCTTCCTTTGATGGTGGAAGGACGGCCTTCAATGCCAAGAGAATCATTCTCAATTTTAACAAACTGATAAGGACTCAAGTCTCTGCCAGAGAGTAGAGGTCTCTGATCTCCAACTCTCCCAGATGTCCTCCCCAACCCAATAGTGAAGCATCTTTGACCACCATAAGTTTTGAGTGAGGTAAGGAGAGGGGTTTCCCACTGACCCTATCGCAGTCCAATAGCCACCTCTTTTGCAGTCTTCTCCTAAATCTGGAGACAATCTGATAGAGTCCGCTGATGCTGTGCCCTCTAAGATTTGAGGTCCTACTGCTGAGCATGCATATGCCATCTGGTTTGTTTGGCCAGCAATATGCAAGAGGCCAACAATCCCAGGGGCCTCAGAGTCATCTGCAGTGAGATCCAGGACCAAGGATGAAACATCATAATCTTTGCCTGGACTCTCTGCTCTGGGGAAAAGGCACAAAACAGTACCATACCCAGAATAGCTAAGATGAACGGGAGAGTCTGAGAAAGAGTGAGATGTGACTTAGGCGACCCAGTGAACCCAAATGATGGTAGGATATTTATTGTCCTCTGGAGTTAGTTGACAACTCCCTGGGGCAAGCTCGCATTCAGCAGACAGTTGTTGAGGTAGGGGAAAATGGTGCCCCCAATCTACGAAGGTGTGCCAAGACCACTGCTATCACTTTAGTGAACACCCAAGGGGCTCTAATGAGGCCAAATGGGAGAAATACAAACTAAGTATACTCCTGGCCCATTGTGAACTGCAGGTAGCCTCGTGGGCCTGCAGGATCGGGATATGGAAATAAGTGTCCTGCAGGTCCAGTCCCACCATCCAGTCTCCAGGGTCTAGGGCAGACAGGACTTGGGCTAGTCTGAGCATCTTAGATTTGTCCTTTCCTAGGAAGGCATTAAGAGAGTCTAGATTTACAATGGAATGAAGGCCTCTGTTGTTCTTCGGCACAAGGAAGTAGCTTGAGTATCCCTCAGTACCTACTTCTGAGGCCAGAACTCCCTCTAAGGCCCCTTTGTCCAAAACAGCCTGCACTTCCTGCTGCCAGAAGATAGTCCTCTGTCAGAGGGAGCTTGGGCCAACATGAAAGCTGGTCCCTCAATTGACCATGCCAGAGCCAACTCACTAAAGGGATCCCCTTGACACCTTTTGGGACATAGGCCTGGGCAACCGAGCCATATCTTGGTCCCCTGTTGCAGGCACCTCCCCCAGGCCGTATAATGGAGGCTGTGTGATAAAGTAACCTGGAGGGCTAAGGACAATCGCTTTAGAGCACGTCCTAAGCCCTTCACTACAGAACGCAATACCACCAAGCCAAGGTTGAGCGAAGACCTAAAAGTCAATTCCATCTTGAATTTGCATGCACTTATGTTCAGGATCACTGGAATTATGAGGCAGGGGAGGGCCAAATTATGCGGCAGGGTTGACTGAATTATGCGGCAAGAAAAGCCAAATAATGTGGCAAAAAGCGAAACATTTCATGAAGGTATTATTTGATTCTTTTGTCATTTTTACACTTGTTTACACTGTCTGGGCATAGATTGCACCTAATTGGTACCGATTTAACATCTAAATATAGCGATAAGCAACAGAAAGGTGACCAGCCAACCTTTGCAAAGGACCTTCCACTGCGCTACAAAATGTGTAACTTTTGTACCGTTTGAGTAGAAATAAAAAAAATATTGTTAACATTTTCAGATTATGGGAGCAGAAGATGGATTATGTGACAAATGCAGTAAATCCATAACTATGAGAAAAACCCACAGCAGCAGAATCACATAATTCCAGAGGCCTTGCTTATATTCAAGTTTGTCTATTTGTTTTGTGGCCAGATATGACTCCTCCCCACCGCAACCCCCTCCTGCATCCACTCCCTGAATAATCAGACAATAACATAAAATACCTCCTCTCCCACCCATACTAACGATATGGATGGGAGGGTGGGGAAAGAAGTACTCTGGGTCAGATGCATCAGCAGAATCACATCAGCAGTTGTCAGGGACAGCCAGGCAGCAGTGTGTCGATAATGTAACCTCGCCCAGTATTTAACCTGTACTGGGATCTCCACTGACTGCCCAGGTGACCCCGCTGACCCCATTGTTAGCAATGGCTCCTAACCACGTCAAGCCCGCGAAATAGAAATGATGCTGCACCAGTTGGCCTGATGCCCTTGACAGAGGACAGATGAACAAGAGAAAGGGGTGTTGAACTCCAGAGCAAATGCTAATTAGAATAATAGAAAACCCACAATACATACGTACATAGAGCATTCTGCAACTGTGACAGAAATGATCTTTTAAATTGTATCATACTTTGTGAACCACGAAACTTTGACTTAGGGGTTCAATGCGTGGGTGTGCCAGGTCCTCTCCAATTTGGCCTGGCCATTCAGCCATCGGTTTGTCAGATTTGACAAGTTCACTCAGATAAGAGAATACAGATGACATCATATAAGGTTACATGAGGATGGCACGCTGTTCGACATCAAACATGCTACAATTTACTTACCTTCTCTAAAATCAGCAGGATGTTTTGTGGCAAATATGTGGGGTTGAAGATAAATTGGAGCAAACTTGAGATGGTGAAAACCACTCCCTCCTCGGCACAGTTCCCAGTGAACTTGGCATTAGATGGCCTGCTAATCCATATATATTAATAGTATCTGAAAGAAAATGTGAGCTCCTGGATACAACTACATACAAATGGACATTCTACTTAAGGTATGATGATACATATTGCAAATTGTTCCTATTGTTCTTCCTAGGTGCTTCTTTGTCAGGCTACACACTTCTAACACAACACTGAAATAGGCAGGGTACACTCCTAGGATATGATACTAAGATAGCCCCATATGATAAGAGTACCCTTGTTGTGCCAAGTCGTTAAGGATACTATTTCATAGCACAAATGCAAAATGCTCAGTACTGGCCCAACATGCCATAGCTACTCCATAATGAAATTGAAATGTTTACTTTACAATCAGAAGCCAAGAGCTGGCGAGACCCAACCAGGACACCTAGGTTATTGAGTTGCCTTCCGAATATCCAAAATTTAAGGTACAGATGTGACCATTGAAAGAAAGTTTCTCAGAACTTTGGAGACACTGCAAGTGGTAACTCTTGTTTATGAGTTAGGTGGGAATCTAAGTTAGGTCACCGTTTAACTGAGAGACAATAGTACAGGCCTGTCGCAGGCTAAAAAGAGGTCTCTGAACGTCATACATAAATTACTCCACTTTCAATTCCTTCATAAGGCATACATTAACTCTGCACAAGTGCACCATATGAACAATTCTGTTACTGACACCTGCACTAGACGTGGTCATGAGAAGGCTGTTTCTTATATCTGACTTGGAACTGTCCATCCTTTTGTGGTTACCGACAGGAGATATGCTAGAATTATCAGATATGATCTGTGTGATTGTTGGCATGCAGCCTAAAGTCTGGAAGCCAGCACTCTTTTGGGGTACACACCAGCATTATGAGGTGTGTGTGTCCTTTGTTATTCTGTTGACATGACCAATAGGAAAATAGTTTTGAACTGACTGAGAGGTTCCACTCCTTTAATTTTGATTGGTTAAAGGACATGGTGTATTTAAATTAACTGGAAAATAGTTAATATTCTGTATTTGTCTGTGCTTCCTGGCCAATAATCATCTGGTTTGATTTTAGAGAATTCCTTGGAAGGACCTCTGAAGACACTACCACTAATAAAATGTGACACTTTCCTGCCCCAGCAATCTTGGCGTCTAGTTACTGTCTAATGTTTTTTCTTTTGAGGAATGTATCTGTTGTCAACATACAATATGATTTGGAACTGCCTCTGAAGCCCACGTTTTAATCTGAGTTTGTTTACTGACTCATCTGTTTTTGTACATTTCTTTTTAGTTAAAATTCTTGAAAGCAATAAGTACATTTTTTTAAAGTAAAAAATGAAAATGGAATTCAAAAGAAAGCAGCATGCAATGGCGTCACACAATTGCCATACCTTGCACATCACATCGTTTGGAGGGTGTCATCCTCCTTGGAATCATCTTCACCCTTCAAACAGGCTAGACTTCAATGAGATCACCCACCCTGAAAACCTTCCTCACTCCAGAGAAAAAATAAATCGTCATTTTCATTTCAATTAACTCCCAAAATCCACTGAATCTTACCCTACTTTGAGACTGAAGAGTTATGGGTTAATATTGATGGGATGACTCGATTTACGACTTGACCATTTGTGGATAGCAACGTGCACCAAAGAGAATCATTTCTTGGCCTTCTGTCCAATGCTGCCATAGCAAGGTCCAAACATTCCATAGCTTCCCAACAATTACATTGCTACAATAAACACTCCTGGAATCGGACCACTTTGGATAGCTGCAGAAAGTCTTCATGTGGCCAGTGCTCATTGTGCGGGAGACAGCCATTACAACGTGGGCTTTACACCGCGCTACCATTACGACGCAGCCATCACAACGCAAGTCGTTATAACGACTTGCGCTGGATGGCGCTATATACTAAGGAATAGTATGATTTACTATTCCAACACCTTCCCTACTGTTACGTAGGCTGGAGTTGGAATAGTAAATCATACTATTCCTAAATTCAGCGGCTACAGCGCAAGTCGTTGTAACGACTTGCGTCGTGATGGATGCGTTGTAATGGTAGCGCGGTGTAAAGCCCGCGTTGTCATGACATACATCCCATTGTGCAGGTAGGATGCCATACCTATTGTTAGAAGGAATGCAAACCCGCAAACACTTGATTAACTCGAGACAAAAGGTGGTGAAGATCAGTCTCAACTAACCCCTTCCTAATTTGACTCAGATGTCTCTAGCTATGGCAGAGATGCCAAATATTGAATCAAATGTATCTTCGTTATCCTATCCAAACCAGAAAAAGAGAAATTAAATGAATCTGTATTTTAAATAAATTTACATCCCCAGTAGTTATCCTGCCCTATACTGGCCACCTTGATATATTACAAGGTACATCAAAAACGATTTTGTTAAACCACAGAGCTAGAACCATTTAAAATAATTAATAAAATAAAATTCCCTGTTGGAAATCTGAACATTAGCAGGATGCCCATTTCAGACTATCAGGACTTTTTGAATCTCTACAAAATAATGCTACAATAGATTCACAACATTGGTTTGAGGTAACACAATGTCTAGTTGTTCTCTTAATTGAGAATGAGCTATAACTAAATAACACGTCAAAGATGTATTTTCGATGATACAACTCAAGGTCACAATATTTAAATGTTATTGTATAAAAGTACAACTGTTCTGTACTCGGACTCTGGTGGGGCAGGTGTTCCAGCGAACAGCTAAATACATTAGCCACATAAAAGGGCATTGCTTTCTCGTAGAATGCTTCGCTTTATCGCTTCAATCGCTAACAGAACAATCACATTTTGATTATCTCTCCTTCTCAAGCAAGGACACTGGCATGCTTCAAAATGGAGAGCTTGTGTGCCAGGTGGCATGCATTAGACATCTGTGCATTCCCTGGAGCTGACATCACCGGCCCTCTAACTGCTGCCTGCCCCTGAACTCCGTTAAAGGGGAAATGCAGTGAAGTTCCCATAATCAGAGAGACCTTGCTCTAAACTATGGAAGGATCACACAAAAGTATTTTAATTCACGAAAACATGAAAATTAATAGCCTTTGTAATCCTTGACGACAAATTTTGAAATAGCTGGATATCAGATAAAAATGTTTCAAGAGTGTGGGACGCTTTTTTTACGGCGGCAGCTATTCCACTGAGTAATGGGCACATCCGATCTGTACATTCAGCCTGAATCAGCTGCAGGCTGCCTTATAGGAAAGTAAGAACAGGCTGACCCTGCCCCAGACAAACAGATCTCTCCATGGCGCAGACTGCATGGTATCCTGACTACCCTAGAGGTCTGCCTACTTTCAAAGGGGTTCCTACAATCTGCAAATGCCGAACCTTCAACATCCACACATTCCGTTTGGCCATGATCACGCAGCTCTTTGAGTTGTATTGAATTTTCATTTATATAACACTAACTAACACTTAATGAGGCGTTGAAGTGGTTTACAGACAGTAACACGCCTACTCTGGAAGGAGAAGTTACTTGAAGTTACTTGTAATCCTAGTTCTGTTTTTAGGGGAATACTCATCAAAGCCATAAGCACTGAATAGACCCCCACGTGCGGGGACCCCGGAGCACATATCAAATACAATATATATATACACACACTACAAAGCAAAGTCCCAGAGGGTCACAGAAAGGCAGCCCTCTCAAGGCAGGCTAGAGTTGTTCACCATTTTTATTTTTATTTTTTGTTATTTTCACCATTTGAAATTCATATAGATCATGCAAAATGCCAAGTGCAACAGGAAACAAACAAACAACATACGCGTTTCTCTGCTCCGCTAGAAAATTCCCTGAATTTGGATGAACGAACAGACTCCTGTTGTCTTGTGCTAGTAATTTACTCTCAACAATCCGCCATGATATATATATATGTATATATATATATATATATATAAATATATATATATATATATATATATATATATATATATATATATATACAGTAGAGCAAATGCGCATGCGCTTCGGGAGGGCTCACCGCTTCATCCGACCCTCCGATCTGTAATTTGGCTCCTCTGCAATGTTCACAGACTCCCTGAGTGGGTGGAGTTTGGCAACTACTACTATCCTACTTAAGGATCTTAATGACAGTAATAAAAGTGCAGACACGCCAACCTACTCAAGGTTACTATTATGTTTCACTTCACAGGACTACGCTGACCAGAAGTCCCGGTGTTGCCAAACTCCACCCACTCAGGGAGGACGACGCCAGCTGCTCAAACTAAGACGTGTTTGACTAGCGTGAAGCAAACTTGGTGTTGAACTGCGGACAGTCCATGAGGAAGGGGCGTTTGTGGCCCCGAAACGCGTCGGACCCAATTTTAACTCAAGGGAATCTGTGAACATTGCAGAGGAGCCAAATTACAGACCGGAGGGTCGGATGAAGAGGTGAGCCCTCCCGAACTGGCACCATGCCTTTAAGACCTCCAAAATCCTATCATGCCCCACAGGTTTGGGTCAGATCTTTTTTTACAGTGACAAGAACATTTAAAGGATAAACTATATCACAGCTGCTGTGTTGAGTATTCGTCTGGGGAGGAAGGATGGTTGATTATGACTTTGATGAGTATTCCCCTAGAAGAGAACTCGGGTTACAGGTAAGTAATATATCCTTATCTTTTAAGGGATACTTATCAATAGTCATAAGCATTGAATAGAATAGCTAGCCCATCGCATACCCCTGTGGACGAACACAAGAAAGCTACTAGCAGCTAAGTAGAAACTTAACCAAAGAGGTTTCTTAATGAAGCCTGCCCTACTTGAGCATCTGCCTCAGTGTCTGAGTCCAGACAATAATGGTGAGCAAAGGTATGTAACTGATCACCATGTTGCAGCCTTGCAAATCTCTGCAATAAGTAAATTTCTTTCAGACCGCATTTTACCCGCCTCATAGAAGAAGCACCTACTCGCGTTTCCGGATTACCGATTGTATTAACAGAAAAAACACAAAGAGACTGATCTGCTTTGAGAAAGCCCTGGCCTGCCGTCCTGTGGGCGAAGCACAAGTTACTACTTGTGTAACGATATAACTGTAAGAGACATTAGTTAGTATTAGATTCCTTACCTTAAAATATGCCCAGGCGTCAGACTGGATCCGGAAACTTTTGCGTAGCAGTACCCTTGCGCGTCGGCAGGCGTAGTCTGCGGCTCCGCGTCCGTCGTCAGCGTCGTGGGCGCCGTGATGACGTTGTCGGAGTACTTAGACGCCGTCTCCGCGTGCTGACGTCAGTTCTTAGACACAGCTTTTCCGCGCCAGAAACGCAGAGCCATGTTAAAAACCAACACTGTTGCTATTGAAACTAGGGCCCTGAAAGGGGGTAACCCTAACCCTAGATATCGGTTCGCAGAACGGGGAGGATGGGTGGGTCGGTAAGGAATCTAATACTAACTAATGTCTCTTACAGATATATCGTTACACAAGTAGTAACTTGTGCATCTGAAAGAGACACGTTAGTATTAGATTCCTTACCTTAGAATAGATACCCCAGCAATACCAACCCCGGTGGTGGGTCTGCGAACCAATAATCACACCAGAAAGTCCTGGAGGACAGAACGGCCAAAGAAGCCATCCCTCCGGACTTGGCTGTCCAGGCAGCAGTGTCTTGCAAACGTGTGCAGCGATACCCACTTAGCTGCCTGACAGATGTCTTGTAAGGGCACTCCCCGGCCCAGGGCAGTTGTAGTCGCCGTGGCTCGGGTAGAGTGAGCCCGCAATCCAACAGGGGGCTCCTTTTTAGCCAAGGAGTAGCATGCCTGGATACACAAGCGGATCCACTGGGAGATGGTCCTCTTGTGCACCGCTTTCCCCTTCTTAGCGCCCACGTAACTAACAAAGAGTTGGTCATCCACCCGGAACTGGCGTGTGCGATCCAAGTAAAATGAGAGCGCACGTTTTGGGTCCTGACGGTGGAGCCGCTCTTCCTCTTTAGAGGGATGCGGTGGCGGGAAGAAGGTTGGCAAGGTGATAGACTGCCCGATGTGAAAGGCCGTGACAACCTTGGGCAGGAAAGATGGCTTAGTACGCAACACCACTTTGTCCGGATGGACAGAAAGGAAAGGTGGAGTACAAGAAAGGGCCTGGAGCTCACTCACTCTCCTGGCAGAGGTGATGGCAACCAGGAAAGCAGTCTTCAGAGTAAGAAGGCGGAGAGGACAGTTGTGAAGTGGCTCAAAGGGAGCGCACATCAGAAACGTAAGAACCAGGTTCAAGTCCCAATGAGGCATCACAAACGGAACAGGAGGGAATGTGTGTGTGATGCCCTTTAGAAATCTATTTACAATAGGGGATTTGAACAAAGAAGGTTGATCAGGCAGCCTTAGAAAGGCTGAAAGGGCAGAAAGGTAGCCCTTGATAGGGCCCAGAGCAGAGCCCTGCTGGGCAAGAGAAAGAAGGAAGAGAAGAACCTCAGAAAGAGGGGCAGCAAGAGGATCCACAGCCTTTGCTGTGCACCATGCCACAAATCTGTTCCACCTGCAGGCGTATACCGACTTTGTGGAGGGACGCCTGGCTGCCAGAATGACGTTACAGACTTCAGGAGGCAAGTCAAATAGCCTCAACTGTCGCCGCTCAATCTCCAAGCATGGAGGTGGAGACTGGACAGGTTCGGGTGGAGGACCGTCCCCTGCTGCTGCGACAGAAGGTCCTTTTGAAGAGGCAGACGAACCGGGGGATCGACTGACATACTGAGTAGCTTCGAGCCCAGTCCGGAGCCACAAGGATGACTTGGGCCCGGTCGCGCTTGATTTTCTTCAGCACTCTGGGCAGAAGTGGTATAGGCGGAAAGGTGTACAGTAGACCGCAGCTCCACTCGCGAAGAAAAGCGTCTCCGAGCGAGTGCCGCCTTGGAAATTCCAACGCGCAGAACTGATGACATTGTGCGTTCTCTTCGGTGGCGAACAGATCTAACCAAGGCTCTCCCCATTGCTGAAAGAGGCCTTGCGCCACGTCCGAGTTCAGACGCCATTCGTGATCCATCATGCACCGACGGCTGAGCTCGTCCGCCCTGGCGTTCAGAGAACCTGCCAGGTGTTGAGCCACCAGGGTCACGCCCTGGCGTTCCAGCCATTGCCAGAGGCGCAGAGCCTCCTGGCAAAGGGTCCACGACCCCACCCCGCCCTGTTTGTTGCAGTACCACATGGCGGTGGTGTTGTCCGTGAACACCTGCACTACACTCCCCCGGACAGAGGGGAGGAATGCTTTCAGTGCTAGACGAATCGCCCGTAACTCCAACAGGTTGATGTGGAGCCGGGCCTCCGCCGGAGACCAGAGGCCTCTGATCTCCGCCTCTCCCATGTGGCCTCCCCAGCCCTGGAGGGACGCATCCGTCACAACTACGTGCTCCGGTTGGGGAAGGGAGAGGGATCTGCCGCTGACCCAATCGCGGTCCGTGAGTCACCACTGCAGCTGTCTCGCAGTGCCCTCTGAGATCAGGACGTGGTCGGATAGGTTGCCCTGATGCTGGGCCCACTGAAACTTCAGGTCCCACTGCAGAGCCCGCATCCGCCACCTGGCGTGATGCACCAGCAGGATGCAGGAGGCCATCAGCCCCAGAAGCCGCAGCGTCAACCTGACCTAGACCCGGGATAACGGCTGAAAGATGGGAATCAGAGCCTGAATATCCCGGACCCGCTGTTCGGGCGGATAAACCCGAAACCGCGCCGATTTGAGAACCGCTCCGATGAAAAGGAGCTTCTGAGAGGGGCACAGGTGTGACTTCGGCACATTGATGGAGAACCCCAGTCGGTGCAGGAGGTCTGCCGTAGTCTGGAGGTGGCTGACGACTGTCTGGGGCGAGCCCGCCTTCAACAACCAGTCGTCGAGGTAGGGGAAGACTGAAATCCCTAGCCTGCGCAGGTGTGCTGCGACCACCGCCATCACCTTTGTGAACACCCGTGGGGCGCTGGTAAGGCCGAAGGGGAGCACGGTATACTGAAAGTGCTCGTGGCCAACCGTGAACCGCAGGTAGCGCCGGTGGGCCGGCAGGACGGGGATGTGGAAATAAGCGTCCTGCAAGTCAAACGCTACCATCCAGTCTCCTGGGTCCAGGGCAGCCAGGACCTGAGCCAGTGTCAGCATCTTGAACTTCTCCTTCCGGAGGAAGCCGTTGACGTTCCGTAGGTCCAAGATAGGGCGTAGGCCCCCTTTGCCCTTCTTGGGTACCAGAAAGTAGTGGGAGTAGCAACCACACCCTACTTCTTGCCCAGGAACGCGCTCGATGCCTCCCTTGGCCAAGAGGGCCGTAATTTCCTCCTGCAGAAGTCGCAAATGATCCCCCGATACACGGTGGTTCTGCGGTGGCATGGCTGGAGGAGTCGCCTCGAAGGGGAGGGAGTAGCCCCTTCGGACGATCTGCAGCACCCACCTGTCCGAAGTGACGGTGCACCAGTGGAGGAGGTGATGGCGAACCCTGCCCCCCACTGGCGTCACATGGGCCTGAAAGCACGGACTAGGAGGGTTTTGAGGCGGATGCTGCGGGGGAAGGTGTGGATTGACCTTGCCGTTGTCCCCGACCGCCGGGACGGCGGTTCCCACGGCCGCCACCGCGTTGGGTATTACCCTGCGGAGCGTGGCTGGCAGCACGTGTGGGTACACCCCTTCCATGGCCACAAAAGGAATGAAAGGCAGCCAATTGCTGGCGTGGGGCCGAGAGGCCCAAGGACTTGGCCGTAGCCCTGGAGTCCTTAAAGCGCTCGAGCGCATGGTCTGCCTTGTCGCCAAAGAGGCGACGGCCATCGAACGGCATGTCCATCAAGGTGTTCTGGACATCGGCCGAAAAGTTGGCGGACCTCAACCAGGCGTGGCGTCTGACCGCCACCGTTGTTGCCATCGCTCTACCCAGTGAGTCGGTGGTATCCAGCCCACACCGTATGGAATATTTGGCTGCATCCCGGCCTTCCACAAGGGCTTGGCCGAGTTTGGCCCGTACCTCCAACGGACACTCTGGCAGCACTTCCGCGACTGTATCCCACAGAGAGTGGGTGTAGCGGCCCAAGAGGCATGCGGTGTTGGAAGACCGCAGTCCCAGACTTAGGGACGAGAATATCTTTTTGCCGTACTGCTCGTACCTCTTGGATTCCCTGTTCGGCGGTGCCGACGGGAATGCGGTCTGGGAATTGGAGGCCTGGATGACCAGGCTCTCGGGGGTAGGGTGGGTGGACAGGAAACATGGGTCGCCCGGGGCGGGGCGGTGGCATCTGGCCACGTTCCTATCTACGGGCGAACCCGTAGCGGGCTTGGACCAAGTGCCCAGAAGAACGTCGGTCAAGGCCTCATTAAAGGGCAGCAGAGGCTCGGCCGAGGTTGACTGCGGTTTAAGGACCTCAGTGAGGAGATTAGTCCTCACGGCCGCGACGGGGAGCTCAAGACCCAAGGCCTTGGCAGCCCTCATCAACACCACACTGTAGGTTGCCCCCTCCTCCGAAGCCACGGTAGGAGGGGAGACAAAACCAGTGTCTGGAGAGGTGTCCAGACCACTGGCCTCCCCAAGGTCTCCTGCCCAGTCCTCATGAGACTGACACTCTCTGGTCAGAGGGTCCTCAGACCCCTCCCAATCCTCTTCATCACCCATCTCCTGAAACTCAGGGTTCTCAACTAATGGGGCCTGCTCATAGAAGTGAAACTCCCCAAACGACGTCTGGAGCGGCGCCCATCGGGGCCGTCCCGACGTCGGAACAGGAATGAAGGGGGCATCGGGGACGGCGGCGCCCGAGGACGGTGCCGGAGGGGACACCTGATGGTCCGACGCCGGGGACGTCGTAAGGTCCACCGGCGACGATC
This sequence comes from Lissotriton helveticus, assembly GCF_964261635.1. NCBI lineage: Eukaryota > Metazoa > Chordata > Amphibia > Caudata > Salamandridae > Lissotriton > Lissotriton helveticus. The sequence continues at coordinate 1,168,686,461 of NC_136068.1, forward strand.
CAGATCCCTAAGAAGGTCTAGCGGCGTCCCGCGGCGCCGGGCCCGAAGGCGCCGGCGGCGCCGGGACAACTGGACCCTGCGGCGCCGGGCCCGAAGGCGCCGGCGCCGTCAGGAGAGCGGGAACCTGCGGTGCCGGGCCCGAAGGCGGCGGCGGCGGCGGCGCCGAAGCACCCGATGGCGTCGGGGCCGAAACTCCCGACCCACTAGGGGTCCCAGACGGGTCCGCTGGGCCCGAAGGCGCCGTGGAGCCCGTCGGAGGAGAGAGTTCCCTCATGGCCATGAGGAAGCGCTCGATCTCCTCCGGCGTCGCGTTTAGCCCAGGGACCGGAGGGTGTGGGGCTGGACGCGGCGCCCGCGACTCTGACGGAGCCGCGTGGGCGGTGTCACCGAACCCCCGGCCGCATCGCGCTAGCGTCGGGGGGAGTCCGCAGAGCGATGACGCCTCTTGGACTTCTTGTGCTTCTTACCTGACCACGACTTCGACCTGGAGGAGTGCGGCCTACTCTCGGAGCTGTGGTGGCTCCGAGCCCGCGACCTGTCCCTCGACCTCCCGTGGGACCGAGACCTCTCGCGGCGCGGGACCGACTGCCGGAGTTCGAGTCGCCTGCGGGACCGCTCCCGCCTGGCTTTCGAAGAGAGGGCCCGGCAGTCGGAGCAGGCCTTGTCGTCGTGATCGACGCCTAGACAAGTTAAACACAGGTGGTGAGGATCCGTGACCGACACCAGGCGGTCGCAATCCTCGCAGTGCTTAAAGCCGGGCATCCCTACGGCACCAATCGGAGTCGAAAAGACTTCGAGAAATGATCAAAAATCGATCAAAAAGTTAGTAAAAAATTGACTAGGGTTACTGCTTTTTCCAGATCTGCGCTTGCTGGCGCGGAAAAAAGAAGAACTGACGTCAGCACGCGGAGGCGGCGTCTAAGTACTCCGACGACGTCATCACGGCGCCCACGACGCCGACGACGGACGCGGAGCCGCAGACGACGCCTACCGATGAGCAAGGGTACTGCTACGCAAAAGTTTCCGGATCCAGTCTGACGCCTGGGGATATTCTAAGGTAAGGAATCTAATACTAACGTTTCTCTTTCAGATATTCGTGTCGGCTGTTCATTTGTTTTCTACACATGTCTTTAAATAAAAAGATCACTGCAAACAAATACTCAACCATCATTTTACTTATATGACATCCAATACAAGATTTGGGGATTTATTTACCTTATAAATTACAGAAACGAAAAAGCACAGAACCAATCACACATATCAATACTTTGGAACAGGTGGTATCTGGGTGAAACCACCGTTTTTGGTTTGTGCCATAACCCAAATTGGGTCCTGACTAATTATGTGTGAACCCTGGTAACACACACCAGCCACAACAACTACATTTCTGAGTAGAGCAGCAGTGTCTACATTACCCTCTGTAAAATGAGCTCTACGTCTACCAGAAAGGCACCAACTGGTGGGCGAGTAGTATACAAGTGACTATCCACCTAGAGATAGATTGCATGAAAGAAGCTAAACCAGTGCGCATTGGACCATAGTTTATAAACAGATGTTCAGATTGTCTGATATCCTTTGTTTTGTCTAAGTAGTACTCAAGGACTATCTTAAGATCTAATGAGTGTAACCCCCTTTTTTGGTGGTGAGGAAGGATTGGGAAAACATGTTGGAAGAAAAATGGTTTGTTTAATATGGAAATCAGAGATGACCTTTGGCAGAAAACTAGGATGTGTTCTCATGTCAACCTGTTTGCATGAAAAACCAGATAAGGTTCTTTAGCTTAAAGAGTTTGGATTTTGCGTACCCTGGTAGCTTAAGTAATAGCAACTAGGAAAGAGGTCTTCTAAGTAAGGTGTGGTAAGGAAGCTTTGGGTAGGCCAGACTTTACGAGGTGCAATGGATAAGGGAAGATTATATTTTCTTGGCCTAGGATAGGATGATAACCATTCTGGGCACACCACAAGAAGAAGCGCTTCATTTCCTGATCCAGTCTTGTGAAAGGCCTAAGTGTCCATACTGCAGGAATTCAGGAGTCATGCTGTCAAGCTCAGAGAGGGAAGGCTGGAGTGGAAAATCTTCCGTCCTAGTTTGTAGAAGAGGTCCAATCTGCATGGCAGCTTCCTGTGTGGTCTTTCGGACAGGTAGAGGAGATCTGAGTACCACCACGGGCGAGGCCACTATGTAACGATCAGGAGCATCCTGGTCCTGGTTCTGTAGAATTTGTTGATGACCATCTGGATCAAGGGAATGTGTATAGAAATGTCTAGGACCAGTTTATCAAAAGGGCATTTCCTTTCGATCCTGGTTGGGAGAACCTGGGTGCAAAGTCATGGCATGTTTTGATTGTTTTGTCTGCAAACAGGTCGATTTGCAGTGTTCCCCATTGTTGAAAAATTTCTTGTGCAAATTCTTCGTTTAGTATCCAGCTATGAGCTTCTACGAAGTTGCAACTGAAAGAGTCTGCCTGAACATTTAGTGTGCCTGGTAGGTGGATAGCTGAGATGGTCAGGTGTCTGGCAAGTAGCCACTTCCATATGACTTGCGCCTCCGGTACAGGGGACATGACCGGGTTCCTTCCTGCTTGTTCAAATAGTGCACTGTGGGTGTATTGTCTGTCTGTACCAGGAGAGAGCGTGCCCGTATGGACGGGTAAAAAGACTTGAGTGTGAGATGGACTGCCCTAAGTTCCAGCATCGCTGGAGGTTAGCGTCCGTGATGAGTGTCTGTTAACTTTGGGGGGATGTCTATAGAAATGGTATCCTTTTGGGTTTCGCCTGCCGAAGGCTGCGCTCTGCGCAGCTTTTCGGCGCAGGTGAAATCCTTTGTTGACAATAAGGACTTCGGGAACGTCCCCCGGCTCTCATTGGCTAGCTCCATAAATGGAGGCTAGCCATTGAGTGCCGGATCTGTCCGTCAAGGCCGGACCAGATTCGGGGGCGTTCCCGAGATTTTTTCCCAGGGCAGAGTTACGTTTTTTCCCGTTCCCTCCCCTTTCACTGAAAGTCTGTCCATTCCCGCCCCCTCCGTGTGCCTTTCCGCCCCCCCCCTCGCTGTCCTGTGCACGTTTCCCGCCGTCCGTGTCCTCTCCCGCCCCCTCCCGCCGTCCGTGTCCTCTCCCGCCCCCTCCCGCCGTTCGTGTCCTCTCCCGCCCCCCTCCCGCCGTCCGTGTCCTCTCCCGCCCCCTGTGTCCTCGTAGGTGCTTGTTGGATGATGGCAACGAAATCCTGCTGAGTGTGCAGCGCCGGCCCAGGGGTGAGTATTGCGTCACCTTTGCATTTCGTTGTATTGTACAATAAACGCATCGTAAATGAAAGCTCTCGCTCTGTTAGCTGTGAGGTATTATTATCTGCCGCCCTGAGCGTGACTAAAAGTCCCATCCCTCTGTAGGCGCGCTCTCGAGCTCCATTAGTAGTAGGCACAGCCTTGAATGGCCTGTGGGGCCTCGGGGTGCACTGGGACACAGACAGCAAGAGCCAATAGACATCCGCCCTGATTCCGTCGCTGACCCCGCCCATCGCACCCACCGCATCTGCGCACTACTCTGACAGCAGTTGTCTGGCTAATCGGCGCGAGGGGATCAATCCAGTCCAGCGCGTGCCTCTGTGACTACGAGCCGCGCGCTCCCGGCAGCCATACTCTGAGCCGCGCCTCGGGAAGCTTGTTGTGGAAAAGGCAGCAGCCCCGCCCCGGACCCGCCGCACCGAGGTGTCCAGCCCAGCTCGAAAATCTACACCTCAGACGTCTCGTGTCGCTGACAGAAACCCCAATATTAGTACCGTTTGTATTGAAATAAATACACGCTCCTTCTCAACCCTACCACCCCCCTAATAGACCGATCCGCAGTGTCCGTTTCAGGGCTTCGCACAGAGCCCCTGCCGCCAGAGGAGATGGGAAACTGCCACACCGTAGGGCCCAACGAGGCCTTAGTAGTGTCAGGTGAGTGCTGGTGGTGGGGATGTTTACGGTGAGGGTACAAATCTGGTTGTGTTCGTTCGTGGGGGAGGGGCTGGGAGGAAACGAGAAGTGTTCCTGGAAGGGGGAGGGTCGAAGGGATAGAATACATCCAGTGTTTTGGGCGTGGTACATCATCATCGGGTACATGTAAGCGTGCTCACGAGGTTGTTTATGTTGTGTATAGATGCAGAATTATTTAAAGCACCCAATTAAACTGCATTCATCAAGCAAGTAACGGCGTGGGTGTACGGGGAGAGGGCTAGCAATGTGGATGAGGGAACTGAGTGTTGAGACGGACGGGTGAATGAGGTGCCATTGCAATATGCAGATAGCTGGTATCATGGGACAAGGAAGACCAGGCGGGTAAGGTGCAGCAATAAGGAAATTGGAAGAAGCAATATGTGTTGGAAGATGAGCGATAACATTGTGTGGAGTACCGGTGGAGGAAAGCAGCAGATTGATGACAAGAAGAGGTTGAAGTAAAGTGGAGAGGAAGACGCGTAAGATAATGGGAAGAGAGCAGAGGTATGTAGCATGTCAACTAATCGTAGACAGAACGCGCTAGCGTTAATAACATATCATTGCAAGAAGAGGGGGATTAATTTAGGAGAAAAGGAAGGTAATGGATAAAGAAGATGGAGTAACACGGGGAGAAAGGAGCAGCGTGTACCATGTTTAAAAAAATTACGTGAACAAGAAGGAAGTATCTTTAAGTGTGGAGGAAAAAATAGGATCATATGGGTGAGTAAGAGTGGTCTAGAGAGAGTACAGCATGGAGAAAGAGCAACATAATGGGGAAGAGCAAGATGGAGTAGCGCAAGGTCCTAGGACGAGGAGAACTAGGATGGTGAATAACATCTTGCTTTCTGTGATCGCTAGGTAATAAACATGGTAACTTGTTACTGTATGAATATTTTGAAGGGTTGTTTTGGAAACTGAAATGTAGTCACTAAAAAATGAGACCCTGGCTCAGACCAAGTAATTCTTATTGACAAGGTCTGAGCCGGAGTCTCATTTTTTAGTGACAACATTTGTTTCTATAACAACCCTTCAAAATATTAATACAGGTAGATAAAACTAAGCGATCGCACCCGTGGACAAATTAGATCGTAGTCCAAGTGTTGCCCCTCCTAAATTCAACCTCATCAAATCCACTTTTTAGGTATTGTTTACAGACCGCTTTAGCTGATTTTTTGTCAAGACTTATGAGACTAATACAAATTGAGTGGGCTTTAGTTTATGTCAGTTTATTATTGGTTGACTTTCTTGTCAGTCTCTTCTGTTTACTTTGCTTTCAATGGTTTCCTTCCTTTTATGTTTTTCCCTCCCGTGACGCATACCTTCTTTACCATTTGACTGGATGATTTGTATTCTCCACTGCTTACATTCAGAACGACTTTTTCTTGTTGCATGCATTCCTTTTCTAGATTCTCCACTCATTCTTCTGTCGCCCTACTCTCTTCATGTGTCCACTCAGCTCCTCATTTCATCCCTCATTTCTTTCTGCACTCTGCTCCTTACTGCTAGTGGTTGTTCATTTGGTTCTTTCTCCAACCGCTTTTCTGTTGTTCTCCTACCACGCCATATTTTTTTCTCATTTTATTTTATCTTTGGGCCTAGCAGCTGCAGTTTACCTGGTAACTGCTTTTTCGATAATGCCCTTTTGCACACTTTGTATTTTTTTATTTTACTGATCCAAGATGTGTGACCACCATTTGGAACAATTAATTAGAAGTTAAAACAAGCATTGACAAAGTCAATAGGTCTGTGTCGGTCGCTAACCTTATGGCAATTCTTTTGTTTCGCCATGGTTTTTGTTCAACTTTATTGTTCAAAAAGTGGGAAAGGCAAAAATGATTTTTCGTCTCAAAAAAAGTAGACAATACCATAGAACTGCCTGACACTCAAGGCAACTACTTTCAGGATGGATGTGCTCCTTGTGAAAGGGAAGCATGAAATAGTCATAGTAAAGTCAGCCAATGGCAGAATTGGGCTGATTTATCACTCATTAATGCATGCTGGAGTGGGTGGAAGAAAAACGTAAATGACGCAGATTAATGGATGAAGTCGGTCTGAAAACCCCTATAAGTAAATATGTTGTAAACATATTTATACTACAATCAAAAGGTCTTGGCTAACAATGAACTAAAAAGCCAGTTTGTCTGGCATTGGCTGCCAGACCCCTGCCTTTGACAAAGAAGGCAAGAAAGAATGAAGACAAGAAAGAGGGAAATAAATTAAGAAGTACGGGAGAGAGGGGAGAAGCAAGGAAGGAAGAAAAAAAAGTATGAAGGCAAAAGAGAAAGAAGTCAAGAAGGAAAGAAAGGAAAGAGAAAAACGAAAAGAAGACAGTAAGCAAAAGAAGGCAAGAAAGAAAGACAGCAAAAGAGAAAGAAGACTAGAAGGAAGGAAAGAAAGTTAGAAAGAAAGAGAAGAATGAAAAGAAAAAATAATGAAAAAGTAAAGGAAGCAAGCAGGAAAAGAGGAAAAAAGAAAGAGGAAGCAAAAGAGAAACAAGCATTTACAATGCAACGGTTTCGCCTTTGGAAAAGTTAGAGCTATTGGCAATGTAAAGGACAATGCCATTTATTTATCTGTTTTCAAAACCAACACATAAATACAAATGTTGTCATTTACAATGCCAATAGCTCAAACTTTTCCAAAGGCGAAACCGTTGCATTGTAAATGCTTGTTTAAGTATCTAGGCATTTTGCTTGGTGCTAGTGGTTCTTGGGAGGAGTAAATTAATCAGAGAATGCAAAAGATTCACCATCTTTTGCATTCTTTGATTCTGAACCCATGGGTTCCATTTTGTGTATGGCAGCCATTTTGGGGTTGCCCTCACATAGGCCATGATTGTGGCTGAAACTAGTCTTTTGAGGACATGTACACCTTAGCTCGAGTTCATGCCGACTCCTGTTTGACCTGAGTGAACTGACCCTGTTGCCTGAAGCTGACCTTGTTAAACCAGTTCCTGCCCTTTAGCTGATCAAGATTGAGGATCAAAGCACAGGACATTGTAGAGTTTGGTATGCACACACACACCCTTTATCCTGCTTTCTGTTCCTTCTTTTATGGTCTGTTTATGATATGGGTTGTGGTCCTTTTATTATGGGTTTGTCTGGCTTTTGTAAGAAGGAATGTTAGGCATTTTGCATGCTTGCAAAAGCTAGGACTGCCCCTTACTTGTATGCTGAAGTTTGTAACCCTAAGCATATAAAAGGCCTCTGTTTTCTGTATTCCTCAGACTACCTCATTCAGTTGCTACAGCTTCTGTGTGACGTGGCCTCACTTATTAAATTTAATAAAGATGTATTTTCATATTTTCAGCTTCTGTGCCAAGTTCTTTTTTTTTATTAGTAAGTATTCCCTGAGAATGAAGATTTCAGTTCTTCAATGGGGGCAACTTGTAAAATGATATTTAGATTTGCCAAAAGGTTCGGCCGCAAACCAATTTGGGAGGTGAGACAGCTCTTTAGGAGCAAGTGCTTGTCCATTGATGTTTCTGGTGCAGGAGTGTGAGGGTGTGCCGCCACAGGGAAATTGCAGATAGCAGAGAATACATTACTCTGTAGACTTTTAGCGGTTCAACAAACCATCCCAAGTTTTACTTCTCACCTAGAACTAGGAATTAGCTTTTTGAAGGATTTGGTTGGGACAGCTTCTTGGTTATTGTGGTTGAAGATATGAGTACTCCCAAGGCCTGCTTTTCAAGGAAAGTGCCGGAGGATTGTTTGGATCTTGATAAGATGGGCACAATTCAGTGATTGACTTGAGTCAAAAATAATTTTACAATTTAGGTCTGAATTCTCTTTTTGATTCCTCCGGAGCAATAAGCCCCCCAATAAGGGAGAGGGTCAAAATAATTTTTGCTTTACATAAGGAGGAGGGTTGAAGAGAAAGGTGCCTTAACATGTGTACTATTATTAACTATAGGCAATTATCTAATGCCTCAGGTCTGGATTCCTATTTAACCTGGCTTATCAACCGTCTGCAGAGATTTTATTTGACAAGGTTAAGACTGAATTTTGTCCACTGTCTAGTTGCCTTTCCCTTGGCCAGCTCTTGGGTCACCTTTTTCTCTTTTTGCCCATGTGATGTTGTCTCTTCACAATCAACTGCACATTTTATGTTATTTTGCAATCTGTATTGCTGTTATGAGTCCAGTTATTACATCCTATTTTATTGCACAAGCACTTTAATTCATACAAAGATGGTCTGAGACATTTGCAATCTCTAACTATTTCGGAAACTTCTTTTCTGTACTATCATTTTGCTATAAAGTTAAGGAAAAATTATAAGTCTTAATTTTACAATTGTATTGTCCTAGGATATGCTACACATTTTCTATTTCACTGATGTTTTTATTCTTACTGCGAATGTGAAGACTGTATTTATTTTGTGCTTTTAGGCCTTTAATTAGATGGAATAAAGTTATTTTTGATTGATTGTCTGTGTGGGAAGTTCCCAGTGAAAAGGATTCCGAGATGACGACTTTGCATCCACCATTAGAGCTATTCCCTGGCTGCCTGTGAGATAACCACTTTGTCTTCCCAGAGGCCTGAAAACAGACCACTGGCCTTCCAGTGCTTGTTCTAGTGGTCTCATGTGTAGCCTGGCATTGGGAACAATGTAAATGCAAGATGCCATCAAACGCAGGAGAGAGGCAACTTACCTGGCCGATGGATAAGGAGTGTGGGGGATAGATTGACATTTCTTGTTAATTGATGACCTCTCCTCCGAAGGATATACTCTTGCGTCTCTTGTAGCCAGTGTTGCTTTGAGGTAATGTATGATTTGAGAAGGAATTAGTACGGATTTCTTTAAAACAACTTGTAAGCCCAGATGTTGCAGGGTTTGGATGCAGATCTGAAGATGGTCTTGAGTTAGAAGAGGAGAGTAACGTTTGATTAGCCAGTTGTCCAAGTATGGGTAGACAAATACGTTTCACCTCCGCAGGTGTGCAGTAACCACTGCCTTGCACGTGAAGAATGTGCGAGGTGCTGACCTGAGTCCGAAGGGTAGGACCTTGTACTGGTAGTGCTAGGATGCTACTTTGAAATGCAGGAACGTCCAGTGTTTCTTGATGACCAGAATGTGAAAGTAGGCATCCAGAAGATCGGTTGCACACATCCAGTCTCCCTGGTGAAGTTGAGGGTAGATCTGGTGGAGAGCTATCATCCTGAACTTTTCCTTGCGAATGAACTTGTTCAAAAGTTGTAAGTCTAGAATGGGTCTGTACTCCCGAGGCTGACTTTTTTCCTGAACCAGAAAATAGTGTGAATAAATCCCTAGCCTCTGTTGGGTGGATGGAACTTTCTCTATGGCGTCTTCTTGGAGCAGCGTGGTGACTTCGTTTTGTAGAAAGACTTTTGGATAGCAAGACGTGTTCCTTGGTGGAACGGCAGGAGGAGTAGACTTGAACCTGATTGAGTAACCATTTTGTATAATATTCAAGACCCAGTTGTCATTTGCAATCTTGCGCCACTCGTCCAGGTGTGTGACAAACGTTTCCCCCACCAGAGTGGGATACGGAGAAAGGCAAGCATTCATTGCTTAGCTGGCGTTTTTGAAGATGAGACCGATGGACGGGGGGTCCTGTTCCTCGAGCAGGTCTGTGGGAATGATAGTGTGACCTTAAGATGTTTTGTTACTGAGTTGACCAGTGAGGGGTTTGAACCCTCTGCTGGTAGGAGCGATAGTTGTAGGGTCAAAACGTGCAGCGGAATTCTTGGCGCATCTCAAGGCCCACTGCTCTGAAGTATCCAGATCGGCCTTCATTTTCGTTATTTCATAATTGGCATGGGGGCCGAATAATGAGTTTTCACTAAATGATAAATTGAGTATTCTGTGCTGAGCCTCTGGTTTAAGACCTGTGAGGCGCAACTAGGAGGACCGTTGTGCGCAGACGCCATGACAGTATCAATGGGCTGTGAGATCAGAGGCATCAGCCGCTGCACTAATCACTTGATTTGCCATCAGACCACCGTCTTGAAGGATTTCCTGTCCTGCTTGTCCTCTTTAGGCAAATTGTCGGAAAATCAGGATAGTGCAAAGTCATGGCATGTTTCGATTGTTTTGTCTGCAAACAGGTCGATTTGCAGTGTTCCCCATTGTTGAAAAATGTCTTGTGCAAATTCTTTGTTTAGTATCCAGCTATGAGCTTCTACGATGTTGCAACTGAAAGAGTCTGCCTGAACATTTAGTGTGTCTGGTAGGTGGATAGCTGAGAGGGCCAGGTGTCTGGCAAGTAGCCACTTCCATATGGCTTGCGCCTCCGGTACAGGGGACATGGCCGGGTTCCTTCCTGCTTGTTCAAATAGTGCACTGTGGGTGTATTGTCTGTCTGTACCAGGAGAGAGCGTGCCCAGTGAGATCTGTCGAACCTCCCCAATAGGGTGGAGACGCTGGCCACTTTCATGAAAGATGCGGAGGTGTTACACATCTTTTTACCCAGACAATCCATCTGCTTGCTATCTTTAGCCGGAGGTACTGTAGAGGAAGATGCCCCTGGATGTGTTTTTCTAGCAGTAGCAACGATTACTGAGTCAGGTGGTGGATCTGACTTGAGGTAGAGAGGGTCTTAGTCAGGTACCTTGCACTTTTTCAGGAAACATGACGGTGCAGCACCTACAGACGCTGGAGTAAGAAAGGCGTGCAATGTTGGGTCTAAGAGATTTGGAACTAAGGGTAATAGAAGTCTGGACGCTGCTTTCTGATGAAGTGTTTCAAATATCACTGACGCAGATGTTGCTGGCGCAGATATGTAAATATTGAGTTTTGTTGCTCCTCTGATTAAGACATCACTGAAGGTGATGAGGTCATCCATAGGCGAAATCCTTACCGGACGAGAATGCAATAGCGTTGCTGGGTAATCTCTGGCTCAGGAATGAGAGGTAGTGGAGGACCATGAAGGAGACTTGTGTCTGTCCCTAGAAAGCTGAGATCATCAAGATCTGGACTGTGCATGTCTTTGGGGGTCCTAGACCTTGATCTCTGCCATTGTGGTGTCCTTGACAGCAATTTTTTGCTCTGTGGAGATTTAAATCTTTGTAGAAATCTTGCTAGAGGCAATGATGATGGAGCCTCAGGAGAAAAGGCACAAGAAGGAGTACTTCTTGGTGGGTGTGGATGCTTTGAGCCTCTCGATGGGTAGTACGTCTGGGAATAGTCCGAAGCTGGACTCTGAGGTGGAACACGCTCACGTTTCACACTGTGCAACCAACATGCAGAAAGATTGATTGGCTGTGTTGGTGATTTCTCTGAGGCCGGAGGTGTATGGTCCCTTGATGAGGGTTGCAAAATCCTAAAGTTTAAAGAAGATAATGGCGCCTCGTTGTTGATCTACATGGTCTCAACGTCAGTCTCCTTGCTCTAGACTTCGATCTTGCTCACGACGTCGTTCGAGACTTGTCTGGATGGGAGTGCCTCGAAGTTGACGAGCGTCTTAACGTCCACAGATGCCTTCCCATCAATCCACTCACCTCTTGTGCTGGTGTCGACCGTCGGGCCATTGGCGAGTGCCTTGAAGTTAAATCTGGTTACTTTGATGGTTGTTTTGACGTCGGTCTGGTTGACGCTGAGAGAGTTGACTGAACCTTTTCCTCTGACGGCTTAGAAGTCGAAGAATGCGGCCTCATCGTCGACTTCCTCTGGGTGGAAGGGCATGTCGATGGCGATACCTCCATCGTCGAATGCTTTGACATTGATGAACAAGTTACTTACCTTCAGGTATGATGTATCTATAAGAGACATATATTAGTTATAGATTCCTTACCTTACAATTACACCCAGGCGTCAGACTAGATCTGTAAAAATAATTCTTAGCTGTACACCTGCGCGTCGGTAAGTGGTGTCGGTCAACTCTGCATCTGTCGTCGGCGTCGTGGTCGGCAGGATGACATTGCGGTGTCTACTGTGACGCTGCCATGCGCGCTGACATCAGTTCTAACACAACTTTCCACGCCAGAAGCGCAGAGCCATGAAAGATACTGACCACAGGTGAGTTACAACTAGGGCCCTGTAAGGGAGTCCCGAACCCTAGATGTCAGTTCGCAGAGCAAAGAGGATGGGGGGGGGGGGGGGGTAAGGAATCTATAACTAATATATGTCTCTTACAGATACATCGTTACTGAACGTAAGTAACTTGTTCATCTGAAAGAGACTATTAGTTATAGATGCCTTACCTTAGAATAGATTCCCCAGTATTACAAACCCCCGGTGGAGGGACTGCGAACCAAGTTCACACCAGAAAGTCCTGGAGGACAGAATGGGCAAAGTAGCCATCCCTCTGGACTTGACTATCCAGGCAGTAATGTTTGGTGAACGTGTGCATAGAAGTCCTCGTGGCTGCCAGGCAGATGTCAATGAGTGGAACTCCACGTGAGAAGCAGTAGTTGCTACTGTAGCTCTAGTGGAATTAGCTTGCAGCCCACTGGAGGTTCCTTTTTAGCTAAAGCATAACAAATCTTTATACAAAGGATGACCCATCGAGGATGGTATGCTTTTGCACAGCCCAACCTTTCTCGGCACCCACATAGCCAACAAAGAGTTGATCGTCCACCCGGAAATCCTTCGTGTGGTCAAGGTAGAAAGACAGTGCATGCTACAGGTCCAAGTGGTGGAGTTCTCCTCCTCCTTGAAAGGGTGCGGAAGCGGGAAAAAGTTGGGCAGAGTTTTAGTCTGTCCGATGGTAAAAGGAGTGACAACTTTACGTAGGAACAAGGGTCTTGTTCGAAGCACCAATTTGTCAGGATGCACCGAGAAGAAAGGGGGCTTTGAAGAAAGAGCCTGAAGCTCACTCACTCTACGAGCAAAGGTGATGGCAACAAGAAAGGCAATCTTCAGAGTGAGAAACCTAAGAGGACAGTTGTGAAGGGGCTCGAAGGGAATGCACATCAGGTAAGTCAAAACAAGGTTCAAGTCCCAATGAGACATTATGAAAGGAGATGAAGGAAAGAGATGAATAATGCCTTTAAAGAACATACTTACAATAGGGGACTTGAACAAACAGGGCTGATCTGGTAGCCGAAGAAAAGCAGAAATAGCTGCCAAATAGCCTTGAAGAGTGCCCAGAGCCTAACCCTGCTGGGCCACAGAGAGAAGAAACAAAAGAACCTCAGAAAGAGGGGCAGAGAGGGGAACCACAGCCTTTGCTGTGCACCATGCCACAAACTTATTCCATCGACAGGCGTATACCGTCTTAGTGGAGGGACGCCTGGCTGCCAAGATGACATTACAAATTTTGGGTGCAAGGTCAAAAGCTGTCAACTGTTGCCGCTCATACTCCACGCAAGGAGGTGGAGGTTGGACAGGTTCAGGTGGAGAACCGTCCCCTGCTGCTGCAACAAAATATCCTCCCGAAGGGGCTATCTGATTGGAGGATTGATAGCCACGCTCAGGAGCTCGGGGAACCAGACTCTTAATGCCCAGTCCGTTGCCACAAGAATGACTTGGGCCTGGTCGCACTTGACCTTCTGCAGCACTGAGGACAGAAGTGATACAGGCGGAAAGGTGTACAGGAGGCGTTGCAGAGCGAGTGCCGCCTTGGTAATTCCTATGAACAGAACTGCTGACATTGCCTGTCCTCTTTGGTGGCAAACAGATCTAACGTAGGCTCTCCCCACTGCTGAAAGAGACCTTGGACCACCTCCGATTGTAATATTGTAATTGTAATTCTGAAGCTTATAAAGCGCATGGTTACACTTACCAGTGTGTCCCCGCGCTGAATAACCGCTTAGGAACCCGTCCTGGACTGTTCCTGTGAGGCGCCCAACTCCTGGGCACCCCCCTGGTGAAGCCAGGCATCCTTAGCGATTAGGGCCAGTGTGGAGACTAAGCAAGCTATTGCCCAGAGTTGCAGCGTGGGACCCCATGATTAGAGTAGGTACCATGCAGAGAATTATCGGGTCCGCTGACATTTGAGCTCAAGACCCTGCCGCAACGGGAATTGAACCCTGGTCCCGGGCCAGACTTCTGCATCAGGGTCTGCCGCTCTAATCAGTGAGCCACACTCCTCCACATTGAAGATGCCATTTGTGATCCACCAGGCACCGACAGCTGAGTTTGTCCGCCCTGACGTTCAGGGAACCTGCCAGGTGTTGAACCACCAGGGTTATGACCTGACATTCCAGCCATGCCCAAAGGCGAAGAGCCTCTTGAGATAGTGTCCAGAACAACCCAGATGAAAAGGTACGACTGAGAGGGAGTCAGGTGTTACTTCGCACATTGATAGTGAACCCCAGCAAATGCAGGAGGTCTGCCGTAGTCTGGAGGTGGGAGACAACAGCCTGGGGCGAGCCTGCCTTCAACAGCCAGTCGTCGAGATAGGGGAAGACTGGAACACCCTGGTCTGCGCAGGTGAGCTAAGGCCACCGTCATCACCTTGGTGAATACCCGAGGGGCACAGGTAAGGCCAAAGGGGAGCACAGTGAACTTTAAATGCTTTTGGTCTACCGTGAACCTCAGGTAGCATCTGTGGGCTGGCAGGATGGGGATATGGAAATAGGAGACCTGCAAGTCCAACGCCACCATCCAGTTTCCAGGGTGAGGGCAGACAGGACCTGAGCCAACGTGTGCATTTTGAACTTCTCCTTCTGGAGGACGCGGATGAAAGCCCTTAGGTCTAGGATGGGACGCAGGCCCTTGTCCTTCTTGGGCACCAGAAAGTAGCGGTAATAGCAACCACGATCTACTTCTAGTGCAGGTGCCCGTTCAATAGCTCCCTTGGCCACAAGAGCTGAAACTTCTTGGCGGAGAAGTGCCAAATGATCCTCTGATGTTGTAGAGAGACGGTGGCATGGAGGGAGGGGTAGTCTCGAAGGGGAGGGAGTAGTCCGTTCGGAATATCTGCAAAACCCATCTGTCAGACGTGATGGATTGCCAGTGGGGGAGGTGATGGCGAATCCTGCCAACCACTGGCTGCTGATGGGCCTGAAAGGTCATACTAGGAGGGTTTGGAGGCTGCTACAGGGGGGAAAAGGGAGGACTGGCCCACCCTCTGGCTCCAAGACCCGCGTCTCTGGGTCCCACGTCCACCCCACACAGATGCGTGGCAGTTTGCATGGACCGGGGGCTAGACTGGGCCGGACGTGGTGGGGTGGCCCTTCCATAGTCACGAAAGGGGTGAAAGGTAGACTGTGGTGGACAGGCTGTAGCTTGAGAATCCTTTTTTTGTTGTTTTTAATGGTAAACTTCCAGTCTGGCATCCAGCTGGCGTAGCCTCTCCTCATCCTTTTTTTTTTATTTAAAAAAAAATTATTTTTATTAATTTTCAAGCAGCAATAAAAGATGAGATTTGTCACGCAGGACGGCATATAGCAATACCAAAAAAAAAACAATACAACAGCAAACTAGTGTGATTGCTTCTACGTCATGAGCTTAAATTGCATGGACACGAGCAGCTAATACATATTAAAAGTGCTAGTAACACGTTGCAACAGTCTATTCTCTAATAATCTGACCCGGCATCACCTTGTCTTTTCGCTAACAGATATTGCCATAGTGGTTCCCAAATATGCTTGGGTTTACATGAAGACGGAAATTCTTCAGCATATAACTCCAAAGTTTCTTGGCAGTACACCATATCTTTCAGCCAGTGATCAGTTCGGGGGGCTAATGAACTCTCCCATGTCACTGATACCCGCCGTTTTGCTAATAACAGAGCAATTCTTAAAAATTTCCCCACAGTACCCTGGACCTGAGGCACATAACACAGCAAGCCCACCACCGGCGTGCATTGTGCCATCTGATTAGTCATGACCCTTATACAGTTAATGACGGTTTCCCAGTATTGTGAGACAGGATTACACTGCCAGGCCAAGTGCCAGAAGTCTGCATCGCGAGCACCGCATCGCTTGCAGTTGCTGGTGTCACGCAGAGCTATTTTATGCAGTTTGGAGGGTGTACGGTAGATCTGATGTATGTATTTGAAATGAATGATCCTTAGGTTGCCATTGGGGGTCAGTTTGCCTTTCAATGTACAAATGTGTTCCCACTCTGATGAGGTCAGCGGGGTGTCCAGTGCAGTGTTCCATCGTCGCAGACTGTGATCTTCGTGAAGCACTGTTTCAGTTCGCACCAGCTTATATAGTTTGGTTACTAGTCTACGCCTCAAAGGTGTCACCAGCAGGAAATGCAGAGATTACAGTGCAGGAGGTTCTAGGGGATAAGACTCACCGTGCTTCTGGAGTGCACGTTTTAAGCGGTGGATAGTGAAACAAAATAAGGGGGTTTGATTTGTTATGTACTGGAGGTCGTCAGTCTTGAGGAAGTGTCCATCTGGGAATATATCATGCATAGTTTTAAATCCCACCTCTTGCAGTGAGCGGATGTATCCTGCCTCATGCATAACTGAGAGTGAGGCATGATGTGCAATCAGCAGTGCCGGGGCATAAATCGGGAGTTTCTTCGCAAGTTTACCTATTGATTGCCAGGCAGCTATGGTAGTGTCCACTGTGTTTATCTCCTTACTGGGCGTACCCCCATGGACATGTGTAATAACACCAGATAGTGGAACTGGATGCGCGTCCCCATCTTCAACAGCGACGTGTGGTGTAAAAGCGTGTGGATGATACCAGTGGTAGGCAGTTGTGTCTGTGCACATAGATAATAAAGGTAGAAATCTGGTGCACAGAAGCTACCCTGTGCATAATCCAGAGTAAGTGTGGACCAGCCTATCCGAGCCTGTTTACCATTCCATATGAGCCTAAGCAGATGGGAGCAAAGTGTACGAAAGAGTTGTGCCGGCAGCCGTATTGGAATATTATTGAACAGACAGAAGAATCGTGGCAGTACAATCATTTTAACAAGGGCAATACGGTCAGCTAGGGAGAGCGGTAGCGAGGCTCACCTGGCAACCTGTAGTTCAAGAGCAGCACAGGCTGATACCATAATTTTCACTTATCACAACCTCCGGATCACGGTGCACCATACTCCTAAGTATTTCACAGGGTCTGTGGACCATATGAGCGGGTATTCCATTTGTGGGAGCACAGTGTTGGAGGTCAATGGGATGATTACGGACTTATCCCAGTTTATCAGACGCCCAGAAAACAAACCAAAATGTATTCTCGCAGGACAGGGGACAGATACATGTGGGATTCCTGAATAAAGAGCACCATGTCGTCCGCATATAGAGAAATTCCAACAATGATTAAAATTTAGGGCTGAGTCCCTATGGCGTTGACGGATCAAGCAAGCTAGTGGTTCTAGTACAATGGCAAATAAAAGCAGCGAGAGCGTGCAGCCTTGCCTTGTGCCTCTATGTTTGCTAAATGGCTTGGTTGTAAGACCCCCCCACTCGGACTCTCGCTGACGGGTCATTATATAGCAACTGTATCCAGCGTATAAAAACGAGTGGAAACCCCATGTGCTTTAGTATAAAAAACATATATCGCCATTCTATGGAGTCGAATGCTTTGGCCACATCCAACATGACAGCAGCCGCTGGCAGATCTGGATTTAAAATATGTAACATAGCGAACAAACAGCCACATGCATCAAGCTAAAAACCGGTCGCACACTGGCAGATTCTCAGAATCTGCCCCTTTGCGACTGGTATTTTTGCATTTGGGATGCATCATCCCAAATGCAAAAATCGCAATTTAAGGAATCTCTAAATTGAGATTCCTTAAATTGCGATTGCATTTAAGGAATCCCAAATTGAGATTCCTTAAATGCAATGCATCAAAGTAAAGAAATTAGCGATTTCGCTAATAGGAGTAGCAAATTACCATGAAGTTGAACTTCATGGTAATTTGCAAAAATTCACAAGAATCCACAAGTATTGGAGGCAACATTATATCAACTACAGGCGATGGCGGAGTGGCAGATGGATTCATTTCAGTAGGGGGGTCTGGTGATGAACAACGAAGCTCTGGGGTAATAGAGAGCCGCCTTTCGGTCCGTTGTATTTCTGAGGTAACAACACCCAGGGCCTTTGCAACATTTTATCAATTGAAGTCACTGGCGGCGGTGTTGCTGCCGGTAGCAAACCCCTGGCTGCATTTTTCTTTAAGTTGCAAGAAGGTTTCCCCATAGTTTTTATCTAACAAAGAGACTTTGGGGGGGAAACACACCTTAGCGTTGACTGCTATATAGTGCAGTGCAACACCCCAGTTTCCGGAATAGACCAAGTAGCACAGTTAATGATATCTTAAGTTTGATAAGCCCGGCAAGAGTCCCCAAAGGTAGCAACTCTCTACCCCTATGATAGTAACTAAAAACGATTTACAGTTAACGAAGTACCTTAAATAAATTCCACGTTCCCACAAGGGGAATAGTTACTTGCTGTTTGATGGATGATCCATAAATATCACCCAATAGCGACCCTTTCTGTGGGTTGTGTCCTGTTGGAGAGCCAAGGGATATGGCCCTGCCCTGCCTCTTCCTGTCACTGACGGGCACGGGACGGGCCCGCCCTTGGCCCGGGCAGCACCCAGGCACGTCCGCGCGCGTTCCGAGCTGCGGGAGTCCGGCGGCGTTTTAATAGCGCCTCCTGGCGTGAGAAGGTGACATCGTGAGCGGGCACCCCCGGGAACTCTTGGAGATGGAGTCAGTCCCGGGCTACCCCTCGTGGTGTATTGCGGCAAGGAAACACCGGTGGAGCTCCCGGTGAGCTCCGAGAATGATGAAGGTTACAGCGTTGGCAGGGACCCGCGCTGCGGGAGTCCGGCGGCGGTTTAGTAGCACCTCCTGGCACGAAAAGGTGACGTCGTGAGTGGCGCCCCCGGGGACTCTGGGAGAAGGAGTCAGTCCCGGGCTACCCCTCGTGGTGTATTGCGGCAGGAAACACTGGTGGAACTCCCCGTGAGTTCGGAGAATGATGAAGGTTGCAGCGTTGGCCTTCAACTAAGGCCCACCAACAAAGATGAATGTTGCTTCATAGCCACTTCACTCCAATGGAAACAAACTCTAGGATCAGCAGTCTGGCTCTTCAACACGTGCCACACTAGGGGAAGGAGGTTGACAAAAATGAACTTTTTGTCTAACTGCCTCCAATTAGTCTGTACACATTCTCTCCTTGTTGGATTTGCTACTAGGCTTGCAAGTCAGATGCTATGAGACAGCAGAGAGCCTACTCATGCCTATCATCCTCAATGACTGTCCCTTCAAGCCTCTAGGCATCCTGCTGTCAAACTGAAGTTGCAGATGAGGGTAGGAACAAGAAGACTATGAAGTCAGGAATGGTGCCACCATTTGTGACACAGGACAGGCTATTCTCCTTGGAGTATGCCTTTTGTCTTTATTATATTACATGTTTATTTTGGGATACTAAGACTGAAAATGCACATTTCTTCAAAAGACAGCTAACGAATGGCAATATGCGCAATGATTAAAATTACATTTACTTTACCTTTCATAAATACATTTCTGATAACATAATGGACAATGGTGAGGGCAAATGATTAATGAGATTCTGGAGCTGAAGATGTTGGCATACAATTATGAATTTTACCATATTTGCCACTCAACTTGCCAAATAATTAGCAGATTTCACCAAAAAATATGTTTCAAACTCAAATTCAAATGGTCGAAAACACTTCTGCCAGTTTTTTTGCCATTTAATTTGTTTTTGAAACATATTTTAGATAACCTTGATACATAATTTATATAACCATGCTGCATAATCCTAGTGTTCCTGACAATAATACATTTCTGCAGATGGGTTTGTGGCTTTTTTTAATATGAGGACAAAACCCATATTTCACAGAAAAAAATTAAAGGTTTTCCCGTACTTTCTGGTTTTCATACGAATGCATTTTTTGTTCAATAAAAGCACCGAAGCATGCAATATATATATAACATTTAATTAGGGGCCAAATATGTGTTAGTTACGAATAGATGATTTTGTAGGCAAAATTATTCTACCTCGGCAGGAATAATTGTGACAGCCATACTAGAACAGCTGTGGCAATGGTATCCTTATGTTTAGTATGCCCTAACATGAAGGTATCACTTAGAGAGGCAAACCACTCGTCAAAATGGACAAGAGGCCTTTTCCTGCCACAACAATCCACCACATCCAGTCCTGGCATCATTTTATTCAACCTGCATGACATCTTCATCCTGAGACAATAATGCTCAGTTAATGTTAAAGTGGGAGAATGCACTAGGTGTTATGGGCAATTAATTACCAGCCTAATATTCATTATTTCTGTTTAAATAATTATGTTTTACTTTCTCTCCATTTCCAGTTTTATTTCCATTATAATTACCTAAAAGGAATATATGCTCCCTAAGACGCTATTTTTAATACGATATTCACTTGAAATAACACTTGCACACTTATTCGAAGATGAGCTAGACTCACAACTGCCCAATTAATCACAGAGAGGCCTCTAGGCCATCCTAGACACCATTGGCTGGCAAGATACAAGCTGGAAATGAAAGAATGCGAGAACGCAGACCTCCTCCATATACACATCTAGAATCTGTAACTAAATGCCCTTCAACATCAGAACTGTTCTTACCCTCCTTCAATTCAGAAAATAATTGAAGACCCACCTCTTCAATGAACGCTACGTTTCCATACAGTATAAACGTGTAAATGATTATAAATCATATTCTCAGCACGTGAGCGTTTCAGGCTTCAGTGCCCTCCAGCTTGGATCTCACCATATAAGTACCATTACTTCCACTAGAAGGAATTCTTTGTTTCCCACTGCACCATTTATTTTCTGGAATATGTCTTTAAAATCTCCTTCTCCTAGCTTAGTGGTCATTTCTATATTTAATTTGATATATTTGTATATGTAGATGTAATGCATCATCTATGCTTTTAAATAATAACTTTCTCTCCAATCGTGATTATAGACATTGATGGGTATGCAGCCACTTTCTTCAAACAAGCATTGGCATAGCCAATAGGTCTCTCATATGCAAGAGCTATTGACTTTGCCAATGTGTTTTAGCCATGTTGTACACCAGCGTGGCTGCTGTTCAGCATGGCTAAAATTAGTGGCCTAGAGGAGAGTGGCAGAAAGTGTTGTGTATTGGAGTGGCATAGAGTGGAGTAGTGTTGTAGAGTGGAGTGGCAGAGTGTTGTATATTGGAGTGGCGTACAGTGGGGTGCCGTAGAGTAAACTGGTGCAGAGTACATTGGCGTAGAGTGTTGGAGAGTAAAGTAGCCTAGAGTACAGTGGCATAGAATTCTATGGTGTAAAATCCAGCACTGTAGAATGAAGTGGCATAGATTAGAGTTGCATAATAGAGGGCAGTCGCATAGAGTGCAGCAGTGCATAGAGGAGTAGAGTAGCGAGTCATAGAGTGCAATGGTTCAGAGTTACTGCAGTGGCATAGAGTAGTGCAGAGCAGAGTGGCAGAGAGTGGTGCTGAGTAGAATATAGCGCCATTGAGTGCAGTGGGGAAGAGTGGAGTAATGCAGACTGCAGTGGCGTAAAGTGGAGCAATGCACAAACGAGTGATGTAGAGTGCACTGACACAGAATGCAGTAGTGCAGAGTAGAGTGGCGTACAGTTCAGTGTTGCAGAGTAGAGTGGTCTAAAGAGGTGCAGATTGGCATAGAGTGCAGTGGCAGATAGTGGTGTTGAGTAGAATGCAGGGGCGCTGAGTATTGTGTTGTATTGTAATTTTATAAAGTTTTATATAACGTGAACCAGATCCCGAGGGACATCAGAGGGCTTTACAGAAGGATGAAAGGGAGAGTAATAATCCAGTAACACTATCAAGTAAGAATGCCAAACAGCATTTATATAGCGCTTACTACCCCATACGAGGCGTCGAAGCGCTTTTTTGGTGAGTAGCACACTACTCCGGGACCCATAGAGGATTAGTGTTGAATTAGTATAGTGAAAAATGCAAGTACATTTTAAATGGTGGATAGGTTAGTTAGTTATTTAGATTTGGAATGATAGCAGAAGGATAGAGGAGGAAAAAAAGTTTGTATTTATATAGCGCTTGTTACCCCTGATGGGATGTTGAAGCACGCTATTCAGGAAGTCCATAAAGGATTCGTGGTGAATTAATATGGTGAAATATGAAAGTAATTTCAGTGGTGGATATTAGTTAGTTATTTGGAGTGAGAAGGATAGCGGAGGGATAAAAGGGGAAGAAAGGTTTGCATTCATATAGCACTTGTTACCCCTGATGGATGTTGAAGCGCTTTTCTGACGAGTAGCAGGCTACTCCGGAACCCATCAGGATTAGTGTTGAATTAGTATGGTGAAACATGAAAGGAATTTTAGTGGTGGATATGTTAGTCAGTTATTTGGATTGAGAAGGGTTGGGGAGAGGTAGAAAAGAGGGAAGAGTTTAGAAAGGTTTTTTTGGGGGATCGGTATAGTAAAAGAGGTGTCAGATGATGCAAGGAGGGATAGAGTAGGAGAGAGTCTAGAAAGGGTTATTTTAGGTATCATAGTAGTGGTATGGGGTTTGGATAAATGAGAGAGTGGATGTAGAGGATATATTGATAGATGTATTGGATGAGAGATAGGGTAGTACATTGGAAAGAGTAGTAGAAAGAAGTTTGAGATGAGTCAGGAGGTTGTGTTAGAGGATATATTGAGTGAAGTATAGGCTGAGAAATAGGGAAGTGCATTGGAAATGCTAAATTAGAAGAAAGTGATAAATATATAGATACATAAGTACATTGAAAGTATATAGATTCATAAAGGAGGAATGTATATTGGGCAGCATTTCTGGCCCTGGTCCTGGTCAGTCTCGAACAGGCTCAGACAGACAACTGCCCTTGTCCTCTCCGCCCTTAGCCTCAATGCCCGGGCAGAGACGCCCTAACCCTGGCCTTTTATAGCCCTAGTAATCAGGTGACCCCGTCAGCCCTAACACTATCCAATCACAAAACTAGCCCTAAAAATCTTGAACCAATAGGAGACCCAGACCTTACAGCCAATCTTAGCCCTAGTCCAAGCACCCAATCAGTTAAAAAACCCTAAACTCTACGTCCAATAGAGGCCCTAGCCCTACCAGTTGCCCCAACCCAAGTCCAAGCAACCAATGGCACACGAAGCCCTAGTCCCTACTTCCAATAGAAAGCCTAACCCTACTCTAAGTCCCACAACTAGTCCAGCAACCAATCACACCAGAAGCTCTAATCGCTACTTCCAATTAAAGGTCTAACCCTAGCCCTAGTTCAACCCTAGTCCCAACAACCAATAACAAAGGAAACCCTAGTCCCTACTTCCAATTGAAATCCTAACCCTAGCCCTAGTCCCAACCCTACACTGATTGAATCACAGACCCATAAACCAATCGGAACATTCAAATACCCAACCAATGAGGACACTAAACCTAATCCAATAGAAACATCAGATACAACCACCAATCAGCGTCGTAGAATGCAGTGAAGTAGATTAGAGTGGTGCATTGCAAAGTGGAGTGGCTTAGAGTGAAGTGGCGCAGATTGGAGTGGCATGGAGTGGAGACGAGTAGAGTAGCGTGGCGTAAAGTAGAGTGCTGTAGAGAGCAGTAGAGTACAGTGGTACAGTGGCATAGAGTGCATTGGTGTAGGGTGGAGTGGCGTAGAGTGAATTGTTTCAGAGCAGAGTGAAATGGCGTAGAGTGGAGTGGTGCAGGGTACAGTGTAGTGGCATAGAGCAGAGTAGCATAAAATGTAATGGCGGAAAGTGGTTTAGAGTGCAATAGCATAGAATGCAGTGGTGCAGAGTAGATTAGAGTGGAGTACAATCGACTGGCGTAGAGTGCAGTGTTGCAGAGTGGCATAGAGTGGAGTTGTGCAGAGTAGATGGGAGTGGCCTACACTAGAGTTGTGTAAACTGCACTGGCGAAGAGTGAAGTGGTGTACATTAGTGGTGTAGACTGCATAAGCATAGAGTAGAGCGGAATAGAGTAGAGAAGCGCAAAGTGGCATTGAGTGGAATGGTGCAAAGTAGAGTGAAGTGGTGCAGAGTGCAGTGGTGAGGAGTTGTGTATAGTGGGGTAGTGCAGAGGTGTGGAGTGAAACAGAAACGAGTTGAGTGGCGTAGAGGGGAGTATGCATGGTGTGGTAGCACGCTGTCATTACAGACAACACATTTTCTATTGAAATGACCATTACATTTGAACAGACATACAGTTTTACTAATAAAACAATACAGTGCACAGACGAGAATGTGTGGAAATGGCATCACATAGTGTAATTATTTGTTTTGATCATATTTAAGTATTTGTGTACAACACACTTTGGAATTTTAAAAAAATGTGCTTAATTTGTGTTCCTAATTCTGACATATTCTGAAATACATGCACAGTTCATTTAAAGTTGTGAGCTAGAAAAAACAATCTTTCTTATCCCCAGAATCCAGCAGGATTGTCATATAAATTCTCTCACTTTTAGGTTTAAGTATTTTTATTAAGGAAATACAGCAGTACAGCAATGTAAAACAAGAAAAGGACCAGGCAATAACAGATAGCACCTAGTATGAGAAATCAATGCTGATGTAGTCTCTAGAGTTCACCGCCACCCTCAAGGTTCTACAGTCTGAACTAAGCAAGAGCCTCTATGGGTGGCACCCTCGAGCATTGTAGTCGTGCGTCGACCAGGAAGCAAAGAACAATCCCACTGTATTTCACAGTTAATGTAACAAACTACCCCAACAACCCCCTATTCCCATCCCCTTCCCTCCCCCCCAACTCTCAGTCCGGTGCTGCGCAAGGAAGTTCTCGGAAACACATAAGCCCTTTCCCATCATGTTCCCAACGTGCGTGCCCCACTCATCCATTCCCCACAGGCCTTTTAGGTGATCGGTGGTGTAAGTCTAAGGAGTCTCAGGTATCTGGGGCACGTAAGCTCCCTGAATTCAGTGGCCAATAAAGTATGGAATGGCTGCCACAGCTCCGTGAATTGGTCCATCTCCCCCGCCAATGTAAGCGAAAGTTTCTCCATGCCCAGTACATGCCACAGCCTATGCAACCAACCCGTGATCGAGGGAACAGTGGGAGTGCGCCAGTGTATTAGAATGTTCTGCACAGCGGAGCCCAAGGCGATGGCTATGTGTCTCCCTCTCCGGGATTTCAACGGATACATCAAGGCATTAGGCAGGCCCAGTAGGGTGTATGCTGGGAAACGAGGTAACTCTATGTCAAAACATTTATCAATTTCATCGAGCACCTCCTTCCAATAATCCAGTAGCAGGGGGCATTCCCATAAGATATGCGTCAGTGTCCCAGTGTGTCCACAAGCGCGCCAACATGTAGTGTCTAAGAGCCTGTTCATTTCGTGCAAGCGTTCGGGAGTGCGGTACCAGTACGTCGAAACCTTGGTGAAGGTTTCCGTGAGCCCCACATGATATGCAGAGTGTCGCGCTCGGTATGAGATCTGCTCCCATTCCTTATGACTCAGCGTCCTCCCCAGCTCCCTGTTCCACCTCTCCCGGCCAGGGTTATAAATGTGTACGGTCGGAGGCTGTAGCATTTTATATAGATCCGATATGAGTTTCGCATCTGAAGCACGCGTCGCCAACCATCGCTCATAGGGGAGCAGGTCCCTGTCCGCTGCATCCCGCACCTGTGGATGTAGCGCCCAATGTCTGACCTGCCAATATCGCATCCTGTCCGCCTCCACCAGCTGGTAACTCTCTTTAAGGCCCTCAAAGGGGAGGATCCCATCCTCTCCGTACACATGGAAAAGCGCTCTGCAGCCTTTCTCCCGCCAGTGCGCAAAGGCACCCGGTTCTGTCCCTGGCGTGAAGTCTGGGTTGTCCACAATAGGAGTGAACGGAGATGGGAACGAGGTAAGCTCGAACCGTTCGCAAGTGGCATCCCAAACCCGTAACGGAACCCTAGTGACCTGTGAGGCGTAGAGGTTCGGGGGTCTGTGCTGTCTACGGAGGAATGGTATTTCCTGCAACGGTCGACCCGCCACCGCCTGATCTTGGAAGAGCCAGTGCTTATCCGACTCCCATCTGCTCCATTCCACCAGGTACCTCAGTTGAGACGCCTGGAAATATTTGTGAAGGTCAGGGATTCCCAGCCCCCCTGCCTCCGGCGCTAGGGTCGTCAATGTTCTCTTCATCCGGGGCTTGCGGCCTTGCCAGACAAATTGGGATAGAGCCGTCTGCATCATCCTTATCCAACCCTTAGGGGGTTGCAGCGGAAGTGCCCGGAAGAGGTATAAGATCTGTGGTAGCACAGTCATCTTCAGCGCCGCTATCCTGCCCAGCCACGATATCGTCCCCTTGTTCCATCTCCCCAGTTCCTCCTTCACCTTCCTGCCTAACGTCTCATAATTGACCGCTATCATCGCCGGCAGTGTGGGAGCCAGCAAGATACCAAGGTAAGGCACATGGTCCCGCGACTACCTTAGTGGGTAACGCCTCTGCAAATCTCGTCTCGTCCCAGGCGTCAGGGAGATATCCAATGCCGTGGATTTCCCCATATTCATCTTGAACCCGGCCGTTCTCGCAAAAGCCCCGAGCTCTTCCATACACGCGGGCAAAGCCCTCTGCGGATCCTCTAGCGCAAAAATGACATCATCTGCATACAAACTAACCGTGTGGGTATAACCCCCCATCCGCACTCCCGTAGCATCCGCATTACATCTCACTCTCTGGGCAAAAGGCTCCATGTAGAGAGCAAAGAGTAGGGGAGATAGTGGGCACCCCTGTCTTGTGCCGCGGTCAATATTAAAGCGCATCGATCCACAGCCATTGACCCGCACTGCCGCTGACGGGAACTTATAACAATTAAAGACCATGCACCTAAACTTCTCCCCTATACCCATTCGAGCCATCACTCGCTCAAGATACGGCCAATGCACCCGGTCAAACGCTTTTTCGGCGTCGACCGATAGGAGCATCCTCTCCCCAGGGATCCGTGACGCCTTCTCCATTACATGCACCAACCGCTTAGTGTTATCCACCGTCTGCCTGCCGGGTATAAAACCGGACTGGTCTGATTCAATCAGTCCAGGGAGATATTGCGCCAACCTCGCAGCCAATATCCCTGTGTAGATTTTTAGGTCAACGTTTAGGAGGGAGATCGGTCTGTACGAGCCACACTGGGCCCTGTCCTTCCCCGGCTTCGGTATGACCGACACCGTGGCATGCAGGAGATCCGGAGGGATAGCGCCTGGGCAGTCAAAAGAGTTAAACAGTTTGGTCAATATTGGAGCTAGGGTAGTGCAAAACGTCCTATAGAAGAGGGTGGTATATCCGTCCGGTCCCGGAGCCTTCCCGAGTTTTAGCCTAGCGATCGCCGTGATAACCTCTTCTATCCTAATCTCCCGGTCCAGGTAGTCAGTCTGTACTTGAGCTAAGGACGGGAGAGTCACTGAGTCCAGATATTCATCAGGGTCCCCAGTCACTGTACCGTCCTCCGCGTAGAGCTCAGCGTAGAACTGACGAAAAGCCTCAGCTATATCGGCGTCTTCCGAGACCGTGCGCCTGCCCGGCACCGCAAGTTCTTTGACTCGACGGCATTGGTGTGCAATTCTGAGCTTAGCCGCTAACAACCGACCACAGCGATCCCCCCCTGTGTAATAAGCGTGTTTCAGACGGAGCGCCGCGTATTCAGCCCTATCCAGGTCTAGAGACGACAGAAGTTTCCTCGCCGCCTTAAGTTGTTTCCAGATTCTAGGCGCCCCCGTACGGTGATGCACCCGCTCCAATTCCCTGACCTTGTGCGTGAGTTCCTCCCGCTTAACTTTCCGTTCCTTATTTTCGGCTGCCGATACTGATATAAACTCTCCCCGTAAAACCGACTTAAGCGCTCCCCATTGAGTTGCCAATGTGGTCTCGGGGTTAGCGTTGTGAAGTTGAAATTCAGTCACAGCCTCAGTGATACGCTGCACCACAAGTTTTTTGTGCAAGAGGGTGTCCCGTAGCCGCCAGACTCCGCACTGCACCGGGGTCGATGGGGGCAGAAAGGTACCCGAGACTGGTGCATGATCCGACAGGGAGATGACCCCGATCTCAGAGGCAGAGGCCATGTCCCGAACCGGGCCAGAGACCAGCAAGTAGTCTAGCCGTGCGTATGTTTTGTGTGCGTGCGAGAAATAAGAGTAGTCCCTATCTGCAGGGTGAAATCCTCTCCAGAGATCGTGCAAGTCAAGTTCAGCTAAATGCGTTTTCATGGTGTACGACAGTTCCCCCGTCTGTGGAAAGCGCTGTGCTGATCTGTCTAACGAGGAATCAAACACCATGTTCAGGTCCCCTCCCAGGATGAGATGTTGGTCAGGGGATGCTGTGACGTCTATCAATGTGGTGCGGAGGAAATGTTCCTGACGTTCGTTTGGGCAGTAAACCGACCCCACCGTGAATTGCAGGAGCCCCAACTTAAACCTGTACGCCAGTAATCTCCCTTTTTGGTCAGCCAATTTGTGTAGCACCTCACCCCTAAAGGATTTAGAAACCAATATAGCAACCCCTGCTGTTTTAGTGGTGTGGGAAGAAAAGAACTGCGTGGGGAAGGAACGGGACCGCAATCTATGACAGTCACCCACCAGCAAGTGCGTTTCCTGTAGCAGACAAATGTCAGCCTGCGTGGCCTCTAACAATGAGAGAACTGCCCTTCGTTTAGTGGGGTTGTTTAGGCCTTTCACATTCAAAGTCACTACTTTCAAACCAGCCATATCAGATTAATGGAACCTCCCAGCACTAGACAAGCAAAGGCGACAAACACCGACTTCTTCTGCAGATCCGCCCTTAATGTCTGGCTAATCTGAGCGAACAGAACTGAGACACCGGACCGAGCTACCCCGAACTCCCCCCTCCCGGATCCCAAGACCCCCGGACCCCAACTCCCCGACCCCTGTCTCCCCTTCCCCCGTCCCCCAACATGAACCTCCCAACCCAACCCCCGTAACCTTACATAGTTCAAATAGTCCCAGGCCTGCCCCTTACGGACAGGTCTGCGGTGATTTACCTTCATGGGCGACTTGCCACCAGCACCCCACCCTCGCAATCCCGCTCCCGCCCCCTCCCCAAGCCAGCTCCATCAGTAATGCATTGTCAATCTCCCCCCGGAGTCCAGTTATGCGGTCAACGCCACTTCTCCCTCGACCTCTGAGGTCTCATGTGCCGTTCGAATTGCGTCCGCCATTCCAGATCTGACCGCAGGTGAATCCGGCCTCCGTGAGGCCCCTTGTGTTCTGCGTCTCGAGACTCTCCGCCAGCCACCGCCAGATGAACTCCTCCTCCTTCGTGGTGTGGACGACTCCTCTTCCTCTGCTGTGATCCCTAAGACTTCGCAAACATCTTGAGGAGACCGCAACTGGTGCGATTCCCCGCTCCATCGGAATATTAGGCGAAATGGGTGCCCCCAGGAGTAGGGCGTGTCGTGTTGCCTTAGGAAGTCCGTCGCAATCTTGAATGCCCTGCGCTTCTGGAGCGTGGTCGCAGCGAGATCCTGATATAGCGCCACTTGGTGACCTCTAAATGCTATTGATTGTGTCTTCCTCGCCTCGCGCATAATCCGCTCCTTTAGCGGAAAATCAGGAAGGAAAGCCAGTACATCCGGCGGAGGCCCACTCGCCCGCCGCTGCGGGCCCACTCTGTGAGCTCTATCAATCCTGATAGGGAAATCCGCAGGTTCACCAAGGACAGTGCGAAACAGGTCCTGCAAATAGGCCGCTATGCCGGAGGGCTCCTCTGTAGACGGCACTCCCCGGACTCTAATGTTGTTCCGTCTCGCTCTGTTTTCCAGATCCTCATTGTGTGATTGAAGGTCTATGTGTTGGTCCCTAAGGCGGAGTACCTCCTGCTGCAAGTGCGTAATCTCATCATCCTGGCGCTGCGTGGAGCTCTCAACTGCTTCAACCCTCTCTCCAAGTCCATCTACCTCCCTGCGCAGTTCCCGCACTTCACCGGCCACCTCCTTCTTCAGCTCCTGAAAGTCATCCCTCAAAGTCCCGAACAGGGACTCTAAAAAGGATCTGGTGACCGGAGGCTCCCCGTTGCTCCCTCCTTGAGATCCGCATGCGCCTCCCGACGGTGTCGAAGTCTTGTCTCCTTTGCTGGGCGGTTTATTGAGCATGTCCGTGAGCGTGCGACTGCCACCCTTGCCGCCCTTTTGCCCGGCCATCCTCCTCACCGTGCCGCTGCTCGTGTGCGAACCCCAGCTGCCCCCAGCCAATCCGTACTCTAATCAGGCTGGAGTTCCTGGCATGCACCTGCGCGGACCTCCGCTTTGTGGGCCGGTCCGAGATGAAAACTGCGACACAGGTTCGGGCCCCCGGCTTCCGGTCACTCATGGAAAGCCCCGCGCCATTCGGCCGCCGATGGTACTCCACCGCCCTCTCAGTGAATAACAGGCTTTGTAGTGGTCCCCCGACCACGCCGGTGTGAGAAGTCTCAGACAGCCGCCACACTCAGGGCAATGTGGGCTCCACTGGGGCCCCGTGTCTCAAAGTTCACTCCCAGCCCACTCCTCACCTCCGTCTCCGAGGCCGTGGCAAGCTCTGACCTGGGCCCTGCCCTTGGCCCCTCGGCTCCGATGCTTCGACCTGCCGCACCCCGGCCGCAGTCGCAATCTGCGGGCACCAAGGATCCTCCACCACCGGCAGCCGTCCCTGCGAGAGGGGCCTGCCCCGCCTTGCCACTGTTCCCTTCCGCCTCTGTCTCTTGGGCCCGGTGGTGCTGCGGCGTCAGCCCCGCACCGATGTTATGCCCCTCAGACTCCGGTGCCGCCCGCGGTAAGTCCGCGATGCCTTTCGCCCCCCAGCCGCGTTCAAGTAGGCAGGTGTCGCTAAAACTGTAGGATCTCCCCGGTGCAGTGCTCCGTAGGCCCTCGCTCCACCGAGTAACCTTCACCCGGTCCACCCCTCACCTCTGCCGGCCAGAACTGGGGGGTCGGGGGCCAAGGCCCCGCTCCGTCGCCGTCCAGCTGCCACACCTCAGGGTTCGCTGATCAGGCCCGGTTGCGGTGTCTACCGTGCGCCGGGACCTCTGCCCTCCGGAAATCCGCCCCGGACTGTGTGCTGATGCTGGACGCTCGCGGCCTTGGGCCTCCGCCAGCTAGGCCGCTGCCGCGGCCTCAGGTAGATCTTGGGGCGGAATCAGGTCCAGAGCACTCCTCTTCGCTGGAGCAGCGGCTAGGGCGCCCCCGGCCCGGGCCCACCGACCACCGGACCCCCTGTGTACCTCCGCCTTTCTCAGGGTATCTCACCAGGGTCCAGCCTTCCGCTACTCCGCTCCGGCGGCGGTCCGTGCCTCTGCTCTCCTCCGGCGAGGCCGCGGCCTCGCGTAGCTTC
Source organism: Lissotriton helveticus (assembly GCF_964261635.1). NCBI lineage: Eukaryota > Metazoa > Chordata > Amphibia > Caudata > Salamandridae > Lissotriton > Lissotriton helveticus. The sequence continues at coordinate 1,168,717,581 of NC_136068.1, forward strand.
TGGGGCGGGGCCGAGACCGGTTTGTGCCGCTGGGCGTCGGGCCAGGTCTCCTCTAGCCCCGGTGGTCTGTACAGCAAAGCCGCCGGCGTGCGGCCGGACTAATTCAGGCCCGTCTCTCCGTTCTCTGGGTCGGCACCGCTACCGCCGGGTCTCCGATGCGGCCCGCACCGTCACCCTCGCTCCGTGCTCCAGCGGCAAAGGTTTCTGCCGTCCGCTCCGTGGCTCACCGGAGGACCGGAGTTCCGCTCAGCAGTGCCTGGAAGCCTTCTCGCCCACACCCGGTCGCCTGGAACGGCTAGGGGGGAGAGAAGCGATGTTTAGGGCTCAGGGCCTAGGCGGGCGCGGGAGCTCGGGCAGAACACGTCCGTTCACTCCGCCATCTTGGCCACGCCCCCAATTCTCTCACTTTTAAGTCAGAAAAAGAAAAGTAAACACTAAGGTCCCTTAGAAGCCAACGCCTGACATTTGACTTTGGTCTTTCAACGCACAGCAAATGTGACAAGATGAGGACATAATTTACAGGCCTCTTTACAGAAAGGCAAAACACACAAGATGATTGACGGAATGTTGCACAATGGCAAAACATCACCCCCAGTCACAGATCTGGGTTTAATCAATCGTTATTTTTCTCACCAAGCCACCTCAGTTCAGACATGGCCATATGCAAATCAGTCTTGACCCTGTGCCTCATGGGAACAGTCCAGCCGGAACTGCCAAGCCATGTCTTCCCTGGACCGGAATCAAGCATCCTAGGACCGGTTTCTGGCTATCAGCCGTCTTCAGCCAGGATAGCTTGACTCCAGTGGCCTGGTGAGCAAGGGACCCACGTCTGGGCATACCCTTCCCACATAGGGTGACCAGCAAAACACACAAGATGATGGACGGAATGTTGCACAATGGCAAAACATTCACCCCCAAGTCACAGATCTGGGTTTAATCCATCGTTATTTTGCTCACCAAGCCACCCCAGTTCAGACATGGCCATATGCAAATCAGTCTTGACCCTGTGCCTCATGGGAACAGTCCCGCCCGAACTGCCAAGCCATGTCTTCCCTGGACCAGAATCAAGCATCCTAGGACCGGTTTCTGGCTATCAGCCGTCTTCAGCCAGGATAGCTTGACTCCAGTGGCCTAGTGAGCAAGGGACCCACGTCTGGGCATACCCTTCCCACATAGGGTGAACAGCAAAACACACAAGATGATGGACGGAATGTTGCACAATGGCTTGGTGAGCAAAGTAACAATGGATTAAACCCAGATCTGTGCCTGGGGGTGAATGTTTTGCCATTGTGCAACATTCCGTCCATCATCTTGTGTGTTTTGTTGTTCACCCTATGTGGGAAGGGTATGCCCAGACGTGGGTCCCGTGCTCACTAAGCCACTGGAGTCAAGCTATCCTGGCTGAAGACGGCTGATAGCCAGAAACCGGTCCTAGGATGCTTGATTCTGGTCTAGGGAAGACATGGCTTGGCAGTTCGGGCTGGACTGTTCCCATGAGGCACAGGGTCAAGACTGATTTGCAAATGGCCATGTCTGAACTGGGGTGGCTTGGTGAGCAAAATAACGATGGATTAAACCCAGATCTGTGCCTGGGGGTGAATGTTTTGCCATTGTGCAACATTCCGTCCATCATCTTGTGTGTTTTGCTGTTCACCCTATGTGGGAAGGGTATGCCCAGACGTGGGTCCCGTGCTCACTAAGCCACTGGAGTCAAGCTATCCTGGCTGAAGACGGCTGATAGCCAGAAACCGGTCCTAGGATGCTTGATTCTGGTCCAGGGAAGACATGGCTTGGATGTTCGGGCTGGACTGTTCCCATGAGGCACAGGGTTAAGACTGATTTGCAAATGACCATGTCTGAACTGGGGTGGCTTGGTGAGCAAAATACCGATGGATTAAACCCAGATCTGTGCATGGGGGTGAATGTTTTGCCATTTATTTTTTTATTTATTTAAATTTGTAACGCGCAACAGCTACCCGCAGTGGGTTTCCCGGCGCCAAGGACCGACTCAAGAAGGAAAAAAGGATAGGCATACTGAAACTAGCTGATAGCAACATCTCATTGATTGAAGAGCAAAGTTTTGAGTCCTCTACGGAAACGAAACAAATTTGTTTCAGATTTTAAAACCGTGGGTAAGGCATTCCAAAATTTTGGGCCAAGGTAGGAAAAGGACCGACCACCCATCTTTACAAGTTTAAATCTTGGAATAGTGAAGTCACCATTCGTTGAAGTTCTCAAAGTGCGGCTTGGTCTATACGGTTGTACTAGGCTCTGTAGATATTTTGGGTCCGAGCCTTGTCTAATATTAAAAAGATGACACATGGCTTTAAACTTGACACGGTTTGGGATCCTGAGCCAATGCAAGTCACGCAGTGCATGTGAGGCCGATGTTCTCCTCGGAACGTTGCGGAGAAGTCGAGCAGCCGCGTTTTGTACAACTTGCAATTTGTTAATAGTTGAAGAATCAGCTCCGAGATAAAGAACATTTCCATAGTCCAGGCGAGATACCACCAACGCCTGGACTACAGTTCTTTGAGTAGAAGGGGGCAGCATCCACAAAATTCTTTGGAGCCATCTCAGAGTGGCAAAACAGATGGAGGCCACCTTAGTGGCCTGCTGCCTCATTGAGAGCTTGTCATCAATGAGAAAGCCGAGGTTACGAACTACGGCTTCAGGCTGGGGAGTAGGCCCCATGTCACTGGGCCAATGCTGGGGACCCCAAAGATCTTTATTCTTTCCCAGTATCACCACCTCGGTCTTGTCCCCATTGAGTTTAAGGAGATTGCTCTGCATCCACTCAGCCACACGAGACAGGCCAAACTTCAAAGCAGAAGTCTTATTACAGTCACTATTAGAGAGAGAGAAAACAATTTGAGTATCATCGGCGTAGGAAAATAGTGTCAGCCCAGCGTCCGCCACAATAGTGGCCAGGGGTCTAACATAGATGTTAAATAAAAGAGGAATAAGTATGGACCCCTGGGGGATGCCGTACGCCGATGAACAAACTGCAGATGCAGCTTTCGCAGAAAAGACCTGGAATGTACGCCCACTTAAAAAGGAGGCTATCCAGGCCAGCGCCGGACCATCCACACCCAGGGAGCGGAGAGTTGCCAAAAGAATAGGATGGGACATGGTATCGAACGCAGCACTCAGATCCAAAAGGATGCGTGCAGATGTTTCGCCGCGATCGATACCGTGCCGCAAACTCTCCGTCACTCCAAGGAGCGTGGTCTCGGTGGAATAGTGTGCTCGGAAACCTGACTGGGATGGATGGAGAAACCCTAAACTCTCAACAAAATGACTTAACTGGATATTAACGTGCCTTTCCAGGATTTTAGAAAACATAGGCAACAGGGAAATAGGTCTAAAATTAGACAGGCTGGAAACGTCTGCCCCAACCTTTTTTAGGAGGGGAACAACCATCGCGTGTTTCCATTCCTGTGGGACATAACATTCAACTAACGATGCATTAAGTAGGCTCATGATTACACGACGAGAGCTCAGATCCAACAGCTTCAAGACTTTGGCCGGCAAAGGATCTCGGTGTGAGCCAGATCTGACACTGTTCAAGCAAGAAAGAAAAGAAACATCATCAAACAGCTGCCAGTCCATAAGCTTCACCAACGAAGAAGATGTTTCCTCCAAGCACGGTATTGATCCTAGCTGGGATGTGTTCGCCGTAGTCAAGGAGCTCAGGGAATTATTAATACGCTCCACCTTGGCAATGAAAAATTCTGATAAGGAATTACAATGGGCTTCATCCAAGGCAGGGGGAACCGGAGTCGTGTCAGCTCCTGTTAGTTTCTTAACCACAGAAAAGAGTATCCGGGGACAATTCAGTGCTTTCGTCACCGTATTGGCGGTATGGGCTGCTCGCGCTATTTTACATTTTTTGTGGTACACTTTAAGGGCTTCTTTATAGGCTGATTTACGGGAGATGGAATACGAGCATCTCCATTTCCTTTCAAGGACCTTACAATTAGCCCAAAGAAGCTTCAAGTCATCTGAGAACCATGGCGCAGGAGGGCGATGGGACAAAGAATGCTTAGGCGTCAGGGGAAGAAGAGTATCTGCGGCATTCCTTTATCAATGTGATACTGCAGTGTTTAACTTAGATACAGACTTATCTGATTCCGGAAGAGTATTAAAGAGGTGTTGGTTAAACTTTGTAATATCAAGATTACCCCACCGACGTACCAGCTCGTCCTTCCCCTTACCGCGGTTGGCCATAATCTTAGCATAAGGCAGGGAAAAATGGACGGCATAATGGTCCGACCATTCCAGCGGACGGGCACTCAAGGAATAATCAAATTGTAAATTAGAAAGAAGTGGGTCTAACAGGTGCCCAGCAGAGTGAGTAGGTCCTGAAGTACACAGCAAGATGTTAAGGGCTTCCAGATCAGATATAAAGTGTTTACTAATAGTACAAAGAGGGTCTTCTAAATGAAGATTTAGATCACCAAGAATGGTGAAATTTGCAGCCCTCAAAGATAGTGAAGCTATTGCTTCAGCAAAAGAGGTCGCCCAGGTATGGGAATAACCAGGAGGACGATAGACCAACAGACCAGATAAAGTAAACTGAGGACTGATCGCTAATTTAAAGAGAGCAGCTTCACATCCAGGCAAAGGGAAGGCTTCGAGCTTACAGCTGTAGCTGGATTTCAAGATTATCGCGATACCCCCCCCCCCCTTTGCTGGTGTCTCTGTCCTTCCTTACCATGACATAGTCATTAGGAACAGCCATGGCAATATCTGGCCCACAGCTCTCGTGAAGCCAGGTTTTAGTAAGAAACAATGCATCCGGCCTCTCGTCAACTATAAAATCATAGATGTTAAATTTATGTTTAGGAATGGACCGACAGTTAATACTCCAGAACTGGAGTGGAGGGCAAGTAAAAGATGCTTTAGTGCCCTTCGGTCTACCCCACCTATGGGTGCGTTTCATGGCCTTGCATCTGGTCATTTTTCTGGTGGAAAAACCACAGCCAGAACAGTTGAAATAATGAACTGGCAGAACACAAGATGCACAGTGCGTAAGTAAAGGGGGTCTCAGAGAGTACAAAACCTCACCAGTGTAGGTAAGTACAGTGGCTTGATAGGTGGGAGTATCCGGAGTAGGCGAAAGAGTTATGGCCCCTGGGCCCGTCCAGGCGAGGACGGGCGCAGACGGGCAAGACTCAGGCTCGACTCCGGCGTGAGTACGGCGCGCTCGCTGCACGTATACATGGCAGGTTTTTATAGGGAGCTGTCGATCACGCCCAAGCACTAGAGCGCTCACAGGATGGCGCCGCCACGCTTCCCTATCCACCCCCAAGATGGCTGCCCAAACGAGGAAAACCGGCTAAAGACCCGCTCAAACAGCGGTGGAAATGCCTATTAAAGTGCAGGTATGCGCTGTTACTAAATTAAAAACAGGGGCTAAGAAAATATTCACGCAAAATAAAAAATGGACAAAACGAGGAATAATTAAAAAACTATTGCAGTCAGCAGATACAATGTCTCAATGCGCAGGATGCAGAATGCACAGCGTAGCGTTAGTGTGGCATTAAAAATACCTTATCCAGGCCATTGTGCAACATTCCGTCCAACATCTTGTGTGTTTTGCTGTTCACCCTATGTTGGAAGGGTATGCCCAGACATGGGTCCCGTGCTCACTAAGCCACTGGAGTCAAGCTATCCTGGCTGAAGACGGCTGATAGCCAGAAACCGGTCCTAGGATGCTTGATTCTGGTCCAGGGAAGACATGGCTTGGCAGTTCGGGCCGGACTGTTCCCATGAGGCACAGGGTCAAGACTGATTTGCAAATGGCCATGTCTGAACTGAGGTAGCTTGGTAAGCAAAATAACTATGGATTAAACCCAGATCTGTGCCTGGGGGTGAATGTTTTGCCATTGTGCAACATTCCGTCCATCATCTTGTGTGTTTTGCTCTTTACAGGAAGGAGCACTTCTGAAAGAATACAAGGGGAGATGGTATGAAAAGGCTTTACTCCTTCAGAGGAACAAACTCACTCTGGACAGCCTAAAACAAATAAAGCAAGCAAATAGAAATCCACAAAAGTGAGTTACAAAGCCAATTGTAAGCAACAGATGGAATGCATTTTCAGGGAAGCTTTCTGAATGTCACCAAGATGTCTATAGCAAAGCAGACAGTTGTGGTCTCTGGTTCTAAAAAGAAAATCAGACTTCTAATTTATCGTAATTTGGTGGAAATGTTTTTTTTGAATACAGGCTCGCAACTCATAATACGTTCAACAGCAGGAGTAAATGATTGTCAATCCAAATACTTTCCTGTATAATAAATATATATATATATATGATGTGATCAAGGTCACTTGCTGACCGAAACTCGTTATGACATTGGATTTTCAATAAAAGCGGAAAAAACAAGAGGAGTCTTCATATCTACGAGGTGAAAGGGCGCTTTTGATATATATCTCCACAAAGCGAAATCTGGCATACACAAACAATTCAGACAGGTAGTAGTCCAACTAGCAGGCTGAGTCTCAGGAGTCCCACTCCGACTCTGTTAGAAAAGTCAAAAAGTTCCCCTGGGAACTCAATCGCCCTTCACTTTTCTGCATCAGCAAGGATTTTTCAGCTGGACGATCCTGCTGGTGCAGCCCTGACTATCCAGCCAGAGTCTCCAAGAGTATCTGTCTGGCAGGCATGGCGGCTGGCTCTGGTGAGTATCACACATGTAGCTCTGCAGAAGTCATGAGTGGGTGTCCTTGGACTTTGAACTTCACCCACAAGGGGAGGGTAGAGATGTGAAGAGTTTTGGAAGCTTCTGGTTCCAATCCTCAGTCGGTGCTCTGGCCTCTCCTCGTGACAATGGCATCAAAGGCTATGATGCTTGTCTCTTTCTGGTGCCCCCTTCTGGCAGAGGGGGTCGCCACCTTACACACGGCACACAGGCAACGGCCTGAGTGACAAGGCTAACTAAACGCCAACCGCCTTTAGCATAAGGGCTTGCTGACTTACACACTGCACACAGGCGATGGGCTGATTGACACGGCAAACCTCAAGGCAGCCCTCTCTGGCACACACAGGGTCGCCGACCTACACATAAGTGACAGCATAGTCGGCATGGTAAACTTCACGGTGGCCCCCTCTGGCACACAGGGTCACTGACCACACATGGGAAATGGCCCAATCGGCACAAAAAACATCACTGGACCCCCCAGCATATGGTGTCCCTGACTTACATTCCACACGTGGGTGGCTGTCTCATCAGCATGGCAGTGATAACGAGCACAGCTAACTGCACAGCGGCCACCTCTGGCATATAGGGTTGCCTGTTTGAACCTACACACAGGCAATGTCTCAATTGTTATTGTAGCCATTTCCTCAAACCTGGCTACAGGACTCCAAATGCCAGGATCCTTCACAGGACCTTGCTCCCTTCAGCAATCTCCTCTTCCTCACAGGGCACAATTTCCTTGGCAAGCAGGCAGGTACTGGTGCTATAGGCTCCAGAGGCAGGTGGTCTTGGATGTCCCTGATTGATGTCCCCTCAACCAGCTGGTAGTCTGGCAGGCCTTAGCCCCCAGCACTGGTCACAGGCAAAAGTCTTGCAGAGCTTCCACTCCTCGCGCAGCCCGTCTGACTGCTAGACAGTAGACAATTTTGGGGAACTTGCGCTCCCCTTCTTATTATCAATTTGCAGACATCAAATGTGATTTAGGGTCTGAGTATTTAAAGTGTTAAAATATTTAAAGGGCTAAAGTGGACTACAGCACTCGCTGTGCCACCCACTAAAGTAGCACTGGAAAACATGTCTCAAGCCTGCCACTGCAGCCTGTGGTACAGCTTTAAACTGCCACTTAGACCTGGCAAAATAAACCTTTTGCCAGGCCTAAACTTTTGTTTTTAATACTAATAAGTCACCTCTTTGGTTGGTCGTAAAGGCTCATGGGGCAGGGTGCATGGCATTTAAATAGTATGTCGTATATATTTAATGCATTACATACCCTGGTAATAAACCCCCAAAGTTGTTTCTTATTGTGGCAAGTCTAGCATCCCATAGACCAACACTAGTTTAGCTTATTACACTTAATATGTGCTCAAATCAGTTTGGGAGCAGATAGGAAAATACTTTGTCCACTAATTTTAATGGTAGCTTAAAATCTTCTTGAATGGTAAAGTCGGATTTTAAATTACTGTTTTGGAAATGCCACTTTTAGAAAGTTGGCATTTTTCTGCCACAGCCCAATGTGCCTTTCTGCCAGTGTCCAGGGTCTCTTGACGGTTGATGGCTCCCCCACTGGGAAACATGTACAGTGAACCTGAGTATAGATGGGAGTGGGTCTTCCTAATAGGATGGCTTGGGATGGTCTCTGCTACTGCCCTGATCGTAATTCAAAGAGTAGACTGGGGCTGTATCCAGCCCTTCTTAAAATCAGAAGAAGCCAATCCAGTCACTGGCAGATGCAGCTCACACCTGGGCCTGCCTGCCCTTTGTTTCACTAGCCAGGCTGGAGTTAACCCCAGGTGAAAGAGAAGAACTGACCAGAACCCGTCAAAGGTGGTGTCCCCAACCCACAAGTTGGCACTATGCATAAATGTAGCATCCCCAGAACCTGAAGTCAAAATACTCCTGAACCTCAGAAGATTCAAAAGAATGACTGCCCTGTGGTCTGAAGAAGGAAGAGTGGACTTGCTTGCTTTGATCCCATGACCCCAGAAGTGACTCCAGGTGTCAGTTGTCTGACCTCCTGTTTGAGTTACAGAGACACAGCAAGCTTCCAGAGGCATTTCCTGCTTTCCAGCTGACCAGATCCAACTGAACATGACCTGGTTCTCTTTGCTTGCCTCTGTGGAATGATTCCTGTCCCCCATGTACTGTCCTCAAGGTCCTGGACCCTTGGCTGAAGTCATAGTGTACTTTTTCCTGCTTAAATTAAGGTTTCACTGGATACGGCGCACAACGGCGCTGGGCCTCACATCGCAACACCGCTCAGCTCCTGATTGGTGGCTTCACATAATCCAACATAGAGCCTTGCATCGCAGCACCATGCATACGCCACACCAAAGACAGAAGGGACAACTCCCAGCGGGCCGAACCTGATCCTGTACTTGCCCTGCACTTCATTGCAGTTAGCCTGAACATGTGACTTGGTCCTGGTCTGACACAACCAGATTCCTGCTGTTGGTGCTTTGTGTCTTTTGGTATTATTTTTTAACCTTAGTCTTTAAAACTCATAACCCCAGTTCTATGGATTGGGTTTTTGTCATTTTGGTGTCATTTTGTTTATTAAAATGTACTCTTTTTCGAATCTGGATTTATTATTTTGTTGTGTTTTCACTGTACTACTGTTTGAGTACTGCATAAATACTTCACACATTCCCTCTAAGTTAAGTCAAACTGCTTTTCTGCCAAGCTTTCTTAGGCTTAAGAACAGGTTTATTTAGTGACTTTTGTGGTTTACCATGACAAGGATTGTGATGGTTATTTAAAGTGGGTTTTGACCCCCTTCAACCAATAACCCAAATTCTTAAAGCAGGTAGTTAAGAGCTCCCCTTAGTAATTTGCATGCTTGTGTCTACTCATATAGGTTGCATTACATCATGTTTGTGATCTATAAGGGTCTGCAAACAGGGAGGTCTCATCAGTTATGAGGATTAGTCCTAACAGGATTGGCTTATTTCTTGCCTTTGCCCAGTTAGGAGGCAGTAAGTGACCAAAGGCAGTCTCCACTCATGCCCATTATCTTTATTGTTCTCTTTGTATGATCAGGTTTCTAAAAGTGTTAAAACTGCAGACTAAACCGAGGACCTGCAAAGCAGGCTCTTTTCTCCTTTCTCTGGCGAATTTGTGCCTATGGTAAAAGCAGTATTGATGGACAGACATCGATCCCCATTTAATGAACTACTCTATAGGTGTTCTCATCATCATTCTACTTATTCCAAAAACATTACTCAGCTGCAATCCGGAAATCAGATATATGAATTGTACGTATCAAGCGGTCTGCATTTTATTTTACATTATTTGTGTTTGTATGGCCTCAATCAGCGGTACAGTATGAAAGTGCACAGGTGGTAAAGTATGAACTATGTATAGCGCACTCTGTAGGATGATTCACTTCTAGGCACGCGGGTAAAGGCGGTGCACTTCGAGTATTTTGAATGCTTATCGTGTGCAACAGCGGAAATACAGTTGTTACCCTAGATAAAACAAGGGTGGTGCAAAAACACCTTTTCGCATCAGAAATCCTGTCCCTCAAAATCAAGAATGCATTGATTTTGCGACACCAATAACAAAGCCTGCGCTTGTTATTGGTATATAAGATTATATTTGCAGCTAAAATTGCTGAAATGCCCTCGTGAAGGAGAAAGATTAAGGGCCACGCCTGTGCCCACATGCCTCAGACATTTTAATTTCTTCTTAAGAAGAAAACACAAGGAGGAAGGCAGCGAAATGCTGAACGGAAAGAGCTTTTGCCTTTGTGCGCGATATTATTTACTGATGGAAAAACAAGAAGAAAGCTTGGCCCAGGGCATAAAAAGCAGTCGGTGGATACCTGTTCTTGTGCCTCCATCTCCCTGTGCTGCATCTTCATCTCTGCGCAGCGGACTTGATTGTAGCTGTTCTCCACCGCATCCTGCAAAACCTAGAACAGAGATCAACACAGAACAGATTATTTCATTGATTGGTAGAAAGCTGTAAATAGTTTCAAATGCAAAGAAATCCATAGGCTAGACGCTAGCCAAGGAAACATTGTCTCTCCTTGTGTAATCCGTTCAGCATTTATTTAAGATAGGTTTTCGGCCTGCTCCCTTGATCGAGCTGGCATTGTACTTCCCTGAGTGGCATTGCTGTGGACGGAAATCGGCGTCCATTAAAATGGAAACCTGGTCACTGCGCGTGTCTCTGCCTGTTCATGATCTTCATTGTTCGTTTGGCGAGAAGTGGCGTCACCTACAACTCTCCCTCCCCACGCAGAATGTGACCTGAGGCCCTTGAGTCTCCTATAGCTCACAGATATTCATTAGCTGTGGGCTCAATGGGGTCTCCTGAAGGGTTGGCAACACCACTGCACTGCAGGGCTCTGTGTTACGCCTATGGTCAGGGTTGGCCTTTGGCATGGGCCAGCAGCTCCTCAATCCCATTTGGTCTCAAAACGGTCTGTTAAAGACTTTGTAATCAGTAGTCGAACGAACCACCTACTCACTGCATGGGAACAACTGATCACACCGAACACCATGATGAACACCATCGACTCGGGAGCACCCATCCACCCCTGTCCCCAATAACTCTTCAATCCTGGAAAAGACTAAATCAGCTTCCTATTCAGCACCATCCTCAACATCTCAATAACCACAGCCACCGTCCCCGATGAGTGGAAAGACACAGAGGTCAGTCCTCTCCTCAAGAAACCCACAGCAGACCCCACTGAGCTCCAGAGCTACAGCCCCATCTCGCTACTCCTGTTCCCCACCACAGTCCTGGGGAAGGCCATCAAACTCCAACTTACCAAACACCTGGAGAAGTGCAACCTACTGTGCCCTCTCACAATGAGGCTTCAGAACCAACCACAGTAACGAGACAGCTCTGATGACATCTGCACCTTAATGGACAGAGGATAATCAGCAGTCCTGATCCTTCTTGACCTCTCTGCAGCTTTCGAGACATCTCCCACCACACACTCATCAAGCGCTTACACCAGGTCGGCATCACAGACAACACACTCAGATGAATGGCATCCTTCGTTGTGGCAGGCACCCGGAAGGTCCGACTACCTCTCTTTACATCACAAGCCAAGCACAAAATACATGCTGTTCCACAAGGCTCATTCCTCAGCCTAACACTCTTCAACATCTACTTGGCAGCACTTGCAGACATTGTCACATCACACGACATCTACATCATCTCCTACGCCGACAACACCCAGCTGATCCTATCGCTCTCAGCCGACCCCACCACGACAAAGACTAACTTCCACGACTGCATGAAAAGCGGCTCAGCTTGGATGAGGGAAAACTGCCTCAAGCTCAACGTGGACAAGACAGAAGTCCTCATCTTCGGCAAACAAACTGGCCTCTGGAATGACTACCGGTGGCCTTCACAACTTGGAACCACTCCCAAGGGAAAAAGATCAGACCCTCAACCTCAGCATCATCCTCGACAGCGAACCATCCATGAAACACCAAGTCAATGCCGTCTCCTCAGTCTGCTTCCACACGCTCCACAAGATTTTCAAGTGGCTACCCATCAGCACCAGGAAGATGGTAACGCACGCCCTCATCACCAGCTGACGAGACTACGGCAACATACTCTGTGCAGGCACCACCTCCAACCTCATGCATAGACTTCAATCGATCTACAACATAGCGACCAGAGTGATCCTCAACCTGCCCAAGAGAACCCACATCACCCAGCACCTGAAGGACCGCCACTGACTTCCAGTTCAGAAGAGATGCTACTTCAAGCTCCTGACCCACGCCTACAAAGCCCTCCACAACCAAGGACCCACCTAAATTCTATACAAATACTATTTGATTAACATATCTCAGCGTAATTGTTTAGCACCGCTTAAATCCCCTACCCTCCTCCCATCTTCCTCACACCTCATGCCGTCACACCCAACAACCCCTGACCCCACACCAAACACCGACATTTCCTTACGCCCAGGGCGCTGTCCTGGTCAATCCAATTTAGGGCCGGGCCCGCTTCTGGTGGGGAAATGAAGTACCTTGCCTGCAAGATTGTTCTTTAAGGTATTCAATCATAAGCTCATTTACGGTTTTCAGTAAATGTGTTTATAGTCGAGGTGGCTTGTTTTAGAATGGGGGACATAAAAGTAAATGGAGCAGGCATACCTATGCCCCCTCTTCAATGCATCTGTCTTACTGTTTCAGTACAGATTGTACCTGAATAAATATGGCATGGTCTTTCTCCAGCTCTGGGTATGGACATCCCACAAATCTAGAATTAACAGGCCTGCACGTATGATTTCATGTATGTACCACCATTCAGTAGTATTCTCTCTATTGCCATCAGAACATCTGGGATTGCTACATACTGCTAAAATGAAACCAAATATTTAAGACTTTTGTGACTCCTCCCGCAGTTCACAATGTACCAGCACATTGGCCCCAAATCAGATTGTTTTCTTCCGCCATCGGGCTCAGATGTTTAGAAAGCTGCTCGGCGGTTGGGGGCAGAGCTTGCTCGGGAGCGCAATGGCCGCTTAGACCCGGAGCTCCTTTGAGCCACCACACGATCCGACAAAATATCCTGCAGCTGAGGCAAATTCATTGCTGCGATATTGCTCCTGAAGTTCCAGAGGGGACCCGGGGACGCCGAGTTGTGCAGGTCCCGTGATTGCTGTGACCCCCCCGGAGGCAGAAGGGGTTGAGGAGGACTACCGCGGCTCGGCAGCGAATCCCCAGCCCGTAGCAGCTCGGGCAGCCGTGCTACGTAATACGACGTGCGGCCCCGGAGGAAAACTGGAGCCGGTGTCAGCGGAGCAGCAGAGGACAGTTAGCGGGAGGAGCCGCGCCCACCCTGTGGAGGAGAGGGCTTTTGTGTGACAGCAGATATAGGGAGCGGCCACAGAGGAGAAGGAAGTAAGCGGCCTGTGAGCAAGGACGGTGCCCCCAGGGGGGTGCCGAGCGCTGTGGGAGCACGCTAGAGGTGGGGGCGGTGGCGGCAGCCCAGTACTGACCTGGGCCTGGACAGCGGTGATACCCTAGATGCCCTTTGTGCCAACAAGACGAAGGGGAGCGCCAACAGTAAGGCTTTTGGCATCAGGCTGGTAAGACTCCGGCGCCCGCAGGCATAAGCGTGGAAGATTGCAGCTGGGACACGGCGGGGGATTCCTGCGGCACACAGAAGCACAGCGACCTTGGCCCCGTCTATTGCATTCACTGCTACCCCAGAGGACCAGTATTTGGAGTGGACTAATCCTATCCCAGGGGAATCTTATAAGCATTCTCAATGATTGGCATCACTAGATACGTGTGCTCAATGAGTGGATGTGGCGGTGGACCCAGCTGAACTCTGGGCTGTGATCTCAAAACCGGAACGCTGGCTGGCTGGTTGGGCCTCATCCTGAGCTGGGCGCCTGGACACGGAGAGGCCTGCTAAATTGTGCGCAAGAGTGGTGACTGGGGGGAAGCGCCTAGAATGCATTGGGGCCACGCAGTCTTACGGTAACTGCGAATCAAAGGAGGTGGACATTGTGAGTGGTCCTTGCCCTGCCCCCGGATTTCCTACCAGCCGGTGGTCGCCATTCGCATTGTCCGTGTAGCAGTTCGGATAGCCTGGAGAGTGCGCACGCAACAAGAATGGGTAAGAGGGACAAGATTAAACAAAACCATTTAAAATAGGGTCCAAGGGATATATATTTTAAAGACCCACACCTGATTTTATCCCCAGCACCAACTGAATGTATAACACACGAAACACAGGGGGTCTAACAGCCAAATTGAGAGGCTACACTGTCGATACTGAGTCAACAAGATCTCAAAAAATCTTTATCGCACACACATAACGTATTAATAAGGATAAGGAAAGAAAAAGGCTAACACTACATGCATAGAGGAGACCGGTACATCATCGATTATTCGTAAAATGGCTGATTAATCCACAACAGATTGTAAAGGGTTTCCATCAAATTAGACTCAATGATCAGTCCTATCATTTGGCCAAACCCATGTGCAAATGAGGCTGGTCCCCTGATCAGTGGGACACTCAGCTCCGCACCTTATTGTTGTATCAGGATTTGGTCCACCAAATACACAAACCGTCCATGATGACTGATCTTTTGATGGTAAAGTAAGAAGAAATAGTGCAACGAACAAGAAAGTGATTTAAAATAGGATGGAATGTCCTCCTTCTAAATACTTTATTCTGCGGACTGGACACGCCTCTTAATTAAAAAATAGAACAGTGCAAGAGAAGACAGTGACAATTATCTGTCTACGTAAGGGCCAACATGTTTCTGCCTAACGGGTATTTAATCCCTTGGCATTCGTCAGGGCCTCTGCTTGTATAATAGTTGCACTCCTAATAGTGAAATATAGAATTCACCACCATCACCAAAACAAATTGTAGTAAAACTGGTTAGAAACGGTACAACCTGTAACAACCATGGACATTAACCCTCCGATTCACAATGGTTACTGTGAATTCTGTGAAGGAAAACGTTATATCATTAGTACTGTATTCGATGCATCAGTCTCATGTGCATAGTGTGTCACCAAGCCAACCAATAATGTGTGTCAGAAAATTAATTTTTATGCTGACCCTTTGTGGTAGGGCAATATACCTCACCTCACCTGGACACTGCTCAGGTACTAAGAGGCCCCGCACTACAAAGATATAGGGAAAAAAAAGAATGTGGCAAAGTACTGTAAAGAATTTTTTTCGCTTTACACCCTGCCTATAATCATTCCTATAACCAAATGCCCTATATCTAGAGGCAAAACATGTGAGGTAGGTAAACACCCCAAACTCAGTGTACTAAGCCTCAAAATGACCCAGAAACTCGACTAAGTCACCAAACTTTTAGGAAGATTAAAACTCCTTTGTATGCTTATTCAGGAATTTTACAACATTCTGATCTTCAAAACCTGTGATTTGCTAAAGTTTACAACATAGTATAGCTAAAATTATTCTGTGGGGGCTGCTCACCTTTCCGTCGGTACCTCAAGCTCCCATCTGAGACTTGGGGGAGGCACCGATCTGTAGGAGATGCTAGTACCCGTACCAAATTCTTAGCTGAGCTTACAGAAATAACTGAACTAGTAATAGGATCCTCGGACTATACGATTCTAGGGGATTTTAATTTCCCGCTGGAAAACCTTGAAAATAAAGACACAGCCCAACTTATCACCGATATGCAGGCAATGGGGCTGCAGCAGTTGGTGAGGGGCCCTACGCATGAGGCCGGGCACACACTGGATGGCCTGTTTACCAATAATCCGGGCATTGATCTATCAGCGGTGCTACCTTTGGTATGGTCTGACCACCAAGTTATTATTTTCAGGATTAGATCGTCACCCTCCAAACCCTCTCAGATCAAAATCCGGTCGTCAGTGGGGACGCGGAGGTGGAAAAATGCAGACATTCCACATCTCACTAATCTCCTAATGACATCAGCCCCGGAAAGTTCATGTGATCCTGAAACTATGTCCACTAATTTTCAGGATTGGATACTGAAGGCAGCTAATCAAGTTGCACCTGAAAATTTTTATCGCCCAAATAGAGCCACTCCATCTGCCCAGTGGTATACAGAGGAGCTGCAACTCCAACGTCAGTATTGCAGAAACCTAGAAAGGCGTTGGAGAAAGCATTATAGCCCCCCCGCTAAGTTAGTCTATAAAAATGCACTGGCAATATACAAGAAAGCTGTCTTTGCGCAAAAGAATATCTTTTTCACTGGCCAAATTGAGCAAGCACAGAACTCAGCCAGGATGCTTTTTCAAGTGGTGAGCTCTCTTTCTAATCCTCCAACTGGACCTGTAACTGAGAATTTGCAGGAACTTTGTAGTTCACTGGCCACATTCTTCACCTCTAAGGTGATGGATATCTATTCCACATTTTCCAAAGAACCGGTGGAAGGATCCATGGACTTATCCATCCATTCAGCGCCCACTCACCCTTTCTTCGCTCAGTTTCAGTCAGTTACTGAAGACCAGGTCAGCACGCTTGTTGCTAGGATTAAATCCGGCTCTCCGCTTGATCCATGTCCTCCTCCCATAATGAACCAATTACATAACACCATCACGCAGCCGCTCTCCGATATTTGTAATTCCATCTTCAAAACCGGTGTCTATCCTGAGATTTGGAAGAAGGCTATTGTTAAACCTTTGCTCAAGAAGCCTTCCCTAGACCCCACCATTACGGCCAACTATAGGCCTATTGCTTGCCTTCCCTTCCCGGCTAAAATCGTAGAGGCCATCATGAACCAACAGCTGTCAGAGTTCATTGAGCAAAATGGACTCTTGGATGATACTCAGTTCGGGTTCCGGAGGGGACACGGAACCGAGACAGCACTGATAAAGGCCTCCGATGAAATCAGAGATATTATGGACTCGGGAGGAGCGGCAGTGCTTATTTTGTTGGACCTATCGGCTGCCTTTGACACGGTCGACCACGTCATCTTGGTCGACCGTGTCGCAGCCCTTGGGATTAACCATCTGGCTAAAAAGCTTATAGCTTCTTTCTTAGTTGACCGTAAGCAGGCAGTCAAATTGGATAACCACTACTCACCGACTTCTGAACTGCCTTGCGGGGTTCCTCAAGGATCCTCGTTAAGTCCGACGCTTTTCAACATTTATGCCGCGGACTTGGCGAGGGTCATCAAATCTCATGGGATGTGTTTAACCACCTACGCAGATGACACCCAGCTTGTGCTGGCGGTGCATAAGAATGGCCCAGTGGTAGCAGCTAAGCTTCAGGAGGGGTTACTGGACATACAATCATGGATGCACAGTAACTGCTTGAAGCTTAATGCGGAGAAAACGGAGGTGATGACCTTTGGTAATATCTCTCCAGAGTGGTCCCCGACATGGTGGCCCAGTCAGATGGGCCCTCCCCCGGTCCCAGCCACCAAGGTCAGGAATCTAGGAGTGATTTTTGATAGCAAGCTATCTTTCGGATACCATGTTAACAAGGTGGTCTCTGCGGCGTTCTTCATGCTGAAAAAGATAAAAAAACTTCTGCCGTATTTACCAGCATCAGCAGGAAAAACACTGATTACTACCTTAGTGTTTTCCAAGCTTGATTGTGGAAATGCTCTCTTTTTCAACACGCATAAATGCATCCTGAATAAGCTTCAATCGGTCCAAAATATGGCAGCACGGATCCTGCTCAACATACCCAGACGTCACTCCACTTCGGCACCAATACGCTAGCTCCACTGGCTAAGAGTGGAGAGCAGGATCAAATTTAAAGCTTTGTGCATTGCCTATAAGGCCATCCATCACACTGGACCGAAGTTCCTAAAGGAGGCATTTCAGGTGTACATTCCTAAAAAGAACCTAAGATCAGCAGTAAGCTATCGACTGTCTGTACCCCGTACAAGAACGGCAACATGGGGCGACAGACGATTTTTGGTAGCAACTCCAATATTGTGGAACACACTCCCCTTAGACATTAAAACTGCGCCAACCCTCATTAGCTTCCGCAAGGCTTTGAAGACCTGGCTCTTCAATCAATAAGATCGTGTCCTGACCACTGTATCTTGGAGTATCTCACTGCGCCTAGACACCTCAGGGTAGTAGCTGCGCATTAAAAAATCCATAAATAAATAAATAAATAAATATAAGTAGTCTAGTGAGGGTTTGTTAGTGAAGTATCCCTCCACCTTTAAGATGTATACTAGATAGTGGCAATCTTATCATGTGTCCCTTCAATTGGTATATATTAGTGGCAAGGACACTATTATCAGACATTTATTGTGAAGTAAGCCTTATTGGTCTTTATTTTCATAAGAAAACTAAGCGCACTACTTTGCGCTCGAAATCTCGCGTGATCTCGCGAGAGGACGTGCTCAGAACTACCATATGATGTCATATCGGCCATCTTTGTAGTTCCTAACACTATAATCTGGTAATCATTAGACCACGATTATTCCTCACGTGCATATGATGTTAGAATGCCCCCAGTGTTGTGAGTCACTGCCTATTTATCTACAAAGTAAGCCTAGTTGAGCTTGTTTTCTTAGGAACAAGAGCGCACTACTTAGTGCTCGAAATCGCGCGGGAAGATGCGCTCAGAACTACCCGATGACATCATATCGGCCATCTTTGTAGTTCTGAAGGCTCCAACCTGTATATCATAGAATCACGATTGGCCATATGTTGTTTTTGAAAAAAGTACCAGTCATTGGGCAATCACAGCTGCCCAATGATGTCATTTCGGACATCTTTGTAGTGCGATGACTGCAACCTATTGGTCCGTGATATTCCAATGTTGTTTTTGGGAACGCAAGTGCTCTAAGTAGTATGCCATGAGTGGCCTCAGAGTATATTCAATGGGCATAACTATGCAGATGCTCCAAAATCTTACAATGTGGGAACCATCCTAATGATTGTGCATAGCTATATGTCACCCTCCAGTGTATGTCAGAAAACTCCCATAATCAAACCTATTTGTGATATTATGAGAAGAGTGTGAGCAAAGTAATTCAGGCATGAATCAATATGTACAACATGTTTATATAGACACACCCTATTACAGTCAGTATATCCCAGTTATTGCTCACTAGTGCCAAGGCTACAGGGAGGTCCAAGGAATATCATCATTTAATCCTCCTGTATCAGTCCGAAGTTTATAAATCCATTTTTGCTCTTTTCTAAAAAGGTAACCCGACACATCACTTATGTGACTGGGTATATATGGCTTCTCCAGGACAGTCCATTGGAAGTCCGTTATTAGATGTGCACGCTCCAGGAAATGTCTCGTAAGTTTAGTGTTGTTTTTCTTACAACGAAAAGAACTCTTGTGTTCCAACATCCTGGTGCGGACTTTGCGGGTCGTCATACCCACATATCGTGTGGAGCAAGGACATGTCAGCATATAAATCAGATTGGTACTATTGCAATTACTATAGTTACTCTGCAACCAAGGTCTCGTGGTGCCTATATCTATCTCCTTCGTGTGTTTGGTCTGAGGGCAGACTGAGCAAGTGCCGCAAGGGTGATGCCCGACAGCTGGTGGGAGGTTCCACAGTGTTTCACCAAGTTTCCTAGGGAGCTCTTTTGGGCGTGTGTGAACAAGTCGATCCCGAATGCTGCTTGCCCTTTTGAACGCAAACAAAGGTTGCGCGATTTTCTCTCTCCCATGGTTCAGAAGGCGCCAGTGTCTTTTGACAATCTTCTGGATGGCATTGCTTCTAGTATTGAAGGTGCTCACGAAAGTGAGTCTAGTCAGAGGATGTTTAGGGATTGGAGCTTCCAGGAGGGCCTCCCTATTGTTGTTAACCGCTCTCTTTTTTGATCTTTTTATGAGTGAATTTGGATAGAGTCTGTCCCGTAATTGTCCACAGAGATTCCTAGCATGCACCTCAAAGTCCTCTCTATTGGAGCAGTTCCTGCGAACCCATAGGAACTGGCCATATGGTAGATTCTGGCGCAGGGACTTCGGGTGGTAACTCTCGTAAAGGAGGAGTGAGTTCCGCGCCATAGGTTTCTTATACAGTTCACTCAGCAATCCTGTCGTAGTGACATAGATCGACAGATCTAGGAATGCAATTCTTTCCTTATTTGTTTCCATGGTGAATTTAAGAAACTGGTTTCTACTGTTTAGCCATTGGTGGAATTCATTGACGGAATCCACCGTGCCTCTCCACATCACCAACACGTTGTCAATATAACGCTTCCACCACCTAATAGAGGTGTGGAAGGGGTTGGTGGGTGTCAGTACGTGTTGTTGTTCGAACTGGTGCACGTATAAATTCGCCAGGCTCGGCGCGAAAACGCTGCCCATACTCGTGCCCGAGATCTGGAGAAACAGCTTGTCCTCATACTTGAAGAAATTCATTTTCATGGCTATAGTTGCCAAAGCCATTATAAATGGTACAGGGGTGATAGTTTCACATATACCATCCCTCAGGATGGATGTTACGACTTCCAAAGTCTCATCCTGAGGGATAGAAGTATACAGTGATTCTACATCGAAAGAGACCAGGAGGTCTCTTTCAATATCTTAATCAATTTCTGGAAGGACACGCAAGACATCTTTAGTGTCCTGCAAATATGTAGGCATTTTCTGTACAATTGGCCGCAGAAAATAATCGACAAAAGTTGACAACGGCTCCAGGAGAGACCCTATTCCTGAAATAATAGGCCTACCAGGCGGTGGCCTCTGAGGTTTGTGTACCTTTGGTAAAAGGTAGAAATAAGGAGTGGTTGGGTGTTTAGCAACCAAATAAGTCGCCTCACTTTGAGTGATCCAACCCTCAGATAAAGCTTCTTCAACCATATCCTGTATCTGTTTAGTGACCTCTTCTGTAGGATCTGTAGACAAGGGAGAGTATGCCTGTCTATTGTTTAGTTGTCTATAACACTCAGTCTGGTAATCAGTGGTGTTTAAAATAACTATAGAGCCGCCCTTATCTGCAGGCTTTATAGTTATTAAATGATCCTCTGAAAGTGATTTCAGTGTCATTTGTTCTGATTTGGTAAGGTTGTTAAATGACCTGACTGTTGTGCTCCACAGTGAAGCAATATCACCCGCAACAGCTTGCTCAAAGGCTAAGACCTGTGGAGGAACCGTGTGAATAGGTGGCTGGAATTTAGATTTGGTCTAAGACCGGTGTTTGTGTCGCAATCGGCATTGATCTGATCCTTGAAGAGATAGTGTAATCTAAGTTTCCTGAAAAACTGACTCAATTCACATTGGAAAGTGAATGGGTCCCCATGATTCGTCATGACGAAACCCAAGCCTTTATTCAGTACTTGTTCTTCAAGTGGAGTTAGTATCTTGTTAGATAAGTTGACTACGAGGGATTGTTCGATGGGCCTGCTTTCTGGTTCTTGGCAGTTTGGCTCCGTGTACCTGCATGTGGGCCTGTCTGGTCTTCCCATTGTACAACTGGTTTTTGTGCTGCTCGCCTTTTGCCTCTTGGTCGGCGTGGGCCAAACCCTAAAAAATGTTGAGAATTGTAGGCATTTGGAAACTCTTGGAAATTCGGCGGAGGTGGAGGTACAGGGTAAGGCTGTTGGTTCGGTGGAAAATCCCAAGGGGTGGGTGGCCACCATTGCTGGTATGGATCAATATGTTGATTGCCATATGAGTAGGGTCTGTTCCCCCTACCTCTCCCACGTTGTGGAAAGCTAGGAGCGCCCGTGTTGGTGTTGTCTGGATCACTACTGTCAGACCCTGAACTAGAGTAGTTAGACCCATAACGTTTTCCATTGTTTCTGTATACAGGTGGTGTGTACGTATCGCTCGTATAGGGGTACACACGTTCATGCTTCCATTTACTCAAATCTTTTTTGAATTTATCTAATTTTGTTTGCAGAATAGTCTCCTTGAATTCACCTAAGTTTTTGTTCGATTCGTCCTGCTGTTTTTTAAACAGAATCGGTGTTACTGTTGTTCTTATTGCTGCTTCTAAAACCTGTATTTCAACCAAGATGGTATCGGCTATTCTTTTTGCTGTGCTAATGATCAATATTAGCCAGTCTCTAGTACATCTCCATGCTATAAGCGGACAATCCTTCAGGAAGATCTTATCTTGTAAGAATAGTCGAGGAGCATTGGAGACCACTAGATAGGCGGGGCGCAACTAGCCCTCAGATATTCTGCCATGGTTATTCCATGGACCAAAGTTCGGGAATGTGTCTTTTTTAAAACCATAACTTTGGCCCAATCATCTCCTGTACTAGGAATGGCTGTTGAAGGTATGTTCAAGACACTGGGCATACTATCCAATATAGAATGATATATGGCATCATCATACGCAATACCACTAATTTCTGCCATTTTAGTGTTGGTAAAACTAGTTTGTGAAAAAGGTGTCAAAAGCGAACAACTGAGAAATCGAGTCTCAATCACCACTAAGGTCGGGGGTCGACCGACTCTCGATGCTATGTAACAGTTCTACAACTGGTAACTGTCAAAGAACCATCTAATCGTATGGTTATATAGTGAGACCCGCAGCCAGACAGCTGCTCCAAAACAGATTAAACAAAACCATTTAAAATAGGGTCCAAGGGATAGATATTTTAAAGACCCACACCTGATTTTATCCCCAGCACCAACTGAATGTATAACACACGAAACACAGGGGGTCTAACAGCCAAATTGAGAGGCTACACTGTTGATACTGAGTCAACAAGATCTCAAAATATCTTTATCGCACACACATAACGTATTAATAAGGATAAGGAAAGAAAAAGGCTAACACTACATGCATAGAGGAGACCGGTACATCATCGATTATTCGTAAAATGGCTGATTAATCCACAACAGATTGTAAAGGGTTTCCATCAAATTAGACTCAATGATCAGTCCTATCATTTGGCCAAACCCATGTGCAAATGAGGCTGGTCCCCTGATCAGTGGGACACTCAGCTCCGCACCTTATTGTTGTATCAGGATTTGGTCCACCAAGTACACAAACCGTCCATGATGACTGATCTTTTGATGGTAAAGTAAGAAGAAATAGTGCAACGAACAAGAAAGTGATTTAAAATAGGATGGAATGTCTTACTTCTAAATACTTTATTCTGCGGACTGGACACGCCTCCTAATTAAAAAATAGAACAGTGCAAGAGAAGACAGTGACAATTATCTGTCTACATAAGGGCCAACATGTTTCTGCCTAACGGGTATTTAATCCCTTGGCATTCGTCAGGGCCTCTGCTCGTATAATAGTTGCACTCCTAATAGTGAAATATAGAATTCACCACCATCACCAAAACAAATTGTAGTAAAACTGGTTAGAAACGGTACAACCTGTAACAACCATGGACATTAACCCTCCGATTCAGAACAGTTACTGTGAATTCTGTGAAGGAAAACGTTATATCATTAGTACTGTATTCGATGCATCAGTCTCATGTGCATAGTGTGTCACCAAGCCAACCAATAATGTGTGTCAGAAAATTAATTTGTATGCTTACCCTTTGTGGTAGGGCAATAGACCTCACCTCCCTGGACACTGCTCAGGTACTAAGAGGCCCCGCACTACAAAGATATAGGGAAAACAAAAGAATGTGGCAAAGTACTGTAAAGAATTTTTTTCGCTTTACACCCTGCCTATAATCATTCCTATAACCAAATGCCCTATATCTAGAGGCAAAACATGTGAGGTAGGTAAACACCCCAAACTCAGTGTACTAAGCCTCAAAATGACCCAGAAACTCGACTAAGACACCAAACTTTTAGGAAGATTAAAACTCCTTTGTATGCTTATTCAAGAATTTTACAACATTCTGATCTTCAAAACCTGTGATTTGCTAAAGTTTACAACATAGTATAGCTAAAAGTATTCTGTGGTAGCTGCTCACCTTTCCGTCGGTACCTCAAGCTCCCATCTGAGACTTGGGGGAGGCACCGATCTGTAGGAGATGCTTGTATAAGTAGTCTAGTGAGGGTTTGTTAGTGAAGTATCCCTCCACCTTTAAGATGTATACTAGATAGTGGCAATCTTATCATGTGTCCCTTCAATTGGTATATATTAGTGGCAAGGACACTATTATCAGACATTTATTGTGAAGTAAGCCTTATTGGTCTTTATTTTATAAGAAAACTAAGCGCACTACTTTGCGCTCGAGATCTCGCGAGAGGACGTGCTCAGAACTACCATATGATGTCATATCGGCCATCTTTGTAGTTCCTAACACTATAATCTGGTAATCATTAGACCACGATTATTCCTCACGTGCATATGATGTTAGAATGCCCCCAGTGTTGTGAGTCACTGCCTATTTATCTACAAAGTAAGCCTAGTTGAGCTTGTTTTCTTAGGAACAAGAGCGCACTACTTAGCGCTCGAAATCGCGCGGGAAGATGCGCTCAGAACTACCCGATGACATCATATCGGCCATCTTTGTAGTTCTGAAGGCTCCAACCTGTATATCATAGAATCACGATTGACCATATGATGTTTTTGAAAAAAGTACCAGTCATTGGGCAATCACAGCTGCCCAATGATGTCATTTCCGACATCTTTGTAGTGCGATGACTGCAACCTATTGGTCCGTGATATTCCAATGTTGTTTTTGGGAACGCAAGTGCTCTAAGTAGTATGCCATGAGTGGCCTCAGAGTATATTCAATGGGTATAACTATGCAGATGCTCCAAAATCTTACAATGTGGGAACCATCCTAATGATTGTGCATAGCTATATGTCACCCTCCAGTGTATGTCAGAAAACTCCCATAATCAAACCTATTTGTGATATTATGAGAAGAGTGTGAGCAAAGTAATTCAGGCATGAATCAATATGTACAACATGTTTATATAGACACACCCTATTACAGTCAGTATATCCCAGTTATTGCTCACTAGTGCCAAGGCTACATGGAGGTCCAAGGAATATCATAATTTAATCCTCCTGTATCAGTCCGAAGTTTATAAATCTATTTTTGCTCTTTTCTAAAAAGGTAACCCGACACATCACTTATGTGACTGGGTATATATGGCTTCTCCAGGACAGTCCATTGGAAGTCCGTTTCTAGATGTGCACGCTCCAGGAAATGTCTCGTAAGTTTAGTGTTGTTTTTCTTACAACGAAAAGAACTCTTGTGTTCCAACATCCTGGTGCGGACTTTGCGGGTCGTCATACCCACATATCGTGTGGAGCAAGGACATGTCAGCATATAAATCAGATTGGTACTATTGCAATTACTATAGTTACTCTGCAACCAAGGTCTTGTGGTGCCTATATCCATCTCCTTTGTGTGTTTGGTCTGAGGGCAGACTGAGCAAGTGCCGCAAGGGTGATGCCCGACAGCTGGTGGGAGGTTCCACAGTGTTTCACCAAGCTTCCTAGGGAGCTCTTTGGGGCGTGTGTGGACAAGTCGATCTCGAATGCTGCTTGCCCTTTTGAACGCAAACAAAGGTTGCGCGATTTTCTCTCTCCCATGGTTCAGAAGGCGCCAGTGTCTTTTGACAATCTTCTGGATGGCATTGCTTCTAGTATTGAAGGTGCTCACGAAAGTGAGTCTAGTCAGAGGTGGTTTAGGGATTGGAGCTTCCAGGAGGGCCTCCCTATATAGTACTTTGCCACATTCTTTTGTTTTCCCTATATCTTTGTAGTGCGGGCCTCTTAGTACCTGAGCAGTGTCCAGGTGAGGTGAGGTCTATTGCCCTACCACAAAGGGTAAGCATAAAAATTAATTTTCTGACACACATTATTGGTTGGCTTGGTGACACACTATGCACATGAGACTGATGCATCGAATACAGTACTAATGATATAACGTTTTCCTTCACAGAATTCACAGTAACCATTGTGAATCGGAGGGTTAATGTCCATGGTTGTTACAGGTTGTACCGTTTCTAACCAGTTTTACTACAATTTGTTTTGGTGATGGTGGTGAATTCTATATTTCACTATTAGGAGTGCAACTATTATACAAGCAGAGGCCCTGACGAATGCCAAGGGATTAAATACCTGTTAGGCAGAAACATGTTGGCCCTTATGTAGACAGATAATTGTCACTGTCTTTTCTTGCACTGTTCTATTTTTTAATTAGGAGGCGTGTCCAGTCCGCAGAATAAAGTATTTAGAAGGAGGACATTCCATCCTATTTTAAATCACTTTCTTGTTCGTTGCACTATTTCTTCTTACTTTACCATCAAAAGATCAGTCATCATGGACGGTTTGTGTATTTGGTGGACCAAATCCTGATACAACAATAAGGTGCGGAGCTGAGTTTCCCACTGATCAGGGAACCAGCCTCATTTGCACATGGGTTTGGCCAAATGATAGGACTGATCATTGAGTCTAATTTGATGGAAACCCTTTACAATCTGTTGTGGATTAATCAGCCATTTTACGAATATTCGATGATGTACCGGTCTCCTCTATGCATGTAGTGTTAGCCTTTTTCTTTCCTTATCCTTATTAATACGTTATGTGTGTGCGATAAAGATATTTTGAGATCTTGTTGACTCCGTATCGACAGTGTAGCCTCTCAATTTGGCTGTTAGACCCCCTGTGTTTCGTGTGTTATACATTAAGAGGGACAAGACCCAATCTAAATTGACCTTTGAACAACGACGATCCAAGTCGCAGGACCCCGGCCCTGGTAGGGGTGCAGGGGCGATGACACCAGTGCAGGAGGATACAGATGATGACATCCGCTCTATCCTGAAATCTATGGAACAATCCTTACAGAGTGGCATCACTGCGTTGGGCGCTAAAATGGACGCCATGTCGTACAGGATGGATAGAATGGTGGAGCGACTGGACAAGCCCGCCAAACGTCTAGATATGTCAGAGAGGCGCCTCACGGAGGTGGAGGAGGCTCACACTACGCTGGACGCGGATCACAAGCAACTGGGGAAAGTCATACGAGTTCCGCAGGACAAGAAAGAGGATATTGAAGCGTGTTCCCGGTGCTGTAACCTGCGACTTGTAGGCCTTCCGGAAAAGACCGCCACGGGCAATATGGAATTATTCATGGAGAAATTGCCTGTTTCTTTGCTGGGAGAAAGGGTCTTTTCAGCATTGTTTGTCGTGGAGAGGGCGCACAGGGCCCTGGGACCACGGCCTCCACCGGACGCACCTCCGCGCCCAATTATCGCGAAATTGCTCAATTATCGTGATAGAGATGCTGCCCTGCGAGTGGCCAGGGAAAAGAAGATTTTGAAATACGAGGGTTCGGAACTCTCTTTATTTCCTGACTTTACGGCTCGGGTACAGGAGGCCCGTAGACATTTTGTACCCCTCAAGAAGCAACTGCGCGAACTGGGTGTGGACTACGCTATGTTATACCCTGCAAAGCTACGAGTAAACAGACAGGGGAAGTCACACATATTCACGGACCCAAAGAGGGAATGGAGGGAGCCACGCTGGAAGAACAAGACTGAACTTCATTTTGGCAGCTTTTGAAATGTTGAAATGTTTAAATGGACAGGAAGAGAGGTACATAGTGCATCTCAACAGGTATTTTTCTACACTTAAGGGGCCCCTCTGGATGGGGGGGGCCCCCGCTGCAGGTATAGGCGGCCCGAAATGGTCACTATGACACAGTCACTTCGTTGCACAGTTGCGAGGTGGCCTGCTGCATATTGGTGGGCCGCATGAGGCGACATGTGATTGGACATCTCGGAGGTGATCCTAGAAGAGCGGACCAGGACTCGAAGACTGAGATAAGTTGGAGACGCCTGTCAGCTTGTTAGTAAGGGCGGGAAGCTTTGTAGACCCAGTTGTAAATGTTATTGCGTGGCAAGGAGGGGCTGGGGTAAATTTACGGTTTTTGTTATCACTTCTTTCAGTTGGAAGCGAAGAGCTACCTCCGCCCACGCGTGCCTTGCACTGTTATTGTTTTCTTTTTCACTGTAGGGTTCATGGGTAGTGTAAGGGGGTGTTTGGGGGTGGAGGGACGGAGGACGGTAGTGCATGCAGCCAAGTTGGGGGCGGTCTGCTGTGGGTGACGGGCTGAAGGGGGGGGAGTTGAGCCACAGGAAAGGGTATGGTGTGGATGTTTGGTGAGGGGTGGTTTGGTGCAGCACGGTGCGTCTATGTCCCATAATTCAAGATTTGCTTCATACACGCTAAACACTACAAATGGCAGATACGCTACGTGAGAATCGGGGACGGGGTGGGGAAATAAGAACCTTGTCCTGGAATGTTAGGGGACTCAATGATCACCGGAAACTCAGAAAAGTTTTGAGCTACCTT
Source organism: Lissotriton helveticus (assembly GCF_964261635.1). Lineage (NCBI taxonomy): Eukaryota > Metazoa > Chordata > Amphibia > Caudata > Salamandridae > Lissotriton > Lissotriton helveticus. The sequence goes on from NC_136068.1 coordinate 1,168,745,896, forward strand.
AACAGGCAGAATGTTGATTTGGCCCTGCTGCAGGAGACTCATCTCCCTCAATTGAGTCCTATGTTAAAATATAGGGGGCTGGGGGGTAATGTCAACTCGGCCAGTTTTACCACGCATGCTAGGCGTGCCCTGAACAGGGTTAACCCCAGATCTTCGCTCACACTCACGCACCTTAGAGGGGATCCGGAAGGTAGATATGTCATCTCCAAATGTGTGGGCAGGGAGTTAGACTTGCTTATAGTTAACGTTTATGGCCCGAACTTTGACTGCCCAGAATTCTTTAGTGACATAGCTGCGATAGTTGCCCAGTAGGGGGATGCTAAGATCCTTTGGGGAGGGGACTTCAACCTGATCAGAGACCCGGACAGGGATAGATCTGCTGGACCTCTTAGGTGCCCGTCGGCGGCTGCCAGGAAGCTTGATGAGGTTTTGTCACGTTTGGATGTGTGTGACGTATGGCCTGAAAGGAATGCAGAGAGGGGAGGCTACACGCACTACTCGGCATTTCACAATATACATACTCGGATAGATTATTGGATGGTTACCAATGCGTCGATACATAAGTTGCAGCACTGCACAGTGCTCCAATGCACACTCTCGGATCACTCCCCGTTATTAATGGTGTTAGAGATCCGATCCCAGGTAGGCGGCGGCCGCCATTTACGTGGAGGTTTCCTCCTTACTCCCTATTGGATCCGGTGTTCAGGGAGGAGATGGCAGAAGCCATTGACACTTTCTTTGACACAAACACTGGTTCGGTAGAAGACGTCCAAACTCTATGGGAGGTGTTTAAAGTTTACATTAGAGGGGTACATATGGCTAAACATTCTGGGGTCCTCAGAGTGCTACGCAAGACTCTGATGGATCTAGAGGCGAAACTAATAGATCTACAGCGGCAACGACTTGTAGGAGGCGGCGAGCTAATCGATGAGGAAATTAAAGTGGTGCTGAAGGGATACCATACGGCAGCGGATAGTGAGGTGAAACATCTAGGCAAGTACGCTACTGCACGTGTTTACGGAGAAGGGGAGCGGCCGGGATGTGTCTTGGCCCGGTTAATGAAGGCGAGAAGAAGCAAAGCGCTAGTCACTCAGATTAAGTCGGATAGCGGGGAGCTTTTCACAGAAGAAGCGGAGGTGGCTGAACGCTTCCGTCAATACTATGCAGAGTTATACAGTTCACCATCGACGGGAACCGATGAACAAATAACCGAGTATTTGGAGCATATTCAGCTTCTCTTTCTCCCAAATGCACACAGGGAGCTGTTAAAACACCCAATAGAAAGGGACGAGATAATTGAAGCAGTGGGTAGTATGAAGGCGAGTAGTGCACCGGGGTCGGATGGTTTGATAGTTGCCTTTTATAAGGCCTTTCTGGAACAATTGCTCCCGCATCTTGCAATCCTATTTGATGACATGTGTGAAAAGGGCACACTGCCCCCAACTATGCGGGAGGCCATACTAGTGGCTATCCCAAAGCCGGGTAAACCATTGGATGAGTGCGGTTCGTTGCGGCCGTTGTCTCTCCTTAACGTTGATGTTAAAATATTTGCTAAGGTCATGGGTACTAGGCTGGCCATGATGGCACACCTTTTGGTTGCTCCCGAACAGGCAGGATTTATTCCGTTCAGGAATTTAACATATAATCTCCGTACAGTCTTTGGAGTAATGCAGCATACCCGACAGGACACAAAGGCGGTAGCAGTTTTCCTGGATATGAAAAAAGCGTTCGATTCCGTGGAATGGTCTTTTTTAATGCGAGTGTTGCAGAGAATGGGGCTGGGGCGTTTTTTTTACAAATGCTAGGGACACTGTCACAAGCCAACAGCCAGGGTGCGATTTGGAGATATGGTCACGTCCCCCTTTAACATATCCAGAGGTACCAGACAGGGCTGCCCGCTGTCACCACTGCTGTACGCTCTAGTGGCGGAGCCATTGGCTTGCGCGTTGAGGTAGTATCATGGGAATGAGGGTAACGGATTCCCAGCGTACAGAATAGTAGTATCTACATACGAGGATGATACACTGTTGTACGTAAGGGACCCGGAAAATAACTTAGCTCAGATCATTAGGGAGGTAATTTGATTCGGAGCATTGTCTGGTCTTCGGGTGAACTGGGCGTTCCCATTGACACCAATCACTACAGAATTTGATATGGACTACCCATTATTTAGGACTACGGACTCTGTGAGATATTTAGGCGTGAGACTACACACAGATGCGGATATAGTCATTAGAGAAAATTATGGTACGGCCATCTCTCGGTTAGAAGATGAGGTTGACTGGTGGTGCCGTCTGCCAGTGTCCCTGAAGGGGCGAATCTCCATTATGAAAATGGTGGTGCTGCCCCGACTCTTGTTTTTCTTCACGAATATCCCGCTGGTATTGCCACGCATATTTTTTCATAAACTAAGGCAATTGATGTTAAAGTTGCCATGGGGAGGAAGGCAGGCAAGGGTGAAGTGGGGAGTGCTAGTGCTGCCATATAATTTAGGTGGTCTGGGCACGCCCGATTTCGAATTATACTACAGAGAGGCCCAGGGAGCGCAGCTACACAGCTGGATACACGGCGCCGAAGATGTCCCATATCTGCGACTAGAGAGACTCTTTGCTGATCCAATCCCACAGCCGGCTACAATTATGGAGCCTGTGGATCGTAGAACGGGCATTATAGACTCATTAAATACTACCCGGCACACATGGAATTGCCTTTTATGGAATCAGGTGGGTGCACTGATGTACTCTCCGGTCATGCCATTAGAGTGGATGAGATGGATAGGACCCTGCACTGAACGGGTGTCATACAGGCATTGCGTGATTTGCAGGTTGGGGTGGCTGGTGATCTGTTTAGTGATGGAGTAGCCTGCACGCTGGAGCAGGTGAGGGGCAACATGGAAGAACCCTCCCTGTTGACTAGATTCCAATTCCATAGAGTCCAAAGGGTGCTTAGAGCACAATTGGGTGACAGCATGGAAGATCCTGCGGAGGTACTCGAGCTGACGCATGTTATCAAAAGCGTTTCATCTCGCAAGCTTGTTACGTCTATCTATAAGATTGCGATTTCTCATAGGTCTCACAAATACACAGCGGCTAGACTTGCATGGCAACGTGACTTGGAGGTACAATTGGAAGATGACAAGTGGTTTTATTGCTGCACTAACACCAGGAAAGTGTCACTACATGGACGGCATAGATTAGTGCATTTTAAGTTTTTGAACAGGATCTACTATACTCCTGAACAGTTGTGCAGATACGGCTTACGTGACAATGCAAGGTGTGAGAGGTGTGATGCGCCAGTTGCAGATTTTATGCACTTGGCATGGATGTGTCCGGGAGTTCATACTTACTGGGAAAGTGTGTTTGAGGAGTTGAGTAGAGTGGTCGATCTGAGTCTCACACTGGACCCCCTGATGGCGCTCTTGGGATATACCAAGGCGCTGCCCAAGGCGGTGCACAGATTGGTTGATATGGGGCTACTTGTAGCCAGAAGACAAGTGGCACTGTGTTGGATGACGCTGCGGCAATGGTCCCGAGATATGATTTACTGCTCCACACAGTCGTAGGTATATAGTGAGCTTCTGGCCCCCCAGAAGTAGACCAAAAAACTTTTGGGGTTTGTATGTCACTTACATGCAGTGAGAGGAATGGAGAGCTGATGTCGAGACGGACGGCTCGAATGTCGAGTGGACGAAGAATGTGATTGAGCCAGCGGGGATTGGCTGAGGCCTCGATGTCCTCGAAGGGTGATGTTGGGGGCTGATAGTGCAGTGATGGGTAGTTGTTGGTAGTGTGCGTGGTTCATGGAAGAGGGTGGTTCTGACTCTGGAGTGTATGGGGAAGGTTATTGTTCAGGTCTTGGGACCGACGGGAAGTTCTGCAAGCTTTTCTTTAGAGGGTTCTTCTCCTCACATGGCACTGGGTTCTACTGACTGCCCGCTAATTTGTGTGGTTCCCTGGCCCCCCCTACTCCCCTGATATGCTGAAAGATGCCGCCTGCCCAAGTAGGGTTGTTGGCTAAAAGGCTGTGTAAATCTGCTTATTGTGTGTATTGCATCTATTCTGTTCTACTCGACGGACTTTGGGACGAAGTGCTGTGTCATTGTTAATTATTGAACTTGAAATAATAAAAACATTTAAAAAAAATAAAGAAAAGCTGCTCCGCGATTGTAATCTACTACACTGGTTTCCTTGATTTCTGCTCCTCACCCTTCAAACCCTTTGATAAAAACTGAGTTATCACGCCACCAACAGCATCTGCTCATGAAGCCAATACTTTGGACCCGTCAACAACTGACCACTGGACCTCAATATACCATGCCATGCCTTCAGCCTTAATCCTTGACCAAACTCGAGTCTTTGCCATTGTTTCTCTGAGAATGCATCTAGGGTAAAGGTATGGAACGTACAACCTTCCAGTTCTGCCCTAGGTGTAGAAAAACATAGAGGTGCTGAGAGAGTATCAGAGAGCTGTGCTGATGGGTAAAGAAGACAGGGCTGTGGCTAGAGTGAGGACTGTCTTGGAGAGTCAAATGCAGTTCACTTTCAGCCAAAATGATGAACATTAAGATGGCTGCTCGCAGACCCCTGCATAGCCACAGTATGATTCATATATTAGGTAATTTACTCATATATCCGTGTGAATATTCATGTATCCATTCATTCAGGTAAAATGTATGCAGTCATGGATACGTTGATACTGCCATCAACCTTTCGGGATGTCTTTGTGTTTGCTTTGGCCTGGTAACACAGTGAATTGTAGTCATGGAGTCCAATTGCGTCGGCTTGCTTGACCTTTGATCCATCTGAGGTCAACTGAGCAAGCACCACTGGGCAAGGAAACTGTAATGAAATGTATGGAATGGTTTACTTGAGAGCACAAGAATAATACCACTATGTGCAATAACCAATTACACTGAACTAACTACTAACTTTGGGTTCCAGAACAGTGTGGTATCCAGCATAAAGCCAATCATTGCCTCGTCAGGGGTAGTAAGTGCTACATAAATGAGCTTACAATAAAAGAGAAAAGAAAAGAAGTCTGGAGTTTATTGAGCTTTTCTCCAAGTTCCCATCGGCGTGCCTCTGCAACAGATCCCAGCATCACAAGTCTTCATGCTCACCAAAGCCGAGGCATGACATTGAAATGGTTTGCACCCTGAATATGGAAACCAGAATATCAATGGCACACAGCACTGAGAACAAAATATCAAACCTTAAATATCGGCCAGTATGTATGTACATTGGCGATATATATTCAAAGTACGTAGATGTGGAGTTAAGCAGTAAATCTATACTTCCCTATATGCAGTTACCTCTCGATATTTTGCCCCTCGATATTCTGCTCTTGATATACTTGTACAAGGATATTCTGGGTGTCGACAATCAGTCGTACAACCCATTAAAATAGTTCTGTATTTTGGCAGTGGGTAAAGTATCTCCTGCATTTCAAAAGTGGGATGCAGCCTTCCTGGAAGTGAAGGCGGGAGCCTTCCCCAGCTGTTACACACTGCTGTGGTAAAGAAAGAGGAGCAAAGGGGATTCCTGGACTGAATGACAATGAAACCTTCGCATAACAACCATTCGCAAGAACAGCACTGAATCTCCTGCATACATAGGCCATGTGCTGCTGACACAAAACATAAGCATTAGGGCTCGGAAGCAATGCAACCATGGCTGCAGACTACCGAAATAAAATCTCTCTCTTACACTTCATAGTTTCAATCAAAAGAAAAAAAATGAGTCGGTTTGTGAGATCTTGAGCACCACTTATTTATGGCACTGCGGCATGCAGGACTGTGCAGCAAACAGGTGTGCCTGATAATATTTACATGTACAGAAGGAAGGAATATGTTGATATGGCGAAAACACCTGTTTCTGCCAACTGCTGAAACTTGACATGCAAGTCCAAGCTGAAATCTATTTATAATCTCTCTTCTTTTCATGCCAGCGTCCTGAACAGGTTTTGCAATTCAGTGATACACTGTAAACTGAAAAGCTGGCAAGATTTGTGCAAAAAGAATATTTGCCGTCTAACCCATATTTCTGTAGATTAATTAGGGGAAAATAAGCACTGATGTACGTCGATGTACTTTCGAATAGGTCGCATAAAAAGCATTGGTAAAGCCAATATGTCTAGTGTTGGCTACCAGCCTTTTTTGCTTTTGTCATTCCTTCTTTTGTTGAGGGAATTGGAGGGGACTTGCCAGAATTAAAAAAAAACATTAAAAGCAAAAATATTTTATGGAATCAAAAAGCATACCACTGCCATAGTAGTCTCTTGAACTAAAGTGAACTACGTTGTATATGAATGTGCTCTACGTGAGGCTGCAGTATGCTGCCTCACAGTGAAGAAAAATGTGATTGACATAACATCTGACCAACGGATAAAGAGGGCTGGCTGAAAGTAAAAGTAAGTATATTATGCATATAATTTTACTGACATCAAAAGATCTTGGCTAACATCAAACCTATAAAATAGAAAGTCATGGACAATTCAATGTACTCATTCCCACACTCTTGGGCACTGCCTCCTGCTTTACCCGAGTAACCAGTATGACCAGTCCTGTGAATGTGTGTGTTTGTATACGTTGCTGGAAGCTCCAGATGATGATGGACGAGATGTTCTTGTAATGAATGTGTCTTCAGCTCTTACCTGAACTGTAGCAGTGAAAATGCGTGCTTGATATGTTGCTCTATACTATAAGTGTGTTAATGAGGAGACTAGACTCTTGTTTTCTTTGTTTCACTTTTAAGTTGTTTAAAAACACATGTATCTATTTTTTGGCCTTTTTGCACCTACAAAAACCATACACGTTGTTGGCATAGTCAGGCCTATGTATTGGTGCAAACTCCTCATCAATATCGCTTTGCAGCCTAAACATATAGTAAAAAAAATTTGAGATAATTTCAAATTAAAGCAAATTTGCATAATATTTTGTTGGATTTTGTCAAATGGACAAACATAGATCCAAAAAACTGCTGCCATGAAGGTTTGTAGTCCAGTAGTACCAAATACGTGTGGATTTGCCTAAAGATTGTAGTCTACACAATCAATAAAGTGATACTAGAACAGATCACAAAATTGTGGCAGAATAACTTAATGGTGCACTGTTCATTTGATGACAGCCATCAAACGCAGAACTATATAGAAATTATAAAACTTTACACTTTCTTTTTTTTTATTAAAAGATTTTTGTTAGCAAAACGATAGCAGCAAGATTACTTAAATACATTAAATAATTCAGCAATTTGATCATAGATAGAATTCATCAACACGAAATCTGCATGACTTAATAATAAATTACGGGCATCAAGGCAGAGCAGCTAGGCCTTGGACTAAGCAGCTATTATTTATTTATTCAAAGATTTCCAGCTCGAATACAGCCCCCAGATCCTCCTCCCTTTAGTTTTAGCCCTCTTACCCTTTCACTCATAACGTGGTTTTTCTAAATTGCAAACATATAGAAAACATCCCTTCCATTGCTGAAATGTCGGGGGTAAAGGATCAAGACAAGCAGAGGCCACACGGAGCCTGAAAGCCACCATAGCTATAACAATTACATCGACCCCAACACCTATATTTAATTCATCCACACCCAGCAACATGAGCTGAGGTGTCAGGGATTTATTCACCTTGAGGACTTTGCCTAAAAAACCTGCGATTTCTAAACCGGCTGTTTTTAGGCAGGGGCAAGAGGAGAACATGTGGACCAGGTCTGCATTGGGTGCACGACATCTAGGACAGCGGGTGGCAGTCACCCCGCCCCATTTAGCAATTTTAGCAGGTGTTATATACAAATCAAAGATCGTTTTATAATATTGTGTTTGCAAGTTTGATGAACATAAAATTGATCTACCCAGCTCAAGTGATTTCAAAGAACCAGGTCTAACCTCGCCCGCCATTTTTCATCATATTTTTCCAAATCATCTGGGACTCCTTCCAACAGGCACTCATATATTTGTGAGCCTGAATAGCAAGTGCCTTTTGTTAATATCTCCATCAGGGGGAGCCACACCAAGCAAGATACCTCCCCCCAACCTTTCTCACTAGGAATACTCAGCTGTAAATGTTTTTAAAAGTCTTGAGGGCAGGCCCGATGTTAAATCTGCCACTAACCTCTTCTAATAATGGGATATGGTTCCCCATGAGTAGATCCCCAATCCTACCAAAGCCCCCTCCCCCCCTCCCCCCCCCTCCCATCGGGTTAAACAGCTGTCATGGAATATTCCGGGAAGTTGATTATTCCTCAGCAGCGGAGTATACCAACTATAACTATCAACCCCCAGTGTTTTGGAATGCCTGCCCAATTCCAGAATGCAGCAGTCAGAGTCTTAAACTGTGTCTTTTTAAAGTAACTCGGCTCAGAACTTTTCAGCAGACAGCCCAAGGCGGCTCCCCGATCAGTAACTCATAAATCGAAGGAACATAACCTACATTCCCCACTTCAGTTGCTTTATTATTAAATACGGGGTAATAACAGTGCAGAGCTGCAGCTAGATAGCAGAGTTTCAAGTTGGAGAGTCACCCTGTCTCTGGGTAAACACAAGAATGAATTTGCCCTCCTAGTCTTCCCATATGCCCAGATAAATCTGGCCACTTTTCCTTCAATTACTTTGAACCATGCATTATCAAGCTCTAATGGAATTGTGCGACAAACATTCAATAGTTTTGGAAGAAATATAATTTTGACAAGATTACATCGCCACATTATTGAGAGTTTCAAGTTATCCCAACGGCTAAAATCCTTCGTTTTTTCAATAAGGATAGGGATAAGATTTATATTGACTAAGCGCTCCACTTTCGCTGTAATACTGACTCCCAAATAGGTAGCTTCCTCTACTACCCAGCTGTCAAACGCCAGCCTATGTCTATTTATCACTAACTGCGTTTTAGCTTTATTTAACAAATACCCTGAGTGAGTCCCAAATTCCTCTGTTATCCTTTCTACAGAGCGGACACCCCTATGTGGATCACGGGTAACTATTGCCACATCATCGGCATAGGCCAGTATTTTCGTATCTCAGCCCTGCAGACTGACGGGCAAGATATCCAGAGAGGCCTCCAGCCTACTGAGGAGGGGATCAATGTATAGAGAAAATAATAGAAGAGAGGCCGGGCAAACTTGCCTCGTTCCCCTTCCTTTTCGGAAAAGGATCGGACTCCCCTCCCATTATCTGTAATCGAGCTATGGGTCTAAAATACATCACCCAGATTGCGTGGATTAAGGGCCCACCTACGCTATTGGCCTCCATAACCTGCCGAAGGTATTCCCAAGACACCCTGTCGATAGCCTTCTCGGCATTCAACAGGGCGACCTCCATGGGTCCCTCTAGGACCTCAGAGGCATCAAACAATGGTATTACTCGCCGTACATGATCCGAGATCCTTCTCCCTGGAGTAAACCCATGCTGATGGACCGAAACTAGTCAGTGTATTATACTGCCCAGCCTGCTGACAAAAAAATTAGAATAGAGCTTAACATCACTGTTTAGCAAAGTGATTGGACTGTAAAAGCCCAAGGCTGTAGGTTCCTTACCTTAAAAAAAAAAAGATGATTACATTTGCAGCACCCCAGGACCCTGGGTGGAGTGCCCCATTTATAACCTACCTAAAAAGCTCCAGCATTTCCTGAAGAAGTTCTACAGAAAAAACCTTATAGAATTCATGTGGTGAGGGATGCAGAGAAAGGCGGGAGAAGATGGCGGCCGGCTAGAGAGTCCGGTCTGGAGCTCAGAGCTCTCCAAGCGGAATGATTATGAGAGCCATAAACTACCCCAAACAACAAGAATAAAGCACTCCTAAACAATCCGCAGAACGGAGGTAGGAATGAGATGAATTAAAGTTTACAATTTTTACCGGGAGATGAACGTGGCAAACCAGGAATCGAGCTCACACCAGAGCAAGCGGGAGGAGAAGCCAGCAAGGCGCGGCATAGCCTGGACGGTCCCAGTGTGTGGGCGGAAGCGGCTGTGACGTGCCGCAGCAACCGGAGGCTTTCCGCCAGGATCTCCTTCGGGGGTAGAACTGGAGGAGCAGGCACGCTGGTTGGAAAGCTGCTATCTCCCTCAGAGACAAGGAGAAATAGTGTGGAAGTAGCAACGATACCTTTCACCATTACAGGAGGACACTGGGGCAAGCGCATGAATAGGATAAGCGGGACAGAGGGGGGCACAGTCTGGTCTAAACCTCCCCAGAATACAAACATAATAAATATAACATCACCCAGGAAAGAGAGGGGAGAGGGGAAAAAGGACAATCACTACCAGCCCCATTAGCGCAAGTGGGCCAGTTACTATACCGATCAAAGGTATAAGTTATTGCCTCAGGAATAAGCAACTGTTAGTTAACACCCCACTCGTTACCTCCAAGGGTCAATTCAGTATAGCCCCCGTGAATACCAGAAAAAAAGAGAAGATCCACGCCTCAGGACAACCACTAGCCCCCCAGGCTAGGGCGAGACCAAACAAATCAGGAAGACCAGGACCTAAAGTAAAAATCACTCCTTCCTTGAGGTCCCTTTTCAAAGTACAAGAGAAACAAGATATCCCTGTTATCCCTGTTCCTAACCCTGAACGCCCAGAAAGAAGGGTGTTGCAGCCAAAATGGAGAGTAACAGGTATCAGGCACTGGCAATGAAAGATCACGGAGGGTGAGGTACGTGAAGAGAGCCTGTCACGAACCATGAGCAGCACACAACGAGGTGAGCAAAATTTTGAGGCCCCACAGAATACCACGGAAAATGTACTGGAAGGTATGCTACTAGAGATGTGGGCGAACTTTGCCACCTCTGAAAAAAACCAAACCAAAATACAAGAGTCATGTGAAACTTTGGACATTGAAATACATGCGTTAATGGAGAGAGTAACCACAGTAGAGGCAACAGCAGAAGTCCTAAGCAAGGAAGCAGATTCACACCAAAGGCAAATCAAACTTCTAAAGACAAATGAAGTGGATCTCAGGGACAAAATAGAGTCCCTTGAAAATCAAGCAAGGAGTAATAATTTAAGAGTCCTAAACATACCCGAAGGGCTGGAAGGAAAGGACGTCAAAAAATATGTGATTATGCTACTGGAGGAAAGCTTCCCCTGGATAAAATCAGTCGCCCTAGCAGAGGATGTTCAGAGGATACACCGTGACCCATATGAAAAGCGAGGAAAAACCAGAGGAAAATATTGATAAACTTTAAAACTTATATCCTAAAAAAATAAATTCTGAGTGAACTCCTCAAGACAGGCACTTATACCAAAGATGACTGGACATTAAGAATCAGGTCCGTTATCTCAAAGGCAACACAAGATAGGCAGTGGGAGATAGGCCAACAGATGCAGCAACTGAGGTCCCTAGGAGCAACCGTGCAGATGCGCTTTCCTGCCTCGCTGAGAATAATGTGGAAGAATAAAATGCACAATATCAAAGAGCTCAAGGAGGTGAAGTGCTTTATTGAACAAATGCAATCACAGCAATAAGATCGGAGCTGATGCTTGGCGAGCAAAGAGCTCAAAAGGGCAGATAATCCTGCCCAGTGATTATAAGAGGTTGGATTCTCCCAGAAGGTGGGAGGATAGGAAGAAGAGGACACAGCCAGCAAAGGAAATCACGAGAAAAAAAACTGTGTACTAGGGTGGGGAGCATAATAGGGAGAAAAACAATCCTACCAGTGCAAAATGGAGTAGGGGGGGGGACCCTGGGAGTTGCAGGGAAAGCTCAGGCCCATGTTTTAAAGAACAATGAAAAAAGACCCGACATTAGTTAATATTCTCATATGGAATGGTAAAGGCTTCAGAATCAAGAGTCGTAGGCGAAAAATTCTGGAATATCTGAAAACTGTAGACAGTAAAATTATATTATTACAGGAAGCCCACCTCTTGAAGGATGAATGGGTAGATATAATCAAGAGTCAAAAATGGGTGGACACATACGTGTGCACGAATCAAGACTGTTGTATCAAGAGGGTAGCGATCCTGTTTAAAATGTCGCTTGAGGCAAAGATCAAAGCATCAGATATTGACATGAACGGGAGATGGGCAATAGCGAAAGTTAGAATATGTAATAAGCTCTACACAATAGTGGGATACTATGGCCCTAATACAGATGACCCTGAACCTCTGCAAAAGGTATACACACAGTTACTGGCTGCCTTATCCCCCATAATTATGGGGGTAGATTTTAACACAATTTTAGACCCAAAAAGTGGATCGATTCCCACCTAGAAAGGCCTCAAATCTCCCTAGAATGAGGGATTGGATAGGCTTATGTATTAAGGACTTGGGGCTAATGGATATATGGAAAGAGAAGGGCGATAAGGCAGAACGCTACAACTTTCAAAACATAAAACTGGGACACGCCTCCAGAATAGATTTATTTTTGATAGACACAAGTTTGATCAGCAGCACACAAAGGGTGGAACACCTACCAGCTTATTTTTCTGACCATTCAGCAGCCAAGATATAACTCCAGATAAGGTCTGCTGTATCTCCCCCAAGGTGGAGTGTAGATCGCACCATACTCTCTGACCCCCAGAAAATAGAGGCTCTTACAATAGAGACAGAACAATTCTTTATGTTGAATAAAGAAGGAACTTCAAGACAAATAGCGTGGGATGCTTACAAGGCAGGCATCGGAGGGAAAATATTAAGTCTCGGGCATATCACAATAAAAAAACAAAGAGCATAAGTAGCCGGCTTGAAGAATAAATAAACTCTTAGAAATAGAAATGCTGAAATAGGTCATTCCACATGAGGTAGTTAGAATAGAAGCAGAAAAGAAAGCAAAGAAAGAAGCTCTTGTAGAGGGCATAGTAAGGGACAAATGGGAAGCAAGCACATTTTCTCACTATGAATATGGGGAGGGGTGCCACAAGATGCTTGCCTGGAAAACAAAAACAGATGTAACATTATATTGGGCATTCAGCTCGAGAATTAATCAAGGCTTAGTGCTGAAGATTCAGTGATAGAGAAGACTTTTATGAACTTCTTTGAAAATCTCTATACAGAGGAAACTACTCCATCAATACACCAAAATTCTTACGGGTACTTAGAGAAGATAGCTCCCCCAATTCTGTCACAAGAACAGAGAGAAGACCTCAATGGAGAAATGGAGTAGAGGAAGTGGCTTAAATAGTCAGGGGTTTAAAGAAACAGGAAAGCTGCTGGTCTTCCTAATGAACTCTACACTAAACTAAGAGAAGTACTGGTTCACCCTCTATCTGAAGCTGCTAAATTACATTTTTCACTCAAAAGGGGACCTTCCAGATTTATGGAATGAAGCAATAATTAGCATACTGCATAAACCCGTGAAAATTCCAGGGAAATGTGAATCGTACAGGCCCATATCACTTCTAAACAGTGATTACAAGATATACACACAAATCGTGGTCAGAAGACTAGGAAAAGTAGTGGGTCACTTAAAACACACAAACAAGAAAGGATTCATTAAAGAGAGACAAATTCAAGAGCTGACCCATTAGGTGATCGGCGCAATTGATATAGCAACACACGAGAATCTTCCCCTATCAATTATCACCTATAATACAGCCAAAGCATTTAACAGAGTCAGCTGGCCATTCCTGAATGGAGTATTAGGAAAATACAATCTAGGGGAAACATTCCACGAAGCTTTAAAACTACTATATAAAACCAACAGCCAGAGTCTTGGGTAATGGCAGTCTCACGGAAAGGATAATGATCAAGAAAGGAACTAGACAAGGTTGTCCCCTTCCCCCTGCTCTTCAAATTAAATATCAAACCGTTAGCGAGCAAGTTCAGGAGTAACCTGGAAATAGCCCCCTTTAATTGTCTAAAGGTGGGAGAGAAAAGTGGCTACATATATATATATATATATATATATATATATATTGTGAAAATCCTTCAAACCTCCACATGCAGCGGTGACAGCAGCGGCGAGAGAAGAGACAGACCCCACGTAGTCCAGGCAAGATGTTATTTATTTCAAGTGCCTTCCAAAATATATATACCAAAGTCCTTCCCCAAAAGAAAGGCGGAGACCAGCACGGGAACGGAGAAGGAGACCTTTATTTGACAACTCCACCAAGGCGAATGCATTTCGGCATCTGTGGCCTTCGTCAGTGCCGTATATATATTCTAGACCAATTTGGGAAGGTTTCAGGCTACTCGCTTATTCAGTCAAAGTCTGAAATTATGGAATGGAAAAACCACAGCAATAATCCTCTTGTAAGGGAATTAGTAAAAGCTATTCATAAAATAGACCGCACATATTTTAATAGGGTACTAGGAGAGGTTAGACAACTTCTTAAGGTCGGGGGGGGGTCTACCTTTGACTTTCATGGGGCGATCACACATAGTAAAAATCTCAATTTTACGTCAATTTTCATATTTATTTTAGCTCTATACAATTGGAATTTAGAAAGAAGAGTATAAAAAATTACAAGGAGAGCTTAGCAGCTTCATATGGGCATCGAAGGGGACAAGGATAGCCTGGAAGAAATTAAGAAGGAAAAAGGAGCAAGGGGGCATAGGAAGCCCCAATATACTAGAATACTGTAGAGCATTCCAATTCAAGTACATGAGGGTATTACTGAATGAATACAAGACCTATGCCGCTTATCTACAAGCAATGGTCAACACAGAACGAAACAACTTTATGTATACATTTGGACATTCAAAATATTTTTAAAAGGTAAAACTGAAGATTCTGTTATTAGCAGTAAAATTGTGGTACCATGTGAGGAGATCGCTGAAAATACCGTACTACAGCAAATTCGCTCCAATATGAGATTCACCTAGAACCCCAGAATGTCTTCAGGACAGGCTAGCCATCCCATTGATGAAAGAAGGAATAAATAAATGGGGTCAACTGATAGAGGAAAACATCATCATTAATTGGGACCACTTATAATCAAAACCAACTGTACACTGTCAAAGTTTAAATACTACCAACTATTGAGTTGGATCAAGAGCCTAGGAGAAATCGAAAAAGGAAATGGAGAAATAGAGAAGAAACTAAAGGAAGGCGGGACATTAAAAAAAGAAGTCCCACGCTGGTACTGGGCGCTTATATCGGCTGGAGAAGAATGGTTCACAGCGCCCATCGTGATCTGGGGGAAAGAGCAGCCGATGCTGGATGTGCAAAGCAGACGCTAAGTATCTATGGCTAAATGTTTGGGCATTGTAAAATCTGCCGCCTGAAGGAAAAATCATTATTTTACCACACATAGAGAGTACTGGTCACGAAAGAGGCTATCCAAATTAAGCAAACAGTAGGTGAAACATTGCCCAAAGTGCGGAGAAGAGAGGGAGGACGATGTGCACATGTTCGGGCAGTGCCCTCAGCTCAAGAAATTCTGGGGTGATGTGGGTAAGGTATTTGCGAATCTGCTTGACCAACCAGTAGAGGTAAGCATAGACCTCGTTATTTTTGGTGTAGGTCTCAACACCGAAGGCTTTTCCAAACTGACAAAAAAAAACAGGAAAACCTTCTTTTTCTCTTAATGTTGCTCGCCAGAAGGGAAATCTGTATTAAATGGATAATGCCAATCCCCCCTACACAGTGGGAATGGCCAATTGGTTGATATCCGTCCAGAGGGTAAACAGGCTGGATAAAAGTGGGAGGCAAAGTAAGAGGAATCATTTTTGGGAAATCTGGGAACAGCACAAACAGGCAACATAAGGAATCTGCTGGCTTAATGGATGTCCAATGATGATGCAGTAGCAATGACCGACAGGTAAAGTACTTGTACGAGTAGCCAGGATGGATAGCTCTCCCCGCCCCCCGTCCCCTTGGAAAAAGGTAAGGTAGATCAGTAGTGGAAATAAAGGGACCCTGACAACAACAAAAAAATGAATATCTCCCCATCCCCAGATTCCACACAAGGGGCAGACACAGGTTGGAACAGAAAAGTCAGGGGTCCCCGATAAATCCAACTTAAACTTATTGCACAATGAGTACAAAATAAATAAAATAAAAAAATAGAATTCCAGTGGTATGGAATCCGTTCTTACCGTCTACCCAGATGGGAGAGCCTGGATTGCTGCTTGGAATTCTTCTGGTAATATGTCTGCCCCTAAAAAAGAACTGTACTACTGGATTGTTTTGGCACATGTCAACAGGTCCAAATGTGCCTCTAAGTCCTTCAGGCATCCTATGGGGGAGGCTGTATAAAGATTAGCATACATTTCCGGAATGCTTATCTAACTTCAGTGGGATCTGTTACCACGATGCCTTGCATATTCCTGATCTGAGTAATGTGCTCAGCTGCCTGCTTTTGTCTTGACCTAACTGCAAGAAGTCGTTCCACACGCTCATTGTATGCATAGCATTCCTGGTCTTGACCCACGAATTTCCTGGCAAACTTCTCAGCCGTTCAAGCATGTCTTAGTTATAGATATCAGGTTCAGCACAGAGGTAAGATCTCTCCCGGAGGCCACAGCTATGACCCATTCTACCTCCAAGACACAAAGCTTTTGATAAGGTTCTTTGATCTGTCCCTGGCTCAGCTTCTGGTTGACAATACTAAACCTAAGGGTTTCCCCTCTTATACCGGCCTAGAAAGCGTCCCAGACCATCCAGAGAGAGGAGCTACGTTTATTAAGTTTTTTTAAAAAAACAGGATTCCAGCCCTTTATATGACTTACATACTCTGGGTCCGACAAAAGAGCCCTCTCGAAGGTCCATCTTGTAGGCATACTTCGCAGTCAATCAAGAGGGAGTTCAAGACAATAGGATTATGATCAGACATTCATTTTGGAAAAAGTTCTACCTGAGCCCCCCTAACAAATAATGGTGAGACCAAAAAGTAATTCAGCCTAGCAAATTTACCGTGGGGGGCTGAATAATAGGTGTATCCAGGCTCAGGTGCTTTTTGGCTGGGCCAGACATCAATTAGGCCAATATCCTCCACAAGATTCCTGGAAGATCTAAATGATTGTGGTTTGCACCCACCATGCCCAGCTTCATTGCCCCCAAGTCCACCTTGTGAGCCATTTAAGTTAAAAGTCCCCACAGACTATATACGGGGGGGTCAGGATGGTGATTCAATTGCTAAGACATTAAGCAATCCAGGGTCATCTACGACTGGGGCATATATCGAGCACAGTGAAAAGGAACCAATGCCAACTTTGCACTCCATTATTACCCATCTCTCAAAACTGTCTACCGCCTTCCGACCAGGGACAACAGTATTTCCTGTAACTAAAATGGCAACCTCCTTAGTCCTGGTATACTGAGTTGTGTGACAAACTACATTCAACCCTAAAGAGATCAACAATGCACTATCACAAAGGGTGCTATGGGTCTCTTGCAGGCAGTAAATATCTGCTCTTAAAAATGAAATTTAAGGTCCTCTTGAACCTGTCTTTTTTTAAGCTTATCGTTCAGCCCACAAATATTGATAGTAGTAATGTGGAGCTTAGCCACCCGCCACAAATGTTGTCCAATCCATATGCATTACCCACCAAAGTTTAAAAGGTCCCGTACATGAATACCAACCCACAACTTCAACTCGAACAGACCTAAAAAAGCCATGTCTCTCAAAACCAAATATTGCATTTATCTGGACGATTTTGCGATCAAGCCATCATCTCACCCTTTGTGCCACATGATAAACAACCATACTTAGACATACTTGCTGCTTTTTCCACACCATGTCAACCAACATTACTTACCCCACCCTACCCCAATCCTCCCAAAAACCCCTCCACCCAACCTACCCCTTCACCCAACCTTCCCTACCTCACCAACATTCAAGACCCTAAACCAGTGTAAGACAACCAGACCCACCAGAGTCTGTGTGATGGAGAATGGTAACGGACACCGCGAGTCCCCCATCCGAGCTCATCCTCTACCACCCCCACCCCACCCACAAAAAGAGGTAAAGTGAAACTGAGAAGAAAGAGGAAAAAGAAGAGAAAAAAGGAAAAGAAATCTTTTTCTCATGTGCCAGACAATCTTTAAAATTTCCTGAGGGCCCAATTCTCCACGATTAACCAATTAATCCGGTATGGACACAGCCAAAATAATAATTTACAGAGTTTAACCACTTTGCAGAGAGACACCCCCAATGAGCTAAACATTATTTTTATCAGCCGATAAGCCACACAGGTACTCTCTTGTTTGGATCTCAGAGGTAAAAAACTTAATGTACCCTCTAACTATGGCTTTTCGAAGCCAGCATTCTGAAAAGGCTTAATTAACTGCTGAAAGCGCCATCGGTGCTCTACCGTTGTATGGCAAAAATGTGGGAGAGCAAAAAAAGAGGATTCCCGTTATCTCCATCTCGCCTCAGGACGGGCTTTCTCAAAGAAGTCTAATCGAAAAAAAAAATGCCAAAAAAAACAGCATAGCCCTTGGCTGCCTTTGATCTCTACTACCCTGGATAGGCTTATGCTGGGCTTAACAGGAACCGGTGAACCCTCTGGACTTCTGACTCCCAGTTCCACCCTGACAGTTCGGGGAAAGCGCTCCTGATAAGGTCCAACATAAAGTATCAGATATCATCCCCTTTCAGTCCTTCCTCAATACCAAGGAAGCAGAGATTGTTCCTTCTCTGCCAGTTTTTCAAGTCCATGATCTTCCACAGCATATCGATCAATTGAGCATCAGGTAACTTTACTTGCTCCTTCACAGTCACCATATCTGTTTCCACCGCGGTGGTCCTTTCCTCAATACAGTTAAGCTTGTCCCCAATCTTGGAGCAAGCCTTCCCAATCTTCCTGATAGATCCTTCCAGCTTCTTTGTTGCCTGCCTAGCCTTTTTACCATCTGCGCAGGTCTCATCCCGGTGCTCTTTAATTGACTCCAGTATCAAACCCAGCACGGGGTTTAAGGCTGCATCCCCCACAGCCTTCGATGCTGGGGAGTCCGACTTTGCAGAGGCTGCTGTTGCTTCTGGTGTGCCAAGTATTCTGGTGTGACAGTAATCCCATTTCAGCCCACCTCCAGCAGAAGGTGTCGCTCTGTTTTTTACGGGAGTCTATATTACCCTTAGAAATCTTTCCAGTGCTTTTGACATTAAAGGACTGTTTCTGGTGCTTCTGGTGTACTGGAACCTGAAGCAGAGGAGCTGCCCCGCCTCGCTTGAACAGGAGTTAGAGTCTTCTGAGCCGTCCGTAAGGGAAAAGATTTTGTCGGTCCCTTCAGATGTAATATCAGCTGCAACCCAGCCTGCTTGCTCTACGTTATGCTCAAGTCCATCCCTGGCTCTTTCTGGAGTAACAGATGGGGGTGAATGCACAAAGTTCTTTCAAGTGGTCGCTTGTAAATTTTCAGTAGAGTTACTAGCGCCTCACCCGGTTCTCCTAACTCCGTTTGCATGGACTGCCCCAGAGCACCTGACGTTACCACTTTGTTTAACACCTTAGTCTCCTCTTGTAGCTCCAGGTGTTCCCCTCCACAAATCAGCAGAAGCTGGACCAGAGCCCAGATCCACCTCTCCATTACCAAGCATCTTAGAAGACTCCTGGGGGGCTGGGCCCATCGCTGTATTTTTTATTGTGAAAATCTCAGGGATTGCTGGCTGTGGGGGTTGTTGGATTTCTTTCCTGAAGCAGGGAACCCCTGCCTCAGGAACTGTAAGCGCCCAGGTTTCTTTGGCTTACCTATTAACCGATCTGGCAAATTCCTCCTTCTCCCTATACCCAAACTTTCAGGCCGATTCGTATTGAGCGCGAATCTATCGGCTTACCTGCACTGTCACCTGAGTGATCGTGAGGAGAATCCTGTCTTGCCCCCAGTGCCGGTGCAGCAGCCCGCGTTGTGATGGATAGCACATTTCCTTCATAGTTTTTGCAGCTTAGGGGAAGTAGGCTAAATACAGTTTTGTTACAATGGGGTAACCCAGTATCCCTCAGAACCTGGGCAGTAATGAAGATTATACAGTTGGTTCTGACGGGTGCATACTATTACTTTGAGAATTCTCAGATTAATACATAAATTTGTCACAATAAACCAGGCTTAATCAAAAGAAACCTAAATCCAAACCATACGGGATATTTCAAGAATTTTTATAAATTGCATCATTTATAAATACTTTTGTTTCAACATTTCTAAGGCTGTTAAGGGCACATAGTGACATATAATAAGTGAAGAATGTGACATTTAGTGCTCAGTGATATCGTGAGGGTGTAATATATACACTGGTGATTCAGGGAACAGGAGGGGGAGAGAGAATTGGCCAGAGATGCAGGATTTTATTAAGGTAACTCTGCGGACTAAGTGAATAAGTCTCCTCGCAGGTTCCTATGGCTGGTCAAAGATCCAGTCCCTTTTTTCAGATGTTGTTGTTATGAGTGTGGTGAGGGTATGACTGTGTGAGTATGTTTGTGACAGACTGTTGGGTACCAGGGGTGTAATTATTTTGGTGTATTGACTTTTTTGTATATAGCTGTGTATTATGTATATATTTATGTGTTTTTCTTTTTTGAATGAAATATCAATGTATTTGGACATTTGAGACTTATATATTCACTATGAAATTGTCAATAAATCAAAAAACAAAAAAACTTTTTATAAAAAAATGAAATTCTCTGTTTTGAGTCAGTATGAAAAAAGATTATCACTAAAAGAAATGATAACTTGGAAATAATGAATAAAACTTTATAGTCTTTTAAAGAAAGTTAATAAGACTGCTGTGTATTTGTCACCCATACTAAATTAAATGCTGAGCAAAAATAGAAAAGCATATATTTGCACTAAAATATTGTGGCCATTGAGGGAAAATTGTTCTTCTTGCTGTGTCTCTTCATTCCCCTCCTTTTCCCTGGCCTGATTCAGTCCTGAGGGGGTCCCATTATTCTTGCTGTTGGCATTCGCGGTTTTTTAACCGTGGGATTTTTTGTTAGATTAATCACTGTCTGGGTTTTGCGGTTTAAGCACTTTGTGGGATCTGACATAGATACCTTTATGTGACCATTAGACTGGGGGTTTCTTTGGGCAATTTGTGTTTGTTATTTACTCTAAAATATATGTTTTTTCTTCTCTCTCTACTCCTCTCTTATATTTCAGCTCCCTGACAGGTGACACTTCGGATTTGTGAGTACTTGTGAATTGTGTTTAGAATTGATCAAGGTGTACCTAAAGTATGGACAGCTTACAAACCTTTGGGTTCTCTGATGACGATTTTTTTTTAAATTTTTTTTTATAAAGAACCTTTATTTCAATTAGCATGAAATTACAAACACGGGCCTACAACCAGTGTGGCCGGCCGCTAATTAAATCGAGCAGAAATTAAGTAAGAAGTATCACATCAATCCGGCGCTTAAAAACAAAGCCACATCCAGGATACAGCAGAGAATCAAGATAATACGTGATACCAAGGATTTGAAACGGTTCATTTTAAAATAACCAAAAATTAAATCGAAAATCGACATCGCATTGTCATTCCCGCTCCCAACACAGTCAGCTAGAACACATTATCACTCCGATGATGAACATAGATTGAATGGGAAAGGAGTAGAGTACCAAAGTCAGGATAAATGCAATAGTCACGTACCAAGCGCGGTATGCGAGCCCCACCCCTGAAAGGGAACGTACTATGGGAGACATGAAGACGACGACATCGAAGAAGGAAAGGGGCAAAGGGCCATAAAAACAAAAAAAGGAACAGAGAACAAACCCATCCCCCAACCCCCCACCCTTGCAAAAGGCTACGGCCTACCCCCCCAGCAGCGTGCCTGTCACCCTAAATGAGAGACCCGAAATATAGAAAGAAAGAGGAAAAAAAAATTGAGGAGAAGAGCCAGCGATTCGGTTACCCATTCCCTCCCACCCCCGCATACTAGAATCGTATAAACAGAAGCAGTATAAAAGTATAAGTATCAGCAAGCACATAAAACGCAATCAATTACAGCCCCACTAGACGTGCCCTTGAATCACCATTAACCAGCAAGAAGTCCCTCCAAATCCCAAACGAGGTCATCCCTGGCCGCTTCTGGCAATAGTATCAATGATGAATAGTCCTGCAGACGAGATACAATTCGGTACAAAAGGTCCAATCGTTCCAATCAGACCAGGTAGCGCCGCCGCCCAACATGGTCGTAGCCACCGAGAGACAACTGACGATGCATGGCGGATGTCGGAATGCAACAATACCCAGACCACCAGCAGTCTTAAGTCCAAAGATAGGTCCGCCATGCACGGAACGGAAAGCACAGGATGTGGGAAACACCGCAGCACAGTCCGGGCCTCATGTACCATGGATCGATGTAGCTTCTCCACTCGCTGGACAGAAAAAGGACCCGTGAGACAACCACTTGCGGAACAGGTGCGGCAACAGTAAGCTCAGAAACCAAATCTATTCACGCCTCCAAGTCTGTAAACTCATCCGGGGAAGTTAACACTGTAGCAGAGGGAGACTCATCGGCACCAACTCGAAAGCAACCCAGTCCGCTACAAAATGGCGGGTCAGCAATGGCGGCGATCCTTCCTTCCAAGTCCCGGGCTCCCCGGAGCAGGGCAGTCCGCAAGGTTGTCAGTGCAGCCAATACGTGGCCACGCGTAAGCGTTTCCCCACATTGCCAAACTCCGGGGGTCTCAAGTTCAGCAGTTTCTCTGTCCCCGGGAGGGGCGCACCCCGAGGCGACATCCGCCATTTCAGCCATCTCGCTCTCCTCCTCCACCCCTCCACCCCAGAGTCCCGCCCGACCACTGGAGCCAGCAGGCCCCACGGCTGGATCTCGACAGTCGGTGCTTGCTGCAGAAAGGAGAGTCACCAAAAGGCTGGACATGCTCCCCGCAGCTCGCCGGGAGCCACCCGCTGGATCCCGGACGGGACTATCAACATGGCTGGGCGTCTCACCCAAGGGGAACCGGGCGACATGGGCTCTCTCCGGCTCGGCAATATCTCGGGTTCACGGGGCAACCCACTATTGGGAGTGGGTTGATACCAACTCTCCCGGCTCGCGGCTCTCAGGCTTCCACTGACCGGCTGCTCATCCCGACCAGGGCCGCCAACGCTACGATCACTGCAGGGCACCCTCTGCACTCGAGGCCCCGGCTTCAGCGCCACGAAGGCCGGCAAGCAGACGGGGACGGTTCTTCGGATCTACTGCACGGTGGAGCCCCAGAAACAGACGGTAAGTAATTGCTTCCCTTCAGCAACTTAGATCAGCAAACCTTGCTCAGGATTATCTTCAGGATATACGTGCGGGGAGGAAGGGCCCACGGAGCCAAGCGTTTATGCAACCGTTCCGATCGCCATCTTGGCTCCTCCCCCTCTGATGACGATTTTAATTCTTTGATGGGTAGAGTCACAGGTGATACGGGACCTTCTCCTGCACATCAGACAGACAATAGTGAATGGCAGAACCTCTTAAACATGCGGAAAAAACTTAAACGTATTGAATCTCATGCGTTTTTCATGTTTGAGTATCTTAAAGCAGGCTTAATTCCATCAGGCCTGCGAGTCCGTAATGCCCCTGCATTATTTGTGGAAATCAGAAAGTTCCTGGAGCGGTGGTCACTGATTTCTAACCGCTGCTCCAGGGACTGGATGATGCTGATCATCGAAACGGCCAAGGAGATAGCATCTACCCTTATGCAGGAAATTGCTGATTTAGAAGCCAAACTGAATGCCTCTACGGCTGTAGAGGACGCTAAAAGCAGACTCGAGAAAATTCAGTCAGATATGAAGGATTTTGACATTTACCTTATAAACAAAAAAACAGAGAAATTACGTAAAGATGTGAGATGGTTTACCAAAGAAAAGATCTATCCCTACCTCAACCCCAATTACTATCAAGATGGGGGTCTAAGCAATTATAATCCTAATTACAACAGCTATCCCCGCAGGAGGTTTACCAACTTCTCAGACTCAGGGTCATCGGGCTCTGAGG
This sequence comes from Lissotriton helveticus, assembly GCF_964261635.1. Lineage (NCBI taxonomy): Eukaryota > Metazoa > Chordata > Amphibia > Caudata > Salamandridae > Lissotriton > Lissotriton helveticus. The sequence goes on from NC_136068.1 coordinate 1,168,769,700, forward strand.
GTGATAATTACCAAGACCCAGGAAATGGCCAATATAACTCTAGGTCTTTTAGAGGTAGATCTACTCAACGACCATTCCATGGACGTGGTTTTTTACCCCGGGGCCAATACCGGGGCTGGAATGTCCGGTGGCAGGACCAAGGAGCCCAACCACAAATGAGCCCTCAACCTCCTCAGCAGTATGTCAAGACACGCAATCAACAGTATTGGTGGTAGGCAATACACCGATGCGGTCTAATAAAACTGCAGAAGAGAGTTTACCTATCTATAACTTGTGAACAGCTACACTCAAACCTGAAGATATCCAGATGCTGAGTAAGGGCCTTTCATTTGTCCCTAGTGTTTGTCTTAATAAATTCAAACTACATGAGGATTTGTTTGCTTTCTTTAGGAAAGTTAGATTGAACAGATTTTTCTTAGATCGACCAACGACTGAGGAGGACAATAATCTATCCAGATGTAGACCACCATCGACATTTACCCCCACTTTGGATATGGTGGGAACTGATGTCCGGATTTTTGAACAAAGCGTTCTCCGTGACATTGCCCGGATTATCAAAAACCCTCATAAACCTCATTTTAATCTATCTATACTAGAGAATGCCTCTCTGAAAGAATGAAAAAAGACTCTATCCTAGTCATTAAATCTTGTGACAAAGGTGGCGGGATTGCCATCTTTGATAAAAACACATATGATCAAAAGATGTCTGAGATGTTGGCGGTGACGGACCATTATAGACCAGCGCAGCGGAGAGAACTTGATAGATTGAACACTCATATCCAAGAAATGACCCAAGTTGTACTTGCAGATGGTTACATCTGTGATGATGAATATGTTTTTTTGAACAAGTCCTGTCCAGTGACATCTGCTCTCTACGGTCTGCCTAAGACTCATAAATCGGAAACTAATCCCCCCATGCGACCCATAATATCAACTATTGGATCCTGTATCGAACCCCTGTCCAAGTATGTCGATACATTTTTATGTCCCCTCACACATAGATATGCTTCGAATATACGCGTCACTGGCGATATTATTAATAAGATAAAGGGCATTCCATTTAATCCGGTGACAGACATCCTGGTAACGCTCGACATTGAGGCTTTATACACCAACATTCCTCAATGTCGGGCGTTACTTGCAGTGTCAGCCCTTTTACAGAGATTCCCAGATAACCGGCCAGATATTTTCATTCTACAGTGTCTTGAGGTGGTCCTACTGAACAACTTTTTCGAATACAACGGTTCCTTGTATAAACAAATCAAGGGCACATCAATGGGGGCATCCTGTGCCCCGAGTGTGGCAAATGCCTTAATGGGGAATGGGAACTACGTAACATCTACAATGAGGTAGCCCCCTTTTTTGAAAATGTATCTATGTGGAAACGCTTCATAGATGATATTTTTTTATTTCGAGCGGATCTGCTGAAACATTACAGGCATTTATGCTGTGGCTTAATGCCAGTGACACAAACCTTAAGTTCACAATTAATTATAGCCACTCTCAGGTTGACTTTTTGGATATCAGGATTGATGGCACCAGTGGGCAATTAAAAGTGAGTCTCTTCAGGAAAGCAACTGCAAAGAATACAATTTTGCAATTTGACAGTTACCATCCGAACTGCCAAAGGGAATCTATTCCCTTTGGTGAGTTTTTACGTATCCGTCGTAATTGTACGGACATGGTATCCTTCCATGAACATGGAGACGCCTTAAAGGATAGACTCTTAAAGAGAGGTTACCCTCATCGTCTTGTACGACACTCATACAAAAGAGCAAAGTACTATAATAGAGAGGCACTTCTGCAGGGGTCGAAGCGTTTGAGCCAGAATCGTATTACATGTGTCATTAACCACTCGACCCTTAACTTTAAAATCAGGAATGTTATAAACAAAAATTGGAAAATTTTGAATTCCAATGAATGTGTCCCCTCCATGCCATTGCCAATGTTGGCCTTTAGAAGAAATAAGAATCTCAAAGACATGTTGGTCCATACACGTCAAGTCAAAAGACAACCTTTGGATGGCCAGCTATCACAGGCTTACCGGCAATATTAGGCAATCACAGATGTGGCTCTTGCCACGCCTGTGACTCAGCAATGATATCAGATGTGATTAACTACAACGACAAGGAAATCAAGTTACGTTATTTAACTAACTGTCGAAGTAGTAACGCCATATATATTCTTTTCTGCTCATGCGGGTTGGCCTATGTGGGAGAAACCGGCCGTGAATTTCGCTTAAGATTCAGCGAACACAAGTCCGCTATTAGAACTAAACGACTGACGGCACCTTTGGTCCAACACTGTTTGGACATGAACCACTATGAACTGGAACTTAAGTGGTCGATCCTGGAGAAAGTGCAACCTAAACTGGGTCAACCAGTAGAAATTACACGCAAGAAGCGGGAGACTTTCTGGATCTATCATCTAGACTGTGTCAAACGTGGCCTGAACGAAGAGATTGCTTGGTATGTTACTAAGTAAGTGTCGAAAACCCACACACAGATGTTCTCTTGAACCTTACCAATTGGTTTATGTGTATACTAACAGATATGCGACATATCTCTGGTAAGGACATTTCCATTTTTTTAACAAAATGGCCATGTGTTAAATTTATTCTGGTCAGTCATATTGTCTGACTCAGCTTATTTCCATTTTTGGTGGAACTCTACTTATTCTGATTCACGATATATATACATGTAGTGCATGCACACATCACCAGTATCTTCTGCTCCCGGAATGAGAGAACACAACATAGAGGGGTTGTGACATAACCTTGGTTTTCCCTTCTATCATATTAACATCAAATATATCTAAAATTAATATTGCTGCACTTCCTCCGTGACTCACGTCATGGATGCCAGCACTAGCGGGACCCTCTTGGTCCTAAATTCAACACATGTTCTTTTCTGAGATAGCTATTTTTAATATATATTTAGCTATATAGCATGATATTACATGCATTCTTCGACATAGTTAACTAACTATTGTATGCGTCTATACAGCTTAGATAGGAGTTAAGGAAAAAAACGTATTTACACTATTATATTTATAATGGACATTATTGCCGTGTTTTTGAGATTTACGATATGTTTGTTGGGATTAGTGGAATACCCTTGGGCCTAAAATTACATTCTCTGAGGAGATAGCTCTATTAATATATAGGATTCTATGTGTACGTTGTAAAACACTGACTTTTTTCATCGAATCTTTGAGAGCCGCTTACCGATGAATGTGTGCTCATAATTCCTGGGGTAGAGCTACGTAATTCACTATCCCCACTCATGATGGCGGCACTTTAGTCCGTTGTTTACCTTTATTCTTTCTCTGTCAATCCACACACCCTTCCGGGAGTGATATGCTATCGCGAGAACTTTCTCGTACCTCAAGCGTTTAAATACACTGCGCTGGTTGGGGTTCGCCACTTCTAATCGTGTTAAGAAGTTGGTAGACACGCCGGCCCACAGTTATCCTAAAATTAGGTACGCCTGGACATTCAATCTACACACTTTGTGTGCTAGTGCTTGGGGTCAAGCACTTTGCTTAAATGTCGTTCTTATTTGATACCACGTTTAATAATATTGGGATTGTGACAACATCGAGATTTTTTTCTGCTTGCGTGCAGTTAACAAATATAGCGATGTATGCAGACTAAGGGGAGACGTTCTTTGAGCATACGAGCGTTGCATTTCAACTACGCCCCACTATGCAATCGCGGTAACCTTAGGATTCCTTTTGCTGTTAATCAACAAACGCATATATAGATGGGCGCCCACAAAGGGGATATACATCTTGTGGTGTACTATGTTCCTAGTCTATTCATGCATAATTATGTTATTCCTATCAAATGTTGAAAGGTTTTTTATCCTTTATCTTTGGGTACTCATGATACAACCATCTGACCCTTATATAGATTAAAAATCCTTTATCTTTGGGCCTTTATGATGTAACCATCTCTGCAGCTTTACCTACACGAGTAATACGTGTTACTTCACTGCTCCTACTCATTTTTCTAATTGCGACCAGAAAGTGAGGATCTATGGATGTATAAGGAGTCGTTGTTCTCTCTATTAACTTATCCTCGACCTGACAGCTAAAATATCGCTTTTTATGACAGGTGATTTTCATGAACTGGAAGACATAGCTTCAAAAAAAAAAAATTCGGAGGGACAGAAACTTTAGAAAGGGGAGATCGACTTTTCTGTGGCAATAACCTACACAAATAGGTGGGTTTAATCAATCCAGTTGACCCATAGATATATCATGTCTTTGAAAACACGGATAGTCTTCATTTTTTCATTTTTTTGTGATTGTCCCCCTGCAGTTTCGGAGAAAGTCACAATCTCATCCTGGGATGGCACCGATTGTGATTCTCTAATAATAGCGACACCACAATATTGGGGGTAAGATGTATTTTGACAACTCAACTGTACTCTTGATCAACTACGTAACATGGAGATCATAGTCCTTACACCCTGGTCTCTTAATTTACAGGGAGCCAGATCGGTACCTTTTTAACTTATGACATACAGAATACAACAGGGTTCAACTGCTGAAACTTTCTGCATTGGGCAGGATTAGAAATTTATGGTCTTAATGTAAGTACCCGAATACAGTTTAACCTTGCAGAGGATGTCCTTTATATGAGATTTTTGTGAGTAAAAGGGTACACTATCTGGATGAGATATGAGTCATTTTATAATGACACTGTTATGTCTTTTTACATTTATTCTTACCTCTCCTGTTTATACTTGATTTTCCACTCTATGAGATAACTTCTATGTTGGCTGGTCACATGGGGTAATCTGTGTTAGCTCTAGCAATGATAAGACTTTGAAAAAATCTTTCTGTTTGGCACTACATGTGGTGACTGTACTTATTATATATTTTTAGGTCCCCTGGGCATATGAGTTTGCTTATCTGGAAGAGGTCCTGAGGAAGGTGGCCTTGCGCCGCCGAAACGCGCGTCGACCAAGTGCGAAGTCTCATACTGTGTTTTGAGACTTACCGATTGCCAGGGTGCCTCTGCCAATTGGATCCAGTCCCTTTTTTCAGATGTTGTTGTTATGAGTGTGGTGAGGGTATGACTGTGTGAGTATGTTTGTGACAGACTGTTGGTTACCAGGGGTGTAATTATTTTGGTGTATTGACTTTTTTGTATATAGCTGTGTATTATGTATATATTTATGTGTTTTTCTTTTTTGAATGAAATATCAATGTATTTGGACATTTGAGACTTATATATTCACTATGAAATTGTCCATAAATCAAAAAACAAAAAAACTTTTTATAAAAAATGAAATTCTCTGTTTTGAGTCAGTATGAAAAAAGATTATCACTAAAAGAAATGATAACTTGGAAATAATGAATAAAACTTTATAGTCTTTTAAAGAAAGTTAATAAGACTGCTGTGTATTTGTCACCCATACTAAATTAAATGCTGAGCAAAAAATAGAAAAGCATATATTTGCACTAAAATATTGTGGCCATTGAGGGAAAATTGTTCTTCTTGCTGTGTCTCTTCATTCCCCTCCTTTTCCCTGGCCTGATTCAGTCCTGAGGGGGTCCCATTATTCTTGCTCTTTCTTGCACTTAGGCCTTTTCGATCCCAGGTGATAGGCCCCCACACTTGTGATGATCCATTATAATGAGAAGTATCGGAACACACAATGGTATGACATTTGCTTTTACCTACAGAGTTTCTCTTTTTGGCTTCCTCTGGTCAGGTAGTGTCCATGTAAACACTTTTTCAAAAAGCTTCCTCAGAACTAGCTGGCATTATGGGAAAACCAGAATTGGCAGTGGTTGAAATAAAGCCTTAGCCCTAAAGTCAGATTCTTGGGGACAGATTTAAAAAAAACATAACGAATTTCCATTATCAAGTGATACATGGTCGGCAGAGAGTAAAAAGACACTGTAAACCGCAAGTTGATTGTCTCAAATTGTTTTCCAAATACAAAAGCAGTGGGCCACAGGCGAATGGGTGATAGGACCAAAGTTCAGAATTGACTGTTCCCATGAAGAGCATGGTCAGTATTAATTTCCATTAGGTAAACTTCAATGGGGGGAGGGGGAGGGATTTAGAGTGTGGCAGACAGAGTACTCCATGGCAAAAGAGTATCCTCTCTGCCAAACTCAAGGTCTGGCCCCCTGATTTTGAGTAGGGCAGATAACACATTTTATACCAATGGAGTAAAATGTCCTCTGTGGGTGTAAATTTTCCTACAAAGACACGAAGGAGTAGGGGCCGTCAGAGGTCCACTGTCGGTGTAAATCTTCCTGCAAAGGCACAACGGAGTGGGGGCTGTTAGAGATGAGCCACTCGGCTGTCTACCCTAAGTAGAGTAGATGATCGGAATACTTTTTTTTAAACTGTCCGGTACCACTAGGTACCTACTGGCAGTGAAGGTCAGTAAAAAAGAGAAAGAAAGAAAGAAAGAAACATAACCTCCACAGCAAAGGTAAGAACTGCGTTACTTACCTGTAACAGCAGTTATCCAGTATTGGTGTCTTTCATAGATTCACATGCCTGAATCATTCCCCGTCGTCGAGACGGGAGCCTCCGGTACATAAAAAAGTAATGTCCTATAGACATACATAGAGAAAATAGGCCTAAGGGTCTCACCTTAGTAGCCTTTCTTTGTCCTTATGCAAAAAGGACCAAACTCTCACAGTCAGCCAATCAGCTCCGACCTCCCTCTAGAACCTTCCTGGGAGGAGCCTCAGTCCCTCAGATTTTCGTACGCACTCAGTTAGTTAGGCGTAACATTGTGAGAAAGGGATGAGACTTCCCAGGGGAGGCGGGAGGGTTGCATGTGAATCTATGAAAGACACCAATACTGGATAACTGCTGTTACAGGTAAGTAACGTAGTTCTTATCCAGTATTAGGGGTGTCTTTCATAGATTCACATGCCTGAATCAGAGTAGCTAGCAATTAGACATGCACATTCGTGATGGAAAGGTGCCCTGCAGGCATGTTAGACAATGTGTACATTGTACTATAGCATGTAAAAAGACAGCATAAGCAGAGCATCACAATAGCAGAGAATGTGCATACCTGGATGGCGGGATGAGGGAAGGCTCACCTCACTGAAAGAGATGGCGTAGCACCGCCTGGCCCACTGCTGCATCCTTCTGAAGTTCGAGATCCAGGCAGTAGTGCCTGGAGAAGGTGTGCGGTGACTTCCAGGTCGCCGCTCTGCATATGTCCAGGATCGGCACTCCAGCGAAAAGTGCTGCTGATGTGGACATCGCCCTGGTGGAATGTGCAGTGACACGATCAGTCAAAGGCCGTCCGGCCTTGGTATGACAGAACGCAATCGCCGAGGAAATCCATCTCGAGATGCTTTGCTTCGTGAGAGGCAGGCCCATTCTTGGATTGCTGTATGCCACGAATAGTTGTGAAGATTTTCTGAAGTCTTTGGTTTTATCCAGATAGAACTTTAGACATCTCTTGAGGTCTAAAGAATGGAGTGCCCTTTCGGCTGCGGTGGAAGGGTTTGCAAAGAAAGACCTAAGGACTATTGGCTCATTGAGATGAAAGTCCGAAGGCACTTTCGGTATGAACTTTGGGTTTGGTCTTAACAGCACTCTGTCCTGTCTGAATTGCAGGTATGGATCCTGAATGGACAGGGCTTGAAGTTCGCTCACTCTCCTGGCCGATGTCAGAGCGAGCAAGAGCGCAGTTTTCCATGAGACGTGTTTGATGGATGCCCGATGAATGGGTTCAAAGGGATGCCTCATAAGTTGGTTGAGAACTAGGTTCAGATGCCACATTGGGGGGACTTTCCGAGGCCTCGGAAAGGATCTATAAAGTCCCTTCAGGAATTGTTTGACAAGTCGATTGGACCACAGGGAAGGTCCCGTGAAAGTTCTGGTGAACTTTGATATCGCTGCTAGGTGGACTTTTATGGACGCATGTGCCAGTCCTGATCGTGCCAAGTGCAGCAGGTATGGCAATAGCTGTTCAGGAGTGACTAACAGCGGTTGCAGGCCTTGGGCCGAACACCAAATGCAGAATCTTTTCCATTTGAGAGAGTAGGTTTTGTTGGTACTGTCTGCTCTCGCTTTTGCCAGTATATCTTTGCAGTCCTGCGGGATATTTAGGCCACCGAACTCTCTGTGCTCAGGAGCCAGGCTGATAAGCTGAGCGATGGCAGGTTCGGGTGTTGCACCTGCCCCTTGGACATCGTCAGGAGGTTCGGGTGCTGTCGCAGACGAATCGGTGTCTTGATAGAGAGCCGAAGTAGATCCGAGAACCAGTGTTGTCTCGGCCAGTACGGGGCAATCAGGATCAGGGTACAGGGCTCCGCCTTCATCTTCCTGAGGAGCCTCGGGATCATGGGAAACGGAGGAAAAGCGTAAGCAAACACGCTGAACCAACCGATGGAAAAGGCATTCCCCAGCGATCCTTGTTGGGGATGCCAGCTTGCGTAGCTTGGGCATTTGGCGTTCCCCTTGGTGGCAAACAGGTCGATTCTTGGGACTCCCCATTGAGAGAAGATGTGAGTCAGCGCGCTGTCGCTCAGTTCCCACTCGTGGGAGAGTGATCGTTGCCTGCTTAGGGCGTCGGCGATGGTATTTTCCTTGCCCGGCACATAGGCGGCCTTGAGTGCGATTCCCTGCAGCACTAGCCAGTTCCAGATCTTCTGCGATTCGCGTGATAGAGAGAGCGAACGCGTTCCTCCCTGTTTGTTGAGATAGTGCATCGTCGTGGTGTTGTCTGTTTTGACGAGCACTGGGGAGTGCCGGATGCGTGGTAGAAAGGCCTGTAGCGCTAGGTACACGGCTCTTAGCTCCAAAAGATTTATATGAAGCTGTTTTTCCTGAGTTTCCCATTTGCCGCTGATCCGAAGGTCCTGAAGGACAGCTCCCCATCCCTCCAGGGAAGCGTCCGTGGTGATCACCAGAGGTGTTGCCGGAAGGAGAAATGACAGTCCTACGGTCAGATTGTTGCGACTTCTCCACCAGGTTAGACTCTTGGTCATTTTGGGTGTTATCCAGACAGTGTCCTCGAAAGAGCCAGTACTTTGAGTCCATTGGCTCGCGAGCGCCTCCTGCAACGGGCGCATTCTGAGTCTGCAGTGAGGGACGAGGAGTATACAGGAGGACATCATGCCCAGGAGGGATGTATAGGTCCTGACCTTCAGGTTTGTCCTGTTCGCCACAGCCGTGGCCAGGGACAATATCTTGTCTGTCCTTTCTTTCGAGGGAAAGGCTCTCGCAGACTCTGTGTCCAAGGTTGCTCCGAGGAACGTAATTTTTGTCGTAGGGACGACACAGGATTTCTTGAGATTGAGGGTTAATCCCAGCCTCTGAAAAAGATTTGTGCAGGCGTTGGAGGATGTGGCTGCGTCTTCCTCCGAGGGTGCTTTCACCAGCCAGTCGTCTAGGTAGGGGAAGACCTGGTGACCCATTTGACGCAGGAAAGCTGCCACTGGTGCAAGGCACTTCGTGAAAATCCGCGGCGCGGATTTGAGGCCGAATGGTAGTACCTTGAATTGATAATGTTGCCCTGCTACCTCGAACCTCAGGAATTTTCTGTGACACTTGAGGATGGGAATGTGGTAGTAGGCATCCTGGAGATCCAAGGAGGTCATGAAATCCCCTTTTTCTAGAATGCCTAGTATTTCTTGAATCGTCACCATCCTGAACGATTGGCTTCGTAGGAAGACGTTGAGCGCTCGGAGGTCCAGAATGGGCCGCCACTTGTCCTCTTTCTGGTGTACGAGAAAGAAGTGGGAGTAAAAGCCCTTCCCCTTCAGGGGCGCCGGAACGCGCTCGATAGCTCCTTTCTTCAGCATTACAGAAATTTCCTGGAGAAGCAGGCGTAAGTTTTTGTGCGCCCGCCTGCGAGGAGGAGTCCTGGGAGGGATGGTGGTGAATTCGAGGGAATGGCCAAAACGTATAATTTGGAGAACCCACTTGTCCGTGGTTATGAGTTGCCAATTGTTGAGGAAATGGGTCAATTTTCCTCCAATTTGTAAGGATGGATAGGGTGGCTGGACTGGCTGGAGTAGCTCGTCACTGGCGGCCGCCAGTGCCCCTCTTTGTAGCCTTGCCTCTGAAGTTAGATCGTCCATAGGATGATTGACGGCCTTGAGGTTGCTTGTGTTGGTATTGACCTTTGTTAGAATAGGAGTACGAGGACCTATTCTGATAGGAACCTCGATACGAGGACTGTCCTCTAGATCTGTTGCCTCGAAAGGACTGGTTTCGGGACTGTAAGGTACCCAGAGCCCTTGCCGTATCCGTGTCCTTCTTCATGGTTTGCAATGCCTCATCGATTTTGGACCCAAAGAGGTGCTGGCCATCGAAGGGCATGTCCAAGACCTTGGACTGCACCTCCTGGCGGAAGGACGTCGCTTTAAGCCATCCTTGACGGCGTAGGACCGCAGCTCCAGCAAGTTGACGAAAGCCAGTCATGGCTGCATCGATAGCACAGTCAATTATTTCGGCAGCCGAAGATTGACCCTCCAGTAGTAGGGCCTGGACTTCCCCACGGACCGAGTCCGGCAGGTCTGACAAATATGGGGCTATGTCTTCCCAGAGTTGGCGATTATAACGCCCCAATAAGGCAATGGAGTTGGCTACCTTGACGGTCATGGCCGAAGTCGTGGTGAACCTTTTGCCGATCGTGTCCAGTTTTCTTCCTTCTTTGTCCGGAGGAGCGGACAGCGGGGAGGAAGGGTTGCGTGAGTGTTTCTGGGCCGCTTGTGTGACCACTGAATCCGGTTTAGGGTGCCCATTTAGGCAAACCGCTGCAGACAGTGGGGCTTTGTATTTTTTGTCTAAGCGCGGAACAACCGCAGACACAGAAGCGGGCGTCAGCATTATCTTCTTGCCTTGTTCCCATAGAAATTCTATTATTGGAATAGATTTCGTCGTCTTTTGAGTCTGCTCCTTAAAATCGTGTAGGAAGCATTCAGTCTCTGTTGATTCGACAGTCATATGGAATCTCTTCGCCGCTCTTTCCACAATTTTATGGAAGCCGCCTATGTCTACCGGCGGCGAGTCCGCATGGCGCGGTTGGGGCGATGCTGGTGAGGACGCCACATATTCATCCTCCTCATCCTGGGAAGAGTGGGCCTCCTGGACCTCTCCTTCCTCCAATTCATCCTCCTCCTCATCCTCGTCAGACGACACTACCTCCTGAGGTTGAATCTTTTCATGGTGGGCCTGAGGGGGAGGTCGAGACGGTTTTGGGGCTGCCGCTGGGTTAGGAACGATAGGTGGCTGATCCCTACTGTCAGCGTCCGGGAAACGTTGTTTGTAATCCTGTACAAGGAATTTCAGGTCGTTCACCAGAGAAGCCGGGAGGCAGACCATGGGGGTAACCTCCGTGGTGACTTTAGTGTGGACGGAGTGTTCCTGGTAGGAGTATTCCTCTACCTCCTCGTCAGTGCTTTGGCACTTGACATGTAGGTCCGAGATGGAAGTAGCGGGGCCCAGGTGGTCATCCTCCTCTGATTCTTCACTCTGGAAGATTTCGTTAGGTGGGTGCTGCTCCACTTTGCTTGGAGACGTGGTCTCCGGCGTAATATGCGGCTTGGTAGACTTGCCCAACGCAGGACTGGAGTTGGAAGCCGTCGAAGGCGTCGTCGACGGTGGTAGCGTGAGGGATGCCACCTCCACGAGCTTGGTTTTCTTCCATGTGTCCGGAAGTGTCTTCGTCGACGACGAGTCCTCCGTCGACGGCAGCTTTAACTTCGTCGACGACGAGTCCTCCGTCGACGTCTTTAACATCGTCGACGACGAGGAGTCCTTCGTCGACGGTAGGGTCCTCGTCGACGGAATCTCCGTAGACGGCAATTTGGTCGTCGACGACCGGGGCGTCGTCGGTGTGCTCGTCGACGGCGAGCCCGTCGTCGATGTCGGTCTCGTCGACGTCTTCGTCGTCGACGTCTTCGTCGTCGATGCCCTCGTCGACGCTGTCGTCGTCGGGGCTGTCGGTGGTGGGTTCCTCGTCGACGGCGTCGTCGTTATCTTCGTCGACGGCGTAGTTTTCGTCGACGGAGTAGTTTTCGACGTCGACAGGGTCTTTGTCGTCGACGATTTCAGCAGTAAAATGGAGGAAATAGGCCTACCTGTCGACGACGATGATGGAGATGTTATCGTCGACGGTGAAAGAGACAACGCTGACGTCGTCGAGACCGTGGTAGTCACTGAGGTAGTCCTCTGAGGTCTGCTAGAGGCCTGAGCAGGCTTTTTAAAAGTCTGAGTATCCTGAACAGACACAGAAGATGTCGTAGATCTTGCCTCTGAAGACTTCTTGGCTGTCTTCCTAGGAGGGGTGTCTGAGGGGCCAGGGGAAGTTACCCTTGGCCTCTTTTGAGAGACTGCTGAGGTTTTAGAGACACTACCTTCGGAAGATTCCAGAGTGTCTCTGTCCTTGAGTCTGTCGAGCCAGATGAGAAGGCGGCCTTCCCTGTCTCTCACGGTCTTCCTGGGGAAAGACCTACATATTTTGCAGTCTGCAGGGACGTGGTCCGGATAAAGGCAATATAAGCATAAGGTATGCTTATCATCCACATGGAGCCTTTTCTTCCCACATGAAGAGCAGGCCCTGAAAAGGGCTTTCTTCTGGGATTCAGACATCGAAGAAAGCAGTGGAAGCAAACACTTACTGCTTCAAAGTGTTACTGAAGTAGTCCTTGAAGATTGTAGAATGAAGATTCACTTTTCAAAGGAAGTAGATGAGTTTATAAGGAATCCTGAGAAGAGCTCAGGCTGGAGACTCCCTAGCACAACGTGCGGTAGAAAATCTGAGCGACTGAGGCTCCTCCCAGGAAGGTTCTAGAGGGAGGTCGGAGCTGATTGGCTGACTGTGAGAGTTTGGTCCTTTTTGCATAAGGACAAAGAAAGGCTACTAAGGTGAGACCCTTAGGCCTATTTTCTCTATGTATGTCTATAGGACATTACTTTTTTATGTACCGGAGGCTCCCGTCTCGACGACGGGGAATGATTCAGGCATGTGAATCTATGAAAGACACCCCTAATACTGGATAACTGCCCTGATTTGGGTCATTAGCTTTTTTTTTTTTTTAAACACAAACTTTTGCTTTAGGAGTTTGTTTCCGGAAAAGAAAAAACTTTGCAAAAGCTTAATGCCCCGTCTCATGTTTGTTGGAGCCGTCTATCAAGCTTTTCCTGAACTGACAGGAACCTTCATGACGGCAGTTCTTGCCAAAATACAGATGTCCAGGGGGATGACCGACATCTCTAAATTTTGCAGGTGAAATAATGGCAAGCTGGATGACGTGAAGTCCTTTGCCACCCTGTGTTACTCCGTCCATCAAACCCTAAATCAGGTCTCTTGTCTAGAGTGGCACAGTAGTCGAAAAATGATGATCAAACCCTAAATCAGGTCTCTTGTCTAGAGTGGCACAGTAGTCGAAAAATGATGATTTGGATTGATACCCGAGCAATTACCAGTGGTTAGACCATGAGTACTTATAAAGGTTTTCCTAGGGGCCTAAAAGTATAGTCTGTGGTGTGACAGGGAGCCAAACTGATGCCAGCAGGGTGGCGGTGAGTGCATGGGGGAGAAATGTCAGCACAGGGGGAAGTGAAGCATGTACATAGTGTGCACAGTGGGTTGTAGGGTTACTTTGGGGGTTTCATTCTATACTGAACTCTAAATTAAGCCCCTAGTCTCCAGTCTCTAGAAGAGTCATTGATTTTACAATACCATTTAATGCTGTATCTAAGTAGCTATACCTCTACCACATCCAAGGCTGAGCCTTCTCTGCCTGCTATCGCTACCTTTGGCGAATCAAGATTACCAAGGAAGTAACCTGATTACTGAATTGGAATGAAATAGAATTGTATTCCTCACAATTTTCTTAAGCTTTTAGCCTCCTATTTGTAAACATTAGAGTGCTTTGAAGCAGGGATCAAATCTTGGATCAATCCTGGCTTCCCGACTTGATCATACTGTGGAATCCTAGCCAAGTGTTTTATTTCACTTTGATTTGTTTTTCTTTAATGTCACTTATGACAGCACCCTGAAATATGACTGCAGGATGTGCGGTGTACAAAAACTCTTGCGTTTAATTTAATAAACTATTATGTTACATGTATAATAATAACTTGGCCACATAGAAGATGCACATGACAACTGACTTGCGCCCTGGCTGATGGCATTGTTGTCAGGGCGGTGAAGGCATGAATGTTTCCAAGTTCATGTTTGAAAACTATCACCTTAAAAAAAATGGCTTTCAAAACAGAGATAGTTAATTTTTTAATTTTGAAGAGCCTTTGTCTTATTTTTACATGTGTTGCAAAATGTATTTAAAATGAAGGTGTTTGTAAAGATAAGTGTTGCAGGACATCTTCTTTTCCTTGAGTTAATGTGTAAATAAATACTGGTTCAAAGCTTTCTAAATGTTACTGATACATCAAATAAACAGCAGTACAGGTAGGCGCATGTGGCCCCCGGGCCATTCTTTGAGTATCTCTGGGTTAGACTATATGCAAGCATTCGTCCCATCACCTTATGGATCTTTAATTAGCAGGTGTATGCCTGATAAACTGAGACTCGCATAGCTGTCCAAACTTATTACTGCCAATTTTTGTGAATTCCAAAAAGTAATAATTTTCTATACATGCAAGTAATACTTATATGGATGCAGATTTACTACTTTTTTGGTAAACTGGTCACTATTATTTAAGTTCCTGATCCAAACAACAAACAAGTTACAACCTCTCAGTGAAATCAGGACATGACAAATAGCAACACAAACATAAAAAAAAAAATCAGGGCACCAGAGCCAACTGTTAAGCCTTGAATATATTTATTTAGAAGCTATCATACCCAAATAGCTCCCCCTGCAATCGCCCCCTCCAGCCTCCCGAAGCGACAACCAATCTGGTCTACATTGATGAATTACAGTGTTTTTCTCTTTGGCCCATACCCACCTTTCCAACTGCATGATTAGCTCAGACAACAGAATGTGAGAATATCTTCTGTTGTTTTGAACTGAATGCGTCAGGAATTTAATGCAGGAACCTGGTTCTGTATATACTACTCCGAAACGAGGTATAGTGTGCACAGAGTCCAGTGGCTCCATAGAGGTTTTACAGAGGCTCAAGTAGATAATACTAATACTCTCTTTTGTGGAAGTGTGGGCGAACAGTTAGGCTTATCAGAGGCAGTGCTAAGTATTTGTTGTACACACAAAGGCAAGAAATGATTACACAAACTCAATGACTAAATCTGAGACCAATGGTTTTACAAATAATATTAATTTTAGTATATTTATTTTATAGGACTGAAGACACTTTGTTGCAAGTAAATACGTTTTCCAATATCAATGCTTTTCAGTGTAAAAAGTGGACACATTGCATTTTTCAACAATACAATGTTATCCTATGAGAGGAAACACAATCAGTAGTAAACTATTTACGATATTGAGTTTCAGATTAAAGAAGAAGTACTACGTAAGGTTCAGGTAAGTGACTAAAATGATAAAACTGTACAACCAGCTCCACTATTGTGGCCTGGTGCAGAGGTCAAACTTGGTATCTGGTGCCAATGTTGCCCAATGGAGGTAGGGGGCAAGCAAAGTGGTCCTACTTACAGGTAAAAGCAGCACGGCTTGGTAACTCAGTCTCCGGGGGTTAAGGTAAGCTCGGGGGCCACAAGGCCGCACTAAACTTACACCTCCAACAGCACAGAGGCGGCTGGGTGCAGATTGCCAACACAGCATTCATTGATCGTTCAATGCAAACCAATGAGGAATCTCAAAGTCGGGAAAAAGGTTGCAGGCTCAGGCCAGGAGGCCAATTGAAGGAGGCTTACAACTGCGCAGGTAAGTTGGAATGTGCTGTAGCATTGGAACACCCTTGGTTTATCTCCCCAAGGCCCAGGGGCTCCGGGTGCAAGAGTGTCCTTAGGCGTCGGGAAGCAGCTTACAGGTGCAGGTTGCCGTTTGGGGGGGTCGTCAAGCAGAGGTTGCAGGTGTCAAAGTGGAGTCCGGCAGGGGTCAGCCCATAGTGGACTCTTGCTTAGAAGCGCTGGGGAACTTTTTCTGCACTGGTGGGCCTCTGGAAGTTGGGCGGTGGGTGTCGGGTACAGAGATAGTCGGTTTTGCGGTTCCGCAGGCAGAGCTTTGGTCTTTAAACACAGGCATCAGGATTCTTTAAGGAAGGCAGGCAGTCCTCCCAGGGATTTGGAGGTCGCTGGTCTGCAGGACGAGTTGTGGGAGATGCAAAGGTTGAAGTTCGCAAACAGGCTGGCAGGGTTGGGAGCAAGTCTGTGGCTGGAGCTTATTGTCATGCAGGGATCGGCTCTTTTGTGTCCTCTTCTTCGAAGGTCGTTAGTAATCTGAGGATTAAGGTTCTGGAGTGCCCCTAAATAGTAACTTTAGGGTTGTTACAGGGGTCAGAAGGTAGAAGCCAATGGACGAGTTACCTTTAAGGTGCCTACAACCTTTGTATGCCCACTCCCTCTGGGAAGGGGGCATATTCCTAACCCTATTTGCAAGAGTCCTCCAAAACAATATGGAGGATTCTGAAAGGAGGGGTCACTACAGCTTAGGGCACCTTAGGGGTGGCCCTGTCTGAGGGGGGATACACCTTTATTGCTTACTAATTTTCCCGTCCACCTTGCTGTCAAAAAGGGGGCTTGGTCAAAGGGCCGGCATCTTCACTAGCTGGAGAGGCCCTGGTGGGCTCTACAAAGGACTGAAAGCCTATGATGTTCCTGCTAGAGGGTAGGTGTGAAGCAGGAACACTGTGCACACTCTGTCAAAAATGCATAAGAATCAGGCAAAAAGGGGACGGGGTACTGCAACAGAAACCCACTTTCCTACATGTAATGCTTCCCTTTTGCATACATTGTAATGGTAGTAGAATGCACCTAAGACAAAGCAAACCATCCATTCTCCAAACAGATAGTGAAAGGATTAAGCAAAAAATACTGATCACCACCCCAAATAGAATTTCAAAATCATACTCCTGATAGCATCCAGTCCTGTCTCACTACTTTATTTTAAGAACAAATGGTAATAGGTCTATAATTTATAGTGAAACTACAAGGTAACTCACATCTTGTAGAATGAGAATAAACTACTAAAGTACTTAATCTATGCTTCT
The DNA here is from genome assembly GCF_964261635.1 of Lissotriton helveticus. NCBI lineage: Eukaryota > Metazoa > Chordata > Amphibia > Caudata > Salamandridae > Lissotriton > Lissotriton helveticus. Next base: position 1,168,786,798 of record NC_136068.1, read on the forward strand.
AGAATGTTTGGTGAGCCTTCAACACTAGATCACCTGCCCTTTCTGACAAGTTGCCAAAATAGACTACCAAGATCATGAATATGCCTTTCAACTGCACCATTTGATCCACTGAACTAAACTTAATAATAGCTACTGTATGTAGCTGTTATTTTCTCTAGAGTCAACAAATACTGCCTCTTAGTTGGTTTGTCCCTTTGAAAACGTGGCTTGATGCCTTTTTTTGCTTACTTCTAAAGCAATTCCAATAGGGATCTGAAGATAGATTAACTGAGGGAGGTGATCACTTTTAACAGCCAACATGATTTTAATCATTTTGATAAAGAGAAGTTAACTTAGGTGCACTGATGCTTCAAATGTTGACCTGGAGGTCAAGTGTTGACTTAAAGGGCAATCTTTAAAAATGCAACATGTTAACACACAGAGAGAAAAATCTGGCAATATAACACATCCATGTGAAACAAAGTCATTGAGCAGAGCAAGTGATAACTAGTGCTAACATGTCCAAGACTTGATAGTATTCACATATGCCTGGATAGGCAGCTACTGCAACAAGATGATTTGGATTAAAATCGCCAGAAATAAATTATGGTTTTTTGAAAAAGTATGAATCCTCACAAACTTCATCATTTTCATTTCAACTGAATACCTTTAAATCACAATTTACCAGCTCACTTATGTTCATAGGCCAGATGTGTCTCCGTTGTACCCACAATAAAGAGCATAATACTGTTATGTTCAAAGTCACTACTGTGAATTAAACTAGTCATCAATAATCCAGTTGTACTGCTTGTAAGAATTCCTAAAATAATGGCTCTTGGGGACTTAATTAAATTCAAATTTTGTTTCATATATTACATACATGGCAATAGATCAAATTCAGGCAAGAGACTCCCAATTTTTGAGGCCAAATAATGGCTTTGTTTTAGGTGTCTCCTGCCTAAAATTGCCTCTGCTTCAATACAAACCAATTAGGAAAAATATATTGCAGCTTTTTTGTTTTCAAAATCTCCCACTTCACAATCTGAAAATGCTGCCATGTATAATATATTAAACTCAACATTTGTTCTGTTTTTTAAGACATGTTTATCTTAATGACAAACTATCTTATGTGTCTGGCTTGTGTCGGAACGTTTTTTGGGCTCATATTTTTATGCATCAATAATGAATATCATACATTTCCGCTCATTATTTACTTATATAGAGAGAATTAATATAAATTGCAAATTAAACAAATTGCCTATGATGTTTATAAGTGTATTTAATAATGTGTTTTGGTTATGCCCCATTTTTGTGTAAAATGCCTTCTCGGGCAAAATGGATGCCACCTCTGTCACTCACTCCTGCTTCAACCCCACATTATCTTCCCCAGTGGCTATGCACAGCACAGTAAAACTGAGGTCATATTGGTTTACTTTAATTGCTGTATTGTTTGCTTACAACAAATTTTCGATTGTGCGGATGTAAGATTGTAACAAGTATCCATGTGTTCAGTTTCCTCACTGGTCAAATTCTTTTTGACAAAGTCTTATTATTAAATGTTTCATATTTGTTTGAACATATTCGAATGCATTAGCATGGAGGGTGTTGAATAATTTATTTAAAGAATTGGGATGACACTTATATGTTAAGGTAATGAAGTTTATTATTGTTGTGTTCTGATTTAACAAAGAAATTATACTTTCGCTCGCACCAGGATGAGCATTTCTAAAATTTTCTGCAAAAATTGTGTATATAAACCCCTCGATTTTGGGAGTAAGGGATTTCGCTGAGCTTTCCCAGGCTGCTAGGGATCTAACTTGATTTTCTAATGATTTTGCTTACACGGTACCTTAAATTATTTTCTGCTTTTGGCGTTTACTTTGCACTGCTTATTTTGAGTTTTTGTGACAAAACCCTTTTCTTAATCAAGTAAATGAGTGGAACCCAGTACTTAATTAAATGTTTTACTGTTCGGTGGGTACCTTAACGCGGGGACACACTGCTTAATAAAACTGAGGTTTAACAGCGTTTCTGATCCATTAAACTCTGGAAGAACTGAATTATGTCAATTTTGGGTTGCCTTAATTTTGGGGAATGGTCTTGCTCCCACACTTGCACGTTATAACTTGAAATATAAAAATAATAAAAACAGTACTAAAATAGTTGCAGTCAACAGAGACACACACACCATGCATATCAGACAGCTGCTGAAAGTGTGCACCACGCCTGACCTTGGGAGTATTTTGTGCTGGCCACAGAACAAAGAAATGTAATGTTTTTCCTTCCAGTTTCCAGATATCCTACACTTTGAAAAGCACTCAAAAACGTAAATGAGATAATAAGCTCTGCCAAAATGGGTGTGGGGCATCATCAGCGCTCAGAGAGATGGAGGCTCATTTCTACTTCGGGGCATGCGAAGCCAATAAATTAGAAGTGAGAACATTTGTTAGAAATGTGCACTATACACTGTTCCTGGGTTGTTAGCGTATGACAGCTACATTTGTCTAGAGACCCAATAATCTTTGACTAGAACCTGCTTGCATTACAGTGCAAATATCTTGCCACAACACATCAGCAGTACAGGATGCTGGGAAGGATGAAGGAGAAACCAAAAGCCCAGGGTCACTATGGGAACATACCAGGAGCACTGTAAGTCTTAATTTCGTGAGGGTTTATGTTCACATGCCTAGGGCATTCATTATCAGTGACAGCAAGTTCTCAAGGAATTTGTGCTTGCCACCAGCCGCCCTAGTACATGAGAGCAGCAAGTTCTTCAATTTTAGTTCTGAGATGGATATATATATATATATATCAAGGACACTGTTGTCCGAAACGCGTCATAAAGGCTTTCATTGAAAAATAAAGACCTGTTTTTTGCCACGCAAACCGGAGTCCGTGACTCTCTCTTCGCCGGCTGGAAGTAGGGAGAGCCAGCATCTTGATATATACATACCCACCTTCACCTTAATAATCATTTGATCAATTTTGTAATTGTATATCTCACCTGCGACTGACATTGGCTCCTAGCTACTCCTCCGTTTTAGCCCCACTAATATGATAATTGTGTGACCAAATGTACTATACACTGATCTCTGCCTCTACACACAGTGTTATATTGAATTGTATTTCACAGCATTAATTTACGTGCTTGATTAACATTTTCTTTTGAAACTTTATTAAAACTTTTAACTGAACAGAAGATGAATGGCTTTCGCAAATATTTCTTTCATTTCCATGTGCTCTGCACCTTTTAAATTTGTGGGGAATTCACGGAAGGTCATGTGACCAAGATCTCAGCAGAGATCGAAACGCGTCTTTTGCTGTGTGCCAAATAAACCCGCAAAACTAACTCTTTCCATCTGCAACCTGGTGTGGCTCGCTTTTCCCTGCATGATCAGCAGGGATCTTCGCTGTGTGTATGTATGTATGTATAATGTATAATATATATATATATATATATATATATATATATATATATATATATATATATATATATATATATATATATCCTACTAGCGGTCGCCAGTAGGTAGTTATAGTTAGGACCTAGTATCAACAGGAAAAGCATTATTTGTTTTATCAATAACTTGGCGCCGTTTGAGGAATCTTCACGAAATTTTAAAAATTAGTATGACGCTCAGTTCAGCTACTCTGTTGAAAGTTTCAGGGTGATTCGTCAAGTGGTGGCCTAGAAAAAACGGGGGGTCCCAAAACGCTTTACCCCATAGGGATTCTGAACACAACTACAGTCTGAATCGCTGAACAGAATTACACTATATTTGGTAGAAAGATAGCTCTTGATCCAGAAAGCGACCTTTTTGTTATTTGGTGTAAATCCGTTTAGCAGTTTTAGAATAATAAAAAGAAAACCAAATTGTACACCTAGAGGCTCAGATCCCTTTGAGAATCCAACCGATCTCGTGTAGAGATCTGATTGGCTGCCAACACTTCAACCAGAAGTGTTGACAGCCATTTTGGGACTCAGACTCAGCTGAGTCCCAAAAATAAAGTCAAACATAGAGAAAAGGGGACAGGGTACAAATACACTGACTCTCTAGGCCAGGTGCAGGAGTCCCCCAGGGACCCCGCCAGAGCCAAAAAGCATCTTTTTTAAAATGATGTCACAAAATTGTGTAAAAAAAATAAAATAAAAAAGCACGGTCTTCCGCGCTGGTTGGCTACATGCCCCCGGGTGGGGGTGGGTAGGGATTTATATTATATATTAAATGGGAGAGTGGTGCACATGTGGCCCCCCTCCACAGGCCGATTTCGCCCCAGGGGACTGCAACCCCTGTAGATGCAGTACCAGGGGCTCCAGTTTGTTTATTACCATTGTGTGTGATTTGCATCTTAAGCCCTGGAAGGCGCTAAGAGTCCTGCGTACGTCTGCACCTTACCCCTGCGCCTTTGAAATGCCTGGGCTGCATCACACTGTTCCACCCTGCTTACCCCACATCCGTACATGTTTGAAGTGCCAAAGGCTCCGACACTCCCAGCACCTCTAATCCGGCACTGCTTATGTAGATGGTTCCAGTGGCCGCAAGCTACAGTGGTCCCAGGCTCTCCTTAAAGAGCAATTCCCCTCTAGGGCACTCCTAGTACTGGGACTCCCCAAAGTTTGCAATTTCTCCCACAGTACACTATTGCTCTTAACCTTTGAAATGCCGGGATGTTAAAGTGTTGTTTGTGCTGCTCTTCAAACCTTCAAGCACCAGGAGGCTCCAAAGGCTCTAGTCTATTGTGGTGTTCACTGACTTTCTAACTGCGTACAGTACCCGAATCTGAAGTGCTGTCTCTACTGATCTGGAGACACAGAGGCTGAGTGTCCAAAGCTTCGCTCGGAGGGCTCTGCACTCCTGGACAGCAGCAAAAGTGCACTTGCTGCATAAGTGCTCTGGTGTCTGGTGCTTGAGGCACTATATTCCTTGCACTGGGGCAGCAGGTGGACTTTCTCCAGAGCGGAGCCCCAGGAAGTGCTATGTTAATCAGTTTTACAAGACCTCATAGCAACACACAGGGCGTGTTGGATAATTGCTCGCATCAGACCCTTGCACCCTGCTACGCAACTCCTCTCTCTGCACCCTCCTCACCGTTGCTTTCAGCTGAAGAATGCAGCTCTCCTCCCCGAAGCATGGCCTGCACGGGCTGCCTCTTCTTCATCAACGACTTGGTGCACCTGTCCCTGGCATCCTCCTTCCTGACAGGTAAGTGATTAGTGAGTACATGCACTCCAACGGGTGCTGCAAGGAGGGGTGGCATAGCTACAGGGCTGACATGTTAGTATTTGAAACAATAGCACAAGTTACTTACCTTCGGTAACGATCTATCTGTAAGAAACAGTAGTTAGTGTTAGATTCCGTACCTTAGAATATCCCCAGGTGTCAGACTGGATCCGAAAAGTTTTCGTCAGCAGTACCCCTGCGCATCGCTTGATGTCGTCTGCGGCTCCGCGTCCATCGTCGGAGTACTTAGACTCCGCCCTTGCGCGTTGACGTCAGTTCTGTACATAGCTTTCCGTGCCAGGAACGCAGAGCCGTGATAGAAACCGACACTGGGGCCATGAAACTAGGGCCCTGAAAGGGATGTTTCTAACCCTAGATATCGGTTCGCAGAACGGGGAGGATGGGTGGGGTGGTAAGGAATCTAACACTACCTACTGTTTCTTACAGATATATTGTTTCTGAAGGTAAGTAACTTGTGCATCTGAAAGAAACAGGTTAGTGTTAGATTCCTTACCTTAGAATAGATACCCCAGCAATACCAACTCCGGTGGTGGGTCTGCGAACCAAGATCACACCAGAAAGTCCTGGAGAACGGAACAGCCGAAAAAGCCATCTCTCCGGACTTGGCTGTCCAGGCAGTAGTGTCTAGCAAACGTGTGCAGCGTGGCCCACGTAGCTGCATGGGAAATGTCCTGCAAGGGGACTCCGTGACCCAGGGCAGTAGTAGCTGCCGTGGTCTGAGTGGAATGGGCGTGCAGCCCAACAGGAGGCTCCTTTTTCGCCAAGGAGTAGCAAACCTTGATGCACAAGACGACCCACCGAGAGATGGTTAGTTTGTGCACCGACTGATCCTTCTTAGCGCCCACTTAACCAACAAAGTGCTGGTCGTCCACCCGGAACTGGCGTGTGCGGTCCAGATAGAATGAGAGCACACGTTTTGGGTCCAGAAGGTGGAGCCTCTCTTCCTCTTTCGAGGGATGCGTAGGCGGATAGAAGGTGGGCAAGGTGATGGACTGCCCGATATGAAAGGCTGTGACCACCTTGAGCAGGAAAGAAGGATGAGTCCTTAGAACAACCTTGTCCGGATGGAGAGAGAGGAAAGGAGGTTTAGAAGATAGAGCCTTGAGCTCACTCACTCTCCTGGCAGAGGCGATGTCAACCAGGAATGCAGTTTTAAGAGTCAGAAGACGAAAAGGACCGTTATGAAGTGGCTCAATAGGAGCGCACATCAGATACGTTAGAACAAGATTCAAGTGCCACTGAGGCATCACGAAGGGAACAGGAGGGAACATGTGTGTGATGCCTTTCAAGAATCTGTTTACAACAGGGGATTTGAAAAGAGAAGGCTGATCAGGAAGCCTTAAGAAGGCTGAACTGGCCGAGAGGTAGCCCTTGATAGTGCCCAGAACAGAGCCCTGCTGGGCAAGAGAAAAAAGGAAGAGGAGAACCTCTGAAAGGGGGGCAGAGTGTGGATCTACAGCCTTTGCTGTGCACCATACCACAAATTTGTTCCACCTGCAGGAGTATACCGTTTTTGTGGAGGGACGCTGGATGCCAGAATCACATTGCAAACTTCAGGAAGCATCTCAAATGGCCTCAACTGCCGCCGCTCAATCTCCACGCATGTAGGTGGAGACTGGACAGGTTTGGGTGGAGGACCGTCCCCTGCTGCTGCGACAGAAGGTCCTCCTGAAGAGGCAGACGAATTGGGGGATCGACTGACATGCTGAGTAGCTCGGGATACTAGTATCTTTGTGCCCAGCGCGGAGCCACAAGGATGACTTGGGCCCGGTCTCGCCTGATCTTCTTCAGCACTCTGGGCAGAAGTGGTATAGGCGGAAAGGCGTACAACAGACTGCAGCTCCACTCGCGACAAAAAGCGTAGCCGAGCGAGTGCCGCCTTGGAAATTCCAACGCGCAGAACTGATGACATTGCGCGTTCTCTTCGGTGGCGAATAGATCTAACCAAGGCTCTCCCCACTGCTGAAAGAGACCTTGCGCCACATCCGAGTTCAGATGCCATTCGTGATCCATCATGCACCGGCGGCTGAGTTCGCCCTCCCTGGCGTTCAGGGAAACTGCCAGGTGTTGAACCACCAGGGTGACGCCCTGGTGTTCCAGCCATTGCCAGGGGCGCAGAGCCTCCTGGCAAAGGGTCCACGACCCCACCCCGCCCTGTTTGTTGCAGTACCACATGGCGGTGGTGTTGTCTGTGAACACCTGCACTACACCACCCCGGACAGAGGGAAGGAATGCCTTCAGTGCAAGTGGATCGCCCGCAGCTCCAGAAGGTTGATATGGAGCTGGGACTCCGCCGGAGACCAGAGGCCTCTGGTCTCCCTCTCCCTCATGTGCCCCCCCCCCCCATCACAGGAAGGACGCATTCGTCACCACTACATGCTTCGGTTGGGGTAGGGAGAGAGATCTACCACTGACCCAATCGTGGTTCGTGAGCCATCGCTGCAACTGACTCGCAGTGCCCTCTGAGATCAGGACGTGGTCGGACAGGTTGCCCTGATGCTGTGCCCACTGAAACTTCAGGTCCTACTGCAGAGCCTGCATCCGCCACCTGGCGTGATGCACCAGAAGGATGCAGGGGGCCATCAGCCCCAGGAGCCGCAACGTAAACCTGACTGAAACTCGGGATAAAGGCTGAAAGATCGGAATTAGAGCCTGAATATCCCGAACCCGCTGTTCGGGGGGGGAAATCCGAAACTGTGCCGAGTCCAGAACCGCTCCGCTGAAAAGGAGCTTCTGAGAGCGGCACAGGTGTGACTTCGGCACATTGATGGAGAACCCCAGCGAGTGCAGGAGGTCAGCCGTAGTCTGGAGGTGGGAGACGACTGTCTGGGGCGAGCCCGCCTTCGACAACCAGTCGTCGAGATAGGGGAATACTGAAACCCCTGATCTGCGCAGATGAGCTGCGACCACCGCCATCACTTTTGTGAACACCCGAGGGGCGCTGGTAAGGCCGAAGGGGAGCACTGTAAACTGAAAGTGCTTGTGGCCTACTGTGAACCGCAGGTAGCGCTGGTGGGCCGGCAGGACGGGGATGTGGAAATACGCGTCCTGCAAGTCCAACGCTACCATCCAGTCTCCTGGGACCAGGGCAGCTAGGACTTGAGCCAAAGTCAGCATCTTGAACTTCTCCTTCCGGAGAAAGCCGTTGAGGCTCTGTAGGTCCAAGATAGGGCATAGGCCTCCTTTGCCCTTCTTGGGTACCAGAAAGTAGTGGGAATAGCAACCACGTCCTACGTCAAGCCCAGGAACACACTCGATGGCCCCCTTGGCCAAGCGGGCCATAACTTCCTCCTGCAGAAGTTTCAAGTGATCCCCGAAATGCGGTGGTACTGCGATGGCATGGCTGAAGGGGTCGCCTCGAAGGGGAGGGAGTAGCCCCTTCGGACGATTTGCAGCACCCACCACCTGTCCGACGTGATGGTGCCCCTGAAATTCCGGACTAGGAAGGCTTAGAGGAAGATGCTGGGGAGCGGATGTGGACTGACCCTGCCGTTGTCCCTCGGCACCACCACGGCGGTTACCATGTCAATGACCGCGTTGAGACTGGTTCTGCGGCCTGTGGCTGGCTGGACGTGTGGGGGCGCCCCTTCCTTGGCCACGTAAGGGGCGAAAAGCAGAAGTTTGCTGGTGCTGGCCTAGGCCCAAGGACTTGGCCGTAGCCCTGGAGTCCTTGAAACATTCCAGCGCACTGTCCGCTTTGTCGCCAAAAAGGCGACGGCCATCGAAGGGCATGTCCATGAGCGAGGCCTGGACATCCCCCGAAAAGTTGGCGGACCTCAGCCAGGCGTGATCAAAAGAGATCAAAAATGTAGTCAAACAATGACTGGAGTACTGCTCTTCCCGGATCTGCGCTTGCTGGCACCGAAAAAAGAACTGACATCAGCGCGCGAGGGCGGCGTCTAAGTACACCGACGACGTCACCCCGGCGATCACGACGCAGACGACGGACGCGGAGCGGCAGATGAGACCTAGCGACGCGCAGGGGTACTGCTGACGAAAACTTTCCACATTCAGTCTGACGCCCCAAAATCCACCTGGCCCCCTTCAAATCCATTCTCAACCTCGCCACCAGGCTAACAACGAACTGTAAATGCTTTGACCACATCTCCCCTGCCCTCAAGTGGCTCCCCATAGAAGGCAGATCCTCCTATAAAATTGCCTGTATTACTCACAAAGCCCTGTACCAGAAGACCCCTTCCTACCTCTCAACTAAACTTTAAAAAACTGGCTGTACCCGAACACTGAGAAGCTCCAACACTCTCCTTCTCATTCCCCCTCTACTCCAAAAAGCTCCTTTAAAATCTCGCTCCTTCTCTGGTAAAGCCCCAACCATTTGGAATACCCTACCCAAAGACCTTCGATGCCACCCCTCCTACCCCAGATAAAAAAAAGACCTTAAAATTCATTTGATTACTACATGCTGGGGAAACTAAATCCCAGATACCCTTTCTGACTACCTCTCTTGCTCCCTCCTTAGACTACGCCCCTTCCCCCATTCACCCCCCATTTTCCTCTTGTCGCCCCCCTTTCACCCTCCCGCTCTCTTTCCCACCCACTGCCTACTATGTCCTTTTAACCCACCTTGACATTTTATTAAATTAAATTTCCTATTTACAATAACATTCTGGTTCCTGCAACTTGTTGCTCTATCTTTTCCTATATGTGCCTTTAATCACTATTTAACACCGGTATAACCCGTTTTTGGTCAACTACCATGATTGTTTTATTGTGTACTTCCATTGATGATGTAAAGCGCTCTGATACCCTCGGGTGGAGCTAGCGCTATATAAAACCTTCAAAATAAAATAAAAATAAAATACAATACTTCTTCAGTGAGTCTTTGGTCATGCGCGCTTGCTCTTTTCTTCCCATGTAAACTTTTATCTGTGGAAAAGCCCTCTCAGCATTGGCACTTGAGATGGGCAACACCAAAACAGCCACTAGACCATTTGCTTACTCTGGCCATCAACACAGCTTTCTATGCCGATACTGGTACACTTGAAGATTGTGGTTCTCTGGGACAGGTTCTGCAACATATGTGTCGAACTGGGCGCATATGCCTTCAGAGTTATTAAAGCGGTCAAAAATGAAGCAGTACTTTTCAAAGTCCAGAGAAAATTCTGCTTTACGGAAGGGATCTAGAACTTGTGCAGAGTACCACAGTGAGGTTCCATTGACTTCAAACGCCATGAATGGTGAAGTGACATTTCTATGCATCACTGCAAGCCATTTCTCATACATTGTAAAATATAAGTAATGGCAGACGAGACGTCCTCAGGTTTTGGTATTAGAACGCAAAGACCCATGGGTCCACAAACCACTCATAAGTATGTTTTCAGTCTTAACTCAGTTAGTTCACTTTTAGCCAGTTTCCGTCTATTTGGTCAAACACCAATACCATAAGTAGCTGGAATGGGACACAGTGGCTAACAGGTTCCTGGCTACCGAGAGGAGAATCTGTGTGTCATCAGTATCTATGTAAAAGTGTAACACATGGGTATTGAACAGACTCGGTGGAGATGAGAATTCCTGTCGGAAATTGTAGAACAGTGAACTTGAGTTAGATGTTAAAGACGTTAGCAGTCGACTAAGCCGAAATCATTCAGACCAACAGCTTCCCGAGCAAAACTGACATGTTAAATGTTGTCAAACTCAGCGGATCAATCTAAGAGAAGCAGTACAGTGATATCCACAGTATGAAATATCATGATGAGGTCATCCTAGACTACCACGAAGATTGACTCAGTCGCTCTGTTAAGCTGAAGATCTCCTAAAAGCCATCTATGAGGGTTATTCGCTAAAGAAAGGATTTTAGCTGCAGAGAGGCACAGACTTTGAGAACTTTGGTGGAAAATTGGAGAAGGAAAGTGAGGCAGAAATTAATGTCAAGGCTGCCGACCAGATAGAAGGGCAAACTACGTAGTGGAGAACCACTGGGCAGGTTTGCAGCAGGATATGTTGAGTTTTTAACTCAACAAGATTCACGCTTCCCTAAGCGTGGAAGGGTATACTCAGACATGAGTCCCTTGCTCATTGCACCATCAGGATTCAAGCAAGCCGGGCCGAAGACGGCTGTAATGCCAGAAACCGGTCCCCGGAAGCTTGTTTCCTTCCCAGTGTAAGAATTGGCTTTTGTAGTTTGGTTTGCCCTGTTCCCATCATGCACTGGGACAGGAACAGACTAATTTGCATACAGCCAGGTTCTGAAACTGGGATGGTGCAATGAGCTAAAAAACGGTGTTGGATCTAGCCCTGATCTCTTGACTGGGTGAGAGTATTCTGCTTTATTCAGAGACTCTGTCCCTCACCACCCCTTGTTGTAAATATATCCGATGGTACAGACAGCAGGACAACAAATGATTGGCAGGCTCCTTTTCAGTGGATCCAGAGGTAAAAAGGCCCACGATGCGTGATCCTAGAGTCCCAGTTCACCGCAGTCCACCTTCTGGACAACAATTTAGGCGGGATGAGACAGAAGAAGAGAGGCTTGAGAATTACAATTACAATTATGGTGGCCTGTTACAAAATGGCTAAATCCAGGAATTACATAGAGAGAGTCAAGTGTTGCCTGTGGAACGCTCAGCCCACGCCACCAGCCAGAGAAGCCTCAAAATGTGCACCTGTGCAGCGAAGTACTGCATGCAGGCCAACCAGGTCCGACTCCTCAACGACTGCATAGTACAGCCTTCCACAGAACCTTCTATGACATCATTACATAATCAGTTTGTAACGGATGAAGGGGCGAAGGATGTGGTGTTATGGCCAGAGCTGCCGACCTTGGAGTAAGGGAACCAGGTTCGAGGCACGGCATCTACTCAACGTCCTGTGATTCTGGGCAAATAACTTGATTTCCCCGTGTTTAAAAACATGAATGTAACTGGTGTTCATCTAAAGCGCTCTAACCCCTTCGTATCGAGTCCACGCTATATATATATAAAACCATAAAAAGAAAGACGATGTTAAATCATCCATCCTCCAGGTGGTACCTGTGATACCCTGAATACCGCGGACACGGCCAGGAACTGATACAAAAGACTGAGCTTGTAAATCCAAGTGTATTATTTTGACAAACTATTTTGAAAGGAAATCTGTAGACCGCGCCAGGGAAACGATAATGCCCAGAGGGTTTCCGAGCTAACCCGTGAACCTTACTAAAAGTCGGAAGCGCATCGGACTTGCAAAAGCTACGAGCTAGCACGCTGCGCGAGCACTCGGGGCCATTGTTTGAAGAGAGAGTTCAAGGCAGCATCAGGGGGCCGTGCGAAGATCACACAGTGGCGGCATCTGATCTTCGTCCTGGGTGGTCTCGAGCGCTTTGTTTTACAGCCAAAGGTGAATACAAAGCATGACGGCCAAATCTACACTCAAATGACAACACAGGTAGACCCTGCAAAAACAAGGCTACCGCCTGTTCTTACAGACCGTAGTCGCGTCCCTGCTAAATGCTGCCTGTTTATCGAAAAACAGTATGGGGCCTTGTTAGGATCTCAAAACAAAGGGGGCGGCCTAAAGCTGCAAATCCCTCGAAGACGAGTCAAACATTTCCCTGCAGAAACCACTAATGCACGTTTATGGGCTCTGCGGATCAGAATTATAGGGCCCATTTTCGCCGAGATTAGGCCTTTCTGTTCGTCTAAATTCCTCCCGGTCACTACGTTTCTTCAAAACCTCAAAATCTTTCCCTTGTTTTCAGTATAAAGAAACGGAAATCTTTTGGTTTTAAGTCAAGCCATATGTCTGCCGCTACTATATGGCACACTTATTTTCTGGTGGTATCTATCTATCTGTCTATCTATCCATCCATATATCTATCTCTCATCTATCTATCTATCTATCTATTTCTCATCTATCTATCCATCCATCTATCTATCTATCTATCTATTTCTCATCTATCTATCCATCCATATATCTATCTATCTATCTATCTATCTATCTATCTATCTATCTATCTATCTATCTATTTCTCATCTATCTATCCATATATCTATCTATCTATCTATCTATCTATCTATCTATTTCTCATCTATCTATCCATCCATATATCTATCTATCTATCTATCTATCTATCTATCTATCTATTTCTCATCTATCTATCCATCCATATATCTATCTATCTATCTATCTATTTCTCATCTATCTATCCATCCATATATCTATCTATCTATCTATTTCTCATCTATCTATCCACCCATATATCTATCTATCTATTTCTCATCTATCTATCCATCCATCTATCTATCTATCTATCTATCTATCTATCTATCTATCTATCTATCTATCTAATTCTCATCTATCTATCATCCATATATCTATCTATCTATCTATCTATCTATCTATCTATCTATCTATCTATCTATCTATCTATCTATCTATCTATCTATCTATCTATCTATCTATCTATCTAGTATCTGTGCAGATGGACAGATACGTGTTTCATGAAGCCTGCTGTGCTCTACTGTGGTATAAACCGTTCCACTATATTAATAAATGTGTGAATCTGTGTTTATTAGTATACTTGTTCAGCATAGCAAGTTTGATTAAGCCACATTTATTTCCATCGGCATAAGATACATAAATATGCCATCTCTGAGGCACTAGCCGTTGTTGGTGGTGAATTATTGCTACCTCATTCATGAAGCCACTGATTCGACCTGCAAGAAGACGTTTTGGTGACGGTCTCTGAAGACATCTTATGCCTTCTCGAGGTGGGATCGGCAAGTGGTGACAGAAGTGAGGAATATTTGCCATTTATTTGATCTCGTCATTGTGAGGTACACCAGACTCATCCGCTGATCATGGCAGAATGTCTAATCAGATGCTGTTGTCATGAATGCCATGTGCCCCCACCCACTGCTTCAGCCTCACTAATATTCTTCTCATCAGGGTATTCTGCGGAGGCCCACGCCAAACAGCGCAATCATATGTGTGATGAAGAGGGCTGGCTACAAGGCAGCATCTGTTAACAATAAGGCATCTGCCTTGCTACAACATTAATCATAGCGGTACAGATGGCCACATAACTTCCAAGCAGGAAAAATGCAGAGGGAAAAAAGGTTTGCATTAAGAATATCTTGTTCATACAGGGAGATTTGACACCGCCCCATCTATTTCATTTCATGCAGGGGAAAAAAACAAAGAGGCAACGAAGAGGGAATGCAACATCAGCAGGGCTTTCTTGTTTTTTGGATTCCTGAGTAATACGAGTTACATTGATAAGGATACCAGCACAGCAGAAAAGTATTCTCGAATTGTGGCCTAACCATGTGCTTTTTAGGTCGAGCGAATTTAGGTATGTTGCATATTGTGGCTTACAAACACCACAGAGGGTTTGGACCCCACCCATTGCTTACCACTAGCTTTCTTTGTTACTCTCATTTCCCTGCTTCTTATTTGTTACCCAGCTTTTCAATCTTGTGTTTCTCTCTCTCCTGGAGCATTTCTTCTTCACCATTGCTTTCATTGGTTGGCTGCTCCCACTGCATGCTTTTCAAGGACTACTTCTTTCTTTTGTGTGTAGCACTTCTTGAGCGTCATGTGTATAGGTCTTGTAGGAAGGTAGATCCCTGACTATGGTTGCCCCCAACTTTTTGCCTGGTGTTTTGCTGGTTTTCTGACTTAGTTGACCTGGGGCCCTGCTATTCAGGACCCCAGGCCTACTGCTCTCTCTGTAAAATGGATTCCATGTACCCTAGGTACATATCTAATTGGATACTGAGTCACCTTATCAGTCCCTGTACAGTGTACCTTAGGTACCCAGGGCATAGGTGTAACCAGGGCCTACCAGGGGCTGCAGCATGTATTATGCCACCCCTGGCTGGCCATCCAGATCTGACACAACTGGCTGCACGACAGCTGGGGCAAGGTGGTGTAATCACCCTTTGCTTTAGATATAGTATACCTATATCTAACCCTAAAATGGACACACAGATCTCCTATCAGTCACTCCTATGGCAGGCCTTAACAATCCTGAAGGCAGAGTGCTTGGAATCGTGTGAGATAGTGCTCTGGCATGAGCTGAGCCTGTCTGCGGCTTTCGGGATCTATCCCTTAGCCGTTTCCATGATATCGCATACCATATACTCTTAAGTGCATTATAATCCTCGCGGTTATGTGCCAACTCTGGTATCGCTTTATCAAAACATGTCGAGTAAGGTGTCATACGAATTGGAATACTAACCCCTCGCCAATTCTGGCGACGGGGTTAGCATTCCACCCTTCTAGAGGGACACGACATGTATGTAACCTGTAACCCCGGTTAAAGTCAGACATAGCCTTAGCTCCACAAAATGGATGCTGCCACCGAGACACAAGTCTGCCCTCCTGCTGCTGGGAGTCCTCCCAGCCCAGGAGGCAAGGACAAAGGGTTTCCTGCCAGGGGCGGTGCCAGCACCGTCCCAGACAGGATTTTGTGTATTCTAGGTAGGCAGGGCTTTAGAGGAAGGTGACTGCAAGTGGCACCCCGGTGCTCACTGTGCATAGGCCGGCTGAAACCAGTTCCAGGGGCACTCCAGCCCCTGGCCTGGGGAAAGCCCGCCAAAGGAGAGGGGTGTAACCACCCCCCTCCTAGTCCCACCCATAGGGCAGGACTTAGTCGCGTGCCAGCCCCTTTTTGCAGGATAAAGGTAGGAACTGGCCCCCTTCCAAATTAGATCATCTTTGAATCCTGAAACTACTTTCTGCAAGAAGGAACTCAAGACTCTTCTCAAGATTTCTCCCTTGTGACTAAGGAGTAGTCACCCTGCAGCAGCAGGCACCAACCAAGCATCGCGGTTTGTTGCCAGTCTCTCCTTCGGATCAAGACTGCTCCAGCACGACGAGAACCGGCTTCCCTGGCACCTCTGACCTCAACCTACATCATCAGCCCAGCTGTGATCCGTGGGTGTGACGAGACCTCGAGGGACCGGCCATCTTCAGAACTGCACGACGCTTGTCCAGCACGACTCCCGAGTGACCCTCGACTGAGTGCTTTGGGGTAAGAGAAGCCCCGACCCTGAGCAGCTCCAGCACCGAAGTTCAGCCCCCCTGCATCCACGAGATCTGCGTGGGGCCCTTCTGCTCTTTGCTGCTCACCACGTTGTCCAGGTCGCTTGCCCGTTGGCTAGTGGCCCCTTCACGACGCTCCACGACGACAAACACTGCTGGTCTGGTTGCTCCAGACTGGCCCTTGCTTCCCTCCATCAGAGAAGCACCCTGGACCCTCCTGGTCCACTCAAGACGCCATTTTAGGTCCACCGCGTGGGCCTTGCCTTTGCCAAGACTTGTTGCCCAATCCTGGGTCCAGCGACGTCGACAGCAAGTACCTTCGTGGGACAGCTCGCACCTCCATCCTGGTCGCCGACAACGCCTCCTGGTCCGAGAGACTGCAGAGCCCAGCAGCGCCCACTCACCTGGCTGAGGGGACTTCGTCCGGTGCCATCCTGGTGCCCACCTAAATCACTGGCTAGTGATTCAGAACTTGGTCCCCTCTGCTTACAGGTTTCTTCTTCCCTGATCCAGGCTTGGATCACCACGAACTCCTTCACTGGCCGCCTGCCAGCAACTTCTTTCTTTAGGCTCCTGGATCTTCAACGAGGGTTTCCGACGCAACTTCAACCCTATGCAGCCGCAGCCCCTGGGCTAGGTAACCTGAGTACTCCGGTGCTCCAGCATAGTCCAACACCCTAAGTGTTCGGATCCACTCTCGTTTTCGACCCACCTAGTCGGGTTCGCCCGAGAACAGTAACTTTGCAACTGCTAGCCTCCATAGACTTTTTCCCGCCTTACGCGTGAGAGTTCCCACTCTGCACACGACGTCCACAGGCCTCCTGCATCTAACCCCAGTGTTTAGAATTGTAGGCCTAGCGATTCCTGAGTCTAGAAAAGTATTACTTACCTGCTAGCAAGTTCGCATTCCACTTACTGTGTATATGGTTTTTCGTGCCCCTAGGGCATTTGTGTAAATTGTGCGACTTAAAGTATTTTCGTAAGAGTTTTGTTGTGTGCTTAGCTCCCTGACTCATAAAGAGCCAGGGTAGTCTTGTTATAAATAAATATCTGTTTATTTTCATAACAACTTGTGTGGTGTCCTTTCACTTGGTGTTCAAGGGGTAATGTGATGGTAAAACAGCTGGCTTAACACGCCCTCTAGAGTCTTAGCCTTAGACTGCTCGTATCCATGCTACTAGGATAGCTGGTCTATAAGGTTGACTTACAACCAATCATCAATAAGGGTTGTTTGGACTGATACATAGTGATCACTAGAATAGTGAGCACTGCATATCAGGCCAACTTCTCACATTGGTGGGCAGCGGGTGGGATTTGAGCTTGCTGTTGTTTTACCACACATATCCTAAGAATATCATTTGAAAGATCACATAAGTACTAAAGGTACATATAACTTAGCTTAGAATACTCTGAGTTCTACTGAACCAGCTGTTGTAGCTCCTAGGGCCTAGCACACCCTAAACTACAACTCTAGCAAGGGATCAGTAGGCAAACAAATAGTGTAGGTAAGTGCACCACTTACACCTCACTAGAAAAGCATGTCTACCCATGGAGAGTCTTCAGAGACTCCCCTTGTGGTTATTGACCCTCCACAGGTCACTTCAAGATATGCAGCTCTCAGTTTCCAGGAGATGAGACAAGTGTGTACCTCCAGGAAACTGAAACAGGGGTCTAATCCCACCATTCCCTTTCTGATAGGTCTCTTAGAGACATATGATGCGAGAAAGATTTCTCAGCTAGATGGGAATATGCCAGCCTTAGAGGGTACCTCTGGGGATCCAGACCTCCACAACACTGCAAATGCAGTTGAGGAGGAGGATCTTGAGGAACTCTCTGAGGGTGAGGCAAACAAGGGTCCTGAGTTAGTCAGCAGACTCACTAGGGCCAACTTAGACCTACTTGGGCAAGGATCTGGGGGACCCCCAGTACTGACCCTGATGAGGCCTAACCTTGGAGTTAGGAGAGATAGATCTCTTTCTAGGGACTCCATTAGATCTCTGCACTCTAATGCCTCTTCTCAGAGGAGAAGGAACTCTCCACAGAGGAGATTGACTTCCCCTCAGAGAAGAGAGCATGAAGCAAGGATGAGACAAGCTAAACTGAGGATTGAAAGGGAAGAACTTGCCCTGGCCAAAGAGAAGCTTGCCTTTGCTAGAGAGCAGCAGATGAGTGGGACAGTTCCCACTGGTGGCAGCAATCTCCCAAGAGAAAAAGAGAAGGGTTTAGATACTAAACACCTGACAAAGATAGTGCCCCCCTTTAAGCAAGGGGATGACATCCAGAAATGGATGGCTGCTTTGGAGAGGGCCTGCACTGTGCAGTGCATTCCCCAGAGTCAGTGGGCAGCTATACTGTGGCTCTCCTTTGATGGCAAAGGTAAAGATAAGCTCCTCACTACCAGAGTTGAGGATGCTAACAATTACCAAGTCCTGAAAAATACACTGGTTGATGGGTTTGGCTTAACCACTGAACAGTACAGGTTGCTGTTCAGGGATACCCAGAAAACTCAGTCTCAGGATTGGGCTGACTTTGTTGATTGTGCCACTAAGGCTTTGGAAGGCTGGCTACTGGGTAGCAAGGTTACTGACTTCACAGGATTGTATAATCTTATTATGAGAGAGCAAGTCTTAAATAATTGTCAGAACCAGTTATTACACCAGCACCTGGTAGACTCTGATCTGACCTCTCCACAAGAATTGGGTAAGAGGGCGGACAAATGGGTCAGAACCAGGATTAGGCCTAAGAACCAAGGTGGTGACCAGAAAAAGGAATCAACCAAGCCTCAAGAGAAGGGTGGGAATAAATCTGCAGATCAAACCACATCAGGGCCCCAAAAATCCTCTGAGGGGGGTGGGTCCCAGAATTCTTCTAATAACCAAAAGAAACCTTATTGTTATCCCTGTAAACAGGTGGGTCATTTGAAAACTGACAGCAGTTGCCCAAAGAATAACAATAAGGAGAACATACCCCCAAGTAACATTCCCAAACCTCCTGTTACTATAATCCCCCAGGTGGTGGGAGTTCCCCCAAGAATTTGGGTGCATTTACTTTGGGAGTTCCTGGGGACTCTGGCCTAACCAGGTCCCCAAACTTAGATACTCTTGTCTGTGAGACTGGCATGGGGTTTGCCAACTTCACAACTTGTCCCAACACTTTGGGCAAGTACAGACAGGAACCCCTCATCAATGGTATAGAAGTTGAGGCCTATAGAGACACAGGGGCTAGCATCACTATGGTGACTGAGAGTCTAGTCCCCTCAAGGCAACTTTTACCTGGTGCCACATACCAGGTGACCAATATTGATGGAGTACAGAGAGATCATCCCATGGCAGTGGTCAATCTCAGCTGGGGAGGTGTCACTGGCCACAAGAGAGTGGCAGTGTCACCAAACCTGCCTGTAGATTGCCTACTGGGGAATGATTTAGAGCTCTCAGCCTGGGCTGAAGTAGAGCAAGAAACCCATTCTAAAATGATAAACTTCCATGGTAAGGTTAGTGGGGCAGTGGTAGCCACAGCCCCAGTCCAAGATGTCCTCCCTGAACAGGTCAGGAGGGCTGTGCCAGTCACAGCCCAATCTCAGACAACTTCCTTCCCAGAACAGGTTGTCAAGGCTGTGATGGTCACAGCCCATACCCAAACTGAGCCCCCTCCTGAAAAGGTTGGGAGAGTTGTGATGGCCACAGCTCAAACTCAGACAGATGATAGTGTTGTGAAGCCTGAAACTATGGATCACTCCACTCAGACAGAGAGCATTGAGGAGGAAGAGAAATCTCCCTCCCACCAGACTTTAGGAAAGGATCAGCCTCCTCAGGGAACTGATCTGACCCCTTGTGAAGGAACTGCCCCAGAGGTAGTCAGGCCTAGCCTGGCAGAGCCCCTGATGTCAGTGGACCCTTCCAAGGTGGGACCCAGTCTGGAGCAGGTAACCTGCCCCTCTCTACCCTGCCTCAATCAGCCCAGGGCTGTAGAGGTCAGGGAGGCCAGTGGTGGACCCCAAAGGGCCCCCTGTCCAAAAGAACTTCCCAATCAACAGATTAAGGGCACTGAAGCTAGTAATCCTAGCCAAGTGAAAATAAAACAGACTCCTGAGGGATCCCCCTTAAATTTAGTTAGGGACCTCCCACAGATGGACACTGTTGGGCACAGCCAAACCTGGGACCTGAGGGCCCCAAACCTGACCTGTCCCTCCAGTAAGCCAAACAGCGGGACCCAACCTCCAGCTGTAGGTAGCCAGAGGTTGACCCTGAGAGCCCAAAACAACTCAGTCTTTGAAAGAAAGGCCTCTATGGTGGAAAATGATTGGAGGAAGCTGAGCCCAAAATTAGTGGAGCCTCACTTCAGTACTCCATTTCAACACCAGCCTTTTACTTTGCCAAAGCACACCACAGGTAGGGATTCCCTATGGTGGAGACCCTCAGACACCCTTAGGGCGAGGGATTGCTTAGTGGACCATGAGATAGGGGGTAACCATGCCAGTGCTGGTACTTCCTTATATGGCCACTCAGGCAATATAGGCTTACCTGGCAAGGATAGCCTTATCTCCTTTCGTTTGGGGGGGGGGGGTTATGTAGGAAGGTAGATCCCTGACTATGGTTGCCCCCAACCTTTTGCCTGGTGTTTTGCTGGTTTTCTGACTTAGTTGACCTGGGGCCCTGCTATTCAGGACCCCAGGCCTACTGCTCTCTCTGTAAAATGGATTCCATGTACCCTAGGTACATATCTAATTGGATACTGAGTCACCTTATCAGTCCCTGTACAGTGTACCTTAGGTACCCAGGGCATAGGTGTAACCAGGGCCTACCAGGGGCTGCAGCATGTATTATGCCACCCCTGGCTGGCCATCCAGATCTGACACAACTGGTTGCACGACAGCTGGGGCAAGGTGGTGTAATCACCCTTTGCTTTAGCTATAGTATACCTATATCTAACCCTAAAATGGACACACAGATCTCCTATCAGTCACTCCTATGGCAGGCCTTAACAATCCTGAAGGCAGAGTGCTTGGAATCGTGTGAGATAGTGCTCTGCCATGAGCTGAGCCTGTCTGCGGCTTTCGGGATCTATCCCTTAGCCGTTTCCATGATATCGCATACCATATACTCTTAAGTGCATTATAATCCTCGCGGTTATGTGCCAACTCTGGTATCGCTTTATCAAAACATGTCGAGTAAGGTGTCATACGAATTGGAATACTAACCCCTCGCCAATTCTGGCGACGGGGTTAGCATTCCACCCTTCTAGAGGGACACGACATGTATGTAAACTGTAACCCCGGTTAAAGTCAGACATAGCCTTAGCTCCACAAAATGGATGCTGCCACCGAGACACAAGTCTGCCCTCCTGCTGCTGGGAGTCCTCCCAGCCCAGGAGGCAAGGACAAAGGGTTTCCTGCCAGGGGCGGTGCCAGCACCGTCCCAGACAGGATTTTGTGTATTCTAGGTAGGCAGGGCTTTAGAGGAAGGTGACTGCAAGTGGCACCCCGGTGCTCACTGTGCATAGGCCGGCTGAAACCAGTTCCAGGGGCACTCCAACCCCTGGCCTGGGGAAAGCCCGCCAAAGGAGAGGGGTGTAACCACCCCCCTCCTAGTCCCACCCATAGGGCAGGACTTAGTCGCGTGCCAGCCCCTTTTTGCAGGATAAAGGTAGGAACTGGCCCCCTTCCAAATTAGATCATCTTTGAATCCTGAAACTACTTTCTGCAAGAAGGAACTCAAGACTCTTCTCAAGATTTCTCCCTTGTGACTAAGGAGTAGTCACCCTGCAGCAGCAGGCACCAACCAAGCATCGCGGTTTGTTGCCAGTCTCTCCTTCGGATCAAGACTGCTCCAGCACGACGAGAACCGGCTTCCCTGGCACCTCTGACCTCAACCTACATCATCAGCCCAGCTGTGATCCGTGGGTGTGACGAGACCTCGAGGGACCGGCCATCTTCAGAACTGCACGACGCTTGTCCAGCACGACTCCCGAGTGACCCTCGACTGAGTGCTTTGGGGTAAGAGAAGCCCCGACCCTGAGCAGCTCCAGCACCGAAGTTCAGCCCCCCTGCATCCACGAGATCTGCGTGGGGCCCTTCTGCTCTTTGCTGCTCACCGCGTTGTCCAGGTCGCTTGCCCGTTGGCTAGTGGCCCCTTCACGACGCTCCACGACGACAAACACTGCTGGTCTGGTTGCTCCAGACTGGCCCTTGCTTCCCTCCATCAGAGAAGCACCCTGGACCCTCCTGGTCCACTCAAGACGCCATTTTAGGTCCACCGCGTGGGCCTTGCCTTTGCCAAGACTTGTTGCCCAATCCTGGGTCCAGCGACGTCGACAGCAAGTACCTTCGTGGGACAGCTCGCACCTCCATCCTGGTCGCCGACAACGCCTCCTGGTCCGAGAGACTGCAGAGCCCAGCAGCGCCCACTCACCTGGCTGAGGTGACTTTGTCCGGTGCCATCCTGGTGCCCACCTAAATCACTGGCTAGTGATTCAGAACTTGGTCCCCTCTGCTTACAGGTTTCTTCTTCCCTGATCCAGGCTTGGATCACCACGAACTCCTTCACTGGCCGCCTGCCAGCAACTTCTTTCTTCAGGCTCCTGGATCTTCAACGAGGGTTTCCGACGCAACTTCAACCCTATGCAGCCGCAGCCCCTGGGCTAGGTAACCTGAGTACTCCGGTGCTCCAGCATAGTCCAACACCCTAAGTGTTCGGATCCACTCTCGTTTTCGACTCACCTAGTCGGGTTCGCCCGAGAACAGTAACTTTGCAACTGCTAGCCTCCATAGACTTTTTCCCGCCTTACGCGTGAGAGTTCCCACTCTGCACACGACGTCCACAGGCCTCCTGCATCTAACCCCAGTGTTTAGAATTGTAGGCCTAGCGATTCCTGAGTCTAGAAAAGTATTACTTACCTGCTAGCAAGTTCGCATTCCACTTACTGTGTATATGGTTTTTCGTGCCCCTAGGGCATTTGTGTAAATTGTGCGACTTAAAGTATTTTCGTAAGAGTTTTGTTGTGTGCTTAGCTCCCTGACTCATAAAGAGCCAGGGTAGTCTTGTTATAAATAAATATCTGTTTATTTTCATAACAACTTGTGTGGTGTCCTTTCACTTGGTGTTCAAGGGGTAATGTGATGGTAAAACAGCTGGCTTAACACGCCCTCTAGAGTCTTAGCCTTAGACTGCTCGTATCCATGCTACTAGGATAGCTGGTCTATAAGGTTGACTTACAACCAATCATCAATAAGGGTTGTTTGGACTGATACATAGTGATCACTAGAATAGTGAGCACTGCATATCAGGCCAACTTCTCACAGGTCTTGCCTAAGACAGTGCACATGTGCCGCTGCATGCAAGAGATACTGTTTACTACAGGGGACTTGTATCCCACTCATTAATTACCATTCGTTGTCTTCATTGTCACTCTTATTTGCTGCCTCTTAATAGGCCAGCATGTGCAAGTTTCACTTCCTAATATTTTGTGGAGCGCAGGGATCAAGTACTGACAGTTTAATTTAATTAGTGTCCTTCTGCTCGCGGTGTGCTTGTGGGTGCTATTTTTCTTTCTTCTTCATCGTTGTCCGCGTTTCTTCTTCTCTCCTGTCTCCCATCCTTCAGTTGTCTGTGTTGCTTCTTCCCTGCCACCCTCTCATTGTCTGTCTTGCCAAGACCCACCCACTATAAGTAAAACAAGCATTGGCATAGCCAAATAGGTCTCGCTTTTGGGACCTTATAAGTATTTAGTGTTGCAGCACAATATCCCTGGTTCAACAACATCACCTGTTGCATGGCTAAACCTTGTACCTTATAAATGTTTATCAATGCAACAGTTGATGTTGTTGCACCAAGGATATTGGTGTCCATATTAAAAAAAGCCAACCCAGTGAAGGGCTGGTACACACCGCACACAGGAGACTAAAAACAGGGCGGGGTGTAATGGGCATGCACATATAATTAATGTTTAAATATTGGAATTTACAGGTTTTCTGTAAGCTGCTCTTACTAAAGGTAATTCATAGTTTATATAGTTTTATATCAAATGTCGGCAATGTACCACACACAGTAAATAAAGTTTGGAAAAATACAGTCAGCGAGTGGCGAAATTGTATGGTTGACATGCACAACTCGCAATTTACTCGCCCTAGCGCACGCCGCAAGCAACTGCACAAACTGCGGAGTTTGGAAAATACACCCGTTCGTTAAGTAAACAGCTAATAGAGAGTTTGGGGCAGCTCAAACATCTAGCAAAAACTACTGATCATACCTTTCAAGCAGCCTAGGCGCAAATGCTAGACAACAAGCCAAAATGAGAAGGGGAGCTTCAAATCACGTTTAGTGAATCATTCACGTTTCAACATGCTGTTATCAGACAACAAGTTACGGATAACAGACGACTGAACGACGATGCCCGTAATGCAAGTCCTAAGCAGATGCTGTGCTGCTTCACTGAAGTATTATTTAAATAAAGCAATGGGAACGGCTGTGACCTCAATTTACACCAAGTCCCATGTAGCGCCCTAATAATTGCACTTGGGGATCAGGTTAATGCAGTCTGTAGAGATAACATGAATATATTATATGCAACTTACTTCTGCTGCGAAAGTGAAAGTGATCATCAAAAGTCGGCAATGTACAACACACAGTAACTAAAGTTTGGAAAAATACAGTCAGTGAGTGGCAAAATTGTATGGTCGACATGCACAACTCGCAATTTACTCACCCTAGCGCACGCCGCCTGCAACTGCACAAACTGCGGAGTTAGAAAATACACCCATTTGTTAAGTAAACAGCTAAGGGGGAGTTTGGGGCAGTTCAAAGTTCTAGCAAAAACTACTGATCATACCTTTCAAGCAGCCTAGGCACAAATGCTGGACAACGAGCCAAAATGAGAAGGGGAGCTTCAAATCACGTTGAGTGAATCATTCACGTTTCAACATGCTGTTATCAGACAACAAGTTACGGATAACAGACGTCTGAACGACGATGCCAGTAATGCAAGTCCTATGCAGATTTATTTATTTATTTATTTATTTATTATTACATTTCTTAAGCGCTCAGCTACCCGTAGGTTTCCCGGCGCTGGGAGTATAAAACAGTATACAAAATGAGGGAGGAGTCTAATCAGCGGTCTTACATATTGAAAAGCCAGGTCTTAATTCCCTTACGGAAAGTAAGGAAGCACATTTCAAAACGTAGAGGAGGGGGTAAAGAGTTCCAAAGAGAGGGAGCCAGCAAAGAAAATGAGCGACCTCCCATTTTTGCTCTCTTGATACGCGGAATCCTGAACTTATTCTGGGTGGAAGACCTAAGTGTACGCGGTGGAAGATAATGCTGCACCAGAGTAGATAAGTAAAGTGGAGCTTTTCCGGTCATGATTTTATGCATAAAACATAATGCCTTAAATTTGACCCTGCTCTCGATCCGCAGCCAGTGTAGGTTACGCATGTGGGAAGAGGCTGAGGTTCTGGCGGGTAGATTACAAATAAGACGAACGGCCATATTTTGTACCACCTGGTACTTCTTAGTTACCTCCTTACAAGCACCCAGAAGTAAGATGTTACCATAGTCCAGGCGTGAGATGACAAGAGCCTGGACTACAGATCTCAGGGTGTCAACAGGCAGCATCCACGAGATTTTCCTTAGCCACCTGATGATGGTGGTACAGGTGGCAGAGACTTTCACGACGTGCTGCCTGAAGGACAATTGATTGTCCAGGAGGACCCCAAGGTTACGAGCAGAGGGAGTTGGAGTGGGAAGAGGGCCCATCTCCGGCGGCCAATGTTGTGGGCCCCAGAGCGAGATGTCAGAGCCAAACAGAAGCAGTTCTGTTTTCTCCCCATTTAGTTTTAATTTATGCTCCAACATCCATGCCGAAATCTGTTTTAGTCCAGCTTGAAGAGAGGAGAAAGGGAGGTGCTTATTGGTGGAAAGAGAGTAGATGACTTGTGTGTCATCAGCATAAGAATAAATAGAGAGACCTGCCTGTTCCGCCAAAAAAGCAAGAGGTCTCACGTATAAATTGAAAAAGAGAGGACTGAGAATAGAACCTTGTGGAACACCGTGATTAGAGGGAAAAGTTGATGAAACAGAAGTAGAGGAAAAAACTTGAAATGTGCGATTAGACAAAAAGTTAGAGATCCAGGCCAGGGCAGAACCATCGACACCCGCCTCTCTCAGGGTGGACAACAAGATGGAATGTCACAAAATTGTTGGGAAGCTATACTCCCGCCTTGTCCTTGTGACGGTATATCAATGCAGTCGAATCTGCACGTAATCCTGCTTTGTAAATACCACCAAGCCCACAGAAAGATCTGGCTTTTACCGATATTAAAATCCTGGGGATTGAGACAGTGCAGACCCGCCCTTTTAAGACTGCAAATGTTGGAAACACCGAATGTCTGTTATTTTATTAGTAGTTTCTTAAAGTGTATCATGAAACACAGAAAGAATCTCTAAAAACCTTGTCAGTCTGAGCATAAGCGGTACTTTGCACATTTTTTGATTAATTTTTCTCTTTTTAATTGTGATATGAATTTTATCAGAAACATATGTAACATGTTTACTTTTACTGTGTCTTGACATTTTGTGTACTTTTATGGTTTTTCCATTGTGAATAAGCCGAATAAAGATTTTCTATTCTATTCTAACAAGATGGAATGGGAGACGGTGTCAAATGCGGCACTCAAATCAAGCAAAATGAGTGCCACAGTCTCCCCGTTGTCCACCTTTTGCCTGATGGATTCTGACACACCAAGGAGAGTGGTTTCAGTCGAAAAGCCAGCCCTGAACCCAGATTGAGAACCATGAAGAAAGTTAGAAGTTTCCACGTGGAAATTAAGCAGAGAGTTAACGTGTTTCTCCAAGATTTTAGAGAAACATGAAAGTAAAGAAATAGGGCGAAAATTAGAAGGGTTATTAGGATCTAAGTTGGCCTTTTTTAATAATGGGACCACCATAGCGTGCTTCCATTCGTTGGGCACGATAGCTTCCGTAAGGGAGGCATTCAAAACCTTCAAAATGATTAGGAGTAGTGCGGGGTCCAAGGAACTCAGGATTTGAGGAGGCATGGGGTCAAGAGGGGACCCAGATTGTATGTCCTGTAAATACTTTTTTAGAAGCAAAGGGGAGATGGGGTCCCAGGCGAGGAGTTGGGGAGGCGTGGAAGTAAAACAAGGGGAGGTGACAGGAGGGGAGGAACATGCGGTTGAAACAAGATGAGTGGACACAACAGGAGAAGAATTAAAAGTGTCATAGATCTTCTCGATCTTTTCAACAAAGAAATTGGCCAAAACTTCACACTGGGGGGTGTCAAGGATGGGGGCCTTGGGTACAGTAGATGCACCTGACAACTCCTTCACAATTTTGAACAGGGCCTTAGGTCTATTCTGTGCCGTAAGGAGCGTGGTGTTAGCAAAGGAAGCTCTGGCACTGTCACATGACGTATGGTAGGTTTTGAGAGCAGCCTTATATTCTGCTTTCTGACCAGCATCATAATTGGAGCGCCATATGCGTTCCAATTTTTTGCATTTAGATTTTTCTAAGCGAAGGGAGTCAGTAAACCAGGGAGCCGGTGGGTGAAGGATATGCAATTTATTTTTTTGCATAGGGAGACAGGAATCCAGGGCGTTAGTCAACCATCGTTTAACAGAAGGTAGCTCCTTGGTAGACAAGTTACTGGACAGTGGAGGCATTGAATTAGTAAGACACAGATTAAGTTTGTCAATATCTAAGCGTTTCCAATTCCTACTGGCTTTGTGGGGGTGAGCGGGAATGGAGGGGTTAGAAGTAGCCATTTCAATCGAGAAATTTACAATAAAATGGTCCGACCAAGGGACCTGCAATGAAGATTGATACGAGATGGTCGAAAGATTAGAAATAATAGGATCTAAAAGGTTGCCGGCCTTATGAGTAGGGTCAGAATTGTGGAGGTGGAGATCTAAAGCTGCAAGATCCTGTAAAAGACGTGTGGAAATGGCACACGAAGCAGAGTTAAAATGGATGTTTAGATCACCAACAACCATAAAATTATTAGATTGTGCAAGGAGTGGGGCAATAAGATCCGGGAGGGAGGAAGCCCAGCTACTCGCTGAACCAGGGGGACGATAAATCAGCGTGCCGGTTAGAGTAAAGTGTGGAGTGAGTAGTAACTTAAACAAACCAGCTTCGCAGTTAGGGAACTCAAGGTCTTCCCATTTACAGGAGAATTCTCTCCTGAAAATGATGGCAATTCCCCCGCCATCTTTAAGAGGCCGGTTTCGCCCAACGTAGGTGTAATCATTGGGGAGGGCCATGGCGATGTCAGGGCCAGAGCTCTCGTTTAACCATGTTTCCGTTATAAACATGGCAGCTGGGCTGACTGTCTGTAAAAGGTCAAAAATGTCTCTCTTGTGTTTTGCGAGAGAACGACAGTTAATGCTGATAAATTTCAAGGAAGGACCGGGATTGGGTGAGTTATAAGGGGGAGAGCTGCGCCGGGGGGCAGGGTTCCAGAAGGTAGAAGATGTAGAATCTATCCGAGAGGTAAAAGATTCCAATGAAAGATTGCAGGAAGGACAAGAAATTGGAGTATTGTAACAGTTAAAAGCACAAATCGAAGAACAGGGGGGTCCCCGCAACCGCAATAAAGCAGTACGGGAATACGTGACACAATTTGGGGCATCGGGACTGAGCCCTGGGCACGTACTGGCGCGGACGGGCGCAGACGGGCTTGACTTGTGCGCGACTTCGGCGCGAAGTCGGCGCTCCCGCTGCGCTCGTCCGCTGCGCTTGCTCCATGCCCCCATTAAATACTAAGGGTGAGGGACCACTAGACCGCTCACCTGCAAGGACTAACGCAGGGCGGAAGTGGTGTCAACCTCCAGGAAGTGCGCACCTCGGACTGGTCCTCCGCAACAAACGGCACAAGCCGGGGCGGACCGGGACCACGAGGGCAATCAGGTACAGGAAATGCGACTGTCACACACAAGAGGTAGGAATGAATATTTAAAATTGGTCAGTCCGGCGCGCTTTTAAAATCAGGCGCGGACCTTGAGAGTGGATGTGCAAATAGGCAAAGTGTATTAAAATTTCCTCATACGTGCTCTTAAAATCAGCAATAGTGCAATCTTAAACAATTAGGCAATACAGCGTCCGACACACACACCGCCTCCTGTAAACTGCAATTAGTTACTGGAGCTGCGAGCATAGGCGCCGATTTAAATAATAAGGCGGGCTCGGCACCACTAGACCGCTCACCTGCAAGGACTAACGCAGGGCGGAAGTGGTGTCAACCTCCAGGAAGTGCGCACCTCGGACTGGTCCTCCGCAACAAACGGCACAAGCCGGGGCGGACCGGGACCACGAGGGCAATCTGGTACAGGAAATGCGACTGTCACACACAAGAGGTAGGAATGAATATTTAAAATTGGTCAGTCCGGCGCGCTTTTAAAATCAGGCGCGGACCTTGAGAGTGGATGTGCAAATAGGCAAAGTGTATTAAAATTTCCTCATACGTGCTCTTAAAATCAGCAATAGTGCAATCTTAAACAATTAGGCAATACAGCGTCCGACACACACACCGCCTCCTGTAAACTGCAATTAGATGCTGTGCTGCTTCACTGAAATATTATTTAAATAAAGCGATGGGAACGGCTATGAGCTCAATTTACACCAAGTACCATGTAGCACCATAATGTTTGCATTTGGGGATCAGGTTAATGCAGTCTGTAGAGATAACATGAATATATTATATGCAATTTTCTTCTGCCGCGAAAGTGAAAAAGATCGCGATCAAGCACGGCGAGCGATGTGCTAAATGAGCATGACGAGTTAAGCCATAAAGCCTCTGTTCGTAAGCGCGTGCCAGCGCACATGCATGCAACCTGTAGGCCGGCCATGGTAGCATTTTTTGAAGCCCTTACTGAAAGTCTTACCAGACCAGCGCATGCACTGGGTCAGGCGAGACCTAAAAAAGCGGTATGACGTGGCCTGCGCTGGACATGTTCTACAGCTTTTTTACCCTTGTGTTGTCTGTGTTGTTTGTTCCCTCCCTCCTGTAGGCTGAGTTGCCAGTTCCCTCCCATCCTCCCCCATTGTTGCCCAACCCACCCACCATACAAAAAAAAGTTATGACGCAGCCTTTGGCTGACCCCCTTTTGCCCCAAGTAAAAGCCCACCGATTTAAAAAAAAAAAAAAAGAAAAGAAAAGGCTCTTCTGTGTTTTTTTTCCTTTTTCGTTACTGATCTAACTTGGACCGGTAACTAAAAAGAAAAAATAAGCATCTGGGTAATTTTGAAGGCGAGCACACGCATGCCTAGATAATGACATGGCGCACATGTTAAAGCTTTTATTTTCTGCCATGATGCACAGCATCAGGCTTGCTGTGCAGTGTGGCTAAAAACCATTGGGAAGGTCACAAAGGCGAGTCCTATTGACTTTGTCAATACTTGCTTTTTCTGCCATCTTTCTGCTTTGTTCTTCAAGACATTATTTGTTTTCACACACAGACTATTTCAATGTTTTGTGGCTCAGTGGCATGTAAAGGCGCTGAAGGAAACTGCAGATTCAAATCAGGTTCCAGGGTTATTGAACACTAGTTGAAAATGTTGAAAAGTTCCAGTAGTGGCTTTGCCTGCCTGATCAATGAGACAGTTCAGGCTCCTCTCAATAGGTTGTTAGGCACTTATCACTGTAAAGTTTTAGGTTTGTATATGCAGTCGACTACCCTGATTATAATACATGCTTTGGATGTTAATGTACTGGTGGCCAGACTCCTACCCCTGCAAATGTTATGGGTTGACTTTGCAAATATCTACACTAATTTAGGTGCATACGCCAGAGCTGAATGCACCAGTGACCAGGCTGCTTCTACTGAAAGGGTTACAGTTGTCTATCCAAATGTCTACCCTGATTCAGGATTAGTCTTCAGAAGTGAATGCACAAGGCCAGGCTCCGTCCTACGCAAAGTTCTAGGCTTGTCTCTGCATATGTGTACCCTAATTCTGGTGTATACTTCTGATTTGAATGTTCTAGTAACCAGGCTCTATCCGCCGAAAGGGGTTGGGCATGTCTCTACATATGTCTACCCTGATTCAGGTGCATATTTAGGATTTGAAAGCATGGTGGCGAAGCTCAATCAGCTGGAAGTCTTTGAGCTTGTCTGTTCAGACGTCTTCCATGATTCACGTGCAAACGTCAGACCTGAATGCACTAGTGACAAGGCTTCTTCCACAGTAAGTGTCTGGGCTCGTCTATGTCGATGTCTACCCTGATTCAGTTGCATTCTACAGATTTTAATGCACTGGAGGCCAGGCTGCTGCCACTGCAAGTGTTTGAGTTTGTGTTTGCTGCCATCTACCCAGATTCAGAAGCATACTTCATAAATGAATGCATAGGTGGCCTTCCTCCTTTCTCATTGAAGGTCTGGGTTTCCTCGTGGAGATTTCTACTTGGGTTCAAGTAGATACTTCACAACTGAATGCACTGGTGGACAGACTCTTTCTGTTGCAAGTGAAACAATCTAAACAAATTGTGAATCTCACATGAGGGTGGCTCACTTCTTCCGTAATTTGAAATGGAGTTTAATGGTTCATGGCACATTTTCATTGAGTGTGCATTGTTAGCAAATCAAGCAGGTCAAGAGAATGGTGGTAAAACACCCACTCACATTTATTCACTTTCCAAATATGCAGAAGATTTTGGAAACTACCTCTCCAGCTACTGCAGAAAGGTCCTTGCAGATAACTTCCCAGATTCAGGGGCACACTTTCAAAATGAATGCACCAGTGGCCAGACTCCTTTTTCTGTAAAGGTTTGGTTTTGCATGTCCAGGCGACTACCCAGATTCAGGTACATATTTCAGATCTGATGCACTGGTGACAGGCTTCTATCTACCCAGATTCAGATGCATACTTTATATCTGAATGCACCAGTGGCCAGGCTCCTTTCACTGTAAAGGTTTGGGTTTGTTTGAGCCGATGACGACCTTGGTTCAGATGCATACGCCAGATCTAAATGCACCAGTGGCCAGCCTCCTTTCACTGTAAAGGTTTGGGTTTGTTTGTGCAGCTGACAACTGTGGTTCCGGTGCACACATCAGATTTGAATGCACCAGTGGACAACCTCCTTTCACTATAAGGTTTGGGTTTGTTTGTGCCGATGATGACCTTGGTTCAGATGCATACTTCAGACCTGAATGCACCAGTGGCCAGGCTCCTTTCACTGTAAAGGTTTGGGTTTGTTTGTGCAGCTGACAACTGTGGTTCCGGTGCACACATCAGATTTGAATGCACCAGTGGACAACCTCCTTTCACTATAAGGTTTGGGTTTGTTTGTGCCGATGATGACCTTGGTTCAGATGCATACTTCAGACCTGAATGCACCAGTGGCCAGCCTCCTTTCACTGTAAAGGGTTGGTTTTTTTGAGCCGATGATGACCTTGGTTCAGATGCATACTTCAGACCTCAATGCACCAGTGGCCAGCCTCCTTTCACTGTAAAGGTTTGGGTTTTTTTGAGCCGATGATGACCTTGGTTCAGATGCATACTTCAGACCTCAATGCACCAGTGGCCAGGCTCCTTTCACTGTAAAGGTTTGGGTTTTTTTGAGCCGATGATGACCTTGGTTCAGATGCATACGTCAGATCTGAATGCACCAGTGGACAGGCTCCTTTCACTGTAAAGGTTTGGGTTTTTTGAGCCGATGATGACCTTGGTTCAGATGCATACTTCAGACCTCAATGCACCAGTGGCCAGGCTCCTTTCACTGTAAAGGTTTGTTTTTTTTTGAGCCGATGATGACCTTGGTTCAGATGCATACGTCAGATCTGAATGCACCAGTGGCCAGGCTCCTTTCACTGTAAAGGTTTGTGTTTTTTTGAGCCGATGACTACCTTGGTTCAGATGCATACGTCAGATCTGAATGCACCAGTGGACAGGCTCCTTTCACTGTAAAGGTTTGGGTTTGTTTGTGCCGATGACGAGCTTGGTTCAAATGCATGCTTCAGATCTGAATGCACCAGTGGCCAGGCTCCTTTCACTGTAAAGGTTTAGGTTTGTTTGTGTCAATGACAACCTTGGTTCAGATGCATACGTCAGATCTAAATGCACCAGTGGCCAGGCTCCGTTCACTGTAAAGGTTTTGGTTTGTTTGTGCACATGACAACCATGGTTCAGATGCATATGTCAGATCTGAATGCACCAGTGGACAGGCTCCTTTCACTGTAAAGGTTTGGGTTTGTTTGTGCACATGACAACCATGGTTCAGGTGCATACTTCATATTTGAATGCACTTGTGGTCAGTCTCCTTTTGCTGCAAGGCTTTGGGTTTGTCTCTGCAGATATCTGGTTTCCAGTGCATAGATTTAGGATTATACCCTCAGGAGTGTCAGCTGCTACTGCTTCCACAGTTCGAATTTACTTCCAAAAGCAGAAGGCTCCTTCTGGTGTTGGAGATCGGGTTTACAGTCACAGGTGGCAAGCTGTTTTCCAGGCTTTGCATTGTCTATTCTGTGCCCAGGCTGATGTAAGTGCCAGGGATTAGGTTTATTCTCCCAGGTGGCTGGCTGTCATAGTTCAGCTTTGCATCAATAGGGGGCGCGGCTGCAGATCATGTCGGGGGTTCATTTATACTTCTCTCATCTGGTGACGAGGCTGTTTCTGGTGCCTGCATTCAGATGTTTATCTAAGGTACCCAAGTTGCAGCAGGTTCCATCATCCTGGCACCAGGATCTAGTCTTTGTTAAATCCACTGCCAACAAAAGTAAAGTGAACATTGCAATGTTCCTGCAATAGCCATAGCTAAACTTCTCCAGCACTCTACAAGTGTTGTCTCCACTCTAAAAGTCATCATGGCATAAAAGTGAAGTAACGTCTGCAAGAAGGAAGGGCGAGGTCCCGAGACATCAAATATCACTTACTTGGACCCCCGCGATACAAATACATTCAGAGAGAGCGCCTTAAAGGTCGGCATTTCCTTTCATGGGCTACACTAGAGGTTTGTCACTCATCGCGCGTGCCCTCTGCAATCACGGAGAAAGCACCTGAGAGAAGTCAGGGGCAGAGGTCACCGAGAAGGGGGTTTATATCCTAACATTCACCAGCTTCCTTCCCCTACTGCTTTGAAGGGGCTCTGGTATTTTGTATACAAGGATGCAGGCGCTTTTGGTATCCCGAAATACCAGGACTTCAATGGCAAAAGCTACTAAAGCAGAAGTTCAAAACTTCCCCCCGAAAGCACTTAAGTGACAGACTGTACAAAGATTCCATTTAACGTGCGACTGACGCCTTGTCAGCAGGATTTGTCGCGAAGCCGTTTGATGTCTCCAAACTCTCTTCCAGTGATGGAAGTGCGAACGGGTCGGCTATGTACTGCACTGGAACACTTTATCTGACCCCCTCCTTTTCGGGCGATTTACCGACTATTAACCATAAAACAGCATCTCCTGTTGGGTTAACTTCACGCCAATAGTATTTTTTCAAGCTAAACTTCCTCTATTTCTTCTTA
Organism: Lissotriton helveticus; assembly: GCF_964261635.1. Taxonomy (NCBI): domain Eukaryota; kingdom Metazoa; phylum Chordata; class Amphibia; order Caudata; family Salamandridae; genus Lissotriton; species Lissotriton helveticus. Next base: position 1,168,821,465 of record NC_136068.1, read on the forward strand.
CGATGGAATGAATAAACAAAATGTCTAGGAGGTCATTTTAACAGTAAGCTCGCAGAGAAAAGGGCTCGACTAACTTTGTTAATTGGTTAAGGAAACACAACTTGTAGTTTCTGTGCTATGGCTTATGGCCAAGGCTAAATTTCCCATTGGCCTTTAATCGGTCAAAACCTAGAATCTCTAAGCCCACAAAGGAATCAACTAGTCACTTTCAGGAAAACTATCTCAGGCGAACAACCAGCTTCAGAGCAGGCGAGTGGGCGACGTTTGAGCTATAGGAAGGGTCCCACTGTGAAGTGAGGGTATTGAGAGCTACTGACTGGTCTAAAAAGAACAAGAGGAGTGAATCTGACCCTGCGGGTTTTTTTTTTTAGGTTTTTTTATCTGAAGACCTATTGTTATATATTTTTTTAAATATACCTAGAGAGTGGGTTTCTTGCTATTGGCTGTTTGGTGTATGATTCAACCTGCTATGTGGTACCTGTAGTGCGCAATGCATGATGGATTCTTTTACATTTCAAAAGTACACTCAATCATTACACATTACGGGCCAGATGTAGGAAGGCTATTACCGGTCGGTACCGACCGGTAATAGGCCGGTAATAGGCTTTTGTGATGTAGGTGTGCAATTTACAGATACGGTAAATACCGAATCGGTATTTACCGATTCGGTTTTTACCGAATCATCATTTACCGATTCGGTATTTACCGAATCAGTTAATGACATGTAGGAAGCACTTTGAAGAGTGCTTCTGTGCTTTAAGGATTCGTTATTTACCACCACCTATCAGTTGGTGGTAAATAACGAATACCTCTGTAAATGCAAATCTGTGCATTTACACCAGTTCCATATGGCAGACATACATGCCCTTAGGGCATGTATGTGTGCCAAATGTGCACATAAGCACTATTCAGAGGTGCAACAGGGTGTCAATGTCAGACCCTGCCACCCTTGACTCTTTCCCTATTTTACCGAATCGGTATTTACCGATTCGGTAATTGACATTCATTCATTCCTATGGGCCTCCAGGCTCATAGGAATGAATGGCAATTACAGAATCAGTAATACCGAATCTTAACGATTCGGTGATTTTTACAGATTTTTTATCTACATAGCATTTACCGATTCGAAAATACCGAATCGGTAAAATTCGGTATTTTTTTTCGAATCGGTAAATTTAAATTACCTACATCTAGCCCTACATTCTTTATCTCATAGATGCACCGAATACTGAAACCAATCATTGATTGTGATGAGGACGAGGCAGAATCGCGAACGTAAAGGAGAAGAGAACATATCAAGTTGACTGACGGAACTACGCTGATATATGCCCGTCCATAAGAAACTTTACAAACTTTTAAGATATATACACAGACCAATAAGAAGAATGGAAGTGCCTCCCTATATCAACAGGGAAACGGAAAGGTCCCCATTACTTCAGCCATACAGTAGTGAAAAGGAAGAACTTCACCTCTAGCGAGAAGCAACTAACTGAGGTGATAAACCAAAGAAACATCTGCGGGTGTGTATTCATCTACACCCAAAGGAGAGGGTATTAAGTAATAGTCCTTGAAGCCGGTGACCCCAAAGAAACGGCAGTCCTGAAGGTGCTACAGTATCAAGTGTCCACAGCACCGAAACGCGTTGACGCATTAATGTTTTTGTGTAGAATCCAAGCAGGGTCTGGGGAGCAATAGATACTCATACACTAATGATACTATTGACTGCACCATTTGTATATAGACCAAGGACCATTGGATCTAATAACCAGAGTGGCGAAGGAATTTAAAGGCCATAGTGTATAGGGGGTTCTTTTGTGATCTAATAATATCTCTGTCTGTTACATTAGTTTTTAATATGTTTTCGTTTCTGATGCATTAAGTTAGATAAATGAAATTGTGCTTGTTTAAATGTTTATAATGAATTGTTATGAATTTTTTTACTGTACATGTTCAAAGATTTTGCTTTGAAATTTGAAATTGTTATTTTGTGTAAATCCTTTTTTTTTTCTACGTAATTTTAATTAAAGAGACTGTGAACGTTCAATTTTAGTGTGGAAATTAACTATTCACCATTATTGTGATTGACTGGCCTGCACTTGCAGGAGTAAGAGTGTATGTATGCCTAGACTAATAGGGTACGGAAACATAGCAAATCTTCACGATAGTGTTTACCCAGGGATTTTCCTCTGACTGGTTGTCACTGTACCTTGTTCCCTGGTGATAGTGGGGTACTCTCTCTCTAGATATCAATAATGTTTCCCCACAAGACTCCTAATTTCCTGGCCTTCTAGTTCAACCATTATTGCCAAGGAAACATTGAATTTTCCAAAACCAAACCTGTAAGATCGGGTGACAAAACTTTCATGATGGAAGTTAACCACAGGTAGGCGGCCCTAGGACCCATGAGGCTTGCTGAACCAGGGTCGGACTGGCCATAGCGGGCACCGGGCGTTTCCCCGGTAGGCCACTATTATGGGGGCTGGTTTTGGGCACCTGGGGGACCATTTTCGTTACCGGAGGTCGGCAATATCGGCCCCCGGTAACAAAATCAGCCGAAACCGGCCCTCGCACACTGCTCGGCTGCACTCCAGTGGGCCGGCTGCGCAGTTTGCCAAGGCCGGTTTCTGTTCCCAGTCCGGCCCTGTGCTGAACTCATTGGCTAGGAAAGCCCTCCTGTATCTCAGTCTCTGACACATGACATACGTGGTCCGGTTATTTAATGCAAGTCTGTGGGATTTCGATTCTCACGATATTGTGGAGGTGCCACTAAAAAGGAAAACAGTGCTTTCCTTCAACAGGGCTCCGGTCACTCACAGTCAAAGTTTCCCAATGCCTCTTCAGGTCCTCTTGATTATGCAACCCTGGACAATTAAACAGGTACGGTGTCCATTTTCACCAGTAAGACCTTTTCAGTTCTCTAGGCGCGCCTTGCATCTTGACAAATTACAGTAAAGGTTAGGGAACCTGGAGAAATGTAACTTTAGTTTCAGTGTTAGCAATCTAGCTTTGCTTCAACCAATGGAACAAGCCTGAATATGTGTTCTCTCGGTTAGCATCAGGTGGTGCAGGATGCAAGGGACCTCAATATGTGTTAAACGTTTTAGGACAGTACTCTTGTAAAATACTAGTTGCGGATGCACTGCCATAAAAAAAATACCAAGTTCACACTCGTAAGCAGTCTTAGGTCTCTAGCTCTAGCTGGTGCAAGAGTCGCTCGTGCAAGGAAGGTGTGACTCCCAGTCACAGTAACCACACAGATCCTCATACATGCATTCAATTCTCAGCGGATATTTGTCCTGCTTTATCCCATTTGGAATAAGTCACCAGGAGTGGCACATCTTCTGGAAAGCCCTGTCGGATTCTTTCAGCACCTCAACATAATGCGAAGTTCAGAATGAAAGGTTTGAGCTTGTCGACCCACAGAATAGTGAAATTAAAGTTCGGTTTTCGGAATGACAAAATAGTTTTCTAAATAATTTCAATTGAAATTTAGTAAAAGTAAATTCTCCTTATCCATTTCATTGTGGATATCCTAAAAACCTGACAAGGTGTTGCTCATCGATGTCTCAATGAGCGCAGGTCTATTAGCTGCTGGTCTCCACAATCTATACTGTCCTCACTGATCCAGCTTCCAATTAGAAAGAAACACTGTTTTTGTGAGTTTCTTCCAGGATTAATATGGAAAGGGCAGGCTTGGCAGGAATCTTTGTGTATTTCAACTAGGTCTTGACATCTAAAAAACGACTCATATTTTGGGCACAAATGTGTTCAGTAGAGGAGGGACACGTACACAGAGCCAAAGCTCAACTGATGAGCCACGCAAAAGGTAGGTCAACATCCCCTTACCAGGGACCACATTCATACATTCCAGGCAGTTTACTATACACCATATACTTGGGAACAAAGTCCTCTTTGCAGGGGACTGCTCAGCGCTTAAACAGGGTCTCATAGCCAGAGAATGGAAAAAGTAGATGCCCTCAAATTCTAATATACTGCTGATATACAAGCAGTCGGCCAAAAAAAAACCTGAAAGACATCACTCTTTCAAGGACACAGAATGACGTACGCTTAATTTCCCCTACCAGCAGAAGCCTAGTTCTCCAATAGTGGGCAGGACATTTGCTTGCCCTCTGGGTTAGAGACCACTAGCTAAAATGGCCGAACTGAGAAACTTGCAAACAAAATGCAAGGAAGGAAAACTTGCATCAGCAGCTCCAGACATTGGCTCTTACACACGGCCTACATTTTCAGATACATTGTAGTTTCAGGCACAAGCTGCACACTATTTTATTGCACATGTGCTCTAGTGACAGTCATACACACATTTCCATCATGGCCTCTCCATATCTCATATGTACAGGTTTTTCACGTTTATGCCTTGGTTCCCTAAAGACTAAACTTCCTATAGCATCTTAGGGTCTCTTATGCACTTTATTGTTAACTTCCGGTTCTTCTGCTTAATATGAAAAAGAATCATACTTAAGGACAGTACTCTATAATTTCACGAATTTATATGTTCAGTCATCAAGAACAAGAAGGGAGTTGACGTGGATGTTCTTCTCTTTATTTATTTATTTTATTCATTTCGCCTTCTAAAGTGTTGACAAGAACTGTGTGTATCACAGTACTTTACAGCTGCATCAAAAAAGTGAACCCTCAGTTACGCAACAACAGCGCACTGACGTTTAACACAGTCATGTAAGGGGGCTACAATGAGTACTAAATGATTTTAGAATCAAAAGGATTCACATTCTTGAGCTACAATAATAGATTCAATACATCTCAGTGACAGGTGGCATTCAAGCAGGAAGCATTTAAGTTTTTCCTTGAATAATTCGTAAGAGGTGATTGTTCTTATCTCTAGGCAATAAAGTTCCATAGGCTGGTAACATTTCTGAGGGGGGTTGCCTTGATAATCTGGATTTTTCCTATTCAGAATTTCAAGACGTAGAGTTTATGTGCTCCTTAGATAGATTTTCCCCTTTGAAATGTGAAGTTTTGTGCACTGCTCTGTGGCTTATGTAGGCGAGGCTGAAATTGTCCCTTGCTTAGACTCAAACTTGAATTTTGTGATGCCGAAGTCCAATCTTGTGGTAGCATGAAAAGTTACTTTGATGGGTATCAGGGAACTTTAGGGTGGAATTCTGATAATACAGTCTCGAAATGAAGAGCGCCTGTCATAATGCATATGAGTATTGATCTGGTATGAATTGATTGATTCCTTTCAACATTATGAGCTGAAGCTAAACACATTTGACTAAACTGTTGCTGTTATTGTATCTTATCTCATTTTGCTGTTGTTTAGCTAAAAACCTAGCGAATTTGCTTAGTCCACAATGTTAGGCGTGGTGTTCAAGAGGGCTATAACGTTTCTGATGGCTCATTATGGGAAGATTGCATTTGGGGGTTTGGTGCGATGAGGAGAAATTCCTTTTGCTTGTGTTGAGTTTCAGGTGGCCGACTGTGCACCAGGAGTGGATCATAGTCAAAGTTTCTGACAAGGTTTGAATGTCTTTGCGTGAGGTGGCCTTAACGCAAGGCTGGGCAACATCAGCATAGATGTGGTAATTGATTCTGGATAGCCAAATAGAGTAGGCACATGTTTTAGTAAATGGGAGATAATATTGATCTTTGGGGCACTCCTTGTTTTAATGAGGTTTAGTAGGGGAAGCAGTCATTGGTCTTTATTAGGTGGGAACTACTGTCAAGAAAAAATCTAAATCATTTGAGAATCATGCCATTGATGCTCATCCTTTCTGTTTGAATGATCAAAAGAGAGGGGTGATTTACAGTGTGAAGGCTGCAGACATTTCTAAGAGGACCAGTTGGCAAGATCCTTCTTCATCTAGGACATTATGAATATCGTCGATAATCTTCAGAGTGGTGGAGTTTAAGTTGCAATCCGACAAAGGAGTCTAGAACGTTCGTCCTGAATTACAGAGCAAAAGCTGTTTAAGTTATGTGCATTGTGTTTTTATTTCCACATAAGGTTACCGTGAAATTTTGAAAGCATTTTTGTAGCAATGTTTTAGGTGTTTGCTGCTGTGTCACTGCCAAGCTGAAATTAGGTGTACACAAACGGACAAAATACACCACATGCTACCGGTGCGATGACTTCTCACACTGACTGGCCTCACGGTGGTCACCAGAAGTAAAAGAATGAAGTTCATGCTGAAACTGGGGCACATCAGGAGTATGTGTTTCCCCTTTGTCCATAATAATCCTACCTCTAAAAGTGCGCCAAGACTATTGACCGCTGTGGTGGGACAAATACTCCCATCGCTAGAGAGATGTTATTTGTTTCCGACTATGAAGGTTAGCCTCGGTGTCTTACCATACCAAAGAATGGGTTTTGCAGTGGCTACTTAGGCACTGCTCTTGAACATCGCTGATAAATACTGCACCTTGAAGGCTCCTTGGAGTCATCCTAGAAGTGCACTAAAATATACCATAACATACCAAGAAGGCAATGTGGGTTGGACTGTCAGCTTCAGAGCAAGAAATACCATTTAAGTTGATTCAAGAATCACTGTTGTAGGCATACCACATTGGCACATTTGACAACTAACATATTCATCTTGATTGCTGCAGGGAATAAGCTATGCTCCGCGTCAAGTTTGAAGCGTGTTGTGTGCCCCAGGTATGTCGGTTTATGTGGCAAGCATATACTACAGTAACATATCTGTGAAGGGCCTTAAAGGCAATGTAGGCTAATGCACTGGCAGCCTCAGGACAAGACATTCTTATGCACATCATTTCCGCTTTTCAAACAGTAACTCATTGTCATCGGAGAACCACACATAAAGCAACATCAATATTATTCTTTTTTGTCCCTGCCGCGGCATGTCTCAGTCTTTGATAAAGGTACCGAGAAGGCACATGCCGAACAATTAACAAATGTTGCTTGTGTTACCCTCCAGTGATATAGATCTACAAAAATATCATTTACACTGTGGCTACCTAAAAAACACAACCTACACAAAAGAGCGTGGCCCTGAACTTGTGTTGTGAGCTGCTTGGTTGATGGCCTACATTAAAAAACAATTCTCCATTTCCGCCCGATGGCAAAGCTTTTCACTGAATAAGGGCTCTGCTGAACATATAGGATGTCATCTCCCGTTTCATAATATTCACATCTTTTTACTGGAGGCGGAGGATATTTTCTCAAGTCAATCTTGCATATGCAGAAGAGCCGTTTCAGAAAACTCTAACCAGCATCATACCTCAGTTTGCATCTGCATCTTCCATTTAAGATTTAAAAAACTAACAAATATGCACTCACTTCTGAAAAAAAATCTGTTTATCATTAAAGAAAATGCAAAGTAGGAAATAAGAGCTGTAGGAATGTGTGTCACTAAAATGTCCGGTTCACATTTTAGTAATGCCCTGAACAAGATGGCTGTGCCACTACTAGAACACTTGGAGAATACTCTAATGAGCTCATTTGCTAGAAGTAGAGTGACTATTAAACATTCAGTCTACCAGGGCATCATAGGAGCCATGTATTCTCCAAGCAGCAGTCCGTCTCTTATATTTAAATTTGCGCATGTTACATACCTATGAGGACAAACACCCTATTAAGCTTTTGGGTGAGTATATATGTAGGAGAGCAATGGCAGTTAGCAGAGCATATCGGCTTTATCTACTGCAGAACGAGATAGGCCAATATTGAGAGTTCAGCTATGCGGTTAAAATGAGCTTATTCTATGTAAGCATGTGTTCAAACTTATTTAGTGCAAACCTGGAAAGGAAATAAAAGAGAACCACACAAATCTGAGACAGTTGGAAAGAGTTCAGGACTGAACCAACTGGTGAGTTGAAGGCGTGTGGCATGGGGTGTCGGAGATCGAGCTGGAGAAGCTGCAGGAGAAGCCGATCCTGCAGGAGAAGCCGGATTTGAGGGAGAAGGAGACACGAAGACCTTACCGCGTCGACGAGCTGGAGAGGTCGACTTCGGCGCCGCTTCTCTATCAGAATGGCGTTTTGAAGAATGCCTCTTCTTCTTCTTATGCTTCTTGGCTTTCGAAGCATGTCCCGACGTCAACTTCGAGCCCGACTTCGACCTCGACCTGGAATGAGACCTCGACCTTCTTCTACCTCTTTTCTCCTTCCTCTACTTCGCCATGAAGAGTTTTGCTTCTCTCTCCTTCAATGCCTTCGGATTCACTTTCCTACAGCAGGCACATCCCTCGACGTCGTGATCCGATGACAGGCACCAAACACAATCTTCGTGCAGATCTGTAATGGACATATGTCCTCTGCACTCCCTACGGGGCTTGAACCGGACTTTCTCGACGACATCCTTCAAAGGAAACAAGGAGCACAGGAAAACAGCAAGAAACACAAAGTAGCTAGTGAAACTACGGAGAGTCCTCGAAAAACCGGGAACTGACGTCATCACGCCGACGAGGCTCTCTTATGGCTTCAGTGACGTCAGCGGAGTCGCGAGCGGAGCCATGGTTCTGTGAGGTCGTCCTCGTCGGCGGGGAGAGCTACCATAATTATCCGAATGCTGCTACCACAGGGGATATTCAAAAGGTGAGGAATCCACTGGCAGATGTATCCATCAGAAGAGCCCTCCGCCAGCCCCTGTGGCGCCGCTAGGGCCAGCAGATGCCGGCGCCGAAACGGCATCACCTTGGCCTCGGACGAGGCCACCACCTGTCCCGAGGACCGAGTGGGACTCGGGGATGCGACCCGAGTCCCGGCGACCTCCCGCGACACCACAGGGACTCCCGCGGGAGTGTGCGGTGAAGCAGAGGTGCTGTGGTCCGAAGGAGGGACCCCCGAAGGGCCTCACCCCAACGGCACCACATCCTCCGAACCTGGATCCGAACCAGTTGGCGCCGGCGACGCTGCGGATGGCCCCGCACACTGCAAGGGATCCGCTGACGTCCCCGGAGGGGAAGGAGGAGGAGAAGCCAGCGATTCCTGCAAAGCCACCGCATATATCTCCATCTGGGCTCTAGTCACCCCCACACCGGGAAACGGAAGATAGGGGGACGACACGCGGGCCGCACCACCCGCGGGAGCCCTCGCCCCCAACAGACCGGGAACCGGCCCTTGGGGACAAACCGTGACACTTACTGATAGGTGAGCGACGCTCTTGCGGCTTGGGAGAAGGACGATGTCGAAGACGGAGGCAGCGGTTTCGAGTACCTTACGCAGGGGCCGGGCGAGGTGACGACACCGACCTGGACATGCGGGCTGAGAGTAGTTTCATCCGGCGTTCGCGCCGGGACTTCAGTTTATTTCGGAAATTGAATTCAACGGGTAAGCCACTCATAACCAAGTTATTAAAATGTTTTGAAGAATTAATTCCACCCTTGTCATGTTTTATTGCATCTGCATTCATATAGTGTTTGTACCCTTGACAAGGTGCTGAAGAGCATTTGCGGATGACTGGAGTGAGTGTGAATGCATTATGGCATAAAGTAGATTCATGATGGTTGTGTAAGGCAGAGAAAGCTTAGCCCATGTCATCAGAATGTGAGGCCGTGCATATACATAGGGTGTCCCCCTTCTTCTAGGTAATTATAGACACTGCTTCACGTTCTGGACTTTTATGAGATAGAATGAACGCATTTTGTATAGTGTAGCCTTGTTTTGCTTTATTTGATCTCATGAGATCAACACACCTGACAATAATGACTTATAGGTGAAATGTCTAGAATAGAAGAGAGTACATGTATGACCTGGAATAAAGTGGTTCCCTACATATGCACATGTTTTAGGGCAAGTTTTGAAAGCATACAAATACCTACAATCTTACTGTGATCTACTTACTGTAACCCACCCCTTTGTGGTGCTTCCATTGACCATGGTAAAGTCTCTGCTTTTGAATTGGAAAACAGTCAGTGTTCCTGCAAAAGAGGACAGAATTGGAATACACCTCTTTTTAGTGTGGTCCGGCAGGTCCACCCAGTTGTGAGACAGATCCACTCAGCAATATGCATGTCACATTCATTCTTAATATATGTAAGGAGGGTTAGTCCGTGAGAGATAAGCATTCCAGAGTTGACCCGGAGGGTGGGGGGTGAGGAGGGGGGGGGGTGTGGGGAGTAGTGCAGCCTGGCATCTACGGCAGATCTGGAAAATCTAACACGCCAATTTCTCTTTTGAAATCTTTGGATAATGTGGCTGATCATTTTAATGGACAAGATATTGTTCTCCCTGAAGAAGGAACAAAGCTGGAGGAAATGCATAGGGATTGCCAGAGGAATGAAATGCTAATGTCAATAAAAATATGAACTTTTCAAGAACTGAAGGAAACCAACAACATATTAATAGTGAAATATTTTTTTCTAATATTAAAAGTAAAAATAAAGGTAAATGAATTGTAACCAGAACTAAGCACTTGTCATAGGTTTGATTGAATTGATAATGAATTAAGGGCCAGATGTACGACCCTATTTTGCATGTGCAAACGGGTTTGCGACCCATTTGCGCATGCAAAATCTAATAGGGCCATGTACAATCCCTATTTAGCGAGTCTCATGTTTTTGCAACTCGCTTACTAAGAATTGAGAGTCGCTATTAGAAAGGGGCGTTCCAAGGGCGTCCCTTCCTAATTGCGAATCAGAGGCCTATGTAAAAATGTTTTGTGACCGCTATTGCGGTCGCGAAACACTTGCAATTTACTGCTCTCTTCAAGAGGGTGGTAAAGCTCTTGCAAATGGGAAGGACCCCATTTGCGAATGCAGGGGAAAATATTTGTTAGGGGCAGACAGTGGTCCCAGGGACCACTACCTGCCCTTAAAAGTGAAACAAAAACGTTTCATTTTTCTTTTTTGAAATGCATCCCGTTTTCCTTTAAGGAAAACGGGCTGAATTTTAAAAATAAACAACTGCTTTTTTTAAAAGCAATCCCAGACATAGAGGTCTGCTGAGCCCAGCAGGCCACATACCTGGGAGGGCCAGCCATTCCTAACCGGGTCGCAAATTGCGAGTGCCTCATTAATATGCAAGAGGCAGGTAATTTGTGACCCATTAGGAATCGCTAACAGTGTTTCTGACACTGTTGTACATTGATGTTTGCGACTCGCAATTTAATCCAATTTGTGAGTCGCAAACATCAATGGTCATACATCTGGCCCTAAGTCGTATGCTATAATGAATGGATTACCAGGATAAAGCTACACATCACACTGTGTGCGTTGAAGGACTTCCTACAAACCTGCAGTCAGCAAATATATTGAATTAATGCACAAATGGGTCAGAGTGAACACTTCGATTGCACCACAAATTTCACTAAACACTATATTATATGGAGCGTATTTTAAGGTTCCTTTCTTAAGGAGTTTGACAAAAATTTGATGTCTCCACATTGTGCTCTGGGACCTTTCAATTCAAGGGCAAAAGGCACAGCCACACAAGTGGGGGTACAATCTGCTTTGTGAGAAGTGTGGGAACGCTGAGTGGTAGGAATGGTGAGGACCCCACAGATTCTTACGTTTTCCATCACAGATATGTGATGAAAATGTGTGTTTTTAGCCAAAATGTGAGGTCTGCAAGGCATTCTGGGTAAGAAAAGGAAGTGGGATCTACGTAAGTTAAAGCACCCTCAGCTCTCCTGGGTGCCTAGAGTAAAAAAAATTCTGGGTTTGATAGGTGTTCCTTTATGGCGGCCAAGCTCAAATTGTGTAGCTACCCATATTTCCAAAATCGGCTTTTTGGCAAAAATGTAATGTCTCCACATTGAGGTTTGGGGCCTTTCCTGTTGCAGGCAATAGTCAAGCCCATACAAATGTGGTAGCATTTTTATCAGAAGAAGTATGGGAACACACACTAGTATAACGTATCTTAGCAATGGAAATTTCTCTCCATTTTTGGCTTCCAAATGTAAGCCAGTGTGTAAAAAGAGAATATTTTGCAAAATGTCTTCTGAATCATGAAAGTAAATGTGAATACAAATCCAGAATTGTACAAATACCCACTATTCCTAAACTCTGAATCTTGGGCGCATTTAAAAAATGCATCCGTTTCCTGCATATCCATTTTTCTTTCATTAGATTTTACCATATGAATTCCTGTATAAAAGTAAACAAAAAAATCATTATAGGTTGCACTCAGTTGTTGGCTCTGTATAGCATGTTGGTGGACATCCAACAAGCACCATATATCCCTGTGACCAGAAGCGTTTGACGTACATAATGCTATAGTATTTTTGGAAATTAGCCACCAGGACATAAAGTTACAGTTGGAAACGTTGTCACCAATTGCTATTTTTTCCTACTTCATTTCATCATTGTTTGAGTTCAATAATTCGTTTTTGAGGGAAAACTATGAGCGAAGTACTTAAATGACTTTGCTGACTTCAGATATATGTCTTCTTTTCAGAAACGTAGAACTATCATGTTTCACTCACAGGTTTGTTTCACACCTGTTTCCAGCACAAACTGTAAGTAGGTTGAAACAACAAAAAATAAGAAAAATGGATTACTACTTGGAAAAACGCAAAGACAGTGGTAAAGAAATATTGCTTTACAATTTGCTTGTTCCTGAAAGCTGGGACAATGGTGATCTGACAAACCTTTTGTTGACGCAATTTTTAGAGAAACAAAACCATACACTTTCTTGCACATCACTTTTCCCCCACTTTTGGAAACAAATCTCCAATATGTGGGGAAAAGAAAGTTAATTTGGCTTAAATCTCCTTTATGGAAAAAAAGTCATGAAAGATTAAGTCTTCCAAACAGTCAGTCAGAAATACTTTATTCGGTTCATTGAAAAAACCATAAAAGTGTACTAAACATCAAAAGTCAAGACCACAATTAAATACAAAAGAGAATTGTGCAAATTAGCAATCCATACAGTACATTGTCATAAATAAAAAACATACACTAACGATATAGTAAGGGAAAATATCTGCAAATATCATATAATAAGACCATTAAAACACAAGTAACAATGTTAAAAAGGGATCAAAGCGCTCGAAAGCAATTCATTAGTTACTCCGCTATGTAGACTGGGTCCACTTGATTTTCCTCTTAAGTCTCATGGCTATTGTCAAAAAATTCGCTATCTTAAAAATCTCCCAGGTATTAGACAGCAGCAGTAGATACAAAAGTGCAGGTTTAATTTGTCTAAAGCCCTTATCTGAAATAATGAACCTTTTACGAATTTCACAAGAACAAATCCCCAAATCCCTCTCCTTAGTCCAACCTGGGCGTTCTGTAAGGAGAAGATGGAATTTGTTCAATCTGAACTTTGTCAGTAAAAATCGATGATTAATGTTATTAACAATTCCTAAGTAGGGTTCCATTTCACTTGAGGTTATCAACAGTTGGTGAGCCCTTACTGTTGGTTTACACAGCTCCTTATCTTCTCTGGCCAGACCTACCATCAGCTTGTAAGTGTCTTTTTTAACCCATTTCACATCCCCCTTCAATAGTTTATTCGGCTGTTCGAACAGTTCCGGGCGACCCAGTTTAACTGCTAGATTTTTAACATAGTTCAGCCAGGGGATGGAGTTACCATGCTCAAGGGCTAGACAATCCCTGAGAATCTCGTGGTTCAACTCCAATTCGGGGTTCAGCCAGATTAAGATCCATTTTAATAGCGGGGCTATGGCTATACGATCTTCTAGATATTCTACTCCACACTCTTGGTGAACGATGTAACCGGGGGTTGACTGGGGGACGGATAAGATAGATTTCAGAAACTTATCCTCAGCCACCTGCAAGGCCTTTACATTTTTGAAACCCCACAAATCAGCTCCGTACATGGCTAATGAAATACATTTAGCATCGTATATCTTTAGCACAGTTTCCAACGGCTTCACCCCCAATTTGCGAGCAAAACCCAAAACAGCCAAGATGGACCTAGTGAAGATGTTACGTTTTGCAGCCAATTGGGGCAACCATGAAGACTTTTCATCAAAAATAACCCCCAAGTATGGGAATCTTGAAACCCTAGATAAGACATTCCCTTCACAGTGCAAGGTCATCATTCTTTTAGGTTTACTGCCCACAATCATTAGATGCGATTTTGAAAAATTCACACTAAGATCCAGCGCTTTCATAAAATCAGCAAATGAATTTAAAAGACTTTTCAGCCCTACAGCTGTGTGTGCTATAAGAGCAGCATCATCCGCATAAAGTAATGCCGGAATGAGATGCTTGCCTGCCCTCGGGATGTCCTTGCGCGCCTCAATTAAAACAGTACCTAGGTCGTTAATGTAGAGGGTAAAGAGTAGGGGGGCTAAAATACAGCCCTGCCTAACCCCATTAGTGATCCCAATCTTACCCGTACAGTTACCCAAACGGTCATATCTGACTATGGCCGAGAGGTCCCTATGCAGGTCAGCAAGGAAGTACACAATATTTTTTTCAATGCCAAGCTTGAGAAGCAGCCTCCATAATTTGGACCTATTCACCCGGTCGAAGACCGAGGAAAGGTCGATGAAGGCTAGATATAGCGTGCCCCTGTTGGCAAATGTGTATTTCCCAATTAATAATTGAAGGTTATGGCTTTGGTCTATGGTACCTCGTCCTTTCCTGAACCCAAATTGTAGGCCTGAAAGCATGTTCGTTTCAGCCAACCAATCTGTAAGTTTACCTAAAACCACCCGACCTAATACTTTCACAGCAGAATCACTAAGAGAGATAAGGCGATAACAACTAGGTTCCCCTCTATTACCTTTCTTAAAAATGGGCACAATGACGGATTCAGACCAGGTGCCCGGAATACCTGATTTACATACCCTGTTAATAACGTTAGTTAAAACTCTCGACCAGGTCTTGACATCTGATTTAAAGAGGTCTACTGGGACGCCATCAGGGCCCGGAGCCTTATTATTTGTCATCTTCCTGATGGCGTCTGCCACCTCTATCTCAGTAACCACTAAAGTATAGGGATCCGCAATAGGGGTAGATATAGTCACATCCCCTAGGTTTTCCCCTTCATAAACTGACTTAAAATGAGAACACCACACCTGTTCCCGGATGCCACAATCCAATTGGTCGTTACAAGGGTCATGAAAAAATGGTTTATTTACAACCGCCCAGAACTTAGAGCTGTTCTTGAGAACATCTATAGAGGTTAATTCTTCCCAGGCCGCTTCCCTAATCTCCCGCCTTCTGACTTCCAGTGCGTTTTTATAGGCTTTCCTTAATGAGGCCACGATGGCCTTATCCATTGGCTTGCATTTCAGGGCGGCCAACAGCCTTTGGTTAGCTGAAGAACAGTTTTGGTCAAACCAGCCCATCCCAACAGGATCCTTCGCTTTACCTGGTCGTCTAAGGTCAGCTGAGACCTGGGCACAGATTTTTGAGTAAGCCTCTAAAACCTCCTCATTCCCTGCTTGCACATTCATGCACGTATGCAGCTCAGTTTCTACTTTAGTTAATAGGTTATTTAGGAAGTCTCCAGGTACAACTCTGCTCCATCTGATTCTACGTGCCTGGTCTGTCGGGCGGATGTCATACTTATCCGTCCTATTATGGGCTAAATCCGGCTTTTTGATCAGGTTCGTGATACCAACAACCACTGGGTTATGGTCGCTAAAATGTGACCAGACTGCCGAGTAGCCATAAATCTTGTCCCCCAGCGTGGAGCTAATAAAAATATAGTCAATAACTGAGTGACTTCCATTCCCTTTGAAAGTAGGTATCCCCATATCCACCGTTGATGGGAGCATTAAACCATTATCTGCAAGAATTTTTTCAAGGAGATCTCCTTGAGCGGAATGCTCAAAGTGGGTATCCCCTTGCTCTATGGGGCCTAATTGATCTAGTGCCAAACATTTATCCGGGCAGCCATGTATATTGAAATTGCCCAGAACTATAATAAAACATTGATTTTTATTGACCTCTTTGTAATCTGCCAAAAAAAGATTTAACGTTTCCAGGTGATCAGTCGTGGTGACTCTGTCATATGAATTATAAAAATTAATAATTAAAATACTTCCCACCCCACTGCAGGTGATTTGTACTGCCAAGCAGTGTGGTGATCCTGTATCTAATTGGGTATGGGTACCAGGGATGGTGGCCGAAATTAGTGTAACCAGCCCACCCTTCGCCCTCCCCATATTAGATGCTTCCGCAGGGATCAAGTGGGTAGAATAACCATCTAAACTGAAGATGTTCCCTGTATCCCATTTTTCTTGCAGCCCGATGATGTCTGCCCCACCAATAAATTCACTCCAGATCGGGTCATCTACTTTGTTTTTAAGACCAGCAATATTCCAGGTTGCAAGCTTTATATTTGCACCCATAGCTAATTTTGCCACCCCAGCTATAAGACAAATTTTACTTACTGGAAGGTCCGAACTAGGAACTATCAAAGGTGTGACAGAGGTAGGAGTGATTTCGGTGGAACCTAGTCACTCATTGTCTCCCAAATTTGAAAACGTATCGAATCTGTTAAAAACTGGTACTGAAAATTCATATGGACCTTTCCCCTTTGGTGAGTCGCTATGCACTACCCCAATGTTATGAGGGGGATAAAAAAAAAAAAACAATGGGAGTACGTTTACATAATCATGATGTATTCTAACTGACCCAGCCTGCCTTAGCATGTCTTCAACCAATCTAGGGGACCTGAAATGTATGACAACACAATCACCTTCCAAGCTTTTATTTGCCTTACCCACCCAGGGCACCCTTCTTATCATTTTGAAACTATTATACAAATGATCCCCTAATACTGTTTTATTGGACAAGTAGTGAAGGGCTTTGCTTTTTAATGCGGTCCAGTGATCATTTTGGCCATCCTGGATCTTTGGAACATTGGCCAGGATTATTGTATAAGGACATGCCTCTACTGGTAGGTGCAGTGGCGGCTCTCTTTTAGGGGGCGTTGCCTGAAGGCTTAGTCTCCTCACTGGGCCCCGAGGTCCTTGCTTCTCTCCCCGCGTGGCTCCCGTGGCTCCTGAGGCTAAAGATGAAATATTTGGGATTATACCCGGGGCTACAACTTGTGGTGTAAGTTGGGGAAGTGGGGTGATCATTGAATCCAACAAATTATTAACGGAGGTTGTGACTGCACTCAAGGAGTGAACTACAGATGGATTAGACCCCGACATTAGACCTTTGTAATCTTTAAGATGTTTTTCAATTACATTTAGTCGACCCTCTATTTGCTCTAATTTGTCCAGTAGTGGGTAGGTAAATAACCTAAACCGTTCATCCAAGAGTTTTGTAAAATCAGTCATATTTCCCCCCACGTTGTTTTCTACATCCGGGGCAGTGTGTTCAAATCTTCCTGCACCCCTATCATCAACGTCCTGAAGGGAGGCATTTTTACCCTTACAACCCGACCCAGAAGCAAAATTAATATTCCTCGCCTGTTTGGCCTGTTGACGGCTCCCTTTGGGGGTATTCTTAGCCTTCCTTTTCCCTGATATTGTTTTACTACGAGTGTCCGCCGTACCCGGCCTAACCCTTAGCTGCCTAGTACATGTAACCATGGGGGAAGGGACTAGACTGGTTACAGGAGAGGGGGCGGAGGAAATAGATAAGCCCTCAACTAATACTGACCCATTAGGAACTTGATGGGAATGCAAACAGTCTGGTAGGGCAACAATAGAAGCGGGTATCTCAGCATTAGATACCGGCGAGGCTGTTTGCCGAAGTGGTTCCAGGGAAAATCTCCTCTCTACTAACTCGATTTCCTTTGCCACTGCGGACTCCGCTCGTCTCAGGAAAGCATCAAGGGTACCCACACCCCCAACCCCGGTACAAGCTCTAGGGTTAGATTTAGCCATAACAATTGAATCTTACTGTCAACAGATATCTCTTTAGGTACGATAGAACATACAACATACAATATCAATGCCCCCCAAAAATGTCTCACAACTCACTTATAGGAGAGTCGGCTAAAGGAGGGCCGTAGATCGAAAAGAGGTGGGCCCAGCCCGGCCTCCTCTGGCCTCTGAGAGCCTAAGAGGGCCCGCCCTTTGCCCGGGCTTCGCCCGACACGTCCTGCGCGCGTCCCGCGATGCGCGGTTTGAGCGCTGATTTTGTACACCTGGGCGTGGCGGGAGGGAGTGTTACTGGCCCGATGTCTGCTGGGTTATGTGGTTCCTTTCAAGGCTGTGACGGAGTCCCCCGAGCTGCAAGTGGAAGCGGGAAACGCAAGAAGTGATCCGGCAGTCCGTGGGTGCAAGCACAGCTCTCCCAGCAAAATCGTCACCCCTCAGACACACCTTCAGGGTCCAAGCAGTCCGCAAGTGTATCCCACAGTGCGCGGCTTAAGCGCCGATTTTGTACACCTGGGCAGGGCGTGGCAGGAGGGAGTGTTACTGGCCCGATGTCTGCTGGGCTATGTCGTTCCTTTCAAGGCTGTGACGGAGTCCCCCGAGCTGCGAGTGTTCCCGCGCGGGAAACGCAAGAAGTGATCCGGCAGTCCGTGGGTGCAAGCACAGCTCTCCCAGCAAAATCGTCACCCCTCAGACACCCCTTCAGAGTCCAAGCAGTCCGTAAGTGCATCCCACAGTGCGCGGCTTGAGCGCCGATTTTGTACACCTGGGCAGGACGTGGCGGGAGGGAGTGTTACTGGCCCGATGTCTGCTGGGCTATGTGGTTCCTTTCGAGGCTGTGGCGGAGTCCCCCGAGCTGCGAGTGTTTCCCGCGAAGCGGGAAAAACAAGAAGTGATCCGGCAGTCCGTGGGTGCAAGCACAGCTCTCCCAGCAAAATCGTCATCCCTCAGACACACCTTCAGGGTCCAAGCAGTTCGTAAGTGTATCCCACGGTGTGCGGCTTGAGCGCCAATTTTGTACACCTGGGCAGGGCGTGGCAGGAGGGAGTGTTACTGGCCGATGTCTTCTGGGCTATGTGGTTCCTTTCAAGGCTGTGACGGAGTCCCCCGAGCTGCGAGTGTTCCTCGCGAAGCAGAAAAACGCAAGAAGTGATCCGGCAGTACGTGGCTGCAAGCACAGCTCTCCCAGCAAAATCGTCACCCCTCAGACACACCTTCAGGGTCCAAGCAGTCCGTAAGTGTATTACAAACATAAACAATTAGCATTGGCAAAGCCAATAGGTCTCGCCTTTGGGATCTATTGGCTTTGTCTATGCTTATTAGCTGAGCTGTACAGCATTCCCAATGCTACAAAAAAAAAGTATATTGTGCCATTTTGTAGGTGCGTGCTTACCAAATGATGTGACTGCTTTATTTTATTTGCAGATCGACAAATAAAAAGCAATAAAACATTCAAAAGTGTTTTTTTAAAAAGCAAGTTGGGGGAAGCAACACCAGTGGGGGGAAGCAATACAGGTGGGGGGGCATAAGAAACATGGGTTGGGGCGTAAGCAAGATCAGTGGTCAGTAAGGGCTGAAGAAACATGGGGGGCTGTGGATGAGAACAAGGAAAACAAATGGCAAGGGGTAATGCGGGAAGCAAACTGATGAGAGGGAAAGGAACATGGACTGCCGTGAGCAGAGGATAAAAGGAAATGGCCAAGAGAGAGCAGTTGGAGCTTCAAAGGGGCAGAAGCACATGGATGACAAGGCAACATAGGCGGGAGAGCACAGGAGGGCAAGTGCATTATGGAGGGAGTAGGAGAGAATAACATGGGCGAGAGAAAGCAGCACAGAAAGGGTAAGAAAAGCACAATAGGCAGAAAGCTGAAAAACACACACATGCATTCTTGTATATTGCTTATAAAAAAGAAAAAATAATGTCAGAAAAAGCAAGCAGCGAAAAGACACAGTAATTCGTCCGTAGTCCCGGAGAGGGACAACAAAAGAAGAGGGAAAAAAAGCCCACACATGCTAACGAATGAGAAGCAAATGAAAGTAACAATGAAGCCAACCAATAGTAAACAGGCGGGCTGACATTACGTCTGGCAACAGACAGAGCAAACTGTGTCTAGTAGGCAAGACCTGAATTTAGCTTAGTACTGAGGTGGAAAAGCCTCACCTTCTGCGTAATTAACTTATTTTTTCCATCATTATGTGCTCTTCATTCCGGCTCATAATTGCGAGGTGTGTCACTGAACGTTATTAACATTCTGAGCAGTATTTAGAAATATTTCAATTATCTAAGAATGTAAATTGTGTTTCAGTGACAAAATGTACTTCATTTTGGTAATCAGATTTGAGTCACAGACTTCAATTCGCAAAATGTCACGATCCTTTTCATTTTTGCAATCAATCGGCTTAAACGTTTTCTCTTTTCAGAGGCCTTTTACAGATGTTTATGGAAGGGCCAGAACCCTTTGCTGTTCAGAAGGAACCCAGGAGCGCCTTCAAAAGACTGGAGGTCTGTGAGTTGCAGGAGACAGCAGTTGTTAAATGTAATCCATTTTTGAAAAAATAACATATCGTGGCCAAAAAGCGACTTTTACATGACAAGTAAACCACAGGACAGCCAACGAGGGCTTTGAATAGCATCCCCTTTCAGGACAGCATAGCCTAATTAGGGGCACCCCAGCGCAAAAAGTGAGAAACAATATAAGACAGTGCAGAGTAGGTTGAGGCTTTTAAGTCTTACTCTGTAGCTGCTCCATTCTACCCAGGGCTTGATCAGAAAGGTAAGCCTGGGATCCCTGCAAGGCTGCCAGGGCGAGGGAGCCATCTGATCTGCCGAATGCACAGATGAAAGCTCCACAGGCCCTCTTCTTGCAGGTACTCCGCTATAGTTTGGAAAGTTCTTTATGCAGAACCCCGCTGATGTAAGAAAGTGGCAGCATATGTGGCATCTTCGGCGCTTTACCAGCTACCAGCTTGTAACGCTCTTTGATATTCCTCAGTAATTTCAACATTTCAGCACAAAAAAAAATATCTTATCCAATTACGCTTTGGGATCAAAGCCTTACCTTTTCGATGAAACTGATGCAAGTTCAGCTGCTTTACCCCGATTATTCCATCCTAATTGAAGGTCTTTCTTACCAGCAGGATAGTAATTGCCGGTTAGTTCCTTCGGATCAAACGTATTGATCTCAGCATTGCAGGCATTCAGTGCAGAAGCCAGGCATGGTTTTGCACTGCTTTTAATCCCTAAAGTAATTTTAAAGCATCTTTAAAAGAAAATCCAGCTAACAGAAGGTCTTTTGGATCTAGCCTCTCTGAGGGTGAATTACAGTGCCTAGGACTCGAGCTTCGTCCTTATTTTTGGATGTGTCCGGTTTTATACAGAGCTTTTTGCTGAGGTTAGCTACTTTCTAAGCACTCTCAATGAGGACGGCTCAGACAGCCGAAGTCGTATGCAATAGGACCACAAAAGTTGTCAAGTGAGGAAGACAATAATATGAATTAACTTTGCCAATTCTGTAGTTCAAGATTTAGCCACTAGAACCTCCTAATTTGTTGCTGTTCAGAATGGTTCTCAAACCACATATGTGGTATTAAGCTTTAATCCATCTTTACTTTTGAATTGTGCTAACCTTTTATTTATTCACTAAGTTATTTTGTGATTCAAGCAAAGCACTTAGCAGGCCTGGAATGTCTGTTACCCTCAGCCTGGACCATAGTTCTACCACCAAATCTTACTCAGACTAATTAAGGCACTCAAATAAGGGATTTGAGAGTCACCCTCTTTTTACAATCATTTAGTTACACAAGGCATGTTTTGACATCTGTCCCCTAGTTTCTCTGATCTATAGTATGCCAATATGCTCACACATTATTATTACTGCAGTCTTACTTTTGTGGGGGTAAGTCTAATTTAATTACTGTAGGTGTGCTGATGAAGGTATCTATGGTTTTCTCTTACACAGCACAAGAATTTGTCAGGAAAAATCTATTGTCATTTACATGAGATGGTTTGTTTTCTTCTCTGTTGTTCTCAGCAGGTAATTTGTAAAACAAAATACAATTAAAATAAAAGTTCTGGTGCCCTCCTCAGAAGGCAGCTTGCACCAGCCAACTTCTCCTGTTAAGCCACCTAAAACAGAGCCAACTGCTAACCAGGAAATGGGGAGAGGATATGGCGTAATGGCCAGAGCTGCCACCTTCAGACCAGGGGAACCAGGTTTAAGTCTCTGCATCAGTTCAACATCCAGTGATTCAGGGCAAATCTCTTAATCTCCTCGTGCCTACAAAAAATGTGTGTGTCCTTAACTGGTGCTCATGAAACGGTGTTGATGATTAAGTGGACTCCAAAGCCTGACACAAATGCTTCATCCTTTCAGGGTAAGCCTACCTACCTAATGCCTGCCTGCAGCCTCGTGCACATCTGTCTTCCTCAGCGGCCATATTAAAGTCATCGGAAAGGTCATCAAAGAACATTCGCCTCCTATCAAGACGTAAGAGAGCAGAGAAATAGGAAATTACTCCACAAGCGGAACCTGGATTTCGAACAATACACCTTCAATTTGGCGTCACAAGAAAAAGACGAGCCGATGGGTGACTTCATCACACGGCTCAAACGCCTAGCTCGTTACTGCGAATTTGAGATTTTCACTACCGAGGACGCACTTCGCCTACATATCATAGAAGGGTGCCAGTCAGAATCTCTACTTCGTCGCCTGCTGAAGAAACTCTACTCACTGAACGACATTGAAGAGCTGACGCGAATAAATGACCAAGCTGAAGAACATGCCAAAAAGAAGGAAGCAGGCAAAACAGAGAAACGTGCACAAGCCTTCCGACTACACGACACCAGTCAGACTAAAAAAAGTCTCAGAAACCTGCAGGCCAAACTCGCAGCGTGAACAAGAACAGCAGTAACCGAAAACAACAATTACAGTGCTACCGCTGCGGTCAAGATTACCCTCAGACAGGCCTGTGTCCTGCCATGCGACAACAGTGCCATCGCTGTGGGGAAAAAAATCACTTTGAAAGGGTGTGCCAAATATTCCGCAAGGAATCAGCGCCAACAAAACGAAACCCTGGACCTCTTCAGAACGCAAGAGCGGTACATGAGAGGTGAGACAGGTCAACTAGCTCATCAAGACCCAGTACACGGTGGCACCTCACACACCATTGTCGATGGTCATCATCATGAGAATTCTCAGCCCTCACTCCCATATCTCAAGACAGCGACGAATACATATGCATGGTTGCACACCCTGATAGATTAAAGAAATACCTAAGCATGCACATTCAAATGGGAAATCATCCAGCAAAATTTGACTTAGACACTGGAGCATCGCTCAACTACATATGCACAACAGAATACAAGAAAATTAATCCGAAACCCATACTACAGAAGGCCGCTGTGAGTGTTTATAAATGAATGTCCTAAGAACCACTACCAAGCCTGGGACAATTTCGCACGTCTCTGACATATGCAGACAGAGCGGTTCATGTACAAATTCATGTCATAGAAGGACCCGAAGCAGTTGACTGTCTTCTCAGCCTGCCCACAGCCTAGCGTTTAAAACTAGTGGAAATAGTGTAAAAAGTAGACGACACACCAGACATTATCAGCAAATTCCCAAAGTTAATCACCGGACTGGGAAAAGTAGCTCACTTCAAAGTCCGATTGCACATAAATGAACAAGTAACACCCGTAGCTCAGCATCACCGGAAAGTACCTTTTCACCTCCAGCAAGCAGTGGATGAAGAGCTACAAGATCTACTGAAAGCTGACATTATTGAGAGATCGACTGGACCCACCCTGTGGGTATACCCAGTATTAGTAGTGCCCAAACGGGGATCAGAGAATAAAGTGCGCCTTTCAGTGGACATGAGGGCCCCAACTACAGCCATAGAACGTGAACGACACCTGGGACCTCATATCAGCGACATGATCACTCGCCTAAATGGAGCAAAGGTATTTTCAAAATTGGGCCTAAACAAAGGGATACCACCAGCTTGAGCTTCACGAGAAATCCTGCTATATCATCACCTTCTCAACACATGAAGGGCTTTTCAGAAACAAACGCCTCAACTTCGGAATTTCTTCAGCAGGGGAAATATTCCAAGAGGGGGTGAGGTGAGTTATTCATCACATTCCAAATTCGATTAACTACAGCGACGACATCCTGGTGTTTGGTGATACCCGCAAGGAACACGACAAAGCTCTAGTGTGCCCCCTTTTCTAAATGCCAACCTTACACTCAACCGAGACGCATGCGAGTTTCACAAATATACACTGAAATTCTACGGCCACATCTTCTCCAGCAACGGAATGCGACCTGACCTTCAAAAAGTGTTGGCACTAGCTGACACCTGTGCCCTCAAGATGTTAGTGATGTATGGTCCTTTTTGGGCATGGCCAGCTACTGTGCCCGATATATCAAGGATTACGTCACCATCAGCTATCCTCTGCGGGAACTTACAAAACAAGGACAAATCTTCCGATGGTCAGCCAAATGTGAGCAAGCGTTCAACCAAATCAAGACAGCAGTAAGTTTTGCCATTATCCTGGCATATTTCAACCCCTGCAAGAAAACAGAAATCACGGTTGATGCAAGCCCAGTAGGACTCAGAGCCGTCTTGGCCCAGTACGAAGGCGAAGGAGACCAGCGACACATAGTAGCATAAGCAGCCGCAACCTTACGGACACTGAGAAAGCATACTCACAGCCAGAGAAAGAGAGCCTGGCGGCTGCGTGGGCGTGCGAGCACTTCCATATCTACATCTACGGGAAGCACTTCACACTGATCACTGACCATCAAGTTCTCCTAACAATATTCGGGAATCCCCGAGCAAAGATGCCACCGTGGATTGAACACTGGGGTATTCGCCTCCAAGAATTCCGTACATCATTTTTCACAAGCCAGGGAAGGTGAGGAATCCATCAGACTACATGTCGCGACATCCCAGAGCCTCGACACGAATGAGACATTTGCTGGCGGAAGAATACATTCACTTCGTCATTGATCAGGCAAAACCACCAGCCGTCCCATTGGAAGCAATCATAGAAGCCACTGCTAAGGAAGCCACGCTCCAAAACATAATGCACTGCATTCACATGAACTTGTGAAGACACCTGGAGGAAACGCCAATCGACAAAACCGTGAACGCACAGGAACTCGTTTCCTTCCGACATGTCAAAGATGATCTCACAATCAGTGAAAACAGACTACTATTAAGAGACAGACGGATTGTCATCCCACAACAGCTAAGACAAGAAGTTCTCAAATTAGTGCATGAGGAACACAGAGGCATACAGGCAACAAAGAAAGCACTAGGGGAGCGAGTCTGGTTCCCATCCCTTGACCAAATGGTAGAAACCACTCTTCAGGCCTGCCCTCAATGTCCACTGGTAGGGCGAGAAGAACCACATACCCAGCTTAAAATGTCTGACCTCCCAGACAGCGTATGGCAACAGATGGCAATTGACTTTTTCGGCCCGTTGAAGTCCAGGAAGTACATTATCATCATCATGGATGAAAACGCCAGATTCCCCATCGCGCAACAACTATTGTCAACAAGAGCAACCACCATCATACCATTCCTCGATGAAGCATTAGCAGCGTGGGGAATCCCCACAGTAGTAAAAACAGATAATGGCCCGCCATTCAATGGACATGACTTCACAGAATTTGCAAGACACCTGAACTTCAAGCACCGGAAAATCACTCCCATGTGGCCTCAAGCCAATGCGATGGTAGAGAGGTTTATGGCCACAATAAAGAAAATCATACAACAAGCAGAACTGTCCCGACGAGACATCCAACTCGCACTCAACGAGGTATTACGAGCCTATCAAACCACACCACACAGCACCACCAACAAATGCCTAGCTACCCTGATGCTGGGAAGAACACCGCGTACCCGAACACCCGTCGCAGACGCCGTTGTGCATTCCAGTTCCCATGTTCATGATCACAAGACACTGGCGGATCTTGACAAGGTCAAGAAAGGAAAAATGAAAGAGTACGCAGACAATCGCCGAAAAGCCAGAACGTCTGACATCCAGGAAGGAGACTGGGTGCTAGCCAGACAAGTACAGAAGACAAAAACTGACAGTCGTTACCGTAACCAACCACTACGAGTGACGAGTCGGAAAGGAACCATGGTCTCGACCGCATCTGAGAACAAGAGAATCATACGATATGTGTCACATTTCAAGAAGTGCAATACCGCAGTCTACACCCAAGCAGAAGAGTAAGAACATGACACAGATAAATCAGCCTGAGAAACCAAGAACTGTGAAAGACCTGAAGCTTTAGCAAGCCCAAGAGAGTTGAGAGTAGCGCGCCTCTGACGCCGGCCGCAGAGAACCATCTGGAGACCCACCCGACTTATTGAAGAACTATACATGAGTAAGCATTGATCACTTAAGAAGGAGGGAGATGTGGTATAGTCATACCTGGCTCCGGCGTGCAGCGCTAGGACCTGGCAAGACGAGAAGCAGGAAGAAGGTGAAGGAGGGAACCGGAAGGGAGGAGCGTGGACTAAGCAGGCAGATAGAGTTGAGGAATAAAGAAGTGTGCACCTTAATACAGTGGCGGTCCCGTCATTCCTACAAATAACATGAAAAAGATATGGCACTCAGCTAGTCCAATCCATTATCAAGCTTCAATGTTGTAATATTCAAACCAAATATGGAAGACAACACATAAGCGTTCCATGGTCTCACAGCTATGCAACAAAGGCCAACTTTGCTGCTAGCAAGACTTGGTGGCTACGGGGGTACGGATCTTTAGGATTGCTATCCTTCACCCTGCTCACCTATGTGCATTTTAAGTATTGACTATACAGTGGTACATTTAAAAAATATCTTCAACTGTGATAATGCATGCTGTCTGTCTTCTTGCCACATACAGAGCTGGATGATGGACAGAATTAACAAGTGTAACATCCTTTGGTACACATGCTCTTTTAGGCCTATACAGTCATGGCACACACACAGCAAGATGGAAGACAGTCCCCTTGTGACATATGTAAGACCCCCTTTGGTAAATGCACTCTCTTGGGCCTTTGCAATCATGGCACAAACAGAAAAAGATGGTCGAGAGTCCGTATAGGACAAGTGTAAGACATCCGTTTGTAAACAGTTTTCTTGGGCCTATGTAGTCCTACAGCCTCAGCTTGATCATAATTTAGTGAGAAAAAAAATAAACCTGGGAGACTGACACAGGCCTCCACACTGATGATGGGGGCCAGAGGATGTCCTGCTTGCCTAACCGCAAGTCCCTCAAGATGCAAACATGGCACTGAATGTTCACCAAGTGCTCCACCAAACATACTGATTTCTGCTCAAACTACACACACCAAGTAGGAGATCCAAGAGGCATGCATGTTGGAGGAGGTGGTGTGTTACTGACCCAGGAGTGAGAGACCACAAATCATGTGTTTGTTAAAATATTATTTATGGTTTTCTAGAAATCAATTACCACAAGATTTTTATCAGATCTTTATCAACTTCCTACACATGGATCATACATATCTGTCCTTCTTCATTATACATATCATTAGCACCTAAACTTTTCCAGTTCCAGCCACAAGGTAAAAAGTGAAGCATCTAGCTTAGGGTTCACACACACTAATTCCCACAACCTCTCTACCCACCCTTCTCTGAACTAGACCATTCCTCCTCTGTGCCAGAAATGATGCTAATACCCTTCAGATCTCTTGCTTTCTCCTATAACATGTGTGTTAAAGAAGAACAGCATCCACTCTCTCCATACTAGCGTTCCTTTACGGCTTATTTTGACACATTTGAACAGGTTGGGGCCTGTTGCCATACAATAAGATATAGCTTAGAAAGCCAATAAGAACTACAGCCTAGAAAATATTCACTCAGTCTACTCTAACCTACAATAAAGTCAAAGCCCCTATAGACATTTAGGGGCCTATTACGATGGAGGATTTTCCGCATCCTCCGGGCCGGCGGAAGCCACCGCCGGCCCGGAGGATGCGGAAAATCCTCTGCGGACCCACCGCCACATTAGGATGGCTGGTGGGTCCTGGTTTCCGTCCGCCGCTTTTCCGCCGCGGTTGGCTTACAACCGCGGCGGAAAAGCTCTAATATGGTGACGGTGTCTCTCAGACACCGTCAGCCATATTAGGATGGCCTGTGAAAAATGCTTTTCCGCGGCGGGTTTTCCGCTGTGGAAAAGCATGTGTAACTTCACTGCGGGGGCCCGTTGTGTGCCCCCTGGGTGAAGGGGGGTGGGGGGTGCACATGGGGGGTACCTATGGTACCCCCCTGCATTTGTATGCAGATATCGGCAGGCACCGCACGGTGCCTGCCGCTTTCTGCATACAAATGCAATGTATGCATTTTTACCATTGCGGCGGATGCAGCTTGAAGTCGCACCCGCCGCAATGGTAAAAATAGAGGATGTGACCGCCAGGGTGGAGGTCACATCCTAATTGCACAGGAGGGAACTCCGCAGGCCATGCGGAGTTTCCCTCCTACTCTATGGTGGCGGACGGACTCAGGTCCGTCCGCCATCATAATCGGCCCCTTAGTCTTCAAAACCATACATGTTCATGCTGCGTAATGTGGTAACAACACTAGCTAATAACAGAAATGAATATACACTTCACTGTTGAAAGTGGTAAATGGCAACTCCTTTAGAAAAGCAGCACGCTGCATAGGGAAACCTTCTAAAGGGTCACTGTAGTATTCCATATTATGTCCAAATTCTGTGTAGTATAGAAGTCAGGAAACGCAGGGTTCTTTGAAGTGATTTATTTTAAATGAAGTACAGCTTAACATCCACAGGAGCGATCAGGCAGAAACAACCGATCTCTAGCTCAGCAGTAGTGCACTCCTCCACCGGTCCCCCAACATTCTACATGACCACCTATCATTCTACACATGACATAACACCCATGACATAATATGGAATACTACAGTCACCAACTCTTAAGTCCTTCCTCAGTGCCGCAGATATTGGCAAAATGCCAGAACGCAAGTGTCACTTAATTTGATAGACCCGGAAATTGGCATTATCACAGAACCGCTGTCTATAAAATTCAGGGCCCTAAATACTGGCAGCAAACTAGAACCCCACTGTCTTTAAAACTGCAGGCCTGGTACACTGGCAGCAGCCCAGAACCCCACTGTCTTTAAAACTGATGGCTCTGTACACTAGCATCAGGCCAGCACACTACTGTATTCAAAACTAAGGGGCTTACAAACTGCCAATAGCCCAGAAGAAAAATCCAGCACTTCCTAATGGAGCAAGAAGAGATGGTCCTCCGTCAGACACTATGGAAATTGTGGGATAGACAGAGGGATTTCCACCAAGGGAAGCCCACAACTCCTCTGCACAAATTGTAGCACTCACTTTTCGGAAGTGATTTCAGTCCATTGGGGCAGGTGGTGCCTGAAATTGCCACCAACGGGATGGTCGGGCTGGATGGGGGACTCAATAAAGCAGCTAGGGGGCTGTGGCAGCCTGAGGGGCGGAGGTCTGGCCAGCACGGTGGGTCCGCTCCCGCACACTCTGTGGGATGCGAGACTCCAGGCCACGAAAAGGCTGGGAAGCTTGCTGGTGGGTAGGTTTGGTATTGCGGGTGCCTATATGGGCCCCGGCCGCGACCACTGAAGGGACGAAAGGATTGTTGGGAAGCCAGAGAGAGACCCAAGGATCTGGCAGTGACCTGTCTTTCACGAAACCACTCGAGCCCCATGCCAGCTTTGCCGCCGAATAGGCTGGAGCCATCAAAGGGTATGATAATAAAGGATGATTGGATATCCCCTGAAAAACCGGAGGGCTGCAACCAGGCATGTTGGCAAAGTGCCATCATAGAGGTCATGGCCCTGCCCAGAGAGTCCATGGTTTCTAGTTCGTGCATGATGGTGAACTTAGCTGCGTCTCGACATCCACCAGTGCTTGTTTCAGGATGGCTCTGCCCTCTTCATGGAGCATGTGCAGCAGCTGTGCAACCAAACCCCATAGAGCATGGGAATACAGCCTCAAGGGGCATGCATTATTCACTGACCCCAAGGCTAAGCTGGTGGAAGAGAAGAATCTCTTCCCAAAGATGAAGAGCCTTTTGGATTCCCTGTTCGGTGCTGTGGTAGGGAATGTGTTTGGATTGACCTTGGATGGGGAGGCCTGCACAACTGGGCACTCAGGGTAGATGCTGTAAGAGAAGGCTGGGTTTCCTGGGGTGGGAGGATGGCAACAAACACTCATGCTGTGCACAGGAATCAATGTCCAGTGGTGTCAGGAAGGTGCTGTTTGGGAGTAAGAAATCGCAATGGGTTTGTTGCCTTGTGGTGTTGGCGGTGTGTGTAGGGAGCACAGGGACTAATTGGGTGGAAGCACCCGTGGCGGCACTGGACGGGATGGAATGGACCCAGCTGACCTGACTGGCGTTGGTGGCAAAACTGCCAGCAGTAACCCCGCAGAACACCTCTAGGCCTTGTAAGGCCTGCAGCCGCGTCAGAGAGAGTCAAAGGCCAAAAGATGGTGAGTATGGTGTCGTAGAATTCTTTTAATTGAACGGGGGTCGCTCCGGGGTACTCGGAAAGCATGGATTAGTGGGGCTTCGAAGCATGTTATTTGGAAGGGGAAGGCAAAGAACACTTTGACTCCTTTATCTAGTGTTTTTTGTACCTACCCAACTTTGAGGAGAACCTTTTTGGAGTAGGATGATGACCGATCGTGGTAACGACTTCGGAAGCAGCACCTGGAGCGGGACGGTGAACGACACACAGCTTTCTTATGCCACACCTCCAGGAGCTTCATCATCCGCTTATGCATCGCCTTGGTGTGCATCAACATGCACTCAACGCAGGCCTTGGGGTCATGGCCTGCTGTTGGCATGGAAAGAAAAGAACTGATGTCCAAGAGCAGGGCTATGCATACATAGGCACTGCGTACATCACCTGAAAAGCGGGCAACACCGACGTAGAGCCTATTGATGACACCCACCAGCACACAGAGGTACTGCTCAACAGTTTCTGGATGCAGTCTGGTGCCTGGGGTACATTCGAAGGTGGGGAATCTGCTGGTTGATGCCTCTGTCAGAACAGCGAACCTGCCTCCTGGTCAAGTGCGAAGTCAGATAAGAGAAACACCTCTCAATTTGTGGTGTAAACAGGAATGGGAAGGTAATCTGATATTGTACAAGGCATCACATGTGTTGGACTTGGCCCTTCTGGCAGGTTCACCCCTAAACGTTTTGCTTTTTATTGAGACTTGGTGTTAGTAATTTTTGGCTTCTGCTCACTTTCCCACTGTGTCCCAGGGTAAAGTGCGTGCGTGTAGTGAGATTGGCCTGGCCTCCCATAGGAATGCATGGGGAATGTATGTGTCCATGTTAGTTCCTGATGCATGGGGTGTGCAGGCTCGAGTTTGGTATGTGCGAACTCGTGTGATTAAATGCTGCGCGATGATGTGTGCGGCGTCCGTGTGTCTAGTGTGGAAGTGCCACTTCTAGAAGTTGGCATGTCTGTGTAATTTATGTGAAATGACTGGCTGGCTTGTGATTGGCTGGAGATGGCTGGTGAGCCTGGCTCCAGGTGTCAGGATGGGTCTGCCCCGGTGGTGAGTGGAGAGATCTGCATGAGTGATGTGAGGGAGGGGTGCCCCTGGGACCTGAATAGGGCTGGGCTTTCCCCCACACAATGCTGGCTCCGACCCCTGTGGTGCGACTGATGACCCGACCCATCCTGTGAATAGGCAGAGGGGCTGAGCAAAACAAAGTGCTGAGGAACCAGTTGTATCTGGTTCGCCCCTTGCCTGCACCCTTGTAGACAAAGGATTTCTTGGTATAAGAAGGAGCTGTGACCCCATACAAGGGTTCTCTTCCTGATCCTGTCTTGAGGGGGGCCTGCTGCTGCTGGGTGCCAGGAGGACCGCCACTGGGACTGCCTCCCTGCCTGGAGGGCCCAGTGAGCTGCCCCCTGGGCCCAGCCTTTGCCCCCCCCTTTGCCTAAAGTCTAAAAAGGTCTTTCTCTGGACTTCTTTTGCTAATAGCGCCTGGGAGCGCTTTACTTTTCATCCCGGCACCTGGGGAGTGCTGAATCTTTACCTCCAAGGGAGAGCTTTATTTTGTGGTGCCTAAAGAGGATTGCGCTGTCTTGAGGGGCCGTGCTTCTGATTCCCCGCATCTATGCCGAGTTTTGACCCCTGACGGGTGCCCACCCCGCCAGGGACGTTGTAACTACACGGGAGCCCACCCCGTTTATTTGCCGTACTCTGTAAACCTTTTTTTTAGCAGGTGCCCACCTTGCAGAAATTGCAGCGCTACATTTAAATTCCTTTGAGGGAGCCTACCCCTCGCTTTGACCCCAGAGATCACCGCCGCAGCACCGGGGCAGAAAGCAAGCCGAGGAAGCCGCCGCTGATGTCACACGGCGAGCCGCGCTGCCATTGGTTGAGGCTTGCCGGGCGACCTGTGCGGTGATTGGCTGCCCCAAGCAGGAAGCAGACGGGAGCCTACCCCGTGCTCCTGCGCTGGTGAAGGAAAGCCGGCGTCTTCCTCCCCCCCCCCCCGGGGCTCCCAAGAGCGAGGGAGAGCCCCAGAGAGCGTAGGAAGATTGCCAAGAGAGAGCCCCGAGGAGCGGGAGCTCTCGTGCCGCCACCACCCGCGAGGGCCCAGGAGACGACCAGCCCGAGGAGTCCTACAACTGGTAAGTGGGGCTCTGGGTGTAGAGTTGTTTAGAGTCCCCGAGAGGCTCCAACGTCTGGGGGCATTCTTGTTTGGAGCCACGAGGCTCCCGGGGGCATTGTTACTCCGAGTCCCCCAGAAGGGGGACTCCAATGACGGGGACATATTTGTTTTAGAGCCAGAGAGGCTCCCGGGCATGTTGTGAATCCGAGTCCCCCGAGCGGTACTCCAACGAGGAGCACAGTTATTCAGAGCCTGAGAGGCTCCATCACTCCTGGGGGCTTTTATTGATTTTGAGTCCCCCGAGAGGGACTCCAACGATAAAGGGGCATTTTGGAGGGTAGAGCGGCCCCGGTTGGCAGCGGGCCGCTCCCCCCAGTGAGGTGGCATTTGTTTCTTGAGCCCACGAGGCTCCCACGTGTCCTTGGGCCCCATTGTTCAGAGCCCCACAAAAGAGCCAGGAGGCACGCTGGTGCCAGGCTCAGTCCTCCAGCTGCCCAGCACTTAGTGGGCAGCTGCTACGTTTAGGCCCTTGCACCTTCTTCCTTGGCTGCCCACGCAGAGTGCCCTGACTTTGTGGACACAGGGCGTTTCAACCCCTGAAATGCCAGTTGGCCTGGGGGACAGTTCTGGTGTTGTGCCCTGGCGTGGGGTACCTGTTTTTGCTTCATGTGATGTTTTGCGCAGATGTGATTTCCTGCCTAATGTGATTGTAATGTCATATGCAATGCTTTCTTGCCTATACCCCTAAATATATTTTTATGCTTAGGTGGTTGTTTTTCCTAGTATAGTTATACTAGTGAGTTCATGGTTCCCTGCGTGATCAGGGATGTGGAATTCCTATAGCCCGACGCCCAGGACATATTGTTTGGGGTCAAGGGCAACAAGTTTTAATGTGCATTTTGTCCTTGGGACAAGTAGGCCCAACCCCCTGCAGCACACACCCTTTGGCTGCCAGTTTGCAGTAGCACATTAAGGGCCAGGGAAGGGCACTGCCTTTAGTTATTATTTGTGTGACTATGTTAATGCTGTTCAAACTTGTATTTATGGTTCATTAATTGAAAGCCTTTATTATTAGGGTGCGCGCTCTAAGTAAATGTAAGATCGGACTGCACTACTGACAGTGGTTACAGTATATAAATGTGTACTCACGGTTTTAAAGTTTAGAAATATGAGGCTATGCATAATGCTCCCAGAATGCTCTCCGATTAGATGCAAATATTTGTAGACGCTTGAGAGCAAGATTAATTACTCTTTGCTTACAATATAAAATGTTCCTAAAAAATGAAAGTAGGAAAAAAAACATTTGCTACACTACTGTGAAATTTCAGGTACCGTTTCTTTGCAGCATCATTTAGTAAGATGTGTTGATGCATGCTAGTATTTCGCAAAAATATTCATATTGGAAAATCAGTGTAACCAGTTTCAATAAGATTATGAGTAACATAAAAATAAACAAGCATTGGCAAAGTCAGTAGGTCTGAATTTAGTGGTCAGTTTTTTAGTTTTGCCACTATGTGACTTGTTTTGGCATGGTTTTTGTAAAGCCTTCTTGATGTGAAAGCTGCCAGGCCCTCACCATTATAACAAACATTGGCAAAAGCAACAAAAAATGTTCTAAAAAAAAGCACACACTGCCACATTAGTTACTGCCACTAAACAAAACTACTTTGTGTGCCAATATACTCCTTGTGAAAGAGCTTAATGCCGTCACTCACAGTGAAGCCAGCCGATACAGAGAGAGGGAGAGAGAATTTTAATAAACACAAAAGGTTGTGGTAAACGCCAGACCAAATTAAGGGCCCCATTATTAAAGAAAGTCTCAAAAGTGCACCCTTGCATTAAGTGCAGCTATATGGCTTTCGTGAATTTACAAGAATTTATAGAAGCAGGGCAAGAAATGTACTCTTGGAAAATATTTGTGACCTGGAGTTTATCATGAGCAAATATGCATGTGTAGACTTGCTCATGCGAAAACCCGAGTGTTTGCAAGGTCATTTTCCCATCAACCACTTTTTTCCCAACTCTGGAAGAAGGTTTACGTCTGCCATTGTCAGGAGTACATTTCCAACATTTCTCAGTATGGAAAAAGACTAGAGGAGTTGTTGAAAACCCTTACAACATGCAAGTTAGTAGATTTGCACAGACTTAAAGGGCATTCCAACCCTGGAACTATTGCTTACCACTACCTTCAGTCCCAGTATGTAGATCTGCAGAAACGTGGCAACATAAAGGGATTGCTAGTATTCAAAAACTATTATGGTATGAGTCCTGGCATAATCAGAGAGGCTATATAAGAGCTCTTATATAATGAGATTGCTGCCATCATTTGTCGCCGAACCACATGGCACCAAAGGGACAAGTGGATTTTGTTACAGGACAAGTAGATTTATGAAGCAACTTGCCCCATGGACAAGTAGATATTTCAATAAATTCCACACCCCTGGTGATATTTGCCTAAGGTGGTTAGGGTTGCGTAGGTGGTACTTACCTTTTACCAGTGATTACTGGTTGTGTGCTACATTTGCTATTTGGTGCTACAATTATATGTTATATGTGCTATGTTCTAAGTGCTTATTCCTGACAGTGGTCCATGTGGCCCTGTCCCATGTACATAATCCCCTGTAAATTCCGCCCGTGCCTATGGCACATTGTAAAGTAGGTGTTTTTTTATCTAATGTGTTTGGTATAATACAAAGGCTATTTTTATATATAACCTTGTGTGGAGTTTCCTTTGTGGTGGGCCTTGGGTGTTGTTGCTGGGTGCGCGCGCAAACGCTTTACACATCGCCTCCGGGATAAGCCTGTCTGCTCATGCCAAGCTACCACGGGGGTGAGCAGGGGTTATCTTGGCGTGTGACTCCCTTGCCCTGACTAGAGTGGTGGTTTCTGCCTGGCTTTGGCGCAAGCCTTAGCCAACCGGAAATCCCCATTTATAACAGGAAGATAATCTGATATTGGTACAAGGCATCACAATTACATCGAAAGCTGGATCCAGAACGAGAACTGGACCAGTGGTGTCTTCATTTGCCCACATGATCCAATGGTGAGCACTTTCTGTCCACCCAGAGCATGTGGAGAAAAAGAGCTAACCAAACAGAGTTCTGGATAGCTTTAAACACAGACTCGCTTAGTATAAAGACACTGGTATGGTCAGTGACTAAAAAGATGTCAAACAGCTAGAAGCAGGACCTAGTACACTGCAAAATAATTTAGAACAAAAGAAAACGTAAGAGAAGAGCACACTGATTCTGTGTGAAAGGGCACAGAAAAAAAGGAAGTGAGTGGCAGGTGGCTCCATATAAAACTCTTCAACATCTCATCAGAGGTGTTGGAGCCGACTTGGAGCCATGGCTTCACCTCTCAGTGTGGAACAGCTTATATTTTTGCAGTCTGGTGCATTGAGAGCATTGAGGAGGTAAAGAATCTGTACGGTGTATGTGGCCATCTGTATCCTACCATCTCCAAAAAAGCATTGGTAAAGCCAACAGGTCTCATCTACGAGAGCTATTGGCTTTGTCAATTATTTTTTAGCCAAGTTGTACAGCAGAGCAGCTGTTGTGCAGCATGGCTGAAAGTAAAAAAAAAAAAAAAAAAAGGAACTATGGCGTGGCCAGCGATAGCTGCGTCATAGCGCTTATTTTCTTTTTTTTTATTGCTAGCAGGGCGGGAGAGGGATGGAGTAAGAATCAACACTGCGGAAGTGAGGGTGTTTGGGGTGGCAACATGTACAACAGCTGTTCTGTGAAAAAAAGTACTATGAAGTGGCCAGCATGCATTTGTTTTGTATTGCGGGGCAGGAGGTAGAGGTGAAAGGGTGGTGGGAGGAAACTGGGATGGGGGCAGGAATTAACAAGGGGAGAGATCACAGGAGGCAACACATGAGAGGGGGCAGGCGGCACACAGTGGGAGGGAAAGCAAGAGGGAGGAATGAAGGGCAGGATTGACCAACATGGCAGGGGAAGAAGTCCACAAGGTAAACAGCTGAAAAATGCACGGAGAGCGGGTGGGACAAGCAACAAGATGGACAGAGGGGGAGGATGGAGTGGGCAAGCAACAACATTGGCAGCAGGTAGGAACAATCAACAACACGGATAGCGGGTGGGAGCAAGTTACCAACACAGGCAGCAAGTGGGGCAAGCAACAAGAACAGCGGGGGCCGCAACCACATGGACAGCGGGAGGGAGCAAGCAACAATATGGACAGCGGGAGAGTGAGAAAGAAGCACATGAGGAAGCCTGCTCTTAAATACATGCACTCGCATAGAGTGCTTCAACAAAGGAAAAAAGTAGCTCCCAAATCACGAGCAGTGGAAGGACACAAGTACCTTAGCCATGCACCAGGGGAGGGTCAAACACAAGAGGACGTGAGGTCTGCATGTGTTAATAGATGAGAAGCAAGCAAATGAGAGTGACGATGAAGCCAACCAACGGCAAGCAATAGGTGAGCTTTAAACACACTGTAAGCTAATACATTTTTCGCTGGTGACAGCCCATTCACTGTCTCAGACATGACCCAAAAACTGAAGGATCTGGACACTGGCATTAGGCTAGACTGTCCTTAAAACTGAGAGCCTCAGACCCTAGCAGAAAGCCAAAGCCTTATGTGCGTAAAACTGATGGCTGCGGACATATGTAGCAGGCTAGACACCCAGTACCTTTAAAACTGAGACGTTTTGGCATTTTATGGTAGGGCAGTTAAGTGGCATGTGGGTGCGGGAGTCTTAGAGGTCCATCACCATATTTGAAGACACCCCCATCAATTAGTATGATGTCACTGCGAAAAATGCCAGTATGTGAAAAGAAAGTGCTTTCCCCAGCTGCATGCCATAGACAAAGGGCAGCTGTATGTGGTACGCCTATCAAGTTCTAGAAACACTTTTTTGCATGATATGCAACTCCACGGTCCCCACTTATGCTGAAAAGCATGTCCCCTAGGTTATCATTTGGTACAGAAAAACTGGAAAGTTATTCCTAGTTTCCACGAACAAAAGACACGCCAACCTTCCCTAAGCTTAAAATAATTGATGCATGATGACATTTCCAGGCATTGTCAGCTCTGCTGCAACTTTAACCACCAGTTCCCATATTGAAAACATTGCTCAGCATTGAAAAGACAATTTTAATTTTAATTAACATGTGGTCACCATGCTGTTCTGTTTTGTATTATTTTTATTCTCTTCATAAATGGTTCAAGCGCTCGTAACTAAAGGAGACTGCCTGAGAAAATAAAATCGTGCACGGATGGATCTTTCAACTTCAAGGCAAAGAGCTGGAGACATCTATTCATTTTTTAAACGAATCACATAAAAATGTTGTGCCTGAGAACTTTTTGTTGCCTAGGGTGAAGGCCATAAATCAATCGCCTAAGATGCTGATGGACAGAAATGGATTATGGTTTAATTCCAGATAAACTATAAATAAATTCAATAACGTTCCTTAGTTAACTGTCATACTTGCTCTGGAGTGTTGTAAACTCAGAGGGCCAAGCTATATACACTACAGTAAAACTGCATTAAACTCACCTAAGAATTCAAGTAGCCGACATCGAGCAGTTACCTTGTTGTACAGCCAGTTACCTTGTTGTACAGCCAGATTCAAAGGGGTCTCTACTATCTCACTATGTAAACCAGACTGGCCTTTACATATGTCCCTGGAGTTCTTGGGAAAGGAATTTGACAACCCAGCCTAGAATGGTCATTTCATTCCTTTCTGCCCACGTGCCTATCCTGCGTCAATTCCTTATATACACCAGTTCCCCTGTGACTTGAAGAAACTCTATTAGTTTAGCTTTCAGTGTCTCAAATGCAGAACCAAGTTTCTGCTTTTCCACTACAGGGCATGTAAAATTAATATTGCACATTCTACACTGTACGCCTGTGATATTCAGCAGTAAGTTTATGTTAACCATAATGGCTGCTTTGTGGTGTTTGGGGACTGGGTACCTACAGTCATTTTTCGTTGGGCCACAGGGCAAGTCACTGCAGTATTTTTACCTCAAATATTGGTCTAGTTACATCTATGAATACATACGTATTAATGTGGGAAGAGTAGACAATGACTGACTTATGTGTTGATATACAACCTCCCAGTAATAGGTCACACAAAAGTACCTGGCACTATTAATGAGAAAATACTGGGACCTGAGGGATGACATTCAACAGGAAAAAACAATTGCTTGGTTTCTTCCCTAAAAAAGGACGAAAGTCCTCACTCACTGAGGTGACATGCTTCAGCTTCATCATTGGGCCCCTCCTCCCTTTTGGTGACAAAAGGCTGGCCAGAATTGCCGATTTTTGAGCTGGGGGACCAGGTTTGAGTCTCAGCATCGGCTCAAGAGCCTGTGATTCTGGGTCCCCGTGCCTACCAAAAATTAATGTGTCTGGGTGTCAGGCGCAGCTGGCACAGGTAAGAGCGGTGGTGAAGTGAGGCGGGGCGAGGGAAGAGAGGGGTGGGGAGTCGACACATGACGGGGTTGGTAAAATAAAATAAAATAAAAATAAAACCACTTATGCAGCGAGGGCAAGGTAAGTGGTTTTATTATTGTTATTCTATTTTACCTATCCCGTCATCTGTCGACTTCCTCCCCAAGCCCCGCCCCAGCTCTGCCCCACCATTCTTACCTGTGCCTTGTGTAAGGTAACTGGTGCTCATGTGTAGCGCTCCAACACCTTTGCGTTGAGTTCACACTATATAAAACTGCATAAAAAATGTTGTGCTCCACAGAGAAATCTTTATAGAAGAATGAATTGCGTGACTTCCTAACATTCAAATCCCTACAGTTCTAGTAATTATGTAATACAAATGTGGGGGGTGACTTTTGAACTTTATTAGCCATTTCCTATCACATAACTAAAAATTATGTATTTTGGGATCTGTGTGATGCCAGCTCCCAGTTTGCATCCACATGTACCTGCCTACTCTCACTGACCCTAAAAGGTCCAAGGCATTTGTCACAACAGTTAGTTCCTTAACTCCCTAACACAAGCCCTCTCTGGGGTATACGTATTATCAAGCCTGTCAGCCGAGAAAGGCAGTAGCGGGAGCTACCGGACTTGGGTGGGGGGGCGCGGAGGGTGGGGGGATGGATTAGGTTGGGGAAATGAAAAGGATATAATAAAAAATAAAACACTTACCGACTACGGCTGGTGTTGCCGCTGACTCTCCTTGAATCCTCTGCATCGTCTTGTCTTCTTCCAGCTGAAGGCCAGCAGCAGGAAGCACCCTAGCTCCCAAGCTCCCCTGACCAACAGGGTCTGAGCGCCGTTATTCGGCGCTCAGACCAAGCTTGGGAGCCTGGGGCATGTTCTCCACCCAGGCTGTAATGCAACCTGGATGGAGAACATGGCTAGTGCGCATGACTGTTTTCGGCAGTCCAAAAGGGCTAGCCAAAATGTCGTGACTTGTGCCACCACTTCTCCCCCTGCAGTGCTCTGTGTCATGGAGGCCCAGCCCCGCCCCAGGAAACAACGGAGCCACTGCAGAAGTAAAAAGAAAATGATAATGTTACTATCATTTTTATTTTCCTTATTTTTACTGCTTAGACAGCGGCGGGGCAACGCTCCTCCACATTAGTGGAGAAGCCGCCACTGGAGAAAGGGTAAAGCTACTCCTTGTCTGTTAGGTGCAACCGGTACTGGTACTTTTGACCTGTGAAACAGAACACTAAACTCATTGTTACCCCACTACACGTTAGTGCCAATCCACACCCACTGGTCAAGATATGTCACCAAAGAGGGTAGTTAGTGAATGTGTTGGAAAACCAGGGCTGCATCTGAGTTACAGAAATATAATCTTGACCAGACCTCCAAAATCCTAACACTCAAAGTTGTTCAACAGGCTGTGGCCAGCATGATTTCAGGAGAATGCTACTAAAATGCTCAGACCAGATGTCCCTACCCTGGCTGCCTATTAAATCTGAGTTTTCCTTTATGGCAGCCTGCAATATAAAAATCTATTTAACTCATTACCTCACCTTATTTGGAAGATAAGCTAACACTGTCATGGTGGCTATGGTGTAATGTGCAGTACAGAAGGCAAACAGAAATAACTAACCGCGGAATCTGGCAAACTTTCAATTAATCGTTCTCGAAATCTGCACCACGAATCTGGAGCATGTGGACAACTGAGCTCTGCCTGGTCGTGTTCCCGTCAATTTTCAGAAAATAACTCAAAACAGTCCTCTGAGCAAAACTGATGACAAACATGTCTTGATCACTTTCTCCTGTAATCCTGTCTCTGCAAACAATTCTATAAGTCTCCCAGTCCTACCCTGGCCGATACTACAGAAAAGAAATACATTCAGGCGTAACATGCCTTGGACTTGCCCACTTAAGACCTCAGTAGTCCCTATGCACATAGTCCTTTTGTCTTCGTCACGGCCCCTTACCTTTTAGTGCATGATGTCTCTTTAATGCAAAACAACGGGGGAATTTGACAAGCTCTTCATCCGGACTGCAATACGTTTCGTACATTGATGCTCCAAATTCTAACTCAAAAACAACCCTTGAAGAATGACCTATGTATTAATCCAGAAAAGAAATCCAAGCTACAT
This sequence comes from Lissotriton helveticus, assembly GCF_964261635.1. NCBI lineage: Eukaryota > Metazoa > Chordata > Amphibia > Caudata > Salamandridae > Lissotriton > Lissotriton helveticus. Next base: position 1,168,862,374 of record NC_136068.1, read on the forward strand.
GTTATGCTATACTACAACTGCAGTAATGTACAGAGTGTGCTGGGCTAAGAGTCCTATGTCTGTTTAGTTAGATCAAACTCCTTTTCCACTGCAGTTAGCAATCAATGCGTACCTGTGCATGACAAAACACCTGCCAACGTCATGTGGTATCTTATATCTCATTACTGACCACTGCTTGGTGTCGACGAAGTGTTCAAACTGGAATGGCATTGTGAGAAAAAAAACGATGGATTTAGGCTCAGATCTCTGTACTAGGGTGAATGTATGACATTGTTCTGCATTCTGTCCATCAACTGTTGTTTTTGCATTTGTCACCCCGAGTGGGACGGGTATGCTCATGTGAGTCCCGTGCTCTCCATGCCACTGGAATCAAGCTATCCAGGCTGATGTGGGCTGAAAGCCCGAAACCGGTCCTTGGATGCTTGTTTCCAGTCCAGGGAGGACCTGGCTTGGCAGTTCGGGCTGGACTGTTCCCATGGGCCACAGGGTCAAGACTGATTTGCAAATGGCTGGGTTCAAACTGGAATGGCATGGTGAGCAAAAAAAAATAGATTTAGGCCCAGATCTCTGTACTGGGGTGAATGTATGACATTGTTCTGCATTCTGTCCATCAACTGTTGTTTTTGCATTGGTCTCGATGAAGTAGCAGAGGATTACCTGACAACACTGACGATCATACTGTGATAGACGTCACAACAGTGGGAAGAAATATATTGTCTGCAACATACCCCACTTTTATCTAGCTATGCTCAGCCACAATGAAACTGTGCTCAGCAATCCACAGATGTCTGCTGGTCGAACCCTCTACTCCACTGTCTAAACTCTTGTGATTTCTAAAGTTGCTGATTCCTACTTTAGTGCTCAATTTTAAGTTTATCCGTTCACAATTCAGGTTCACCCACTTTAGGGCCAGATGTATGACCCTTTTTTGCGGCCGCAAACGGGAGATCCCCCCGGTTTGCAACTGCAAAATATGGTAATGGCTTGTACAAATGCTATTTTGCGAGTCACTGACTCGCAAAATAGCATTTGCGACTCAAGTTATTAGGAAGGGGTGTCCCTTCCTAATAGCGAGTCACCATGCCGTGTACAATTATTTTGCGACCCATATGCGGCAGAAAAACACTTGCAGTTTACTACTTACTTCAAGTAGGTGGTAAACCACTCGCAAATGAGAAGGAGTCCCCAGGGGACTCCTTCCCTTTGTGAATATGTGAGAAAACATTTTAACGAGTAGGGAGTGTTCCCAGGGACCACTGCCTGCCCTTAAAAAAATGAAACTGCAAAGTTCCTTTAAGGAAAACTGACTGCATTAAAAAAAAAGACTGCTTTATTTAAAAGCAGTCCCAGACATTAGAAATCACAAACAGCGTCTGCGACACTGTTATACATCCCAATTTGCGAGTCACATATGCGAACCAATTTGCGAGTCGCAATTTGGTGGGTCGTTCATCTGGCCCTTAATTCCTTGGTGAATACTGTGTGATTATAATCTTTTCAAGAAGACGGAACAAAGTACCAAACTGTAATCAATGTTCTACATAGTCTATGTTGACGGCAACTACATCCTTTGGGTTTAGTTCTCTTCTGGTCATTTCATGTCATCTCCTTGTGGGGTGAGTCTCTATATTACTGTCTACTATACTTTAGAACTTTCTCGTTTTTAATACGATGTAGTGTTACTATGCCCAGTATGTATTATGTATCCTCCCACTGCATACATAAGATAAAATCAGAATAACTTGAAATAAACATTAAATCTAGTCCCTCCTGATAAAATGTCGTTTGTGATCATCTCAAATGATTCTGTAACTGGTGAGTCAATTTCTCTGCCTTTGAAATTTGGGTGCTCTTTGTTTTGAGTCATTTATAACGCATTGAATGTGCTTGAATTTATTTGCGGTATGAATTATTTATGAATTTTGCAGAAGGCACACAACTCATAATTTCACTGGCCATCACATGATGAAAACATGTCTCATTATATATGGTTCCGAATCTATGCTGTTTGCACCAGAACCCTGAATGAATTGAATCTGAATGTCCATTAAAGCAAGGCATTAGGGAAAAATGTATATGAAGCTACACACCCCATGTGAAGTGGGAACAAGTGGATGCCTTTAGTGGGATCACAGACGAATGAACGTTGTCTGGAGACTCTTCAGAGAGCCCTGCATAATTTATAAGTCATTACCCACCCTGAACGGATGGACTTTCAGGGCTTGCCAGCACACTTTTAAAAAAAAACTTTATTTAGCATTTTCCCATATCAAGTCACATAGCAAACTGTATGATACAGACACTTCAGTGGGGTTTTTAGAAAATCAGATTACTCTGGCGCACTGCCTAGGATATACGTTACAGGGTATTGATTGACAATCAGACATGTAGTGCGTGCAGAGCAGGCGGAAAAACACCCTTAACCGTCTAAAAAGTCAAGGGACTAAACAAAGTATATACAAGAGTGCTCTCGCTACTACAACAAAGTATCACAAACAGTGCAATGACTGAAAATATATAAGGAAACAGAAGCAGAATCTTTGGTGTGTTCTTGATACAGCAAGAAGATGGTTTATTCTCTCCAGACTCAAGAGATGTAATGAAAAGCCGACACGTGTTTCGTCGTGTACAGTTGAGTCAACACGACTCTTCAGGGCTGATGATACAAGAATAAATACATCAAGTCAATACTGCCGTTGTCAAATACTGCAAATGGTGACAGACTGCAGCCAACATGCAGTGGTGCCGTACGAATCGGTTCGCACGTGATAGTGTTGTGTAGTGGTGACATCAACACATTAGTACATGTGTCACTCAAAGGCTGTGAGTGGTAGCCCTCGGGTGGTGGTGCATAGACAAGAAATTTCGTGACATGACGCTTTGGTGTGTGGTCGTGTTTAACACATACACAGAGATCTTGCATTTCGAGGGTTCATGCAGTTGTGGATCAATCCGAATAAAATTAGGTGAGCCTGTGTGAGGAGGTGTGGGTGAGGGACCATAACAGTAACATGACGTGGTTGGCCGGTGTTGTCTATATCTGTGCTGGTTGGGGGTACTCAGGGAGTTCTGTTATTGTGCCCCTTAAGAACGTGTGATTGGATAGGATTGGACAAGTCACTGTCTCTCGCCATTATGGATTATTTACCTTGAGGAATAATACGTTCGTGGCGTTTGGTGATAGGTCTGGGCTAAATATCCGAGTATTGGACGTTACTTGCCGGAGAGAGACTAAAAGAGAGAGTATATGATAAAAAGGGAAGGAATCATTAGTAGAAGCATTCTAAGGTAGGGGAAAAAAGGACATCTACTCAGTTGAGTAGACGGAGAACAAAAAGTACGGTTTTCTTACCACGAGTCTAGATGTGACTGGAAAGAAACGGTCTGTCCCTTTATACTAGTCACGTGGAAGGTACCATTTATTTGATATTTAGTATTCATGAAAGGCCAAAATCTTCGTGTTTATCCACTCTGTTTAAAAGGGGATCACAGAAAGAATGCAGAAAAACAATCGGATTAATGCGCGAGTTAGCGCAACGTTTAAAAAAGGACATATTGCATTGTTTCTTTTCGAAATAATTATGGGTCTATAGAGCATTCCATTAAGGAGAAAAAAGTCGGATTGATGCGCGAGTTAGCGCAACGTTTAAAAAAAGGGACATATTGCATTGTATCTTTTCGAAATAATTATGGGTCTATAGAGCATTCCATTAAGGAGAAAATACTAGACTCCTGGTGTGTTAGGTATTGGACTTTTAACACGCATGATAGCGTATTCTTTCATGAGGACATATAGCTCCTTGGAAAGAGATAGGATCTCTAGGACTGAATTAGAAAGTACCTGACTCCTGGTGTGTCAGGAGATAAGCCGGGAGGGGATCCGTCTATAACTGAACTTGCTCGAGACGAGTGTGTCTCTCAACAGTGCGATGCGCTAGAAAACGGAAAACATGAGCGCGGGTTAGCTCTAAAAACCCAGTATTCTGGGCTTCACATCAAATGGGGGTGATCACGGGAGAAAGTCGCCGCTTACCTCTGTTATGGAATCCCTCCTCCTGTAGTTCCCGGTTGCCGTCTCTCTGTACGGACACGTGACCGGGTGGGAGGGATTGTCTTATAGACAAAGGTAGAGATCGAAGATGTCCCCATTGTCAGTGTTGAGGACGAAAGGATTCGCCATCTTTGAATGGCCAGAGTGCATCAGAGAGGTATATCAGGAAATACATGCAATCAGTTCCGTGCAAAGGTAGTTTTTGATTCGGATGAGCGAAAAAAAACGTTTTCAAAAAAGGAACTCTTGTTGTCTTGGCCTGCATACAATGAGGAGGCTCGCGTAGTAATAGATTAAAAGCGCGTGAGGTAGGTTGGTGCGCAAGAGAGTGTTGAGGTTCCACGACACAAACGAGGCAAGACTCGTAAAGCTCAGTGGCCTTAAGTAGTTCTGTGTGAAAGTGCCCCCCGCACCTCTCATTCGTGAACATAACAAGTAGATCAACACGTTCAAAGCATATTGCGATTGGTTACTTAGACATTATAATTATGATACAATAATGGACCTAGGTATCGGTCAGAGATATCACATGGTACAATCACTAATGAGATCATGTGTTTACATACTATACATAGTAGTTATCTACTTTGATATTCTAGTACATAGTGGGTATCTCTAGAAATGTCTCCATTTGATTCTATGAGTTCCTTACTAATCATGCATTACAAGTTTCATTAAGTCTCCTTAGACGAAGGGTCCCCCAGACGGCTGCCTAGTCGCCTAAGAAGAATTGAAGCTCAGAATCGTAGTTGAGCCCCCGTTCCACGCATCTAAGACGCATGATCCAGGTCGCCTCCCTACGTCTGAGCTTCAATTCGCGGTTGCCCCCTCTAATGTCGAGGGGAATTACATCTATGCCGAAAACACGTACTTTGGCATCGTCTACCAGTGGTTGGCATTCAGCAACGTGTAGAGCCACAGGGTATTTGGGGTCTCTCCTCTGTATGGCTCTTATATGTTCGGAAATTCTTTCCTTGAAAGCCCTGATGGTGCTGCCCACATAGATTTTTCCACATTGGCATTCAATTATGTACACCACAAATTTAGTCAAACACGTGATATTGTGTCTAATTTTGTAGACGACTCCATCAGGGCCTTCGAAAGTTTTGGTGCCATGTTTGCCCCAAATACACATGGAGCAACACCCACATTTGTGGAAGCCAAGACCTCGTGTGGATAGCCAGTCCTGTGCCAGTGTGTTGTGGGGGACTGTAGGGCTTAGTTTGTTTCTGAGTGTAAAGCCCTTTCTGTATGTGATTGAAGGTCTATTTGGAAGAAACTCTTTAAGAACAGGATCATCTGTTAAGATTTTCCAGTGTTTGTTAAAGCTCTTCTTGACGTGATAGTTGAGTGCATTAAATTCAGTAATCAGTCTGATTGGTTGTTTGGAGGATTCAACTTCCGTACGTGCTTTCAAACAATCTGGTCTAGAGATGACTCTGGATTTACGTTCTGCTTTCAGAAGCGATGAGCTCGAATAGCCTCTCTTTTGAAATCTGTTTTTCATGGTCATGATACAGTTATCAAATTCCATTGCTTCACTGCAGTTGCGTTTAGCCCTAAGGAATTCTCCATAAGGGATGGACCGCAACTGATGTTCAGGGTGAAAGCTCGAAGCGTGAAGAATGGAGTTGCAGGAGGTAGGTTTCCTGAATAGTTTAGAATGCAATTGGTTATTCTTTACATAGAATTCTAGATCTAGAAATTCAATGTTAGTGAGGCTGTGGTGCATAGTGAAGTTGATTTCCCATAGGTTATCGTTTAGATAATCAAAGAAGGATTGGAGAAGTTCCTCGGATCCTGACCATAAGAGAAAACAGTCGTCAATGTACCGCCCCCAGTAGACTATGGAGTCAATATATGGTTTGCCTTTGATACCCCAGATTAGGTCAGTTTCCAAGGCCCCCATAAAGAGATTTGCGAAGGATGGTGAGAATTTCGAGCCCATGGCTACTCCCTTCTTCTGTCTGTACCATTTGCGGTTAAAAATGAAAAAGTTATTGTCCAGGATAATCTTCATCATGTGTAGCAGCATGTTGGTGTGTGCCCATAGCGAAGCAGGTCTGTTAGATAGAAGTTTGGTGATAGCACTGATACCTATTTCAGGATTAATGCTGGTGTATAGGGACACCACATCCAAAGTTACTAGTCTAGTCCCTTGCTGCCACTCCAGGTCTGACATGATGTTCAGTATGTGTTTTGAATCCTGTATAAAAGATGGAAGGTTCTTGACTAGAGGTCCCAGAAAAAGATCCACATACTCTGCGATTCTTTCAGTGGGGCCCCCAATCCCCGATATTATCGGTCTGCCTGGTGGGAAAGGTAAGTTCTTGTGGACTTTGGGTAGGGTGTACAGCCACGGATATGTGGGTCTGAAGATTTTAAGATACAAATATTCATTGTCATCAAGTAGACCAGATTGCTTCCAACTCAATAGGAGACCATTAAGTAGTGTTGTTAATGGTCCCATAGGGTTGTAGTCAATATGCTCATAACAAGAGTCATCACTCAGTTGGCCAAGGACCTCATTGTTGTAGTCATTGAGATCCATGACCACCACATTCCCCCCTTTGTCCGCTTCCCTGATGATAATATTGTGATTGTCGCTAAGCCTAGAGAGTGCTGACCGTTCACCCTTGGTCAAATTGTCTCTATATCTAAATTTAGTATCAAGGTTCTTAATGTTAGTGCTGTTAAGATCCTCAAGGACGTGTCTGTAAAATTTGTCAATATTGTTGCCCCCTGCTAGTGTAGGAGTCCATTTGGATCTACTCTTAAGGCCACTCGTCATACTGTAATCGGTCTCGATATCCAACTCTTCAAGGAGTCTTTCCATTTCAAGTGGGCTATCTTCCCTATCAGTCAATAGGGAAGATAGCCCACTTGAAATGGAAAGACTCCTTGAAGAGTTGGATATCGAGACCGATTACAGTATGACGAGTGGCCTTAAGAGTAGATCCAAATGGACTCCTACACTAGCAGGGGGCAACAATATTGACAAATTTTACAGACACGTCCTTGAGGATCTTAACAGCACTAACATTAAGAACCTTGATACTAAATTTAGATATAGAGACAATTTGACCAAGGGTGAACGGTCAGCACTCTCTAGGCTTAGCGACAATCACAATATTATCATCAGGGAAGCGGACAAAGGGGGGAATGTGGTGGTCATGGATCTCAATGACTACAACAATGAGGTCCTTGGCCAACTGAGTGATGACTCTTGTTATGAGCATATTGACTACAACCCTATGGGACCATTAACAACACTACTTAATGGTCTCCTATTGAGTTGGAAGCAATCTGGTCTACTTGATGACAATGAATATTTGTATCTTAAAATCTTCAGACCCACATATCCGTGGCTGTACACCCTACCCAAAGTCCACAAGAACTTACCTTTCCCACCAGGCAGACCGATAATATCGGGGATTGGGGGCCCCACTGAAAGAATCGCAGAGTATGTGGATCTTTTTCTGGGACCTCTAGTCAAGAACCTTCCATCTTTTATACAGGATTCAAAACACATACTGAACATCATGTCAGACCTGGAGTGGCAGCAAGGGACTAGACTAGTAACTTTGGATGTGGTGTCCCTATACACCAGCATTAATCCTGAAATAGGTATCAGTGCTATCACCAAACTTCTATCTAACAGACCTGCTTCGCTATGGGCACACACCAACATGCTGCTACACATGATGAAGATTATCCTGGACAATAACTTTTTCATTTTTAACCGCAAATGGTACAGACAGAAGAAGGGAGTAGCCATGGGCTCGAAATTCTCACCATCCTTCGCAAATCTCTTTATGGGGGCCTTGGAAACTGACCTAATCTGGGGTATCAAAGGCAAACCATATATTGACTCCATAGTCTACTGGGGGCGGTACATTGACGACTGTTTTCTCTTATGGTCAGGATCCGAGGAACTTCTCCAATCCTTCTTTGATTATCTAAACGATAACCTATGGGAAATCAACTTCACTATGCACCACAGCCTCACTAACATTGAATTTCTAGATCTAGAATTCTATGTAAAGAATAACCAATTGCATTCTAAACTATTCAGGAAACCTACCTCCTGCAACTCCATTCTTCACGCTTCGAGCTTTCACCCTGAACATCAGTTGCGGTCCATCCCTTATGGAGAATTCCTTAGGGCTAAACGCAACTGCAGTGAAGCAATGGAATTTGATAACTGTATCATGACCATGAAAAACAGATTTCAAAAGAGAGGCTATTCGAGCTCATCGCTTCTGAAAGCAGAACGTAAATCCAGAGTCATCTCTAGACCAGATTGTTTGAAAGCACGTACGGAAGTTGAATCCTCCAAACAACCAATCAGACTGATTACTGAATTTAATGCACTCAACTATCACGTCAAGAAGAGCTTTAACAAACACTGGAAAATCTTAACAGATGATCCTGTTCTTAAAGAGTTTCTTCCAAATAGACCTTCAATCACATACAGAAAGGGCTTTACACTCAGAAACAAACTAAGCCCTACAGTCCCCCACAACACACTGGCACAGGACTGGCTATCCACACGAGGTCTTGGCTTCCACAAATGTGGGTGTTGCTCCATGTGTATTTGGGGCAAACATGGCACCAAAACTTTCGAAGGCCCTGATGGAGTCGTCTACAAAATTAGACACAATATCACGTGTTTGACTAAATTTGTGGTGTACATAATTGAATGCCAATGTGGAAAAATCTATGTGGGCAGCACCATCAGGGCTTTCAAGGAAAGAATTTCCGAACATATAAGAGCCATACAGAGGAGAGACCCCAAATACCCTGTGGCTCTACACGTTGCTGAATGCCAACCACTGGTAGACGATGCCAAAGTACGTGTTTTCGGCATAGATGTAATTCCCCTCGACATTAGAGGGGGCAACCGCGAATTGAAGCTCAGACGTAGGGAGGCGACCTGGATCATGCGTCTTAGATGCGTGGAACGGGGGCTCAACTACGATTCTGAGCTTCAATTCTTCTTAGGCGACTAGGCAGCCGTCTGGGGGACCCTTCGTCTAAGGAGACTTAATGAAACTTGTAATGCATGATTAGTAAGGAACTCATAGAATCAAATGGAGACATTTCTAGAGATACCCACTATGTACTAGAATATCAAAGTAGATAACTACTATGTATAGTATGTAAACACATGATCTCATTAGTGATTGTACCATGTGATATCTCTGACCGATACCTAGGTCCATTATTGTATCATAATTATAATGTCTAAGTAACCAATCGCAATATGCTTTGAACGTGTTGATCTACTTGTTATGTTCACGAATGAGAGGTGCGGGGGGCACTTTCACACAGAACTACTTAAGGCCACTGAGCTTTACGAGTCTTGCCTCGTTTGTGTCGTGGAACCTCAACACTCTCTTGCGCACCAACCTACCTCACGCGCTTTTAATCTATTACTACGCGAGCCTCCTCATTGTATGCAGGCCAAGACAACAAGAGTTCCTTTTTTGAAAACGTTTTTTTTCGCTCATCCGAATCAAAAACTACCTTTGCACGGAACTGATTGCATGTATTTCCTGATATACCTCTCTGATGCACTCTGGCCATTCAAAGATGGCGAATCCTTTCGTCCTCAACACTGACAATGGGGACATCTTCGATCTCTACCTTTGTCTATAAGACAATCCCTCCCACCCGGTCACGTGTCCGTACAGAGAGACGGCAACCGGGAACTACAGGAGGAGGGATTCCATAACAGAGGTAAGCGGCGACTTTCTCCCGTGATCACCCCCATTTGATGTGAAGCCCAGAATACTGGGTTTTTAGAGCTAACCCGCGCTCATGTTTTCCGTTTTCTAGCGCATCGCACTGTTGAGAGACACACTCGTCTCGAGCAAGTTCAGTTATAGACGGATCCCCTCCCGGCTTATCTCCTGACACACCAGGAGTCAGGTACTTTCTAATTCAGTCCTAGAGATCCTATCTCTTTCCAAGGAGCTATATGTCCTCATGAAAGAATACGCTATCATGCGTGTTAAAAGTCCAATACCTAACACACCAGGAGTCTAGTATTTTCTCCTTAATGGAATGCTCTATAGACCCATAATTATTTCGAAAAGATACAATGCAATATGTCCCTTTTTTTAAACGTTGCGCTAACTCGCGCATCAATCCGACTTTTTTCTCCTTAATGGAATGCTCTATAGACCCATAATTATTTCGAAAAGAAACAATGCAATATGTCCTTTTTTAAACGTTGCGCTAACTCGCGCATTAATCCGATTGTTTTTCTGCATTCTTTCTGTGATCCCCTTTTAAACAGAGTGGATAAACACGAAGATTTTGGCCTTTCATGAATACTAAATATCAAATAAATGGTACCTTCCACGTGACTAGTATAAAGGGACAGACCGTTTCTTTCCAGTCACATCTAGACTCGTGGTAAGAAAACCGTACTTTTTGTTCTCCGTCTACTCAACTGAGTAGATGTCCTTTTTTCCCCTACCTTAGAATGCTTCTACTAATGATTCCTTCCCTTTTTATCATATACTCTCTCTTTTAGTCTCTCTCCGGCAAGTAACGTCCAATACTCGGATATTTAGCCCAGACCTATCACCAAACGCCACGAACGTATTATTCCTCAAGGTAAATAATCCATAATGGCGAGAGACAGTGACTTGTCCAATCCTATCCAATCACACGTTCTTAAGGGGCACAATAACAGAACTCCCTGAGTACCCCCAACCAGCACAGATATAGACAACACCGGCCAACCACGTCATGTTACTGTTATGGTCCCTCACCCACACCTCCTCACACAGGCTCACCTAATTTTATTCGGATTGATCCACAACTGCATGAACCCTCGAAATGCAAGATCTCTGTGTATGTGTTAAACACGACCACACACCAAAGCGTCATGTCACGAAATTTCTTGTCTATGCACCACCACCCGAGGGCTACCACTCACAGCCTTTGAGTGACACATGTACTAATGTGTTGATGTCACCACTACACAACACTATCACGTGCGAACCGATTCGTACGGCACCACTGCATGTTGGCTGCAGTCTGTCACCATTTGCAGTATTTGACAACGGCAGTATTGACTTGATGTATTTATTCTTGTATCATCAGCCCTGAAGAGTCGTGTTGACTCAACTGTACACGACGAAACACGTGTCGGCTTTTCATTACATCTCTTGAGTCTGGAGAGAATAAACCATCTTCTTGCTGTATCAAGAACACACCAAAGATTCTGCTTCTGTTTCCTTATATATTTTCAGTCATTGCACTGTTTGTGATACTTTGTTGTAGTAGCGAGAGCACTCTTGTATAAACTGTATGATACAGACTAGGCTGAGATGCAGTTTTGTACAAGCAGTCATGATAGGACAACGAAGACAAGCATTGAAAATGCAATAGGTCTCGCAATAGAAAAGTTTGACCTTTTGGTGTTGTAATTGTAAATATTTTTTATGTTTTATTTATATTTTGCAAATTATAAAAGAATTAATTTTGATATTTGAAAAGTGAATAGTTATACATTTAGCAAATGTTACATTTATAGCATTAGTAAAGGGTGTGAGGGTGTGTGAGGGTGAGTGAGGGTGTGAGGGTGAGGGGGTGTGAGGGTGGGGGGTGAAGGGGGGTGAGGGTGAGGGGGTGTGAGGGTGAGTGGGTGTGTGAGGGAGTGTGAAGGTGTGTGAGGGTGGGTGAGGGTGAGTGAGGGGGTGTGAGGATGAGTGAGGGGGTGTGAGGGTGAGTGAGGGTGAGTGAGGGTGAGTGAGGGTGTGTGAGGGTGTGTGAGGGTGAGGGGGGGTGAGGGGGTGTGAGGGTGACTGAGGGTGAGGGGTTGGGGGCGAGGGGGTGAGGGTGAGGGTGTGAGGGTGACTGGGGTGAGGGTAAGGCTGTGTGAGGGGGGTGAGAGTGAGGGGGTGTGAGGGTGAGGGGGTGTGAGGGTGAGGGTGGGTGAGGGTGAGAGGGTTGTGAGGGGGTGAGGGTGAATGAGGGTGTGTGAGGATGAGGGGGTGAGGGCGAGTGAGGGTGTGAGGGTGTGTGAGGGTGAGTGAGGGTGTGTGAGGGTGTGTGAGGGTGGGTGAGGGAGGGTGAGGGTGTGAGGGTGACTGAGGGTGAGGGGGTGGGGGTGAGGGGGTGTGAGGGTGAGGGTGTGAGGGTGACTGAGGGTGAGGGTAAGGGTGTGTGAGGGTGAGAGGTGTGAGAGTGAGGGGGTGTGAGGGTGAGGGGGTGTGTGGGTGAGGGGGTTGTGAGGGGGATGAGGGTGTGAGGGTGAGTGAGGGTGTGTGAGGATGAGGGGGTGAGGGCGAGTGAGGGTGTGAGGGTGTGTGAGGGTGAGTGAGGGTGGGTGAGTGAGGGTGTGTGAGGGTGAGAGGATGTGAGGGTATGTGATGGCGAGGGTGGGTGAGGGGATGTGAGGGTGAGGGGTGTGAGTGTGAGGGGTGTGAGGGGGTGAGGGTGAGTGAGGGGGTGTGAGGGTGAGGGTATGTGAGGGTGAGTGAGGGTGAGTGTGGGGATGAGGGTAAGGGTGTGTGAGGGTGAGGGGATGAGGCTAAGGGTGTGTGAGGGTGAGGGCGGGTGAGGGTGAGGGGGGTGAGGGTGAGAGGGTGTGAGGGTGAGGGTGTGTGAGGGTGAGTGAGGGTGAGAGGGTTGTGAGGGGGGTGAGGGTGTGAGGGTGAGTGAGGGTGTGTGAGGATGAGGGGGTGAGGATGAGTGAGGGTGTGAGGGTGAGGGGATGTGAGGGTGGGTGAGGGGGGTGAGGGTGAGTGAGGGGGTGTGAGGGTGAGTGAGGGGTGTGGGGGTGAGGGTGTGTCAGGGTGAGGGGGTGAGGGTAAGGGTGGGTGAGGGTGGGTGAGGGGGGGTGAGGGTGAGTGAGGGTGAGAGGGTTGTGAGGTGGGGTGAGGGTGTGAGGGTGAGTGAGGGTGCGATGGTGAGGGGGTGTGAGGGTGAGTGGATGTGAGGGTGTGTGATGGTGAGGAGGGTTGACCAGAGACAGACAGAGGCCACTGGAGACAGTCAGAGAGCAGCCTAGACAGACAGAGGGCGGCTGAGAGAGGGGCGAGCAGCGACAGAGAGAGGTCACTGCAGACAGTCAGAGAGCAGCCTAAGTGTGGCAGAGAGAGAGACCGGGTCACGTCACTGGAGACAGCCAGAGAGCAGGCGAGATGCAGAGAAAGGGAAACAGCAGCAGGGGCAGCGAGAGGGATGGAGGATTGCAAGGACAGAGGGCAGCAGAGAGAGAGCGGGAGATGCAGAGGACAGACGACAGGGAGGCGAACAGGGAGAGGAGAGCAGAGACAGAGATAGACCAGAAAGATAGAGTGAGAATTTTGCAGAAAGAGAACAATTTCAACGTAACGGGATGCTTTAGAACAGATAAATATTTATGCTTTTTTCAATATGTAGATTTAATATCATTCTATATACCGATATATTTAGTATATGAAAAGCAGAATAGATTCTGGTGTAGTCACTGACATGGTCTGCATAATTAATCCGGAGCTGAAGGGAAATAGAAGACTACAGGAAGGAAGGGCGCAAAATCACCAAAACTAAGCTAATGTAATTAAAGCAGGGGGCGGATCCCTTTGAAGCACGGCCTTGCGGCTTTGAAAGAAGTAAACAGCAGGGATGTAATTAGGGAGGAGGAGAAGTCGCGCTGGGGTGAATGCCTGAGGCCACAAGCTGCAATTGGGGACATTTTAAAGATGAACCGCCATTGGGTTTCCGTCCAGAATCTGTAGTCTCGTTGTTTCAACTTCGGAAAAAGCTTCAGCGGGTTCTGCTTCTGGAAGAAACATTTGCTGTGAAGTTTGAGGCTTTGGGCCGGTTCGCTTCCTGGCTGCATTTCAGATCTGATAGGGTTAATGGTAGCTGGGAATGTTTTGTAGGAAATTGTCTTGCAGACCGAGTGAGTGAGAAAGTGTGAGGGAAAGGGACAAACAAAGAAATGAGGAAAGAAACAAGGGGGAGGAAATAAGAAGAAAATAAAGAGAGGAATAAGGGGGAGAAAGAACAAAGGTACGAGAGGACGTATGTAGTACATGGTGAGGAAGGGCAGAGAAGAATATGGAAAGTTGAGAGAGTGAGGGGAGCTAGACAAAAGACAAGCGTAAAATAAAGAAACAAGGGGGAGAATAAAATAAAGACGAGGAAGTGGGAGAAAGAACAAAGGTAGGACACGAGGTATGTAGTAAGTGGTGAGAAAGAGTAGAGCCGGAATATGGGAGGGTGAGTGGGTGGGGAGCTGAAGAAAAGACGATAGCGTGTAAATAAAGAAATTGAGTAGATGGTAGATCAAGAATATTGAGAAAAGGAGAGAGGAGAGGAGGTAGAGATGGGAGAAGAATGGAGAGAGAGGTAGAAAGGAGGCAGTGAGGAAGCGAGGACTGGAAGTGAAGTTAGGATAACGAGTGAAAGATTAGCATCAGAGAGCATAAAAGGAGACACGGCCTGGCGGCCGTCAAACTGAAAGTACGGCCGGCCGGCCGTGAATAATTAGGGGATGAGCGCACGCTGAGAAGCTTGTGGGAGGGAGGCTGGGCTGCCTTTGATGTGGTAATGCGAGGCAGGCAGGCGGCTGGTGGCATTGTGCACGCGCTTTTTAGGGCTTGCGCTTGCGCAATGACCTAAAAAGCGCACATGCACTGCAAGGAATCGCCAGTGGTTAAAGTCTGGATAAGCCACTATAGAGCTTCGCCAGCTATGAACATGCGCATCAGCAGGCGAGCCCTAAAAAATACAATAAAAAGTCTCACAACATGTCTTCACCTTATCCTCAAGTGGAGCTGCGTGTCAATGTATGCAACAGTTCCAACTAATATGTCAATCGTCTATCATCAGGCACAGTCCGCACCCCAACAAGTATATCTTTTATTTCAACAATGGGGGAAGGGAAAGATATCGATGGTGCTTACCCAATACCTGTAGGGACCTCGCCATGCTCCAGTTGTGTAGGGGGGACTGCTTGCTGCTCAGCAAGATATAGTCTAAACAGTGCCCATATGCCTTTAGGTCTAGACGGCGGAGGGGTAGTGGTTGCATACCATTCACTGTGCATGGAGCAGGAGGCTAAACTTTTCAGCCAGCCCTTCAATGATGGCGTGGCTTTCCCACCCCAATAAATGGCAACTTCTCTTTTCGCCAATAACAGGCTAATGGCGAAATCCTGTGATCGACATTGGCATAAAGTTAACTGCGGGCGTGTGCTTATGTGGCAAGGAAGGGCGCTGCCTAAGAGAGTACAAGGAGCACTGCCACAGTGAGCCACATATTGTTTTACTTTGCAACTTCAGCCGCGCTCCGAGCATAGCAGAGAATGCCTAAGGCGGTTGACGGGGTCACAGGGAGGCACCAGATTTACCTCTAGCAGAAACCTTGGTTTTCATTCTGAAAACTACAATGATCGCCTTATTATTGTAAAGCGCCTGCCAGAGTAATGTCCCCATTGCAGGCTCTGCATAAGTTAACATTTCATTTAATATAATTTCTTGTGCAGCTGCAAATAAGTGCTACAGTTAGAAATAAATAAACTTGTCCACGTTGTGTAATGTAACTGGCGCTCATGTACAGCGCTCTAATACGTTCAGGTCGAGTTCGCGCTATTAAACTGCATTTTTTTTTTATTCTTTGACTATAAATGCACTCTCAGTCTCAAGGTGATATGCAAGTGTAGTCAAGTGTTAAAATAACTCGCGCTAGGATATTTAGAAACAACTGAAATCGGGAGGTGGTGGGGAAGATATGAAGGGCACTACCATTAAAAAAAAAAGAGACAATGCTGATTTCACTTGGCAGCAGTACATCAAATCTGGTGTTGTGTTAATTTGGTATGCGCTAGTTTATACATATATGCCGAGCCTCTGCCAATGAACACACAACTAGACCACTCTGACTTGTGTGAAACAGGGGAGCCAGGCCTCTATGAATAGCACTGCAATGCACTACAGTTCTGCCTCAAATAGTTCTGCAAATGCACGTTGACGTTATATTATTTAATCATAGTCCTGGATTCTTTTGGTCTTTGTATCTACAGTCTTACTTGAAGCAGGTGGATATTGTTTGTCTGTCCGTTATTTGTGATATGTCTACATGCTCTGGGATTGTCCAGTATTCTGGATAGGTGTGGCTTGTTGGCGACAGATGTTCCTTATTAGTGATCATGATTTTTTTTTAAGCAGTGAGTTAAGTAAGTACTGGTTGCAATTAGTTGAGCATTAGTTGTGACATTGTGCAATATCCTTCTTGAGTGCAGAGTTTATTTACAGTAGTTATCTGCTCTTTGTGATGTTTCAGAATTCTTCACGGTCCAGAACTATTTACATACTCTTTGTGAAAGAGAACCTTGCTTGATAAATTAAAAAAGGGCTTCCATGCTTAAATTGTGTGATCTTTGGCAAATATTTTATTTCACCAAAGCTAACTTTTTCTTCATAATGAAGGCTCCCTGTTTTCAGTTTTTACTGATTTTTACAGATAAATATAGACAGAAAACCATTTATTTTCTTATCAGTATTTATTTTTAAATGTGGATAAAAACGGAAAATGGGTCTCTGTCAGCCGGAGCCCTTATGTTTGATGTGGGATGGGAGTAGGTGGGACAAGTGGATTTTACAGGACATGTAGATCTCAGTGGCATTTTGTCCCTTGGACAACTAGATTATTTGGAAAATTCCACACCCCTGATTAACTGTCATCAAACAGCTGCGTGTTAACTGCAAGTATTATGTAAGAGCAATATGTTTTATTGCCCAGTCTTTTTTTATCCTAATCTTTTCAAAAGGGTTCATTTGGGTAAAAAAACAATTCTTGTTTTTAAGAGAACCTCTAACAATGGTGTCAGGTTTTGAATTCTGAATTCGTACTTTTCCAGAATAAGAGTTCTTAAACTATATTGCCTACTAGTATTGATGACTCCTACACTACACCTTGTAGTCTTCTCTGATGAAACACTTCCAATACACTGATTTACACACCTATGATGTGAAGTGCTCTGACACATTACACTGGTATGAGTGGTGCTATAATACTAAATGAATCAGAGAGCCAGTGGTTCTAGAGACTTGAGGGCCGCTGTTAACCACTTGGATGCTAAGGGGTGTGCAAGGTGTTCCATTGACTTTCCATTGAAATCAATGGAAAGTCCATGACGAGCTGGGCTCGTCATGAGCGTCGAAGGGGTTAAAGGGTGCTAGTGAGGGAATCCATGGTAGAGGTGGCCATTGGGGGGCGCCAACAAACACTTTCGCACAGGGCGCCACCAGTGTTAAAGGCAGCCTGGCTGTGCCTAGTTGAAGTTGGCTGACCAAAGTCCAATTGAACAGCCTGTAAAGCACACGTCATTCTTTTGGACTTGCTGCATTTCTTTTAGGTATCACGCAAGTTAGAAAATCTCTCTGCTTAGCCTAGTGTGCCGCCTGGCCGGTATTTTATTGCTTCTTTCTGTCTGTGCATCCAGATATACAATACAACAAGTAACATTACACCTACAGCAGTAAAATCTTATAATGGTACTATCATTGGAGTCTTGTGCTTTTCTAAACCCGAAGTGTACTTGCCTGTGTAACCAATTCATGTAATGGCGTGTCTAAATTGCAAACCTGCCATAAGACCCTTAACGTGGCGATTTATGTGTGAAAATGCAGTCTTTTCACTTGTTTAAGTATGAGTTTAGAGTGATATTTGGCGCTGCACCCACACGCATGGTCTGGTTCCTGGCGCACATAACCATGGCTGCAGTGCACAGAGACCCCACACTGCCGCACACAGAAGACATAAATTAGAGGGAACATTGCATTGTGATGATAGCTGCGCAGGCTTTATAAAGTTTGGAGATTAAGTGCATCCCTTTCTCGCTTTCTATTACCATCGTTAGTGGAGTGAATGACGGAGGTTCAAGGGGAAAGTCAGGAGCTATGACACGCATCGCGGAGCGCAATCTTAGAAGAACAAATTTATCCATGAACGAGGGCTTGCCAGCACACTTGGTCAGCTGATTCATCTCTAGAGGTAAGTGTCAGAATATTGCACTGTGTGGAAGGTTCTAGATCATAACTGTGCGACAAAATGACTATTATTATCATAATCCCTCTTTAAGATTGTATTTGCCACAAGATGAATGCTCAGTCATCCAGGTGTGATTCTTTCCTATACAATCCTCTAGCCTATTGCAATGCGTTGCCTTCAGTGGTCCACCAACGGGTGTCCACTTGAATGACGTTAGTCATTTCCTCTATTCCTTCTTGATCTCAATCCTATTCCAGGCCTCCTCAGAATTTCTCTGGCCAGCCATTACTACGGTCTAGGGCAGTAGGAACGTAGAAGGTGCGTGGACTACAGTGTAATGGCATGTCTAAACTGCAAAGTGGACAACAGTGCAAATGGCATGCTTCTTTACTTCACTTCCATTTATTGATTTTGTCTTCAAAGCAGTAGTAGTACAATTCATAGACCAAAAGTTAGTATGCAAGCTATAGAAAATATATACTTAAGGAAACAGTTCTGTCAAATCCCTTTCATGAATGACTTTCACAGAGCTGACTAATCGTAACCTAAAAAATACCTTTTATGTTCAAAACCTTTCCTAGTGCTTTTTCCTGGATCACAAGTATCATCTTCATTGCCTGTTTAAGAGGAACACCCCTTGACGACCCCCTCCAGGTCCTGTCCTACCCCACTGCATTGACTGCACTTATCTTGTTGTGTTCTCTTCTTCTCCCCCTCAGACCCACTCTGCACTCTCTTTTGTTTTCACAGCTCACCATCCATTTTTCCTCCTTTCTCATCACTCATTCATCCTTACCGCTTTACTTACACGCTCTTGTCTCTAAGAGTCCTCCTTCTCAGGCCTACAAGCCATTAGGATTAATGTTACATTTAGGTTATACATGCAAGGCCCCTGACGTTTCCAGGTTCAGGAGGGGAGCCACTGGCCTGAAACATCGATCCTTCATGATCCTCCGTTTATCTACAGCAAGTGCCTGTGGTGAGTGCCAGTTTTTGGGTAGCTCCTTGCCAGTACTATGCTGAAGCCGAGTAAGGTCTCTGTGTATCTGCTGAGCTCCAACTCATCCAGAATGCTCAGGAAAGCTACTCGGAGGAGTTGAGATTCATAGAGAAGCCCAACGTCTCTGAAAGCATCTTTGCAACTGCAGCCCACAAGGTCTTTACTATCCTACACCATGGAGTAAGATTCCTCTCTATCCTCTTGCATATCAAGCATATTGCCCTTTTTTCTTTTGATTGTCTGGCATAAATATCGAAAGTCAGATTTTTTGGAACTGTTACATTTAGAAATATACACGTTATACCCCGAGCAGATTAGAACAATGGTATTGTGCAAATCAGTCCAGATGAAACATTACAATCCAAATGAGTGTTAATCTTCTTCTTTAATGTTCAAAACAGCATCCTTTTGAGTTCTAGCCAACACGTGTTTCGTCTAATTAGCAGTATATGCATACAGACTTGATCAGGGCAACACATGTATTGAGCTACTGGCAACACCAATGACTACCAGTTCCAAGTGGCGCGTTTAGAAATAAAGTAAATGTTCAGAATAGATTCCACGAGAAACCAACACTTCAGTTAAAAGGTTGTCGATGCCCTCGTCAGGGCATAGTCAAATCACGCAGTCGAGTGAACCGCGAGTTCAAATGAAAGTGGCAGCGCGAGTCCGGCGTCTAGAAGTGTTGGTTTCTCGTGGAATCTATTCTGAACATTTACATTATTTCTAAACGTGCCGCTTGGAACTGGTAGTCATTGGTGTTGCCAGTAGCTCAATACATGTGTTGCCCTGATGAAGTCTGTGTGCATATACTGCTAATTTAGACGAAACACGTGTTGGTTAGAACTCAAAAGGATGCTGTTTTGAACTTTAAAGAAGAAGATTAACACTCATTTGGATTGTAATGTTTCATCTGGACTGATTTGCACAATACCATTGTTCTAATCTGCTTGGGATATAACATACATATTTCTTGTGGATGTGGTTTTCTACATCTAAATGTTGACGGTTTGATAGACGTCATCTTTATCCCTAGTAGCAGCCCTATGAAGTTTCACAACTACTTATGACGATTGAGCGCAAGCTTATAACCTTCTATCTACCGTTCTTTTGCTTTGTTACATTTAGAAGATTTATCTTATTTAACATCTTTGCTGGCAATTGCTCAACATTGATTTCCATCAAGACTGATTGTTATCGGTCTGGTTTCACAGACTTGGGATTTTTGTTAAGGTTTATCAAATTGGGTTTGACAATTATGAAGTGTTTCAGGGCAATATACTTCACTCAGGTCAGTTCAGAATGCAATGGTATATACTTATCTTTTCCACTTGGTTACCGTTTACCTCAGCTTGTAATATTTGTTGAGAAATTCGGGAGCCAGACGGTATACCTTCCTTGTAATTTTTTAAACGCAGTGGTCGAAGTGGCAGGGCTCGCCGTGCCCCTACTTCTTTGATTCAATAGATTCCATTCCCCTACTTTTTTATCTTAAACATGTGTCCCGGGACGGCAGAAAGAGCAAGGCCTACAGATAAGGCTCGGTGCTCGTGGCTGTTCGGGGATGGGCAGAGAAGGAAAAGGACTCTGTCTTTTCCTTCTTGCCCACACAAGACAAGGACAGTGTCCACCTATGCTCTGCTGCAGGCAGCTGCCCATCTACCCTCGCTTTCTTCCTCTTATTCCCTCTCTTTCTGTCTCGCTCCTCCTCACCCTCTCTTGCCTCCTTTCATTTATTTGTACCCCTGTGAAATGGATCCCCAAAAAAGTGCAGCCTCAAGAATAAAAGGTTCAAAATACGAAAAATAAATAATTAAATAAAGCGATACACAGTGGTCGCAAAGTGGCCAGATTAATTTTAACACATAAGCCTCACTTGGCAGAGTTTGCCAGTGAAGCGCTACTTTTATCTCCTCGTTTTTAAGGTCTCGTCTGGTGAAAGCAGCGCATGCGCTGCTCTGGCGATGGAGAGGACCTTTTGCAATCGATTCAGCCAAAGCTGAATGCACACGTGTCCAGATGGTCAAAGATGGCTGCTCTCGCCATCCACCACGCTAAACATGCATGCGTACTGACAAAAAATGCACGTGCATGTAGACAGCCCAATGCCATCTTTGTTTACTTTCATTAGCGTACGGCTGTGCACACGCGTGTGCCTTTTTGTGTCCGAACGTATGCTTTCCATTGTCATGGCAACTCGTCACGCTGCCTTGTTTGTTGCGGTATTAGGATGATTCACTCAGAATTTCTGAAAAAGGTGAACAATCTTTTCTACCTTCCAGTCGTGATATCACACCACACTGATGTATATTATATACAGTCGACTTGTTGCCTCCGGCGAAGAGTTGCCAGATGACTTCTCACAGTGTTAAATCAGAGTTGCTAGATGACTTCTCACAGTGTTAAATCGGACCACATTGTGGAACGTTTTACGTTATTCTGTAGAGCGCCAAATGAGGGGATATTCTCCTCGTTGGCACTGTAGACATGCGTGCGCATGGAGGCGTGCTTTTGCTTTCCCTACACGTGCCCAATCCAATCACCCTACAATACCAGTCCCAACAGCTGACTCAGCAGTCTCTGTGGAAGGCAGTGCATAATATTTCAAGAAGAGAACTTAGGATAAAACTGCAGATTAATGTTCGACTTGTAGAAAGGAATACATTGGGATCCATACATCTGGTAATTTTCCCCTTGCTCTAAATGTAATAATTTGAAATGCTATCTGGTTGACTAGTTGAATATACAGAATATAACCCTGCACCCCCCCTGCCCCAACAGTAGGTTGTTGCGGTATTAGGATGATTCACTCCGAATTTCTGAAAAAGGTGAACAATCTTTTCTACCTTCCAGTCGTGATATCACACCACACCGATGTATATTATATACAGTCGACTTGTTGCCTCCGGCGAAGAGTTGCTAGATGACTTCTCACTGTGTTAAATCAGAGATGTTAGATGACTTCTCACGGTGTTAAATCGGACCACATTGTGGTACGTTTTAGGTTATTCTGTAGAGCGCCAAAGGAGTGGATATTCTCCTCATTTGCGCTGTAAAGCGTTCTTTTGTTTGGAAAGGGATAGCCGGCTGTGAGTGTACAGTCTGTGCTGCCAGCGAAACTAGAGCCACCGGAGCAGGGAGCGCTTGGATTACAAAAGGTATTACGGGTGGCAGTGTTAACAAGACACGCTTTGTCTGGGGTGTGTTCACAGCATCCCTCTTTTCTGTTCGCCAAAAAGCAAAGTTAACGGCTGTTCTCTGAGCACACCCAGAAAGGGGCAAATCAAAGCAGCTCATCCCGCCCTGACGCCCCAAACTCCGCTGCAAGTTAACACCTGGAGCTTACTGAGACACAAATCACCGGCTCTCTTGCCTCAGGCTGGTGCTGATAAACTATCTACAGTAATGGGGTTTCATTTCACAATAATAACAAGCATTGGCATAGCATAGAGGCCTCGCCTTTGGGAGTGTTTAGTCATGCAACAGTTAATGTTGCTGCACCAAGGATATTGTGCGGCATTACTAAATACTTATAAAGTCCCAAAGGCAAGCCCTATTGGCTATGCCAATGCTGGTCTTTGAACAGCATTGTTATCTCTGGGTGTGGAAGTGCACCAATGCAGGAGGTACTGAAATGCCATATTTATGGGTGGATTGGAAAAAAATGTGTATTGTGGCTCTGTGTTCACGGATGTGGGCTTTTTATACCATACTGCTTACGTTTTATAAGGATATCAGTAATGGACATTAAACTGGTCCCTTCAGCCCTGGAGTCTTGTCCTTAACTTTTCAGGCAAAAAACACTCACTCATTTATGAATAGAGAGTGTAAGTAGCCATGTTGTTCCTGCTTACATTTCACATGCTTTACTCAATCTTGCATTCTCTATGAGTGTTTGCTTTTTCCAGGATGCTATTACCCGCAACTGGAGGCATCAGGATTACGAAATAAATCAAGCTTCTGCCCTCCCTCACACTGTACTCCCAGGGACATCATCTCTTTTGAACACACTGTACTGTCATCTTTAAATGCCTTGAAAAAGAAGCTATTACACATAAAACAAAATATTTTGCAGGCCCACAAAGAAGCCATAAAGACATTAAGAAACCAACAAGTCACGGTTATTAAGCCAGCAGACAAAGGCCAGGCGGTTGTCTTATGGTCAAAAGAAGCTTACCAAACAGAAGGCAGAAACCATGTGTTAAACCAACAGTGGTACTGACGAATTTCAACAGATCCCACTAAAGAGATCATGCAGGAAAGTGGGATGATAGTCACAGCGGCAACTGATCAAGGGATCCTGGGTCCAAAAGAATCTGAATACTTGATTAAGAAACATCCTCGAATACCGCAACTTACTTTCTACTGAAGGTTCACGAAGACACATCCAATCCGCCCGGTCACTCTATTGTTTCCGGGTGAGATTCTATTTTGGAGCCAGTATCCAAGTTCGTGGATATATTTTTAAAACCATTCTTGTACGAAGTTCCCTCCTATCTAAGGGACCTGATGGATTTTATCAATAAAATTGATGGCTTCCCCTTTGACCCTGATAATCACATTCTAGTGACAATGGATTGAGCATCCTTGTATACACAAATTCCACAGCAAGATGGGCTGGACGCTATTGAAGTTTACCTAGAATCAAGACCCAGACCACATCGGGTACCCATTGAACTCCTCTTGAGACGGGCATCATTGCACCACGTCGGCATTTTTTCAAATCTGAAGATTATTTTTTAGTACAAATAAAGGGGGTAGCCATGGGTTGTCCTTTCGCACCGGAGGTGGCAGTGCAATACATGGCGCAATACGAACAACAGTTCATGCATCAAAACAACCCATATGGTGCCCATATTAAACAATGGTAGAGGTACATCGACGACGTGTGGTGCGTTTGGGAAGGTCCAGAGGGAACGCTAAAGGAATTTCATGAATGGCTCAACAACCGGAGCCCTGACATTAAATTCAGCATCACATACAGTACAAAAAGTTTGGCAATTTTGGATGTAGAGGTCAAACCAACAGATGATGGACTAATAACCACCCTTTCACACCAAATCCACAGACAAAAATAATTCTCTCCACTAACGGAGCTATCCCCTTAGGAGTCTCAAAAACAATCTGCCCAATGGGCATTTTTTAAGGATCAGGCACAACTGCACCAGAAAAGAAGACTTCAAACTACATTCAGAAGTCCTGGTTAAGAAACTTGCGGAGAGAGGTTACCCCCGTAAGCTTTTGAGAGCTTGGTGGACACCGAGAGAACACCTTCTGACGAAGAAGTCCAAACTACCAACGCCACGCACGGTTTGCGTGTCAACTTTTGGACCCCATACTCAATCCATGAAGAAGATAATTCGTAACAACTGGCACTTGAATGAGGGCGCCATCCCAGACATTGGCACACCACTGTTTGCTCTAAAAAAAACTGCAGCATTGGCCAACAAATCATCAGCTCTGCTTTTCTTCCCGCTAAAAAAGACAATTTACGCACCACGTTGAATGTTCAACCAATACAGGGCCACCACAATGTGGCACATGTTCCGTGTGTAGATCAACGATGGAAGGAACATTATTCTCCAATGGACAAAAACACTGGCGACACAACGATTTTACTAACTATACATTAAAGAATGTTGTATGAGCCATCATTTGCCCCTGCAAAAAGTGTATATTGGTAAAACAAGTCAGGAGGTGCGCCAACGCATAGGACAACATTGCTCAAGGCTAAAAAACAAGATAGCCGCTGCTCCGCTGGTGGATCACTTTGTCGCGATGAACCATACACAACACGACTTTAAGTGGACAGTACTAGCAGCCATAAAATCTTCCCCGAGGGGCGGTGACCCAGCAATCCTGCTAGCACGCAAGGAGGCCTTCTTAATAATGAAATTTGATTATGCAATTCGGGGTCTCAATGAACTCTCAGAAATCTCCCAACTACAAATATAATGAAACCACACAGTCCAACAAGCTAATAAACCATTTCAGGTTTTATTGTCACTAGTTCATTCGCGTATGCTAACAAACTACAAAACCGAGCATGGCGTGGTGGTAAAAATCCACTCCAGGTTTTGTGTTTTAAAAGGACAACTTATGAGCCCCGCCTTACACGAGTCTCTGCTGCCGGAGGAAGGAGCCGACATGACGTCGAACATCAAGTTATAGAAGGCAAGTGTTGCCCTATTTGAGAGTGCAACAAACTTCCATTACAAACGCAACGATCTTTCTTATCAAACGTGCCGCCGAGCAATAAAGCGCGAGCAGTCCTTTGTATGTAACAATGTATCCCTGAATCACGTTATGGAGAGGCGCGTTACACTGTATCGCGTTAGGCTTGTCTTCGGTTGTATCACGCCGGCAAGAGGAGCCACCTTATGTAATTCTAAACATGTGCTAAAGAAGTAAAACACGCACCATTGGGAAGATGGAATAATGGATACATACAAGGAATGTTCCATACAGCTCAAGTCTTTCCATACATAGAAGTAACAACATTCTATATTATAGAGAACCCACAATGTGACTTTGTTCTTACAGCTCCTGTGAATACTGAACAGGTCAACTGCTGACACTACAATACAACAGCTTTAGAGTTCGCATAACAACAGGTATTTTTTAATGCAGTTCACTACACTATAGAGACCAAGATATAGGGTTCCCCAACTATATTGATGCCATGCTTGATTGTTTTTTTGTTTCACAGTCACTGCTTGCCATTCCGAGTCCTGAGGAGAACCCTAGAACCGTTCAGGGTTCGAAATGTGTTGACAGCTGGGCAAAGGCGAATGACTCTTGGGGGTGTTAGATGGGAATTGGTTTAAAGAAATGTTTGTTCCCAGTGATCAGACAACCCTCATGTAAATTGTATACCCCTTTTGTCCTACACAAAGGCAGGACCTCTGGAATCATTAACCATCCGCCTGTGTTCTATCTGTATAATATGGACTGGCTGTTTTAAGGAGATGTGTAAGATACTCACAACCTTTGTGGCGTTTGTTTTTTGTCATGTGTATCATATATGTGGTTACGTTGTAATGTTTATATTTTTGTGATGGTGTCATAAGTACGGAGTACTGAATGAAGTGTTATCTAGCTTATGACATTCATGAATGTTCTTTATATGTGCACTAAATAAGACACAAATGAAGTGAAATAAATCACATGCACTTAGAACTGTTTGTCTAATGTTTTGTTGTATTACTTTTTTAATAGGCAGCATATTGCTCGTGTCTAGTGCTTAATCGCATCCAGGAGTTCATAGCAGGGCACAATTGGATTGTAGTTGAAGGCAGTGGGGGAGAGGATACTATGGACAGAACTGCCAAATTTGGAACTGGGGAACCAAGTTCAACCTTCATAACCAGACCACTCTCCTGAGGGAGCACATTCCCATGCTAGACCTTAGAAGGCCCCGCAAAACATTAGAAGTCCTGGTATTTAAGCAGCAGCAGGTGGACAATAGAGGTGGCAAGTGTGAGTTAACCTTGAAGGCCTGTCCACCACAATCCATATTGAAGTTCACCTTCAGTCTTGAGAGCATGTATATGAAGCAGCACATCCTAGTGCAACAGTGACTCTGTCACAGGACCCTTAAGAAGGGCCGGCTCTAGGGCGGTGGGACTGCTGTGACCACACCGGGCACTGACTTTGGCTGGGTGTGTCATGTTTGCAAGTATATTTTGGTTTTAATAGCGCTTGCTGTCTCCTTCCTGGCCTCCAGCAATTTTCGGCACCAATAGAATTGTCATGATAACGCCAGTGATTAATGTTCTTCCCAGAGAGAGATCAGAGTTTTGTTGAGTGGAAGTTTTGACTCGTGGAAAGGTAGAGCAGAGGGTTAACACAGTCCCAAGTCCGCAGCCATGCAGAGGCTGGGTAGCTTGCATGGACCGGTGGCTGAACTGCATCGAACGTGGCGGGGCACCCCTTCCGTAGCCATGAAAGTGGCAAAAAGCAGGGGCAAGAGGTTCTGGCCGTACCGCTAGAATGCATCAAGTGCTTGAGCGTGAGTCAGCAGTCACCGAAAAGGCGACAGCCATCAAAGGGCATGTCCAATAGGTTGGATTGGACATCCCCAGAGAAACGAGACGTCCTCAACCAGGCATAGCGCCTCAAGGCTACTGACGTGGAAAGCGAAAGCGTTCTACTAAGAGAGTCGGCGGTATCAAGCCCACACCTGATGGTGAACTTCGCTGCATCTCTACTCTCTGCCACTGTTTGGGTGAGAAGGGCCAAGGCCTCCTCTGGGCACTGTGGCCGGACTTGCTCAATCGTATCCCACCCCGTATGGGCATAACGGCCCAAAATGATGATTGCCTGCGCTAAGCTGGCAGAAGAAAACAGCTTCTTCCCAAGGTGGTCCAGCTTCTTGGAGTCCCTATCTGGGGGAGACGTAGGGAATGTGCTCTTAGAGGATGAGGCTTGGACCACCAAGCTCTTGGGGGGTCGGGTGTTGGGAGAAGAAAAGTAGGTCGCCCTGGCCGGGCGGTGGCGTCTGGCCATCATCCTGTCCACAGGAGCACCTGTGCTGGGCTTGGACCAAGTGACCAGAACGACGTCGGTGAGGGCCTCATAAAAATGGCAGAAGGGGCTCCGAATAGGCCACTGTCAGGTGAAGCAACTAAGTCAGGAGGTAAGTCCTGACTGCCACCTTAGGAAGCTTAAGGCCTCAGCCGCCACACGCAATATCAGTCCGTATGAAACTCCCTCCTCCGTAGCCACGGTAGAGGGGGAGAGCATGCCATGGTCTGGGTAGGTATCCAAACCACTGACATCATCCAGTTCCTCTAGCCGAGGATGAAGACTTGGAAGATGAATGGTGATGGTGGCTCCGCGACCGGTCCCAAGACCTTCCTCTCGACCGGGACCTCAAGTGACACTGAGCCGACTGCCGGGCCTCCAGAAGCTTTAGGGACCACTCCTGCAACGACTTCAGGTTCATCGCCCGACAGTCGAAGCCCGACTTTGGGTCATGGTCACGCTCCAGGCACCAGAGGCACACGAGGGGCAGATCTGTGATGGACATCAGCTAGTGACAGGAGTCATAAGGCTTGAATCCGGTTCGGCGAAGGAACATCCCTCGTGCAGCACGAATCGAAGACTCGAAAAAGACGTTAACATAAAATCGAAATAGGTTAGTCAAAAATTGACTAAGGGGCAAACTCTTTCTGGAGCTGCACTAAGCTGGCGCGGGAAAAGAAAGAACTGACGTCTGTGCGCAGGGGCGATGTCTAAATAGGCACTGTGATGTCATCCTGGCAACGGACATGGAGTAGACAGACGCCACCTTCCGACGCGCAGGGGTACTGCTAAAGAAAAACTCTCAGAATCCAGTCTGTTACCTGGGGGTAATTCTAAAGTTAAGGAATCTATAACTACAGTCTTTTTCAGATAGAGGACCTACAAGTAAAAATGTGCACATTCCTGGTCACCACCTAAGCTGTGCCATTACTGAAGCCATGGAACCTCGGCTTAAGTTATTTTGAGGATTTGAACCTCAAAGGAACACACAAAAATACGTAAACAAGCATTCATCAAACAAATACACAAATGATTATCTGTGTTATTTCATTCACAAACAAATATAACAAATAAAAAATTCCATTGTAATAGAAAAGTTGTGTCTTTTCGAATTTCCATTGAGGCCACCCACCTTCCATATTATATTCGGTTTAATGCATTTGCATTGCTACCACAAAATGTTTTACATTTTGCTACTTTAGATATTAAGACTTAAGTGATTACTAAGTATTATTTAATTTTCTGAGCAACTGCGAACCCCCTGAGGGGTCCCCGGATAACAGATTAAGAATCGCTGCCTTAGAGCACAACAATAGAGCTCACACGCAGGAAAATTAGAAAGGAATTTGTCATGCATGTGGACCTAGGAAGGACTAAAACAAGAAAATACACTGTCTTCCAGGAAGTCCTGACACCTTCATTTCCTTCCATCTTAGTAGGACCCACAAACCTCCTACAGGACCTTCACTGAACATACAGGATTGGAGCTACAGTAGTTTCGATGGTTCGGACACAAGACACTATCCTCCCTCGCGAGCACTCTCCACAGACACCTGCACATGACTTTATCTATGCTGCATTTTTAGCGTCTGCTGCAACGCTTTGAACTAATTTCTTTTGTGTTGTGCCCTCTACAAAACAAAAAAACAAGTATAGGTGATTGTATTTGCCGTGTGTGACTTACAAAATTCCAATTAATGCAGTGAAAATGGCCAAGTGAGCAAGGATAAAGCACTGGGGACCATGTGCTGGCTGCGCATCAAAGTGACTATTCAGAGTTACCCGATGGTTCTGATCCGCTATCAAACATTTCAGATATGCATTAACAAAAATTATCCTTAATAGGATGATGCTACTCCATTTGTTACTTAATATATATATATATATATATATATATGTCATGTGATCAAAGCCCGAGGAGGGGCTGAAACGCGTCATGGAGACTTACACCATTAAAGAATAATTCAGCACTTAACTTGGTGGTCCGTATCCGTTTTTGTCATAAAAACTTGGAGAAGAGAAACGGTATCTTTGGAAATATACATACATACATACATACATATACATACATACATATATATACACACATATATATATATATATATATATGCACACACATGTATACACACACATATATATATATATATATACATATATATACACACACACGCACATAAATATATAATTAATGATATACTATTTTTATTAAGAGAATCAATAATAACAAGTAGTACAGAAGGAAGGCAGATTTCCAGTGCAGAAGGGAGCCAGCATTTAACTGGATGGCTGCCTTTCATGAAACCTACAGGTATGATTTCTTTGTTACTGATGACGGGCTATTCATTGCCGCGCATCGAGAGAAGAGAGGCAAACGCCAACAGAGCGCATAGCGGGCTACGAGAAGAAGAGAAAGCAGATGCAGCCCTTTGTCTCACAAAGCATGTCAAAGATAACTGAAGCAAAGGGTTGCCTTTTCAGCTTACTGGCAGAGCGCAATTTGTCACTTCCTGTGGAGACCAAAATATGAAGTTTATTAAGAATCCTTGTAGGGGTCCTAAGGCTGTGAAGAAGATGAAATGGCTGTCTACAAAAGGCTGCTGCAAGGCTGGAGATGTGTTGGGACCAAAATACCACGCTTCAAGTGGAACTTCTTTATACATTTTGATCAGAGTGTAGACAGTAGACACATAAAAAAGAGAACACAACAAACAAAAAGCAACGGGTCACTATATGAAACTGTCTTTCATGTGCCAGGGAAGAGAACAGAGTTCTTTGCGAAAATTCGTACACCACATTGTTTGCAAAGACTGGTCAGGAAAGTTTTAGCAAATCAAAAAAAAACATTAGAAAAAAAAATGACAGTTCTGAATAGACGCTCAATAAGCCATTGTCGGCCCAGGAGAAGTCAATAATGAAAGGATCGTATAAGGCCAATGCAAGGTGGTGCGTAACACATCTCCATTAGGTGCCAATAGCGAGATCACGGTGACGGTTACCTGGCAAAACCAGAACAGGAGTGAGAAAGTTGGACAACCTCATGAAGTCAGAAAATATTCCTGACAGTGAACGAAGCCTTCAGGCCCTCTCCATTCATCCTTATCAGATGAAACGCCTGTGCTGCTACTGCCTGGGATTCAGATAAAGAAACAGGAGTGCAACTGTGAAAAATCTTGCTATTTTTGTAGACAAAAAGCTTGAGTCAGTCGCATCATGCTGCATTAAGAGAAAATGTTCAGTTTAAGGTAGTGCCTCATGCAATATAGAATCACAGGTTAAAACAATCTTTAAAAGGAACAAATAATTGCCTCTGGTCTTCTAGTACATTGCCAGTTCCTCACAATAATCATTGCGTAATATACAAAAATGCAAACATCTAGTACATAAAAATATATTTCTACTTTTTACTAAAACACAAACCTTGATGATGTGACGTTTTGGTGGACAGTGGAATCCTTTTTCACCAACTTCTTTAGGACAAAGATTTTTATCATTAAAACATTCTAAAAAACAGAGAAAAACATATATTTACTATTTATCGTAAATTCTAGAAGGACTCAAAGCACCTCCAGCAGATAATCAATTCCTAACGTCCATTTGTTTTAGAGCATGTGTCCCAAACACCTTTACTATATCTTTTATTAATTGTTTGTTATGTTTAAATACCCCCTCGTATGTAGTGAGGTTTATCCATTACTTAGTGGAGATAGCTTTATGTTATTAACCCCTTGAACGAGGGTAGAATTCCCCCGCGGTGCGGGTGAATTCCACACGTATGCCAATCGTCGGACGGCCGTCCGACGCATGGAAAGGGTTAAAAGAAAAGATTCAACCTCTACTCATGTACTCAAGGTTAGTTACCTAGAGTTGTATTTGTAGGCCATATTTAAGACAGGCACAACAGTTCCGCATATGTAGATGCGACTATTGTTGTTTTTTTTCCCCAGGGAACGATTTCTTATTTCTCAATACAAATCTTATGACTTGTAATAAAATCCTAAATACGTCCCATACTATTTTCAGGCTATAGAAATACTCTGCTCTTGAAGGGGTTTTTCGGAAACAGTCATTACATCAGCCGTGTGACAACGAAGTAAGTCTTCAACTATAAACACGCAAACAAAAATAAAAGGAAAGCTTTTTCCTCACAAAATGATGTAATGTTTTTCTCTCTTTTCATGTGCTTTATAGAGCATATGCTAATCATGAAAGGACTGGTCATTTGATAGAACCTACCTGGCCAGTCCATTCTGATCCGCAAAGTGTATCTCAGACTTTCTGAGGAAGTAAATTATACACAGGAATATAAAGATAAATATATTCTTACAGGACCAACGGTCATTAGATTTATACCCTCTTAAATATATGAGTAGAGGGTAAATCTTTCTCTTAATAACATTAAGCTATCCCTACTAAGTAACCGAAACACCTCACTCTAGCTATCCTCACTAAGTAAAAGATACACCTAACCCTATACGAGGGGGTATTTAAACATATCAAACAATTAATAAAAGATATAGTAAAGATGTTTGGGACACACGTTTTAAAACACATGGACGTTAGGAATTGATTATCTACTGGAGGTCCTCTGAGTCCTTGTAGAATTTAAGATGAATAGTAATTATATGTATTTATTTGTTATTTAGATTGTTTTCAGGATAAAAACTTTGTCCTGAAGAAGGTGAGGAAAACGTATTCCATTTTCACCGAAATGCCACGTGACAGGTTCTGTGTTTTATAAAAAAGTAGACATTTTTATGTATTAGATGTTTACATTTTTGTAGATCACGCAATGATTATCTTGAGGAACTGACAATAGTACTAGAAGAGGCAAGACGATTATTAGTTTCTTCTTTAAAATTGTTTTAACCTGTTATTCCAAATGCATGAGAATTATAGCCAAAAGTTTTTATGAAAATAAAAGAGAATAAAGATAATTTGTGTGCATTACACTGTGTTTGTCAGGGCTCATATATATTTTCAAGCTTGTGTATGGTACTTTTTATGTGCCAGTAGATGTTCATTTGTTTTTTTATACAAAGTGCCCATCTTTATCGTTTAAAGATACACAGAAGGGAAACTAACCTTTGTCTAGTTCTTAAGTACCCTGTACCTTTTGTCCGGCAGGGGCGACTCTCATTCTTTTTGGGGTGCTTCATGCAATCACTAGGTCTTAATTGTACCTTAGTATCATTAAGGGCCAAGCATTATTTCTGGCTCATTCGACAGTACATTTAAGTGTACATTTAAGTTTAGTACATCACAATATGATCAATTTACAGCCTCTAATTAGTCAAGAAAAATGTGGTTCTCCTCCAGCAGATCTGTACATGAAATAACAGATACATTTCTGACAGACAGTTTATAGTCTTCTATGTCTATGTGCCCTTGAGTATCGGAGATCCTTGGGCACCAGAAAGGGAACCGTGCAAAGATACTCGACTACTGACCAACATGAGTCCAAAGAATAGAGCATGCTATGATGGTTTACTTGTTAAAGTAAAATTCATGGCATGTAGAGGGCAAGTTCAGAAGAAGCGATGGCAGAGAAAATATAATGAAACAGCTACTTATTGTATGTGACGTTTTTTCAGGTGGATAATCTATCTAACCGGAGGTTCTGGACTTTGTGAACTGCCTAGGTACCAGACTTGATCCAGAAACTCTTTTAATGCTCCATTTTCATACATGACTACGTGGAGTAGCATAAAGGTGCCACATCTGGCCGAGTGGAGCAAGGTTAAAAGCACTGGGGGCCATGCATGGTGTGGCTGGGCATCGATGTGGCGAATTAACAGGCCAGTCAGAGTTTCTTAATGGCTCTGATCAGCTATCAAATACTGTAGATATGGATCTTATGTCCGTTTAATCATTAGGCATTCTGTGCCCAAGAGAGCAGAGAAGAGATAACAGAATTGATCTTTCACTTGCAGCGTGCGACAGGTAACTTAGGATCTCATTAATACCACAAATACATTTCAAGGTATGGGGAGGTGGTTGGGCTGTGAAGCATCAGTGGTTAGATGTAGTACTTACCTGAAGGCCAAATACATTTTTCTTCTAATAGATATTTCTGACCAAAGATTCCGCACTTGTTAAATCGATATTAATGCAATGTCCTCTCCAAAGAGGTGGGTCTAGGGAGTGGACTTTACGCCACAAATTCCTGCATGAACAAGCAGGCAACATGACTGTCTGTGCATATTTCTAAACTGATGCAATAGCAGCTGGTGAAAGTATGGACACAAGTACATGTGGCTGCCTGGCAGATGTCCAAAACTTGAACACCCCAAACTAAGACAGTAGTTGTTGCCTTCAAGGTTTGTCTGCGGCATTGAGGCTGGCTTCGATGTGAAAGGGACCAGCGTGGACTTTGGAGTCGGATTGGAAGTCGGCACTGATGTTGGAGCGGAATCCAAGATGGTTTCAGGAGGCACAGACGGCACAGAGGGTGTTCCCTATTTTAGCATTTTTGCACAATAGGGCGGACACCCTGCTTTGGGCCTCGGGCCTAGGAGTGATGGCAAACTGGAGTTGTCAGAGGAGGCAGCCTGCCTCTGGTACCATTGTTGCTGCAGGTGCAGTAGCACCAGGACCTAGGAGTGTGGGGGCAACTAAACCCAATTATGGTTATTTTACTTTACTTCATTGCTTGCATTAGGGCCCAGTGCACCCTCGCTGTGCCAATGTTGCTTTGGGCCTTGGAGCAATAGCCCAAGGGAGGGGGGAAATTAAAGCAGAGGAGGCACCTTAGCTTGGGCCTCAGAGAGGTGGTGGGGAGGGGGGTATGGCAAGATGTGGCTCCATGGTTTTAACAATGGGCAGAGGAGACAACACAAGGCTTGCAAGGCAGTAGCTATCATTAGTGAAGCTGGTGCAATAACACCGGGGCCCTTGCCCCACTGCAACAGAAATAGGACTATTTTTCTTTATAAAATGGGCATTAAGGAAGTAGTGGAATTCATGGTCTATATTAATTCCACACTTCGAGGAAATTAGGCCACTTCAAGATGTCGTCTGTTACGCTGGGCGCAGTAATGAGGGAGCCCGTTCTCTATGTCCCTAGATCGGATACTGATGGTGGGCTGCACTATTTAAACCTGCCGCGTCATATGTTCGGTTTTCTTACTATTGATGGCGATGACGATGGCGGGAGTACTCAACGGGACCTGGTAAGCTTGCTATTATGGTTTAACGATGTTTTATTTGTCGTATGACTGTTTTAACTTTCCGGTCATTATGCTTGATCAGCACTTAGTATGCCTTGAAATGCACTCATATATTTGATTAAATTTAGATATATCGCTCACACATTGTATTTCGTTTGAAATATATCTAATATAGTTTGTATGTGATAAGGACTCATTGCCTGTAATTTGGGGTACCTTGATGTTGGGATATTTTTAATGAGGAAGTAGTTGGTGATACGTATTTGTTTGGTATGAAAATGTTTAAATATGCTAGAGGCAAATATGGCACCTCCTTATCTTGTTTTTAACTTAGCCATATTACTGCTTAAGCGGGACGTTGACGGGTGTTCCCCGCATGGACATGTGACTATTGCCTAATTTTCTACTATATTCGGGCTTGATGTTGAGACTGCCTTATGAATTGAATTTGAATGTTCTATCCGACTAATATGTGTTATCTCCAATTCTGATTCCAGAACTCATATGATTTTATATTGCTGGACCACAGATTTTTAGTCCCTGTTAAGGTAATTATTGTGTTGGCCTCTCAATAGCGATTGGCATATTACTTGTATCACGGGTCCCTAGTGCTATTCACTATAGATTCTTGTGATTAATAGAATATATATTGATTCTATGTGTATGTTATGGACTGTCATCATTGGGGATATATAAATTGCTTATAATAACGTTATAATATAGAGAACTTGTGTTTATTTTATATTTTTCCCATCTTTTATAGAAATGTTAACTTACAACTTGTAAAATACGGATGGCTGTAAATGGAAGGGGTACAAAAGGGGGTGGTGTTGGACGGAGCATCTGAACCAATCAAACACTCACACCCAGTCAAAAGATCTGGGTTAGATCCATCACCGTTCTTCAGCCCACTCTGCCACCCCAGTTCAGACATGGCTATATGCAAATCAGTCTGACCCTGTGCCTCATGGGAACAGTCCAGCCCGAACTGCCAAGCCATGCCTTCCCTGGACCGGAAACAAGCTTCCGAGGACCGGTTTCTGGCATTGCAGCCTTCTCCAGCCCAGCTTGCTTGAATCCAGTGGCAAAGTGAGCAAGGGACTCACGTCTGAGCATACCCTGCCACACTTATGGCGGCCAAAGCGGTACAAAAGGGGGTGGTGTTGGACGGAGCATCTGAACCAATCAAACACTCACACCCAGTCAAAAGATCTGGGTTCGATCCATCACTGTTCTTTAGCCCACTCTGTCACCCCAGTTCAGACATGGCTATATGCAAATAAGTCTGACCCTGTGCCTCATGGGAACAGTCCAGCCCGAACTGCCAAGCCATGCCTTCCCTGGACCGGAAACAGGCTTTCGAGGACCGGTTTCTGGCATTGCAGCCTTCTTCAGCCCGGCTTGCTTGAATCCAGTGGCAAAGTGAGCAAGGGACTCACGTCTGAGCATACCCTGCCACACTTATGGCGGCCAAAGCGGTACAAAAGGGGGTGGTGTTGGACGGAGCATCTGAACCAATCAAACACTCACACCCAGTCAAAAGATCTGGAATGGAAGGAACATTCTCCATCCTTTAGGTACAAGCATTTGATATGATTATTATATATGGCTTTCTATAAGAGTGGGTAATACTACCAATCCACTCGTGATGCGCATTCGGCATTTGATATTAATATGGGATATGCACAATAATAATGATTGTAGACTGTGAGCTTATTAATTGAATAGAATAGAGGATGTGATGGCCTGCTTAATAAAAATTTCTGTATAATTTCATCTACAGAAGCTGGTCCATTTTGGTCTATGCTCTGGCCCTTCCACTAGCTGGGCTTCCAAGGAGACATGGCTACCACACGGCTGCCCAGCTGAGCACATTGACTGTGGTGGATTTGACAACAGTGGGGGGATGCTATGACTTATATACCCTGTGACTAATACAAGATCTGATTGAGGTTGATGGTGTCCTAACAGGACAGTGCCTACAATATGGAGTAATCCAAAGCATATTTCACAGAAAATTAAAATGGCGAATGAAGATCGCCAGTCGCATGAATTATTACAAAACAATACGACAGGAGACGGGTAACCTGGTTCCGTATGGCATACCTAAACATGGCAAAAGAAGGCCTGCATGACTTGAAAACTAAACGGTAGGCTGACCAGAAAATGGAATCAAATGACAGAGTAGAGGAAGATAGTCACTTACATGTACAAAGTATCAAGAAACATTGGCTTCAAACACACACAGTTCAACTTTCTACACATGGCAAACCTGACCCACACGAAGTTACACAAGATGTATGAATCTGCACCCGACGAGCCTCTATGATTATGTGACAAAGCTGATTTCTACATATGGTGAGGAGTTCCCTCAAGATAGGCCGATACTGGGATGGGATAATAGATCAGCTAGGAGCCTCTACAGGGAAAAAGGAACTCTCCACCTGTGAGGGATGTTTGTTAGGTAATTTCAACATGTTATGAGTATTCGTAAAGTACAGTATAACCCTTAAAGGTATCCTGGTGCTGAGTAGGCATGTGTCTAGCCGAGCCTAGGGCTGGGAGTTAATTGAAAATGCAGGCCGTTAGTTTCTTGCGAAACTCAACAAGACAGTAACCAATGGGCAACCCATAAGAGAAAGTCACAATAAGAGGAGTAAAGGAGACAGAAAGCACTGGGTAAAACACAACTAGAGGCACAAAAACAGGCAAAGAGACCACATCCAAAACCCACAAACCTAAGGAGTCTAACAAGGAGACCAACTGTACAGAAATGGGAAAACCTACAACTTTCATTTATGCCAGACCAAAATTACATTCAAATATTATCAGATTCAGGAGAAAGGAGAACTCTTGAAATTGAGTGCACACCCTGAGGGAATGAATCCTACATAAAATACTCCCTGAACATAGGAACTACAGTCATGGCATCGGTTCATGGACGGGGTGACAACATAACACAAAGGAAGATCTGTCAAACTTAACGGAGTTTACTCCGCCCCTCATTTCGCTTCCCTTTCCCCCATGAAAAGCAACACAGTTGCCCCAGTACTATAGCTGTCATCGACCCTAAGTGTGTAACTCAGTCTCAATTTATAACTGCCCAATCAAACAATGCAGCATACTGTTCAATTTTAAAGTCCATTTATGCTGCAAATTACATCAAATTGTTCAATTGAATGATGATGTATTAACTTGTGAAAATGATAATAAAGCAAATAAAAATTGTGCTAGATCGTGCTAGATACCATTTTCAGGGTAAAACCTGCAGATTATTAGACTGATGATGACTTGTATATTAAAACCCTATTCGTGTATTTTCTGAAGCATCTCTCCCATTAGCTTTGGTTTTAATACTTCAAGATACACTAATGAGTTAAGAGCCGCACTGATTCATTCCACTTCCATACTAAAAATCCCATGGAACTTGATCACAGGGCAGCTAGGTTGTGAAATGTTCATAAAATAAAGACTTCATTTAGTTTTGCTTCAAGAAGTTTCATAACAAACACACTCATGCTATTTCATCAGGAAGCGTTTGATGGATAAAAGTGTTTGATGTTCGTGTACACTGATTCGTCACACTTCTGTCCTGTGATCTCTGTCTGATTCTGACACTTTCTCGAATGACACTGCCCAAAGCAACATTTGGAGGTGGGCGCTGGAGCCGATCTGTCGGTGCAGGTTACCCAACGTTAGTGCTTTTTCAAAGCAGCTTCTTTCTGGCAAAGCTCACTAATCCACAATTTCTCTTTCTTCAGAGAGGATACCCCGAGGTGTGAATACCACACACCTAAAGCCGGCACAAGGCCTGACCTCGCCACTACCTCCGTAATTCACTGGCACCTTTTTAAAATGCTTTTCTTGGCAGATTTTATGGAGAGAACACCTTTTATTTTCTTGTGCGTTTTTAAATTGGGCGAATAAGCGATTGTGAGGGTCATGAGGGTGACGAACGGTTAGTGCTGATTGGCATAAGTCAGATACTGGGTCTATTTGGTAGGTGACTCTTTCCCGATGTATCTGAAACGGACTTGTTGATCGTGTACTGCACCCCGTATAATAAGAGGAGGCCGTGTCTCCAAGTTGGGTATGTTTCGCTTTCATGCGAAGGATAATCGGGACTTTAAATGTGGGATGAAAAAAGTGTGTGTGCGTGGGGACATCTAAAAGTGGCGTGGCTTATGTAACTATTGACGTGGCTTTGACGTAAACTACATTTCTGTAATTCCTACAATGTGTAAGGACACAAGTCATAAACAAGCATTTGCATTGCAATGGGTCTTGCATTAGGAAAGTGTGAGCTATTGGTATTGTAAACGACAATTTTTTTTAATATGTGTTGGCTTTGAAAATATATTAATTAATAGCATTGTTATTCACAAAGTCCAATAGCTTACACTTTCTTAATGCGAGTCCTATTGGCTATGGCATTGCTTGTTGGTAGCAAGCACGGACAGTGCTGTTGTGGTGCTGAGTGATGATGTGGTTGGGCTGAGTGATGTGGTGGTGTCCCCGAGTGATGTGGCGGTGTCCCCGAGTGATGTGGTGGTGTCCCCGGGTGATGTGGTGGTGTCCCCGGGTGATGAGGTGGTGTCCCCGAGTGATGTGGTGGTGTCCCCGGGTGATGTGGTGGTGTCCACGAGTGATGTGGCGGTGTCTCCG
This sequence comes from Lissotriton helveticus, assembly GCF_964261635.1. Lineage (NCBI taxonomy): Eukaryota > Metazoa > Chordata > Amphibia > Caudata > Salamandridae > Lissotriton > Lissotriton helveticus. The sequence goes on from NC_136068.1 coordinate 1,168,901,786, forward strand.
AGTGATGTGGTGGTGTCCCCGAGTGATGTGGTGGTGTCCCCGAGTGATGTGGTGGTGTTCCAGAGTGATGTGGTGGTGTTCCAGAGTGATGTGGTGGTGTTCCCAGAGTGATGTGGTGGTGTCCCAGAGTGATGTGGTGGTGTCCCAGAGTGATGTGGTGGTGTCCCAGAGTGATGTGGTGGTGTCCCCGAGTGATGTGGTGGTGTCCCCGAGAGATGTGGTGGTGCCCCGAGTGATGTGGTGGTGTCCCCGAGTGATGTGGTGGTGTCCCTGAGTGATGTGGAGGTGTCCCCGAGCGATGTGGTGGTGTCCCCGAGTGATGTGGTGGTGTCCCCGAGTGATGGGGTGATGTGCCCGAGTGATCGTGTACTGCACCCCGTATAATAAGAGGAGGCCGTGTCTCCAAGTTGGGTATGTTTCGCTTTCATGCGAAGGATAATCGGGACTTTAAATGTGGGATGAAAAAAGTGTGTGTGCGTGGGGACATCTAAAAGTGGCGTGGCTTATGTAACTATTGACGTGGCTTTGACGTAAACTACATTTCTGTAATTCCTACAATGTGTAAGGACACAAGTCGTAAACAAGCATTTGCATTGCAATTGGTCTTGCATTAGGAAAGTGTGAGCTATTGGTATTGTAAACAACAATTTTTTTTAATATGTGTTGGCTTTGAAAATATATAAATTAATAGCATTGTTATTCACAAAGTCCAATAGCTTACACTTTCTTAATGCGAGTCCTATTGGCTATGGCATTGCTTGTTGGTAGCAAGCACGGACAGTGCTGTTGTGGTGCTGAGTGATGATGTGGTTGGGCTGAGTGATGTGGTGGTGTCCCCGAGTGATGTGGCGGTGTCCCCGAGGGATGTGGTGGTGTCCCCGGGTGATGGGGTGGTGTCCCCGGGTGATGGGGTGGTGTCCCCGGGTGATGGGGTGGTGTCCCCGGGTGATGAGGTGGTGTCCCCGAGTGATGTGGTGGTGTCCCCGGGTGATGTGGCGGTGTCCACGAGTGATGTGGCGGTGTCTCCGAGTGATGTGGTGGTGTCCCCGAGTGATGTGGTGGTGTCCCCGAGTGATGTGGTGGTGTTCCAGAGTGATGTGGTGGTGTTCCCGAGTGATGTGGTGGTGTTCCCGAGTGATGTGGTGGTGTCCCAGAGTGATGTGGTGGTGTCCCAGAGTGATGTGGTGGTGTCCCCGAGTGATGTGGTGGTGTCCCCGAGTGATGTGGTGGTGTCCCCGAGTGATGTGGTGGTGCCCCGAGTGATGTGGTGGTGTCCCCGAGTGATGTGGTGGTGTCCCCGAGTGATGTGGTGGTGTCCCTGAGTGATGTGGAGGTGTCCCCGAGTGATGTGGTGGTGTCCCCGAGTGATGTGGTGGTGTCCCCGAGTGATGTGGTGGTGTCCCCGAGTGGTGCCCCTGAGTGATGGGGTGGTGTCCCCGAGTGATGGGGTGGTGTCCCCGAGTGATGTGGTGGTGTCCCCGAGTGATGTGGTGGTGTCCCCGAGTGATGTGGTGGTGTCCCCGAGTGATGTGGTGGTGCCCCTGAGTGGTGCCCCTGAGTGATGTGGTGGTTCCCCTGAGTGATGTGGTGGTGTCCTTGAGTGATGTGGTGGTGTTCCAGAGTGATGTGGTGGTGTTCCCGAGTGATGTGGTGGTGTTCCCGAGTGATGTGGTGGTGTTCCAGAGTGATGTGGTGGTGTCCCAGAGTGATGTGGTGGTGTCCCTGAGTGATGTGGTGGTGCCCCTGAGTGATGTGATGGTGTCCCTGAGTGATGTGGTGGTGTTCCCGAGTGATGTGGTGGTGTTCTAGAGTGATGTGGTGGTGTTCCAGAGTGATGTGGTGGTGTTCCCGAGTGATGTGGTGGTGCCCCTGAGTGATGTGGTGGTGTTCCCGAGTGATGTGGTGGTGTTCCCGAGTGATGTGGTGGTGTTCCCGAGTGATGTGGTGATGTCCCCGAGTGATGTGGTGGTGCCCCTGAGTGATGTGGTGGTGCCCCTGAGTGATGTGATGGTGTCCCTGAGTGATGTGGTGGTGTTCCCGAGTGATGTGGTGGTGTTCCCGAGTGATGTGGTGGTATTCCTGAGTGTTGTGGTGGTGTTCCCGAGTGATGTGGTGGTGTCCCTGAGTGATGTGGTGGTGTCCCTGAGTGATGTGGAGATGCCCCTGAGTGGTGCCCCTGGGTGATGTGGTGGTGCCCCTGAGTGATGTGTTGGTGTCCGAGTGATGTGGTGGTGTCCCTGAGTGATGTGGTGGTGCCCCCGAGTGATGTGGTGGTGCCCCCGAGTGATGTGGTGGTGCCTGCGAGTGATGTGGTGGTGTTCCTGAGTGATGTGGTGGTGTCCCTGAGTGATGAGGTGGTGTTCCTGAGTGATGTGGTGGTGTTCCTGAGTGATGTGGTGGTGTTCCCGAGTGATGAGGTGGTGTTCCTGAGTGATGTGGTGGTGTCCCTGAGTGATGTGGTAGTTTCCCTGAGTGATGTGGTGGTGTCCCTGAGTGATGTGGTGGTGTCCCCTAGTGATGTGGTGTTGCTCCGGAGTTGTGCCCCTGAGTGATGTGGTGGTGTCCCCGAGTGATGTGGTGGTGCCCCCGAGTGATGTGGTGGTGCCCCCGAGTGATGTGGTGGTGCCCCCGAGTGATGTGGTGGTGCCCCCGAGTGATGTGGTGGTGCCCCCGAGTGATGTGGTGGTGCCCCTGAGTGGTGCCCCTGAGTGATGTGGTGGTGTTCCCGAGTGATGTGGTGGTGTTCCCGAGTGATGTGGTGGTGTTCCCGAGTGATGTGGTGGTGTTCCCGAGTGATGTGGTGGTGCCCCTGAGTGGTGCCCCTGAGCAGATACATTTTTGCTTTCTGTAAAGAACTATTGCTGTGCAAACAGTAAACATGCTGCTGACAATATTTACTTACGACTGTTCGCTATAGGGAAACAGATCAAAGGAGTTTAAAAAGGTATCAATTTCTTTGTTCAAATAGCAGTGTTAATTCTGTTGCCTAACCTTTTATGCAGTTTACTGGCACTGGCACTGGCACCGCGGATTGTGTCCTTGCACTTGATTAGATACGTAATCTTATTACAGACGACCAATAAAAACTGTTATGGAAATTTTAGACCGGTTTTATATACGGAATAAGGCTTCCATTCATATAAAAACATTTTCAAATATGTTTCTTTTTGAAGTTTTATGAGGCGCGACTAGGCCAAGGAACCTGTCAGTAGAGTGCTGTGCACCAACACATCCAGGCCAGTAGTACAGAGTGAGAAACATTCTCTTTGCACAGAGATGAAGTAATGGAGAACATGTGAATAAAGTACGTTTTGTCATAAAATATGATTGATATGCACAAAACTATTATTTCTGCAGAAAGTAAAGCAAAAAAATCATTGCTGTGAATATGTGCCTCTGTTGGTGTCACTGGTGGCCTGCATTCACCCATCACACATGTGCCCTCTGCATGGTACCACTGCTCAGAAATGGGATATTCTAATGTCCTCGTGTCAGAAGTGTCTGGTTTTCTTCTGTAACCTTTCAATCTGTCAGGGCTAGAGATTTCTTTTAAAGCACCCACTGACTCCCTCCCTGCCCCCAGCTGCTAGGGCTAGGGGCGGCTGCTGTTTTTTTCGACTAAGGCAGGTTGCTAAACAAGTTAATTAGATCAAGGAGATGGAGGAGAGCCACTGAAAGAGGGCCCCAACTGTCAGGCTGCAGGAGTTGTGAAAAACTTAATTCAACTAAGTTTTCTCCTCTAAACTAATTAGGGGGCAATCTGCCACGTGAGCTGCTGCTGCTATTGCAGCCCAGAATCGGGCAGGATGGCAAGGTGAGGGGCCAGGAGGAGAGGGAGGTAAAGGCAACGGCTGGTCGAGGGATATAGTAGACCAGGGAGTGTGGGAGAGGGGAAAGAGGGAAAAAGGAGGGTGGAAGAAAGGGAAAGAAGAAGCAACAAAGAGAGGGCTGAAAGAAAGGGGGAAACAAAATTAGGAAAGAGACTGGAACGAAAAAGGCAAAGAATGAGAGCATTGAAAAGTGAACCTGTAGAAGCAATGAAATTAGAAAGGAGGAGGCAATGAAAGAAACGAAGGTGAGAGAGAACGACTAAGATAATAAAGAGGAAACCCATCACAAAAAGAAAAGCAACTGAATTACAGGCTGAATGAAAAACGTTAACCAAGAAAAAGAAAGAAGGAAATACATGTTTAAATGAGGAAGGGTACAACGATCAAGGAATAACGAAATGGTGAAATAAGACATGTAAGAAATATAAAATGTAAGGCAAGGAGGAAGGGAGCTAGGCAGGGGAAAGGAAGTAAATGCAAGATATGGAAGAAAGGTAATAAAGATAAAAATGTGTGGGAGGAGGGGGCTGGAGACGCGAGACACGACCAGACCAAGGCGAGAGCAAGGAAAGACACTGTATAGGGAGGGAAGCGCATTCCTTTGAAGTCTGATACGGCGGGCGGGGGAGCGGCAGTCTTTGAAGTCTGATGGGGGAGCGGGGGAGCGACAGCTTTGAAGTCTGATGCGAGGCACAGACAAATGGTGGAGTGAGATGTGCACGCGGGGGCGGGGGAGCGGCAGATTGACCCAGATATGTGGCTGCTGCACAGGGGCGGCTGGGGAGGGCCTAGACACGGTGTGGGAGGAGGGGGGGCTTGAAACGCGAGTATAGGGAGAGAAGCGCATTCCTTTGAAGTCTGATGCGGCGGGCGGGTAGCGGCAGCCTTTGAAGTCTGATGCGAGGCACAGACAAATGGTGGTGTGACGTGGCTGGTTTCTGCACGTGCATCGATCACATGAACTGTGGCTAATCCGCCGTTTTGGTAGACTTTTCGGACCGCTTACTAGAATCTCGACAAACAAGCATTGCTAAAGCAATGCTTTAGGTCGAGACCTAAAAAAGAAGTGGGAGGACGCTGTCACTGGAAGTGACATCACAACAGGAAGTGGCATCACGAAAGGTGCAGAGTTCCTCGTCCCAGAGAGGCCAAAGAGTGAAGTCCAGCTGTTTGGCAGGGGGGACGGCGTCCCCCCGGTTAAATAAGTGGGGGGACGCCGTCCACCCACGTGGTACCCCAACTAGAGCCCTGGTTATTGCATCCAGATATATACAGGATACAAGTCGTAAAAAAAGAAGTGGGGGGGACGCTGTCACCGGAAGTGACATCACGGCAGGAAGTGGCGTCACGAAAGGTGCCGAGACCCTCATTCCAGAGAGGCCAAAGAGTGAAGTCCAGCTTTTTGGCAGGGGGGACAGCGCCTCCCCCCCGGTAAAATAAGTGGGGGGACGCCGTCCACCTGCGTGGTACCCCGACTTGAGCCCTGAATATATACACAACAACTGACACACAAATGGGTTAGTCAGTGGTTGTCTGTGTGCATCATACAGAGAGGCCAAGGATTGGATGACCATGTATTCCAAACTTCTTTTTGACCCACTGACAGGCACTGAGTAACTGACTACCTTTAGCCTCAACTCCAGTGCTCTCAATCGTGGTCGTTATAAACAACCCCGAGGCGACTCAGTTCAAAGTCTGATAATACAAGACTAATATGCAAAACGAAACAAAAATACAAAATCAAAACTTCCTGGAAACAGCTAAAGCTCTTAGGGGAATGCAAAATTGAGTAAACATGTGAAATATAAACAGGAACTAAATCACTGACTTGGTTTGCCTTAACGTTTTCTACATTAATTGTTCAGAAATCGCCAGTGTTTTTAACCAGTAAAGTTAAGGACATGAATATAGGGCCCGATGGGAACCCATTTCAGTGTCTGTTTAAAATTACTACCGGATCTGAGACGCAGAGGGACCCAGCCCACTGAAAGCCTTGGGGATAATCTTTTTGCCCTAAAACAGCACAGTAGACAATCACCTCATTCCATTTTTCTTGTGCTCCAGGCAGACCTTTAAGCACCATCATTAGGGTCACCATGAATTAACTTCACGGTAAAACTGTCCTTGACACCTGAAGCAGTGACATGGTTACAACATCTTAAACATCATCTCGGAAAGAGCTGATGGGCATCTTTGTATGATAGGTGGAGCGTGCCAGTTTCTTCAATCGACGTTCATTAAGGGTCGCCACAGGTAGCCAATGCTACCACTGGATTGTCATTTGGTACACCTGGATAAGTACTTATGACCTCTTGCATGTGTTGAAGCAACCCCAGTGGATGTTTAAAGAAATGCTACATGTTTTTACATGTCTAACTTATGCAGCAAGTAACATTTAAAAATGCACTCCTTTCCCTGTTGAAAGCAAACACTGGAGGAAGACTAATATATTTCACAGCGCTATGCTCCATTTTATTATGCTGAGTGAACAGGAAAGTACTTTATTTTGTTAAAAGAAGCAAACATTCTGCCAATTTGGTATCAAGAGCCTTCGCTTTAGGTCTTGCCTACAACACACACTACAAAACAGATACATACATGAAGACAGATCGATGAATAGGCTATTGAACAGCCTCTTTGAAGGGCCAATTGCTATTGGCCGCTATTGTTCAGCTGGCTGTAAGCACTGGCTGATAGGGCTATCCATCAGCTTTGGTCTCAGCCCACTGTATTTTCTTGATGTGAGCTAATTTAAGAGTTCAAATTCACAATGGACTCAATGCCTTGCTTTTTAAAAATGATTTTTATTGGGAGGACTGCCACACTCATCCTTTGTTTCAACCATGCCTCCCTTCACTCCCCGCCCGCCTATCGGTAATCATTGCCACCTGCCCGAGGTTTATTTATTTTTTCACGTTATTTCCGAAGGCCCAGCAACTGAACTGAGCAGTACCATTGCAAGTCTGCGCTCATTATTTTTTAACTACTTCTCTGGTATACTGTTTATAATGCTACATTAGTCTTTCTCCTGTGTCAACTGTTTACTCGATCATTGTTCTAATTAGAAATCTGTGCCTGTAATTATCATATATGCCCCGAAATCTTACACAGGAGTGAATAGTGGGAACTGGACTGGGAACAATGAGGAGTCTTCCTTTGCCGCACCACAAGGAGCTTCAGCGCTCGCTCTTGTATCGCATTTGGGTGCATCGACCTGCACTCGATACACTTGGGGTCGCTTCCCCATCCCAAACACCATAGACAGACTAAGTGAAGATCAGACACAGACATTTGCCTGTGACAAACTCTGAAGGTTTAGCAGAGGACTTGTCCTTAGCACACAGGGAGCGTAAAGCTCAAAAACATCGACAAAAAGTCAAAATAATTTTGTCAAAAAATGACCACGGTTGCTCTCCGGATCTGCGCTGTTGGTGCAGAAACAGAGGAACTGATGTCGCGTATATGGGCATTGGGATATCACTTCCGACGCCGATGCGGAGCCAAACGACAGCGCCTACAAGTGCGAAGCGGTGCTGCTAAAGATTTTACAGATCCAATTTGATGCCTGGGGGAATATTCTATGGTAAGGGATCCGGGGTTAGAAGTGTCTATTAGAAACCTAAACGCTGACTTATGAATATAGAATGCACTCAAAGCAATAGTGATTTCACCTCAATCGAAAGCACTAAGTTTAAAGGTATATTTTGCTCCTTGCTGATTTTCTAAGTAGGTTAAAAGGACACTGAGATAGAAAAAGGACTATTGGTAAATAAATGGTGGTAGGGATTTCATTAATTTTCCACCTCTCTGGTAGGAACAACGGAAAAAGTATGAAAAGAAAAAGGTAGAAGAGAGACCAGAGAAAATGTAATAGACAACAACAGGACCGTAGCATTGATAGAGGAAGAGGGATGGATACAAGGTTGGAACAGAAGGAGCACACAGAAGATAGGAAGGACATATTATACTATTCTTCTGGCATTTATTAGTGCTGTTAATAACCAATGTTATTAGCCTATTTAAAGATACACAACTGGTGAAGAAAAATCCAGATCAGGGGTAGGCACTGACCAGAGAATATAACAGTACATGTGGTCCAGGAATATTTTTACAATGGCAGAACAAAGGAAGACGCAGATGTGAAGACAAAGAAGAAAAAATGGATTCGGATACAAGGTCAGTGATGGGCAAGTAGGGAGGCAAGATATAAATAGAGGGCCCATGTCAAGGGTCCGAACATACAGGAAACTATGACGAAAGATTGGAGGTGAAAGGGGAATATCTCCATTCAAAAACAGTAGTTACAAGCTTCACAACCAACCGTAACTCAATGTTTAAGCAGAAAACCTCAAGATGACTGGTCATAGGAAAGGGCTCCACATTAGGCTTGGAGGCACGCATCAATGGTTACTAGAAATTGATGTAATTCATTGTTGGACTTCCTTTTCCAACAACAAACAAAATGCACACAATTGACATATTATCTATGAAGTCTGTGGGACCTCACTCATTACTACTAATCACCACAATGGCGGTTCCCAAACTAAGAAATTTAGTCCTTGACCCATTTCGGTCAGCTTACTCTTCTTGATTCAGATGAAGGTAACCCTGTAACTGGTGCAGCTTCTCTTCCCTCTGAATATGCACAATAGCTGGAAATTATTGGCATGCATCTGAAATGTAGGTTATCCGCTGATGACCCGAGCCAAAAATAACAAGTATCCATTAAAGAGTAGGGAGAACAAAAGTAACCCCTTAGATTCCTGCAACTTAATGCCCATGGCCAAGAGTATGAAACCCATATTCTACTGTTATAACCCAGCTTCAAAGACGGCAGTCACCAAGGCCGTAACTTTCCACATCAATCACTCTTTCGGTCTAGCCACTACCATCTTCTGGCCTTCTGTAGCAAAGACAGCTGACACAATTAGTAATACTCAATACCCCAGATCTCTTCACCATGAAAGCTTGTTCCATTGTCCACCAAAGCCAAATCTGTCAGGTGAACAGGTAAAATCCCTGCCTCTTCTTGTTGGCATCCTGCAGTTCTTTACATCTCTGATGGTCTCCAGCTTGGCCTGAACCACAGGGCAATACTGCTTTGGCCAATAATGGAAACAAGCTTACATTGGTTGATTCTTATGTAAGAAATTCACCTTCTTTTGGAGTGGTGTGACCACCACAGTTAAGGCTGAGGGGGTTCTCAGGTATCCTCTTGTAAGGCTGATTACGTAGCTTGTTTATTTCTTGTCACTACCGACACCAGCCTTTTCATGTCCGATGCTACCCAGAAGTTAAGATGAGAGGCACATTATTTTTTATCCAGCAGAACATGCCATGCTCTTCTGATGTTGGTCAGAACATGCCCATCTGATTCCAAAAGGGAATACAGATAGATCTCTAGTGACCCTTAGGAATAAAGAAGCGTGCAATTGCAAAGAAAGAAATTAATGGGCGTGTCTGCCATACTGCACATGCAGGCCGGCTGGGTTAGCTTTCTGAACAACTTGAATATTTCTGAAGTATTTTCATCCTGTCGCGAGTTAAACATCTGCAAAATAGTTGTTTTGCTCTTTTAAATTAATTCTCGTACTCCAGTGTATTCCTTTCTACACACATGTATACCCACTGTCAGTCTTATTTTCTTCCACTTTGGTTTTAGTTTTTAACACGTTTTCGTGTGCTCCCAGTTTAGAGGAGAGCCAGGATTTGCAAGATGAGTCACAAAGGGGTCCTTGCATAGGTGGCACTGTTAAGTAAAGCTAGTGTTGAATGCTGAATTAAACACTCCCAGATTGAAGTCCCTCTGTAACCAATATCTCCTCCAAATTGCTCAGCCCCTTCACCTTTTCTAAGTCTGCGCATTCTAGTGCATATATGTTTTTTCCCTGGATGCTTGCGGGCAGGGTAGTCCCGGTAAAGTAATTCCTTAGAGGCCCTGGTCCACAAAAAGTGGGCCAGGAGAAGAGGTAGGACGGACACAGAAAGTAATGCAAGTAAAAAGCAGATGGGTTAGAGTAATCATGGCAGGTAGCCTCCATGCAGAGCTAACCAAGATAACTCCAGGGGAGTGGGGCATGGGTAAATGCTCACTACACTGCAATAGGATGCCCCAAGGTGCTGTAAAAGTGGCATATTCACTTCAAAAAGTTAACTTGCTTGGGGATCTTATCTGATGTGTGGAAAGGCTCTAAAAGCAGAGACTCTCAACGTTCATTGGCTTAGCCGACTCCGGGAATTATGCTTAAGACAACAGACGAGGTGTAAGAAGTGAGTCTACAACGCACAAGTGGTTCGTACTGCAACTGGAACTCAACAAAGAGCACTAAAAATCGTATCTCATGGCTGCATTTTGTGATAATCTTACAGTTTGACAATGGAACTGGCCAATAAGACCAAGATTCGAAGCACCAGTGAAAGTCGTTGTAGAATTCATTATTACATCCATTAATGGAGTCCAGTCGGATTTAGGATGTAAGAGTAAACTACAAAGGACCATCTTGAGTTGGAAAACTATATTTACAACAGCATTCATCTGTATGTATGTATAAAAAATGTATAAAGGACACTATTGCTCCAAAGGAGCATCTTGGCGCTGTACGAAAAAGAGAACAGAGGAGGCTTGAGGCTACTAAGGACCTATACAGGGATCATATTAGATAGAGGCACAGAGTCCAGTTACAGAGTCCAGGCCGCAAAGATCCATGTCTTCAGCAATTTCCTAAAGACAGGTTCTGAATAAGAATGTCTAAGATGACCAGGAAGCAAGTTCCAGGCTTTATCTCCGAGGACAGCTACCGATTTCCCACCCTCAGTTTTACATCTGAAAGGGGCAGAGTGAGGAGATTTGCAGATGAAGATCCAAGCAGATGAGAAGTGATGTATGGAGTGAACCTGGCCGCTAGATATTAAGGACCTGATGCTATGTTCGCTCTGAATGTGATAAGCAAGATGTTAGATATCATCTTTTATGAATTGGCAGCCAATGTATTGACTTGAGAGCTGCTACCGCAGATGAGCGACTAGGTAGTTTTAACACCAGGTGAGCTGCAGCATGTTGTACTAGCTACTGTGTTTTTAAGAATTGTCCTATTGGTCCATGCATACAGGCTATTGCAGTAGTCCAATTGTGAGGTAATAAGGGCAATGGCTATTGTTTTTCAAGCCATGAAAGTTAGTAGGTTAAAACATTTTTTTAAGTTTTAATCAATTGGAAAACCTTCCCAGCCACTGAAAGTATCTGTGAATGAAAGGAATGTAAAGTATCAAATTTTGCTCTTAGATTCTTTACCACCTCCACTGTATCCGGCAGTGTGGGGGTGGTATTTTTGGCCACCATAAGCTGGGAGTAAAATGGTTGGCCTTTTCCTAATAACATGATCTCAGTTTTCTCAGTATTACATTTAAGATGGTTAAATTGTACTCAATGAATGACTTCTGTAAAACATAGTTGAAATCGCTCTTCTGCAGTGGTAGAATTTTTGTCCAGCACAAGGATCAACTGAGTATCATCAGCATATGAAGTGGTTTCAATTTTGAAGGAGGATATTAATTCTATAAGTGGGGCCATACATACATTGAATAAAACTGGGCTGAGAGCGAATCCCTGCGGAACGCCAGATTTGATTGGTTTTTCAGTTGACTGATAATAAAAAGCATAATACATGCCTACGGTAAGTAATGAATAACCCTGGGCGAAGCACTACGCTACGCTCGCGGAGTTTGTGAAGTTTTCGCAACTTCGCACTACGCGAGCTGCACGTAGCACAGTGCGAACATGCGTAGTGCAGCGTAGCGTAGTGCAGCGGTCATTTTTTGCTTGTTGGCGGTCCTGAACGTCATGTTCGCGACCGCGAGCATGCAAAATAACATCCCAGCGAGATTCTCAACGCGAGGAGGTCAGGTTTCTCATTGTGAGTGGTTGCGCATGCTCGCGACCGCTCTCAATGAGAAACTACCTGTTCGCGTTGAGAAAGCTGCCGCTCGAGTAATAATCTACTCGAGCAGCAGAAAACTACAGCTCACACTGTGCAAGATGCCGTTTTCAATGCTTGCACAGTGCCGGATGCTTGTCCGCACTGTGCAATCATTGAAAACGCATCTTGCACAGTGCGAACATGCTACTACGCAGCTCGCGTAGTGCTACGTGAAGTTCGCGTAGTGCGAAGTGCACTTCGCGTAGCATCGCGTAGCGCTACTTCGCGAACTACGCCCACCCTTAGTAATGAAGTACTTTTACCAAGCCAAGGCTAGATGGGAAATGTCACAAGACTTAAGACGATGCACTAGAATATCATGGGGCAGGGTATCAAAAGCAGCTTATAGATCTAATAGGATCAGTGCTGCATTTTTCCCAACGTCCAAAGCAAATTTGAGGGTCTCTGTAATTTCTAGAAGTGCGGTTTCAGTAGAATGGTTAGGTCGAAAACCAGACTGGTCAGGGTGCAGAATATTGGCCTTTTCCAAGAAGATGGTCGATTGGCTGTTGACCAATTTCTCCATGAACTTACAAGGTAACAGAGAGATGGGCCGTGGATTGAAAGACTTGTAGGATCTGTTAGTTGCTTTTTTGAAGGGGCTTTACAGCAGCAACTTTCCAATCAGTGAGAACATCTGCAGTTAAAAGGGAAGAATTGATTATATAATTAATAACCGGATTAACAACATCAAGGATAGAGTGTAGCACTTCCGTCGGCATGTGTTGAAGGGCAAGCCGGGTTTGCAGGAAAGGATGGCTTGGAGTGACTGTTCTAGACTAATGGTATGGAAGTTTGAAGATTGGAACTGGCCTTATGGGATACTGAAGGTATATCCAAGGGAGGGGCATATCCCATATTAAAATCTATTTGTAGCTTTTGAAATTTTTGTTTTAAAAAGTTAGCAATATTCTTACATAACGTTTGTGAAGGAGGGATGTCTTGATGCAATATTTTAGGATAGGTGAATGATTTCACGATTTAAAAAATAACTTTTTGATTTGATTCAGCTGTTATTCATTTCGTACAATTACGCTTTTTTCACTATAATTTGTTCATGATATGTTTTCAGAGCCGTTTTGAACTGAGGTCTTCTGAGTTGTGTCCTTTCTGACATCTACGCTCAAGTTGTCTACATTGAAGATGTCACTCAATTAGTTTTTGAGTATATAAGGGAGCTGATACTTTAGTGGTCGATTTCATTTTCAAAGGAATAGGAGGATGGCAAATATATTGCTAAGAGTGGTCATCCAATCATTACAACTCTGGTTGTCTTAGGAGGTGTTGCCTGATAAGGTAGGTCTAAGTCCCAATATACTATTAGATAGATCCAGGTGCTTTAACATGTTGCACCATTTGCACACTGTCTTGGAGGTACTAGGGGTAAGTGACCGTGGGGATTAACATGAAGACATGTAATTCCACACAGAATAAATGTATGGACTGACCAAGGTAAAAGATTAATGGAGTTAATGGTTAATGAGCATAGATTAGAGCAAATTCCATCAAGGATGTGTCCGGCACAATGTGTGGGGACAAACACCATCTGTTCAAAGCCCAGAAACTCAATGGAGACCAAAACATTACTAACTCCAGGTTAATTATTACATTATAATTGGAGGTTAAAATCTCCCAATGAGGTAAAATCTGAATATTTTAAAATTAGGGGCCCTAAGGTATCCCCCAAAGATTCTAAAAATGAAGAGTTTGGGGCCGAGGGTGATAAATCAGTGCCCCAGAAAATGAGATTGAGCCTTCAATTTGGAAACAAAAACCTAAGCTTCTGCTCCTTCAAGGTCAGGGAGCTCAAACAGAGAACATTTAAGCGTATTGTGATAGATTCTGGCCAAAACTCCTCCCCGTGATTCCATCCGATCCTGTCTGTGTATTAGATGACTCAGAGGGAGAGCCTGTCCAATATCGGGATTAAATCAGTCTTTAAACCATGTTTCCATGATAAAAAGGAAATGTAAATGGGATTCCAAGATCAGATCAAATACGTTTTGAGCGTGCTTGCTCAAAGAGCGAGCGTTAATCAGCCACCCAACATCAAATTTGATGGGACTACGTTAGCGTCAACATCTTATCTATAGCGCCAAGAAACCCAAGAGTGTACGTGCGCTCAAGAAATTGTTATTAACATAACATAACATCTTAGTGAACGGACTCAGTGACAGTCCACATTTAGTACAGGAAATGGGACCTGCTCATTGATCATGTAAATGTAAATGTAGTATACTTGTAAAGCGCACAGCTGCCCCAGCAACGGGGCGTCCCGGCGCTGTATAACTCTGGGGAACCCGTCCTGGCTTTCCCTGTGGGATGGTCCCTTGCTGGGAGTCCCCAAGTTGGAGCCAGGCATCCCCGGAATTGGTGGGGCCGTTGTGGAGATTAGGCAAGCTAATGCCCAGAGTTGCCGAGTGGAACCCCTGATTAGAGTAAGCACCAAAGCGAGAATTATCGAGTCCGCTGACCAAGGTCCACGACCCTGCCGCGTCGGGAATTGAACCCTGGTCCCAGGCTGACTTCTGCTCTCAGGCCTGCCGCCTCTAACCAGTGAGCCACACTACTCCACAGATCAGATTCACATAAAAACCATAATTATTGTGAAAATTGTTAAAAGAGGGTAAATACTCTTTTATCAAATGCATACCTGGTTCAAATTGGGCCGCATTCTTGGTGCTGCCTGTATTTCCGACAGGGGTTGGCACAGGCGGTCTTGCCGCGGTGGCGGGCACATTAAATAGCTTGTGCCCGTTAACCACTAGAACGCTAACCTACAAAATGGCCGCTCTTCTGGCCGCAGTATCGGACAGAAGAGAAGGGCTCAAATGCGTGAGTACCCCTGTCAGGGGGTCGCTGACACGGACGGACGAGGTGTGGACTTTAACGCCTGTTCGTTTCCACCCCGTCTGCAGGATCCAGACGGCCCCTTTAACGTTTCTTGGATTTCCTCAATGGACATACCCTCGACGTCGACGTCACCATTCAGGGACTATCAACGGAGGCGACGTCATTTCTCGCGATCCAATCGGCGGAGGCGGGGGCGGATAAGGAAGCTCCCTACCGGAACGAGTGCGCGAAAGCCGGAGAGGGAGGTGAATTCGAGGAAGAGAGAACGGAAAGCGTTGCTGCTGCAGAACAGAAGCCCGACCCCGGTGTGGAAGAAGACCCGGCCCGAGAATCCGACAAGCCAGGAGGCCACCGGTACCACAAGCCGCCCTGCCGCACTTCTGGAGAAGTGTGGCTGGACAAGGTACGGGGCCGCTTAAGGGGACTGTTTTATTCACGGGGTGGAAAGGGATAGGGGTGGTTGAGGGAGGTCACGGGGCTGTTTGTTCGTTGTTTTCTCCCCGAGCACTTCACTGTGTGGTTACTTGGTTTACGACGGGTGGAGGACCCCCGGTGATTCCCTCACGCCCCCTCTCCTCCTCCTTCTAACACATGGCCCAGGACATAGCCAGTAATCCGGGGTATTTCTTTTCTTTTCTCTTTGAGCCCCACACCTTCGGAGAAGCATCCGGAAACCCCGGTGACAACTGCAGAGCGTCAGGAGCTTCAACAGAGACAAGACGTGGACTGAAAGAAGCTCCCCTTCACTTTGATTTCTTTTGAGTTGGAACTCTACTATGCATTGTCTATCAGTGTCTTGACTAAAAAAACACCTAAGAAGACAAGCCCTAAGTGTTGTAACCTCCTTCTTAAGCCATTCCTCCCAGCCAGACGGTTACAACCCCGTAAGGACGTTGGCTAGCCAGTTTAACAGTGAGGGTGTCAAAGTGTGTTAGGAGCCAAAAGTTGAACAGCTATCAGTACTGTAAAAATTGAAACACACATTCAGATTCAGATTCGAATAAACATTAAAACAACTCCCCCAACAGATACTGAAATCCCTAAAACATTCTATTTCTTAGAATCCAAGACGGTAGAGAATCAATAAATCAGTCAGTAATGCAGCGTATACTAGCTAGGAGCTTATCTGCTTATCTGATGGATATTTTTTGATCAAAGACAAACTCTGGGCTCCTAACTAGTTTTTAAGAAAGTGAACTGTGGCTATAGGCATTTGACAGAGGTACAGAAAATGGAGATCTTGCTAAAACTAGGAACTGCCAAAGACTATCTATTTTTGTAGCAGTCAGACAATTGTTAAATTTGATATAATAATCAGGTAGATAAGACCAATAAAAATACAGGTCCATGTGTAGGACTGAAGACCAAGTTACTTACCTTCGGGAACAATGTATCTGTAAGAGACATAGGTAAGTTATAGATTCCTTACCTTAGAATAACCCCAGGCGTCAGACTGGATCTGGAGAATTTTTTCTCAGAAGTACCACTGCGCGTCAGCAGGTGGCGTTAGTCGACTCCGCCGCCATCATCGGAGTCGTGGTCCCTGGGATGACGTTGCAGTGCCTTCTTAGATGCCTCCCCCACGCGCTGATGTCCGTTCTGACACAACTTTTCACGCCAGAAGCTCAGAGCCATGAAAGACACTGATCACTGGTGCACCACAACTAGGGCCCTGTAATTGAGTCCCTATCCCTAGAAGTCAGTTTGCAGAGCGACAGGATGGGTGGGGCAGTAAAGAATCTATAACTAACCTATATCTCTTACAGATACATCGTTACCTAAGGTAAGTAAGTTGTTCATCTGAAAGAGACTGTTAGTTATAGACTCCTTACCTTAGAAAAGATATCCTAGCAATACCAACCCCGGAAGAGGGTCTGCAAACCAAGTTCACACCAGAAAGTCCTGGAGGACAGAACGGGCAAAACAGCTATCATTCCGGATTTGACTGTCCAGGCAGTAATATCTGGTGAACATGTGCATAAATGCCCACGTTGCCACCTGGCAGATGTCAAGAAGTGGGACTCCACGTGACAATGCAGTAGTTGGTGCCATAGCCCTAGTGGAATGAGCATTCAGCCCCACTGGAGGTTCCTTCTTCGGTAAAGCGTAACAGATTTTGATGCAAAGGACAACCCATTGAGAGGTGGGACGCTTTTGGACAGCCTGACCTTTCCAGGCACCAACATAGCCAACGAAGAGTTGATCATCCATGTGGAAATCTTTTGTGCGGTCAAGGTAGAAGGACAGCGCACGTTTTGGGTCCATCAGTGGACTTTCTCCTCATCCTTGGAAGGGTGCGGAGGTGAGAAAAAGGTGGGTAGAGTGATAGTTTGTCCTATGTGAAAAGGTGCAACTACTTTAGGCTGGAACGAGGGTCTTATCCTAAGCACCACTTTGCCCGAATGCACGGAAAAGAAGGGGGGCTTAGAAGAAAGGGCCTGAAGCTCACTCACCCTGCGAGCAGAGGTGATGGCGACAAGAAAGAGAGTCTTTAGAGTGAGGAGCCTAAGAGGACAGTTGTGAAGAGGCTCAAAAGAAGCGCACATAAGGTAAGTTAAGGCAAGGTTCAAGTCCCACTGGGACATTATGAAACGAGATGGAGGAAAGAGATGAATAAAGGCCTTAAAGAATCTGTTTATAATAGGGGACTTGAATAAAGAAGGCTGATCTGGTAGCCGAAGGAAAGCAAACTAGCCGCAAGGTAACCTTTTATAGTGCCCACAGGAGAGCCCTGGTGGGCCAATGAAAAGATGAACTAGAGAACCTTTGAAAGAACTGACGTCAGCGTGCAGGGGTGGTGTCTAAGTAGGCACCTGGATGTCATCCGGTTGACCACGACGCCGACAACGGATGCGGAGTTGACTGACACCACCTACTGATGCGCAGGGGTACTGCTGAGAAAAAAATTCTCTGGATCCAGTCTGACGCCTGGGGGTAATTCTAAGGTAAGGAATCTATAACTAATAGTCTCTTTCAGTTAGAAGAATATCCATCTACACAGATCCTAGGGTGTACATATTAGGATAGGTTCAAGAAGGAAATTTTGGGACACTAACCTGTGCATTTGTGATGAAGTGAAAACATATAACTTGATGTAAAGATGATGCAACTACCAGTATGTTTCCACCAACTAATCCGGAATGTTTTTCTGGATTAGCATCCTCAAAAGACCTGTGCTTTCGAAAATCTACCTAGAGGGAGATTGTTGGACCTGGAACTGGATGATCTGCTAATAACAGAATCACATATTTTGACGGAGAATTAAATCCAGCTAACAGTTATGTTACTTTCACATTTTAAAATATTCCTAGATAATCAGCTAATTTTCGGTGCAGCTGTGAGATATCGTTTATTCTTTGTAGAATTGTCACTTTTTTCTTAACCCCTGATCCTCTCAAAAGACTCACCCAAATGTTGCCAATTATTTGGCAGATGCTGCCAAAAAACTTTTCTTTCATTTACTGATTTCAACATACATGATTCAGAAGTACATGTATTGATTGATTGATCAGGGCATTTTCTAGTTGATAACCTTAACTTACAGAAAGTGCCTCAAATCATAATTGGACCTACCCACATTCACTCACACACATTTGATTTACTGTTTATTCTAGAGTAGTTGATTAAGATGTTTTCCCTCTCCCTCACCTGTAGCCTGATCACTTAGTTATTAGATTTGAGCTAATCAACACAGACAACTCCGAAAAGTCACAGGCAAATCCTTAAACTAAAATGGAAATTCTGAGGGTTGGTATCATTAGCAATTTACTTTTTGGAATACAAACCACAAGATGATAACTGATAGGACTGTCAAGTACTATTATTAAGTTCAAAACGTTTCTATGACACCTTCTCAATGTGCTGTCCTATCAAAAATGTAAAGGGATCTTCTAGATAAATCACAAGCCTGGTGCAGACTTAAAAATGGCCAAATTGACACTCTGGCACAAATGCACGGTTACTTACTGGATTGAGTTGTATGTTATATACTCCTAGTTTCTCACTCAATGAAAACATGCAAGTAAATTTGCTAAGACAGTCAAACACAGACAAATATGGATGTATCTCTAACACATAAAAGAGTGTCCTCGATTCTGAAGAAAACAGAAGTGCTGGTGAAGGCATTACTTGATAGATGGATGATGCCAGTGCCATTGACTTTAGATCTTACAGCAGCATTCAATTTCATCAACGACATAGTTCACCTCTGAAAAGCTCAAAGACCTAAGTTTTAAGAGCCTCTTTAGAGAATGTATACCATTTTCAGCCTCGTGTTCAATCCTTTTCAGTTCTTTGTGCTATAGAATCCTTCATGGGTCAGCAGTTTCCCACATCTTCTTCAATAGCTGCATACTTTGCTCAAACTGGTCTGCTCATTTTGGATTCTTCTTTATCAATTACTACAGTAAACTTAGAAATAAAACGCCTCAAAGCCACCCAAAGCTGGCTCCCACCTGCGCTGTGCACACTGGATGAGTAAATGGGAAAGAGAATCTTTGGTGGATGAAAACACCATTAGGAAAATTGGTTGCATGTGAAATCTGCTATTGGGTACTCTACTGGCATCTACTGCCAGGGCTAAGAAGCTGAGGGTTTGTGTTGATGCCACTCTCTTCATGGCCTTGTAAATTGTTTTTTGTATCTGAATTTGCCGCAAAAGATTTTTTTTCCCAACCAAGACCACTTACAGATCCAAAACAAGTTAGCACTGGTTGTCTCTAGTTTGGACTATTCAATACGTGTCTACCCCTATTCAATCAGTGTCTACCCTAGTTTCACACAATTCCTGGAGTAAAGTCTGAAATTCCCCTTAAATGCAACCACCAGAGGAATCTCGGAATCTCAGGGTGCTTCACTGGCTGCCCATTGCAAATGCATTAGGTTCAAGATCCTGGGTGTAGTTGACTATGCTATTAACATTACATTCTTGATAGAAAAGAGCTTGGACTGTAACCCAGCACATTCTTTAATGCCTTCATCCGCCCATGCGGGGTTGGACTGGGTCAAACAAAAGGCCTAGGCAGAAAAATTAAAGTGGCCCCTATTAGGGGAGTAAATAGCTAAAAGTGGTAATGTTAGGGAAATCAACAGTAAAAAACGACAAACAGCAGCTAAAAAACAAGCCCACGCACTGATCTGTCAAAGCAGCCCATCGAGCACTGCCTGATTGCCCTATAGGCCAGTTCGATGCTGCGCACATGAACATCAGAATTTTGCTAGATCAGCATATACAGCAGTTCCTCCTCAGTGCTAGCCCATTTATTGAGACCCTGTAAACCACCAGAGATATAGAAAAACATTAAAGACCTATTTATTTGCCCGCTATGGTGGTGTAACGTTTCTGCATCAACACATTGCCAAGAAGCATAATTTACCAAGATTCCCAGCCAATGGATTAGAGGAAGGTGATTACGTAAATACTGAAAAGAAAGTGGTGCACTGGGGAACCACAGAGAAGGACTGAAGCAAAGGATCTAATTTGAAGGTGTTTTACAGAATAAGGCCGCCACCACAAAGGCAGCATGCCAAAAACAGAGGAACTTGAATGTGGAGGGATGTGTTTGTCATTGTTGGATTGAGTATTGCACTGAAAAAAGTGCAAAGAGGTTATTCACAGGGATATTAAGAAAGGCAGCATGACTGCGCATGCACTCCTTTGTATGCGAGAATGAGGAACCCCCTTGAAGTTTACCAGTGGCATAAACACTCTTACATACAGTGATACCAATATTGACAAAATATGCAGCATTCACGAAGCCTGAAATACCTCAAGGCGCCTAAGTAACAGGGGTTATTATTCAGCTTAGTGGATGGACTTAAAAGAATAAAAGCCTGAGTCAGCCTCACAAAGGTTCACAACTGTGATTTTTGGGAAAACACAGATCTAAGCAGCTGTCGCTCAACCATCTATGCTACCTTATGGATAGTCTTGGACACATCAGAATATCAGCTGCGGAGCTCGGATTTAGTTGCATGAACCCCACCCTCGAAGGACTTCTTGCTAAAAAACATTTTATTTGACAGGAATAACATGGGCCTCTTTTTATGACCGTGTTGAACGTGCAGCAACTCAGGCGGTGAAAAGATTTATCCTGGAATCTGAACATTAAAATAAAATAAAAAATAATTTCACTGACAAATATGTTTATTAAAAAAATGAAACCAGGATTTTTTTTTTACTAGAAAATTTGAAAAGTAGGCCACGGAAAAAAGAACAAAGCATTTCCGAATATCTGGCCAAAGTGAATTGATACGTCTTGCCAAAACATTTTTTTAAGGCAGGCGTCGGATTTGTGTTGGAGAGAAGTCAGCATGAGTCACCATACACATCAAAGGCTAGGCCCACTGGTGGAGATGAATGAGCTCTGTGTGCCCGAGGCTAGTGTGCCTGTAGGTACCGGAGCCCGTGGCCATGGCGGCGTCCCTGCTGGCACCACGCGCACGGCTAAGGAGCACTGCTACCACATGACTTCACACTTTGAAAGTGCCGACGTTCCAAGATAAAACAAGCATTTCCAATGCAATAGGTCTCGCAATGACATTATTTTGAGCTATTGACATTGTAAATGGCAATGCCTTTAAAAAAATTAAAAGGCACCGTTATTTACAATACCAAAAGCAACACCTATTGCATTGCATAATGCGGTGTCCGTGAAGACAGCGCCGCGCATATTAAAGTAAAAAAAGAAAACACAAGCTGAAACAAGGGAAAGAGAGACATAGGCTGAAACTTAAGGGAAAGAGAGAAATGAAATGAAATGAAATGAAAAGAATTTTTATTAAGCGCGGCTGCTGCCCTGAGGCGTCCAGGCGCTGAGGATTAGATTAGTGCCTCCCCAGGTAGTAACCTAGGGGCTAATCTGCAGTATTGAACAGAAAAGTTTTAAGCTGTTTGCGAAAAGTCGTCAGATTGGAATTAGATCTTAAATGGAGGGTAAGTGAATTCCACAACTTGGCGGCGTTATAAGAAAAGGATCGACCACCAGCTCTAGATCTTCTAATACGGGGAACTGTTGCCAAAAAAGCATGGTCGGAACGAAGCTGTTTGTTTGAACAATGGGGAGTGATCAGAGAATGGTTGATTTTAGGGCCAGTTTTCCAGTAAGCTTGATGGGAGATACACATGGACTTAAATTTGACTCTCTCCCTAACAGGTAGCCAGTGCAGAGTTCTCAGTCCGGGCTCCGCCGAGGCTCTGCGTGGAAGACTAAGCATTGTTCGTGCTGCGCAATTCTGGATCCGCTGCAATTTTTGCAAGCAGTATTCAGGCGCCCCTAAATACAAGGCGTTACTAAAGACGAGGCGAGATTGAACTAAACCCTGCATGACGACTTGCTTGGCTTCGAGGGGATGGAATGGGAAGATCTTCTTCAGCATCCGGATAAGTCCGAAGCAGGTCGCTGACAGTTTGGTTGCCTGGGTGTTAAAGGTCAAGGTTTTATCCATCCATACCCCAAGACTTTTTAAGTCGTCTCTGGGTGTGGGAGGCACGCCCATGCTAGTGGGGCTATAGCAAATCTATGGTAGGCAGGGCTGGTGGGCCCAGAAGCAAAAGCTCGGTTTTATCACCGTTGAGCTTAAGGTTCGACATCGTCATCCAGCTCTTAACCTGTTCCAGGCAGATTGTTAAGTCAGTCTGGGGATGCTGGCGGTTCCTCTGCACAAGAGAGACCACTAGCTGAGTATCGTCCGCATATGTAATGATCTTAATACCATATGGACGGACGATCTCAGCCAGCGGTGTCATATACGCATTGAACAGCGCCGGGCTCAAAGATGAGCCCTGCGGTACCCCACAGCCGAAAAGGCTTACTTAAGGAGACATGAGATCCCTCAAAGACTTGAAAGGCCCTATCACTTAAGAAGGACCCGAGCCAGGCCAGAGCTTCTCCTGACACTCCCAAACTGTGAAGCCGGCGTAATAGAGTTTTATGATTCACCGTATCAAAAGCGGCGCTTAGATCAAGGAGGATCACTGCCACTGATCCACCCTGATCCAAGATCCGCCTAGCTTCCTGTGTGACCGCCAGCAGAGCCGTTTCCGTCCCATGCTTTGGGCGAAGCCCGTCTGGGTGACATCCAACAGATGGTTGCTCTCGAGAAACCTCGTGAGGCAGATGTTAATGTGCTTCTCGAGGATTTTGCTCACCCAGGGGAGCAGAGAAATTCGGCGGTAGTTGTTAAGGTTGCTGGGGTCAAGGGTAGGCTTCTTCAGGAGTGCTTGAACCATGGCCTGTTTCCAGGTGGAAGGTACAGTGCTCGTCACAATGGAGGAGTTCAGCAGTTCCATAATCGTAGGTAGAATAGTCTGACTAACTGAAGCCAAAATGCGAGGTGGTGCCGGATCGCGTGGGGAGCCTGACTTGACTTGGCATAACAGCGGTTCCAGTGTTTCCAAATCTAGCAAGGGGAAGTGATCTAGGATATTTTGACCCGGGCTGAAGCACAAGGGAAAGAGAGACACAGGCTGAAGCACAAGGGAAAGAGAGACACACGCTGAAGCACAAGGGAGGTTAATGAATTTGGACAAAAACCCTCGATCTGGAATCAACTAAGGTGGCCTCCAGAAGCTGGCATTTGTCCCGCCCCAGCACAAAAAGTTAAGGACTTAGGGTTTGTGATCGATAAAGATCTTACACTCACTTCACAAGTCAATCAAGTCACATCATCTGTTATTTCACAATCAAGGTCCTTAGGAAAGTACTGCCATTTATACCCTTTACTTTAAGGAAAACGGTAGTTGGAGCCCTGGTTTTATCACGCATCGAATACTGCAGTGCAATGTACCTAGGAACTGGTGAAAGACAGCTCTCCAAACTCCAGTCATTGCAAAATGCCGCAGCAAGAGTACTGTTGGATCTTCCGAAACGTTACCCAACATCCAATGGTATACGCCAACTCCATTGGCTTCCTGTTCGACGTAGAGTACAGTTCAATGCCCTCTGTCTAGTCCACAAAACTATAAATGGAGGAGGGGCTGAGGACATGAAAACTCTTTTTCCTCGCTCTGTGCCACCTCGCACACTAAGATCTGGTAGTCTGGGCTTGATCTGCCTACCAAGAATAAAGAGAGCCAGGTGGTGCGGCAAGTCTTTCTCACACAAGGCAGCAAAGCTATGGAACACAATGCCCACTGAGCTACGTCTAGAAACAAACAAGATCCGTTTCAGAAAGGCATTAAAAACCTGGCTCTTCACCATGTCCTAACTGATAGTCTCATCCTAAATCCTTCATGCAGCGCCAAGACGCCCCGGCATAAGTGCGCTTAATAAATAAGTCAAGGAAAGAGAGACAGGGGCTGAAGCACAAGGGAAAGATAGACACGGGCTGAAGCACAAGGGAAAGAGAGACACTGGCTGGAGCACAAGGGAAGAGAGACACAGGATGAAGCACAAGGGAAAGAGAGACACAGGATGAAACACAAGGGAAAGAGAGACACGAGCTGAAGCACAAGGGAAAGAGAAACACGGGCTGTAGCACAAGGGAAAGAGACACAGGCTGAAGCACAAGGACTATATTAGAGACAGGATGAAACACAAGAAAAAGGGATACAGGCTGAAACACAAGGGAAAGAGAGAGACAGGCTGAAGCACAAGAGAAAGAGAGACACAGGCGGAAGCACAAGGGAAAGAGAGACACAGGCGGAAGCACAAGGACAATATTAGAGACAGGATGAAACAGAAGAAAGGGGGATACAGACTGAAACACAAACGAAGGAGGCTTAATTATAAGAGCAAGGGGGAGAAACAGCAGACATGAATAGAAAAGGAAGACCCTGAACAACATTGTGGAACACTGGGGAAAACCGAGCCTCCGAGAGGAGAGGAAACGAGCCGCAGGCAGGGGCACTAGTGGAACGGAGAGAGACACAAGAGGTGAATGTAAGGGGCTGGGGCAGCAGACCATATCTGTGGACTCTAGGCCACCGCCAGGATGCACTATGCTACAGATGATTTTTACAGATGAAGGAGCAGCATAAGACCACAGAACAGAGGTGCACCAAAGAGAGCTGGGGAAGAACTAGCTTTCTGGTTCAGAGAACATAATGTAGGGACACCTTATGGTCGAAGCAAACATAGCTGATTATTGAAAATAAGGGAAAAGATGAACTTCAAATTAACGGGGAGATCTAGAGGAAACAGAAACACATTTTAAAAGCACAATGATCGGAACATAAAGGAGAAGGTCTTTTTTACAGAAACAAAGACAGCGACCGCAGTGAGCTGGGAAAAGCAAAGGGGGTTTTCTAAGATTAAAACTGGGCGTATTCTACTCAAGGGCATTCTATACCCCCATCACTGTAGATTGTGAATTAAATACATGCTTTAAAAATACACAGAGAACAAATTATCAGAATGCGACGTCACCTGCTTTTACAGTGATAAAAGTCGCAACCATGCAGTGGAGGCTGGTGACATTTGAAAGTGGTGGGCGTAAAACAATTATCGTGGTGCACTGCGGCGAGCAAGTGAGCCTGAACCACCGTACAGAGGGTTTGGGAGGTTCTCCCCTGAGAAAATTTTGGAAAAAGAGTGGGCAAATGGTGCATTTTCAAGCAATATTGATAAATCAGGAAGGTCAATAAAGCAATTGTGAATCTGTTCTAACAAGGACAATCACTGGCAAAACTGTCAGTCTAATCAGATGCATATCAGACACCGGCCTACCATGTGCTCTGTCCATCTGTGCCACTGTGTGCTATTCTTTCACAAGTCTAATGTGTAAGGGGCTCACTTGCCTTCTACATCCTCGGAAAATCCACTCATGAATGAATACAGCAGGGGTAGATCACGATCGCACCACGCTTGCAATCTTTGTTGTCTGAGACCAGAATTTAACTTTCGGATGTCTGTGATTCTTCCTTCTCCCTAGCTTCTTACCTTCAACAGAAGGGTCCCAATCTTGAATCAGTTCAATTTGCATGTATGTTACCACTCCTGAACAGTACTGAGAGCAGTGGTGAAAGCCACGTAGATCACATACCTCACTGTGATGTCCTCTTGTCCCCTTATCCTGCAGCCAAGAAGGTCCACATTCAACTAGCACAGTGCTCAGTTTTTGTAGTCAAGCTATTTTAGAACCTAATTTTCTCTCTTTACATGCCACACTATTGTTTGGTTTTCTTTTCTTTTATAGGTCTATTATTGAGTTTCTTTGCCTCATTACTGTTTGGCTCATGTGGACTATTAAGTTCGGTTTACTTTTTGCCCTCAGTTTTCTGCAATGGATCTGCAGCTGTAATTCTACAGAACTTTTTCCAATGTTAGTGGATCACTGAATTGGTAAGGGAATATGCCACTAAATATGACATTCCCAGGGTCCTGATCTTTATACTGCTTTCAGTAGCTGTCATCTACAGAATATCAGGAATTTATTAATAACACTACTTTCCCGAGGCCAAACCCCATTTGCATTTAGAGAACAGTATGTTAGATCATTCTTATTTCAAGTCTCTTAATAAAAAGTTAGGCCGCAGTTACTACACATTTGAGCATGTCTAATACATGGCCAGTGTGGAAAATCCAGGCTTTCTAAACATTATAGTAATCTGCAGTTAAAACAGCATCCATTTATGAGCACTATGCAAGTATTCCAGCCTGAGGTTAGAATCAGACCCTTATGCACTCCAAAGGATGGGTCTAAACTTGTCTGCGCTTGATGTTCTGGAATGAAAAAAACTTATGGTGTAGCGATGAGAAGGAGATGACTGGTGCTTTGATTATGCAGCTGCGTGAAAGTGAGAAGGTATTATCCCAGGTGTGCTTCCTTCTATCCCGGTCATTGCTCAGACTCATGCGCCACCAATAAATATGCGGAGGCTGAGCACATGTTGGCTACATAGAGTTCTACAGCAAGTTCTGAAAGAGTTCTTCCATTGAGGAAGCAGCTGTGCAACCTATATGAATGACTTATTCAATGACTGACAAGCAATTGCAAGACCCAGGTCTTTACACCTTGGAGTTAATATAACTGAACCCTTGCACAGACAGAAAATGTGAAACATCCTCTATAACCCATGTGGTCCTCTCGCTCATTGAAAATACATTACACGGTAGAAACTGGCCCACACTAAGCTTTAATCGCTCTTCCTACTGTTTTAATCATCAAATGACAACTACAGAATATTAAAGGTCAAATATTCATGAAAGACAGAGAAGGCTCAATTTAAAGACAATTCAAGTGCAAATAGCATTACAGAAAGCCAACAAGTGAACTGCTGTTTCTAACATAGTGGTGGAAATGAGCAAATGTGTGTGGCAAAGTGGAACTTTCGCCACTGATGGAGGCCTGTAAATGACGGAGACAGAACGCTAGAGATGCGTAAAGAGAAAGGGTGAAAGAGATGAGAGAGGAAGATATAGAGTACAAAAGGTAAAGAGGAGGAGAAAGAACAACATGAGTGATAAAGATAGAAAGAGTGTGAAATGAAAAGAGGGCCTAGAGAAATGAAGAGATCAAAAATTGTTAAAGGGATTTAGTGACAGGTAAAGAGAAAGGCGTGCTACAGTACTGATATAAGCAGATTAAAGAGTGAGAAACAGGAAGGCGTAGTGTGGCTCACTGGTTAGAGGCGGCAGGCCTGAGAGCAGAAGTCAGCCTGGGACCAGGGTTCAATTCCCGACGCGGCAGGGTCGTGGACCTTGGTCAGCGGACTCGATAATTCTCGCTTCGGTGCTTACTCTAATCAGGGGTTCCACTCGGCAACTCTGGGCATTAGCTTGCCTAATCTCCACAACGGCCCCACCAATTCCGGGGATGCCTGGCTCCACCTTGGGGACTCCCAGCAAGGGACCATCCCACAGGGAAAGCCAGGACGGGTTCCCCAGAGATACAGCGCCGGGACGCCCCGTTGCTGGGGCAGCTGTGCGCTTTACAAGTATGCTACATTTACATTTACATTTACATAAGTGTAGATTTTAGCCCAGTGTTTAGGACGAGTACTAAGAACAGTCGTGCACAGAACACCCATTTCAACACTAACAAAAAATGGAAAATAAAAAGAGCCTGACACAGAAACAGGTTTGTGTTCGGCACGAAAAATATACACACAATGTAAAATATACATTCTTGAGGCTTGGCCACATTCTCCCCGACAGCTAAACACATTTTAATATGGGCACTGCTTTAACAAAATTAACGTTAACCATATTTCTGTCGGTCACTTTGTTCAAACAGATGAAATAGAAACATGAATGCAAATCAGAATGCCGATAGTCATCAATAATGAACTGCATTTCTAGGTGATCAGGGTGTTTGTTATGTAACCTGCAGATGTACTTTTGTTTTAAATCTTCTTACCTGGGGATCTTCCACCTGCCGCGGGGAGCGATTGGTTTGTCATTATGTGTAGGCAGCAGCGGCGGCAGGCATGCTCGAGGGAGGGGGGTGGGGGAGGGCAGAATATGGGACAGGGTGCTTTAGATAGGTCCTGATATCTGGAGGTTAGCTCACCCGAGTTTAAAGGACAGCGATTGTTCCTGTCCTTCTGGCTTCCTCGCGCTCGAGGGCGAGAGAGCTTTCAGGTTCAGACACAACCCCAGGCACTTCCTGTGCTTTCCTCACCGCCATAGTCCATGTGTCTAACCTCCTCTCCGGCCCTCAGCTGTGTATTTTGAACCTAGTGAGCGCGTGTGTATGTTGCACTGAAAAGGTGAACCCCAGTCCCCTTCCATCCTAATTGGGTACCCACACGTCCACAGTCCTGCACCTTCCCGTTGTGGATTGAAGTAGCGTACTTGCTCTTAAAAAGTGTGCATTATTTGCACCAGGAGATGTGGTCAAGGCTATTGCGGACACAAAAACAGCCCCCCCACCCCCCCCTTGGTACAATGGATGGTCCTGCAGCTGCATTCTACCTGGTTACCTTTTAAAGCACCGTTTGAAATACATGCCGGGTTGCAGCAAACAACGGTACAGGGGACACAGTTGAGAACCCAGTGCCCAATTAAGCATGTAGGATAATAAACCTCAAGTATCTGTCTGTTGTGTTTCCATTTTACCCCTACATTTGCGGTACAGAGAAGGGAAATCAATCACATTTCATTCTACTATCGAGTGTGTGGTCATATTTATTGTGTTCATTGATCTAACTGGAGACTATTTAAATCACAACTACACTTGTCATTTAATTCGACTTTTTCTTTTGACAGAACTTTCGCCACATTTTTATCACTGAAATGTATTTTTCTTTCATTAAATGAGATTTTATCTTGATCCAGTAACCACGGATTATGATAGCAGGTGACCGTGCTATGCAGTAGACTGACCGTTACAACCAAAAGATGGCGTCCCATTAAGGGAGTGTTATTGCTGAAAATGTTTTCAGGCCTAAATCATGGGCATTTCTGTCAGCGGCGGCCGGCATGCTCGAGGGAGGGAGGCGGAGCAAATTACAATTCAAATAAAACGTACCTGAGTGCCGGGATACCGCACCGCCTCCAGTCTGTACTGGTGGGTCCGCGTGTTCCTGCTGCAGGAAGCAGGCAGCAGGCAGCCTCCCTCCCCTAAGCAACGCAAGCCAATCACAACGCTCGTAGGCGCAGCAGGCGAGCGACCCACCGGGGAGATTTTCTCCGCATAGAGAAAAGGGAGAGTGGGTGGTCCTGCTCGAGGGCAGGGGGGGACTGGCTTACCCACTGTTGTGGGTACTGACTGTTTGGTCGGCTCCAGGGCCTGTACATACTACAAGGAATTCCAAGCAAAGTCCTTTACGCAGTTCCCCACTGAAGTCAGATAAAAAGACTCAAATCACATTACTATAATCTGCCGACAATTTAGTAGTGTCAATGAGTGGTCAAAGGGGCCTTTGTCACCAAAGGTAAATGGAATACCAATCAGGGTAGATCCCGATCTCCCAACAGAGTCTGTTGGTGAGCAACGTGCCATATTCATAAAAAGCACTCGTCAGAAGACTTCTGGCACGGATTTGTGAACGAGAAATAACAT
This sequence comes from Lissotriton helveticus, assembly GCF_964261635.1. NCBI lineage: Eukaryota > Metazoa > Chordata > Amphibia > Caudata > Salamandridae > Lissotriton > Lissotriton helveticus. Next base: position 1,168,931,391 of record NC_136068.1, read on the forward strand.
ATACTGTCTGTCTAAACCCAAAAAAGAGGCTCAAAACTCTTATAAAGTCACATTGACTGGTCTTTCGACCATACAACCACCATCCAGTAGGTTAGTGGATGTTGCCTCCCATCAAAGCCTTGCTCAAAGGTCCCTGCTAAATCTAAGATAATACCATTATGCTTTAATAAGTGTACTGAACTGTATGAAATCAAAAGAGTTTTGCAGAAAGACATGTCAAAAATTTGCAAAAATAAATAAAGCACAGTATGTTTTTTGCATGCACTTGGATTTGGTATCCATCAGTCTTTTGCCGGTGCAAACCTGTGGTATTCCTGCATTACTGTAAATCGACACCTGCACAAAAATGTGTCTTAGTACCATGCCAACAACGGTGTAATATACAAGACCATGCACTATAATTCCTTGTAGACCGTCTCTGGGAGCTTGGCTTGAAGAAACAGACAGAATTCTCCAAGAAAGGCCTCAACAATGATGCACAGAATGGTGAATACCTATCTGTCCTGCCACACTTATAGATCCCACATTTCTGAACTTGCTTGTTTTTTGCCCAGCATCTTTATCTGATCCCTTGCCTTACCTTGACTTCCTCAGCGCTCTAAAGCAATCATATAGCGGCCTACATGACAAAGAAAAACAAAGTAATGGTACCATAACCACCTTTTGTTCTATAGGCTAGGCATCTTGTCTGTGCACCTCAAATCAACTAATATTCCCTGACACTCTGCACTGCCATGTCATATTCTGAGGTCATTTGATTAAACGCCTTAATGATCATGGCCCTGCGTGATCTATATTTTGGAGCCTTTCTTGCTTGTTATGCTCTTTTGTACCCTTTTCACTGCTTAAAGACATGACCTCACTTCTCGAATGCAAGGATTCCTTTCTGAAGACAGGTCTGTCTCTTATAGTCCCTCTTCAAGAACTTGTGAATTCATATGTAGGATTCTACATGTCGCTGATCTTAATGCAGTGTCTGTAAAGTAGAGGCACTTGCTTTGAGGTGTAGTGCCTGCATCAGTAGCATGTTTAATTTGTTGTCGTATTTTGGGAATCATACAGCTCTTCTTTCGGATATTTTAGAGTGCTTTGAGAACCTGACGAGAAAGGGACACACGAAGATGAGAGCTGTTACAGCAAATGTCTCATTGGTTCAAGCCTGCGATGATGGGGAAGCCTGTTGTGCAAGGGGTGCTTGCATTAGTGTCAAGGGACTAAAGGGTTCATACAGATTTTTGAAGAAACAAGCCAGATGAAGTCTATTGATATGAACCTATTTATTTACTAATTTAATTTAGAGCGGGATTTCTGCAAAACTGCGTACTGTACTGTATAATACTTGGCATTTTTACAGCAGTGTATGGGAATGAGAAAATGATGCATCAGAGCCGAATGGTGGAAGTAATGAAGAGCTCAAGGATAATGAGGTGGGAAGGAAGGAAAGGCATAGGTAAGATACACTGCTTTCATGAGTGTTTCAATGGAAAGGAGGGGGGCCAAAACAACAAAAGACATTTCCACAGTTCGGCACCACATGAAGTGTGGGATTGGATGTATGAAGGAAAGAGGAAAGAGAAAAAAGGCCAAAAGTAAGGAGATTAAAAAAACACATTGCATAAAGTGGAATATAGAGCAAAAACGAGAGAGGAAGCAGCCGAGGGAGGCAGTGGCAGGCGGCCGTGGACAGGAGATGGTAGATGGAATATTAGACAAACAACAGCATTTCAAACTGGATGGAAATTAGGACATACACAGGAAGTACAACCAAGAGACAAGTACTAGCCTTGTCGGGAAACTACGTCGTTTGTGCTTATTAAGAGAGGAAAGAGAAAATCTTACTGATAGTGAAAAACAAAGCGAAAGACGGACGACTCAGAAGAGAATGTGGGTTGCTACACAAGACAAAAAAAAGGCGAAGCCTTCATCATAGGTGGCCGCCATATGTAAAATAGGGTGGAATATGATCAATGGGATAGACTGAGAAAGACATAGACGAAGGGCACAACAGAAACGAAAATCTATTATGGAGAGCCTGGGGTTGAGAGAACTTGGGAGGACATTAAGAGCTGGATATCAGAGACATTCAGATAATAGCTTATCAATGACAGGAAGACAAATGTGATCAACAATGTGATGGAGGCAGTTCAAAAAGAGAAAAGAAAAGGTGCAAGCACTTATTACTTTAAAAAAAAAGAATGTAAGGAGTTTTATATTGCGGCAACCCGACCCGAAGGTATCAGAGCGCTGTACATGAGCACCACTTACGTTACAGATGGACACATTCATTTTTGGAAGGTACGGGGAGATTAAGTGATTTGCCCAGTCACAGGATGTTGAGCTTCCCTGCCCAGACGTGAACCCTGGTTCGTCAGCTTCGATGGCGACCTCTCTGGCCGCTAGGCCACATCCTCCCCCTAAGAGTGACACCACATAGCACAGGAATGGAGGGAGAGAGGGGCCTAACTAACATACATAAGAAAAACAATTAGAAAGATACTAATCAAGATTTCCTGGTAAGGCAACCCATTTAAAGACTGCTGAGGCAAGAAGTAATTTAGGAGGTTATGCATCTTCCTAACAGGGTGACCCCATTGAAATCTACACAGGGAATAAGTTGGTTAAGCTGAAAATAGAATATAACAAAATTGAGTTAATAGAAGGATCGGATTGGCCTATATGGCAATATTGCATTACCCAAAGGGCTGCTCTGACATGACAGTATATGGGCTGTTTTTGGGATGCTTATGGCTGGTGGGCCAGTTTTTACTGTTGATTTCTCTGATATAAACATTGCCCAAAGCAAACACAAATGCATGCAGTTTTTCCATACCTTGCAAAACACCCAAATAGCTTATCCTTAAAAGTTGATAACAACACTGATTTTCAAATGGGGGTCTCTGCTTTAGCTATGTGATTTGCTAATGATGGGCAATTTTAATTTGGTGCCCTGGTCTATTTCCGGTCCCGGTCCGACTCTGGTTAATAAGAGGCAACAGGTATGAATGTAAGATCCAACATACAACAGATTGATGGAAGGAATGCTAGAATAAATCTCAGTCAGCCACTTTAATACATGTAAGATGCCCTTATAAATTATATTTCATGTAAAATGCCTTTAGAAGATGTATTTCTCTGCTTCACAGTTAGAGAAGTCTATTACTGGAAGGATGATGCAGATTTTTTCGGTTAACACCATCAAGGGAGTCTTTCGAAAATACACTTTGCAGTGTTGTTAATTTAATGAATTGTCTCCTATCGGTCTATGTTACCTTGATTGCACTGTCATGGTCTCTGATCAGCTGCCTCTTCTCATCCTCAAACTTCTGAATGGTGTCGTGGAGACGTCTTTCTTCAGCAAGTTGCTGTCGGCAGTTCTCCTCTTTCAAGGCAGCAATGGTGGTCTGAAGGTGGAAGGAAGAGCCAAAAAATAAAAGTGATTCGAAACAGCCACTTATGTTTCGTGCTCTGCCCAGGCAAGATCAGATAAAGGCCACGACCTCCCGCACAGCTATAGTCCAACAGTGTTTCATTTTGTCCATAGTATAATCCATCTCCCACCTCTAGGGCACACGAGTGTGTTGCGTGCAGGGAAGATGCCAATAGTTGCATGTCCTGTCCAGGTGCTAATGTACACCACTGAGGTGCAATCCCCTGTGCGTGGCAGTGCCAACTTAGGCAGTGGGTGCTGGTGCCAGTGGGTGTAGCAGCTACAGAGAGGCAGTGGGTGGAAGTGCTAATGGCGTGATGAATGTGAAGGTGGCTGTAGATGTCATTGCGCACAGGTGTGGTGCAGGTGGGTGCAGATGGGAGTGGGGCGTGAGAGGCTGGGTCACAGTACTGGGCGCAAAACTGGTGCAGGAGTCTGTGGATCCAGGTGCTGGTGGGATGTGGCACAGACACCAGAAGGTGTAGGTGCCACTGGTTGTAGATGGAAAGCAGCTGTAAGTTGGCAATGGATCGACGGAGAGATTTCGCCGTACCCATAAATTGAAGTCAGAATATTCAGTGGGTCATTGGATTAAAATGAAAGCAGTCAAGTGTTTAAGAATGTGAAATGGGTTTCCAAAGAGGACGATCTTCTTTATTTTATGATGGCATACCGTACATTAGAGGGGATACCAATCTAAGATTGCCATCAGCCCTAGGACATCTAGTAATATCTATCACCTGATACAGACTTTTTGAGAGGACGATCACACTCACTCACGTTTATTGAACTCGTGGCTCTTCGTTCAGCTGCCCTATCTACACCAGACCTCTACTTTACCTTATCCAAAATTATTGAGTGTTAACCATTTCTACCCAAGTAACAGTGAAATGTATGGCTGCTGCTCATCCTATTATCTACAACTGCAGGGAAAATGTGACATTAGGTTTCCCAAAGTTTCTTAAAGCATAACACAGCCAAAACAATTGTTTTACTCCAGTTGAAAAAAGGCCTCTAGAATTTGCCTTCTTGTCCACTCACACCAAATTAGCTCATATATTTTATAACACCCGTAGATACAAACATATGCAGCACATAGACAAAACCCTTACTCCTGAAAAAAAATAGACAATGTTGTAAAACCTTAAAATTTCATGCACAAAATACTAAAGAAAATAGTATCCTTTATTTTCATAAGTAGCTGATTGGACATTCAATTGTTGAGAACAAGAATCACTGGGAAGACATATCTCTGATACTCAAAGAATGGCTACTAAAATATAAAATATGATGCATCCAACAGAGCTGCAAATGATCAAGTCACAGCTTACCTGAATAGGAAAAGCCAGCCTTCATCAAGCTATCCTGTTCTCCAGAAAAAGAGACAGTTGCCTCTAAACTCCTGGTGCACATTTCTGGAATCCCTACCGACTGGAACAAAGATTCAACAACAAGCTCTTGTGTTTCAAGAACATTTTCAAGGCCTATGTCCTCTATCTTTCAGCACCATTTGCTACTAAGCCCTTTTGCAACTTGCAATTGAAATCAACACAAAGCTACAGCTCGTGGTTGAACTAAAATGGCACCGTATACAAGCACTGATCTTTACCTCATCATACAGACAGACAATCAAGCACCTGTTTGCATGACAGGCCTGGGTTTCTGATTACCAGGTTACATAAGCCTGATGGGCTGTTTTATATTAGACAACCAATGCAGACGAGAAGTGTTTTGATTTTCATCCTGAATTGCATAAGGCGGGTGCTTTGTGGATGCCAATACATGGATCATTCCAGAGACATGGAGAAATCAAGGTAAAAGTTAGTCAGTCTGCCTTAGCACCTTATTCGGGACAGTACCAATAGGTTACCATGCTGTGGCAATAGAAAGCTGCTAGGGCAGTGAATTGTATTCTTAACTTAAGGTAGCTGTGCCAGAACCTTCTACAGAAAGGAGGTCTTAAAGGAAAGTGTGGCAACCACAGGGGTCCAGTGTAATCTTCACAGATATGATGAATTGGTTAGGGTTTCCTTAGACCAAATATGTGATCCATAGCAGTTTTTGATTTTTAAAAATAGTTTTTTAAACTGTTACAGAGAAGAATTCACTGCTTTGCTATAAACCAAAGGGTGTTTTTTGAAGGGCGAGAGGAGCAGATTTTTTTAAGCAGTTTAATTTGCTACAAAGAAGACTGAACTTCTGCTCTTACCTGTCTTGCCAGTCTGGTTGGCGCATGTGCCCTGACTGACAAGGACAACAAGAAAGGAAAATTGAGCAGTTACATGGTAAACTATCAAATGGAACAAGGTTAAAAACACACAAAAACAATCAAGCCTAAGGGGGGACCTAATAAGTCATGTTACACTTTAAAAAACATACAGGATATGGGCCACTTAAAACATAAAATACTTATTTTGTCACATGCTTGAGTCAGAATAGCAAGCAGTGTATAACAAAAAAGAAATAAAGAAAGATACATGCTCGCCTTCACTGAAACAGGTTGCAGAGGATTTCCTTCCCACCTGCCGAATCCGCTACTGCACCCACATCCAGGCAGCAGTGCTCGGTGAACCTGTGACTGCTCATCCACATTGGCTGCACAAGATATGTCTTGCAGAGGCACCGCAGCACAGAATTCAGCAGTTGTTGCCATGCTTCTGGGGGAATAGGCTCTCACTCTACCATGCAGTGGGTGATCTGTCTTATTGTGGCAGAAGGTGATGCAGCTGACAGCTAACGTGCTATATTCTGCTTGGACATGGGGTCAGCCTCGTCCTGGGTGGCCAAAGGACTCGAAGTGTGTAACTCTTTTGTCTTGCACATGTAAAATCGAATTCATGTTTCTACATTTGGAGTACAAAGAATATGGGAAAATGAATGTAGAATGACAAGTTCAGTTAAGTGAAAGTCTGTAAGGACTTTGGGCATGAACCTTGGATTTATTCATAGATCTAATTTGTCTTCAGCAAACCATAGAAAAAAGGATCCTTTATGGTGAATGCTTACCTCCCTCTTCTCCCCCCCCAAAAAAAGTCTCTGCTTGATGATGTGAGGGCAAGCAGGCAAGCACTGTCTTTCAAGAGACTGTTGTGTTTCTATCTAGGACCCTAATTCGATATTCCCGATTTATGCCCTTATATGGCTATAATAAATAATATCCTTATAAAGCATAAGAATCATATCCATATTTAGTAATAGCCCATGCAGTCCAAATACGGCATGACTACTCCCCTAGACTCCTAGAAAGTACAACGCATTCTTTAAACAAACCAAGCCTCCAGCAGCCCGGGAAATCCCCCTGCTCTTGTTTTGATTTGCACAAGAACTCCTAGAGTCAGAAAGAACTGTTAGTTCTTGGTGACGTCTTATGTCCAACCTTACGTCAAACCCGGCACCTTTCAGGTATAAATATACCAACATTGCCTTAAGCAAACACATGGTGGTTTGGAGCAGAGCGGCTATCTACTTGCCCAGAAGCCCAGCTGATGCGAGGAGCCGAAGGAAGCCGCTCCTCCCCTTTGACGCACTGAGGAAGATGCTGTCTTTTTCTCCAGCCGAGAAAATCCAGCTCCGGTGTTTCCAGCCACCCTTGCGGGTTGCTGAGATATAGAGCCCTGAGAGAGAGATACAAGACCTCCTTCATTCTAAGAACCAAGGTACAGAGCTGACTAAACCCTTAAGAGAATTCTTGATTCAGATCCTTGGCATAAACCCAACTTAACTTAAACTGCAACTTACTTACTCCTTCCCACGTATTAGGCTTAGGTCAGGTAAACCGGGGTAGGCGTAGATTAGAAGCACCAGTTGAGTACGTTAGTCAATGTATTTATGTATGTACATATTTTATCCATTTTAAAGTATCATATGGCTAAGAAACCATATCAATGCTTTTACAGTATTATTTCATAATACTCCTTTTACTGTACGCACTTTACTTTATGATAAGTATTGCAATTGTGGCAATGCATTTCTCTTGCGTGAGAAAGAAGACTGCTCAATAAATAACACCTTTTATTGAAAACGCCCGTCTCTCTATTTCTCTGCACTCTGGTGAAACTAAGTACGCATGATTGACTGAGTGAAATAATTGTCTATTGTTTTCACACGACTCTAGAGATACACTCTTTATTCTGAGGGAGCAAAGTTGTCATGTTATATGGTTGTCAGAAGCTAATCCCTTCTTGTCTAAATCAGGAGTGTTAACTCTTTCCTGAACATTCGAGAAAGTTTCTAGTGACCTCTGAGCTAGCTGGCAAAACTAATTAAGTCTAATATAGTCAGTAGAGACCTAGTCGACCTCAGTCCTACGTCTACACTGCTGAATATATTATTCCAATGCGCAGAGCCTATTGGGAATATAGGAACTATACTACATGGCGCCCAACGTTTGGAAAGGCGATAATCTAACGCAAGACATTAGAGTAACTCAGTCGTGCTTTTTCACACAGACCCCCTTTTCCCGTAAAAACTCCAAAAGACATCTGGAGTGGGTAAAAGGTTAAAATCCGCCGGAACTTAGTAGGAAGAGATTCCTATGTATTAGTTTTTGGTTTAGTCAACGTTGAAGGATACAGTGTTCCAAAATATTGTGCACCTAATCTTTGTTTCCCTTGAAACTTGATCTGCAACAAAAACTTTCTGTTAGTAAAAATTACGGAAAGTGACGATGAAAGGGAGAGAGCTAGAATAGCAGCTCAACTCCTAGTGGATGACACAAGTCTCCAAGATGAAGACCCGAACGCTATAATCATTCCGGTAAATGTAAGAAGAACTATAACTAAAAAACGTATAGAAAATGGAATATCATCACGAGGTGGTACAGTCATATTCGTGGTAGAGGCCCATGTATATCGGCAAACAGAGGTATTCTATTCATGGATAAATTTTCCAGCAGCACACACTGTGACACATGAATTCCACTATTACAAAATAGGGGAACCTCCGGATGAATACGCTTCTTTCGAGGACGTTGAAATCCCACTAACTTACCAAGAGCACCTGCTCTGGTTTAATGGCGCCCTAAAACATCAAAATCACATCATCAGGCTCGGTCCACTAGGTAGACCAGGAGCTACGTGGCCGGTTCTAGCCAGCTACACACCACATCCCGACATTGAAAAAATTTCAGACCGGGAACTTTTAGCTTAGTTAAAACTACTGATAAAAATACATAGACAATTGGTCCAATATGTCATGTGGACTTCAACAGTCCAACCGGCAATAATAATTCCACAGACCACCCCTCACCAGGGGAACACAAATAAAATCACACCACAAAATATACAATAAGCCATTGGCAAAATACCCGCAAAACGGGAACAAATTCCATTCTGGTTAGCACAAAAAATCACTCAAATAGAGGCAGTAGCACAAGTTACTACTTGTGTAATGATATATCTGTAAGAGACATTAGTTAGTATTAGATTCCTTACCTTAGAATATCCCCAGGCGTCAGACTGGATCCGGAAACGTTTGCGTAGCAGTACCCTTGCGCGTCGTTAGGCGTCGCCTGCGGCTCCGCGTCCGTCGTCGGCGCCGTGATGACGTCGTCGGAGTACTTAGACGCCGCCTCCGCATGCTGACGTCAGTTCTTAGACACAGCTTTTCCGCACCAGAAACGCAGAGCCATGTTAAAAACCAACACTGGTGCCATTGAAACTAGGGCCCTGAAAGGGGGTAACCCTAACCCTAGATATCGGTTCGCAGAACGGGGAGGATGGGTGGGTCGGTAAGGAATCTAATACTAACTAATGTCTCTTACAGATATATCGTTACACAAGTAGTAACTTGTGCATCTGAAAGAGACACGTTAGTATTAGATTCCTTACCTTAGAATAGATACCCCAGCAATACCAACCCCGGTGGTGGGTCTGCGAACCAATAATCACACCAGAAAGTCCTGGAGGACAGAACGGCCAAAGAAGCCATCCCTCCGGACTTGGCTGTCCAGGCAGTAGTGTCTTGCAAACGTGTGCAGCGATGCCCAAGTAGCTGCCTGACAGATGTCTTGTAAGGGCACTCCCCGGCCCAGGGCAGTTGTAGTCGCCGTGGCTCGGGTAGAGTGAGCCCGCAATCCAACAGGGGGCTCCTTTTTAGCCAAGGAGTAGCATGCCTGGATACACAAGATGATCCACCGGGAGATGGTCCTCTTGTGCACCGCTTTCCCCTTCTTAGCGCCCACGTAACCAACAAAGAGTTGGTCTTCCACCCGGAACTGGCGTGTGCGATTCAAGTAAAATGAGAGCGCATGTTTTGGGTCCAGACGGTGGAGCCGCTCTTCCTCTTTAGAGGGATGCGGTGGCGGGAAGAAGGTTGGCAAGGTGATAGACTGCCCGATGCGAAAGGCCGTGACAACCTTGGGCAGGAAAGATGGCTTAGTACGCAACACCACTTTGTCCGGATGGACAGAAAGGAAAGGTGGGGTACAAGAAAGGGCCTGGAGCTCACTCACTCTCCTGGCAGAGGTGATGGCAACCAGGAAAGCAGTCTTCAGAGTAAGAAGGCGGAGAGGACAGTTGTGAAGTGGCTCAAAGGGAGCGCACATCAGAAACGTAAGAACCAGGTTCAAGTCCCACTGAGGCATCACAAACAGAACAGGAGGGAATGTGTGTGTGATGCCCTTTAGAAATCTATTTACAATAGGGGACTTGAACAAAGAAGGTTGATCAGGCAGCCTTAGAAAGGCTGAAAGGGCAGAAAGGTAGCCCTTGAGAGTGCCCAGAGCAGAGCCCTGCTGGGCAAGAGAAAGAAGGAAGAGAAGAACTTTAGAAAGAGGGGCAGCAAGAGGATCCACAGCCTTTGCTGTGCACCATGCCACAAATCTGTTCCACCCGCAGGCGTATACCGACTTTGTGGAGGGACGCCTGGCTGCCAGAATGACGTTACAGACTTCAGGAGGCAAGTCAAATGGCCTCAACTGTCGCCGCTCAATCTCCAAGCATGGAGGTGGAGACTGGGCAGGTTCGGGTGGAGGACCGTCCCCATCTACTGCGACAGAAGGTCCTCCTGAAGAGGCAGATGAACCGGGGGATCGACTGACATACTGAGTAGCTCTGGATACCAGTACCTTCGAGCCCAGTCCGGAGCCACAAGGATGACTTGGGCCCGGTCGCGCTTGATCTTCTTCAGCACTCTGGGCAGAAGTGGTATAGGCGGAAAGGCGTACAGTAGACCGCAGCTCCACTCGCGCCGAAAAGCGTCTCCGAGCGAGTGCCGCCTTGGAAATTCCAACATGCAGAACTGATGACATTGCGCGTTCTCTTCTGTGGCGAATAGATCTAACCAAGGCTCTGCCCACTGCTGAAAGAGGCCTTGCGCCACGTCCGATTTCAGGCGCCATTCGTGATCCATCATGCACCGACGGCTGAGCTCGTCCGCCCTGGCATTCAGAGAACCTGCCAGGTGTTGAGCCACCAGGGTCACGCCCTGGCGTTCCAGCCATTGCCAGAGGCGCAGAGCCTCCTGGCAAAGGATCTACGACCCCACCCCGCCCTGTTTGTTGCAGTACCACATGGCGGTGGTGTTGTCCGTGAACACCTGCACTACACTCCCCCGGACAGAGGGGAGGAATGCTTTCAGTGCTAGACGAATCGCCCGTAACTCCAACAGGTTGATGTGGAGCCGGGTCTCCGCCGGAGACCAGAGGCCTCTGATCTCCGCCTCTCCCATGTGGCCTCCCCAGCCCTGGAGGGACGCATCCGTCACAACTACGAGCTCCGGTTGGGGAAGGGAGAGGGATCTGCCGCTGACCCAATCGCGGTCTGTGAGCCACCACTGCAGCTGTCTTGCAGTGCCCTCCGAGATCAGGACGTGGTCGGATAGGTTGCCCTGATGCTGGGCCCACTGAAACTTCAGGTCCCACTGCAGAGCCCGCATCCGCCACCTGGCGTAATGCACCAGCAGGATGCAGGAGGCCATCAGCCCCAGAAGCCGCAGCGTCAACCTGACCGACACCCGGGATAACGGCTGAAAGAGCCTGAATATCCCGGACCCGCTGTTCGGGTGGATAAACCCGAAACCGCGCCGAGTCGAGAACCACTCCGATGAAAAGGAGCTTCTGAGAGGGGCACAGGTGTGACTTCGGCACATTGATGGAGAACCCCAGCCGGTGCAGGAGATCCGCCGTAGTCTGGAGGTGGCTGACGACTGTCTGGGGCGAGCCCGCCTTCAACAACCAGTCGTCGGTAGGGGAAGACTGAAACCCCTAACCGGCGCATATGAGCTGCGACCACCGCCATCACCTTTGTGAACACCCGTGGGGCGCTGGTAAGGCCGAAGGGGAGCACGGTATACTGAAAGTGCACGTGGCCAACCGTGAACCGCAGGTAGCGCCGGTGGGCCGGCAGGACGGGGGATGTGGAAATAAGCGTCCTGCAAGTCCAACGCTACCATCCAGTCTCCTGGGTCCAGGGCAGCTAGGACCTGAGCCAGTGTCAGCATCTTGAACTTCTCCTTCCGGAGGAAGCCGTTGACGTTCCTTAGGTCCAAGATAGGGCGTAGGCCCCCTTTGCCCTTCTTGGGTACCAGAAAGTAGTGGGAGTAGCAACCACACCCTACTTCTGGCCCAGGAACGTGCTCGATGGCCCCCTTGGCCAAGAGGGCTGTAACTTCCTCCTGCAGAAGTCGCAAATGATCCCCCGATACACGGTGGTTCTGCGGTGGCATGGCTGGAGGAGTCGCCTCGAAGGGGAGGGAGTAGCCCCTTCGGACGATCTGCAGCACCCACCTGTCCGAAGTGACAGTGCGCCAGTGGAGGTGGTGATGGCGAATGCTGCCCCTCCACTGGCGTCACATGGGCCTGAAAGCGCGGACTAGGAGGGTTTTGAGGCGGATGCTGCGGGGGAAGGTGTGGACTGACCTCGCCGTTGTCCCCGACCGCCGGGACGGCGGTCCCCACGGCCGCCACCGCGTTGGGTATTACCCTGCGGAGGCTGGCTGGCAGCACGTGTGGGTACACCACTTCCGTGGCCACGAAAGGAATGAAAGGCAGCCGATTGCTGGCGCGGGGCCGAGAGGCCCAAGGACTTGGCCGTAGCCCTGGAGTCCTTAAAGCGCTTGAGCGCCAAAGAGGCGACGGCCATCAAAGGGCATGTCCATCAAGGTGTTCTGGACATCGGCCGAAAAGTTGGCGGACCTCAACCAGGCGTGACGTCTGACCGCCACCGTCGTTGCCATCGCTCTACCCAGTGAGTCGGTGGTATCCAGACCACACCGTATAGAATATTTGGCTGCATCCCGCCCCTCCACAAGGGCTTGGCCGAGTTTGGCCCGTACCTCCAACGGACACTCTGGCAGCACTTCCGCAACCGTATCCCACAGAGAGTGGGTGTAGCGGCCCAAGAGCCATGCGGTGTTGGAAGACCGCAGTCCCAGACTAAGGGACGAGAAGATCTTTTTGCCGTACTGCTCGTACCTCTTGGATTCCCTGTCCGGCGGTGCCGTATGTGCCCAGAAGAACGTCGGTCAAAGCCTCAATAAAGGGCAGCAGAGGCTCGGCCGAGCTTGACTGCGGTGTAAGGACCTCAGTGAGGAGATTAGTCCTCACGGCCGCGACGGGGAGCTCAAGGCCCAAGGCCTTGGCAGCCCTCATCAACACCACACTGTAGGTTGCCCCCTCCTCCGAAGCCACGGTAGGAGGGGAGACAAAACCAGTGTCTGGAGAGGTGTCCAGGCCACTGGCCTCCCCAAGGTCTCCTGCCCAGTCCTCATGAGACTGACACTTTCGGGTCAGAGGGTCCTCAGACCCCTCCCAATCCCCTTCATCACCCATCTCCTGAAACTCAGGGTTCTCAACTAATGGGGCCTGTTCATAGAAGTGAAACTCCCCAAACGACATCTGGAGGGGCGCCCATCAGGGCCATCCCGACGTCGGAACAGGAATGAAGGGGGCATCGGGGACGGCGCCGCCCGAGGACGGCGCCGGAGGCGACACCTGATGGTCCGACGCCGGGGAGGTCGTAAGGTCCACCGGCGACGATCCAGATCCCAAAGAAGGTCTAGCGCGGTCCCGCGGCGCCGGGCCCGAAGGCGCCGGCGGCGCCGGGGCCGCTGTACCCTGCGGCACCGGGCCCGAAGGCACCGGCGGCGTCGGGATAGCGGGATAGCGGGAACCTGCGCCGCCGCTAGAGGCCCCAGACGGGTCCGCTGGGCCCGAAGGCACCGCGGAGCCCGTCGGAGGAGAGAGTTTCCTCATGGCCATGAGGAAGTGTTCGATCTCCTCCGGCGTCGCAGTGAACCCAGCGTCGGAGGAGAGAGTTTCCTCATGGCCATGAGGAAGTGTTCGATCTCCTCCGGCGTCGCGTTGAACCCAGCGACCGGAGGGTGTGGAGCTGAACGCGGCGCCCGCGACTCCGACGGAGCCGCGTGGGTGGTGTCACCCGAACCCCCGGCCGCATTGCGCGAGCGTCGGGGGGAGTCCGCAGAGCGATGACGCCTCTTGGACTTCTTGTGCTTCTTACCTGACGACGACTTTGACCCGGAGGAGTGCGGCCTACTCTCGGAGCTGTGGTGACTCCGAGCCCGCGACCTGTCCCTCGACCTCCCGTGGGACCGAGACCTCTCGCGGCGTGGGACCGACTGCCGGAGTTCGAGTCGCCTGCGGGACCGCTCCCGCCTGGCTTTCGAAGAGAGGGCCCGGCAGTCGGAGCAGGCCTTGTCGTCGTGATCGACGCCTAGACAAGTTAAACACAGGTGGTGAGGATCCGTGACCGACATAGTGCGGTCGCAATCCTCGCAGTGCTTAAAGCCAGGCATCCCTACGGCACCAATCGGAGTCGAACAACTTCGAGAAATGATCGAAAAACGATCAAAAAGTTAGTCAAAAATTGACTAGGGTTACTGCTTTTTCCAGATCTGCGCTTGCCGGCGCGGAAAAAAGAAGAACTGACGTCAGCACGCGGAGGCGGCGTCTAAGTACTCCGACGACGTCATCACAGCGCCCACGATGCCGACGACGGACGCGGAGCCGCAGACGCCTACCGACGCGCAAGGGTACTATCACGCAAACGTTTCCGGATCCAGTCTGACGCCTGGGGATATTCTAAGGTAAGGAATCTAATACTAACGTGTCTCTTTCAGATTTTCCTGATACTACGCCCAGGGGCGGCTGGTGACATTTGAAAGTGGTGGGGCGTAAACTAATTTGCATATTGCAGCGAGCGCAGCGAGCGAGCGAGCCCGAACCACCTTGCATCCATCCATACATCATTCATGCATCCATCCACCCATCCATCCTGCATCCATCATTCATTCATCCACCCATCCATCCATCCATCCATCCATCATTCATGCATCCATCCACCCACCCATCCATCCATCCACCCATCCATCATCCATTCCTGCATCCATTCCTGCATCCATTCATGCATCCACCCATCCATCCATCCTGCATCTATCATTCATTCATGCACCCATCCATCCACCCTGCATCCATCCTGCATCCATCATTCATTCATCCACCCATCCTGCATCCATCATTCATTCATGCATCCACCCATCCATTCATCCACCCATAATTCATCCTGCATCCATTCATGTGTCCACCCATCCATCCACCCATCCTGCATCCATCATTCATTCATGCACCCATCATTCATTCATGCACCCATCCATCCTGCATCCATCATTCATTCATCCACCCATCCATCCACCCTGCATCCATCCTGCATCCATCATTCATTCATCCACCCATCCTGCATCCATCATTCATTCATGCATCCACCCATCCATTCATCCACCCATCATTCATCCTGCATCCATTCATGTGTCCACCCATCCATCCTGCATCCATCATTCATTCATGCACCCATCATTCATTCATGCACCCATCCATCCATCCTGCATCCATCATTCATTCATCCGCCCATCCATCCAACCATCCAGCATCCATCATTCATTCATTCATGCATCCATCCATCCATCCACCCACCCATCCATCATCCATCCTGCATCCATTCCTGCATCCACCCATCCATCCATCCATCATGCATTCATGCACCCATCCATCCACCCTGCATCCATCCTGCATCCATCATTCATTCATCCACCCATCCTGCATCCATCCTGCATCCATCATTCATTCATGCATCCACCCATCCATTCATCAACCCATCATTCATCCATCATCCATCCATCCACCCATCCTGCATCCATCATTCATTCATGCACCCATCCATCCACCCTGCATCCATCCTGCATCCATCATTCATTCATCTACCCATCCACCCATCCTGCATCCATCCTGCATCCATCATTCATTCATGCATCCACCCATCCATTCATCCACCCATCATTCATCCTGCATCCATTCATGCATCCACCCATCCTGCATCCATCATTCATGTATTTTTATGACCATATAACTTGCACACAGCTTGTCAGTGTTTAATACCAGTCTCGAACCTTGTACTCCAGCACCAATGATACATGATTAATATTAATTGTTTTTAAAAACATGTATTTATTCGACACCAATTTCACACCTTAGTCGGAACATCATTTTTATTTGCTTTTTAAAATATCTATTTATTTAACACCAAAGTAAGTCATATATACATTTTTATGGTTCGATAAGAGGCTCGGACCTGGTTTCCCAGCACCAAAGTCGGCCGTGCTATCCGTCAGGGGTTATGTAACCGGGCTATGTAGTGACCAGCCAATCCTGCGCCAGGATTGGCTGGGGGGGCACCATGACTCCTCGCCCAGTCGCCCTGTGTAACCCCGGGGGCTGCGGCCCGCCCCCTGGTCCTCTCTCTAAGGGGGAATTCACAAGAAAACGATCTGCGCATGCACGGGCATGTTTGTGCCCAAAAATAAACTTGCGCAGCTGCAGCAGCCCGACCCTCCTCCCCCCCCCCCTTGCGCCCTCCGGGAAGGTCGGGTGTCTCCCGGTTCCCGGCCGGCAGATAGCGCGATTTTTAAAAATAAATTGTGTTTGGCTTCTAGTGAGGACATGGTGGGTCCATGGGGCTTAGTGGGGCTTCGCCCCTACGCCCCAATGGACGCACCGCGCCTGACTACGCCTACTGAGAAACACAGAATTCTGACTATCTGTCTTCCAATGGGGATCGCACCACATGTGGGCGCAGTCTTTGCTTCGATATACACAAAAACACATGGTGTTCCATCCATGGCGGTTATACCAGACGTATTAAGACAGATTCAAAATGAATACGGTCCAGAACCTGCTTTAACTGTGGGTATGAAATTACTGAAAGACTTCAAGCAGGTCTCGGGCTATACTATTAACCAACATAAAGGGAGAAGCAGCATCTGTGGCGATCCGCCAGAAATTGAAAGAAACAGATATAGCAGAACAACCTTTTGAACTTGCCAGAATCATAGAAAAATCCTATGAAGAACTAGGTAGAGATAGTTTGGGTGGGAAACCAGTAAAACCCCAACTACTTGAAAATCCTGAAAAAACATTTATTAAAAATAATCTAAACACTCCAAAAAAGAGTTGGGATGGAAATAAACAATCCACTCCCAGAGAAAAACGATTCCAGTCCAGAGGAAGGTTTCCTCAACGGAGAGATAGATCTCCAGAACGAGGTGGCAAGTCTCCCCGGAGGGAGCCCTCTGAGAAAAGATACAACCTTAGAGATAGGGATAAATTGAGAAAACCTGATAGATATCAAGATATTGATACACGTCCCTCTCGATCTTTTCAGACTTCCTCACAGAAATCGGAAAGAAGAGGACGGTCAGAACACAACGAAGAGCACGTCAAGTCCAAAGACAAGGAACCTGCTCATCAAAGTAAAAAATTACAATATCCAAGAAAGAAGGTAGCTAGTATTAAAATAATAAAACATGCCGAGGATATTGAGGACACAACTGAAAAACGGAGAGTGGGCCCAGACAATGCTAGACAGCGCAGCATAAGTGACCATAGCTCGAAAGATCTTAATGAATGTTCTGGAGATAGTGGACACGAATGAATACATTCAAGTGGAAACTGCAGACACTAGAGTTAGCAAACCCCATAAGTTATACGAAATAACATTACGTATAGAGGGGGGACAAGACTAGGAAAGTAAGGGGTCTCTTTTGGGATAACCTTTCGAAAGGCTATGACATTCTGTTAGCTGAGAAAGACTGGCCACCAGAGTTTGTCAGGGAGTGCCCTCATGGCGAAGAAATGATTATGCCTGCCTTCTCAAATCAAATTCCAATTCATAAAAAATACATATATGCAAGAAAATGGGCAGTGGCCCAAGCTCCTGCATTATATAAAAATCATGTAGGATGGGATGAGGATTCTCCTCATCACAAAATCCAGTTAAAAAATCAACCCACTGCACAAAGGCAGTACCCAGTTAAGCAAGAAGCTAAAAAACAAGTCAGGGAGATCTTAGATCAACTTGAATATCAGGGGGTGATTGAAACCTGCACCTCACAAATGAACAATCCTTTGTTCCCTGTCTCCAAGCCAGACAATTCATATCGTCTAGTTTTGGACTACAGACACCTTAACTCATGTTGCAAAACATTTGCAGTACAAAACTCACACAGTGCAGCACTAATGAATAACATTGTGCGCAAAAAATATAAAACAACATTAGACATCTCTAATGGATTCTTTTGTCAAAACATTGCACCTGAAAGCAGGTATTTGACCGCTTTCTCAATAATGGGGTCGCAAAAACACTTCTGTCGACTCCCACAGGGATTCAAGAATAGCCCAGGATTATTCTCAGCAAGAGTAACAGAGTTACTACAAATATATGATGATGAGGCATTATCTTATGTCGATGACATCTATCTCACAGATGATGACCTGGAGACACACTTGAAAAGAGTGAACACCATAATACTCGGGTTTGCAGCTGAGGGTTAGAAATTCAACTTTAAAAAGTCACGAATTGCCATCTAACTGTCCTATTTTTAGGATATGAATTATCAAGTGAAGGCAAAAGCCTAGCAGACAACTTCTTAGAGAAGTGTGCTGTACTCCAAGAACCTAAAACGCTGAAGAACTTACAATCAATATTAGGTTTCCTGAATTTCGGAAGAACATACATTCTAAATTATGCAGAGAGAGTTAAACCGCTCTATGAATTAATAAAACCTGATTTCAAACCAATAAATTGGACTCAGAAACACACAGAAATTTTAAGATCATTGCAAACAGACATGTTAGCTAAAACTAAATTGCAAACTCGCGAAAACATACGCAATCTTGTAATCCGAGTCATCCCAGGAAGATGCAGATTCACGTACCTAACCTCTAATGAGGGAGAAACGGTACCAATAGCTTACAAATCACATTTGTACACACAAGCTGAAATGAAATTCAGTTCTACTGAAAAAATTCTAACTGCGGTTCAAACTGCTGTAGCAAAAGAAAGAGCCCAAGCCCAAGGCAGAAGAATAACTGTTTTAACAGCAGAATCGGCCCTTGAGGCATTAACAAGCCCACGCAATTTGAATGCTGTGGCATTAGATCCAAAGTGGATACTATGGGAAAATTCTCTTGCTGCAGAAGACGTGAAATGCTATTTTGACCCGAAAATGAAAAAAACTAGAAAATCTAGAATATGAAGAAGAATATCTTCTGCCAATCGAAATTCTGCCTCTCGAACAATACACATGTGTAATCTACATAGACAGATTTGCACAACACTACGATGTAGAAGAAAAATCCTACAACGCAGCGTGCGCGATTGTTAAAGGTCGCTGGCGCTTTGGTAAATTCAGACCAATAGTCACAAAGACTGAATCACTCAGAAACTGTTCAACTCAGTGAGCTGAAATAAGATCTTTAAAGATGGCGCTTGAAAATGCCGATCGCGAATTCCCCACACTAATAGTGTGCGATTCGCATTTCTGCGTAAAATCTTACAATAATGACATGCAAACCTGGATTCAAAACGGTTACAAAGATGACACAGGTGCCACAATAAAGCATAAAAAGCTCTGGGAACAAGTAGTTCTTTTGCAGAAAAAACTACAAAAGACTCGCGTGATGCATACACTGAGTCATCAACGTGATGGCGTTCACGTTGCAGGGAATTCATTGGCTAACAGAGCCACAGCGGATGCGGTCCTCCCGGCTTCCGTAGCCACAAAAAAGCGTTCTAAAAAACACAGACGGAGAAACTATGCTAGCGGTGAAAGCCTCCTTAAAAAGGCGACTATGCAGCATTACCTCTGAACTATCCACTCAATTATACATACATAATTGATGCAAACTCTGTTCCTTTTGCTCATATCCCTGGAGTGGGGGATAGAGTAATTCCAAACACGAACCGGAGAGTCTTATTAATAGCAGACGCACACATGGGAGAGGGTCTAAGGCACCTAGAGATCGTGAAATCTCTAAAAGAATTACAATCAGAATACTGGTGTGTCGGGGATGAACTTGCAACATTACAAATTTGCAAAAGATTGTCCAGACTGCAACAGAGACATCAGTCATGATCCGACCGGAGTATTGCCAGGACCCCTTTGTTAGAAAGCATAAGGCTATCTATACGCAGAAATCCAGCAGGAGAAACGCGATCCCATAAATATTTAGACTAGATTCACTTAAAATGCAGACACCAGCGCTCGGCTGACGCCAGAACTGTTATAAAAGATTTGCGAGTCTTGATCGGCATATACGCAATTGGCATGCTACATTCTGACCAGGGTCCTGAGTTTAGCTCTAGGGCTTACAAAGAGGCCATGACCAGCATGGGCATTGCATTGCGGTACTCTTCTCCCTTCCATCCTGAGGGAAATGCGGTAGTGGAAAGAAAAAATAAACGTGACATAAAGCAATCTATAACGGCGAGGGTATTAGGTTCGGGTGATGGGTGGGTCAAACATTTAACAAGTGTCCAACGTAGTCTTAACAATCTGCCAAGAAATTCTCTAAAAGGTCTCACTCCCTACGAACTATTGTTCGGTACTAGAATGCATATCCAGGACTTAGATAGTCACACTTCAGTGGTAGAAGAAAAAGCCTTTGATATCAAAGACCGTTTGGCTGTATTACAGGACTTAAATGAAACAAGAAGAAGTCTGAGTAATCTAAAGCTAAAGCCAACGGCCACTGAAGAAAAACCACCTGTCCCAGCAAGACCTGTCTGGATTCCAAAGATTGGGGATCTGGTCAGAGAAAAGATCGCGGTGAAGAAGGAATTTTGGGCCTTCTTACAGAAAAGCAGTACCTGTCTTAGCTGTCAGCGGAACAAGATCAGTTGTACTACCGCCCCTTGCTGGTAAAAAGGAGAACCGAGTTGTATCCATCGACCTGGTAAAACCACAATCATGTGGCCAATAATAAGTAGTAGGCCCAGTGGACTCCCAAGAAATAGCAGAAGACCAAATCTTGCTACAATCCAAGAGGTTCAAACTGAAAGACTAATCACTTTTGATAAACCTGCAGTGAATAAAAAAGGACTATGCAACAGAG
Organism: Lissotriton helveticus; assembly: GCF_964261635.1. Lineage (NCBI taxonomy): Eukaryota > Metazoa > Chordata > Amphibia > Caudata > Salamandridae > Lissotriton > Lissotriton helveticus. The sequence continues at coordinate 1,168,952,219 of NC_136068.1, forward strand.
CCATAGAACTTGTGCCTCTTGAAACCCAAATTGCAACAGTTCGTCAAGAAACACCAGTCTACAACGATGTAGCCTCAGACTTTGCTAGTGAAACAAAGAAAAATCCAAAAGCAAATGAAAATTCGGAAGCACTTCCAACAATTGACAGAACTGCATCTGGCTACTTCATCAATTTCGATGACTTTTCTGAAGATCCAAGCGAGCATGAAGAAACGCCAGCAACAAAAACTTTCAAAGACAAAGTAACTGAACTCTTTCATCAACTCAAAGAAACATATCTTATTTCACCATGGATTGAAATTTGGATTGTGTTAGGTGTACTTTTCCTTCTGCTTTGGCTCATCATGGTTCTATGTTTGGGAAAATTCATTGATGGAACATATAGTACAATGGACACAGCAAGTCAGAACTTCAACTTGGTCCTAAAGCCTCACACATCCTCTCACATCACAAAAAGAGAACTGTCACCAGTGAACATCACAGCCAATCCAATCCCCGGTGGGGTAGCAAGGGACAAAACTGATTATGAAATCTATGGCCCGATCAAGCTCTTGAAATATCCAAACCAGTTCAAGGTTTCATTAAGTGACTTTGTAAAACCAAGTACTTTTTCTGATGATTGGGACTTTGATAATATTAATAATATGATGTCAGGTTTAGTAATGTCAGCTAAATTCACAGAACATGATTATTTACAGGGTTCATCAAATTATGAAGAGTTATATTGTTATAATCATTTTGGTCATCACTATTTGCAAAAATCTGCTCAAACTAGAAATGTTTTAAATTATAATCAATTGGAACATTGTGCAACACCGCCTAAAGGCAGCTTGAAAACATTTTATGAGAAATTCCCATACTTCTCAGGTTTTAACACAAATGATGCAGAAACGTTTTATTTTAGAATGTCAAATAAGACAGGAATGAAAACAATGTTGACGAATACTAAATTGATTTATTCTGAAACATTTTATGAAAAAATGACTACATTTGGTTTTGAATTTTGAAAAAAAAAATTTAAACAAAAACCATCTGGGGTACAAAAGAATGGCAGGTCCAAGGTTTAGAAGCATTATTTAGAGCCTGCATGATCCCAGAACAATTAATATTCTGAATGACACCATTCAGCAAACAAGCTGTCTTGGGTTAGCCAAGATAAAAGACTTAAATAAACCGTCTATTCCGAAGCCCATGCCTGATAGTAATAGCACTACAGATGTGGAGATAGACGTATCCCATATTTTACACCAAAACAGAACACATCCGGATTGAAAACAATGGTTGATCTGGCCCACAGACACAAATAACTGTCAAGATAGATTCCTGAACAAAACACAGGGGTTTAAACAGACCAGACCAGACCCTAGATACTCCCAGAGACAACATCCAGGGATAGTTACAACATACAGTGTAGGGAAACTCTGCCTTGAATGGCTACAGAAATCCACACTGGCTGAAATTAAGCAACACTTGACTTTACTTAAAGACGGTGCTGACTTGCGTGATTTCATACTGGGACCTCGCAAACAGCGTCAAAAACGTTTCATATAGGCCGGTATATACGCTGCTTACAACGAGGCTTGGAAAGTAACACAAATTGAAACAGCTGAAAAAAATACGAGAAATTGATCGTATAAATTCGGAAAAATCACTTTCTGTAGTGGACAATGGGTTAACGACTCTGTCCTCCAGAATATATTCACTGGACAGCATTGTATCATCTGCTATTGATATAATAGAGCAGGACTTACTAATGTTACAACATGGTCAGTCCCAATTACGTTCTATTGTACAGCTTGGCTGGACGTTGCAAAATCTGCGTTCAGGCTACGTGCCATGGCGTTTAATCAACATAACGTCATTATTCTCTATCTTTAACCTTACTGATAAACAAATCAGTTTGGCACAAAAAGGAGCAGACTATACGATTCTGAGCATTGAAAAACTTGAGAGATTACCATTGACAATGTCAGAGAGACCTGTCATTGAATGGATAATACATGGAACGATTACAATCCCAATAACAACTTTCCAGTTTAAGTATTGCCAAAAATATATACCAGCAGGCCTGTATGAAAGGTTGGATAAAGGATACATCAAGTAAATATGGAAATTACTTTATACACACAAATGTTATAGTGAAGGGAAAAAAGAGGTATTCTTAGTGGTAACAATTGTAAAAAATCACTAAGTGGTACACTCCTGTGTCAAGGTATTAACCTGCATGGAGCCTGCGAAGGGTCTTCAAATAACCTTTCATGTCACCTGCACGGCACTCCTTCAAAACAGATAGAGCCATTTTTCAAGCAGCTTTCCAACGGCAGCTACGTTCTAATAAGTGACCACAGCTGTTGTGGCATGGTGCCAGGAAAAGCCTATCTCGTGAGCGTTAGTTCCATGGTCACTTGCTGTATGCAAGTATTGTATCCAAACAGCAATCCAGAATAGGAGGCGGGAATATGGCCTTCTTTGAATATCTCTTCTATTCGAATTGATACTTTAAGCAGAATGAAATCCATACTTTTACAAACAACTGTGCCTTTAACCTCGTCCAAAGAGACATATGATCTGCAAGTTGCAAGGACAGCAGCAGAGATACATTCCCTATTATCAACAAATTGCCCGGTACATTTTGTAGTAATGGTAAGCCAAATTTTAAACATGTCTGATACCAGTGGCATCGCACATGTATTTGAGACAATTTTTTCGGGACTGTTAACACCCTTTGAAACAGTTCTGGGCATCTTTCCGAATTTTGTCCATTCTGTCTTCGGCGGTCTGCCTCTACTTTTGGGACTCGTAGCAGGAATCTTATTTTTGATCCTTCTGCTCCGATATGGCAAACCAAGCCACAGACAAGACTCCAGCAACGATGGGAGAAATGATCCTAGCTATACGCTACCGAGACCAGATAACTAAAGTCCTTGGATTAGCCCGGCTAAGAGATCTAAGTGCAACCTGGTTTCTTTCATTCAGACCTATCTGGCAATATTGCATCTTACCTGTGCTTCGATGTCTGCTATGCGGAGAAGAATGCATGTTGGACGTCTGTCTTACACTACCATCAGCAGTACCAATGGATATAGATACCTTGCTAGGTCCGGTAACGACTCATGCATCGTGTTGTCCCCAGCGGTTACCGATTCTGATGACGGCATTCGTTGAGATTTCACCACTACGATTAGGTGGCGGTGAAGTAAGAGAGGAAAGCAGCACCAAACAGGTACAACCTTCTGTGAGCATTGCTGATCCTGACATCGATGATAGCAATCATTCTCACATATGCACAATTTCAGCATTTTCGAACTTGGTCGAACTTTCACCTGATGTTGTAGACCAATTTTTTGCAAGCCTGTCTGAAATTATGTTCTCCCCGGAACAAAAAGAATAACTTTTTACAACAACGAGCACACAGCGTTCCCTGAACTCTGAATTCGGCCTTCAGTTTTGATAAACACAGCTACTGAAAACAATTGGAACTATTTCCTTGAGAGCGAAATTATTTTTTTTTCACTTCCAAAATATTAACCCTTTTTTCTGACACAAAGTACTCTGCTTAAAGTAGAACTATTCTTAGAGAACAGAGCTTCTATTTTAGGAACTCTAGAGACAATATTTTACCTCAGCCTCTAGCACATGTACAGCATTTGTATAAATATGTGATGGAATGGTCTCGACCTTCTTTTCTGTATTCAGAGCCATTTCATGTGTAATTTTCGCAATTAATTCAGCTGAGATATATATGCATTTACCTGAATGATACCACTGCTTAAAAAGCATACAGTACCAATACTCATTTTCGTGTATTTACCATATACCATTTCAAATGTGAATTTTGTATTTTGGGGTGGGTTGTTAAACACACATGCATCGTTATGTTTAATATTGCTTAGTTTTTAGTAATGATGGACATTAATTCGTGGAGTGGGTGTTGTGTTTCTATCTAGGACCCTAATTCGATATTCCCGATGTATGCCCTTATATGGCTATAATAAATAATATCCTTATAAAGGCATAAGAATCATATCCATATTTAGTAATAGCCCATGCAGTCCAAATACGGCATGACTACTCCTCTAGACTCCTAGAAAGTACAACGCGTTCTTTAAACAAACCAAGCCTCCAGCAGCCCGGGAAATCCCCCTGCTCTTGTTTTGATTTGCACAAGAACTCCTAGAGTCAGAAAGAACTGTTAGTTCTTGGTGACGTCTTATGTATAACCTTACGTCAAACCCGGCACCTTTCAGGTATAAATATACCAACGTTGCCTTAAGCAAACACACGGTGATTTGTAGCAGAGCGGCTATCTACTTGCCCGGAAGCCCAGCTGATGCGAGGAGCCGAAGGAAGCCGCCCCTCCCCTTTGACGCACTGAGGAAGACGCTGTCTTTTTCTCCAGCCGAGAAAATCCAGCTCCGGTGTTTCCAGCCACCCTTGCGGGTTGCTGAGATATCGAGTCCTGAGAGAGAGATACAAGACCTCCTTCATTCTAAGAACCAAAATACGGAGCTGACTAAACCCTTAAGAGAATTCTTGATTCAGATCCTTGGCAAAAACCCAACTTAACTTAAACTGCAACTTACTTATTCCTTCACCACGTATTAGGCTTAGGTCAGGTACACCGGGGTAGGCGTAGATTAGAAGCACCAGTTGAGTACGTTAGTCAATGTATTTATGTATGTATATATTTTATCCATTTTAAAGTATCATATGGCTAACAAACCATATCAATGCTTTTACAGTATTATTTCATAATACTCCTTTTACTGTACGCACTTTACTTTATGACAAGTATTGCAATTGTGGCAATTCATTTCTCTTGCATGAGAAAGAAGACTGCTCAATAAATAACACCTTTTATTGAAAACGCCCGTCTCTCTATTTCTCTGCACTCTGGTGAAACTAAGTACGCACGATTGACTGAGTGAAATAATTGTCTATTGTTTTCACACGACTCTAGAGATACACTCTTTATTCTGAGGGAGCAAAGTTGTCATGTTATATGGTTGTCAGAAGCTAATCCCTTCTTGTCTAAATCAGGAGAGTTAACTCTTTCCTGAACATTCGAGAAAGTTTCTAGTGACCTCTGAGCTAGCTGGCAAAACTAATTAAGTCTAATATAGTCAGTAGAGACCTAGTCGACCTCAGTCCTACGTCTACACTGCTGAATATATTATTCCAATGCGCAGAGCCCATTGGGAATATAGGAACTACACTACAAGACGAACTTCAGATGCACTCAAGGATGGGAGCAAAGGGAGGCAGCGGGGTTGGTTTAATACTGTGGTCCACTCCCAAGTTGTAGGAGAATGCTATAAAGGAGAAAAGGCCCTAAAAATCCCTTCAAAATCTGTTTTGATTCTTTGCAAAAGCAGTTACAATAAAGTCTTCTGTTCATCTAACTCTTTATATCGCCAATAGATGGACTCTCACTTAAGAAGACTGAAGGCAACTATGGGCTAAATCCAGCAAGTATGTAAGAATTCTAAATGTCAGCACAGAATCTGGATGGAAGCCCTTGTCTTTATACCATGCACAGAAACACTCTCACTGTACATTTTAAGCCTTTCTTGTTGTGTACCTGCGCCTGGCTGTTCCTGCAGTCTGCTGGAATGTCTAAATTGGTGAACTTTAGGTGGTCAGGTACCAGGCTGTCAAGTTGAGTGACTTGAGATTGTGGTAGAGAATCTCTCTGTTGTGGCTGGAGATGAGAAGTGGCGCTGCCGGATATGTGTAAGCCTCAAAAGTTTGCTGTATGCGTACTGGTGTGGCAAGGCTGGGAAATGAGAATTATGGAGCAGTCATTTATATTCATCAGTGCTGTAGGGATTGGACAAAACGGAGGAAAGGCGTATGCAAAGGCATCTGACCATTTGATAGAAAAGGCACTAGATTCCCACTTAGTTGCCAGACCTGCTGGCACAGAACTGGCATTTTGTCGTTCTCCATGGTCACAAACAGGTTAAGTGTGAAACAGCCCCATTTGCAGAATACATAATTGAAATGGTTTTGGTGGTTCTACATTTCTTGTCAGTCTGATAGAGCTGAACTAAGCATGTATGCCTGATTGTTTTGGCACCATGAGAGATGCTCCACTGTGATGTTCACTTGGATGGAGATGGCTCAGTCCCACAGTATCTGTGCCTTTTCTGACAGTGAATGGGACTTTGTTATATCCTTGCCTTGTGATGTAATACATCGAATTCATGCTGTCTGACTTAATGAGAACTGCTAGTCTGGCTAGTCTCAGAAGGAATACATGTTGGCCCACTCTATGGCCTGTAGCTCTAGGACATTTATGTGAAGCGTTTTTTCGTGTCTGACCAGAGGCCTCTGGTTGTTAGCTACCGCATGTGGGCGCCCATTGAAAATACCATTTTTGTATGATGAAGATTGAAATGGGAGACCTCCATTTTCGATATGATGAAAACCTCTAAAACAGCAACGTTTGCTTGATTCTTCTTTTCACCTGCACTATGTCATCCCAAAAGCTGGTTGTCCTGGATGCATGACTGGGTAGTGCTCTTTAGTCTTCCGGAGATCTGCCAGAGCCTTGTCTTTGGCTTATTTTCACCCTGCTCTGGGTTAATATGGTCGTCTTTGGCCACCATATTCATTGAAGCCGCCTCCCCTGTATTTTTGTGATCATCTTGAGCCAAGAAAATTTGTTGATTCAGGGCGTATATACTTCAAAGTCCTGAGGGATTTTGTAGTGCCCATGACCATTTTTATATATTGCAAGTATCGTCTATGTGTTTATGAAACAGTGTAAGTCAGCCAAAGGCATATTAAAAATTTTTGGCTTGTACTTCCGGGCAGAAAGCCATGGAAAGCAGCCATTCTTGCCTTCTAAGCATGGCTGCTCCCGCCAATTGGCGGAAACCTGCATTAGAAACATCCATTGCAGCATCAATGATGGATGCAGATGTATTTGTTCCTTCTTTCAGTATTGTTTAGGCTTCTTCTCTGCTGTCCTCCGGAATGAGATGGCTCAGTGAAAAACGGCTTACCACATCTGATGATTGTAATGACCCAGAATTGCCAAAGCATTTGTGGCTTTGATCAAGGGTGCTATCATAAAACAAACTCAAACTCCTAGGCTATCTACTCACTCACTGTCTCTGTTAGGAGTTGCTAAAGCTAGCATGATCCCGTTTTTCAACTGCATTTGTGCTGCTTCCACAATGATGGAATTCTTTGACAGATATGCCAGCATATGGGCCTGGGCACTGTATTGTTTTTTCTTTTTTTCTTTTAACGGGCATTATTGCTGGAACGGCAGATTTTGTCTTCCAAAAGTTTGATATCCTCCAGCCACACAAAATCCAGTATGGGAATCAACTTTGAGGTCTTGCATGGCTACTCTTTGGAGCCAGAGAAAACATTGCTATTTCACTGAAGCCATAGGAAGTTTGGCTTTCTTAGCCGTCCTGACCATAAGTGTTTGAGAGAGGACTATGTTCTCCGAAGTGGAATCAAGTTGTCGTTGAACACCTAAATCTCCTGTCCCCATTCAAAGCCTTGATTTTCTGGGAGCGCACTCTCTTCCTCCATATTTTAGAACTGGTTGGAACCCACCAAAACTTGTCTCCAGTATCATAAGAGATGAAAGTGGTGGAGGATGTCGCGGTGGAGTAGATACTAGTGGTGGTGATGGTGGAGATGTGGGTGGTGCCAAAAGTGGGACAGATGATGGTTGTCCAATGGGCTGTTGAGTAAGTCATCTCTGAAAGGTCTTTATAATCTGTTGCATTGTAGTGTAGTATAAAGTTGAGAACATACAGTGGTGGAGGGTTTCAGCTGTAAAAGTCTACAGCTGATATTCGTATTCCTAGTATTCTTCCTCAAAAGCGTATTCTTCGAATTTGAGCACATAATTCACGTTATTACTTAGCGTTACAAGCCACATCCAAGGCAATCTCCTGGTCACTAACCTCCACCTCAATATCAGATTGCAAACCTGAGTTGGAAAATTTGCTGTCACTTTTAATGGTGAAAGAAAGTCTGGAATATCAAATTTTGTTGTTGAAGTTGTCCTTGATAAGGTCATTGGCAGTGTCCTCGATGGGGAGTTGAGCATCAGTATTGGTCTTGCTGTTGAATGTAATCAGAGGCTTGATGGTTTCATCATCAACAGGGCTGTCAATGGAGGGGTGAGAGACATCTTTGGTGTGATTGTTGACAGTGTTGTTATCGACGATGGCCTTGATGTTGAAGGCGTCATTGTCATAGACAAGGACTTAGTCACTGACGAGGATTTTGACACGGCCTATAACTTAGGTTTTAATGCAGATGCCATCAACGGGATGGTCCTCCACGATGAGTTTCCTTCTTCGAAGTCAAGTCGACGACTTTGCCATCAGCAGAAGGGATAGGAGTTCTGTGAGGGCTTCCAGTCAGCTGGGTTTTCATGTACGTTTTTGCACAGGCTGATCTTCACCCTTTCTGGACTGTTTTTCTGAGGAAACTCAAGTTTTGTCCTTTGGGGTGGTGGCTACAGGTGCTTCAGATTTTAAATCTAGCTCTGGAAACGCCATGTTTCTCTTTTTGTTCTACCTTCATAGAAGTGCTTGGTGGAGCACTTTTCCCAAAATCATTCCCAGAAGAGATGCCAACCCCTTCAGAAGCCAGACATATCTTTTTTCCCTGCAAGTACAGTGCCTACCTCTGCTTCCTGTCCTTCAGAGTCTAGGAAGCAATGGATTTACAAATAGTGCCACGGGAAACCTCGTGCTGATAAGGTCAATAAAACGCTCTATTCATGTGTAGATTTTCCTCTGTCCAGAGAAGATCTGTTTCTCTCTCAGTCATGATGACAGGTGGTGATAGGGAACGGCACTGCTGGCTCAGAAAGTGCAGATTTTCCACAGGTCTACCATAAAAATAATTAACAAAATGCTGATAGATGAACACAGAGCTGGTTTAAGTCCATTGAAGAACAGGAACATAGCAAGATAGGGTCACAGTGAACTCTTCTTAGGGACTCTCACATGACATGTGGTAGAAATCTGATTTATGGTGGCCTCTAGTGGCAGTAGAAGAGCTCATTACTTACAAATTATTTGGCTGAAGTTAGAATGGTGTAAAATTAGGTGCATGTGCTACTGCATAAACACTGTTGGTGAGGCCTCTTGCTATTTTAACACTGTTTACTGCTACTTACGTGAGCTGGGATTCCCAGCCTGAAGATAGGCATTACTCAGATATGCAAATAGAAGAAAGATCCAGACCTGGAGAATTACATTTGTTATGAAACGTACAATGAATGATGTATGATGTTCACCTTAAACTGCCAAGAAAACTACTATGAAAAAGATGGTAAGCCTATAACTAGGATTTATTGTTTAAACACACTTAACCATTGGGTGGTACTGCCTGATTCTGGTCTTGATCGTCTCAAAGCCCCAACACAGGTTAAGAACCAGTTCTGCTGGGTTGCGACATGCAAGCACATTCTTAGGTTGTCTCTGTGAAAGTGGAAGTTCAGCTAGTGTAAATGTGTAGGCTCATAAGGGATCTGACACGCTGAATAGTGTGATTGAAGTTGGAGAGATGTATCTTAGCTTTATGCTCTGTATTAATAAATGGATGGTTGAGCAGAAATGACTGAAACTTAGCATGTGGCCTGAGATGTTGGCTATAGTCCATAGGTGATGTGGCCCACTGTGTATAGGCCATGGAGTGATTTAGTAGTATGAGACTACAGAGGAAGGCTTTGTCTTGTTTGTTTTCCAGGTAAAAAAATGCTCCTCAAATAAGGAGCATGTCAATGTTTGGGTACTGATTTAGCAAAATAGCTTGGTAGCGATTTTCTTTAATAAGATCTGATCACAATCTTTCAAGAAAAAGGCAGCTTTAAGCCTTGAGCAAACTGTTTAAAGTTACCTTGACTGTGCTTTCATTATCTCTAATGAGCTTCCTCTTCTCCTCTTCAAACTTGTTAATGGTGTCTTGGAGACGTCTTTCTGAACACAGCTGCTGCCGGCTGCCCTCCTCTCTCAAGGTGGCAACAGTGGATTGCAGCTCAGCGATGACCTGATGGAGAGGAATGAAACAAGAGGTTCAAATGTCTATGGAATACTCATCCTCGACAGGCTAATCAACTTGCTTAGAAGATGTGGTTTGCTTTCCACTGACCCGAAGCTTGAGATGAAATAATGCTCTCCCAGCCAATCAGAATGCCCCTCACAATATTTTCTGCTGTGGTATAGTTCTTTCAAGGAAACTATTATTCCCTAAGTTGACAATACTTTGCAAATTCATTAGGCAAAAGCACCCAGATTTTTCAAAATAAAAAACTGAAAAACTTTTCTAAATAATTGCTGCTAACAGTGAGTGTTCCATTATCAGCAGTGAACATCGCAGAGGGCATTATCATTGAGGTTTTTGGCCTTGATATGCAACAGTGTCTTCACTTGGGATGCATAATTTAAGCAGCAGGGATTTTTCACATTAGGATACTCTCTCCATTGTGATCCGGAAATGTTCGATGGCCCCCAGTACCTTATCTAATTTTCACCGACATGGTTAGGACAGATGACGCCTCTTTGTCTCTCTTATACTCTAATGTATTGCGGGCCTGGCCAAATACAAGCCTAGGTCTGTCCCGCAAGTGGCTTTTGCAGGATCTGTGTATGCGGAGGGGTCTAGTGTCTATCTGTCATGTTCTGTTTGTGATATGAATATGTTCAACTCTTAGTTGCATATGTATCAAAAATTTGGTGCAAGCATATGTTGTCGTCCTCGTGTCAATGCACTAAGCACTTTATCTTCTTTTGTAAATTTTATACCCCTCAGAGTAGGCAGTTAATCCGCCCATTACTATTAATAGCAGGGATTAGAGCTCATGAATTGGCAATGGATTATTTACTCTCCCTAGGAACTACTGAGATTATATATGGTATTTTAAATTATCTTTTTACTGTTTTTAAGAATCGTAGCAAATACTAGGTATCTCTATTAATCTGTATTTTATTGTTTATGTCTATCTGTATTTTTGTTAATGAAACTGTATGTATGCATTTTTTATGCCTCTTTTTGAGTCGAATAAAGTATATATTGATTGATGTGGCAAATGCATGCCTTCATAATGATGCAGTAAATGCAGGGGCAAGAGAACAACCTAATTCTACTAGTACTCACTTTTGTCCTACTTATCTGTTCATGAAAGGCAAACAAAACCTAAACTTTCATATTCCAATCAGTGCCTACTTTTAGCTGCATCTTTCTATCACATTATAGGCTGTGAACAATATGTTGGTTTCTCTAGATGTATGTCTTATTTTGTTGCCCAACCGCATTTTACATTAATCACTTAGACTCTAAGTGCTCCAAGCTGTCAGACAACAAGGGCCCATCCGAATTGAAGATAAGCTCGTCATGATTTTCCCAGGCTATTCTCGGGCAGTACAGCGCCAACGATCATAGTTCCTATAAGTAAAGTGGCAACTCCGCCAGGAAGGCATCCAATATTCGCTTTTATTTCCAGTACGACTCAAGATCATGCATGATGGGTCCACTACATTTTTCACAGATACTGCGGCAGCCTATAACTCGATGGCACAAAACTACCAAAACCGTCCACAACCCAACTCCAAAACGTAGTGAACAATCCCAAATACCCAAAAGCAGACGCTGCCGTCCCAAGAAACTCAGCAAGCCCTTCAAGCCCAGAACTTTCACCCAGATCGCGAGATCCCCAGGCCTGGAGCAAATCATAGCTGAGCACTGGAAAGCTCTATAGGCAGCAGTGGAACTCGGGCGGCAATCTACGGAAACAGATGAAAATAGAGGTCCACACATCTTCACCTCGGAAGAAGAAGACAGCGACGCATCCGAATCCCTACCGGGCTCAGTGACCCCTCCGCTGGTAACACTACAAAACTGCAGACACACTTATAGAACTGTGCCCGCTACTGGACATATGCTTGCACCAAATTTTTGATACATATGCAACTAAGAGTTGAACATATTCATATCACAAACAGAACATGACAGATAGACACTAGACCCCTCCGCATACACAGATCCTGCAAAAGCCACTTGCGGGACAGACCTAGGCTTGTATTTGGCCAGGCCCGCAATACATTAGAGTATAAGAGAGACAAAGAGGCGTCATCTGTCCTAACCATGTCGGTGAAAATTAGATAAGATACTGGGGGCCATCGAACATTTCCGGATCACAATGGAAGAAAGGTTTGGCACCCTCGCTATAGACCTCAGAATATTAAGGGATGACCACCACAAACTGGCGGACAAAGTAGCAGACAGAGAGAAGACGACTGCTGCCCTGCAGCCCATTGCATAAAAGCAACAAGAACCGTTACAAACAATGCAAACTCGAGTGGCGGCCCTGGAGGAACGTACAGATGAACTAGGAGTTGAACATATTCATATCACAAACAGAACATGACAGATAGACACTAGACCCTTCCGCATACACAGATCCTGCAAAAGCCACTTGCGGGACAGACCTAGGCTTGTATTTGGCCAGGCCCGCAATACATTAGAGTATAAGAGACATGCACAGTTTAGATGCATTGCTCATTGCGGTAAGTCCCAAGTATTGGGAAGATTTCCCACCCAGTTACAATTCCCACATTTGTCATTCACCCGCACACTGAATGTATGCTATAAGGTGGAAGAGCGTAGTATATCCATGCATGGCTCCTTAGACAGGAAAGGGGAGGCGCCTGCTCACACCCCCTCTCCCCTCTCCAGTGACGTTCAGGTCACACTCCTCATAATCCCTAATGACACATAAAGGCAATATCAGCGTCCTCACACTTGATGTGCATGGCATGCACACAGCCCTCAAGAGATATGCGGTATATGCTTCCATTAAAAGACAGAATGCACAAATAGCACTGCTCCAAGCAACACATTTAACAGCAGGAAAGCTTACCAAACTGCATAAAAGATGGCGGGGCACAGTCTGTGCAACCATGTACTCAGCATTTACATGAGGAGCACTGGCTAAGACCAGGGACCCCGTTCCAAGAGCTGCGCAGAACGATTGATATGGAAGGTCGCTCTGCCCTCCTGGAGGGACTACTAGACGGTCGGTCCATCCTGATAGGCAGTATTTATGCGCCAAACACGGAACAGAGGAAATACTTGTACTCTCTATCCCACACTCTGGACCAGTATACTATGTCCCCTAGGATATTAGGGGAGGACTATAATTGTGTACAGGGCTTAAGTCTGGACAGATTACATCCACCACACCCAGTATCCCCGACCACTGCTACAAGCAAAATGATTTAACGCCTGGATTGATCATTGGGCTCTAGAAGATGCATGGCGTAGTAAGTACCCCACAACCAAACTATACTCATTTCACTCTATCCCACACAATCTCAGGGTTCATCCAGACCGATTCTCATGGTCCAAGACAAAGACTATCTAGGACGAATTCTGTTCGACCATGACGCACACACGCTCACTCTAACTTGGCAACAACCACGGTCGCTGGTCCCCACCTGGCGACTACATCGTGAATGCCTAGAGGATCAGGTATACAGACATGAACAACAAACACACATTCAGAACTAATTCCTGGAAAATACCAAGATAGCCACCATGAGAACACTGGAATGGGACGCATTTAAGGTTGTAATAAGGGAGACATGTATCTGACAAATCTCAGGAGTACGTAAGACTCTAGAACGACATGTAGTAGAGGAAGACAGGAGGTTGGCAACATTGTCACAGGTGGTGGACAATAATGGGGCAAAACTGGCTCAGTTAGTGGATGCTAAAACCGCATACGCAGGGGTGCTAGCAGACCTCAGGCGATACAACTTTAAAGCATACGCACCTAAGAGACACAGGGAAGGAGAAAGAACAGGCACATTGCTAGCGTGGTTGATACGGCAGGACACTGCCTCGTGTCCCATAAACAAAGTGACAAATGCAGCGGGGACGACAGTCCACTCCCAAACGGACGTTATGCAAGCATTCTACACTTATTATGCAGGCTTATACACGCCCCTAGGTGGACAGATCCCAATGCGGTGGACAAAATCCTTGATCGTCTATGGGAAGAGGGCAGGCAATGGGGTATTCAGCTGGGAGGAAAAATTCATAGCATATTACTGTATGCAGATGATCTGCTACTCTATGTGCAAGACATCACTTCTGACCTCACCCCCATCTCTGCGGCACTGGCGGTGTTCGAGACAGTGGCTGGCCTCAGAGTTAATTAGGCGAAATCCGCAATATACCCACTTTCCACAGATCTCCCTCTGCACGAAGTGCACATCGGAGGAGTCACTCTTGCATGGAGTGAATGCGCTTCACGTTTCTAGACGTTCACTTATACCGCTCCCCGCGGGACATATAAGAGGGCAATCACCGTAAAGCGTTAGCAGGCGCCCAGTCCTCAGTAAATTTCTGGAGGTCCCTACCCCTGTCCCCCATAGGTCAAATAATGGTGGCTAAAATGGGGTTAGTCCCGTGTTTGCTCTATTTCTTTGCCAATCTCCCGGTAGTCCCTCCTCTCTCCTTTTTTCCAAGAGCTTGACGCTCTCCTGTGCACCCTAATCTGGGACAGCGGGCGCAGGCGAGTAGCCCTACCAAAATGCAGCTGCCGATAGATCGAGGAGGCCTTCAAGTCCTGTCATACGAAGCATGCTTTTTGGCAGCCCAGCTTCAGTGGATTTCGCGTGGCCAGTGGGATGCTTCTTAGGGGATTCAAATACAGACACAGGATCAATATCCATTCCAGCACTTAGGCGTGTGTTACTGCTAGGATCCAGACCAAGAGCAACTCGCCCATTGCTGGTGACAGTGGCACATACCTGCATGCAATATATTCAATGAATGTCACTTGAGACTCCGCTTTATAAGCCATTACTACCATTAGTAGCGCTCCCTCGAGACCGTGAACACTATACTGCACGAGCCCTCCAAGTCTGGACAGACCACCCACTCACAGAGATAGGCTCTCTGTTTGCAGATGGTCACCTACTTACCTTTGATGAGGTAGTAGACGTGACAGACCTCCCCAGAGGCCAGTCCGTCCTATATGGGCAACTGGTGGCAGACTGCCGTCGAACCTGGCAAACAATTGATAGAGAACCGGCAAAGTATCCGGTCCTCCATACCATTCTGCAGATGGGTCCTGGACGCCATTTAGTGACGCCATATAGTGATTGGCCATTCGAGACCTAAAAGCGGTATCTCTTTCCCCCCTGCTGGAAAAATGGGAAGAGGAGCTCCAGAGGCCACTGCATGACAGAGAGTGGGAACAAGCGTTGGAATACCCAAAAAAGTGTTCCGTAACTCCCATTTTAAAAACATAACTTTTTTCATACTGCACCATGCATACTTGACACCAGAGCATCTGCAACAATATTATCCGAACACGCAATTTGCATGCCCTAGGTAACACACCTCCAATGCGAATTTATTTCACATTTTGTGGGACTGCATAATAATACACACCTACTGAAACACAATTCATAACACGCTATGTGAAATAACAGGGCTCACAGATCTTGCCACCTGGGATGCCTGCGCTTTGGGCATATTGAAGCACCGCATGTTTCGCGTCCCTGGCCCTCCTATTAGTTAAAAGGGGAATTGCCATGCACTGGAGAACCCCTACAGGACCTCCATTGGCAGCCTGGATAGGAGCGGTAGTTAAATGGGGAGCACTGGAAGCAGATGCTCTACGATATGAGGAAACCAGTGGCATACGTAAGCGCCATATCCCTATGCAATGGACGACACTCCTACATACCTTTAAACACACATTAGCGCACACAAGATTACCCTTGCCATCATCACATCCCCAGCCGGCCACATCAGCTGCACCTACCTCTGAACATGAGTACGAGTACCCGCCAAGTAGATACAGCACACATGACAAGAGCGAGTAAAGCCCAGGAGCAGCCCCCCACCAAATCCCGTTGACACTCAACCCTGGTGTGCCCCCCAGCTAGGATAAATATAAACTCTCAGTATCGCTCTTCCATGCCCGTTATCCTACACCTTTCATACATTCAGTGTGATCCCAGTTCAGTTCAACTCCCCTAGGTTACTACGGTTGCACTACAGTTTAGTGCAACCGTAGTAAGCCATGACATGTACATTTTTAGGCGAGGTTGTACAGACTTAAAGTAATATAACCACAGAGGACATATAGTTTTAGGGGAGACCATAATTCATGACTGGAGGTCAGTGTCCTACAACCCTGGTATGCCCAGGAGCTGGGAGGAATACGCCCTTGTTATATGCTCCCTAGCCCCAGCAATATGTTGAGAACCTCCTACTATCATGTGCACAGCCTCTTGTGTCTTTTTGTAATTTGCCCTGACTGTAGCCAGGTCATTAAGGAACAGCAGAAACACTGAGCTGAGGAGAGCCGAGATCTTCCTCACCGTCACTCTCAATCTCGCCTTTTGCACTATCCCCCCATTCTAGCCTCTTCTTCCCCTTACTTTGTCAATATAGCTAACATATACCTATGGCTGTGTTGTGTGGGGATTGATAGAAGGACGAGGACAGTCACCCCAATACACTTACAATCTGCATGCTCTCCAATGGGATTGGGAAGGACACAAAAAGCTTTGAGATCATGTGCAATCAAATCCTAACTCCAATAATGCCAGGAACAGGTTAATAGTGGTCATCTCTAGGCACATGGCCTGCCGGAGGTCTTCCTGGTTAGTGGGAAACATCAGTAGAAACATGAGTGTTGGGACGGTGCACGATATGGCCTACCCATAAAAAAAGAGTGCAGTGGAGCAACTCCTTCCGTGGGTGAGGATTAGGAAAAGGAAAGAGGGCTGCCTCCCACGCCCTGGCACCACAGTTATTCCAACCACTTCTGAGCAAGGTCTGAAAAAAGTTTAAGCAAAGTAGTCTAGGCAGCGTTTAGACATCATCGCATAATAATGTTTAGAGCAAATATTGGCATATTTGTATTAAGACAGGTGAATTACAATGGCGGAATGTCTTGTGAGAGGAAAATAAACTACGCCCAATCAGAGGGAAATTAGAAACTCTGACGTATAATAAGGGAGATAAAGATTACACACGTCCAAGCACAGATTTTTCTGCTGACAATGAAAGGAGAAACACATGGTAGAATGTAGAAATCTCCTGAACCTGAGCTTTTTGGAATGCATCTCTAGCGCAGCATTCTTTAATATTTTAGGCCATACAATGAAGAACATCTGTGGTTTGCAAGGAGATGAAAGAAAGTTACCATATCCCATTCGTTTGGATGCTGGCGCTACCATTGTGTTTCTTCCCTCTTGCTTAGGATAAATAAGTACTTGTCCATAGTACAAAAATGAGAAGAGCAGTAATTAGATCTATTGCCAGGTCTCTTGGCAAGATCTTCTCTCCAGGCCTAAGCCAAAAAGCACTAAAGTCACAGGGCTGTGGAACATCACTATACTAGCTCTAAGTCATGTAACACAAGTAGGACTGGTGCTTTTCTGTTATTTACGCAAAGTGAAATTCTACCGACTCCTTCCCTTGCAACAGGACGGGCCACATGCCTCATCTTCGCTTGTGGCATGTAATGTTAGGTGGCCACCTACCTGCGAAGGGATCACATTCACCACTTACTGAAAAAAATCTAACAAGGCAGACACCGGCCTTGGGTTGATTGTATTCCCTTCTGCAGGGTCTCGCCTGGCAGTCCAGGGTAGGAAATATTTTATCCTTTTTGTATTATACAAACGGTACAATAGTGTCAAATCAGTTTGAGACATAATTTCCCAGGTGCAAAAGCCATTTACTCATTACTTACTATAAAAGAATCATATAGTGCAAATACTTGTGTTTTGTTTTTAAACAGTAGAACGTTTTTTTGTGCCCCAGCAATCCATACTTATCACATAATTGTAAACAAAAGTGCATTTATATATTTTTTATTGATTTATTTTTAGGCTTTCTGAAGCGCGAATCAGGCCCAATAAGAAGTCACTTCACTCAAATGATGGCCCTTAAATAACTAGGCTGGATGTTACAGATAGCTACCAGGTGAGGCCAAAAAACAGGCTGCTGCATTCTAACCTTGCTGAAATTCACTCACGGGCTTCTAAGTAACACTAGCTGCACCATGTTATCAAAACGAAATCTCAGTCTGCAGTAAATTCTAGACTGATTCATATTTACCACATTCTGTTGAAGTGTAGGGTGGGCAATCCCTACCACGGGGCAGGGGGATAGCAAGTATGATCCCTGTTGCTTTTGACACTGGGGGCCAATATTGCAGCACTGGCCCTCAGTAACAAAACCAGCCGCCACCGCTGCAAAACCGGTCCCCCACCCTTCCAGCCTGCCGGGGAAATACCCGATGCCCGCTACGGCCAGTCCGGCCCTGTGTTCGACCCCGATCCTCATTTCAACATTCTGTGGTTCCCAATACCTTTACCTAATCTGGTGTTTTTGCTGTTCTATTCCCTTCTTGAATGAAGTGGTCCACTCAAGGTATATTTCCTAACGTGTGTGACTACCATCTACATGTCCTGGCCGTGAAGAACCTAACACTAGATGGCAGCTAATAGTTGTGGGGTATAGGTATTTTTACATGCACCCCAAGCTGGTATATTTTCTACATGCTCTGCCGGGTAAATCCATATAGGGTGACATGTCTTGGACTCCCATAACTTCCCCTGGGTCTAAGAGGTGTTTGAGGAGTGCTTGTGTACACGAGGAGCAAAACTCACATGTATGAGGCTACCCTTGCATTTATATACTTTACTTTTGAACGGGAGGTGCGTGGGCATATACTGGGACTCTCTGCACCTGTCAGAGCCCAAAAGAGGCCAGGCTGGGCCACCCCCTTAACGTCTGTAATTTAATTGTGCTTCTAACTGGATGACATGGGCAAAAGAAAATCAAAGGTTACAGGTATTAAGGAATTAATGTGCTCTATTGCGAAATTTCCCCTAAGTGTTATGTGGGACACAAACCATTGTATCAACTCTGTGGAGGAAAGGCTGTGTCTTGTTAAAAGATCAATGCGAACCCAATGGCAGCTCAACGTTGAGCCGACCACGGACCTTGAAGGCCCCCATTCCAGCATTATTATTTTGCCTGACCCAATGGCAGCAAGAGCCCCTAGGAAGAGGATCAACTCCAGTGCTTCTAACGCAATCCTCACAATTGACATATTGGATGTTAACAGCATAAAAACAGCATGTGATTTGTCTGATTTGCCACCAGCTAAAAAGAACAAGCATTGGCATAGCCAATAGGTCTCGCCTTTGGGACCTTATAAACGTTTGGCAAGAGCTAGGCTGACTCTAGGCTCGACCTAAAAAGCCAGTTCATTAGTGAAACACGTATGGTGCAGCAAAACAAGGCCATGCATAGGAGTTGGCCGAAAACCTGCCACGCGGCGAGTTTTAAGGGAAAAGACACAGTAGAAATTCTTTTAAACGTTGAATGATAGAGTGAGAATGTTTATTTGAAATTAATAATGAAAGATTTTGTTCTACTTTGCAGTTTCGTCCAACGGAGCGGAAGATCCAGTTTGACAACATGCCTGTTTAATTGATCAAACACAGCGTTCCTGATACTCCGGGGCAGGGTTTTAAGCAGGCCTGGTCCTGCCAATGCTCAGTAATCTGCAGTTTTTAAAAGTAGGTGCTGAGACGGGTCCCTATCGTGCTGCCCTACTGCTAACTGCCATGCAGGAGGAGGATATATACATCAGACTGCCGCAATTGCCTGTTCAGTGAAGAAGTCACATTGTCCTAAAAAGAGAGTGAACCTTTTCCTCTCCTAAGGGAGGAATTAGTGCTCGTTTGCCTCCATCACCTCCCCACAACAGCTGCTGCCTGTCTGCTGAGAGGCTGTGTGAGTTGGAGGGCAGCACAAAGAAACACATACAGCGCTATCGGCAGGACGCCGATGACCAAGGCACTTTGGCATATCAAGGTATGAGGAGGCCCACAACATGCCATACCCCCTATCTAATGAGGCACCAGTAAGCTGCCCCTACCTGCCACCATCTCCCCCGGGTAAAGGAGGAGCGCCAATGTAATGAGGTCATGCAAAACACCACGAGGCCCACATGTAGTCAGAGGTACGACCGGCGTACAGATCTTCTGGCAGCAGTCGATTGCGGCACCCCACCAGCAGGGTAAAAGACCGAGGTCGCACCAGCATTGAATAAAACCGCGCCGCGGAATCTCCAGTACCTGTTGGACCTCAGCATCAGGGAGACTGCCCTGGTCTGGGAGGAGTAGTGGCTGCAGCACCACGAAGCAGTCACTCAATTCAACCCACCCAGCCATGGTGACAGTGACTTGCAAAGAGGCAGTCCCCGACAGAGTTTAAAACACCTTTGTAAATACAAGCTGCCCTGCCGCCCGGCATATCAGAGAGCCTGCAGCGCCCCTCGCCCTCAATCTAGGCAGTTAAAAACACAAAGACAGTGAGAGAGGCCCGCCGCGCTGTCACACATTGCCTGCAGCAGCAGAACCAGCAGGCAAGTGGGGTCCGGGCATGAAGCTCCAGGCTCATGCCTCTGCCCGGAACGGCTGAGACTAGAAGACTGTCAAATGTAAAAGTAAAAACTAACATGAACTGTAGCCACATTGCCCCCGCACAAACTCACCAGATGTATTTAGTGGCATGTAAAGTTCCCCGTCTCCCATGCTATAGTGGAGACCATGGCTGTAAGTGAAAGCAGAGACTGCCGGGGAGATCGCTGCACGCCCCCTAGTGAAAGTTTGCTACCATCACACTCAGGACGAGAACGCTGCATGCCCCATAGCAGTTGTCTGCAGCCTCCGCAGAGGAGGCATTGTGCGCCCCTAGCATGAGGAGGAGAAGAGATACTCCTGCCATGTGGCAAGCTCACAGCACCACCTGGGGCCGGTCGCCAAATTAAAAAAAACATAAAAACAGGCCCCATTGTAAGTATCGCAGCACCCAAGCACATTATTCAAATAACAAAAAAACAAATTATGAATTATTTGTTTACTCCATGCGATTTCTTCATGAAAAGCGTGCGCTTGCAATATATGCACAAGGACAAAAATCATGGAAGCAGAAAACAAACGCAGCCGCGAAAGTGAAAGCGACCGAGCTGTGTTAATTAGTAACATGATCCACAACACCAAGGGAGGAATGCTGCTGCCACCCTGAGCACCGCTGCTCGCTCCCGAGACCCTAATGCCATGGGAGGTCACGTTTAGAGAAAAGGCGGAACATGCATCCTTCTTTGGCCATTTGCGTGCTTTCGTTATTGAAAGCCACACGCAAAAGCCAATGGAATATGTGGGAGTTGCCAGACCCACACGGAAAAGTCCCGGAGAAGTTTGGAGTGCTCACAAGAAGCCTCCCATAAAGCAGCGCATGCGCGCTGCGCTAGGCTCGACCTAAAAAGGACTCAGTACGTTATGTGCAGCCAAACGATAAAGCCATGGGTAACACCAATCCCATTGCCAATAGTGCTGATGATAAAGGAAAACCTGGGGGGATTGAATCCTCAATACTTGTCACTCAGTTGGCTAGATTGGAGAGCCAGGTTGTAAAGCGATTTGAGTCTTTTGGAAAGGGAGACTAAAAGTTATTGAGAAAACTAGCTTGGAAAAACACAATACTGATCATTCACCAAAGACAGATCACATCAAAGATGCCTCCACTTCTACTCCATGTGACTTGCAACTTCCTGGCTCTCGCATTGACGCCTGCGGTTTAATAGATCACACTTAAGCCAGAAGACTACGTCACAACAAGTCCTGCATTGTACCCCTTGCCCCTTTATCTAATTTCAACGGCACCTCTGCCAATGTGCCTTTGACACTGGAGAAAACATCGACTCCCCTTTGTTTGACCTCCTGAAGCAACTTCTTTAGTTATTGTACTCAAAGATGTTCCATCTTTAAGGCCATCACAGAGCGAAGAATGAGGTCAACTGATAAACAAATGTGTTCATTGGGCTAATGAGAGACTTGGTGACTCGAGCCCTTTGTACGATGAAATGATTATGGCTAGAAGAGTTCCCTGGATTGGAATTGAGCACAAGTCTGACAAATAATCGCATTATATTAACTTCACAAGAGCACATCACAGGCATCCTTCTGAGGAGGTTTAATATGCCCTCTTAAGTTATAGCAAACTAAAGGAGCTTCCCTTGGGGTACTTTTCAAATCTAGTTACCAGTGGCATGACGCAGAATGATGCCCCCCCTCCCCCTCAGCAAAATGTGTTGATGGGTCTACGAGTCTCCCATATTTCATAGATATTCATTAGCCTTGGGCTGAAAGGGGGCTCCCTGAAGTACTGGGGGGTCTGCCTGAAGCTTTGGGGCCCCCCCTTGACCCGCAGAGGTCTGTGTTACACCCCTGCTAGTGAATGGCAAACTCCTAAAGTACTTGAAGCTGCTGAATTTCCCAGTTTACAAGTTTGTATTGGTTGCAAATATGCATGCCCCCTGGCCCAGCTGGATGTCATGACTGACGCACTGGTATTGTGCCATGAAGGTGTTTACTTCCTTGAAAACATACTGAAGGCAGTCTGACCCTGCAAATGCTCAATCTGACACATATCCGTCCCCGAATCTCTTACAATCGATGCTGGTGCAAGCATCATTTGCTTGCCGCCAGTTTCAAGGAAGGTTCTTTAACCCCTTACGTGCTCCCGTCGGCCTCCCTGGTGCTGGTAACGGCCAAAGGCCGTCGCAGCCCCGCACACTCTTTAGAACGCCCGTACCGTGGCGGTGTTGCCGCCGCGGTTACTTGATACAAGGAATGAAGCTGGGTTCAGGGCAGTCCATAGCAGGCATCGGGCAATCCCCCGGTGCGCCGCACGGTTGGGGGCCGGTTTTGGGCCCCTGGGGCCGTTTTTGTTACAGGGCCGGTTTTGCAGTTATGCTGCAAAACCGGCCCTGTACCAAAATAGGCCGAAAACTGGCCCCGGCAAAGAGCTCGGCGGCACCTCCAAAGCCCCACCCCCCCGCCTCCCAGTGGGGAGGGAGGGTGGGGGTGGCCGGCCAAGCACTTTGCCAGGGCCGGTTGTGGTTCCCAGTCCGGCCCTGGCTGGGTTAAATGCCAATAATGCTAAATGGATACAGTTCATCAAATGGCTAGAGTTAACTTCCATCAAGAAACTTGGGTCTTGGGCCCTTATTACATTGAAGGCTATACCTCGTACCACACTCTCGCTATTGCAACAAACTCGGGAACCGCTCGGGGGGAATTGCTCACTTTGGTCTCAGTAAACTTTTCAGGGAAAATCACTTGGTTTCACCTTCTCTATGAGTCCCCTCATTATCAATTCTTCTGAGTTTAGGGGAAAACGATAACATTTTTATAACAATACCACCAAACACTGATAGTATTCATTCCCTGTATCGGGAGATCGAAAGTTACTAACGTTAATAGTCAAAATTTTGATGTTCCAGTAGTTTGGGTTGGCGGTTTTAACATCCGTCTTTGTCATTCATCCTCAAACAGATCTTGTGGCTTTTTTAATCTATCGCCGCAGACTCGTTTTTCTCACGTTGCTCATGGAGAAGCTTTAAATCATCTACTTGCTAAACATTATTTGCATTTTGCCTTTGATATTACTTCTAGTGTTTTCTCCCAAAGGCCAACTTTTACTGGGAAGGACCATGCTAGCATTATAGATTTTATAGTTTTTTCAACTGATATTAATGGTTACAGCTACAAATTCGTTGTGCTTGACAAAGTATTTAGCAATCATAATTTGCTGTCAAATATATCTCGCTGGGGTTGTTCTGCTGTGCAAACATATGCTAAATTTGTCCCGCTAGTGGTTATATAAAATAAGGGAGTTTTAATTAAAAGGGGACATGTTGACAAGCACGACTTCCTATCCGGTTAGGCCCTGATTACGAGTGTAGGCGCTATTTAGCGCACCTGATAAATAAAGATACTACGGGGTATGTTATTTATCAAGTGCAATAAATACCGGCAGATTTGCTGTTTAATGCACCAATATCCGCATGGTACGGTAAATATCCTACACATGTTCCCTGTTAAATTTCGACAGGTTTAACTTGCTGAAATTTAATGAATTTAGAGGTATTTAATGCATCTGATAATCATCGGATACGATACATACCTTTTACATTGTAATTCCGATCTGTGCGTAAAAAATGGATAATTAGGCCCTAAGTGTATAAAAACATGGCCGAACTCATGTGATATCTGGACGGGGATGCAGAGAGTGGGGATACTGTTAAAACCTATGGTAGTTTGTGTAGGCGATTAGGGCAATGATGAGTGTCCTCCAACAACATTGCAAGGCAAGAATGGTCACATGGTTCGACCCACTCTGCTTTCATGCCTGTTGTGTCCTAATGTCCATCTTAAATAAGATACCTTGAAATATGAACGATGTGCAAACTTGCAGGATGGCCTAAAAGAAATTAGAGATGATGCCTGGGAATCAATGTTATCAGCAAGTACCTGAAGGACAATTGTGCATATTCGCAAAGCATTATTTTTCCTTTTTTAAGGATTCTACTGGCCTGGATATTTTGGTTCCCCCTTATATATGAGAGGCCACTTTTACCGAGGTTTACTCTACAAAACTGCACCTTTAAGTAAGTTTTTACTTTCAAGTAGATTTCCTACTTTTCGGAATTTACAAACTACACTTTTGAGTAACAACACTTTTGCAGTAAATTACACTTTTGTAATAAATACAGTACTACATGTGGCCAACCACTGGTATGGCAATACCCTCCTATAGAAATCAATGTTTAAAATAAATTAAATTATTTAAAATAGTCAAAAACAAATAGAAATATAAACTAATAATAAAAAATATCCTATTTTTTTAACATTAATTTATGAACATGTAGCCTGAAATGGCATTTGTTGTGCCCAAGTGGGGCCTTAATTTGGCTATGACGTTTCTAATGGGTACTCGGTTACAGCCCCAGCATAGTTGTCCCTTACAGTTGTTGACTTTACAAATTGTATTTTTCATGGTTATCACTTTAGCCAGATGGGTGAGTGAGTTGCAGGCTCTTAGCTCCCTTTCCCCTCTTTTTTCCGCGACAAATTGGCATCGTGAATCAGAGCTACATTCCTGCCAAAAGTGGTGACCCCTTTCTGTCCAGGTCAGTACATAACCCTTCCAACTTTTTACCAACTGACTCGTCCCACTAAGGAGGACGAGCCGCTGCACAGGCTGGATCCAAGGCTGTCAGTCAAAGACTATTTAAACTACACCGAGGACATAAGACTGGATACTGTGGTGCCAAAAAAAGGCAAAGCATTGCAGAAATGAACCCTTTCAATCTGGATCATCCTCTGTATCAAGACCTGCTATATTTTGACCAAAAAGGCCCATCCGGAGAAGGTCAGAGCCCATTCCACCAGGCTAAAGCGTTCCCATCGTGGAGATCTGCAGTGTGGTGACATGGGCATTCCTACACAGCTTCACCAAGCATCGCTGCCTGGATTCCAAAGTGTGCAGAAACGGTAACTTTGCTAGATCTGTTTTGCAGGATTTCCTTGTTGCCATCATCTATCAAACCTCCTCCGTGATCAAGGTATTGCTCTGAGTTGCTCTGGAATTTGTTTTACAGGTGAGGAATCTGAAGGTAGAAGTATCCATTAGAAGAAAAACGTACTCACCTGCAGGAATGATATTCCTGGTGGATATTCTATCTACCTGCAAATTACTCAACAACTTGCCTGCCTCCCTATTTGACAGATGTGCTATAGAGACAGTTAATAAAAGCCCAGTTTGTTTTTCGATGCAGCACTATTTTGTTAATGTCAGTCCGTCCACTCACCTTGCTTGGAAAACATGGAAGGAAACTGAAGGCTTTGAGCGGGTCGGGCATAATATGGTTTTGGTGATGGCACCTGACGCCACTTCTGGTGTCCTAATGTTGCCATTGTCCTCCTACTGGTGACTTGAGAGTTTTCAAGTATTCAGGATCAAAATATGCACAAAATAAAAGGGGGGAGTAGGATATGCCCTTACTTCGACCTCCTCAGGGTAGACCTCTTAACACGTAAAGAAGTAAGGATCAAGGAATAGCAGTGTGTTCGATAAGGTGTGGCAAACAACAATACTTTGTAAAAACTTCCCTCACTCACAATGAATTGTGGCATGCTTCATCATAGGGCTGCTATGACACCTCTGCCCAGACCAACGCTAGAGGTGGAGCAATAGGGTGGGGAAGACAATACAAAGAAAAGGAAAGGATCCAAGAAATAATAATGAGTGCAGATGTTACGTTTAAAACTAACCAAGGGATGTCCTCATAACATTTTTATTCCTGAACTTCCTCAACTAGGGTTAAAAAGGTATCTCCCTACCTAAGGATGGTGGTGAGGTAAGTGTATTTAAACACCAATCACCCCTCCGTTCTGCATTAAGGTCAACATGTTTCAGCCGGAATCCGTGATCCCCGGCTTTCGTCAGGACTGTAGGATCCCTGTACCAGGAGGGACAACTGAGCAGAAGCGCACCACCCTTAACGAATGTGTGACTACAGGGAGTCGCCCTCTCCCCTCATGCCAGTTCAGGCGGCAAACTAAGTGACACTCAATCCTATCAGGAGTATTAGTACGGAACCCACCATAATTAAAATTAACAGGTGAAGTAATTAGATATACAATTCCTTGTCATTTGCAGCACAGTTTGTGGCATTGCTTGGAGAGAGCCCGGCTGGCAGGTGAACCACACCAGCCTGTGGCAGGTTGAACTCACGGTTGGCAGTGAGATTCATCTAAGCATTTCATAAAATGTTACACATAATTTGCTTTTTTCATCTGCGCCTTAAAGAGGGTGTAGGAAACCTTAATTCTTCAGATGGGTTGGGAACTGATGCTACGGCAGCTGTTTCTGGCCTCCATTTGACTGGATGTTACATTCTTCTGGCTCTTTGGGGTGTTGATGCATATGGTGTGTGCCAGGGGGGTCAGGTTTCGGACCAGCTGCATGGTCCAGCTCTCTTCTGGGAACCGGGATCCTCCAGGGAATGCACCTGGCATAGTTTTCTTAAATTCTCATCAGAGCAATTTGGGCTCCCCCTTTTAGGACGCGCAGAGGAATCCAAATTTTGGTTAGCCTCCAAAATTATGGGTGAGGCTTGGATTGGTTTGCTAGGATACAAAGAGGACAGGAGAAGTAGTCAGACCACAGGCTCACGAAAAATGCACATGGGGATAATTTGGACTGTTAGGATTAATCCTGTCTAGCTCCCTCTGTACAGGGATGAACAGCATGCCAAGTCATGCCAAGATCTATAACAATTTTCAAAGGGCTAACGTAATGTTTGTTTAATGTTTTCCTTTATGCAATGTTTGCTGAATAAATATGTCCTGAGATGTTTATATCTAACCAAAAACTTTTGGGGCCCTCACAGTACTCACCAGGTCCCCTCCTTTGGCAGTCAAATGTGCAAACTGTGGTATTTGTTTCTGTGTGTTCCTGGTACTACCAGAAATACTTCTCACAAAAAACAGATCAGTTGCCCAGGGATTCCATAGGCCAAAGAGAATTTAACATGTGACCCGCAGATAAACCTAAGCCTACAATAGAAAAGAAGGATGACGAGGCAATAGCCAAGAAAGACATGTCACTCCTTTCCACTGTACTGATAAAACATGTGCTCTGTATTTCTTGCTGCTCTGGTAACTTAGTAGAACCTTACATAGAGCAGAGCTCCATCACCATGTGTTACAATGCCGGACATAATGTATAATTACGGGTGTGAGGTAAAAGAGGTAAATATTCCAGATTTGCCTGGAATTTCACTGAAAAGGAATCCCTTTGAGTCAAAGTACCAAAGTTTATCTCTATGCTTATGCTAACCAAAATTCCCAAGAACCCCCTTTATCCTCTACAACAAAAAGCATGATCAACATACAACCTTTAAAATAAATCAACTGTCAATAGGAGTAGTGCAAATACCTCAATTTTATTACCTGACAGAAAAAGGCCATCCATATCGGACACAAGTGAAGTTGTGTGTCACAACTATTTGTTGATGATTTATTTATGTTTTTGAGTTATGTTTTACCCTACCCTATATGATACTAGGTAAAAGCAGCAGGAAAGTGATGATATACAAATAACTAAGTGTTGGGGAAGGACATCACCCAACATTTTTTTGCGGGCAATATATATGTTTTAGAGATGGATTTCTGGAATAATAAACATGGGAAGGACATCACCAAACATTTTTAGTGGGAAATATATATGTTTAAGAGATGGATTTCCGGAATAATAAACGTACCACCTCTTTTACGAACTTTAGATGAAATGAAAATAAAATGTATAAAGGGCGATACTACCCATTGGTGTCTATAAGCTAACTCAGGAAAGGAAAACAACTCAGCAAAATGGAGAGTGAACCAGATACAAGGTTTTACTGATTGAAAAGTTGATTGAGGCATGGAGTTCCTCAACTTGGGTGTGAGGTCACAAAGCTCCTATCTCCTCACCAACCAGTTGGATATTTTAAATCTGGGGCAACTAGATTTAAGTTTGACGAAGAACAAAGAGGTTGAGAAGGGATATATGCCTAGATGCATCAAACAGAATTGCATTCGCAAACGGTGCGAATCGCATTTTTCGGCCGTTTGCGAATGCAATTGACTAATTTGGAATGCATCATGCATTTTGCAATTTTAGGAATCGCAACCATGTTGCGATTTCTAAAATTGCGATTGCATTTAAGAAATTGCAATTAGAGATTTCTTAAATGCAATGCATGATTATTTTTAAATTGCGAATTCGCAGTTTGGAAGGGGTAAAATAGCATGAAATTGAACTTCATGCTAATTTACCTAAAACTATCAAATATGCACAAATTGCATGTTTGGAAGTTTAAATTTACACACACACACATGCCCTTGGGGCATGTGTGTGTGTAAATTGCATTTAAAGTTACATTTCAGGGGTGCAGGGAGGGGTTCTTTGGACCCCCCCTGCACCCTTAAAATTGCATTCACATTTTGCGAATTGCAATTTGAAATTCGCAAAATGTGATTGCCTTCCCATTCATTCCTATATGCCTTTTGGCCCACAGGAATCAATGGGAAGGGTTTTCCTTAATTGCGATTCGCAAATTGTGAATCGCAATTAAGGAAAAATACCGATTCGCAAAAATAAATGCTAATTGTTCATGCATTGCCGTTTGCGATTTCTAAATTGCGATTCCTTAATTTTCGCAATTTAGAAATCGCAAACGGCAACAATGATGCATCTACCCAATAGCGTTGAAAGCACCATATCACATATTCAGGTCTAGAGTTGTGCAAGTCCTTAACAGTAATCCATAGGGCCTTAAAGTCTATATGCTTTTTGACAGGAAGCCAGTGGAAAGGAGTCAAGGCTTGCGAGGCCAGACTTGTGGCTGGGAATTCTCAAAAGCAGGCCGGCTGAGGAATCTGTAGTCTGCTTCAGAACCTTTTCTGTATATTTATGAAAAGAGCATTGTAATAGTCCCGTTTAGAAGTCATCGAAACAGAAACCACAGCCTTTCAGCAGTTCTCTTGTGATAAAAGGAAGGACTTTCCTCAATACCTTAAGCAAGAAGAAGGAACAGGAGGTGATAGAGTTAATCTGCCCTTACTTTCGTGACTATACTGGGAAGAGTCGCAAGTTACTGGGGCCACCAGCTTGAGGACCAAAAGCACAAGTTACTACTTGTGTAGCGATATATCTGCAAGAGACATTAGTTAGTCATAGATTCCTTACCTTAGAATATCCCACACCGCATGGGAATAATGGCCCAATAGGAGGCGGTGTTCCACCGACCGCAGCCCTAAGCTGGCCGAAGAGAACAGCCGCTTACCGAACTGATCCAACTTCTTAGAGTCCTTGTCCGTCGTAGCCATGGGAAAGGCACTCTGCGACGTCGAGGCGTGGATGACCAGACTCTCAGGCGTAGGGTGAGTGGTCAGAAAGGCGGGGTCACCAGCCGCCGGGCGGTGACGCCTGGCAACATTCTTATCCATAGGGACCCTGAGGCCTGTCGCGACCAGGTACCCAACAGGACATCGGTGAGGGCGTCATTGAAGGGCAGCAGCTTCTCCAGCGAAGTAGATGCGGTCTGGAGCACCTTGGTGAGAAGGTTGGTGCTGAGGGTCCCCGTAGGAAGATCGAGGTTTAGGACCTCAGCAGCCCTACGGAGCACCATCGTGTAGGAAGCGCCCTCCTCCATCGTGAGCGGGGGAGAGGAAAACCCCGGGTCCGAAGAGACATCGAGGTTGCCTGCGTCCTCCAGATCGTCCACCCAGTCTTGTTCGGAGTCACACTGCCAGGCAAGAGGGTCCTTGGACCCCTCCCAGTCCTCCTCCACCTCCGCCACACGAGGAGCCGGTTGCGGTGGAAGAGCCGGAGAAGGGACAAACAGTGTCGGAAACGGCGCAGTGAATGGCGTCGGCCGGGGCCGCATCCAAATGCGGATCCCAGGTAGGAACAAAATGGTCCTGGAACTGGGGCAAGGGTGGAACGAATGTACCCACTGCGGCGCCGGAAGCGGAGCCGAGGGCGGCGTTGGGGCCAGAGCCGGCAGTGCTGGACCTCCTGGCGCAGGGCCGGAGCCAGCGGCGCAGGATCCTGTGGCGCCGAAGCTGGATCGGCCGTGGGTGCCGGCGGGCACACAGGATCAGGACACAGGACCGCGGGGCCCAAAGGTGCGCCGGCAGGAGCCCGAGGCCTAAAAAGGCGGTCCATGGCTGCAAGAAACTCTTGCACCTGTGCGGGAGTCGCCGACGGACCCGGGTATGGCGGGTAGGCCGCGGGACTCCCAGGGAGCCGCAGGGGCAGAACGTCAAAACTCTCCTCCTTCAAAGACACTTCCAAATGTAATTCACACCCTCTCTATTATCTGAAGGAAGACCCTCCACTATAGAGAATCCTTTTCTCCATGACTATGGAAGTGCCTTCCAAGTGTGTTCTGCCATTTATTGCAGTATTATCCTTCTACCTGTGTTTGGTACTCGTTTGTAACATGCACACGTCACTTTTCTCTTGTAACACACTGTTTGCTACCTCTTAAGTTTTGTTTGCTTTAGATACTTGCACAAGTGCCACCCCTGCCTACTTAACGTTTGTTCTTGTGTTTGAGTGTCTGCCATATATTGCAGCACTATACCTCTACTTGTAGTTTGTACGCTTTTGTAACCTGCACACATGTCACTTTTTCCTCCTGTAATGCACCGTTTGCTACCTCTTGTATTTTGCTTGCTCACAATTGTCAT
The DNA here is from genome assembly GCF_964261635.1 of Lissotriton helveticus. Lineage (NCBI taxonomy): Eukaryota > Metazoa > Chordata > Amphibia > Caudata > Salamandridae > Lissotriton > Lissotriton helveticus. The sequence goes on from NC_136068.1 coordinate 1,168,983,400, forward strand.
TTTTGCCTCATGTAACTTAACGTTTGCTTTTGTAATTTGTTCACTTGTAATGTTCTCCTCATGTATCAGTTCTGTTCCTATTGTGAAGCGCTCTGACACCTTCGGGTAAAGTCTGCGCTATATAAAAACGCATAAAATAAATACAAAATAAATAAATAAATTGTCCGCAGCTGAGGACCGACGGGGGGGGACGTCGGAGAGCAAACACGCTTCTTCGACTTCTTTTTATGTCGTCGCTTTCCGGAATCTGAGGGCAAAGACTTGGAGCCCGAGGAGCGGCGACTACAGCCCCGCGAGCGGTCCCAGGAAAGGTCCCTTGACCCGGAGCAGTGGTGGGACGAATGCCGGGCCTCCAGCAGTTTCCTGCGCCGCTCCCTAAAGGCATTTGGAGCCATGGCTCGACAATTCCGGGATTCGTGATCAGTCTCCAGGCAGCAGAGGCAAACATCGTGGGGGTCCGCCACCTACATATTACGACGGCAGGCCCCGCAGGACTTAAATCCAGGCAACCCTACTCGCACAAGAGAAAACCAACCCGAGACAAAGGTTTCAAAAGGATAGTCAAAAAATGACTAAGGTCCTTGCTTTATCCTGATCTGCTCTTGCTGACGCGGAAATAGAAAGAACTGACGTCCGCGCACATGAGTGGTGCCTAAGTAGTCTCCGTGACGTCATCTCGGCGCATACGGATGCGAAGCCACAGGACGCCACCTACTGACGCGCAGGGGTACTGCTAAGCAAAACATTCTGGGTCCAGTCTGATGCCTGGGGATATTCTAAGGTAAGGAATCTATCACTAACGTCTCTCTTCCAGATAGACGTGTTTCTAACAAATAGCAGAACCTCAGTTTTAGCCTAACTCAGTTTGAAACAGTTGTCAGCCCTCCATCTCCCGATTGGATGCCTACAGTTGTGAAATCTAATGGTGATGGCCTCTGGGCTACTGGTCACTGACACCACAATCTGGGTGTCTACGGCCTAGGACACCAATGAGTAACCAAATGATTTGATCACACTTACCAGTTGAGTAACACATAGATTAAAAAGAGTAGGGCTCAATGACGAGCCCTGCGGAACCCCACAGGACAGTGAAAAAGATTATGTAAAACCCTTTAAGGCCACAGATTGGTCATGATCCGTAAGAAAAGATTTCAGAAGAGTTAAAGCTCTGTCCCTGATTCCAATGGAGGAGAGACGATCTATAGGTAGATCCAAGTGCAGGGCACTAAATACTGCAGGTTTCTGAGCCAATTATATGCTATAGTCAGCTAGAGACACAAATGATTAAGGAGTGTCCTTATGTGATTTTGTTTACCTTACTCGATCTCAGTCTCTTTTTATGCAGTGCAAGTGGATTTTTGTCCACAAACGGGTTTCCCCTCCTAATACTTTCTGAACCAAGTGCAGCAATACAAATGTTCTACTTTGCTCAATGGGTAGACTTTTCAAAGCAGGTTTAATTTGTCCCATCTTTTTCAGACACATTTGGGTTGGCTGCTTTTTTAAAATTTATTTATTTGTTTTAGAGTTGCTTAACTTAATTTTGTGGAATAACCATACTTAGATGGCAACAGCTGTTTCCTTTACTTAGTAGAGACTCGATCTGCTTTTGTTTCTTTGTGTGAAAACATGGCCTTTTTAGGTCTCGCATAGACAACGCATGCGCTGTCTCGTTGAGACATGCAGTATACAGTATAGCGTGGAAGCTTCGTGGAAGCTGTGTCCACTCTCTGTCTATTTTTTTTATTGGCTTTTGTCTTAAATACTGCCTTCCGATTGGTTTGAAGCTTGTTAGTCCCTCCTCATGAAGGCCATGTCGTCATTTGTATCCTTCCACGGCTATTGGCCCCTTTACTGCCAACATTATTTGGTTTCCGTGCCTCCGCCGTCCCCTCCCGCAGTTTTTGACTTCTCGGCCCATCACCAGCCCGGGCACTCCTGTTCGTGCCTTTTTGCCCGCCCGTACTCTTGTTTAAAACGCAATTGGACTCGCCTAAATGCGTGTTCTATTGCATTGCAAATGCTTGTTTTTAAAATAGTGCCCTATATAGTACGCATGCATGCCAAAAGTGCAATGTGCTTTGTTTATATTCAGCGCGTTGAGCGGGCTTTCACTTTCAATGCTGCCGGGACACTTGTGACCGCTTGTCTGCATCAGATATTAAAACGATGCATGCGGGCTGTAAAAGTCCTACGGTCAGAAATATGCTTCCCACGCATTCTTGGCAAATGATCGGCCAGTTGCGATAAACACACTCAAATGCTTGTTGTTTTGGGAATCTGATCAACCTATACAGCTTACACCACAAGGCAAATATTCATCAATAATATGCATTTGTCTAACCCCGATACAAAACACTTAGTGCCTGGGGCTAGGAAACACCACGCATCGCCATGATCAGTGGCGTCGTAACTTTATGAAAACACCTCCCTCAATTTTGTTTGGAAAGTTGACTGGTTTGTGTCCCAAACCATTTCGGGCCGAAGAGTTGAGTAAGTCACGATGTACTAAATGAAATGTGGTAGCCACCTTGAAATAAGAAGCATATTTATATGCCTGATGTACTGATTCTGAAAAGGACGGAAAAACTATTAGGAATATCCCGATCCTTTCTCGTATTTCTTATTCAAACTTGTTTTTCAATATGTGCATTAACATATAATTCAAAATCTATTCTTTGTTATGAAGACTACTGATAAATTGCTTTATTGTGAGGATAAGTCTAGTCTGCATTCAGAAATGGCTGCCACGTCATCGTATTCCACAGACAAACCTCCAGCGGGCCCTCTAGTCTATTGTGGATCTCTATCATCCGTGACCTAGGCAAAGGGCGGAGTCGTCGAAGCGGGAAGATGGCCGAGGTGGTGAGTATCTTTATCTCCGGCTTCGTAGTACGTATTGGGGGGGCTATGTTATTGTTATATTGTTATAAATCATACTCTGCCGTCCCCCAGACGGTGCTCACCCAAGCCCCTATCTCATCTTGTAGTAGATTCATACTTTCAAGTCGGAGGCACTGGTGAACCTTTGTTTTTGAGTTTCAGGGGACCGGATAGGTTATTCCCTGACGACTCATATATAACACTGAGCGAGTCCTGTGCAGTAATGCTGAACGCCCTCAAATATAAACGTGAGAGACTTTGGGAATTGTTAGGTGTTAAGCGAACTGTAGGATTTCTCTGTAAGTGTGAGAGATAATGTTATCTCAGTTATGACTCTGAGACCCGGATTATTGGGCCCGTTAACAGTCTATAAAAGTGTTATTTTTTTTATTTTTATTTTTTATTTTTTTTTAGTTTCACTTTAGAGTTTATTTGTTTACAATATGAGTAACATGTACATTGACTAGTAAAAACGCTGCTATGCTGCAACGCTAGGCCTGGTTCACAAAGAAAAGTCATGCAGGTACATCCAAAGATGTAATCCTAAACACAGATGGAAATGTACACCTGAAAAGTTGCACCATTTGCAGGTTGTTAGGCATACTGCTGGGAATACCTTGAGTCATATTGCCAGTGCTCCCTTGTCACAAATACTGAACTGAACGTAGTGTTCACTGGGGAAAGGCAGCCTGAAGCGTGAATTCACATTGTTTTCTTTGGTTTTTTTTAACCAATGAATAAGCCTTTTGCCCTGCAGCACCACAAATCTGGAAGCTCGCTGTTTTCTTTCACACCCTAGAAAAGGGTTCCTCCTGCCCTTTTTTTCTGCAGTAAAACCACTGACCATTACTGGGTAGAAAAGGGCATCGGAATTTATAAATGGCAAAAAACTCACAAATGTGTGGACGTTCAAAAATTACACAGCAAACCACTCTTTGTTCCATGCCCTCTACCCATTGGCTCTAGGTTATACCTGCATATGGCTATGCTCTCCTGGCATAGAATTACATAGTAGTAAAACCATTTAGCCTGTCAGGAATCCTTCTATTAATACCTAACAGATGTAAATGGAACTATTTTGGGCCATTAACAAGCCTTTTGTATTCTATTTTTCATGAAAATTCCCAGCTTTTATAATGTACTAGGTACTGAGCGTGTTTCTAAGCATTTGTCATTTGTGCAGGCAAAGGCAATGACCTACTCTTGGGACGCCTTATAAGTATTAAGAAATGAGATATGGGCGCACACACAGGCTGAAATGGCGTGCCTGGTACAAGTTAGTTAAAAGGGCTACTTAAGTGGATGGCACAATAAGTGCTGCAGACCCACTAGTAGCCTTTATTTACAGGCCCCGGGCACCTGTAGTACCACTTTACAAGGAACTTACATGTAAATTAAATATGCCAATTGGGTGTAAGCTAATGTTACCATGTTTACAAAAGAAATCACAAGCACTTTAGCACTGGATAGCAGTGGTAAAGTGAAGAGACCTAAAGCCACCAAAAATGAAGTCTGCAAAAACAGGAGGGTGGAAGCGCAAAAAGTTAGAGGAACACCTCACCAAGGATGTCGGGTCCATTAGGACGCAAGTGAGATACCTGTCTCTAAGAGTAAGGACTCACTTCAAAAGAATAAGATTAGGATGGTGAAGGGAATGTTTACTTCTTACATATTATAAGGCATTGTTGTTTCCATTCTTTTTTACTGAATATAAAATCCAGATTATTTGCTATTGATGTCCTGTAACTGCACAGCTATTTTTGTTGCTACCAAGTGGCCCGTTGTCCTTATAGTTGCCTTGGGCAGGCTTCTGTTTTTTAGCCAGCAGTATTCTGCATGGCAAGAATTGTAGATATATGCTTGCAATTGGAAAGGTGAGATTACAAATCCAAAGTGCTGTTGGCTATTATGCCAGAATATGCTCAAGCTGCTCCTCGTGAGATGGGGCAAGTCATGAGCTATGACTTTTGATAATACGTTCAGGAAATCAGGTTGTATTCATGTGAGGTATCATATCAGCCAGAGATTGTCCTATAATTCAAAGATGTCCCACTGATAGAAATCATATTATTAGAGTTTGACTCATGAAGGTCATCTTATTTGTATGTTATAGTATACAGACCAATGTTGTATAGATACAAATGAAATACGAAGCTTTTAGAATGTATTTGATGCTCAGAGTGTTTCTAAGCATTTGTAATTTTTGCAGGCAAAGATTTGATTTGCATTGTTTAATTTTGCTCCAGTGAAGATGTGGGGGCGTATTCATTTTTATTTTTTATTTTTTTTAAATATATCCTTTATTGGGTTCACAGGATAAAAGAAAACATGAATTGCACATTATACAGTATCATGCAGCTCGAGAACGTATAAGTTGGTTTTGGAGCAAAGCACATAATACACTGTTACATCACATTGAATACAATGGTGGAATTATAGCTCAATCATGTCAGCCTCATTAGCATTAAGTAAAGGAAAAGCAAAAATAGAAAGGATGGGGTGTGAACAGTCTATAAAAGTGTTATGCCGTACATTAGGAGAAAGTTAGGTGTCTGTTTAAGGATGTGAAGATTTGCTGCACATCAGGATGCTGCAAGTTCCCAGGTTGATAATAACCATGATGTTCAGGGAATGAGTTCTGCTTGTGTATAGGTACATGGGTAAATATCCTGTTCTGTGGACTCAGCCGGACCTGTGTGTATATCTCTTTACCGCAAGGTGTTTTAGGGTCTGTGTAGGAGTGGAGTTAATTATGGTGGTCTCGCTTGGACCTAGCCTATTAACAGTGTTTTGTGATTGTTATAACATTGATCATGGCTAACGCTTCAGCATCATCTGATTCACAGATAGAATAAAGCTAGTGACCGTGTCCAACGCTTGGGGCATCACCTAGAGTTAGTGTGGTTAGGGTACTACTACTAATATAAGACCATACTTTAGGGCTTGGGAATAGGTTAGTACTTTGTAGGCCATTGCTCATGAATGTGAGTGTGAGAAAATCTCCCTTTTTACGTGATCAGCCCCTTTTTTGCTGACTGGTATTTCTTGTTTTGAACTGTGCACACTGGGGCCCTGCTGTCCATTTCCCAGTATATGAAGCATGAGTCATTAAACACAATAACATTTGCTGATCTCCAATTACAATATCTAATTGTCCTGTATTGGCATTAACATATGGTGCTTGGCATGGAAAGTAAAATGCCATCTATGGACTGCAGCAGACAGTTTTCCATCCACTCGGCTGACAAAGAAAACATTACTTCAGGCCTGCCTGTGTAACCAGCCTTCTGCAGCTTTTAAACCTGCATGTAAACATGTACAAATAACCATGTTGACAGGAAAGAACCCTACTTTTAAAAATTGAATAAGTTACATCTATGTAGACATGTAGCCCACAAGGTAGGGTGTCTAGTATTTGAAAATGGAACCTGCAAGAATTTAGTGTTGGTATGTACTTACAGAAACTAATGTAACTGATATTTTCACTGTACACAGCTGTAGCTGCACCTATTAGGAAAACTAAAGTTTGGGTAAAATAATTCTGCTCCCTTTGTTTAGGTATAAGCTGCAGAGATAATTCAACCATTACTTTAGATGGTTATTAAAAATCAAATCCACTGGTAAAGTCAAATTTTTTATATTTTAGGAAAAGTAATTTTCAAATACTTAGACTTTGCCTGCCTACCTCTCCAGTGGTCTAATTAGCATTAGCCTGTCAGTGCTTCCTGTTAATGAGGAGTGAAAAGTGTTCCCTGAGCAGAAACTGTGGATCAGGCCTTTTTCAGGAAAACCTGGATGTGAGGTATGTAAATCCTCTTGGCTTAGGAAGGACAACTGCAGAGGATTCAGGAACTTCATTAATTTGAAATGGACCAGTTTGAGGCCTGTCCATTCATATTTAAGCGTAATGGGAGATCTGGGATATAGAAGCCATTATTTCCTGGGGTCTGTTTGCCCCGCTTGGCACCAGTCCAGTTTGCTAGGGTTGAGGAAGAGGGACAGCTGATTTCACTAAACCATTAGTCTCCAAAGAGTAGCTCAGAATCAACTGGAAGCTCATGAGTACCCTTGAAGTAGCTCTCCAAAGTGAAGCTTAGCCCAGTACATCATTCAGAGGGTTTCTGCACATTGAAGAAGACAGCAGTGCTCTTCTGTTTTGTTTTTAGGTCGAGCCTAACGTTGCAGCGCGCATGACAAAAAACGTCAGCTTCGTTAATACTTTTTAAGTCCCAAAGGTGAGACCGATTGCATTTCAAATGCTTGTTTAAGGAGAAAAAGCTGTTGGCTTCAGTCAAGATTGTATTGAATTTGGGTTTTAAAATGTGCTTGAGTTGTGTTGCTAATTGTAAAGGTCAGCACGGGGCCCAAATTAATAGGGTCTGCACACCAGGATATGTTCCAAATAACAGTATGGGTGCTTTGGCTCTTGTTGTGAAAAATTGGTTGCTTAATATTAAAAAGGCACTTGGATTGGGTTTTAATATTTGTAAATGGATATGTGTTTTTACTCAGAGATACATTTGGACCTCATACATTTTAACTTTTAAGTTGTGGAATTTGAGAATGTTTTCAGAGTACCACAACATATAATAGATTCAAAATAAAGTGCCGTTAATGCATCTTTTCTATCTGTAGACTTGAATAAGGTCACAATATTAGGGGTTTGATATTTGTGAAACTGAAGACTGAGCTCCAAACATTTTATGCAGCTGTTAACAATACATAATAGTCTTTTGAGAGGAATGTGAAATTCTGTTAGTTGAACAAAGTTATCTTTTTGAGCCAATAGCATAATCTGTTGGGGTCAAGGGAATGGTCTGTTTGTCAAGTAAACACTTTGTTGAGAGACTATCATGAACTATTGGTAGAGTCAGGCATATTGCTTGTGAACTGTAAGAGAATCTGGTAGGGGGATACTAGAGGGTCAAAAGGAGGTTACTGGAGTATTTATTAAAAACATATCCAGATAACACTCGCAATTAGGGATTCTATGCTAAAGCCTATGAGTTCCCTCAATACGAACCCTAGCTGGTTCGATGGGGACTGCTCCCTGCCAAATAGGAGGCTGAGGAAAGCATTAAATGCTCTCCCCAGGGATAGATTTGAAATCTCCCTAGCGCGCACTGAATATAAATTCGCCCTCGCAACCAGGAAAGGGGAAGTATATACCCAAGATTGGGAACTTTTGGAACGTGCATCTCAGGGAAAGGACAGTAAATCCTTCTGGGACACATTTAAACTAATACGGTCAAGGAACTCTCCCATTTATCCCTCGCTCCAAAACAATATCTCTGGCGCAGACTGGGTTACCCATTTTTCCTCTATTTGCGGTATTGTGGAGGAGCATACTTTGTTCGATCCTCTCTCTACTCTGTTACAGAATTCGCCCCAGCTTTTGTTAACCCTAGAGGAAGTTCAGTCGGCCATACAGTCCAGCAAGGGAGGGAAAGCTCCAGGTCCAGACGGGGTCCCGAAGGATCTGGTGAAATCCATACCAGAAATTTGGGGCCCTCTAATTATGAATATCATTAATATTTCCCTATCACATTCCATCCCTCCCTCGTGGTCCTCAGCATCAATTATCCCCATATTCAAAAAGGGAGACAGATTGTCGCCCAAGTGCTATCGACCAATTTCACTTATCGGTAGCACGGGTAAAATCATTGGTAGAGTTATCTACGATCGTTTGGTCGTATGGGCAGCTGATAATGACATACTCTATCCTTTTCAATTTGGGTTTCGACCCAAATTAGGAACAAACAAACAATGTTTAAATCTAGCCTTGACTATCACTAAGTATACTAAGGTTAAGCGACCCCCCATATATTTGGTCTTTATGGATTTATCCACTGCCTTTGATTCAGTGAACAGAACCAAACTCTGGGTGAAGTTGCTGAATCTAGGCGTGGATCTCCCCTTGTTTAACTTTTAATATTGTTTTCACTCGGAACTCACTGCTTGGATTCGTTTAACATCACTCAGGGAACTGTCTTCCGAATTCCAGTTAAGGAGCGGGGTAAGACAGGGCTGCATAATGGAACGGTTATTATTTATTGTATACATCACAGGTTTAACAGCCCATCTAGCTTCCTCCCACACTGACATACCTAGAATAGCAGGCTGCCCCGTATCCGCTTTGTTATACACGGACGACGCCGTTCTGTTGGCCCTAACCCCAAAAGCCCTGAGACACCAGGTGGAATGTTTTGTTTCTTTTATGCACAATTTGAACCTAAGGAATAATTACTCCAAATCGCATATTATGTCTAACTAAGAACTAACAAAATGAGTATTAACGGCCATGTTTTGCCATCCATCAAGACTTTTTGTTACCTTGGACTAAACCTTAGTTCCTCTGGGTCATGGAAACCCCACTGTGCTATGGTCTGTTTAAAGTTAAGTAAATGCACAGGGATAGTAAGTAACCTCTTCAGACCGCAATTTAGAGGGACGTTGACACCTCCTCTGAAAGTGTTTAATTCCCAATGGATTGGAGTGGCAAGTCACAGAACGGGAGTATGGGTTTTTGGCAAATGCAGCACCATTCAGGCAGAGGAAAAATGTTTCCTCTGCAGGTAATTAAGTGCATCCTCATCTACTCCTACCCTTATACTGCACAAGGACCTAAGCCAGTGTTTTATTGAGGATACGATCCAGATGGCGCCGCTCCTACTATTGGTTAGCATCTGGTTGAATCCAGCCGCTAAACTTTGTAAGGACATTCTTTCCGACTGCATGAAGTTGGATAATGCTTCCGTAATACCCTGGCTGAGCTATTTACGTGAAACTTTTGGCTCCCTTGGCATACCCTGGATGTACACTGAACCTAATCGTATCCCAATAACGCCAAATCTCTCACTTCCCCCAAAATTGTTTTCCACGTCTGTGCCTTCATGAACGCTGCACTCAGAACCAGACAAACTATACTGGAATAATCCGACAATCTTTTATAGGTAGCTTGGTAAAGTACACCTATCTGGACCCTTTTAAGGTCTTTGCCATGTCTCCATTCTCCGTTCTTGGTGCTATAACCACGTTCTCACCCTTAAGTCCATAAACAGTGCACTTTATTCAGAATATGTTTTTTATACCCTAGGTTCTTTTTACATTTTGATGCCTGATGTATTTTGTGTGTAATATTTATATGTAATTGCATGGTCTCAATTTTATGTCACCCTGGGCACTTGACGGACTGATCTTGTGTATTGTTTCGCACACTGTATGTCCTTTACCAGTATTTCAAATATTTTTCCATTTGTATCATTCAAATTTTAGTGTGTGTTCACAGTTATGTGCAATATTTCTTATGTACTTCAATGGTCTTTTCCTCGCAAGACCGAATAAAGATTTTGATGAGGATGAGAGCACTATCATGAACTATTGGTAGAGTCAGGCATATTGGTTATGGACTATAGGAGAATCTAGTAGGGGCTACTAGAGGGTCAAAAGGGGGTTACTTGAGTATTCATTAAAAAACATGGAAGAACAAGGGGGCTATAGGAGTCTGTATTGAGGGGCTTTTAAATGATCGGTATGTGTCAGGTTAGGGGGCAACTGTAGTAGAACCTAAAGGGCACATGAGGCTCACTTGGGTCTGGATAACGGATAAAGTACACCCTGCAGTACATTATAAGAATATTACATGTCATCGAGGAGTGCCATAAACATATAGCGGAACAAGGCCAAAGTCTGAGTTCCTTTATAAGGTTATGCAACTCCAAGGTGACTTGCAATATACTGCTAATGTACACCAGGGGGTGCTTTATCCCATATAATACATGGTCACACCATCTTCTTGCCCACAAACCACTTAAAACTTTGGCGCATAGCTCTTTCATGTGAAAGAACAAGTAGGTTCAAGCATTAAGAATAAAAATAAAACATCTAGTGCAAAACTATCAAACATTTGTTTCAAACAGATATCAGAAGTAGTTCTATAGACGTCAGATTAAAAAATAAAATAAAAAACTGCACTAGCTCGGAATATGTAGAAACGTGTGGAAAGATTTAAACCTTTCTCTAACTAGCTAATGAATGCAAAAAAATACATGTTCTCTCTGCTTGTCATTGTAAGCTAAAAAATAGAGCAGAGGAAAAGTAATGTTCTGTTTTCGTTGCTTTAAACAGCTGCTTCAATTATACTCCATAACCCAACCTGCCTTTCAGCTCAGTTGCTGACTCTGGAGTCAGAACTCTACTGTAATAACTTTAAAAAGTCGAATTCTAACGTATTTTCTTTATCATCAGTGACTGGGTGTGTTACAAGTCGTTGATTCTAAAGAAATTAGACACTGCCATTTATACAGGGACTATAGAATCCCATGTATTATATGGGGATATAGCAGTGCTGATTAGAAACATCTCTAGTGCTGTATGAGAAGGGTCAGTTGAGGATTAGAGGAGTGTAGTTTGTTGGGGCTATGCAAGGACCTGGTGAGAGCTAAGAGAGTACTGTGAGTGTCGGTTGGGGCTGTGGAGAAGTCTCTGTGGAGCTACAGGATAGGGCAGTGAAAACTGTGGGAGGGATTTACGGGGCTTGGGAGAAGCGGGCGGGGAACAATTAAACTGGACAGGGTCGGATTGGTAACGTGGGCACTCTGGAAATGGCCAAAGGGCCGGCTGCCGAGTTCTAGTTGTGGGGCTGCTTTTTTGGGCAGCCTGGGGGCTGTCAGCACTGTTAGGATGCCGACAGCGGCCCAGTGGGTACCTGAGTGGCCTTTCTAGAGGCAGATGGGCGGAGGTATCACTCCCTTTCTCTTGCTGGGCCGGCCCATTATTCTATGCTGATGGAGCGGGACCAGGGGGCCTGAGCATAGGTGGTCTCACTTTCATTCATGTGTGGCTCAGCAGTGTGAGCTAATCTGTGCATTTTCTTTTATCTAAGTGAAGTTAATAAAACATGCCCGCCACCCCCCTTTCTTGTCCTACAACTTTGCTGAAGCAGAGCAATGTTTTGCAGAAAGGCAATACGCAAATGTGGGCCACTTTTTTTGGTGTTGGATGTTTTATACCTATCCAACCCTGCTGCCGGAGATGAAAGAATTGATTGAGAGTTATAGGATGGCCAGGTGCTGGCTATAGGATGGCCAGGTGCAGGCCATAGGATGGCCAGGTGCAGTCTACAGAAGGGCTGGGTGGGGACTATGAAACACCTCGGTGTGGGGCCTACGGCAGTCTCGGTTAGAAGCTCTGGGAGGGCCCAATGGAGGCTATGATGGGGTCCGAGGATGCTACAGGATTGTCTGCTGGAGGTGGCAGTGGGTCTGATGAGCAGCTCATATATTGGGATTCGTCACTGTGGAGAGTTTGGTATTGCCCATCATAAAAACCTACTGTGCAGCATCAAGGGTAATGGATTCGGCAAAATCAATGATAAAAGTTAAATGCGAAAAAAAGCAGTTTTAATGTAAAGGAAAAACTTCAGAGGAAAATTACTTTTCAGGCAAGTACCGTTCATTACTTTTCTTTCATGCCATTCTATTAAACAAATAGCTTATCGGTCACGAAGTTTGGAGCTTCTCTTGTGAATCTGCAATGGGAAAACTTAACTAGGAAACAAGAAGAGGCTGATTGCTGGGGGCATCACTAATGCACACAGCTGCACGACGACAGGCATCCCGGAAATGAGCTCAAGGGTATTATCACAGAGGCAGAAGGGAATGGCAGCTTGTGAATGCAATGCAGCCAACGTGGAATGTGCTCCTCTTATGAGATCCTCTGCTGAACAAAAAATTTGCAAATTACTATCGTATCACGATACTGCTTGTTAGGATGAAAAAAGGAAAGAACATTTAAGACAACGATGTTGGTTGGGCGGGGACGTTAAGGAAGGTGAGCGTGCAATGAAATTGCCAAAACGTGGCATGCAACCATAAAGACAAAGCAGGCGGCATTCAAACATACACACTAAAAACACAACACGTTATACCTTTACTACTAAAAAACCGGTAAAATAAAAGATATAATTTACATTTATTAGGAAAATATCAGATATTAGACACCAAATAAGTAATACTCATATTCACTAGATTATGCACTTTCAAAAACTCCAGATGTAACACGCTAATGACCACTCCCAACTGATTTAGCAATGTGGGGGGATTTCCACTAAATGCAAGTAACGATGAAAGGTAAAGGGTGCCATACTCTTTTCTCTTCGTCTGTTCAAAATCACTTAATCTCCCCGTGCCTAAAAAAAAAACCACAAGCATTGCCAAAGCCAATAGGTCGCACCTATGTGAGATCTGTTGACCCCGTCATATCACTTTTTTTGTTGACTTTCAGGCTTGCTGCACTGAAGCCACTGCTGCTGTACAATATGGCTACAAAACATTGACAAAGCCAACAGATTTTGCATAGGAGAGACCTATTGGCTTTGCCAATATTGTTTTTATTGAGCGAGCACATCCATGCCATTGAACAGGCTACCAATATGTAAACTAATAGATCTTAGATGAGCAGGCATTGGTAGGTTTTTGCTGGGTTCTTTGCTCAAAAAAAGATTAGAGGCTGATCTCTGAATTGTTCTAACAAATCTTTTGAGTGTTACTGGTTGGCTATATACATACTATAGAAAGGGCTGCCTTAAGAGGTATGTATCGGCGGGGTGACACTGTCATTCAGAATGCAAAGCTCTGTTCAGATGAATAAATAGCCTACTGCGCACAACTCTGCAGGATTCCTTTTGGGGTTCCTGCACGTCTGCATTGATCTAAAAAACAATCTGTTAATCTGTATGAGTCCCCCACCCTCCACCCCTTTGCTGAAATGTAAGAGCTCTATGACACATGCAATGGAGGTTACCAAGAGCAAGACAGCTTCGTCACTGCAAGGAGGCTAGAAGGAAATGGGTAAATTAAGCTTTCTGTGGTATGCTCCGCCATTATGCTGAAACCTAGCAGTTCAGCAGCATTCTGCATAGATGTACTAACGGCCAGACTGGCACATAAACTGATCTGTGATTTGTGGAAAGGCTAAAGGGGCTGGAGTGAGTCAGCGGGACCCTTATCGACCTTCAGAGGCACCAGCCCGGTTGATAGGCTGATGAGTTTGCCATTATGCCACCATCTCTTTGAATATACAGCATACAAGTATATCTGTATTTTCTGCTCTCGTAAAGAACCAAATGGAGAAATCCTAATTAAAAAAATACTGCAATCTTGGCATACACTCCAATATGCACGTACAATTTAAGTTAAACAATGGGGAAAAAGGGGTGTGGCCACGGACGCGACCAAGATGGCCGCTTCCGCCTGAAGCTCCGCCGGTCGGGCGGTCAAACTCGCTCTTTACTGGATGCAGCCGTGCTTTTCCCCACCCAGACGCCGTCCTCCAGTGCCCGGGGCCGTGAATGGCGTGATTTGAGCCCAGATGTGGAGGGGGAGCCCTGCTGGAAGAGACGACGCAGCTCGCCGACATCGGGACCTTCCTGCGGCCTGCTGCACCTGAACAAGGCGCCGCCGGAGACACGGTGAGTCCGCGCCCCTAGCTGCCCTTTGTTTTTTGCTGATTCGCCCTCCGCAGCCTACCCGGACTGCCTCCCGCTGCCTGCTCCTCGGCCGCTGCCTCTCCGGTCTGGTCCCAGTGGCTGGGGCGGAGCTCGGACCTTTCGGGCCTGTTGCGCGCCGCGAAGCCGGGGCCTGGAGTAGTGGAGCTGCTGGCTCTGGGAGGCGGGCTTGTGGGGAGAGTTCCGGTTTTTGGGCGGAGGTCGGGTGTTTGAGGCTGCATTGAGGCAGCATGTATTAGGTCTGTAGCCACCTGGTGCTGCCACCCCAGCCTTGCAGATGTGAAAGGCTCTGCCCCTTCGTCCGGCGCACCGATGCTCCCCTACGTCGTGCTTGCCTGGGACCCCTGACTTGGCCTCCAGATTGCTGAAATGCTTGGACCCTCTATGGCCCCTGGCTCCTGGTTGCACTACACACCATCTATGCTGTGATTAGCCCCTGCCCTGCTTGCCTGCTGCTACTGCACCTCTGTGGAGCCCGCTTCTGGGTAGCTCTCTTCTGGTCATAACTGGTGGCTGTTGTCCACACTTCTCTCGCCGCCACCTGATTTCAATAGGCCTCATCGTTGCCACAACCGAGCTCGCTCTCTCTCCCACTCGGAGTTCCCTACCTGGCTTCCGGGTTCTCAATTCTGCGCGCTTGGCCTCGCATGCCCTGCCTTGATCCCCGCTCTCCGTTTTGCGACAATGATAAAGAAAGACCCTTAGCAGACCAAGCTCCAATTTGATAAGACGCTGGGAGCTGCGTCAGATGCCCCAACTGATCAAGCCGCAGAGGCCACACTCCCTCCAGACGTGGACGGCTCGGCCTCCCTGGCCTTGGCCATGCTGGCTGAAATGAGAGCGGGGTTTAAGGCTCTGGATGCCCGGTTTGACGATCTCGACAGAAAACTGGCCGACTTGAACACGAAAATCCAAGGCCATGACCGTAGGCTGATGTGGTGGAGTCCAGGGTTTCGACCTCGAAGATAGGGCTTCCTCCTCTTTGAAGCGGTTGGAGCGGGTTGAAAAGATTCTTAAAGACGTGGCCATTAAGAACGAGGATTTGGAGGCCAGGGGGCGCCGCAACAACATACACATTTTGGGTGTCCCGGAGACAACAGCCGCTGGTCGCATGGACTCATTTGTGGAACAACTACTTTCCAATCTTTTTGGCAGAGAGTCCTTTACCCAGGGCTTTGTGGTCGAGCGCGCCCATAGATCGTTGGGCCCGCGTCCCAGACCTGACTAGCCTCCTAGACCCATCATCGCTAGGCTCATGAACTTTCGGGATAGAGACACTGCCCTTCGCGCTGCTCGCGAGATGGGAGAGGTCCAGTGGCAGGGGAACAGGTTATCTTTTTTTCCCAGATTTCACCATCATGGTGCAGGAGGCCAGGCGCAAGTTTCAGAGTGTCAAGGCAATGCTTAAAAACTTGGGACTCCGCTACGGCATGTTGTATCCAGCTCGTCTTAAGGTGGACATTAATGGCAGATCGTGGATTTTTGAGACTCCAAATGAAGCACAGGATTTCTTCCGAGACTACAAGAAAGATCAAAACGGTGCAGCAGGGGGGTTAAGAACTACTTCTCCATCAATGCAGGCGTCGCAGTCCAGCATGGATCTCTTCTCCCAGCCTGGGACTGGCTAAGTGTTGTTCATATTGATGTGCTCCTTTAACATGTCCTATTAACGTTGGTTTTTTCCATTTCTCACGCATACTGCATTGCATACTGTTTGATTGATGATTTGCCCGACTGGCGTGGCGTTGCCATGCCCCATGGTGAATACCTCTGTGGTTTGCTTTATGGTTCATTATGTCTGGGTCTGCCTCTTCTTGGGGTGTAAGAGGTTGGGTGGGGGGTTTGGTTCTTGTTTAGCGAGGGTTCTTCCAGTTTGCAGACGTCGTCGATTGTTGTACGGAATATGATACATGCATGCACAGATCTGACAATTTTAATGCAGTTTGGATGGCACAGTTAGGAAATGTGCCCGGTCCTTCCGGGCTCTCACTATTGACATGGAATGTGCGTGGCCTGAATAACACCAGGAAGCGCAGACAGGTTCTGAATTACGTAGCTCGGCACAAGGTTGATATCCTTTTTATGCAGGAGACCCACTTGTCTGGAACGGACGGTGCTTCGATGGCTTCTAGCTGGGGCCCCCACAGACTGTTTTCCAATTATAGTAGATATGCGCGTGGGGTTTCTATTTTTATACACAAGAGAATTCAGTTTACACACTATACCACGTATCAGGACCCAGATGGCCGTTTTTTAATAATCACTGGACTGCTGATGGGACACAAGGTTACCCTGGTGGGAGAGTATGGCCCGAACACTGGCTCCCACTCCTTTTTTCACTCCTTATTGACTCGTCTCCTTTCCATTGATACCGGTCTTTTGATCATGGGTGGAGACTTTAATCTCCTGATGGACCATTCTAGGGGCAGCACAGCTACTTCCCCTGACACCAAACCACACCTCAGAGAGATTTGTGCTCAATACTCCTTAGTTGACGTGGAATCACATTTACACGCACAACATCCTGCATTCACCCATTATTCTGGGTTCCACAATACCTGGACGAGGATTGACTATTGGCTGGTTTCTCCTGGGGTAGCGGGATGGATGGGGACAGTCCTGACTCTCCCCCGCACCCTCTCCAATCACTCCCTAGTGGTCCTCCAGCTACGCATTCCCCGGGCGGGTGGGTTTGAGAGGCAGTGGCGATTTCCTGGCCGTGCCTTGATGGACCCGGTTTTTAACGAAGAAGTTAGGCAGGCAATCGAAGACTATTCTGACTTGAACACCGGGTCTGTCGACACATGGGCGGTCTTATGGGAGGGATTCAAACCCTATATCAGAGGGGTCTGTATCTCGAAGCACGCTGGTGTCCTACGCGATTTGCGCTCCACTTTAGGCCGTATCGAGAGAGATATTGCAGCTATTGATTGCGAGATGCTTGACACTCCCACTGAGTCACTGACTACACGCAGGCTGGAACTGTGCGTAGAGTTTAGAGACGCCGCTGCTAGGGAGTTATCGTTTCTCAATAAGCATTGCGTGGCACGTCGGTATGGTGAGGGTGAGCGCCCGGGTAGGCTCCTGGCAAACACATTGCGCCCTCTTCGAGGCCCCACTTATATCGTATCTATGACTGGGCCCGATGACATCCCCTTACATTCCACCCCTGAGGTCTGTGATCTGTTTCGCTCCTATTACAAATCCCTTTACACCTCTCGCCTATCCGGGAATCCTAGCGATCAAGATTCCTATTTATCTGAGGTGGCCCTGGTTTATCTAGAACGGTACATGCAGGACTTTCTTTACCCCCGATAGTATAGTCGAGGCTATCGATGCCTTGCGAGCACCCTCGGCTCCTGGTCTTGACGGCTTCTCTGCCGACTTTTATAAAGCATATAAAGACTTATTAGTGCCACGTTTGGTGGAAGTTTACGCCCAGGCTCTTGAAGTGGGTATCCTCCCCCCGACATTTCGAGAAGCGGTGATTATTTTATTACCCAAACCCGGGAAAGACCCCATGCTCTGTGGCTCTTACAGGCCGCTATCCCTGTTGAATCTGGATTGTAAAATCCTGGCCAAGGTCATAGCCATTAGATTATCATTATTGATGCAATTCATTATATCCCCGGTACAGTCGGGCTTCGTTCTTCACAGGTCAACCTCTCTTAATCTTCGGACGTTGTTTACAGTATTGCACCGAATTGAGCCCTCCACCCCTGCTGCCACTATTTTACTGGACGCTGAAAAGGCGTTTGACTCCCTTGAATGGCCTTTTTTCCTCTCAATTATGCGTCGTATGGGCATGCCTGAGTGTTTTATCGCGACGGTTGCCCTATTATATACTAAGTCCACGGCATGGCTTCGCCTCAACGGCACGCTGTCCGATCCTTTCCCTTTATCACGCGGCACACGGCAGGGCTGTCCTTTATCCTGTCTTCGTTTCATTTTGGCTATGGATTCCTTAGCTCGGCAATTCCAGGAAAAACACTTGCAGCGTGGTCTGCAATTCCGTACAGGCCCTCTGTTGCT
Source organism: Lissotriton helveticus (assembly GCF_964261635.1). Taxonomy (NCBI): domain Eukaryota; kingdom Metazoa; phylum Chordata; class Amphibia; order Caudata; family Salamandridae; genus Lissotriton; species Lissotriton helveticus. The sequence goes on from NC_136068.1 coordinate 1,169,001,821, forward strand.
TTCAATGTATGCGGACGAGACGGTGCTTTATGTTCGAATGCCCCAAGTCAATCTGTCCCCCTTAATTCGGGAAATTATTCGGTTTGGTGAGTTTTCCAGCCTCCACATTAATTGGCATAAGTCAGTTATCTTCCCCCTTACGGCTAGCACCACACCCTGGCAGTGCGAATTCCCGTTAGAGTAGTGTGACGATTCAAATATCTCGGGGTCCACATTCACCTTGACACCACCTCGATAATCCCCCTTAATTATGGCAGCGCTATTGGATCGTTGGAGTCGCAGGTCACGAAGTGGCTCCGACTGCCTTTGTCCATGGTAGGTAGGATCGCCATTATCAAGATGGTAGTTCTGCCCTGCTTTTTGTATTATTTTAATAACATTCCCATCCCCCTCACTAAGACTTTTTTCTTGCAGCTTCGCTCCATACTGCTGCGCCTGGTTTGGGGAGACAAGACGCCCCGGGTCAGTTGGAATGCACACTAAATAGATATCCAGCCACACGGCTCGCTGTCCTTGCTTGTACTAAGGTCCTTGGCACCTTGTTACCCACAGCTGAGCCTCCAATGAGGATGTGGTTCTCTGAAGAATTTCCACTGAAAGCAAACTGACTCTAGTGCTCATCCACCCAGCCAGATACACTAGGCATGTTACCTAACAATTAAGGGGACCAGGCCTACAGAAGCATGTGGTATTCTTACTTAGTCTGTAGGTTTACAATGGACTTCCCTAAATGCATATTTTGCTCTCTTGGGCATTCAACAATTGGAGATGATGTCATGAGCTGCAAAATGTGCCTCTGTGCCTTCCACATTTCCAAGCCAAAGACCAGTATATTTTTTTCTTCTTCCTCTCACAAAATTGTTGTGCGTAAATTGAACCTGGGGAAAGTAGTTTTATTCAAATTGGAAGAACTTCTTATATTAACAGGTTTCCCATCCAACACCACATTTTCATATTTTTACATATTCGCCACAAATGGAATAATTTTATATGAGCGTCTTTGGTGAGTCATGTGTATAGAGAACTTAAGGATCTACTGCAAAGAAAGGATGCGATTTCATTAAACATGTCCCACTAAGAGTTTGACCATTCCCATTTCCTTCAAAAGCTACTTTACGATGTATGTATTAGAACAACTACACAGTGTGCCAACAAGATCAATCTCTGGGAACACAATGTGGTAATTTCCGCCATCTGTTAAAACGTTTGTGTCAGCCCCACTCGCAACAAAAGGCCTTTTTAAAATTCCTTATTTAGGTCATAAGCCTTGGACCATCAGATGATAACAGGCACTGTTTGCTAAAATATGCTGCAACGTCTATGGTCTTCATATTTTTGCACCGAATAGCCGCAGTTGCAGTCTGGGGCCATATTAATTGAAAAGAATAGTGAATGTTTTTTTTACAAGGCTTGATCTTCTATGTTTTTGAGAAACTGGCTAATTATCACAAAATTATAGTTAGATTTTAAGGAAAAGATTGCTGAAACAAAATGATAAGTATCTTCTATGTGATATATTTCATGTAATATATTTTATGTTAAAAAAAGTATAGACCCAAGGTATTGAATTAACTGGTATTACTTCTATCCAGCTTAATACCACTATCATGATGAACCACTATCATGATGAAAAGCCAGACAAGTGAACTCTTTGTTAGGAATATCAGGGATAAATTGATCAACAATAAGAATACACATTTAAGGGTTATAAATTGAACCCATTTGCAGCGTATCTGGAGAAAAAAAATGGAGAGACCATGAAAACTATCTAGCAACAGAATAAAGGAATATTCTTGCTGATAGATGGCACAGCGCCTGCAGATTGCTTACACAAGCCATTCCAGATGTGGTACTGGGTCCAGAAATTGATTCTGTCTCAGCAGGTCACAGGCGCAGGATGGCGCTGTCATAACATAAACAGAGGCGGCTGCAAGGACACTGGATGTAACGTCAGTCTAGATATATGTGACATCACTTTCATTCTTTTATTTTGCACCCAAAACAAGGCTACCATGCAGAAGACAAACGTAGAGGCAATACAAACTAACAGAACTGGTTATCTTCAAGAGGTGAGGCGGGAGGATGGTTAGAAATCTGCGGGCACTGAACCATCTATCAGAAAAAACGTTACCAAAGGTCAATAACTTGTTCTTATAATGGATGCTTGTTCCCACAGATTCCTTACATTAACTATCCCCAGAGTATCCTTCCAGGATGAGAGCTGAGGAATGAGGATATCTATTCATCAATTTAGATAAAAAAGGCTAAAAGACAGCTCTGCCAAATGTACTTTGCTCCCTGTCAAACACTTACTAACAGTAATGTCCAGCGAACAAAAGCACAGAGGGACATGGCTTAAAGATGGAAGAATTAGGAAAAAAATGTTTTTTAATTCGGGAAGCATTGAAGAAATAACTGATTAACTGATTGGGGCTTTTAGCCCTGTGTAGATGAAAGTACAGAAAGAAATGAGCTAACGTCAGCTGCATCGTGGTACCTTGTTTGCCCCAGTATTGGAACTTTCATAGATTCCCATGCTTTGTATCATTCCCCGTCGTCAGCCTGGGAGCCTCGGTAAATAGAAAATACCATAGCAGTATGCACAAATGAGAAAGTAAGACCTAGGCCTCATCTCATTTTGTAGTCTATCTCCCTCTTTTTGTAAAAGAGACCACATTTTTGCAACAACCAATCAGATTAGCCTTACCCCATAGAACCCTCAGGAGAGAGCCTCAGAACCTCAGATTTTCTACCGCACGTTGTGCTAAGGGAGTCTCCACTGAGCACTGCTCAGTTTTTCTCTTCAATTGGTTTTCTACACCAATTTTTCTCTTCAGGATGTCTGAAAAGAAAGCTTTATTCAAAGCCTGTGCTACTTGTTCAAAGAAAAGATTTATGTGGAGGATAAGCATAAAGATTGTATTTATTGCTTATACCCAGACCACAAGGCCACTGAGTGCAAGATCTGCAGGACCTTCTCAACTAAGACTCTGAGAGACCGGGAAGGAAGACTTCTGACTTGGCTACAGAAAATGAAGTCTAGGAAAGATGTTCGGTCCAGTGATAGTGAGGATTCCTCCTCTGCAACATCTTCGAGGAGGTCTACAAAAAGGGGTAGGTCTTCCCCTTCTACTTCAGCTGAACCTCCTGCTAAAGCCTCTCAAAAGACCTCTGAAAGGTCTAAAAGGCTTAGTCCCAAAAAGGTATGGTGGCCATGCCAACTTCATTAATAAACGACCTGCAGGTGATGTTATTAGATTATAAGAAGAGGTTCCCATCTCAGACTTCTGAAACCATTCAGCCTCCTCCGCCTCCACCTCAGCAAGCTTCATCTACTCCTGGGGTATCAACCTCTCAGAGGCAAAGTGAACAGCCTGTGACAGAGGGACATGATGTGATTATAGTGCCTGATGACGATGATGACTCTTCCGCCATCACCATCTCCGGACCCTGTGGATTCGCCTCCAGTGGACATAGGGGGCTTTCATAACCTTATGGAAAGGGCATCTAAACGATTTGGCCTTCCTCTCCCTGTCTTGCAGTCAGACTGTTTCCTCTATGATTTCAAGGAGCCCTACAAGAAATCAACCCGTTCCATACCAATAGTGAAAAATGTTTGGAATGAGGGAAAGAAAGTGATGCAGTCTCCAGCTACCGTAACTCTGGTTCTACTGTGGCTGGAGAAGAAATATAAGGCCCCAGAGGACAGTCCTGCATGTCTTATTGGCCAACCAAAACCGGACTCGGTTATTTCCCAGGCGACCCAGAGAAAGTCAAAGAACCCGACGGCACCCCTGACGGAAACGCCAGGCAGAGAAGGCAGGCGCTTGGATAAATGTAGGGAAGAGGTTCTCTTCTATGTCTAGTAATCACAACAGAAAGGGGATCAAGGCTATTCTGCCCGCACTGGATTCGAAGTCCTAAAAGTTAGTATCCTGAAGGTGCAGATGGTCTAGGACACAATCCCCTAGATCCCAATAGTCAAAAGCTAAGAAACGTAACTTTCAAAATAAGCTGCACAAAAGGTGACCCCGCACACTTCAATTATTATCACAATGTTTGTTACATTTCAACAATGTTTTCTATATAATTCAGTAATCCTTTTGAACGTTCTCCCAAGAATTTCAGAGTCAAATTCTTCAATTTGAAATGGGTTCTTTATTCACAACGATGATTAAAATCAATAGCCAACGCGTTTCGTCCGTTACCGGACTTCTTCAGGGCTTATCAAGTTTCTTTATAGAACAGAGCTTCTCGTAAATCTTCACACATAGAAGTTCAGGTAATTTCACGGAACGACAGTAGTCATAGTCCTATGACGTGAATGAATCCAATATTGATAATTCAGGACGGAGAGTAAAAGCTGCAGAAAGGTATCGGCATCTAGTCAGGCATGTGGTCATCTGGTTCTCTTCTATGTCTAGCCTCCTGGTTAGGGTCTCGAACGCACTCGCAATTTTGGGACGATATGATCGCCAAATGTGCTGCGATCTCTCTCCTTTCATTGACCAACTTCCAGAGAGTGCCAAGACGGAAGCAAGAAGGATTCTAGAGGAAGTGGAAAGATCTTCATCGGAAATTATAGATCGGGATCAGCGGTCCTGAGGCGTCAAGGTAGGCTGAGATTTACCTGGTTTCGCACTGAGGTACAGAATAAAATCCTGGAACTGCCATTTGATTGAGACATGCTGTTTGGCAAGCTTGTAGATGACACTTTGCAGGACATTAAGAAGAACACCGAAGTGGCAAAATCCTTGGACACGCTTCAATACCGAAAAGTGCCTTTCCGGGGTGCAAGAGGCAAAGGATTCTCTACTTATAGGGGAGGCTATCAGCAACGATACTCCTCCTATTTGCAATCCTCTCAATCATTCAAGCCTCAGTACTCTCAGCGACAAAATCAATCGGCGTCTTTCTCTCGCCAATCTTCAAGAGGCAGACAGGGGCGTCAGGGTAGAGACACCTCTAAACGTCAATAGCGGCTTCCTGGCTCTGCCTACTGGTCCTTCACCTCTGGTTCCTACGATAGGGGGAAGGATTACGAATTGTCTCGATTGCTGGAAGATCATAACAACAGATCAGTGGGTCCTACAGATTGTTCAATTTGGCCATACATTAGAGTTCCAAAACCTACCACCTCAAAGAGCCCCTTGCGCCACAGAATCAAAACATCTGCACCTTCTCCGTCTCGAAGTCTCTCATTTACTCACCAAGGGAGCGATAGAACCAGTGCCACTCTCGCAAAGAGGAAAAGGATTCTATTCCAGATTTTGTCTCATTCAGAAGACGGAAGAAAAGTGGCGCCCAATCTTAGATCTGAGGGACCTAAACACCTATCTCATAAAACTCTCCTTTCGAATGGTCTCTCTTCAAGACGTCTTACGTCTTCTAAACCCAGGAGATTATATGGCGACTCTGGATCTCCAGGACACATATTTCCACGTTCCGATCCACCCAGCACACAGAAAATTCTTACGCTTCACAGTAGCCAAGAACCACTTTCAGTTTAAAGTCCTGCCCTTCGGGCTCAGATCCGCTCCGCGGATATTCACAAAAGTATTGGCCCCTGTAGCGGCATTCTTAAGGAAACAATCGCTAGAAGTTTTCCCTTACCTAGACGATTGGTTGATAAAGGCTCCGTGTTCTCAGGCAACTTCAAAAGGCAGTCGAGAATTGCATTAAATCTTTTCAGATGCCTGGGTCTGCGTCTCAACAAGGACAAGTCAGTCGTTGTTCCATCCAGGAGGGTCAAGTTTCTAGGGTCCAATCTGAATACAAGAAGTTGCAAAGCTTTTCCCTCGAAAGAAAGGCAGAAAAAGCTAATCTCCTCAGCAATCCGGTTACAAGGGAGAAGATCCCTATCAGGTCGTCTTTACAAGTCTTTTCTAGGAGTTATGTCATCTTGCATACCATTGGTTCCGCATTGCAGACTGCGAATGCGTCTCTTGCAAGATCAACTGGACATGCAATGGCGCCAGGTGGCCGGCTCTTTCGAGGACAGGATAAAGGTCACTCCTCTCATTCGGAAAGCAGCAGGTTGGTGGGCTGTCAAGAAGAATATCTCGAAAGGTCTCTCTTTCAGAATGTTTCCGTCCTCTCTGTTATTAACCACAGACGCCTCAATGGAAGGCTGGGGCGCAGTCTTACAAGATCTCCAATCACAAGAAGGCAGAAGACCGTTGTTTTCATATCAATCTCTTGGATCTCAGAGCGATTCGCCTAGCCTTGCAGGCTTTCAAACCGAAGGACGGACAACACAACGGCCATGCATTACATAAACAAACAGGGTGGTACAAGATCCCTTCTGCTCTCAAAAAAGGCCCAGATGTTATGGGAATGGGCGATTCGCAACAATGTTGTGCTTTCGACAGAGCACCTACCAGGCACTCTCAACACCACAGCAGACACCCTGAGTGGTCTAAAATCTTCCTGTCATGAGTGGGAATTAGATCATGACACTCTGGAGGAAGTGTTTCGACGTTGGGGAACTCCCACAATAGACCTGTTTGTGACTCCAGAAAACAGGAAATGCCAACTCTATGCAAGCAGGGATCGCCATCGAGGGTCGCTGGGAATGCTCTTTCGATGTCCTGGTTAGGTGCATTAGTTTACGCCTTTCCTCCAATTCCCCTAATTCCACGGCTTCTCAGGGAAATAAAGATGGAACCTTGCAGGATGATCTTAATAGCACCAGCGTGGCCTCGTCAGTTCTGGTTCACGGAACACCTCCTACTTTCCCAGGATCATCCATATCACCTTTGTCCCATGCCATCCTTGTTGACAATGTCCCAGGGACAGGTGGTTCATCCAGATCCAAGCTCTCTCCATTTGAAAGCCTGGCTCCTGAGCACAGAGAATTCCACTCTCTAGATATTCCCCAGGAATGTAGAGAGATTTTATCTCAAGCTCGCGCACCAAGTACGAATAAGACTTACCGTGCCAAATGGAAACGATTCTGCCTGTGGTGTCATCGGGAGCACATCCATCCATTCTCTTCATCTCCTCATCAGATACTGCCCTACGTTTTATCACTGGCTAAATCGGGCCTTTCTCATTCTTCCATCAAAATTCGTTTGGCGGCTATTTCAAGGTACAGAAGGTCAACTTCGGGTCCATCTCTTTGGTCAGCTAGAATTATCAAACAATTCCTGAAAGGTCTTTTTAGGGTTTTTCCAGCAGTGCGGCCGCCACCTCTGACCTGGAATCTTAATCTAGTTCTGGCTCATCTGATGAGACCTCCGTTCGACCAATTCACAGAGCGGACTTGAAATTCTTGTCTTGAACTTAGCTCTCCTTCTGGCTCTTACCTCAGCTAGGAGAGTGGGAGAATGGCAAGCTCTCTCCATTCTGGAACCTTTTCTACAGTTCAAGAAGGATTCTATGTTTTTAAGGACCAATCCGAAATTTATCCCAACGGTCCCCTCGGATTTCCATTTTAACGAACCAGTGGTTGTAAAATAATTTTTTCCTCATTCTACGACGCCTGCAGAACGATCTCTTCATTGCTTGGATGTCCAGAGATGTCTCAAACTTTATCTTAAAAGGACGAAGGATTTTAGAAAATCATCTCAACTTTTTGTGGCTTTTAGTGCACCTCGAAAAGGACTTCCTCTCTCAAAACAAGGGATTTCACGCTGGATTACAAGCGCGATTAATTACTGCCACAATACGCAGGAAAACCACTGGGGAGACAGGTACAAGCTTACTCCACAAGATCAGTTTCATCTTCAGCAGCTCTCTAGTCTGGAGTCCCTATAGAAGACATGTGTAGGGCGGCCACATGGAGCAGTGCCCATACCTTCACAAAACATTACTGCCTGGACTCTTTCATGAGGAGCGAAGCGGCAGTAGGACAAGCAGTACTGAGGAATCTTTTCCAACGAGAGGTGAGCTTTCCCTTCTATCCCTCCTTCCTATGATTGCACATTTTGTATCACATATGTTTTCTGCATGTATGGTTACAAGGAATATATGCTTATAGGAGAATATTAATGCTGAAATGTTGGGATACGTTTGCAACAAAATGTGCATTGGGGGTTTTACTGCTAGCTACTCTGATACAAAGCATGTGAATCTACGAAAGTTCCAATATTGGGGCAAGAAAACAAGTTACTTACCTGTAACTTTGGTTCCCCAGTATTGGTAACTTTCATAGATTCCCATGCGCCCACCCTCCTCCCCGGGGAAAGCTCAGCCTTCAGCAAAAGTGGTTACTGTTACACAACGGCTGCGAAAATCTGAGGCTCTGAAGCTCTCTCCTGAGGGTTCTATGGGGTGAGGCTAATCTGATTGGTTGTTGCAAAAATTTGGTCTCTTTTACAAAAAGAGGGAGATAGGCTACAAAATAAGATGAGGCCTAGGCCTTACTTTCTCTTTTGTGCATACTGCTATGGTATTTTCTATTTACCGAGGCTCCCAGGCTGACGACAGGGAATGATACAAAGCATGGGAATCTATTAAAGTTACCAATACTGGGGAACCAAAGTTACAGGTAAGTAACTTGTTTTCATATCCAGACTGACATTGTACCAGGTGTCCCTGCTGCCTCACTATCAATATTGCTACAGCACCGCTTCTTGTTTGTAACCTGATAAAACAAAAGAACATTCTGCATTCAGTCTTGTGTAGAGGAAGGGAAACTGCGCGAGCAAGCATCCATTAGAATTAGGAAGCTTACAAACTACTGATGACATTCGTTTTTGGGATTTAACACTTAACATAATCAAGGTACTGTCTGTAGACAAAGTCCAGGGAGATACCCATACAAAGCAGCGAAGGCCCTTGGCCTTTAATCACATTCACGCTCAATGGAATAATAATATATGTAAATATTGGCAACAATCATCTCTAATTGCAGTATCCATGCCTATGTTCAATTACTCAAATACCGGTAGTTAACCAGCCTGTCTTTCACTCTTCTTATGTGCAACATGATCTACTGTGCAGCACTTTGACCGAAGGGTGATCATTTCAAATATACACAGATCTTGAAATCATGTTCCATTAAATTGGACAGCTGAAATCCACTGAAAAAATTCAAAGGTCACAGCATACATATCTGATTGAAAAGAAACTTTTGTTATCTGGCCTAAGCACAATAACACTCAGACTACAAAGAAAGCTCTTCATTCATTATTAAACGATGCCCTGATGGAGGTCAGGCAGGCAGTGATGCAATTTGCCGAGCTGAAATTGAAGAAAGGTTGAAAAGCATTAGGGCACCGACAAAGGTCCCAGGCAACATATTTCAAACTTCCTTAACCCTCCGAATGAAGAGCCACGTGCTCAGCCTGCACAACACCAACTCCTTGGAGGCCTAAAAGCTCAGGATGCTGGCCCTGACTGCTGCCCATGATCTTGCCCTATGCCTGGCGGAAGACGCTTTATAATCTGCTCTGATCAGCTTTCAAAACCTCTTTAACTTCGCTTTTTCGAGAAACTGGAAATATTGGGCCTCTCCACGAAAATGATATTTTCTTTGAATATATTCTCAGTCACGACTGACAAGGGTGGTTCTGGTTTCGTTTGCAGATTATATTTTTTATGGGGCCTTTAAAGTTTTCCATGCTCCTCTGTTGCTTGGAAATCTGACTTAAGGATGAAGGTGTTGTGCAGGGCCCACTGCCTGGAAGGGACTACAAACTCAGGGGTATATAGGCAGTGAATAAGGAAAAGTGGTAGGTAATTTAAAATCTGCAGAGGAGGCTTCCAATGAAGATAAAGTGATATGTATCAGGTTCTGATCCCACCATGGTAAAATAGTGCAGATGCTTGTGTATAGTGCCACTTATCCCTCAGAAGGTCTTGATGTGCCTTAGTTGACAAGTAGTAGCTACACTGTGGGGAGTGTTTAGTTGGAAGGGTGATGAATTGCAATGTGCTTTATGTAGGAAACATTGTGGTGTGGTGCGTGAGTGACCAGAGTGGTGCTCCTATCCTGGGTTAGGCTTCAGGGCTTAATAGTTTAATAGTAGAAAGAAGTGCAAGAGATAGCATGCACACACTTTGCAACAATCAATCTAATATTCTGCAGGTTTCTATAGCATGCTCTGGATGGCTGAGCATCCTTCAACCTGTACGGGATTCCGCAGTCAAAACCAATGCGCCAAAGAGTCCCTGGACATGCGACACACGAGGAACCCTCCTGAATAGACCATAAGGAGCCTTACTTAGTGAAAGATCTTGAGGGTACCGTCAGGAGACAAGGAGGCAGGTCTTCAGGAAGAAGTATCATCATACTGAAAGTTCTTTAGGTACCACCCAGCAGTGATATATGGGTGAAGTGTAGGGCTAAACTGATTATGGATAGCCAGGGTAACAGCTTCTGATTACTTTGAGGCCACGAGAACTAGAGACGATAGGCCTACTGGGGGCAGAGGAGCAATATATGGCATGTACTAGTTACAGACCGCCAACATTAATATCCTATTTTCCCACCAGTGAACAGAAGGCGTATCTCATGGTGCCCTCAATATACAGGTAGTTATCATATATACTGTGACGAGACAGTTTATGTGTTCAATCAGGGTTGATAGGCATCAGACCTTTTCATGAGCTGGATAAATGTCACCTTTCAATAATTTACAAATATTTCTGAATCAATGAAGGGTGGCTACATGTGTGCAAGGGTGCTTCAAATGGCATGTACTGGTTGTGGATCAGCTCATGAGCGACATAGGATCAACATTTATGCTAGATTGGTTAAAGGCAGTTGAGATAAATGACTTTTCGGAACAACTCATGAGCACCATATGCATAGTCTATGGATTCCACTTGTTATGGTAAGCCAGGGTAAGTACCTTATTTGAGTCTTTCTTGTAACTTTCTTGTGCAACTTGGGACTAATCTCCAGAGAATGCTCAGTTTATGACGTGTCTACCTGCAAGAGTCGTTCTGCACTTTGTTTTGAGAAAGGTCACACCTTCTTAACCTTCAGACGCTCTTAAGCATTTTGTATCCTAGCTGGTAAGACATTCCAAAATTTGTGGTGTCTTCACTTAAACTATGTTCATCAATGCTTTTCTTCTTGTAGGAGTGGTTAGACAAGCGAGGGGCTAGTCTACAATAGAATGCTCTTCTATGGAAGTATCTCTGATATTTAGCTTGAAAGAGCAACTGACCTTTCCCTTGGATGGTCCCCTGAATGATGCTGGGAGCCCTGAAGGCAGAGCATCTACGGAAAGTAGCTAGTGAAGTGCTTTAAGCACTGGTGTAATGTCATTCCATTGAGCCACCTACCTTAAATCTTTTGCAATTTGTGAAGCAGGAAGAGGTGCACTTCTGGGCCAAGGCCAATTTCCATAATCAACCTAATCAAAAGTAGTTTCTCTGAGTATTCTGGGGGTGAGAAGATGCAACATAGTTTTCCTATTGTGTAGAAGGTACTCTTTGTGACTTTGCTTCCTTGCGGGATGAAGGGAGGCTTGGATTTAGTAATTACTTAGATATTTCTTACAAACTCTGATGTCAATGGGGTACTCTCTAGTCCTGAGGACAAAATGGTTGTAGGTTGGTAGTTACTTCACTGTCATAATCTCAGTTCTGGAGAAACAGAATTTAAGATGGTTGAACAGCAGTCATATACCATCGGCACGGAGACACTTGTCATATCTAGACTACTCCAGGTCTTTAGCGATTTCCCGTTTTAAATGTATCTGTGTGACATTGGCGTAATTAAAGAATATTAGGCAGAAGCAACTGATAAGGTGTGGTTAAGGAAGTGAGGTAGAGATTGAAAGGAAATTTAAAGAGCCCATTGAGGAATACACAATGTGCAGTAAGAGGAGAGGAATTGAACAGGGTGAGACTTTACTTTGCCTGCAACGTAAATAGGAGTAGATTCAGTTTAGTATATTTCTTTGTATGCTAAGCTCAGACAACACCAAAATGTGACAATAGGATGAGCGTTCGTAGTGCATCTATTCCATTGCTTGCCCACTATCAGTTTCAGATAATCTCAAATGAATTTCCACGCAGAATCGATGTCTTTGCCTTTCGAAGAAACTAAATTGCTAGTCTGAGAGTACACTATTCTCTCAAAGAATTCTCTCAAAGAATTTGGGCATCAGGGAGAAGGCAGTTATTTCAATTCAGTTTGTGGCTCTTTTTTTGATGAGTGGTTTGATTAATGAGGTCTTGAGTTCAGAAGGGAAAGGCCCTGAATCTAGTGTAATAGGAAGTATGTAGTTCACCGACAAGATAACAGATGTGGTAAGATGTATTTGGAGACTTGTGCCAGCAAAGTGTCTGAGGAAAAGCCAGAAGCCTGCTTCTCTTTATCTCTTCCTTGAATTTGGCATCTCATATAAGTCTGTGATATTTGTCTGTTTTTAACATTTCTTTTGCTATTCAAGTTCTTTGCAGAGTGGGTGCTGTTTATCATGCTCCTGAGGTAGTCTTCAAGTTGTCTTTCTTCTGGAGACAAACTCTTTGGCAAATGCTTCAGAGAAGACATGCTTATGTGATATTTTGGTGGAGGTGCGTTCTGGATTGCGGAACTCTGAGAGCATGATGTGTAGTTCCTTTGATGGCCATTCTTCACACAACAGACAGTAGGAGACAAAAACAATGGTGGTGTAAGCAAGGTTCTTAAGGCTGGACTGGGAACAGCAACCATCCCTGGCAGATTGCTGCTCTATCTGCCCTGGAAGCAAGGGGGGCGGGGCAATCCTCGGAAGAAACACAGCTCACGCTTTTGTTACAGGGGGCCAATATTGCAGCAGTACTGCAAAACCAGACCCCCAGCGACAAAACCAGCCCCAACCTCTCTGGCCCACCGGGGAAATGCCCGGTGCCCACTATGGCCAGTCCGGCCCTGCATCCAGGCCAAATCGCCATCCATCAAATCCCACACATAGTTAAAAGCTTGAAGCCAAAAGAGTGCAAGAAATGCAGCTTTTTCTTCTGTCTGTTGCTTGCCTGAGGGCAAATTAGACATTATTTGATTATATGAATGAGATGGCTGCTTTAAAGGGCTAAAATGGTGAGTTACCCTGCTCCTCACCCCCATCCAGCCATAACTGGGAGACTGGTGCACTTTCTCAGTCTGCTGTTAAGATTATGAAGAGCTGGAACAGTTAACACAAAAAAATCACAATAGAGCATGTGTCCTCAAAGACGTGACATGAACGTCCCTAAAGCCCTACTCCATGGGAAGCGGCACATTTCTTTACTCTTTTGGATACACTTTACTGTTCCAAATAAGTGTCAAGTCTCCAGACTCCTGAAGGCAGGGCCAGTGTGTGGTTACATACATCGGATGTTATGTTTGCTGATCTCCTAGCCAGTTATTTTTGACTTTCACATTGACTTTTGGCTCCCCTGAAGTACTTTCCCCGTTACCGGTTCTACCTGGCATGATCTTCTTCCCACCCCTTTTTACTTTTCCCCCTCCACCTTCTATTACCATATGAAATGTGTATATGTTATTCTATGCTATAGTAACTCTTGTTACTGTGTAACACTGTTTTTTTTCCTATGTGAAACTAGGCTTCTGTAACTGATGTCATTTTGTATCTCGCTAATCCTCATGTAAAGCGCCCTGATACCTCTGGGTCTAGCCAGCGCTATATAAAACTCTACAAATAAAAAATAAATAAACTGTGCACGGGTGATGGGTGGAAAGGCTTGAGGTATTCTAACACACTGGTAATTACCATAAGAACATTCCATTAAATCAGCCTTGGCCCAACCCAAAAAGAGACTGTCTGGCTGAAACTTCTAGGTCACATATCCTGGGAGAACATACACAACCCCAGATTCAATCATTGGGCCTCACAGATAGAGTAGCATAACGCGTGCCAAAAGTAATGTCAGTGGTTCATGATACAAACATTTCCATCAACCACTTCGAGCTATTTAGGTGATTACAGGAACAGATCAGGATTCTATTGGTTAACTGGAGACTACTTGGAAGGTGTGCACCACAAGGGGAATGAAGTGTGGAATAGAGTCAGAGTTTATAATTTTTGCTGGTCTATCTTTCCCAGAGCTCATCTCATTTTGTAGTTAAACATTTTCAACAGATATTCCAGTTCTGGAATTGGAGACGATGTTTAAGGTCAGATCAGTTTTGTCCCTTACCAAAAAGAGTCTCTAGCTGAAAACGCCCAAAGAAAGCTGGAGACTTAAAACACAGTCTGAAATTGCTGTAGACTGAGCACTTACAAAAAACACATTTTGAAAGGAGAAAGTTACTGACTCAATAGTCAATCCAAAGCTTATATGAGGATGCCCTTGAGCAGTATATTTAAAACGTGTGCCATTCTCTTCAATATGAAAAACTATTTGTATCAAAATACATGATGAAGGTTAGTACAATATGAATACATAACTGACTATAATACAATACAAAGCTTTGGCAAAGCCAATAGCTTTCACCTTTGGGACCTATTTACTTTGTAAATGCCTTTTAGTCATGCTGTAAGGCATTGGCAAAATGCTCTGCAACATGTATAATATATATATATATTTTAAACCTTGAGAACGTGGCTGTGTTATTTTGTATGATCTATTACGCAAGCACACCTACAAAACAACAAGTGTGCCATTTTTTTTTTGCATTCACCAGTCTGAGAATCTGAGATGGATCGGTAAATAAATATAACATTACTCAAGGGAGAAACACACCAGCGATAAAGCAACGCGGGGGTGGGGATGCGGGAGGCTACATGCAAGGACAAGTGCAACACACAGGTGGCAGAAGAGCAGCACATGGGCGATAGAGATCAACACAGAGTAAAACAGAGGAGGGAAGATAAACACACGAGGGGCAGAACTGGAAAAAAGATGCAATCTCACAGAGTGCTTAGCCAGAAAGAAAAAAGTAGTGCCTGAAAATAAGCAGTGGAAAGACATAAGTAATGAGGCTTTGCTCTAGGTGAGGGAGAGACATAAGAAGTGGAAGGAAAGACCACACAAGATAACAAATACAAAAGCAAACAAATGAAGGTGACAATAAAGCCATCCAATGGTAAGCAACTGGTGGGCTTTAAGCCCACTGTAACAAAGCGTAAATGGTGGATGGGAATGTGGGCGTCCACAACTTAATCAGTAAGAGAAGTAGACAAGCATTTGCAATGCAATAGGTCTCGCATTATTAAAGTTTGAGCTATTGGCATTGCTAATAATAATGCAACACCAATAGCTCAAACATTTGCTCGAACTTTAATAATGCGAGACCTATTGCATTGCAAATGCTTGTTTGCCCACTGGCAGTGCCACGTTCGCAGTGTACCTTGCTGTTCCTTGACCTGACCCTCGCAGTCTCCCTTCCTGTGCATCTGCCTGATTTATTAAGGGAAGTGTCACTGAAAGTTGGAAAAAATTTGGCTAAGAGAGTAGTCTCCACTGTGGCCAAATTGAATGTCCTCCCACATTTAAATGGGACGGGCAGACCTTCATAATGGTGGTATGTCAACTTTGTCGCCATTGCAAAGGTGTATAAACGCCACCATTACATAAAGCGGGCCCTTAGTTTTCTCACAGATGCTCTAAGAACAACAGGTATGCTCAGACAGTGGTCCCGTGCTCACTGTGTGTAGGACTCAAACTTTACCTAACTTGTGAGGTCAAAATAGTCAGAAACTAGGTAGCATCCCCCTCTGGAGGGGACCTGGCCTGGTAGTTTAGGAGCGACACCCCTCTTGAAGCAGAACAATTCTGACTTGCATATGGCTAGTCTCTGTGTGGAGTAGTCTAGGGTCAAAAAATTATGGGCTGGAATCATTGTGTTGGCTGGTACCGCACTAGATACATTTCCTTCTACGCACCATGTGCTTGACCTCGGGATTGAATTCTCCCTCTGCAGCCAAAAACAAAGTTCTGCATAAAGCACCCTCAGTGGCGTAGGTAGACCTTTGGCTGCCCGTAGCGGCCCCGGTGTTTGCCGCCCTGCGATGGCTGCAGGTAAGAGCGGGGCTGCTGGCGATCCCTTGCGGTGGCCACAGGTAGGAGAAGGGGTGGGGTACTGGCAATCCCTGCATTTGCCATGACGGCCACAGGTAAGAGCGGCCAACGCCCCCAAAACTTGTGCTGCTCGGGGCAGCCCGCCCCCTGTTACGCCATTGAGTGCACTGAATGCTCCTCGGGCAAGGTCAACCTATTATTGCTAAAATGTTGTAATGAATAAAGCAAATAGCGCAATATAACACGTCACTAAGTTAGCATTGGTATGCATTGATATGTTGGACAGTTTAGACCACATCTTTTCGCCAGAGACGTTTTAAGGCATGGGCAAAGTGGGCTCTGGCCCAGGGCCCCAGACTTTCAGGTGGGCCCTGATAGAGCCAGCTCTGTTCTTGCACTGATGATGTTGAATAATGCTTAAACAGATGGTTTTAAATACCGTTTTTCTTTAATTTATTTTTTATGTGGTTGAAGTGCGAGAGTGTATTACAAACATTTTGCAGAAAAATGTGGTGCTTGTTTCATGCAACATCCATAAAAAAGTTTTTCTATCAAAACAGGACCTCACCTATGAGAAATGGGCGAGCGTCACAGGCATTACTTACAGTAATGTCAGTGCGCTGCTGCTGTGGTACAATGTTAAAAACACACTTCACTGTTCCTGAATATTAGATGGAAACACATTTCGAATTTGGTCAAGTGTGCATGTACACTCTTAGAGACCTAGTCAAAGAGGGAATGAGAGGTTAAACTAAATCACAAGTTCAAACCTGTTCTGAACAGGGCCCACCAAAACTTAAGATGACCCTGCTTTCATCTGCTGCTAGGGCCTAGGAGTCACTTCACACTCGTAAATGTGGGTATTCAACATTCTCACACCTCCATGAGCGGGACGTCAAACAACACAAGATGTTAACCGGTGGATGAAAAAGTCCCAGCGCTGACGGTTGTCGCATTTCCTGTTTGCTTTCAGTGAGTCATGGCGGTGGAGTGGCCAAGCTCGTTTGGCTCAGAATGGGCGACAATGCGGGACCCGAGGCGGCGACAGCTCTGTGTGAGGGGTTCACGGCCTTCACTCTGCCCGGTCAGAGGGCGTGTGTGCCTGCTAATGCCTCGCCGGGAGGCGGTAAACTGGCAGTGATCGCTCGCATCAAGCTTACACAAAGCCCTCGGGATCCCCTCTGTCCCCGCATCACGTCCACATTGTCTGCCGTTGACGCCTGATGTTTATCAAATGTGAGTGATGGTAAAAGAGCTCAGCGGGTTTATGCACCCGTTGTGCAGATCTGTGCTTCACCTGAAAGACACTGGTTCGAATCCAACCACCAGATAGCGCTTCTGTCGAAGGAGCGAACCACACATATTCATAAATGCCTTAGCGCACTGACGTTATGGCATTTAAAGTAACTCCAAATGAATATTCAGGTTTTGGAGGCAGGGTGTTTTGATCTATTTATTTATGCGTGCTTTTTAGGTCTCGTGGCGATTACAGCGCGAAGCGCTGTCTCGCCAGAGATCTATTGTTACTGACTCTGCTTTCCAGGAGACAGCACCTGGCCGCGCGCATTTCCTCTCCGAGAAGGCGATCGGAGCGGGCCACGCGCACGCGAACGCACTCGCTGTGGCCAGCTGCTGTCTCCTGGGAAGCTCCAACACCACACACCAGGAGTGTGGCTCACCGATTAGAGCGGCAGACCCTGAGGCAGAGGTCTGGCCCAGGACCAGGGTTCAATTACCGACGCGGCAGGGTCTTGGGCTCAATGTCCACGGACTCGATAATTCTCGCCTAGGTGCCTACTCTAATCATGGGTCCAACTCTGGAACTCTGGGCAATAGCTTGCTTAATCTCCACAACGGCCCCGAAAGCGCTAGGATGCTTGGCTTCACCTTGAAGGTGCCCAGTAAGGGGGGCATCTCACAGGGAAAGCCAGGAAGGGTTCCACAGCGGTATACAGCGCCAAGATACCTTTCAGGTGATAGTGCGCTTTACAAGTATACACACATTTACATTTACATTTACCACACGCGCATGCGCATACACAGAGACACACACACGAGCGCCCATGCACGCACGCACACATACATACAGAGAACCCCTCCCACCCCCCGCCGTCGCACACATACGCACGCGTGCACACATAGACACACGCGCGCACACATCCCCCTCACACCCCACTCACCAGGTTCTTCTCGCGTGTCCCTCGGCAGCCAGCGGGTCATTCTGTGCAACAGGCGGGGGCCGCGGGGCTCTCCACGAGCACGGGAGCCCCGCTAGCTGAGACGCAAATCTTCCGGCGGGCACAGGAGCGCGGGATAGGCTCCCGTCTGCTTCCTGTATTTGTCCGGCCCCGCCCCCGTCCCAACAAAGGTTGCCTGGCTTCCTGTTGAAGCCGGGCTGCGGCGGTGAGTTTGCTTGTTACAGAACAGTAAATACAACCCCTTTGTAACCAAGTGCTCCTCCACAGTGTAACGTGCTACTTGTCCAAACAGCACCTCAGCAAGCTTCTGTAAAACTACTGTCTACCGCGGTTGGGTGTCGAGAGTTACGAGCTTGCCAAAAAGGAGCCGGTTTACGAGTAAGTGACATCACAAGGGGCAGACATTTTATGCATTACAGCTATCATTGCTCACAGATCAATACCGGCCGGGCTGAATGAATTCCATTCAGAAAATTGCTTACAATTCCACTAAGAGGACACCTGATAAGTCACTGTCATTTAAATGCTGATCACACATTGCGAGAAACGGAGAGACGTGTTCGGGCACACTCGACACACGGCGTTAGTTCTGTGGTGGGCAATTACCTTAGTAAACATTATTCAGTGTGCTTTTAGCTTGATAACTTTGTCTGATTACGAAACATTTTATATGTCATGTAATGTGAAAAAATAACGATAGAAAAAAATGATTTGTTCATCTACATAACGCGAACAACGTAACAATTCCACATCGGCTGAGTTATAGCCAACAAGAGGGTTCTGAGAGCAGTGCACAGACGCCGAGAGGCGCGAGCTCAAGGTCACTGCACACCGCAATGTATACTCACCTAGGAGCACTCATGAGATCACAAACCCCTATGGAGTAAAGGATAAATCATAAATTAGATATTGATACAGCAGTGGGCACACATGGGGTGCAAAGCAGGGAGGTAGGAAACCCAGGTGGTTTGAGGAAGAGGCTGGCTGCATGGGTGACGGATATTAAGCACTAAGGTGATGCAGCTGGAGGGGGGGTATGTTCTCTCCTCCCACCCAGATTGTTTTCCGGCCTGCAGTGGCACTTTTCTCCACATCAGTGACTGCTTACCACAGAGCAGAGATTTAGTTGGACGAGGGGAGTAGCCCCGTCTGGCAGGACAAGCGCTGCCTGCCCCTACTTCTTGGCGCTACATTTGCAGTTTTCTATAGCGCGACCTCGACCCGAACGTATCAGAGCGCTTTACATGAGCACCAGCTGTGTTACAAATGGGCACATTCATTTTTGCTATGCAGGGGGGAGAGTAGGTGATTTGCCCAGAATCACAGGATGTTGAGCCGACGCTGAGACTCCAACCAACGCGGATCCTCCACTCCGAAGTCGTCCGCTCTGGTTGTTAAGCCACATCCTATCCTTGTGTCTGTGCGGCTGTACTCTGCTGCCATGAGGCGCTCTCGCACCAGGATGGAGAAACCACTAAAGTCCAGGCTTTTAACCAAGCGATGAGGGCAAGAACTGGAGCTGTGGGCATGAGAGGACCAGCCTAGCACTGCCCACCAGTGAGGAATAGAGTGAGTAAGGGCCCCCACCCCTCCTGGTGACGGTACCTGGTGCATTGAGGGCGGAGGTCAGGGCTGCAGAACGCCTCCCGCTGGGACAAGTTACAAACTCATGCAGCCCAGACGTTATTCATGTTTCACAGTATCAAAGTGGCTTATTGACATGTTTTTGTGTTATCGCCCTCCATGCCACGTGTGTCCTGCATATGCGCACCGCTGCTCTCTCCTGCAGCCTCACACATGTCTGATGCACACATACAAGGCCCACATTTGTCTGTGCTCTGAACGGATTTTGGATTCTGATATAATGCCATCAATGTCTTGGTAGGTTATAAAGCGCTGGAATCCTGGAGTTTCTTGGTACTACAGAGGGCAGCAACATAATCCAAAATGTAAACCGCAGTGAACTTTAGTCCATAACAAATGACTTTTATGAATGGAACCCCGTTGCTAAACATTAGAAGGAGCCGTCTCACCACTTCTTGTCAGCCAATGGCAACCCCCATGCCCAGCATACACAGAGAACTACACTGCTATGGCACAGCACTACCAACTGCCTGCATTTCTGCCCCTACACTGTTACCCCGCAGTGCAGCCTCAAGACAGTGGCTACATTGCCCGTATCTGCCCCGCAACACGTTGTTCCTGCCATGGAGGTTTCCCACAGCCGGGTGCAGTTAATAAATACAGGGACCCAAAGATATGTGGCATCAAAGAATAAGAACGGACGTGGTACAGGTAGGCTTTTTTTAATTTATTTGTTTTCACTTTTATATAGCGCAAACTTTACCCGCAGGTATCAGAGCGCTTTAAATCAGCATGCTTATAACAAGCAAGACTAGCACTCTATATTACTGCCAACTTTGCTTAGCATAAGCAACAGCTAACCATTCACAAACAATGTTTATATACCAATTGCAAATTAAAAAAAATAAAATAATGCAAAGCATTGTCATTTACAATGCCAGTAACTCAAACTTTAATGCTGCGAGACCTATTGCATTGTAAATGCTTGTTTATATAGCGCGTACTTTATCAGGTGTGTGCAGGAATCGGTCCATGGGATGTGTGTGTGATGGAGGAGGTCTGCCCCTGGTGAGTGTAGCAGCAGACCCTGACCGGTGTGTGCTGCTCACAGATCTCTGCCATTGGTGTTCAGTGACAGCTCCTGGGGCGGCGCGTGCAGCGGGTGTCCCTGTATGGAGGATGCCGCCGCTCGTTCAAAAGTGGTATTTGCAGCTGGGGTACTTACAGGTGTGCAGAAACGAGTCCCTATGTGGTGTGTAAGTAAGGTGTTTTTGTATGCTGTGTGAAGTGTAGCATCCGGTGTCTATCAGGGTGGTGTCCGCAGCAGCCGAGATCTATCCCACGTGGGTGGTTGGTGTGTGCATCCCAGGTATTTATTTCTTCTTGGTATGTTCAGCAAGGAGTTCCTGAGCGGTGTGCGCAGGCAACTGTGTGGCGTGAGCACCTGTCGTATCTGTTCTATCTGATGGTGTCTGTGACCAAGTGGCAGGGTATTTTGGGGTGATATCAATGCGCAGCAGTTAGTCCTTCTGTTTACGCAAGCACTGTGCACACCTCTGCGCGATGTGAGAAGCAGCCGGTACCTGGATGGTGTGCGCAACGGGATAAGGCTGTGTGGTAAGTTCAACAGAGTTTTCCTGTGTGGCGTGTCCAGTGCATAAACACAAGTAGGGTTTGACCAATAGCAGGTGTGAGTCTGTCTGTGGGATGGAAGCAACAGGTGTCGGGTAGTCACTGGTGTGTGACTGTGCAACAGGGTATGCCCATGTGTGCAGCAGAGTCCCTGTCTGGTGCGTGCAGTGTGGTGCTTGCACAGCGCAAACATTTGCGCAGATACCGTGAGGTGTGTGCAGCAATGTATGCCTGTGTGCATGTATGCTGCGTGGTGCCAGTGCGCGCAGTGCGCACACACCTGCGCAGCCTGAGAAGCAGCAGATGCCGGGTGGTGTGTGCACCAAAGTATACCCGTGTGTATGTGCGCATTAGAGTCCCTGTGTGGTGCGCGCAGTGCGCACCGCGCAAACACCTGCACATCGTGAGAGCAGCAGTACCTGGGTAGTGTGTACATCAAACTATGCCCGTGTGTATGTATGTTGTTGTGTCGTCTGGTGCGCGCAGTGCGCAAACGCCCACACGCGTGAGAGCAGCAGTACCTGGGCAGCAGCGGACGATATCCCGCTGGCTGTTGGCCTTGTCGCCCTGGAACTAGACGGTGGTGGAGGACTTGTCCTTCAGGTAGGGCTTCTCGTCCGCCCCGTAGCGGTGCAGCAGCGCCGGTTCACTGCCCTTCTCCAAGTTGTTCATGGGGTAGCGGGTGCCCTTGGAGCAGGCATCGGCCCCCCCGGCGCGTCCTCCTCGGCCCCCGGGCCCTTGCCACAGCAGGGCTCCCGGGCGTGCTCCGCGATGTAGGCGGCCTCGGCGGGGGACAGGAAGTCCACCTCGCCCTCCTCCTGCAGCGCGCGGCAGTAGGCCTCGGCACCCCAGTCCAGCAGCGCGTCGGTGGCCAGGCGCGCACGCTCGTTGTGGCTGAAGTCCAGCCGGCTCCACTGGTTCTTGGCCTCCTCCAGGCGCTTGCGGATCTTCCTAATGTGCTTCATGGCTCAAGTGCACAAGCAACTAACTCAACACACTCTGCCTTGCAAAGGGTGTTATATTGGCCTAAATAACACAACTATGAAAAAAATACCCTAACTAATAAAGCACTGTTGTCAATTGAGGTTAGAGAGTGGTCAAAAAGACAACCGCCCTATGATTGTTCAATTAGACTTAAGCTAAACAGGAACATAAAATAAGCAAAAGTGTCACTGGTGAGCCCTTCCTTTGCTGTGCGCCTTGTCAGGGCTTTCGCGGAGTGAGCACCCCGAGCACGAGCAGCCTGTCAGACCGCTCCGCAGATGCACCTGTGCACAGCTGATCACATTACAGGAGGGCAGGAAGCACCAGCCCCATCAGTGCATGTATGTGACACGCCAACCCGGCCCCGGGGCTTCACATGTGATTCAGCAACTTATCATCCGAGGTATGTGGCAGGACTCACCCCGTCAGCGCTTCTTCTGCGAGGCTTCTAGCGCTGGGGTAGTATCTATCTCCCACTTGAGATACGACGTATAACATAAGTTTACAGAATTCAGTCGATGGTGTGAATCATCTCAATACATAAATACATCCCTGGGGTTCCCCTGGAGGTGACACGAACATAACCGACCGTTTTACTTCTACAGTCAGGTTTATGCTGGTGATTGCAGAGATATCATGCACATGATTTCAAGTGCAGATTTACAATAACTTTAACATCTGCCGTGTGTACTTAAATATATGCATGCTTCAATGGTGTTTGCAGAGAGGAGGATAGTGCGTGCTCGTGGCAGAATATTTGCGCATACAAGATGGCAAGGGAGAGCTGCAGAGGGGAAAGGTCCTGGACTGTGTAAAAGCTGGGACTCTGCATGTGTTTGGCTCCCCCTCTCTTCCAGTGGAGGAGTGTTGACTTTGAGGGCTCCTGCACTTGGATCAAGTCTACTAGACGAAGCAAGCAGTAAAAGCCGCCAGCTGGTGATACTGCAGGTGTGCAGGCTTTTCATCACCACAGGGCTGCTTATGGGCTTTGGGTGAGTTGGTTGAGAGCCGTGGGGTCAGAGGTCAGAGGACCACCTCAGGGCCTTCTTCTGCAGGCCACATGACCCGGCTCAGCTCATGAGACGAGCAGTCTGCTCAGGTTCAGTCTGGTGTTACAGAGGTATCACCGCCGCCGGCCTGAAAACCGGAAGTTTGGTAGCGCCACGCGTGTAGTGGGGCGGGACTTCTGCCTTCTGCGGGAAGCCCGTGGCCGAGAGGAGCAGTGGTGACGCGGGGCTCCCATGCCTGAGGAAGAGCCCCTCGGTGGCTGCAGACGTAAGGAGGAGCAGAAGTGGCGGCTGAGGCCACCGATGCAAGTGCGGGGTTCCCATGAGTGAGGGAAGCCCCGCGTGTGCCAGGTGATGCGGAGGGGATGACACCAGGGGAGTCCTGAGCGTGACGGAGCCTGTAGCCTGGTGAGTGGGGCTTAGTTGTACCGTGGGAGGGGAGTGTGTGTGTGTGTGTGTGTGTGTGTGTGTGTGCGTGTGTGCGCGCGATTGCAGGAGGCTAACTTGCAAGCGGGACAGGATATGTGCACAGCGCGTGGCTGTACGTGCGCGTACACCTGCTGAAATCGCTGGAAAGCTCTGCGTGTACCCATCTCCTGTCCCACTTCCAAGGCAATTCCCTAACAATAGAGCTCGCTGGTGACAGCAGTGCTTTGCACTGCTTACGCTAGGCTCGACCTAATAAACAGCTAAGTCCAAACAACAAAAGTCCATATCTCATTTGGTGCTCTGGAGGAGAAGGATTCACCAAATCTTCCTCTACCGGAGAAAATCCAAACCGAATTGTAATGTTATCCGAGCACATAAAAAGGTTAGGCGTTGAAGTCATGGTATCAACAGTTCTTTAATCCAATATTCAATTCCACCCTTATACTTAAACTTTTCACTTGCCAACACGTGTTTTGTCTATACATGTAGGCGTAAAAGCAGACTACATCAGGGGTAGATTCGCGTGTGTAATGCTTCACCCTATAATGCGAGTGAGCAACAGGGCTCGAGTCGGTGTACCACGCGGGTGGACTGCGTCCCCCCACTTATTTTACCGGGGGATGCCACCCCCCCTGCCAAACAGTTGGACTTAACTCTTTGGCCTCTCTGGGACGAGGAGCTCGCCACCTTTCGTGACGTCACTTCCTGTCTTAACGTCACTTCCGGTGACAGCGTCCCCCCACTTCTTTTTTCAGGACTTGTGCCCTGGTGAACAAGGTCTGTACAATGCATTCATTCCAATGGTCGGGAGCAAGAAAACTTTGGTCTTTGAGTGTCCCGAGGACTGGTATAGTGGTTGGGTGCCTACGTCTGATGCAGGTTGAAATTTGTGAGGACGATAGTCCCGTCGAATAACAAGTCTAAGCCCACTGTAAGCTGACAACATGATTTTTCAGAACCAAAATACTTACGCTTTCTGGTAGACAAAACCTAAAGAAATCAGACTCGCTAAAAGATTTGTATTTACCAGTCACAACATAGAATTTCCTTCAAAAATATATGTGTGTTAAGCATATTTGCAGGAATTGTGGTCCTATTTGTGAATTTCATACAGTTCTGCAATTTGCCTTAACCTGCGTTATTAAACCCAAACAATACCATTATATATTTCAGACTTCTACTGAAATGTACTCCTCTAGTTATGGATTTCATATTCCTTTGTGTATAGTGTCCATGTATTTATTATTGTTTAAAGAATTTAGCGCCATCTTATAATTCAAACGTTTTCTTTGACATGGAAAGCCGTTGCAAACTATTATGCTAAAATGGTATCAAGGCGTACGGATTTCATATTCCTTTTGTGTATAGTGTCCATGTATTTATTATTGTTTAAAGAATTTAGCGCCATCTTATAATTCAAACTTTTTCTTTGACATGGAAAGCCGTTGCAAACTATTATGCTAAAATGGCATCAAGGCGTACAGCGGTGCCTTAAGTATAGTCTAAGATTGCTCCTTTCCAAATGACACATTACTGTATTCATCGTTACACTTTGTGTCCATTATTGCACACAAGAAAGGAAGTGAATGTTTGATGCAAGAGGAGTTTGCTGAAGTTATCCAAGCTGAGGATGAGTGTGTTTGTGGTGACATATTCCTGCGCCCATCTAATAATCCCCGCTCGTTTTATTTCCACACCTCTAGCAGACCCCTTCATCAGACTCTTGAGATTTTCAGTCCCATTGATTTCCCTAGATTTTCCGTGATCTGCCCATCTCTGCCCCCATGCCCCCATCAGGTCACCCATGGTTTTCAGTGTTCTCACACTAGCTCACTAGGGAAGGCCCTTCTCGAAGGTAGCATTAAATAATTTAAAATAACTGACACTGTTGCCTCGAAGGCTGCACGTCGGAAACAAGAACTAGCTCCGCCTGTGGGAACCTCCAGCTTTTTTACTCTACTGTGTGCGCCACCATATCAGACTGTTCAGTTTTCGGTCACGTGGCTCACCTGCGAGGACTTGGCAAGCTTCTGCGAGTATTCCTTCTCACACTGCTTCAACTTGATGTTGGCCTGAAAGACACACAACACAGACACACAAAGGGAAAGGAGATTAGCTCGGATGAAGAACGTGTACAGACACTTTGCCACTGACCCCTCTCCTTGGCACCTCATTTACATGCCTATCTCTAAGCGCGGCTGGGCGCGGTGCCAACTTAAACGCCCTTTTGTGGCAGCCAGAAAAGCACAAGGCTCGGCTTTGATCTGCGGCCAAGTATTCATCACTTAGAAGGCGGGGTAGAGGGGATGGCAGGAAGAATGCTACCTCTGCTGCCAATTATTAGAAAAACATAAAGGCTCTGCAGATGAAAAAGCACCGAAGTGTATCCCGATGACTTCATCCGAGTAAAAACAGAAAACTCACACACTGGAAGGAACACACACACCCCCCGCCCCTCGACAGAGGCTTCGATGGAAACTCTTTAGGAACATGGTGAATGTATACATGACTACCAAAGGCAAAAGAGAATCATTTGCAACGTGTCTAGCTAGGGCTTTATGGCACTTGTTTTGATCCCGAATGTTCCACCGCCCTACCTACGTCGTATTTGTATACAACTTCTTATCCCTGTAAAGAGCTCTGATGCCCTAACGGGTCATGTTTCCTCTCTATAAAACACAAATAAATAAATATGATCGTTAAACATTTTGTGTACCATGGAAGAATGCATGCTTGAGGTAGCACCACCACAACGGTAACATTTGAGTTTTGTGTTTGTTGCAAGGCGATGGCACCATGTTGATCAGCCTTAGTACAGTACAGATTCACTACCACTCAAAAAGGCCCTCTAGACTTTAACATAGAAAGAGAGGGTGGGAACGCCCATAGCAGAAGATAAAGCAAAGATATAGCAAGAAGAAAGTCAGCCTGATCTCAGCCAGGAAGGCGTTCCAGACCAGATACAACACAACTTTCAGAGAGTGGCTATGGAGGGCCATAGGCTGTGCAACGTTTTGAGACCATCTTCAAGTGCACACTAGACCTGCCTGGGGGCAGGCACAGAAATCGTCTTCTCTGTGGGATACTAGGGGATAACTTCAGTTCAAGGGTGCTCAGTTACTAGAGACCATACTTAAAGAGAAAAGTGTACTGACTGTAAATATGAACCTAGAGTTACTGATTGTAAGCCTTTTGTCAATTTCTTAAAATCTTGACCCCTGCTCCCGAGATGTGATCCCATAAAAGGAAAGCTCATCCACCTTATTGTCTCCTACATAACCACTGTAGAAGAGGCAGGTAAGCTGCTGGGTAAACATACGGTGGCATCAAATATCAAACCAAAGTTCTTGGCATGAGGAAACAAGCCTTGGCATAGCCAATAGGTCTCGCATTTGGGACCTTATATGTGTTTAGCAATGCAACAGTTGGTGTTGTTGCACACAGAACATTCTGCTGCATAACTAAATACTTATAGGGTCCAAAAAGCGAGACCTATTGACTATGCCAATGCTTGTTTGTTTTTTGTTGCTGTTTTGTTTAAGTTGCCAGATCTACAATAGCTGGACATGGTTTTTGTTAACAGTTCTTTGCATCAAATGAACTTGTTTTCATTGCTCTGAATGTTGTTTCCATTCTGGTTGTAGGACGCAGTCATTCCCGGGGTGTAGGTGCTGCCTAGCTGTGCGCATGCGCAGAACTTTGCAAATGAGAAAAAGCCTGGCGCAAGTGTGGAGTGAGTGAGCCCCAGGCAGCATGACTTACTTACACAGGAGTTCATGTACTGCACCTGCATACTCAGCATGGTTTAAGGAAACTTGACCCACTCCCTCCCAGGCATCAAACACATATCTACCAAGAAACTCTGAGAAGAGCCTGCCTGCTGCACTGACGGCTGGTGGTGTGTGTGCCCGGTGAAAGCTTGCACTGACGGCTGGTGGTGTGTGTG
Source organism: Lissotriton helveticus (assembly GCF_964261635.1). Lineage (NCBI taxonomy): Eukaryota > Metazoa > Chordata > Amphibia > Caudata > Salamandridae > Lissotriton > Lissotriton helveticus. Next base: position 1,169,029,507 of record NC_136068.1, read on the forward strand.
CCTGGTGGAAGCGTGCACCGACGGCTGGTGGTGTGTGTGCCTGGTGGAAGCGTGCACCGAAGGCTGGTAGCGTGTGACGGCTGGTGGTGTGTGTGCCTGGTGGAAGTGTGCACTGACAGCTGGTGGTGCGTGTGCCCGGTAAAAGCTTGCACTGACTGCTGGTGGTGTGTGCGTGTGCCTGGAGAAAGCGTGCACTGATGACTGGTGGTGTGTGCCTGATGGAAGCATGCACAGACGGCTGGTAGCGTGTGACGGCTGGTAGTGTGTGTGCCTGGTGTGAGCACTGATAGCTGGTGGTGTGTGTGCCTGGTGAAAGTGTGCACTGATGGCTGGTGGTGTGTGTGCCTGGTGGAAGCGTGCACTGACAGCTGGTGGTGTGTGTGCCTGGTGGAAGCAGGCACTAACGGCTGCTAGTGTGTGTGCCCGGTGAAAGTGTGCACTTACGACTGGTGGTGTGTGTGTGAGATGAAAGCGTGCACTGATGGCTGGTGGTGTGTGTGCCCGGTGAAAGCGTGCACTGACGGCTGGTGGTGTGTGTGCCCGGTAAAAACGTGCACTGACAGCTGGTGGTGTGTGTGCCTGGTGGAAGCGTGCACTGATGGCTGGTGGTGTGTGTGTGCCTGGTGGAAGCGTGCACTGACGGCTGGTGGTGTGTGTGCCTGGTGGAAGCATGCACTGACGGCTGGTGGTGTGTGTGCCTGGTGGAAGCGTGCACTGACAGCTGGTGGTGTGTGTGGCTGGTGGAATACGTGCACTGAAGGCTGGTGGTGTGTCTGCCCGGTGGAAGCGTGCACTGACGGCTGGAGGTGTGTGTGCCCGGTGAAAAAGTGCACTGACGGCTGGTAGTGTGTGTGCCTGGTGGAAACGTGCACTGATGGCTGGTGGTGTGTGTGCCCGGTGGAAGCGTGCACTGACGGCTGGTGGTGTGTGTGCCTGGTGGCAGCGTGCACTGACGACCGGTGGTGTGTGTGCCTGGTGAAAGCGTGCACTGACGGCTGGTGGTGTGTGTGCCTGGTGGAAGCGTGCACTGACAGCTGGTGGTGTGTGTGCCTGGTGGAAGCGTGCACTGATGGCTGGTGGTGTGTATGCCTGGTGGAAGCGTGCACTGACGGCTGGTCGTGGGTGTGCCTGGTGGAAGCAGGAGCTTTCACAGTGATAGAAGACACAAATGAAACTGATGAAAAGGGAGGGGGAGTGCGAGCAGAAGAGCATGACTCACACCTAGAAGACACAAATGAAGCTGACCAGGAGGGAGGGGGAAAAGGGAGGGGTGGTGCAAGCAGAGGAGCCTGATTACAGCAATAAAAACACATATGGCAGCTGTGCACATGCACAAGCTCGTGAACGCAAGCTGTAGAAGAGCAAAAGCCTCTGGTGGCACTTTTAAAAGCCACTTACTAAATGTCTCGAAGAGACAGCGCATGCACTGTCTCAGGCGAGACCTAAAAAGCACCATGGAGATAGTGTCCAAATAAAAAGGTGACGAGGGAACTGAAAATGTGAAGGTGAAGTATCAACTGAAAAGCCAATTCTCTCACGTATTCAATGTTTAGATATTGAAATGAAATGTATGCATTCTCCATTTTATCAATAAGCATATATTATTTTGTATAAGTATAAAAACACACCAACCTGTCCAGAACGGTGCACCTGAAGATAGACTTTCATAGCAACTTCAGGGAATGTCTATTGTGTTTCAGCCATTCCATGGGCATCGATGCTAGAGTACTAGACATTCAAGGTGGTACACAAATGTTTTGTGCAATCCACCACTCTCGTAAAGTATCAAGGGCATGCATGGCTCTTATGAATCAACAAAATATACTCAATATAAACGTTGTAGACCTATAGCTTTCACCGAACTTGCTGCAAAATGGCTCTTTGTAGTGGTCTCAGTACTTTATGGTGTGTTCTCGCTGGGTGCTGTCCTGGTTCCAAAACAGAACATCCACCCCCAAGCAAAGCAGCAGGATGGCCTTCAAAGAGATGTTGGTGCATGGTTATGTACTTGTACTAAAGATGAGGGGTAATAGGATTACAAGCCAATGTTCCTATTTCCATACCCTAGATAGACAAAGGGACTGAGGCACGAGGGAGAGGTGGGGGGACAGAGATCTAAGAGTGAGTGAGAGTCAGCCATGTTAGTATACCCCTTAAGTGATAAAACATTAGTAATATCTTAAATATCCACAAGATTTCAAAGTGAAGCCATCCCATGCTACTAATCCCAGCAACTTCCATCATCATAGCTTTCAGTACTGGAGACCCAGCCCAGCACGATGCACAGTAATGATATGACACAAATCTGCAGCTCACGTGCAGCTCCTTGCATATCCTATTTTCTTTCAACAAATTTGACATGAGACATACGGGTATTACTTTTCTTCACACTGGTCTCTTAGCAAACAGGAATAGAGCCTAAAGTTTGTTTGCATTAACACAAAAACAGCTGGCCCTGGAAGCACAGCTGGAACCTAATACTGCTTTAACTGTTTGTTTAAACAGAAATGGTTATTCAAGAACGCCAGGTGACTTAGAGAAAGTTATTTTACAAGATGACATTTGTGTTTTACAACTTGAAGGGGTCTGGAGCCGCGTTACCATCCGAGCATAGGGTATGAGTCTTTGATTTCAAAACATATGGGAAAGTAATTACAGCCACCAACCTAGTCAAGTACGTGGTGGTCTTATGGTATGTTAAAAGGAAATTAATTTAGTCCATACAATACTGTGTACATACACCAACATACATCTTCAGAAAGCATTTAGCACTGTCCTTCCTCACATGCGGTTGTAATAGCCAAGATGAATCTGTACCCTGTCGTTTTCTATATAGTAAACCTACGGTTACATCTAAGATGAATCTGGGCACAGCCCTTTTTAGATCTGAGTTTACTACACAGGTCTCCACAAGACCTACTGCCTACTTTCAGGCTATTGGCTGTTTGGTGTATCATTCTACCTCCCAGTGTGGTACTTGAATTACAATGCACAAAAGACTAGTTTCCGTCTAAATAGTACCCTCATTAATCACACTTTTTCCTACATTCAGTTCTTTATCATATACGTGCAATTCATACAGAAAGCCATCCACCACAATCAAAACCATGAACTCCAGCACCACCAATACCACCATCAATATCATCACCCCAACCAATACTACCATCAATATCCCCAACACTACATATACTGACAACACCAAAATCACATTACCAGTAGCACCACTAACAATAATATCTCCTCGAATTCCTAATTCCAAAAGCACAATGCCACCACCATCACTACCACCACCAAGAACACAACCAGTATCACACCACTACCAATAAGACACATCATCAGTACCAACACCAATACCACCATCAACACCACCACCAATATCATACACCATACCATCAATAACACTGACAATAACAACACCTATACACGACACCATCAATACTATACCAATTCCACCACAAATTGCACAACTTGTATTACACCACCAATACCACAACCTCCACCACCGGCATTGGCAAAGTCAAGGGTCCTGTCTTTAATGTGCATAATGCACATAAAAACACATACCTGTGTTTGTATGTGATGCCATATTATTTATTTGATTTATTTAGTTTTTATAAAGCGTATGCTAGGCCCTACAGCATCTCTGTGCTTTAACCATAACACTATATGCATGTGGAAATTCTGTAAAATTAGAAGAAATAAGACTTTTGTGAAAGATATGAAGGGCAGCAGTATTACAAATTTAGACACTAAAACTAACTAGTCATACTAGCCCTGCACTGATGCTTCATAACTAGTGCATAATATATATGTACAGGGTTTCAAGGAGCTCCTGGTCCCACACAAGTAAGCAAGCCATGAGAAACAAATGGAATTGGTAATCACTGTATTACATTGTCAACAGTTTCGATAGTGCGATTATTTCATGTTTGAAATTGTGATTTAAGGCAACAATAGGCCAAGCCATAGAAACAATCAACAGCCCCTCTCTTGTATTAAGTGGAACTGAGTGGTATCCAAAAGGCATTCAACTGACCGATGAGGAAGCTAGGTATGAACAAGGTAGGAGGTTGAGAAATATTTGCTAAGCAGAAAATCTTTAAGTTGTTTCTTAAAAGCTGGCAAGGATGTTAGAGTCTGAATTTCTAAGGGGATAGTGTTTGGTGTGCACAGCATGAGAAGGATTGCATTGAGGTCCATTTTTTCTAGAAAACTGGCATTTCGAGTAGTAGACCGTCTATGCTACAAAGCTGATGACAGTCACAAAAAAAGCATGTTTCTCAACTAGATAGTGTAATTGATCCAAGTAGATATGTTGCTACATTATACATTGGAGTTTGAGCGTGGATTCTCCCATCCCCTTACTGGGTGCCAAACCAAGAAACTCAGGATGGGATATGATTAACGTGGTCAGCTCCTAAGGTCAGATGAGCTGCAGTATGCTTTAAGGTTTTAATAGGTGCAGGATGAATTTTGGAAGTCTCTGACAGGACTGAATTTCCATAGTATAGTCATGGTAGGATCATCACTTAAATGACTAGTTGAAGGTCTTGTGTGAATAAAAAGTATTGATTCCCTATATGAGGTTAAGATGAGAATTTGTGTTTCTTGCCATGGAATTAATATGTTTTTGAAAATCAATTTATTGGACAAACCGAAGGCTAGCGATTTTGTGCGGTCTATGATAGAGTGGAAGAAGTGCAGAATGCTTGTGGAGTCAAGCCATTCTTGTACTCCATTTTGTGGGTTGAACTTGAGATGGTGCATTGTCTTACAGGGCCGGGTTGAGACCAGTCTGACACATCAGCAGGTGATAGAACTATCAAGTTCAGCTGGGCATCATGATCATTTTGGTGATAAGGTATGATGGATTCTTTTAAGATATCACCCAGCGGCTCAAGGTAAAGATTAAATAGGGCGGGTGTACAAAAGACCCTTGGGATACCCCTGAGAGGCAGTTGTGAGGTTCGACATCATGTGATCCCATGTAAATAATTGCAAGATGTTGGCAAGGTCTGATATGGACCAATCCAGCACTTTCCTTCCAAAGCTCATGCGACTTTTAGGGTGGGAGACAGCATGCCATGATTCTCGGAATCTAAAACTGCTGAAATGTTAAGCAGGATTAGCAGGCGTGAGTCTCCTTGTCCAAGAATATCATTGATGATTTTGAGGACAGTTATCTCAGTACTTTGGTCACCCTAAACTCAGACTGTAACTTATCGAGCAGATTGTTATTCCTTAAAAATTGTTATAGTTTAGTGTTGGCTTTTCCAGATCGAGTTGTTTTGCCTGTGTTTGTTAGATAGAGTAAACGTACAGCTTGAATTGAGAGTCTACTCTCCCACACCAATGTTCCAGGTTGCCTGCAGCAACGGTGTCTAGTTTACACCGTGGAGGGCTGCTTTCATGCCAGAATTTCAGAAAACTGCTATGTAAATGAGTTGACCAAGATCCACTGTTTATGTATGTCAAGAGAATGAAAATCTAGCATGGATTCGCCTCTCCTGGACCACCTGGCTCACAGGTCCCGGAAACCAGCATGGCTCAAACATATACGCATGGATGTAGACACGCTTCCACAGACGTATTCAATCCAGACCCAATAGCGTTCCCAATATTATTCAATCTGACCCTAGCACAGGCAAAACAAAACAGTGCAGCGACGTTTTAACCTTGAGAAAGCTACTGGGGATAATACCCTGATCAAAACATGCATTGGCTTTTATGTTGTATAATTAAAGACTATGAAAAGAACCTATTATTGAAGGATTATCTGCAGCAAAAGTAAAACATAAGCTTCAACAAGTGTTCTTTACTTTACCTCGGGCGAAAACCAAGACTCTCCCACCTGATGCACCTCTGGATATGCAAACTGCCTTACAGCAAAACTCGCATTACTCAGGTAGATCACCATCAAAGCAAGGCAAAACAAGCCCCGTTCTCACGTTAGACAGAAAGTGGATTAGATAAACAAATTATCAGCGGGACGACTTCACAACACAAACTAAGGCTCCGGCACCCACGTCTCCAATCCAAACCCACAGAGGAGAAAATCAGTAAAATGTCTGCATTATCAAGTTCAATTATTTAAGAAAACGTAGTTCACCTAGCCCAAATCTGTGCAAGGATTTTCAGGTTTAGGGAAAAATATGGGTGAGGTAAATGAGTAATTAAATGAAATAAGTAATTAAAGAATAGGCTTTGGGTTACCTTGTACACAAAGGATTCACCATGGTTCAGAAACCTGTTCTGGAACATGCCGATCCGAGCAAGTGAAGTTTCTCCAGCCACCCCTTTAATCTAGCAACTTGTAGGTCTCGAGGGCCCAAATTGCTAAACAAATGATTTCTGAAGGATCTTTGGAGGGTCAAGATATGAAGAATGGAACACATGCTGACCTTAATGTTTGCATCAAATACACTGAGGGATGCAGTATGCTCTCAAGTAATGAAGCCTTATGACGACAAATGGATAATTCAACACAATAAATTAATGCTCCTTCCATTTACTTATGTTCACTGAAGCCTGCAGGTGGTAAATTCCATGGGATGATCTACGCTGTGAGTAAACATGGCGACATGGAAGTTTACGGAGAAATGACTGGTTATATTATTTATTATTATTCTTTTTTTATCTGATGTTCTTCTGCAGCGCAAACTTGGGCAGAAGAGGTATCAGAGAACTGTATAGCATAGATACTACAACACAGCAAATACAAGTTATAGACAAAACAGTGTCATACCGTTGTTGCTCATCTGGCCAATGGTACAATTCCAATGTTGTGAATCACAAATACAGAACAGTACAGTATTGGAATCACTTCTGGGGCTCATCAGAGACATAACTGAGAAACAGCTTGGGTAATAAGGTTCAAACTGATGCTTAATAGACAGATCATCATTTTAGGAAGCAAAGATAACTGGTTCAGTGATTCTTCAATGACAGAGTTGATTTAGGTGATTTGGAGCCGATAGGCCTAAAGAACAAGTTACTTACCTTCGGTAACACTATATCTAGTAGAAAGTGTGTCTAGTCGCAGATTCCTTATCTTAGAATTAAGTCCAGGATTCAGACCGTATCTGGAAATGTTTTAATGAGCACTACCCCTGTGCCTCAGTAGGTGGCATAGTCCAGCTCCTTGTGGCATTGTCGGCATCGTCCGCGGCTGAAGCGACGTGCGCGGTGCCGATATATGTGCCACACCAGCATGCTGACGTCAGTTTCTATCCGCGACATTCCACACCACGAGTGTGGCGCCACGAAGAACACTGACTACTGGTGTGGAAAACTCGGCCTGAAAAAGAAATCCCTGTCCCAAGAAGTCTGTTCACAGAACGGGGAGGATGGGTGGATCTGTAAGGAATCTGCGGCTAGATAGAGTCTCTACCAGATAAGGTGTTATCGAAGGTAAGTAACTTGTTCATCTGATTAAGACTAGTAGCCCCAGAGTCCTTACCTGAGAACAGCCACCCTAGCAAAACTATCATGTAGGTGAGTCTGTGAAACTATTTCACACCAAAAAGTCCTGCAGTACCTATTGGGCAAAGTGCCCATTCCAATGGACCAGACTGTCCAGGCAGTAGTGTTTTGTGAACGTGTGCAAAGAAGCCCACGTTGCTGCCTGGCAGAGGTACTGCACTGGAACGTCACATGCAAATGCAGTGGTCGCAGCCTTGGCTCTGGTGGAATGAGCATGCAAGCCTTAAGTGGGTTGCTTCCAGAGCGTACCATATTTTAATATAGAGCATGATCCATTGGAAGATGGTCTATTTCTACACAGCCTTTATCTTCTTCGCTCTGACATGCCTCATGAACAATTAGTCGTTCACCAGGAACTCTTTTGTGTGGTCAAGGTAGGACGACAACGCTGTCTTTTGGGGTCCAGGCGGTGAAGTTGCTCTTCTTTCTTGGAGAGATGTGACAGAACATAAAAAGTAGGCAGAGTGATGGACTGGCCTGTATGAAAGAGAGTGACACCTTTCGGCAGAAAGGAAGTTCTAGTGCATAGAACCAGCTCATCTAGGTAGATATTCAGGTACAGAGGCTTGGATGACAAAGATAACTGACCCTCCGGGCAGATGTTATTGTCACCATGAAGGTAGTCTTGATGGTAATAAGCCTGAGAGGGCAATTGTTCAATGGCTCAAAGGGAGCACACATCAGAAAAGTTAAGCCTGGATTAAGGTCCTACTGAGGCATGATGAAGGGCCATGGTGGAAACGTGCTGCAAACCTTTCAGAAGCCTATTTACACCAGGGGATTTGAAGCGGGATGGCTTATCAGGCAACCACAGAAAGACTGAGATGGCAGAAAGAAAACCCTTTAAGGTGCCAGAGCAGAGACCTGCTGGGCAAGAGAAAGGGTAAAGAGAAGGACATGAGAAAGGGGAGCAGAGAAAGGGTCAACTGTGTTTTTCTGCATACCTTGCCACAAATTTACCCCAATGGCAGGTGTATACAGTCTTGGTGGAGGGAGCATGGCCGACAAGATAACAGCGCAGACTTCGGGTGGAAGGTCGAAAAATGTCAACTGTCGCCTCTCAATCTCCACACAAGAAGGCAAAACGTTGACGGGTTCAGGTGGAGAACCCTTCCATTTTGCTGCAGCAGAAGAACATCCAGAAGAGGCAGCTTGATCGGAGGACCGAGGACCATGCTCAACAGCTCAGGATACCAAATTCTTCGAGATCAGTCCGGAGGCACAAGGATGACTTGAGCCTGGTCGTTTCTGATCTTCTTGAGAACTCTGGGCAAGGCATACAGAAGGCCTGAGCTCCACTCAAGACAAAAAGCAGCTCCAATTGAGAGCTGTCTTGGAAACTCCAGCGCGCAAAACAGCTGACATTGTGCATTCTTGGCAGTAGCGAACAGATGTAACCAAGGCTCTCCCCCCAGCTGATAGAGACTTGCACCACCTTTCGATGGAGATGTCACTCGTGATTCGCTAGTCATCTTCGGCTGAGTTCCTCGACCCGGGCGTTCAGAGAGCCCACCCGGTGTTGAACCACTAGGGAAATGCCCTGACGTTCCAGCCGTGTCCAGAGATGCAGGGCCTCTTGAAAAAGGATGCACCACCTCTGTTTATTGCAGTTCCACATGATGGTGGCGTTGTCCGTCAACACCTGCACTAGCTTACTTGATAGAGGGCAGAAAGGCTTTTAAAGCCAGCCGGATCGGTTGGTGCTCCAGTAGTTGATGTGGAGTCCGAATTCCGCTGGAGACCAGAAGCCTCTTACCTACAGATAGTTGCCCCATCCCAGGAATGAAGCATCTGTCACCACTGTCATATGTGGCTGGAGAAGGGAGAGGGATCGTCCGCTGACCCAAACTGCAGATGTTTTGAAATTCCCTCAGAGATCTGGACCATGTCGGAGAGATTTCCCTAATGGTGCACCCACAGGAACCGCAGGTCCCACTGTGGAGGCCGCATTAGCCAGAGGGCGTCATATGCAAGAGGGTGTCATATGCAGGAGGCTGCCCAGCAGCATCAGAATCAGTCTGACTGAAATCCAGGATAGAGGCTGAAACATCAGTATTGTAAGCTGAATATCCCAGACTCACCGTTCAGGAGGATAGGCCCAAAACTGCACCATAACCAGACAGCTCCTATGAAAGGAAGCGTCTGAGAGGGAGTCAGGTGTGACTTTGGCAAATTGATAGTGAACCCCAGAGAGTGCAGAAGGTCTGCTGTAGTTTGGAGGTGGGATATGACAGCCTGGTGCGAGCCGGCTTTCAACAGCCAGTCGTGGAGATAGGAGAAGACTGCCACCCCTGATCTCCGCAGATGAGCTGCAACCACCGCCATCACCTTGGTGAACACCCAAGGGGTGCTGGCAAGGCAAAAGGGAGCACAGCGAGAGGCCCGCCACACTATGAACTGCCGGTAATGCCTGTGTGCAGACAGGAAGGGAATGTGGAAGTATGCATCCTGCAAGTCAAATGTTATCAGTCTCCCAGGTCTGTACAGAGAAAGCATGAGCATTTTGAAATTTCTCCTTCTTGAGGGAGAGAATGAGAGGGCGCAGGTCTAGGATAGGACGAAGGCCTCCATCCTACTTGGGCACCAGAAAGTAGCAGGATTAAAAACCACAACCTACTTCTAGAGTCAGCACCCTCTCTATGGCTCCCTTGGCCAAGAGGGCCATCACTTCTTGGCAGAGCAAGGAGAGATGGTCCTTCATTGCCACTAGTGAGTGGAGGGGTAGTCACAAAGGGGACGGCATAGCCCCTCTGGGCAATCTGAAAAACTCAGCTATCTGATGTTATAGCCCTCCAGCCGGGCAGGTGATGGCGTATCCTGCTTCCCACAGGGTGCCCATGAAGGTAAGCGGGCAAACTCAAGGAATTTGTTGGCTGCTGCTGGTGGGTGAGTGGTGGACTGGGCCCACCTCTGGCTGGCCAACGTACGGGGTCAGTGAGTACCACGTCCTTGCATGCTGTGGTAACTGGGCTGGTAAAGATGCATCTGGAAGCCCCTTCTGTGGCCACAAAAGGAGCGAAAGGAGGACAGGAGGTGGGGAGGGGCATGGAAAGGCCCATGGACATGGCCGTAGCTTTACTATACGTGAAGCGCCGCAGCCTGGGTCTGCCTTGTCTCCGAAGAGATGGGAGCCATCAGAGGACGTGTCAATAAATGATGCTTGAACATCGCCGGAAAAGCCAGTTGTTCTAATCCAGGCATGGAGCCACATTGAATCGTGAATTTAGCTGCATCTCTCCCATTAGCCATAACTTGAGTATGGCCTGAGCCTCCTCCGGGACCATAGGCAGAAACTGCGCAACAGAATCCCACAAGGATTGGGAGTAACTGACCATAATGCATGCAGTGTTCCTGGACCACAGTGCCATACTGGTGGAAGAAACATTTTTCTTTACTAAGGTGTCCAGCCCATTGGATTCCCTATCTGGTGGGGTGGTAGGGAATGCACCAGGATTTAAAAGTGAGGGGGAGGCTTGGACCACCCAGTTATCCGGGGTAGGGTCTTGCGTGAGGAAAGTGGGGTCCCCTGGGCTGAGCTTTGGCGGCGGGCAATTGTCCAGTTCACAGGAGCAGCTGTGCAGGGTTTAGACCAAGTTACTAGCAGGACACCAGTGAGGGCTTCACTGAATGGGAGAAGCGGTTCGGAGGGGGTCATTCTCATCTGAAGCACCTCCATCAAGACGTTAGTCGTGACTGCCACTGAGAGTATGCTAAGTTCCAGGACCATAGCAAAAGAAGCCCCTTCCTCTGTAGCTACGGTAGGGGGACAGAGCATTCCAGTATCTAGAGAGGTGTCCAGTTCGCTGGCATCCGCCAATTCCTCACACAAGTCCATGTTGGGGTGTTGGGCCTGGTATTCTTCAGGGTCCAATGACCCCTTCCAATGCTCCCCAAACCTCAGCCCATAAGACTAGGGTGCTGGCTCCAGCCTGGAAGGCAAGGCTCTAGTCGGCGTTGGATTACACCCCTCCAGCTCTATGTCAGATTCGGGATGAGAATGGGGACGCCAGGAGTGTTGGCATCGGGACCAGCGCTGGGGAAGGTCGAGGTGGTACAACGACGCCAGTCCAGGTTCAGACCTTGGATCCAAGTGGCCCGACTGGAGCCGGGGCTGAGACACTGGCAGAGAACCAGTGGGGGGTTTTTCCGAACCCGTGGGCCGAAGGCATGCCAGCAGGGACGGGCCACCCATATATGAGGTGCATGGCCTTATAAAGCTCATGGAGTTGGGCGGGGGTCGCTCCGTCTCCAGAACTCAGGGAGGCCCAGACACAGGCTCAACCGCGGAGCCAGGCCTGAATGACTACACTCCCTCATCTCATCTTATGACTTCAACGGACGGGGCGAAGTCAAGACCCCTTTGACTTCTTACTCTTCTTGCTCTGGTGGGACTTACCCAGAACGTTTCAGGGTACCTCACCACCTATTAGGATCCTCCCCCTGCGCCCTGGAGGTGAAAAGGAAATGGCGCAATCTGACAGCAGAATTGTTTGCCAGTCCCTCAGTTCTTCCACACTGATTCTTCAAGGGATAGTCGAATCTGATATCTATCTGTTTGACAAAATGTATCATTAACTCCCTAGACCTCTTGCACCTTTGAAAAAATAATTGGCAAAAAGATGCAGGCCTTCTGCTCCCTGGTTTTCTTGTGCCCTACAGGCTGAGAAAGACCTATGCAAAAAAATTAGCGCGAAATAGGAGGAATTCTTATAACTCCAATGCTAAGATTCTCTATAAGGCGGCGCTTAGAAGCTTCTGCAAGAAAACGCATAATGTAATAAAGGAATACTTTGCACATCAGATTGAGGTGGCAGCTAAATCTTCTAAGGAAGTGTTTAAAATAGAGAATTTTTTTGTCTGCCCCGAAGGGGCCAAACCTGCCATCACTTTTTCATCCGAACTTTGTGAAAAACTCTTGGTCTTCTCTGACAAGAAGATCCAGAATCTTCACTCCACTTTCCCGGAGAAACCTAATGGGAATGTAGTTTCCTGTCCGGTTTATGTGGAGAATTCTTTCCCAAGCACACCCCCTTTGTACCAAGTCATCCTTCTCAGAATTTGCCCCCTATATCTGAAGAAATCTCCCTAAAAGAGCTAAAAAAATGAAAGTCTAGTTACCCTGATGACGCATGCTTCCGCACATTCTCAGCCTAATGGCCCAACACTTCAACCTTTTTCTTAATAAAATCTGGAATGCCTTGGTGACTTCTGGTGTTTTTCAAATGCGTTGGAGACAGGCATCGCTTTAGCTGCTCCTTGAAAATCCGAATGCAGATTCTGGTGTTTTGAGGGATGTACGTTGTTACAACGCATGCTTTTACCACGCATGCTTTTACAACGCAGGTTTTTCAACGCAAGTCGTTACAATGACTTGCGTTGGGGGGTGCTGGATAGTGAATAGTTTGATTTACTATTACAACTCCAGTCCCCGTGGATAGTAGGGAAGGTGTTGGATAGTAAATTAAACTATTACATATCCTAGAGCGCCCCCCAGCGCAATTCGTTGTAATGACTTGCGTTGCAAAACCTGCGTTGTAAAGGCACTGCGTGGTAAAAGTTGCGTCGTAAAGGATGTTTCCCGTTTTGAGTAATCACAGGCCAATATCTTATGTCCTGGCCCCCGCCACAATTCTGGAGAAATTGGTTAATCAACAATTGTCCACGTTCGTGGAAGCCAATTCCATCCTTCACAGCTCTAGGTCGAGTTTCCGTGCAGGATATAGCACGGAGACGGCTCTCCTGGAAGTTGCAGAATTTGTTAGAGAGAATCTTGAGCACACCTGTCATGGTGCTGCTTTTTGATCTATTGGCGGCCTTAGAAACAGTGTCCCGTTCCTTCTTGCTTAACAGACTCAGTCAACTAGGCATTGGGGGCAAGCCTCTTTCTTGTGTCAAATCGTTCCTGGAGGGAAGATCCCAACTGGTGTATCTACACCCTTTTTCTTCATCACCCAAACCACTGCTGAGTGGAGTCCAAGAAGGATCAGCCAGAGTCTGCTCTTGTTCAACCTCTACCTTTCCAGATTTGATGGAAATCTGGGATGTAAAGGTAGTGTTGTATGCCAACGACACTCAACTGCTCTTTTCCTTCCAAGACAATGCGAATGGAGCCTTTTACAACTTTAAAGAATGCCTCAAAGGAGTTGCGGCCTGGATGGAGGCAAATTGCCTGAAACTAAATTCCGATAAAACAGAAGCTATGTTTTTCAGTCAAAAGAGAGAGCCGCCGCCGTCCACCCTCTCGTGGCCTGTTGAATTTAATCCTCTTACAACACCGACTCCTTCTGCTAGAAACCTCTGCATCATTTTTTACTTTACTCTCCCTTACACCACTTAAATCAAACGAATCTCATTGGTCTGCTTCATGAAAATGAAAATCTTAAAGAAGTTCCTCCATTTGGTCCCTGAAGAGACCCGAAAAACGGTAGTCCACTTGTTGGTAACCTGTTTTCTAAGCTACTCGAACAGTCTCTACCCTAGCCTCCTGCGAATCATATATGTAGACTACAGATAATTTAGAAGGCAGTGACCAGACTTAGCCGGAGAGTCCCTCGTCGCCTACATATCTCTTCCCCTTTAAGACAACCGCATTGGCTTCTGGTGGTACAATGCATTAAATGTAAACCTTGATTCTGGCTTCCAGAGCTTTCTGCAGAGATGCCCTTACTACAAGACAAATAGATTGACCCCGTAGTCTCAAGAGAGAGTACTTAGGTCTAACAACAACTACTTGCTACGGATTCCAAAATACTTGAAGACACACCAAGGAGGAAGCTTCTTCACTGTTCTTACAGCTAAATCATGTAACAGCTTACCATCTAATTTGCAAAGGTTTAAGTCACTGGCCACTTTCAAGAGGAAACTCAAAGCCTAGCTGCTTGATACTGTCTAGTTTCTTAAGATATCACAGCTAGCTTTCCGTTGTCTGCTCTGAGTGCCGGGATGCTTCCACTTGAAGCACCTGTGCGCTTTATCAAATGCTGATTGACTGATTGATTGTGACAAGGACCTTAGGCTCTGCAACCGATCCCCGGACCTTTCTCTAGACCGGGATCGAGACCGTCGCGGCACTGCACGTACGGAGGCAAGGAGTTTGAAGGAGAACTCCCTCGAGTGCAGGCAGTCGTGGTCGTGCTCCAAGCACCACAGGCAAACAATATGCGGGTCCGTGACTGACATCTGCTGATGACAGGCACGGGAAACAGCCTTAATAACGAAGGCTTTACAACGACTGACCTGAACAACGAATCCAGAACAACGACCTTTCTATGAACCACTACTTACACCAACAACGACTTTCCTAAACCACGAATAAAACGACCTCTTAACTGGCCAATAGATGGCGCTGGTGTTCTGTTTATTTTTGTTATTATTTTTCGTAACCATGGGAATCCCAAACGGAACTCTGGAGCCTGGTGCATTCTGTCAAACATAATAAAAGAAAAAGAAAAATTAAGGAAAAGCCTTTCCTCAAGGGGTGACACTGGCAGAGGAAAATAAATTGAAATAAAAGCAGTACATTGTACGAAGTCGGCACCGTCCCCAATGGACGTAAAAATCTGGGGAACATAAGGAAAATGCAAACAAACAAGGGTTCTGCACAAACATCTCCTTCCTCAAGAAACTTTTTAGATTTGTATGCCCTGATGCATATAATCTCCCACAAATGATCATTAGTTAAATATATGTCTTTAGAGTCGCTACAGAGAAAATATGAAATCTCTGGACCATGTCTCCTCTAACACAAATATATGCAACGTATGTGTATTTTTTTAAATACATGGGGGCAGATTTATGAAGGCCTTGCGCCGCCGGTGCGTCATTTTTAACATGGGAAAAAGTGACGCACCGGCGGCGCAAGGCCTTCATAAATCTGCCCCCGAGGTGTTGAAAGTCTCTGCTTTGAGCTTCTATTCGGGCGATGGAGTATGTTCAAAGTTTCTCCTTGCATCGCCATCTCCCCGGCAGACAACACAGCAAAGAGACTGTTTTTTCTGTTCCTGGACTCGCTCATGAAGAGAGCTACCCGCCATGCTCGTGATTGTCAAAAGCTGTCAGCGAAATCAGGGAGAGATCGGCTACAAAAAAAAGTAGTTTCTGACATTTTATTTTCTGTCCTTTCTGTTTCGGAGCAAAAGGATGCATTTGTGTGAGGCTTTTAAATAACTTGTAAATACCACAGCTTTGTATTCTTTGAACAGCCTTCCTCTATTCAAGCTGTTGTATCTGGTGTAAGTAATTGGATGGTTTCGTTTTTACATGATATGTGAATTGTATATTCAGGAAATGAGCAAATCGAACATTTTTCGTTGTTTAGGAAGTCGTTGTTAAGAAAGTAGTGGTTTGGAAAATGTCGTAGTTTAGCATTCGTGGTTTAGGAATTGGATGTTAAAGTAGTAGTGGTTAAATCATACATTCGACAGGCACTGCAGGGTTTGAAGCCAGCCTTCTTAGAGGACATCCTGCCACACCAGGAGAAAAATCTCATAAAAACTTCGACAAAAAGTCAAAAAAGGTCAGTCAAAAATTGACTGGGGTTAACTCTCCGCATCTGCGCTGATTGGGGCGAAATGAAAAGAACTGATGTCAGCGTGCTGGGGTGGAGCCTACAAAGGCACCGCGCATGTCACTTCCGGCGAAGACGCCATGTGGAGCCGAGCGATGCCACCTACCAGCGCACAGGGGTGCTGATCACAAAAAAAATTCCAGATCCAGTCTGACGATTGGAGAGAATTCTTGGGTATGGAATCTGCAGCTAGAAGTGTCTATGAGATGGCTCTTGAAGGATTTAAAGGATACTGACAATTCGGGTTCAGGTTCAGGTTCATCTATACACTTAAATGGAGAACATCCATTAAAGATACTTGCATCCACAACCTCTGGTCCATCACAAGAGTCGCATCAAAGTCTCGTCATACAATAGTCAACACACCACATCCTTATTGACCGGAACCATAACTCATAAGCAAGATCGGTCTCTCGCTTTCATGATGCCCTCAAAAGGAAATTAACAGACAATCACACTGTTTATGTACAGTGCAGTCAGCAGGTCTCACTCTTGAGAGATTCGGCACATTAAACAGTTCCACAAGGCGGCTAAGAGCTTGAAGCGCTAATCGCAGCAAGTCAAGTCTACCAGACAACAACTCACAGTGACTGATGTGCTCTAATTAGCTGGCCAGGAGTATAGAATAAGTACAAAGAAAGTATATTTAATTTGCTGCAGGGAAGAGGCAACAGTTCTCTGATGTGTGGCAGAGTTTAACATCAAAGAGCTCATGTAAATGTGGCCATTTACTCAGAATTTTCCATCCTTTTAGTATCGCCGTTTGATTTTGTTGCTAATGCTACATTTTATTCCAGAGTTTAACGCAACATCATATGCCATACGTACGCCGAGGGAAATGACTGCAATAATTGCTCAAATCCGAACTTTCCTGATGTTTGGTATAGCGGATGGAACTTTGCCTTGTTAAACTTTCACAATTATCAGAGAGAGCACAATTTAGGCCAGAATTATTATCATGAATACAGGCCGAATTTGGAAGGAAGTGATGTGAGGAGGTGAGTGAAAGCTTTGATTTGAAGCTTCAATTTAAAATGTCAAAAAGCCTAACGCGGGGCACGCAACCGAGCGCGCTGTGTCGAGAGAAAGCTGTAGGATGAAGAGGCATGAATGAGTAAGTAAAGCCCTTTGTCCTCACAGAAGGCTTGGAATGGGCCCAGCTCATCACAAAAGTGCTCACTCTTTTCTAGGGTCCGAACATTAGACCCGGCTGCCCAGAAGCCGTCAAAGCGCTCCACTGTGCGACAAATCAGTGGCGTAACGAAATTTGTGGGGGTCCACCTGCAAAGTACATGGAGGGGGTCCCCAAGTCCCCAGACCCAGTCAGGAGCTCTCAGGCAAGAGGCCTACCGTCCGTGTACAGTGCTTGAGGTCCTATTGTTATGCCAATGTACAGCATATGTGAAGCCCCATACAAAACTCATCCAACAGCACGGATATAAAGACCTGCAATCAAATGTTGGCTTTTGGCCCCAAACTAAACGGCTGACCGTGATAGCAAAGTCAACCACCAAAACTGCTCCCCATTGCCCCCCCAAGGTACGAAGGAAAGGTGTCCTCTCTATCCCAACGCTTCACGGAATGTTGACTCACAGTTGTCAGCGAGTCTTCTGCCCTCGCCTTAGGAGACCATTTAGTAGCCATCCCAGGCAACACCTCGACCGATAAACAATCTTTTCAATTCACTCATCTTGTTGGAGTCATCAAATGCTTTTTAAACATATATTTATTAGGATTTTGAACAAAAAAACATGTAGCATGAATATACATGGAAACTAATCTTGAAAGAAGTGGTCTTATTCAAAATCTCTTGATCGAACAAATGTCCTTTATAAAGTTCTTAATATCACTGGAAAGCAAAACAAACAAAAAACACTATTTGAGCAGCGGAAATATAAGGGACCAGGGGCAACAAGTACTGGCAAAGCCAATAGGTCGCACCAATGACTAAAGCTATTGGCTTTGCCAATGTGTTTTAGCCATGTTGTACACACGTGTGGCTACTGTTTGGCATGGATAAAAGTTAATGGGATGGAGTGGAGTGTCAGACTGGAGTGGAGTGTTCAGAGTGTAGTGGCGCAGAGTGGAGTGTTGTGGAGTGGAGTAGAGTGTAGAGTGTTGTGGAGTGACGTAGAGTGGAATACAGTGTTATGGGTTGTCCTAGAGGGAGTAGAGTGTCTGGAGTAGAGTGGAAGGGCATAGATAGAGGGGCACAGAGAGTGGCATGGAGTGGAGTAGAGTATCATAGACTGGAGTTGTGTAGGGTGTACTGAAGTGGCGTAGAATGGAATAAAGTAGAGGAGAGTATCGATGAGTAAAGTGGCGTAGAGTAGAGAGGCATGGAGTGATGTAGACTGTTGCGGAGTGGGGTAGAATGTCAGAGTGGCACAGTAGCCTAGAGTGTTGTGAAGTGGCATAGAGTGAAGCACAGTAGAGTGGCATAGAATGGAGTGGCAAAGAGTGTCATGGAGGGAGTAGAGTGCAGTGGAAGGGGGTGGAGGGAGTAGAGTGCAGTGGAAGGGGGTAGAGTGGAGTAGAGTGTCATACAGTGGAGTGTTGTAGAGTGGAGCGGCACAGAGTGTCATTGATTATCGTAGAGTGGAGGAAGTGTGTTGTAGAGTAGAAAGGAGTGGCATAAAGTGTTGTGCAGGGAGTAGAGTGTCGTAAAGTGAAGGAGCATAGAGTGGAGTAGAGTGTCGTGGAGTGGCGTGGAGTGGCATGGAGCAGAGTGTCGTTGAGTAGAGTGGCATAGATTGGAGTAAAGTGGCATACAGGGAGTTGAGCAGAGATGAGTAGAGTGATGTAGAGTTAGTACTCTCTCGTAGAGTGGAGAGGCATAGAGTGAAGTAGAATGGAGTGTCACCAAGTATATGGTCATGGAGTATCGTAGAGTGGTGTGTCTTGGAGTGGAGTGGCATACAGTGGAAAAGCGGGTTCTAGTGTATAGTAGAGTGGAGTGTCATAGAGTAGAGTGGCCTAGAGAGGAGCAGAATTAAATGGCGTAGAGAGGAGTAGAATTGAGTGGCGTAAGGAGGAGCAGAACAGAGTGGCTTAAAGAGAAGCAGAATAGAGTGGCGTAGTGGAGTAGAGTGGCATAGTGGAGTAGAGTGGTGTAGTGTGAGAGACTTGAGTAAGGTGGCGTGGACTGGCATAGATGGAGTTGCATAAAGTGTTGTAGAGTGGAGTAGTGTAGTATCCAGTGGAGTAGAGTGTTGTGGAGTGTCAGAGTGGAGTGGGACAGCGTAGAGTGGAGTATCACAGAGTGTAGTAAATTGTTGAAGAGTGGAGTAAAGTGTCAAAGAGGGTTGTAGAGTGTCATGTGTAGAGGGCATTGCGTTGATTGACGCGGCTTAGAGTGGAGGGGCATATCCATCCAGTTTTACTGATAAACGTATACAAACAAAATGTGGAAATGTCTTCACCTAGTGTATGGATTTGTTTTGATCATATTAAAATATTCCAGCATACGTCAGAATTACAAAAAAATGTGCTTCATTTGTGCTTTCCTAATTCCGATATATTATGAAATATCTGCACAGTTCATTTACAGACATTCAAATGCTAGAAAAAAACCTTTGCTTTCAAAGCAAGAATGTCACATACATCCTCTCACTTTGAAGTCAGAAGACAGTCTGAAGAAAGAGCCTGGCATTTGACCTTTGTCTTTGCATGCAAGCAAATGTGATAAGATAAGAACAAGATTTAAAGGCCTATTAACAGAAAGCGAATACTAGTGGAAGAATACAGTAAATAGGCTATGCTCGGCAGGAGGGACAAAGTCAAGCTGGACAGCTTAAAACATTGTACCTACAGTGGCCTATCCCAGGGGCTTTATGAGTAACATTTTCTAGATACAAAAGAAGGACAAAGGGCAACGCACAGTCATAAATTTAAGGGAGCTCAGAAGAATCCATCCTCTACAGGACGTTGGTAGGACCGATGACTGGATGGTCTGGCTGGATCTGACGGATGCCTATTTGATTATAACATTTTTCCTCATCACCCCAGTACTTGCAGTTTCTAATAAGACACCAGGTGTACGAGTTGAGCACTGAACTCAGCCTTTGGACTCTCATCGGCACCCTAGTAATGAAGGTACTCAGACCAGTCATAGAATTTTTTTAGGTGAGCGGGGGAACAGTTGAATGTTTATGTGTATACTGATGACATCCTGATCTCATGCAACATCTGGGGATAGCTATCTAAACAGAACAGATCTTAGGATTTGTTCTCAACGCTGAGAAATCGGTGTTGACTGCCATCCAGAGCATCATATTTTGGGGGGTTTTCACAGGCACAATGCAGGCAACTCTGAGTCCTACCCAGTCAAATAACATGAACATCAAGAAAGAGATGGTGCTCACCCTTCTAAAGTCCATGTCCTTGCTACATCAGATTACTCAAGTTGTAGGACTCTTGGCTTCGTCTATCCAAGCTATATTTCTGGGACTGCTACACTATTGGGTTCTGCAGCAGATAAAGGAGTCACATTGCAGAAGAGGTTTATATACTTGGAGGAGGTGACTCTCACATGTGAGGCCAGGGAGGAAATACTGTGATGGCTACAGCACATGGAGGCTACGAATGGCAGGGCCAGCTCTAAATCAATGCCAGATGCTATGATAGAGTTGGATGCAAGCAGGTCAAGCTGGTGAATCAGATGCAGGGATTTGTCTACAGAAGGAAGATGGTCAGAAAAAAACCTCACACGACATAACAACTGTCTAGAATTCCGAGTGGCTTTGTTTGCGGTGAAGTGCTCACATAGTTAGCCAAGGATGTTTGGCACTTCTGTGAGTAGAGCCAAACAGCAATGATGGTACAGTATCTCCTAGGATGCCTGTAAGTGGCAGTGGATTGGCACTCATTGTACTTTCAGGACTCTAGGACTTGGACCCCAGGACTTGAAAGTTACACCCAGAATTTGTCCATGATCTCAAGGAAAAGTGGGGACTTGCCACCTTGATCTGCTTGCATCTCAACTACAGCATTAACCAGGTATTTCAGCTTGAGATTGGGCCCAGAAGTGGACGACACCAAAGCTCTCCTTAAGCTGTGATCAAAGGAGGACAACTATGCCTTCCCACCGTTTGCCAAGATCAAGAGCGTGTAAGCCTAGGCAAGGAGACATTATATAAATCTGGTTTTAGTCAAGCTGATCTTGAGTTCGCAAATGTGGCTCACAGTTCCTATGGAACTAGCTCAATCAAGAAAGTTAGGTCAACTTGGAGCAGGTGGACATTTTGGTGTGTGGAATGGGGCTTGAATCCCGTGGGGTACGACCTTGTACATGGCCCGAATTCTTTTTTATATTGGATCTGGATTCTGAAGGTCAAATTTACAGGTAAGTAAATGCCTTTAGATTGGCCATTTTGGCGGGTCATGCCACTGTGGATGGATTAGCAGCTGTGGAACATTCCATTATGTGTAAATTGTTCAGGAGCATTACACTAACTGTTCCCACAGAGCCCAATTATTTGGGACTGTGGGATTTAAACCTAGTTTTGAACTTGTTCCTGTACTTGCAACAACATTAATTCCTATAGCAGAAGGATTTAGCAGGTACGTTGATTTGACTCTTTGCTTCGTATCCTGTATGAGAGTCTCTGAAGTGAGGGATCAGGAATGCTAACCCCTCATGGGGTTAAGTTTCCCATCTTTGATTTGATCTTATCCCACGTCTACTTCAAGCCGGTGGGTGGTGCGGCTTCGTTGGCGATGAGCAAGCTTTGAACTAGTATAATCATCACCTTTTATCCTGACACAGCATACACTATTTCCTAGCTACCACAAAGGAAAGTTTCATATCTTTTAAGGACACAGAGGCCAAGATGATCCCACTAGAGATATATGAAGGATCACATATCCTAATTGGATGACCCAACCCATCAAATCGTATTGAGTGAGTAAGATTGTATCTATTGAAACTGTAATATGTTTGATTATTAGAAGTATATGTGGAAATTGTTAAACACTGAGTTATGTAACGGAGATCAATGCTTGAGCTCAAGGGTTCCTTATTTTGTGCAACAGGTAGAGAGCAGAAACAGGAATAAAGACAGACTAGAGAGAGGTGGCTGAATCACAGCAAGAAAGAGAGAGAAAGTCTGAGGAAGCAGGACTTCATATATGGATATGAACTTGTATTGGCTATTATAAAACTACAGTTTCCCCCCCAGTGGTTCTTGTGAAATGAAAGGTTTGGCTGTTGTGTTAATAAAAGTGAAGAAAGAAGACATAATCCTCGCCCCAATGTCCTTAACAGAACTGAAACTTTTCCTCACAAGAGGTAGGAGCAATTATTATGCTAGGTTCTATGTAAACGTTAACAGATTATGTCGTTTTCTTGGAAGTAGCTATGTTTTCTCCTCTGAAGTGTAAATGTTCTTGAATGCTTTGATCCTTGGCTGGCAGAGAGTTCCAAAGCTTTGCAGAGTGTACTTAGAAAATAGTTCTTCCCATGTATTTTTTTTATAGAAAGGTTCTTTGATGATCCTAGGGGCAAGCCTGATAAAACTGTTTTATTTGCTTGAATTCAGTATGTAGGTATAGTTGTCATTTTCCTTGGGAGTACCTGTGGGTATTGCACAGTGGCTTGAACATTGTTTGTCTAACTACAGGTAGCCAGTGGACTAATGGCAGGACTGGAGAGATGCATTCTATTGGGTATAGACAGAGAAGGAGACTTGCAGAAGGGGTTTGGATTAGCTGTATTTTAAGTATGATACAACTGGGTGAAGCAAGGTAAAGAAGACTTCTGGCATAATCAAGTTTGGCGATTACGAGTGTGAGGATAGCTTTTGTTGGTAGTCAAGGTATGAAAGACGAGTTGCAGTGTTTTCTTTGTGTTGTAGCTGCTGTTTTAGATTAAAATGACCCATGTCTCTGGGGTGTAGAGAAGGCTTTTCAAGAGGGGCCCGAATTCCTGTTTTAGAGTGAGGCACTGAAGATGGTAGTAAAAGTATTCAGAGTAACAAAAATAAAAGCTTTCATTGATTTGGCAGGTGCGATATCATCAAGGGATCCTGAGGGTTGCATTTAACCCCTTCCACACTCATGACGAGCTGGGCTCGTCATGAGGTAGCCTCCTGCTACGCTCATGACGAGCCCAGCTCGTCATGTAACATGTGTTTTTGTTGATTCCAGCACACAGCGGGAAAATGCATAGCATCGATGTGGTTAATGTAGAACTTTCAAGACAGAGTCAAATGTAACTAAAATTCATTGGTTAAAAGAAAGTGCAGGAAAAGTGCCTGCAATGTCTAACTGGAAAAAAGAAGGTTTTGAAATGGATTTATGTAGGAAATCTGCCTTTTCTGCATGGCCACTCCGGATTTGTCATCTTTTTTTGCTGGACCCTATATTTTTGATGGATTTAAAACTTTGTAGATTTTACTACTACCTGTGCTACCCCTATAACCATGGTTACATTTGCTTATTCCGATATGGCACATTTAATTGGTGGTAAGTTCTTAGTGTATGGTGTAAAAGTGCATCCAGGGCCTGGAAGTTAAATGCAACTAATGGACTGCAGCATTTTTTGTGACATCTACTATACTGGCAGTGAAAAATTGACTTCGGGCCCACACTGTGTAGCCTGACTGTAGCAGTGTAAATCCTGCCCTGCAACCTAGCAAAAAATATTTTTAAGACATGAGGAAACCTTTCTTTTGAATATTAATAAATCGCCCTTATGTAGGCATTGCAGCCCAGGAGTGCATGGTATTTAAAAGTGGGACATAAAGAAAACTGACAATACCATGTTCCTACAGTGACAAAGCCCAAAAAGCTATTTTCACTGCAACAGGCATAGCTGTCCTATGTAGAAAACCAGAGTACACATTTCAATACTAACACTGTATCTCAGGAATGAGACCAGCTCGAAAATAATTAAACAGTTGTTTTTATTAGCTATTAAAAATACAATTAAATTGTGAGGTCAGGTTTTTAATAAATATCAAGGGAAAGTAGTTTTCTGAAAGTTATCTTTCATCTGCCTGAACCTACAGAAGGTTAATAAGCATAAGCCTCTACCTGCTCTCAGCCTGTGCTCAGCTTTTAACAGATGTGAAATAGGTGTGAAATGCCAACCAGGAGCGAACAATAAGCTCACCTGAATGGGCAGAAGTGACTCATCTGAACTCCACAGAATATTCAGAGTGGGAGCTGTGAGCGTCCTGTGACAACTCACTGTCAAATCCTGCTTGATGGGTCTGTAGAGTCACATGGAATACTTGGGGCAGGAGCGAAAAGGATGCTGGTATAATTCTTGTGGATTCCCTGTCTGGTTCCTGAAAAACCCTGATTTTGTCCTACCAGATATCTGCCGGGTTGTTGTGGATACAGTACCTGCTTCAAACTCGATTTTAGTGTTAGATTTGGGAAGACCATAAGATTACCATAGTACACCCCTCCACAAACAAGAACCCCAGCACCCAAGCTTAGTGTGGTCAAAGACTTTAGTCATCTTGAAAATACCTTGACACATGATATTTTGGGTATAGTTGCAATAAGGCAAACAGGCACTGCTGCAAAAGTGGATAAGGCCACACCTGGGAAGTTTTACCCCATTGGTTATGGAGGCGCCAGCAGTCACCCGGCCCATTAGTTGATATTGTGGCATACCCAGGCATCCTCTTCAGAACAATTGTTTGACCTGCTGAAGAGCAGAAGAGGGTAGGCCTGCTGTCTATGACCTGAGAGGAGCCCTGAAGTTCTTGAGCTGATTCCTCTTATACCCAGGATAAAGAAGTGGACTCCAACTGTCAGCTGGTAGGCCTCCTGTGTGGCTACAGGGAGACAACAAACTGCAAGAGTCATTTTCCTGGAAGCACACAGCTCACCAGTGGCAACTGGACCTGGACTGGACCCTGCTCTTGGCTTCTGCTTAACAACCTTCAAATCTCTAAGTGTCTCCCCGGAGGTCCTGGGTACCTTAGAAGTGTACCACTGTGGTTAGTTGGGCCATAAAAGACTAAGGGGTTGATTCCGATGTTGTTAGGAAGGGCTCAGAATCGGGATCGGGTTTGCTGAATCCGATCCGGAACCCTGGTTTCCGACCGAATTGGACACACTTCCCAACTACTGATTCCGATGCCTGGAAACCGTTAGGGCTGTCTGAATCGGTTCCAAAAGTCATTCGGGTAGGTCGTGTCTTTCGGAGACAAATCGTACTGTTCTATGGACTCAGTTTTCCGAGCGAGAGAGTACGTTGACCAATTCTTACAGCCGTTCCGATTCGGTTACTCTGGAAGAAATCGGCTGCTAGAATCAGTCTTGGGGGGCCAACAGCAGGCCCCAATTCACCCAGAGCCCTCCAAATCAGACCTGTGGGGGTACCCATAGGCCCCCTCACCCCCACCATGAACAGTGTAGCAGGCACCATAGGGTGCCCGCCACAGGGTGCACGCTTTTCCCCAGTCATCCCTTTATTCAACGGGAGCCTGTGTTCTCGTTCGGATCACAGGCTCTCATTCAAGTCAATGGGAGTCTGACCTAATCATCTTGGGAAGCATCCGGATATATCCAAATCGCTCGGTCAGACTCCCCCAGTCTGAGTCATCCAGAAGGCATTCCCAAACCAATTCGGTAGGAATGCTTTACGAACGAGATCGGAATTGGGCCCTAAGTCGGAAGATATTGTTCCTAGGTTCCCGTCTGCCGCAACCATTGACTATCTTTGAGTCCTTCCATTTTTAGGTGCTATTTCTATTTAAAACTTCAAATCTTCAATTCCCCTACTAGGATTTTTGTCATTGTGGTGTCATTTGGTTCATGAAACGTTCCTCTACTTTTCAATTTTTATTATGTGCATTCTGACTTTATTAATGTTACTTATTAATACTTCACACATGCCAAAGTTAAGCTTGTTTGCTCTGTGCCACTGCTACCAGTAGGTTGAACTCAGTTAATCTAGTGACTTTGAGAGTTCACTCTGACAAAGGTTGTGATTATTTCTCGAAGCGGGTATTCATTCACCCCAAAAAATAATCTAATTTCTTACAATTCAGATAATATTTCTGCTGCTATTTTTAATATTTTGACCTTGTGCAATATTGAAAGATCCTTGTAGAGTTTATCAGAGTGGATGATGCAAGATATCATAGACTGAAATGAATTAATATTACTGAAAAGTTCCTTTGATATACTGGAAGCATTTGCAATTTGGTTTGAAAATTATTCTTTGTGGCAGCGTTGATCTTTACATTCTTTAACATATTTAATTCTTAATGCATGATCATACAACTGATGCCATTTGTGCTCCAGCTGGCACGCTAGAAGTTTAGGCTTGCTTCACGCAGTGGAAAACAAGAAGTTGTGTCCATGAGGAACTTGGAACATAGATATTACCCTGGGAATACTATTGTCCAGAGTATTAGATGGACATTCATTAAAATAGTTAGCACAACCTCAGAATCACAATTCAATAGCCCTTCAAATCTGGCACTAAAGGCAGGAGCTAGTTTAGAGGTGACCGCAACTGGAGGACTGGGCTTCTATCTTCTATCATTATGGACATGATGTTGCATAGTCCTTTTCGGTCTGGAGGGTTCAGGGATGTCAACGGTGAAAGCCTTACTGTCTGTACAAGAATGAGTAGCAGGTTTATCCACTTCAGTTGAGTTAAGTTTTGAGAAGACTGGGTGAAGTAGATGACCTGTAATGCGAGTGAGATGGGAATTCTATACATGAAGGTAAGAAGAGTGGCCCCTTGAGGAAAATAAAACCGAAGTTTTAAACCACTCAAAAAAGTCAAGTTGAGTTAGCATGTCCATATTGGCCTGTTAGTTTAGCTAACTAAGTCAACAAGATGGACAATGAGGAGGAGAAAACATTTTTTTTAAAGTAAAGAGAAATATGAGATATTTTGTAACAAAGGATAGTTTAAGGATTCAGTATTAATAACAGTGTCAGAGTGAGTAATAATACCAATTCCTCCTTATGGTTTATTAAAATACTCTCGTTTAGCAATACTACAGTTAAGGGGAAACAATTTTTCCAACAGGGGATTGTTTTGCTCAGTGGGCTATGTTTAGGTCATGCACAATATACTAGCCTTCATTTTTTCAAAGTGGTCTGTGATGTGGGGACTGTGACCTATTGCAGATCTCACATTACCCAAAATGATAGTTAACTTAGCATGGGTGCTTGTTTTAATTGGGTTTTATCAAAGATCGAGACATAGGGGCGATGAGAACATAGATTTTCATTTTTTGAAGTTGTAATTCTGCTACCAAGCAGGCATACATAATGTAAAATTCCAATTAGGTCCTGAAGCAAGTATAATAAGGTGGACTTTTGAAGAGACACTAGAAACACTGTGAGGACCCATTTGGGCAGTGTGGGGGCCACTGGACATGGCCAGATGCTGACGGGGTTACTTCTGGCACGCCGCTGGTGTGATCTCGTATTGGCCTGATTTAAACTTGTATGAAAATATAGGACTAGATTGCCAACAGTAAAATCGACCATTGGGAAACCGAAGATGACTGCCAAAAATTGCCAGAGAAATGAAAGACAAGACAGAAGGCAAACTTAAGTTAGGGACTAGGGCACAGAAAACTAAAGCATGGTCCAGGTAAAAAATGAAAAGAATGCCAATGCGATGTAAATTTTAACACTGCAGTTTAAAACCTCTCATCACAGTTTTAAATTAACCACAAAAAATACTCACATTATTCAAAGAGGGGAACAGGGAGATTTGAAAACCGTGCTAATGGTAAAAACAAAATAAGAATACACAGTGCAGCAAAGTGAGCATGCATACAGCATTTTCAGCTGCTTGTGGTCTCAATGCCAAAATTTAGCGTCATGTCAGTGTATTTGCCTGATTTAAATAGTAACATATTGGTTGGTACATGTAGGACTAGACCGCGATAGTCCAATCCAATCCAATATTTCTTTATTTCGGTTATTCACCGTAAAAAACACACAGAAATATGTACATACAGTAAAAATGATTAAAAGAAAGTTAAAAGTGAGAAAACATTTCATCACGATAGTAATATCGTCCACTGGGGAAAACCAAGATAGCTGCCAAAAATGGAAAGAGATGACAGATTAAAGAAGAGCCTTTGGCACAAAAATCCAAAGCAAAGTCTAGGTAAAACGTATAGCTCAGCAACACAATATAAACTTTAACAGCGTAGGTTAAAACTTGTTATCACAGTTTTAAATGAACCACAATAGCTACTTTCATTAGGGTCAAAGCAGGGAACTTAAAAAACACTACACGCTGTAAAATAAAAAAGAAGAGTGCGCGGTAGAAACGCAATGCAAGGAGCATACTAACAGCTTTTGGCATCAATGCCCTGGTTAAGTGTAGGTCCTTGCATTGTTCTTGTAAAGCACAGGGAAAGATCTTAGAGGTTTATGGGTTAATCATTTCCTAATACATGTTGGAGATGTCTTTAGATTTATTTGGGACCTCGTTGATACGTTGGTAGATGTGATATTGTAATGGACTCTTTTTTGTTCCTTACAGCATGAATTATCCTCCTCATAAAGTTACTTACACCAGGGTTGGTGTTTTGGTAAACCGCTTGCTGGAGGATTTGAGGGGAGCCAGCATGTGGAGGGCATGACTAATGCTGTGTGCCAGGTCATGAGCAGGATCTCTGGGTTAGATTTTATTTTGCATTTCATTTGAATACTTTCTCAATAATTTGTTATAGCGTATGCTCCGAAAGAGCTTACCATCTGCCTTGCTGACCTTTATAGGTAGATAGGTATTCAAATGCATCTTCAGTTGTAACAAGAGATTAGTGGCTTCAATACTGTAAGCACAAACCACATTCTATTTGGTTGAAATGAACAAGTTAGTTACCTTTGGTAACACTCTTTCTGGTAGAGACTCTATCTAGCCGCAGATTCCTCACCTTTTGAATATTCCCCAGGCATCAGACTGGTACCTCTGTGTGCCAAGAAGTGATACCTTGCGGCTTCACACTGAAACCATTCTGCTCCAAAAATTATGTGCGGGGCCTATATAGGCCCAACTCCCGCGCACTGACGTCACTTGCTTTTGCAACTCTCTTTGCCCCCCAAAGGCAGAGTCCCAAATGCAAATTGGTAGACATCGTGCAGAGTCCTAGTCTTGAGGTACTATTAACCTCATCACTGCGGCGCGAATCCCGCCGCAGTGCTGAGTATTCCAATCACGGGCGTGGTCATCATCAGCACACGCCCACTGTGACTCATGACGGCCGGGAGCCGTCATCAGCGTCAAAGAGGTTAATGGATAGAGCTCAATCTCAGAACTGGGAGGATTGGAGAAATGTCTAGAACGGGCACCCCTCCCCTCCAAGCCAACACAATGTTTGCAGCCTTAGTTCTGGTACAATGAGCCCTCTGAGCCTGCTTTCTGGCCAGTACGCAGCAGATCTTAATGCAAAGTAAGATTCAGCACGAGATAGTCTTTTTCTGCACAGCTTTTTCTTCATTCCAGTGAATCTGATAAAGAGCTGATCCTCCACCCAGTTGCCTTTGGTATGATCAATATAGAAGCTGAGGGATCTTTTCGGATCCACTGTTGAAGCCTTTCCTCATCCTTAGACGGGTGAGACCCTCTCAGAATGCCTGAAGAGTGATGTTCTGACCACTTTCGGCAGAAAGGAAGCTCAAGTCTGAGGGACCAGCTGTTCTAGGGAGAACTTGGTATATGGCTGGCTAACAGAAAGGGCCTGCAGCTCGCTGACCCCTCGCACTTATGTTATAGCGACAAGAAATACTGTCTTGAGGGTAAGGAGTATGAGAGAACAACTGTGGACGGAATCATACGTTGTACACAAGAGGAAATTAACAACAACATTTAAATCCAATTGGGGCATAACAACAAATTTTGTAAGCCTTTGTGGAACCGCATAACAGTAGGAGATTAAAATAATGAGGGGTGGTCTGTCAACTGTAAAAAAGACGAAAGAGCCGACAAGTACCCATTACCAGTACCCAAAGCAAGGCCTTGCTGGAATAGGGACAGCACTAACAACAAAACTTTGTACAGCTTTGCACTGTGTGGGTCACATACTTATCACAACAGCAGGTGTATACACATTTGGTTGCGATAGGCCTGACTGCCAAGATGATATATACCACTTCAGGGGGAAGGTCGAAAACACTTACCTGTTGGCGCTTAATTTCCAAGAATGGAGGCTGAGGTTGCAAAGGCCTGGGTGCAGGACCTTGCTCTGCTGCTGTGACAAGCGATCCTCCTGAAAGGGCAGCTTGATTGGAGGTCAAATGCTTAGGCGTTTGGGGTACCATACACTCTGTGCCCCTTTCGGAATCACTAGAATGACTTTGGCCCAGTCAATCCTAATCTTATTTAGAACTCGGGTCAGGAGCACTATCGGCTGAAAGGCATAAAAGAGTCCTGAGGTCCACTTGACGCAGAACGCGTCTCAGATTGAGAGATATCTTGGAAAATCCAATGAGCTTGAGTATTGACATGGCGCGTTCTCTGCATTTGTGAAAAGGTCGAGCCAGGGTTCTTTCCACTCATGGAAAATACCATGCATCGTCTCCAGATGCAACTGCCATTTGTGATCCACAAGGCATCAACAGATTCGCTCGTCCGCTGTGGCGTTCAGGGAACCCACCAGGTCATGTGTCCCCAGAAAAACTCCTTGACGGTCTGGGCACATCTAGTGATACAAATCATCATGATGCATGGCTCACGATCCCACCATTTCCTACTTGTTGTTGTAACACAGGGAGGTGGTGTTGTCCCTAAGCAACTACATAAGCTTCACTTTAATGGACCAAAAAACAACAACGAGATCGCCAATGCTGATACCTATTTTAACACCAACCAGGTAAAGGCGCCAAAAAATAAAATCATGACTACCTATTCAAATTCAATTCGAGAACATGTGTTTAATTTATTTCAGAGAATTGATTTATGTTTGCAACTTCTCATATATTTGAACATATTAACACACTATACCACAAAACCAAGAACAACAAATTTACTCAAAGAGCCGTGAATGACTAAAAAAGAATGCACAAATGTTAGACAACATCAAAGACAAACCACTCACCTACATGGACGACATAAACATAGAAAATATATAGCATCAAGGTCTTGTCAATTTTTTCAGAAAAAACAGGGGCAATGATTGATCAATAAAAGAACAACCAAAGGTAGCAGTGTTAGATTACAACTTTGTGTTCATTACACTTGTTACACAGCCAAATACAAGACCAAAACAACATGGATAATCAATGTAAATGGCTGACGCGTTTCGAACCCTGTGGATTGGAAGGGGGGGTTCTCGACCATTTATGTTGATTATCCATGTTTTTTTGGTCTTGCATCAAGGCACAATCACTGCAAGCCTTAGAGTCATGATCTGAACCTACGTACTACAGGCAAACCACATGTGAGTCAGTCACAGACATTTGTGTGCAACATTCCCCACAGGGTTTAAAATCTATAGACTTGGGAAGTGGCATAAGTCCCTTGCACACTGAAATAAAGAACAATTTAGAACCTCGATGAGATGAGGGGTAGCTTCAGATAAGCGTCTGTTGACACAGAAAGAAAGGAACTGATGTCAGTGTGAAAAGGTTGTGCTTATGTAGGTCCACACACATCGATCCGACAGGGAACTACGTCGATGTCGAGCCTTCAACACCACTGCTGGCGCATAGGGGTACTGTTGAAAATGTTCTGGTTGCAGTCTGACACCTGAGGAAGTATTCAAATGGAGCAGAAAGAAGAGATACCTGGTGGCATTGAGAAAGTGTGCAGTGCACTGGTAAATGGTGCTATCAGCTTTGCACCGCCTCCAGAAGTGCTGTCAAGGAGTCATATATAGGTCGTCAACCCTACGTGCTGATGTCAGTTCCTTTCTATCAACACAGTTTGTTGCAGATCCTGCACTCTGCTGCTCAACTTTTTGTCTCTGGAGCACAGTAAGGCCCCTTGATCTGCCAGGTGCCTCCAGGGGAATGACGTCAGCCCTGACTGACACCTTTGGGACCCTGCCTGCACTCAGCTGGCCAATAACCCCACACCTGCGCCAAATGTCACTTTGGTACCGACCACTCAGACATCAGTCTCTGTTATAGAGATGCCGATTTAGGACCCAATCCTGATGTCTGTTCAGGATCCGGAGACTTCTTCAGTTAGAGCTCGGCCAATGTCTCATTATGAAACAACTAAGGCACAGCCGCTAGTCTGGAAGGACTCCCAGGAATTACTACTACCTCAATGCCAGTACTACAAGAGGCTAGAGATTTTATTTGGATCACATTCAGCGACTTTCCAGGGCCTTCAGAGTGTTACTATTGAAGATGACGAACAGGCGGATAGTTTACTCTCCTCATTAAACACATGCAGGCATGTTAAAAGTAACAATCAGACATAATATGTTTAAAAAATGGAAATCTCATAAGGCATGGTTACAAAGAGTGATAATTCAGTACAGAGGAGGAGATAATAGCATGCATAAATATTTTAAGATAGACAATACAATAAAAATGGTAGCAGAGGCATTTTAGATTGAGCATTCGAAACCTCTTGTATATAGTATATACTTATTATATACTTATATGTGTATATACTTTGTGGGCTCTGGAGATCAGCCCTAGGACTTGTCTGCTTGCGCTTAGGGACTATTTTTCTGTTCAACTGCCTCTATTTAACTGTCTTGATAGAAAACGACCAGCAGAGTTCAGTAAAATACCAGAATCACTGTAGCATTCTCTAGATTCGAGTCCATAGAAATTGTCTTCCACGAGCACCCGTAGATAATAATATTTTTTTCAAATCTTGTATATTCAGAGATATAACCACTGAAGGCCCTGATTTTATATTAAAAATAGAGCTTTGAACTATACCATTTCCCGCTGAAAGGCAATATTTCTCTCCATGTGTTCCCATACCAGGCGTGCCACGCCGTTTGGTGCTTACCGTCCCTCCATGTTAAACAACAGTAGATGTTTCAGCACCTAGGCTAAACTGCTGCATAGCTAAATGCATATAAGGTCCCAAAGGCGAGACCGATTGCATTGGAAATGCTTGTTTAGGAGTGGTAGGAATAATTGCTTGACACTGAAGCACCTTTCATTTATTGGGAGAAGAATCGCTGAAATAACAAATTTTACAGCTTCTTTTTAAATAGTTCAAATGTGGTATTGTCGTAATAGCCAGGTGGCACTGGCAGCCTTAGATGACCAAATTCAGTTCAAGGTCCCTGCACATAGTGCCTTATAAGTGATGTCTGCTAATTAAAGTGACTGGTGCGTGACTGCCCATTTTTCGTGATTTGCATTGGTGCCCAGGGGCAGCTCCTCTGTTAAGGCGGAGAAGCGTCGTCCAACTAGTTTAAATGCCCCAGATGAAAATAAAATGGTAATAGAAATTACTACCATTTTATTTTACATTGACTCATCAAACTCACGTCCCGAGCCAAGTCTTGGGACGGGGGTGGGGCCACTGCTGAGAGTCAGCAGCAGAGAGGAGTGAGGCCCTTTAAACTGTGCACGTCTCTTTTGCTGGCTGTTTTACAACGGCCAGCCATACATGAGAACTTTAAACCTCTCAAACCAGCTGTCTTGAGCAGCTGGTATGAGACCGAGCAAAGGTCTCCAGTGCTTTTTGGAGGGTTGAGAGAGCCTTCTCCATACAATCCTGGCATTGCTCTCATGCTGGTTGAGAGCAGCGTCAGGATTGGTTAGGGGAGTTGCTGGGCCTGAGGAGAGAAGACCACCAAGATCTAGCGAGGGTGTGACGAAAGATAAGTGTGTTTTATTTCATTAAAAAAAATATTTTAAGTTTAGAATTGGCCTAAATCGCCGATATGCATTAGTTTCCTGTTTTAAAGTTAAAACATTTTAGCTTTAAAACGATAATGTAATGCATGTCGGCATGAATTTAGTTTAGATATTTTCGCCCCCCTCCATAGCTGGCAGCCGCCACTGTTAGTGCTACTAGATAAACATGAAGCAGTTTTCTTTTACAGTGAGTAAAAAATATTAAAAGTGCACTGTAGAGTGCTGAAAATCCAGTGAAAGCTCTTGATGAAGTACGACATCGAGGACATGTGTGCACACGGAAGCAGGGTATATTCACTTCTCGACTCCTCGTTTTCACAGGTCTCACACTCAAGGCTCTTTTCTGGGGCTAAGGTGCTCAAGTGTAGAAGTCCCTTCTACTGGAGGGAGTCAAGTAAAAGGTAGTGCTCAAGCCTAAAGAAAAGCACAGCATTTCACAGATAACTGGGGCTGAGCTGAAAGAAGCTTGCCAACCCATAGCATGGAAGTATTTCTAAGCAATCAGAAGGATCTGGTGTGTGGCAGTGCCCTTCACCTTGACACGGACATTCCTGCTCTGTGGAGGGTGGGTTGTAATGGGGACATGGGCATCACAAGTGCACTTCAGTTTAATAACTGCCTACCACTGGTAGGCAGGGCATTCATGACAGTGGCCTCATGGGAAGTTTCTCATGAAACGAATGATGCACGATAATTAGGTGTGTTGCTCCAGAAGACAATGGAGATTGCTGCTCAAGATGACGATGGAGATTGAAAGACAGCTATGGCAGATGTGGGTCCCTTGCTCACTTTACCACTGGATTCAAGCTAGCCTGGCTGGTTAGGGGTATTACCCCAAAACCGGTCCATGGATGCTTGTTGCCAGTCCAGGGAAGACATGGCTTGGCAGTTCGGGCTGGACTGTTTCTGAGGAACAGGGTCAAGACTGATTTGCATATGGCTGGGTCTGAACTGGGGTGGCAACATGAGCTAAAGAACGATGATGGACTCAACCCAGATCTGTGACTTGGGGTGAGTGTCTGAAAAGTTTCAACGCTCCGTCAATCATCTCCTTGTGTTCGCAAATGATTAGTTGGACACAAAATATTAGGTAGAAAAAGCTGCATTTTTGCATTTCCTGTTCACAGCCAGAAAATCATGAATGAGAGCTGCTTTCGCCAGCAGGAGAGCTGCAAATCGCCTCTGCACCACATGGAAACTAAGAGACGCTTTACATTCTCTTCCAAATAATGGTTGTTTGACCTCTTTCCTCCGAGGTAACAGGTGTTCAATATAGATAGAGCCATCACAGATATCTATGGGCGATGCATCTATGTTGAATACAGTTCAGTGCAACCTAATTACAAAGTCCATGGATTACGTTGCACCGGAGATAAAAGTTCAGAATCGCAGATGTGGTCAATAATTGCTCGGCTCTTCTGAGGAATGTGTTCCTCTACGAATAAATGCTTGTGTGCTCTGTAAGTAAACAGTTTAGCAGCGGAGAAGGCTCAATTGCACCATTGCAGGGGTTGCCACTGAAAGAAACATTTGAAACACCAAGTCTGTTCTTTCTCTTCACACATTATTGTTTCCAGGTGATCAGAAAACATGTAGGCTAGTAAAGGCAAAAACTGTTCAATTTAAAAATATATATTTCCCACTTCTTCTTAGAAGCCATTGAGAAGCTGTTTAAATCAGAAGCACATTTCCATCTGCAATAAAAGCAGCTTTCCTTAGCGAGGCATTTTGCCAATAAGTTGGAAGTGAACATTTCCAATAAAACGTGAAGGTTAAAAGGTCGTACATTGCTGGAATGCTCCTACACATTCCCAAAATATTCTCAAATCAAAAAATATCATACTATAACTACTATATTTACATTGGTAAATGAAACATGCAAATCTACTTAGCAAACTATAGAGGGCAGATCTGTGTGACAGGAACGGGAAAGGGAATGTCAGGCCCTTTCTAACAAACATGTCTGACTAAATATTCAGTTAAAGATGGTATTGGTGTATAAAACCACTAATAATAACCTTTAGACATTCCACTATTTGAAAACAGTCTAAAAACGAGCATTGGCATAGCCAATGAGCCTATCCTTGACAAGCTTGAGTGATGATACATTTTGCTTCATTTTTTATTCAAAGAATATGTTGGAAAGATAAATACAAGGAAAACAACGTGGCACCACCTAAATGTGGCAGCAATATAAAGATTAAACAAAAAAAAATAATAATTAAATATAATTTCAAGAGAGAGAGTGCTATCTAGCAGGCAAGTGGGCTTAGACCAGGTATAGAAACTATTTTTGTTTTAATGCAGATCCTTGGAAAATCTAATTCTTTTTAGCACAAAGAAAAGGACTACTAGATTTGAATTATTGAATACATTGTTTAAACACACTAGGATGACCAAAAGAAATGAAAAACCATTGGGAAAAAAACACATTAGCACAGTAAAGTATTCGCTCACCAGCCTTGGAACTGAAGTTCACTTGTGTTTATGCAGCTCCACATACACGATAAGGAACAAATGCCATCACTCAAAGTGCAATAGAGCCAATGGATGAAGTGGGCTGACCCAATGTCCCATGTTGCAGGTTGTGGTGTGCGGAAACAAAATGTGAATGGCAGCTAAACAGACCAATGAATGAAGATGCCTGAACCAAAGATCCGAATCTATATTTTATTTAAGGGTTCCTCAGTGCATGAGACAGGTAAATCAACTAAGGCTGTGTCTAGCTCAGACCTAAAAATGTTGTATTCAATCGCTGCTCATTGGTTTACAAATCTTTAGACTTACAATGCATATGGTTGTCAAACAGTTTCCCTAAAAATGCAGACAGTAGCTACATGCAAAGTTATTCAAAGGCTTCACTTTGGAAATGTTCTATCATTAAATTAGTCATGGAACCAGTATGCTGTGAAAATCGTGCACACATATGTTTGTAGTTTTTAATGCAGCTTAAAAAACATTTTTCTATATAGAGAATCATACTGCATTTCTGTCATTTCTAAGCCTCATATATAACAGTTGTTGTATTTGTCAGATGTAATGGCACTGAACTGACCAACTCCTATGGTTATTTTTAATTTTTATTTGACGTGGGTAGAAGGCTGAGCCTGACTTGATGGGATCCACTTTCACAGAGGATCACAGGATCTCAGTGCGCATATTTAACCTATTGATTCATCCTAGTTGCAAATATAGCCCTCACTGCTGCAGCTAAGCATGTTACCAAGTGCCACAGTTTTGGTATAGACTGCCTTCATATCTTGAATATGCTAAGTACATGGGACCAGGGTATGGCCTATGGCCCGGTTGATGTCATCCATGATGTTGTCAGCATCATCAACACTGATGTAAATT
The DNA here is from genome assembly GCF_964261635.1 of Lissotriton helveticus. NCBI lineage: Eukaryota > Metazoa > Chordata > Amphibia > Caudata > Salamandridae > Lissotriton > Lissotriton helveticus. The sequence goes on from NC_136068.1 coordinate 1,169,066,687, forward strand.
GTGAAGACCTTTACGGTCCTGAGCAGCACACTGAGGAGGTACATTACGTTTTCTGCATTTGTATAGGGCCTTTCTTCCACCTGACAGGCACTGTACGGCTTTCAGAATCTGGCAAATTATTGATGTTGATCTAACCATAAAGACAAACTTGAGGGTTCTTGAGGTTTGGCACTCTAACCAAAAAATCTGTTCAATCGATATTTTCAGCAACTGTGTGAGCTTGTTATACTCTTTAAAAGAACATCTGTCCAGAGTATCCCATAGAGTATGGTCATGTGGTGACACTGCACACAGAGCATGGTCTTCCAGGACTTTTCTCAGGATAAAAAAATAAAAATGTAAATCAAGAGATGGATTTCCAACAAATGATCAAATGTGTGTGCGAAAACATTTTTTGGAAAGGTTTGTGCGGACTGGTCAAAGGGGCCAAAGTTATTAACCCCAGAAAAGCATTCCTTCAATTTAAAATTAGAATGACCCATAAGTAGAGAGTAGCTATTGAGAAGTCGGTAATATAAATGTTTTAGGTCTTACTGCACAAGTCTTTGGCGTATTTAATTTAGAGACCTACATATAGAGTAAGAGCTGGTCAACAACATATAGGAAGGTATGTTCCAAAAATAAAATTAAAATAATAATTTCAGACTCTACCAGATACTAGCTCAAATATATAGAGCTGATCTGCAATTAAACGAGGACTGCTGTAATTTTAACACAAACTCGGAACCAGTGTCATGAGCGATCAGGCAGCATAAGAAAGTGTACATCAGATGGGTAGGAATATCTGAAAGCATTGACTCTAAAATAGGAAAAATAAGAATGTCATTGATCTTCTGATTAACTTTGAAACGTTTGTGCTAAAAATCTAATTCCAATAACTAGCTCAAAGAGAAAGAAGTTATTAAGCACTAGCCAGACATAAAACAGAGTGTTTGCATTATATAAAGTATAGAAACTATAAACTTCAATTGGATGGTTGGTTTAGATCTTAGCTTGCAGCGCTTCATGATTTTTTATTTGTTAACCTGAGCAACAGTTAGTATTGAGTCACATTTTAACTTAATTGGATAATGATGCTAAGTTAATGTTCAATAAGTCATGAAGTTTATATAATACTAAAGTAAAGCATGGCAACAAAAGCGCTGGGAGTTAGAAGGCGGCCTCTGAACAACAGATTCTTCTATATTCTCCAACATAAAATAATTTTGTTGATGCCTCACAATCTGGAAGCATAATCTGATCCAGGTATGCTATTTCTGGAAAGGCTTTAGCACTGGTTTTATTTCGCTCACTATTATGTGGCATAAGGAACCTCTTATCCGAAGATCTCAGAGTCCTACTAGAAACATAAAAAGCAAATTGTTGTGCTAGAATGTTCAGTGTGCTGCCATTAACAGCTTTACATAAAAAAGTCAAGGATCCAACAAACAGACAATAGCATTTCTCTGGGGTTTGCAGGATTTGCAATTTTTGGTAGGTTGAAAACTGAACTTGCTGCCAAATTTTGCAGGACCATCAGTTTTTTGGTGTTGGCTTTAAGATGTTCTGGCAAAGAAAAGTGTTTCCAAGTATTGCATTTTATAGCATGCTACATACCACCTTCGCAGAGGTAGTGTGTATACTGAAAGGCTGTGGCTATGAAGCCAACAGCTATTATTTACGTCATTCGCAGGAACAAGCCCAGTTTGAAGTCACAGTAGGCCATCCAGAAGAGACGATTTTGTCAGATCTCAATGTTGTGTACCAACATTTACCTCTGGGTCTTACTATTTAAGAACGCTGTGTAGGTTATGCGAACAATTCTGATTTGTATTTACGCTGGTAACCAATAACTAGTGAAGACTAGCATCTGCATGCTGGATATGTTATGATATTAATTATTTTTCTGGAAGTTCTTTTTTGAAGTATAATCCTCACCTTTGAAGAGTAGGTTCGTTCTTACATATTTTTTTGACAGATTCAATCCTTGGATCACTTACAAAGGATCTGCTAGGTACATCAGCTAATAAAATGTTCCCATACTCTAAACTCTTCGGAGATTTCCAATTGTTTCCTGTTAGCACAGTCGATTTCTTTAAAATAACCAACATAGAACAGCCAAGCATAATCAGGATTTGTCTTTATAGTATTAAAGCCAAGGAAGGTACTTTGAGTACTTCCCCCAACATTACTAGTCAGCCTTAACGGGGAACAGATAATAACAGCAATACTGTTTTATGAGCCTAAATAGATTAAAGATTCAAATAGCTTAGATGATTTAATTCTGATAGATATGAATTATAATAGTGATAAATCTATCTCCATAATTAATTTCTTTCTAAATACTTGAAAAACAGTGGTGGCTGGCATCAACGGGAAGGAAAGGAGGCGGGCGCCCGCACTCAAACAAAATAAAAAAATAGCAGAATAAACTGGAGCACGCAAATATAAACTCAAAATGTATTAAAAGAAACACTTACCTGACTACAGGACCTCCTGCTCCAGACCTCGTCACGCTGCAGCCCGGCCACCGGGAAACTCCCTTGACCAATCAGGGTGCTGCTCTCACAAGCATGAGAGCAGCACCCTGATGAGAGAGCAGCCTGCCTCGGCACTCCACAGCGCTATGGAGGCTTGCAGTTGCTCTAATCCAGCTGTGTTAAGACAGCTGGGTTAGAGATTTTAAAGGGCGCAAGTCCGGCTGGCTGTCCCAAGACGGCCGGCCATAAAGACATGCGCACTTTGAAAAGTGCACATACAATGCACTTGTCTCCCAGTCCCTGTTGCTTTCATTCAGCAGCGGCCCCATCCCTGTCCTGATGCTCGTTCAGGACAGGATGTCAGGAAGAAAAATATATTGAAACTGATGAATTACCATTTTATTTTTCATCTCGGGGGCATTTAAGTGGGGCGACGCTTCTTCGCATCAACGGAAGAGACGCCCCTGTTAGGAAGGCGATATCCGCAACGAAGTTTGGATAGTTCATTGGTGACACCTTTCATTGTTGAAAAATAAAGTATGTATAGATAGTGTCAGCTCAAGACAGAAGGAACAAGTTAAATGTAGTACGTGATCCCAATGTAGTATTCCACTACAGACGTTGTAATGGAAAACACATTTTAAATAGTATGTTCAGGTCTGGTCACAAGAAAGACGAACCTTGAGAAAAATGCAGTACAAAGGAAAAATAAATGAAAGGACTGCAGGTATTAAGCTAATAGACGAGGGCTTAAAAGCTTAGAAGGTAGTGCCTTGAAAAAGAAAGCTGGAGGGCAATAAAAGAGTAAGCGACGTGTATGCTATAGTAGTGAATGAGGTATTGACTTAAAATGTAAACTAAAGCAAATGAATAGAAAACGTTGCCTCGCTCTGATGATGAAATACAGCTTACCACTGAGTGGCATCCAACTGCGTGCTGACCCACACCAGCATATCATTGGGAAAAATAATATTGAAATCAACAACAAAAAGATCACTTTTCGGAAGAAGTTCCCACTAAGATGAATCCAATTGAGTGATGTATGCATACATACCTTTATGAATAGTCTACGACCATACAGAAATGTTCTAAGCAGTATAAACTTTGATAAATGCTAGTTTACTGATGAATGTTTTAGCTTTCACATACCCTTTTGTTTGCATCCCTGGTTGTGCTGCCACAACCCACAGATGTAACTGACTAATAATGGTTACTTATACCTCTGTACCCAAATGTTAAATGGTATAGCTCTAAACACCTTTATCTCTAAGCAAATGTTTAAACCTCTGTAAATAAATGTTTAAATCTGGACATATTCCATAAATGTTATTTACTGAAATGTGAATGTTTGTTTAATGAGCAATCCCAACCACAATCCTATACTCTCAATGATCATTTTATCGAAGTAAACCTATATTATATTTCTCATAAACTGAAGCAACACTTGTGTGGGACAGGCTTGCACTCATGGGTGGGAATGGGTAAGCGCTCTCGACTTGGATTGGGAACGGGACTTTCTATAGTGTTTGGCGACAAACAGCTTCGCTACGCGACGCCAAATCACCTTCAAGTGCATATGGGAGCACTCCTCACACGACCTGGATGCTCTGAATCCAAACACCAGAGACATACCTTCTGTGGATGAAACAGACATCTGCTTGCGGCAGCCCCTATAAGGCTTTACTTCTGGGGCGGTGCGAGGTTGACGTGCAGCCATCTACTGGCGCACAGCAGATATGATAGACAATCTACCTGATCCAGTGTGCCACCTCGGGACATCCTAAAGGTGAGCAATCTGCAGTTAGAAGTATCCATCAGAAACGTGGATTTGGCACTGTTAAAAAGAATGTACTCATGCATACTTTTTCCAGGATCATCGCGTTCCAGGAGGTGAATTTCATGAACGTTTGGAAACTCTCCTCCTGTCTGTGGGTACCCAGAAATGTTTTGTGAATTCCCTTCCTAGGACAGAGATGAACTCATGTCTATGGATGGTTGGAAATGTGACGAAAACACAATCTTCATTGTTAGGGTTAGGAAAAGGGGTTTCTCCTCAGGGAGAAATATTTCAGTCATTGGGAAAAAAACTTATATAAGTGAACAAATACTATTGCAGCACTAGGAGATATTCTCCAGACAGAGGTACATCATGCATATTTACAAATTTAGGAATGCTTCCAGTTCAGAATAAACAGTAATTCACAACATTTTTCAGAGGTACTGCTGGGAATGTGCAACTGTTGCAGCTTCAAAAGATCACTTTTGATCACATGAATTCCCCAAAACTCCAAATGTAAGGCGAAACCTATGTGAGTAAGTTTTGTTGTGAACTGGACCCCTCACTATCTAATAACAATCATTGGTAAATGCATTAGGTTTCGCCTATGTTATTAATAATAAGCAGTTTTTTGTTGTAAGTTGTAGCTTGCTGAGTAGTGGTACAATATACATTACAGAAAGTTTGTTAAAATGTTCTGACTTGTTAATCTACAAAAAGTTAATATGTTGATCTGTTACTAGTGGTATAGTGCGGGAAAGTTATAGCAAAATTTGGAAAAATGAAAGAGGGAAATAATAGAATTAATTGATGCAATAGCAATAGTATGTGTTTAGAGCAGTTCTGAAAAATGTTGGGCCTGGTGCCACTACACCTGCTGCACCATTCAAATCATGACCCTATTGCCTGGAAGGTAACTGCACTTGTGATTGCCTGTTTAGTAGTAAAATATTGCAACATTTAGTGTTTACAGGGGTTCGTAGAACTTTGGGCCCCGGTATCACTACACCCGCTGCACCATTCAAATCATGACCCTATTGCCTGTAAGGTAACTGCACTTGTGACTGCCTGTTGAGTAGTAAAATATTGCAACATTTGATGTTTAAAGGGGTTCTTATAGCTTTGGGGCCCAGTGTCACTGCACTTTCTGCACCATTGAAATCATGACCCTAGTGCCTCCCAGGTAACTGCAAGTGGGACTACTTATTTAGAAGTTAAATATAGCAATATATGGGCATTTAGAGGAGTTCTGACAACTTTTGGCCCCGGTGCCACTGCTACTGCAGCACCACTGAAATCACGGCCTTAATGCCTGCTCGATAACTGCACTTGTTTAGTAGTAAAGCACAAGTTACTACTTGTGTAACGATATATCTGTAAGAGACATTAGTTAGTGATAGATTCCTTACCTTAGAATATCCCCAGGCGTCAGACTGGATCCGGAATTTTTTTTGCGTAGCAGTACCCTTGCGCGTCGGTAGGCGTCGTCTGCGGCTCCGCGTCCGTCGTCGGCGCTGTGATGATGTCGTCGGAGTACTTAGACGCCGCCTCCGCGCGCTGACGCAGTTCTTAGACACAGCTTTTCTGCGCCAGTAGCGCTGAGCCATTTTAAAAACCAACACTGGTGCCATTGAAACTAGGGCCCTGAAAGGGATGACCTTAACCCTAGATATCGGTTCGCAGAACGGGGAGGATGGGTGAGTCGGTAAGGAATCTATCACTAACTAATGTCTCTTACAGATATATCGTTGCACAAGTAGTAACTTGTGCACAAGAAAGAGACACGTTAGTGATAGATTCCTTACCTTAGAATAGATACTCCAGCAACACCAACCCCGGTGGTGGGTCTGCGAACCAATAATCACACCAGAAAGTCCTGGAGGACTGAACGGCCAAAAAAGCCATCCCTCCGGACTTGACTGTCCAGGCAGTAGTGTCTTGCAAACGTGTGCAGCGAGGCCCACGTAGCTGCCTGGCAAATGTCCTGCAAGGGCACTCCCCGGCCCAGGGCAGTTGTAGTCGCCGTGGCTCGGGTGGAATAAGCCCGCAATCCAACAGGGGGCTCCTTTTTAGCCAAGGAGTAACATGCCTGGATACACAAGATGATCCACCGAGAGATGGTCCACTTGTGCACCGCTTTCCCCTTCTTAGCGCCCACGTAACCAACAAAGAGTTGGTCATCCACCCGGAACTGGCGTGTGCGATCCAAGTAGAATGAAAGCGCACGTTTTGGGTCCAGACGGTGGAGCCGCTCTTCCTCTTTAGAGGGATGCGGTGGCGGAAAGAAGGTGGGCAAGGTGATAGACTGCCCGATATGGAAGGCCGTGACAACCTTGGGCAGGAAAGACGGCTTAGTACGCAACACAACCTTGTCCGGATGGACAGAAAGGAAAGGGGGTGTACATGAAAGTGCCTGGAGCTCACTCACTCTCCTGGCAGAGGTGATGGCAACCAGGAAAGCAGTCTTCAGAGTAAGAAGGCGGAGAGGACAGTTGTGAAGTGGCTCAAAGGGAGCGCACATCAGAAACGTAAGAACAAGATTCAAGTCCCACTGAGGCATCACAAACGGAACGGGAGGAAACATGTGTGTGATGCCCTTCAAATACCTATTTACAATCGGGGACTTGAACAAAGAAGGTTGATCAGGCAGCCTCAGAAAGGCTGAAAGGGCAGAAAGGTAGCCCTTGATAGTGCCCAGAGCAGAGCCCTGCTGGGCAAGAGAAAGAAGGAAGAGAAGAAACTCAGAAAGAGGGGAAGAAAGTGGATCCACAGCCTTTGCTGTGCACCATGCCACAAATCTGTTCCACTTGCAGGCGTATACCGATTTTGTGGAGGGACGCCTGGCTGCCAGAATGACATTACAGACTTCAGGAGGCAAGTCAAATGGCCTCAACTGTCGCCGCTCAATCTCCAAGCATGGAGGTGGAGACTGGACAGGTTCGGGTGGAGGACCGTCCCCTGCTGCTGCGACAGAATGTCCTCCTGAAGAGGCAGACGAACCGGGGGATCGACTGACATACTGAGAAGCTCTGGTTACCAGAACCTCCGTGTCCAGTCCGGAGCCACAAGGATGACTTGGGCCCGGTGGTGCCTGATCTTCTTCAGCACTCTGGGCAGAAGTGGTATAGGCGGAAAGGCGTACAACAGACCGCAACTCCACTCGCGACGAAAACCGTCGCCGAGCGAGTGCCGCCTTGGAAATTCCAACGCGCAGAACTGATGACATTGCGCGTTCTCTTTGGTGGCGAATAGATCTAACCAAGGCTCTCCCCACTGCTGAAAGAGGCCTTGCGCCACATCCGAGTTCAGACGCCATTCGTGATCCATCATGAACCGACGGCTGAGTTCGTCCGCCCTGGCGTTCAGAAAACCTGCCAGGTGTTGAACCACCAGGGTCACGCCCTGATGTTCCAGCCACTGCCAGAGGCGCAGAGCCTCCTGGCAAAGGGTCCACGACCCCACCCCGCCCTGTTTGTTGCAGTACCACATGGCGGTGCTGTTGTCCGTGAACACTTGCACTACACTCCCCCGGACAGAGGGGAGGAATGCCTTCAGTGCTAGACGAATCGCCCGCAGCTCCAAAAGGTTGATATGGAGCCGGGACTGCGCCGGAGACCAGAGGCCTCTGATCTCCGCCTCTCCCATGTGGCTTCCCCAGCCCTGGAGAGACGCGTCCGTCACAACTACGTGCTCCAGTTGGGGAAGGGAGAGGGATCTGCCGCTGACCCAATCGCGGTCCATGAGCCACCACTGCAGCTGTCTTGCAGTGCCCTCCGAGATCAGGACATGGTCGGAAAGGTTGCCCTGATGCTGGGCCCACTGAAACTTCAGGTCCCACTGCAGAGCCCGCATCCGCCACCGGGCTTGATGCACCAGAAGTATGCAGGAGGCCATCAGCCCCAGAAGCCGCAGCGTCAACCTGACCGAGACCCGGGATAAAGGCCGAAAGACTGGAATCAGAGCCTGGATATCCCGGACCCGCTGTCCGGGAGGATAAACCCGAAACTGCGCCGAGTCGAGAACCACTCCGATGAAGAGGAGCTTCTGAGAGGGGCACAGGTGTGACTTCGGCACATTGATGGAAAACCCCAGCAGGTGCAGGAGGTTTGCCGTCGTCTGGAGGTGGCTGATGACTGTCTGGGGCGAGCCCGCCTTCAACAACCAGTCGTCGAGGTAGGGGAAGACTGAAACCCCTAACCTGCTGAGGTTCCGTGAAAATCGTTACGACGTTTTGGGCATCGCCGAATATGGACGAGTGTGGTATCTATGAACCGTAAATGACGAGTTTAGTAAGTGTACGCGGTTTCGTCATGCTACTCAGAAGAGTTCGTCTCATTTACAGGTTTCTCCAATGAACCCTCGGGTTCCATTTTAGATACGGCATCCATTTTGTTCCTTGCCCTCACGTAGTCAGCGAACAGGCAACTGCCCGCATCGTGACCCTCTAGTTCCCAAGCTTTACGGTAGAAGCATATTCCTTTCATGCGTCTTTTATGACTAGGGGGAGGACACTGCTAAGGCAGTTGCCTCCGCTCGAAGGTGATTCTGCCGTGCCGGTCTATTGTTTCAGCCTCGCACGTGCTGGGACCAAGCCCTTTCAAGCTACGATTACACATCCAATATTATCCTCACACTTTCTGTTCCCTGTTGTCTGACTTCCTTGCAGCTGTTCTCGTCTCTTTCTCGTGCCTATTTACAACTCAAGTGGAATGTACCTAATGGTGGGAAGATGTCCTTTCACAGTTGGAACTGGTGATGTTAATGTAATTATGTTCCGGGGTTCTGAATACATGAAAGCGATCCTTTTGAATTTTACTGTGGGAACTGAGCTGTAACCTTTTGCTTACATATTGTGCAATGACAAAATCTTGTATAAAAGAGAGCGACTCACAAATGCAATTTGAAGCAGACTCTCAGAACCTACACTCCGTTGTACTTCGTGTGACTTTTGCTTCCCTGCAGTAATAAACTCTGATCTTTGACGCCGAAGGAAGTCTCCCGTGTCTCTGTCTTTAGTGCGCCAGAACAGGTATCCCACGAAGGTTTTAGGTGTTGTCCCCTGGCACCGCTGGGCCTTAATTACCCCAGTCCTTCAGTTGGCGCCCAACGCGGGGCGACATCGGCGGTACCGGTCCAAAGCCTGACGATTGTGAGGAACTTCGTGTGAAATCTCCGAGGAAAAGGTGCACCCCGCTTCATCGATCCTGTTGTCGAAATAAGTGGTCCGAAGATTTTACCCGCGAAGATTCCCGCCTCCTGACGGCTGCGACGGACCGATGCCCTGACTGTCGACCTGTTTTCGACACCTGGCGTAGACCTTTCGTACAGCGAGACGATAGACGGGCCTTCCTGGTGACGCCATTGAAGCTCTCAGTTAAGTATTTGTGGGTCGCTCCCAGTCCTTAGTTGTTGTTCCAGCTTGTTGAAGCTTTGTTGTTTGCATGGTTCCATTGCATTTGTGGTTCTTAGTTGTTGGCTCTTAGTTGTTATTTGACAGTTGCAATTGCCAAAAACCGAGGGTTTTGTCTTTCACGAAGATTCAGTACTTCGGTAACCCTTGAAGTTTGATACTAGGTTAGTGTGCACGATGCCTAGCCATAGTGGTTTTCTTGGTTACTTTAAATGTTGCAACAAGGATTCCCGGTTGGAGGACTCGTGTCCGATACCACCAGTTGGAACTCCGATATATGAGCTCTATAGTCGACATGGTGTGGGCCCTATTATATATAATGACTGTTGGGTCCGTTATACAAGAAAGGATGGTGTCCTTAGTTGGCCACCACACGGAAGTTTTGGAATGGAGATTTTAGATAATCTAGAAACTAAATTATTTAAGAAGAAAGCTAGGCCAGCTATGTTTGATTCCCTTCGGTTATGGCGTAAAGAGGCCAAACAGAAAGAAATCAAACAGCTTAAAAAGAATCGAAGAGAAGGTATCGTCCCGATAATGCAAGTTGTACAACAATGTCAGCAAGATAAAGAAGAAAAAGAAATAGAAGTTTCCACTAGACTGCATCACATGAGGATAGACAAATGTTATCCGGTTTTACCAGCCAGTCATGATAAGAGAAAAGAGGATTCAAAGGAGGATCCCCTGTTAGCGTATTTGATGAAATCGCCACCTCCTTATGCACAGGGTGCTACAGCCCCTGTAGTTCCTCCTGTAGTTCCTCCTGTTGTCCCTCCTGTTGTTCCGGCGGCTGCTGGTCAGGCCGTTGTTATTCCTACGTTTGTCCCCCCACCTGTCTCTATTCCTACTGCTCCTTTGCCTGTACCTTCTCAGCCTCTTGTCCCTGCCACCCTGACTATCGTACCTGCTTCTGCTGTGTCTGCCTTCACTTCTAACGTTGTGGCTCCTGCTCTTCTTTCTCCTTCTGTTCGTAATCGTATCCCTAACACTGTTGCTACCCTTTATTCACCGCTTTCTGGTCAGTTATTTCCATCCGATACTCCTGAAACTCCCCAGAGACAGAGTCAGATCCCTAGTGGAAGGGAGAAAGAGACGTTAGTGACAATGGCACATAGGTGGATAAGACATCCTGCCAACTACCCTCCACGCATGGTTTTCGAGACGTTTTCTCAGTTTAATGAGCCGACACAGAGATTCGTGTTCGAAGAAATGTGTAACTTTTTGAGGGAACAATGGTATAATGACAATTTAGATAACATACCGCCCGATATGATTGAACCTCAGAGTCAATTTTCGAGCGGTATGATTGTAGGTGGCGATGTACGACGTGCCTTAGAGCGATTGTTATCCTTTAGATCCACAGTGCCTTCTCGTGTGTCATTTAATGATGACGACTTAGAAACTTGGAAAGCGGCTCCTGGTCAGTATCCTATGAGAGAAGTTCCGCCAGTATACATGCCAGGTGATCCTAATGCTAATCCTGTGGTTCCTCCACATTTCCAAAGAGTTTGGATACACCTCTCATGGAAGCGATCAGAAGTCTTGCAGGTGAAACAATCTTTGCCTGATCCGCGTAAGAATCCAGCAGGTTATTATAAGGAGTTGTCCCAATTGGTAGATGCTACTATTATGAACCTTGCCGACATTGACATGCTGTTCGGTAATGTTGTACCGCAACCGGTTTGGGCGAAAATTCGTCAGGAAAATCATGCGAATGAGTTAGGTGGTGACTGGGCTGCACTAATAGCAGCTGATGGCCGACAAGTTGGTGGGGCTAAGCCTGAGCAGTTAATTACGGATCTACCTCAGAGAATAATTACACTTATGAAAACTCTCATGCCAGCGATGAGGGTGAACTGGGATAAATTATCAGCTTGTAAGCAAAAGAAAGACGAGAGTGTCTCGGACTTCTTTACTAGGTTCGAGGAAGCATTTGTCGATCATAGTGGTCAGGATATGAGCACTGAGGGAGGTCAGCGGTTATTTGTTGACAAATTCGTGTTGAATTTGTTACCTGAACTATGCAACAAATTGAAAAATTCAGAAAGTGCATGGGCTGTTTCAACCACTGCACAGATATTAGCAACGGCTCAATATTATGAGAATAGGGAAAAAGAAGAAAGTGATCGTGTAGATAAGAAAACGAAGGAGCTGAAAACGAAGGTTTTGTTGCAGCAAGCGTATCCTCCGCGTTCAAATAACACTGATTTGCAACAGCAATATAGACCACAATCACAATCCTCCAGAATACAGTCACGTCCTGACTCCTCTGACTTTAGATCTATGCTTGGGTATAACCAGTGTGCATATTGTAGAAGAGAGGGACATATAAAATATGATTGTCCCGCTTTGCGTGACCGCTTTAATGGTGTGTCGGCACGAGGGGGTCGTGGTGGTCCTCAACAAGCATCTCGAGGTAGAGGTCGCGGCGCCTTTCAAAATCAGACTGAGCGCCCTAATACGTCCTCGGACGCGAATAATTGTTATGACCAGCGAAAGGTAAGGTCCGATAAATCAGCGCAGTATTACGCGGACGACTATTACGTTGAACATGAGACTGTTATAAACGATCGTTACTAGGACAGCCACCGACAGAGAGAGGGAGTAGTATCAGTTCCGGTTGATCAGAGTGGGCCTTACGTCGCAGTTGCTACATCTGGCGTAGTTGAGCCTTTTCTGTTAGACACTGGAGCGACGAAAAGTTCCATCATGCATTCGAAACTCCCTGGCGCACCTTTGTCCGGCTTAACAAATGTTTCCGTTGGATTCTCTGGCGCCCCTGTTAGCAATCCTGTCTCTAGCCTTTTGCCCCTTACAATTGGCCCTCGTGAGCTGGAGGCTCCATTGATTCTATCTACTGGTTGTGGTGAGAATCTTCTGGGCTTGGATTTGTTAAAACGGTTATATGCGACATTGTATTGCTCTCCTGAAGGAGTGGAGCTTACATTAGGTCGGAGAGTAATCTCTCCTATGTACTTGTCGATCGATAAACTCCCGCCGGAATTGAGCTCCCTTCCTGCGTCTCTATGGGCCACAGGTCCCAATGATGTGGGTCTCTTGGACATCCCACCCTATATGATCAAGCTGAAACCAAATGTGCGATTGCCACGTATACCACAGTATCGTATCTCCATGGAGGGAGAACGGGCGCTATTAACGATTGTACACGATCTGATCGAAAAGGATGTCGTTGAAGAAACTCGGGGAAATGTGTGTAATAGTCCTGTGTTACCCATTTTAAAACGAACTGATCCATCTAAACCTCCTGTGTACCGTTTCATAATCGATTTGAGAGAAGTGAATAAAATCGTGATCCCACAGTTCCCCGTGGTCCCTGATATCATGACTTTGTTGACCCTGATTCCAGCGTCTGCCTCCTGGTTCACAGTAATTGACCTAAAGAATGCTTTCTTTAGTATCCCGATTGCTGAGGAAAGCAGGGATCTATTCGGATTCTCATTAGGTGGTCGCAGTTTTAGACTGAAACCCGCACCACAGGGCTATTGTGAGAGCCCGTCGATCTACAGTCAAGCCCTTAAAAGTCAACTTGATTCATTTGTATTACCGGCAGGCGCAGCCTTGATTCAGTATGTTGACGACCTGTTGGTAGCTGCTGATACCGAAGATATTTGTAGAACTGCTACAGTATCGTTGTTGCGGCATTTATGTGACTTACATCACAAGGTGTCACCTTCCAAGCTGCAATATTGTTGCCAAGAAGTAACCTACTTAGGTCACTTATTGTCAAAAGAAGGGAGAAGGTTGACCCCAGAGAGAATTGCAGCGATTACCCGAATGACTGTGCCAAAAACTCAGAGAGATGTACGTGCCTTTCTAGGTATCACGTCATACTGCAGACAATGGATCCCAAATTTTTCACTATTGGCGAAACCATTGTTAGCTCTCACGTGCAAGGATGTTCCGACTCCTTTGCCATGGACTGGAGAGTGTCAAAAAGGTTTTTCTGAATTACGTGATGCGTTGTGTTCGGCTCCTGTGTTAGGTACTCCTGATTACAGTAAGCCGTTTACACTGTACGTTCACGAGAGGGATGGTTGTGCGTTGAGTGTTCTGGCGCAACAATTTGGTGACAAACAGCGCCCATGCGCATATTTTTCTTCGACCTTAGACCCAGTAGCTAGAGCTTTGCCGAGTTGTTTAAGAGCAACAGCGGCAGCTGCGGCGTCCATTCGACAGTCCGCAGGTCTGGTCATGGATAATATGCTCACGGTGATGGTTCCGCATGCAGTTGACACTCTCTTGAACCGAACGAAAACTCAACATTTGACGAGCGCAAGGTTGTCTGGGTATGAGCTGACGTTACTGGCTAGTCACATACGGATAAAAAGGTGTAATGTGTTGAATCCAGCAACATTATTGCCGATCAACACGGAGTCAAGTGATGTAGCACCACATGACTGTTATCTGAGAACTGAAGAAGAAACGAAGGGTCGTATTGACCTAAAAGATACTCCATTGGTAGTTCCCGATGGTACTTTGTATGTTGACGGTTCCTGTTTTAAGTTACCGAATGGTGATGTTACGACTGCGTATGCTGTAGTGACGTTGAGTACGATTGTGGAAACTGCGAGATTGAGTCAGAATTCGGCTCAGGCAGCTGAATTGATTGCCTTGACGAGAGCGTGTGTGTTGTCTAGAGGAAAGCGGGTGAATGTGTTTACAGACTGTCAGTATGCTTTTGGTGTGGCGCATAGTTTTGGGCGATTGTGGAGAGAAAGAGGATTTTTTACGTCGCATGGTACAAAGATTCAGCATGGACAGCTTGTGAATGACCTTTTAGATGCACTTACATTGCCTAAGCAGGTGGCCATAATTAAATGTAGTGCGCATCGAAAAGTGACAGATGATGTTGGTCATGGTAATGCGTTTGCAGACGAAACTGCTAAAGAGACAGCTAGAGATCTGACAAATCGAATGTACGTTGCGAATTCAGTAAGATGGCCAGCAGAGACTAGCATGTGTGAGGACACGGTTGAAAGTGTGAAGGAAATACAGAGTGAAGCTACTGAAATGGAAAAGACGCAGTGGAAAGAAAGCATGGGAAAGTTAGACGAGAATGGATGTTGGGTTGACTTGTCAGAGAAACAGAGATGGATGTTACCGGATGCATATGTGCTTGCTGTTGTTACAATGGCCCATGGCACAGCACATATTAACTCGAAGGGCATATGCAAGTTGTTGTCTCCTGTATGGAAGAATGATGGGATTACTAAATGTGCAGAGAGAGTGGTTAAGAATTGCATGGTATGTTTGATGCATAATCCCGGTAAGGGCACCCCCACTCCACCTGGTCATTTTGCCCCTCCTACATGTCCTTTCGAAGTTATCCAATTGGACTTCATCCATATGGAGAGATGCAACAATTTGAAGTATGTTTTGGTCGTAGTATGCGCATTCTCCAGATGGATTGAGGCTTACCCTCTTAAGGATAATACTGCCCTATCCACAGCTAAAATTCTGCTCAAGGAGTATTTCCCCAGGTACGGCATGCCTCGGATTGTATGGTCGGACAACGGAAGTGAGTTTGTGGGAAGTGTGATGAAGAGTGTGTGTCGTGGTTTAGGAATATCCCAGAAATTCCATAGTGCTAATCATCCTCAGTCAGCGGGTTTGGTGGAAGGATACAATGGCACCCTGAAACTAAAACTTGCTAAAATTCAGGCAACAACTGGTTTATCATGGCCCGACGCTTTGCCTCTAGCTCTCTTATCGACCAGGGCTACTGTACACTCTCGAGTAGGGCTTAGCCCCTATGAGATTGTGTTCGGCCGCCCTGCGAACATTTGGGGGGTTCCGAGGCCTAAAGAGTTTAACAGACTTGAATATCCAATGTTAATTGATTATCTATATGATCTGACTGCTAAATTGAGTTTGATTCATCAACAGGTCTTTGAGGCTCTGCCGTCACAAACAGAGGGTCCTGGTCATCGGCTCCAACCAGGGGACTGGGTCCTCACTAGAAATTTCGGACGAAAACGCCATCTTGAGCCGAGATTTGTGGGACCCTTCCAGGTGCTACTAGCCACGAGGACGGCGGTTCGGCTGGAGGGACGAAAACACTGGGTGCATGCCACCCACACCAAGAAGGTTCCGCTTCCTCTGCCGGCAGACACATGGATACGTAAAGGTTTTTCCTCGTCTGAAACTGACGTTCCCCAGCGCTTTGTCCCATTTAGCGAAGCTCAGCCCATAGGGAACACTTCAGTTTTATCTGACACCCCTGTTGATTCCTCTCAAACAACTTCCTTTCCTTCAACATTGGAGAATTCAAGTGCTGAACAATTGCCTGAACGATCGAACACTCTTTCGCCATCCAATCCACTGTTTGAAGATCAGACTCGACCCGGAAGAAGCCGATACTTTCTTCGTACACGCAATAAAGATGAATACATTTTTATTATTTTGGGATTTCAAAATACCCCCTCACAGTTTGCCTTGACCATTGTGGACATTTTTATTATGTATGTATTTCTTTTCCAGAACAGCTAGGAGACGTATATAAAATTGATTATTTAACTGATTAAAACCCGCCATCTGGGTTGGCCGTAGGGCCGCGCGGGTACTTTTTTCTGTTTAGCAGTTATTGACATTAGATCAATTTCTTTTGTCGATTTCTGGGAACTCCTGGGAATTGATAATCGCTACTCAGAACGAAGTGCGTCAAGAACGTTGCGGACGGTTGTTAGAGGATGGAGTTCTCCAAGCTGTCGAAGCTAGAGGAAAAGACGGCGCAAAGATCTAAATTGTACAGCACATTTCGAACAAAATGTTTTTTATTACAGGTTTTCATGTTGTTCCTAACTGTTTCTATGCTGCTGGTGGGTGGAGTATATTTTGGTTTTCAATCATTACTGCCTTCTGCCTTACCTACCTCTCCTTCTCATGATCTAAATTTCGTCTCCACTGTTTCTCCACATTCTTTTCACCTACTGCCTCAACATGAACAAGTCAGACGTGCGGAATTTAGAAACAATTCCTTTGTGCAACTTTTGCATCAGCATCAGTTGGTGGTAAATACTACAAACTGTTGGGTGTGTGGGCTAATGCCGCATACCATGGACAGGGGTATCCCATATTTGGTTCTTCCGTACAGCCCCCAAGGGTCAGCTCGGGCATTCCAAATCATGTTCCGTAGTGCACTAGATTCCTACCCCCATCGAGAGCCACACTCAGCAAGTTTTGGTCCTGGCCCGTACCATAAGTCTCTGGCGACAGCGATTGCTGATCTAGATAGAGACATTTTTGATGCTTCGCTTATCCCAGAGGAGGAAGTGCAGGCCTATAAGTACCTTAGTGAGGCTGAGTATAGTATATCAGTGGGTGATAGGCAGCTTAAAAGCTCATCTCCAATCTGGATTGTACCTCACCTAGGCCACTTTTGTCTGCAAGGTTGTGACCGAAATCCAAGAGCCCAGCTTGGGAAGAGTGCTTGTGTGGATACTTACGTTCTACCGATGCTCCCTTCCCCTGTCTTTCTGACTGCCAAGGGTACCTATTTTGTATGTTATGACCGAGCATATACGTGGTTACCTCATGACTTCTCAGGTACCTGCTATATTGCAAATCTCTTGCCCCCGACTTTCACTGTTGCTGCCGACTATCACAAAACCAGAGTTGTGAGAGGTGTCATTAGTAAAGTGGATACTTCCGGTCAAGAAGCAGGGGACTTCTTCAAGGGTTTTCTACCGTTTTGGGGCCCTATGGTCAATAGCAGAAATCTGAGACAGTTAACTCGTGTAGTAGAGTCAACTGCTAACATAACTGCAAGCGCCCTTGGTAATCTGACAGCAGAGCTTCAAGCGGATAGGCTTATGAAGTTACAGAACCGTATGGTTCTAGACATTGTTCTAGCAGATAGAGGTGGTGTGTGCAAGGTCATCCATTCGAGCTGCTGCATATTCATACCTGATAACGCTCCAACGGTGTATCAAGCCATCTCCAAGTTGCACAAAATCTCGGAGTCCATACACGTGGACGAGGGAGATTGGACGCTTCTAGGATGGTTTTGGGGTCTAATGTCGACTTGGGGTTGGAAGATTCTGATGGTTATAGGGGTTGTTATGACGTTTCTGTTCACATGTTGTCTTTGTGTACAGTGTGGTCCTGCCTTATGTGGCCTCTGTGCTACAACGTGTATAAGAAGGCCATCTGTTACCAAAGAGGCATTGATGGATAGAATTATGTTCCAACAACATCTGAATGATCTGATGAGAATCGAGATTGACTCCGACTTCGACTAGTTCTTGCCTACATGAGGGCAAAAGGAGCGTCTGAGGTTCCGTGAAAATCGTTACGACGTTTTGGGCATCGCCGAATATGGACGAGTGTGGTATCTATGAACCGTAAATGACGAGTTTAGTAAGTGTACGCGGTTTCGTTATGCTACTCAGAAGAGTTCATCTCATTTACAGGTTTCTCCAATGAACCCTCGGGTTCCATTTTAGATACGGCATCCATTTTGTTCCTTGCCCTCACGTAGTCAGCGAACAGGCAACTGCCCGCATCGTGACCCTCTAGTTCCCAAGCTTTACGGTAGAAGCATATTCCTTTCATGCGTCTTTTATGACTAGGGGGAGGACACTGCTAAGGCAGTTGCCTCCGCTCGAAGGTGATTCTGCCGTGCCGGTCTATTGTTTCAGCCTCGCACGTGCTGGGACCAAGCCCTTTCAAGCTACGATTACACATCCAATATTATCCTCACACTTTCTGTTCCCTGTTGTCTGACTTCCTTGCAGCTGTTCTCGTCTCTTTCTCTTGCCTATTTACAACTCAAGTGGAATGTACCTAATGGTGGGAAGATGTGCTTTCACAGTTGGAACTGGTGATGTTAATGTAATTATGTTCCGGGGTTCTGAATACATGAAAGCGATCCTTTTGAATTTTACTGTGGGAACTGAGCTGTAACCTTTTGCTTACATATTGTGCAATGACAAAATCTTGTATAAAAGAGAGCGACTCACAAATGCAATTTGAAGCAGACTCTCAGAACCTACACTC
Organism: Lissotriton helveticus; assembly: GCF_964261635.1. Classification (NCBI taxonomy): domain Eukaryota; kingdom Metazoa; phylum Chordata; class Amphibia; order Caudata; family Salamandridae; genus Lissotriton; species Lissotriton helveticus. The sequence continues at coordinate 1,169,085,351 of NC_136068.1, forward strand.
CGTTGTACTTCGTGTGACTTTTGCTTCCCTGCAGTAATAAACTCTGATCTTTGACGCCGAAGGAAGTCTCCCGTGTCTCTGTCTTTAGTGCGCCAGAACAGGTATCCCACGAAGGTTTTAGGTGTTGTCCCCTGGCACCGCTGGGCCTTAATTACCCCAGTCCTTCACTGCGCAGATGAGCTGCGACCATCGCCATCACCTTTGTGAACGCTTTGGGGCGCTGGTAAGGCCGAAGGGGAGCACGGTAAACTGAAAGTGCTAGTGGCCAACCGTGAACCGCAGGTAGCGCCGGTGGGCCGGCAGGACGGGGATGTGGAAATAAGCGTCCTGCAAGTCCAACGCTACCATCCAGTCTTCTGGGTCCAGGGCAGCTAGGACCTGAGCCAGAGTCAGCATTTTGAACTTCTCCTTCCGGAGGAAGCCGTTGACGTTTCGTAGGTCCAAGATAGGTCGTAGGCCCCCCTTGCCCTTCTTGGGTACCAGAAAGTAGTGGGAGTAACAACCACACCCTACTTCTGGCCCAGGAGCGCGCTCGATGGCCCCCTTGGCCAAGAGGGCCGTAACTTCCTCCTGCAGAAGTCGCAAATGATCCCCCGATACGCTGCGGTATTGCGGTGGCATGGCTGGAATGTTCGTCTCGAAGGGGAGGGAGTAGCCCCTTCGGACGATTTGCAGCACCCACCTGTCCGAAGTGACAGTGTGTCAGTGGAGGAGGTGATGGCAAACCCTGCCCCCCAATGGCAACACATGGGCCTGAAAGCACAGACTAGGAGGGTTTGGAGGCGGATGCTGCGGGGGTAGGTGTGGACTGACCTCGCCGTTGTCCCCGACCGCCGCCACGGCGGTTTCCACGGCCGCCACCACATTGGGTATTACCCTGCGGTGCGTGGCTGGCAGCACGTGTGGGTACACCCCTTCCGTGGCCACGAAAGGAGTGAAAGGCAGCCGATTGCTGGCGCGGGGCCGAGAGACCCAAGGACTTGGCCGCAGCCCTGGAGTCCTTAAAGCGCTCAAGCGCATGGTCTGCCTTGTCGCCAAAAAGGCAACGGCCATCAAATGGCATGTCCATGAGTGTGTTCTGGACATCAGCCGAGAAGTTGGCGGATCTCAACCAGGCGTGGCGACTAATCGCCACCGTCGTTGCCATCGCTCTGCCCAGCGAGTCTGTGGTATCCAGTTCACACCGGATAGAATAACGTGCCGCATCTCGGCCTTCCACAAGGGCTTGGCCGAGTTTAGCCCGTACATCCAACGGGCATTCTGGCAGCACGTCCGTGACCGTATCCCACAGAGAGTGGGTGTAGCGGCCCAAGAGGCATGCGGTGTTGGAAGACCGCAGTCCCAGACTCAGGGAGGAGAATACCTTTTTGCCGTATTGCTCATACCTCTTGGATTCCCTGTCAGGCGGAGCCGACGGGAATGGGGTCTGGGAATTGGAGGCCTGGATCACCAGGCTCTCAGGGGTGGGGTGGGTGGACAGGAAACAAGGGTCGGCCAGGGCCGGGCGGTGGCGTCTGGCCACGTTCCTATCTACAGGCGAACCTGTAGCGGGCCTCGACCAAGTGCCCACAAGAATGTCAGTCAAGGCCTCATTAAACGGCAGCAGAGGCTCAGCCGAGCTTGACTGCGGTTTAAGGACATCAGTGAGGAGGTTAGTCCTCATGGCCGCGACGGGGAGTTCAAGGCCCAAGGCCTTGGCCACCCGCGTCAATACCACACTGTAGGTAGCCCCCTCCTCCGTAGCCACGGTAGGAGGAGAGACAAAACCAGTGACTGGCGAAGTGTCATGGTCACTGGCATCCCCAAGTCCACCTGTCCAGTCCTCCTGGGACTGACACTCCCGTGTCAGAGGGTCCTCAGACCCCTCCCAATTCTCCTCATCACCCATCTCCTGGTACTCAGGGGGATCAAATGATGGGGCCGGTTCATGGAAAGTGAACTCTCCGTTCCGGTGCCGGAACCGGGTCGAGGGAGGCATCGGGGACGGCGCCGCCCGAAGACGGCGCCGGGGGTGACACCTGAGGGACCGGTACCGGGGAGGTCGTCAAGTCCACCGGAAACGACCCGGATCCTGAACCAGATCCAGTGGGGGCCTGCGGCGCCGGGCCCGAAGCACCCGGCGGCGTCGGGGCCGAAGCACCTGACCCGCAAGGGCCCCCAGACGGGTCCGCTAGGCCCGGAGGCGCCGCGGAGCCCGTCGGGGGAGTGAGGGACCTCATGAACATGAGGAACTGCTCGATCTCCTCCGCGTCGCGCGCGGCCCAGGGATGACGTCTCTTCGACTTCTTGTGCTTACCTGACGACTTCGACCCTGAGGAGTGATGTCGACTCCCGGAGCTCCGATGGCTCCCCTCCCACGACCGGTCCCTCGACCTCCGTCCGGACCGGGACCGTTCCTGGCGCGGGGCCGACTGCCGGAGTTCGAGTCGCTTGCGGGACCGCTCTCGCCTAGCTTTCGAAGTCAGGGCCCGGCAGTCGGAACAGATCTTGTCGTCGTGGTCGACGCCGAGACAGTGGAGACACCAACGGTGAGGGTCGGTGACCGACATCAGTCGGTCGCAATCCTCACAGGGCTTAAAACCTGGCATCCCTACCGGCACCGTTCGGAGTCGAAGACTCGAAAAAGAATGACCAAAAGAGATCAAAAAAGTTTAGTCAAAAAAGACTAAGGTACCACTTTTTCCGGATCTGCGCTGCTGGTGCAGAAAAAATAAGAACTTACGTGAGCACGCGGAGGCGGCGTCTAAGTACTCCGACGACGTCATCACGGCGCCTACGACGCCGACGACGGACGCGGAGCCGCAGACTACCCCTACCGGCGCGCAAGGGTACTGCTACGCAAAAAAAATCCGGATCCAGTCTGACGCCTGGGGATATTCTAAGGTAAGGAATCGATCACTAACGTGTCTCTTTCAGATATGTAGCAATATTCTGCGTTTTGTAGGGTCCCTAGAGTTTTTGGGACTGGTGTCACTGCATCTGCTGCACCATTCACATCAATCCCCTTTTAACTGCAAGATAACTGCAATTGTGTCTGCCTGTAGTAAAATATAGCAATATTAGGTGTTTAGAGGAGTTCTGACAACTTTTGGGCCCGGTGCCACTGCACTATTCAAATCATGAACCTGTTGTCTGCAAGGTACCTGCACTTGTGACTGTCTATTTGGTAGTTAAAATATAGCAATAATCGGTGTTTAGTGGGGTGCCTAGAGCTTTTGGTATGGGTGCTATTGCACCTGCTGCACCATTCAAATCATAAACCTATTTCCTGCTAGATAAATGCACTTGTGACTCTCTTGTTTAGTAGTAAAATTTAGCAATAATCTGGGTTTAGTGGGGTCCCTAGAGCTTTGGCCCTAGAGTCACTGCACCTGCTGCACCATTCAAATGAAGTCCCTTTTCACTGCAAGGTAACTGTAATTGTGACTGCCTGTTTAGTAAATATAGCAATATTATGCTTTTTATGGAGTTCTGAAGTTCTGACAACTTTTGGGCCCGGTGCTACTGCACCTGCTGCACCATTCAAATCATGACTCTATAGTCTACAAGGTAACTGCACTTGTGGTTGCCTGTCTAGGAATAAAATATAGCAATATTAGGTGTTGAATGGGGGGCCTGGAGCTTTTGATCCCGGTACCACTGCACTATTGAAATCATGACTCTAATGCTTGCTAGGTCACTGCATTTATAACTGCCTGATTTGTTGTAAAATATAGCAATATTTGGTGCTTAGAGGAGTTCTGACAACATCTGAACCTGGTGCCAATGCACCTGCTGCACCATTCAAATAATTACATTGTTGCCTGCAAGGTAACTACAATTGTAATTGCCTGTTTAGCAGCAAAATATAGCAATATTAGGTGTTTAGAGGAGTTCAGACAACTTTTTGGCCCAGTGCCACTGCACCTGCTGCACCCTTGAAATCATGACCCTAGTGACTGAAAGATAACTACACTTGTGACTGCCTGTTTAGTTGTAAAACATAGCAATAATCTGTGTGTAGTGGGGAGTCCGGGTCTTTAGGTCCCGGTGGTACAGCACCTGCTACACTATTAAAATCATGACCCTAGCACTTGCTAGATAATTGCACTTGTTACTGCCTGTTTTGTAGTAAAATATAGCAATAATTGGTGCTTAGTGGAGTTTTAACAACTTTTGGCCCCATTGCCACTGCGCCTTCTACATCAAGCCCATTCTAACTGCAAGCTAACTCCAACTGTGACTGCCTGTTAAGTAGCCAAATATAGCAATATTAAGTGACAACTTTTGGGCACAAGCCTACTGCACCTGCTGCACAATTCAAATCAAGACCCTGTTGTATGCAAGGTAACTACACTTGTGGCTGCCTGTTTAGTAGTAAAATATAGAATAGCTCTTGTATATTAACTATATTTTTAACACACAATGTTTATAACAACATTTAGAATTTGATCATAATGACCAAAAAGGTTAAATTGATCAAATCAATCCGATAATGCCTACAATGTATAAAAAAAGGTAATGAGGCATGAATAGGAAATGCCACAAATGTTCTAAGGCTAAACCATCTGATTTACCCAACTAAGTAAAAAAAGCAACCATTCCAGCATACTGTTAGAAGCCATCTGCCTTTTGTGGGGGAAGAGAGCTTATCTTGACAGTGAATGGGGTTTAAACAGCATGAACAGCTTTAGTAGAAGTATCGTAAATGTGTGCAGCCAAGGGAAGTAAAACAAAAAAAAAGGTCCACACAAAAGCAAATGAACATAGTAACTCGGCATTGGGAACTCATAAGAGCCCACTTTGAAGATATAATAAATACAAGAGATTTCACAAGCACAGTGCACGCGCTGTGCAGGCGAAACCTAGTAAGATATATTAAATACAAGATCAACACTAATGAAACTGACAAGGGTCAACTAATACAGGTATACAAATTAGTCAATATCTCATGCATCATAAACGCAACTTGATGCGTTTTTATCAGACTTTTATTCCACATTTTTGGGGTGGTCTGAAATTGCCCAGTCAAAAATATTTTCTGTCCTCTACTGCACTAATGAAGGGTGGTGCAAGAAAGCAAAAAAAGAGAAAGCACTTTCTGGTAATTGTGGCAAATTCATTTTACGCCCAAGTTCGTTTCAAATTCACTCAGCACTGGAGACAGTTTTCTTAAATCAGATCTTCCACAAGCTATGCACCCCTCCCACACTCAAAATGCGATTGTGAAACCGCTTTGATCTCTTCCCCAACATTTATGGCTCTGTGTAATCCATGACAAAATGTAATGTGATTTACTGGATCTCTGTTTGACAGCCCAGCTGCTGATAAAACCTTATTCAGCACAAGGAAGAAAGAAAAGACGCCTTCTGGCACCAACATATACAAATCAGAAATGAGGCACTTTAGTATCACATTACAAGGAAGCATATGCAAGCTGATCACGGGAACTTCAAAACAGTCACCCACTCCCCCTCGCCCATTTAAGGAATGCAGTTTAAAGTCCTCGTTTACCGTATACAACTGATAGAGGCTGCCACATCAAAGCAGATTCCTCTATTACACACACTGTAACATCCGGGCCTTTTTAAAACCACCGTCCTCATATCGTTACGTGTCAGTAGGGATGCCAGGGCAACCTTAACACTTCCTGCAAAACACGGCACTCACCGATAGTTCTTAGTACCAACACGTCACGCAAAAAGATACACTTAATAGGCCAACGAACAATAGCAAATAATAAAAACACATGCTAATTAATTTGTTCTAGACCACAAGCACTGACAGTATTGTGGGATACTTCATTTTCAGACAGCCACCGAGGAAAGTTCCACCATCCAACAGGGGTAAATTTGCCAATGATGAATTTGATCAATAGCACTAGGGCAAAAGACACAGGTTGATTTAAAAAAAAACACTTGCAGAACAAGAGACCTAATGACTGGAAGAGGTCAGCAGTGTGTGGTAGACAGTGTATGAATGTAGGTAGCAAAAGTAGTTGGTTGATTGGTTAAATGGGTAAGGGGCACCTGCTTGTGATTCATTTTTTGTAACTTTGAATTGCTCAGCCCATTGTGGTATCACTATCGTAGCTACTAGTTAAGAATCAAGTGGACTTTACACACTGCACTGTCAAGCAGATCATTTGAATAAAAAAATCTCATCATTAGGACATCCCTCATAAATCCAAAATTCTCCACACAGAGCTCTTTTTCTATCCCCTGATCTCAGGTCATACAAGCATTTACAATGCAACGGTCTCGCCTTTGTAAAAGTTAGAGCTATTGGCATTGTTAATGACAACATTTTTATTTATGTGTTGGTTTTGAAAACAGATAAATAAATGGCATTGTCATTTACAATGCCAATAGCTTACTCTGTTATAGATTTCTAATCAAAAATGTATTTCATCACCTAAACCACGTATTCTAGTCAAGAGGTGGTCAATCTTGACTCCTGACTGATCACGGGCAATGACTCAATACTGCTAAATTTCCGGGTATCGGAAAATCCAATAATTGTCTCTAACCTATAAATATACTACAGAAAGCTGTGCAACTTTAGCTAATATTCTATGTAGGTAACCTGCGGACTATGCATTCTCTCGAACTGCAGAGCAAAAAGCAGGGTGCAGAAAATACTTTGAAGGCACCCTGCACCCCCAGTCTCCCCTCTTGTAGCATGCATGGCGAAACCGGGTGTTAACATGTTTTGTACCAATGAACAAGCTGAGTTTGATCAAATATGCTTCTAACGAAAATTGCTAATTACTGTCTGAACTCTGTCAATGTGAAAACATATGCTGCGCCCGAGATCTCAGATCCCCTTTCATCACTGTCCGCTTCTTTCTTTATCAGATGCCAGTCCAGGCAGCCCCATACCAGCTCAATTCTTTTACACTCGAGTCTGCTGCATACTCGCTCAGGAGCCACTCGCGAGAGTTTCACTTGGAACAATGACGGGGTGAGGATACTCAACTCACCCATTATTGCACTCAAATACCTCACGAGGAAGAGAGGGACGGAAAGTGGAGCCAGCAGTCAACAAGCAACGCAGCAGCCATTTTAAAAGCAGAGTACGTTGCTTTGTATACTTTTATCATGTTTGGTCCGGCAATGGCACAGCTGATCACGTGGCTCGCTCAACATTGACAAAGGGAGCCCGATTGCCTTTGCCAATGCTTGCTCTGTAATAATGACTAAAACTGTGTGAAAGCGGTGCAGCTTTCAATTCTCTGGTTTCTAATTATTTAACCAACGTTAAGATTCTTATTTGCCTATCGTGTGCAGTATAGATGTGTATAATTTTTTTAATACATTTTGCGTTTTCCATCACACGCGACTCTGCTCAATTTCAGCCTTTACTACCCATTATGCAAATTAACATTGATCCGCCGCAACATCCCCAATACTTGACAACACCTGTGTTTACAAACACTGAGTGAATGCAGCACCGCCATTTAACGCAGCGCTGCGCGAGGAAACATCTGAGCAGATGGACGCCGTGGCATTTGTGGAGTCGTTTCTGGCGAGCGCTCTGACCGTATTCGTGCCCAGCAAGATGTGAAGCGATCCGCGCATCTCATTCCCACCTCCTCCAATCTGAGGTAATTTGGAGACAGGGAGGCAGAAAGGCGAGTGAGAGCCAGGCCGCGCTGCCTCGCCGAGTGACCTCACGGCGAACTGTGGAGCAGATTCAAGGCCGATAATTTTTAAATGAGAAGGCAAGCGACGGGCGAGCGGGCTTGGCGTGAGGGCATCTGCGAACCCTCCCTTTTTAGTCGTGATGGCATCAAAAGGCCCGAGGGGCAGAGGCCAGAAAAGCGAGCACAAACAGGGGGGCAGAGGCCAGAAAAGCGAGCACTCACCGGCTGGAGCTGAGGACTCGGATGTTCTCTCTTGCTTCTCCGGCAGCAGTCAAGCAGAAATGGCTCTCCGAAAAGCCCTGTGATTTTCGGACTGGGGGGCGTGTTTCTCTTTCGCTCCTCTTCCCATTGGCTGGAATGTAAAATTCCAGCCAATGGGAAGAAGAGAGAAAGAAAGTAAAAAACACACCCCCGAATCCCAAAAAAGCAGGGCTTGAACGGAGTGACGCCCCTCTCCTCCAATGGCTGGCCTCCGTTTAGGAAGCCAGCCAATGGAGAAGAGGGGCGGGTTCAAGCCCCCACACTCCAAAACATAAGATCTCCCCTGCTAGACTGCGCAAACGCAGCCAACGCAGGCTTCGACCTAAAAATGTGGCTGAGCTGGTACTGCTCTACAACCCCATGATTCCAGACTTACCGAACACTGAGGAGCACATTACATGAAAGCCTAGGCTCAACTAACATTAATTTACCGCTATGTATTATGCTCCTCCGTCTCCGTGGTTCTGGGACCAAGGAAACACCTAGTATGGTTCTTGGAGTATGCTTGTCTTTTACTGCTTTGTGGATTTGGTTGGATGTAGGACAGAGTGGTGTTCCCATCAAATTCCAAGAGCTTGATGTTCTGAAGCTGACCTCGACTTGTAAAAGACCATGAAACACTGCATCGGAATCTGGTAATTTACCACAAGACTCTGAAATTTAACAAGCGATAGTTTCAATTTGAGCTGCACCTCAACTACAAACCTCGAGGACTTTTAATAACGTGCACCTTCTATTTCAGTTTATATGTTTCCTTTTTAATACAGTTAATTATATTTGTCCGAACACCTACGTAAAACAGGAAATGGCACCCACAACAACTTCCTGCATCTGGAATTTACGGAGTATAATCATATATTACAAAACAAATGTATTTAAACAGCGTTTCTCTCCAGTGAAATCCAACTAAAAGTCCAGAAACCATATACATCGGGTCAATTCGAGACACGGGACATCTGCAACATCCTCTTTTTTGCTTTTTTATAACTCAAAACCATTTATTGAGGCATACTGAAAACTCTCTATGAACCAAAGATGAATGAGATCTAGGAGTGGAGCTGAAAGCATTAAATAACAAGCATTAGCAATGCAATAGGTCTCGCATTTACGCGAGTTTAAGCTATGGGCATGGTAAATGACAATGCGTTTTATTTATGCTTTAAAAACCAAAACACAAATAAAAGGCATTATCATTTACAATGCCATTAGCTCAAACCCGCGTAAATGCGAGGCCTATTGCAAATGGTATATATCACAGAAAACAGGAGGGAGGGAGGGAGAGCATTGGGTTTGGGGTGGGGGGCATTAGAAGGTACGGACAACGGGAGCGAGGGCGGGCGGTAAAAAAGCCACAACAATGGGAGGGAGGGTGGGGGGGTAAAGAATGCACTGACAACAGTATGAAGCGCTTCATAAACGCACGGTACAATCCTCCCCGTTTTGAGCGGTATGAGGGCAGACGCTTACAAAATGCTTATCTTCGGTTAACTATCTCTCAAGAGTTAGCAGGATCCCGTTCAACCATCAAAAACACGTGAGAAGTGAGTTCAAGAGTTCCCTCCTGGATCACTTTGCCCCACAGTGTACTCTGAATGAAAGAAGTCGTTGCACTCCGGGGATCCGATCCACCAGATCAGAAGCGTGTGCTTTGAAGGCGTGTAGTGCCTGCTATCTAGTCTAATCTCTTCTGGGTGCAGTAGTAATTTGTTTATTAAGACAAATCTCCATAAAGCATAATTATCAACATCTTAGGCAGGTGTGAGAAGAAAGACATAGTCTCGCAAGGCTCCAGCACACCAGACAGAGCAACAGGCCAAAACGCCGGACAAAAGGGGGCGGAAACACCACAGCACAACGCCTTAAAACGGAATGCCAAAGCTGGTCCAGCGATGCAGCGGATACTGAAATGACAGACCCTGGAGCAGCGCAAGCTACACCCCGACAAAGAAAACATGGGAACCACTCTTAGGGAAAAAATAGCCCAAACAACGGCAACACTGGCCTCCATAGTGCGCCGCAGGGGTGAAAGCAATTCCTCCGTGGGCGACAGCTGCAAACAGAGCCGTCTGTCCCCAAGTCCAGCTATATGGGGAAGTGGCCAGCCCCGGAATTGTGGGAGAGCCCCAGACAAGTGGGGGACCTGAGGGGCCCTGGGGAAGGCAGAGAAGCCCGTGGAAGAACCATACGCGAGCTGCGGATAAGATGGTCTGAGAATTTAGGCCGCGGGGACGGCGAGGAGCTCTCCCTGGAAGACGCCGGTAAAAAGGCAACAATGTGAAGTCTCGTCTCCGGAGAGGAAGAGACCAACAGATGACCAACCTCCAGAGAGGAAGGAGCCTCAGGAGACGAATCAAGGACCCGACGCCGGCACAGCGCCATGGAGTACACCACAGGCGCCGGCTCGACGTCGACCGGCTCCGGAGTGGGCATCGACAGCTCCGAATCGACCTCCTCCACCACGTGCTCCTTAGGAGGCTCATGCCGGACTGTTGGATGTCGGATTGCTGATTTACTCAAAGCTGCCGTATTCAAAACAGATTGAATAAATTGAAGAACACTACTTGTGCTAAGTGAAAAGGGTATATTTCTAGCAAACGTTATCTTTCTGGAGGATAATGCGACCAAGGGACATCCAGCGCTTTAATTCATGGTGCAACGTTTATCGACCTGAGGATGGTCTCGTGGAATTGATATTGTTTGAGACCGAAACGTCGACGCCATTACACAGTTTGTGTTTTACAAAGTTACCAATGGAAACAGAATGAATTATGAGAACATCATGAACTGTTTGTAATGTATGGAGAATTACTCATATTGTCCATACTAGTTAACAAAGGGTGTAAGATACTACTGTGGAGACTGTAGGAACTAAAACAGTAGTGACGAAGTTGCCATATATGATGTGATCTGAATAATGTGTATGTTCTTCATAAAAATTAATTTGATAAAGTTTACCGAAGTGAATTTATAAAAAGAAGCATTTTTGAGAAAAACCTGTCAAGTGTTCTGAGAAATTTTGTTCACGATTGTGACAACCTTTAAATAATAAGTGATAAGGTGAATGATTCCTCAAGGATCATCTTCTATGTTATTGATTATACCCAGTTCCTTGGGGAAGATTGGGTTGTCCTATTGTTGTTAGATTCCTAGGAGAATGGGGCGGGTCGGAGCCAGTTCGGATAAGGAAAGGCGCTGAAAAGGAGCCGGCTCGACCTCCCTCGGGGCAGCCGCCCGCGAAGAGGACCGAGAGGGACTAGGGAAAGCACCCCATGCCCCGGCCTCCACCCGCGGCACTGCCAGGGCTGGGGAGGAAAGCCTTTAGCGCCGAAACGGCGCTGGCTCGGCCTCTGGTGAGGCAGCCGCCTGTTCAGAGGGCCAAGGGGAACTTGGGGACAAGCCCCGAGTCCCGGCGACCTCCGGTGACGCCACAGGGAGCCCAGTATGGATTTGCGGCAAAGGCAGGGACGCCTCAGGTCGAAGAGTGGAGCCCCAAAGGACCACCCCACCCTTCTACAACCTGAAGCCGAAACCTTCGGTGCCGAAGCAGCCGGCGACTCCGCAGAAGGCCCCACGCGAGGTAAAGGATCCACGGACGTCTCAGGAGGTGGAGGAGGGGCCAAAGACGCCTGCAGAGCCGCACCGTAGGCTGTCATTTGGTCCCTAGTCGCCCGACACCCGGAAACAGCGGGTAAGGTGGCGACTGGTGGGGGCGCATGTCCCGAGGGGAACCCGCAACCTCCACTGAACGAGGACAAGACCACGGAGACAGGCTGCAGGACCTACCAGCTGGCGGGCGATGCCCTTGGGGCCATGACGAGGGCGATGCGCCAGACGGAATCGGCGGTTCCTGGACTCCGAGGTAGGGGATGGACGCTAGGACGACACCGGCCTGGACAAGCGGGCCCACAGCAATTTCATCTGGCACTCAAGCCGGGACTTCGGTTTGAGGTACTGACAAGCTTTGCAGTCCGTAGTCATGGTGCTCGCCCAAACACCACATACATATAGGGTGAGGGTCCGTCGCTGACATCTGATGTGCACAATCAGTTCACGTCTTGAAGCCCGAAGGCATTCGCACACTGTTCCTCGAAGCAAAGCGTGAAAAGGAGGCCAGAAAACAGGCCAGGACACGAGCCGGATCGCATGCAGAAAAGAGAAAAAACTGACGTCGGCGCGCCGGGGTGGGCTTATGTGACCTTGCTGACGTCACGCCCGCGGACGATGTCAGGGCGGAGTCAGGTGGTACCGCCCCTGGCGCACAGAGATGCTGTGGCAAAGAAATTTTTTCCAGATCCAGTCTCACTCCTGGGGATAATTCTACATTAAGGAATCTGCGGCTAGTGGTCTCTATCAGATACAGCAAATTAACAGGGCGAGCTGGGCCAATTGTTGGTATGCGAGTCATGCAACAAATCGTATACAATTAACATAAAGTAGTTTCAAAATTCCAAAAAGTATATTTCTTTAATATGGGGGAGTGTTTCATTTATTTACATCAGATTATACCACTGCATTTAGAATTTCTTTTTTACGTTACACTTTTCAAACATGAACTTAGAAACGTTTATACTTCTTCCACCCAACAGCAAATCATTATATAAGCTAGATTATTAGTATACATGGAGCAATATTATAATTTGCTCACTGCTTAATTTGTAAAACAATAAGTGTTGAGGCCTCAGATTTTTCCCAGAAGCTCGCGGCTGGCATTACAAATACCGGGGGTGCTGAATACCAAGGCTGTGCAGTCTTGATTTCTCCTGATTCCTCTTTAATCCACTACCAGGAACTCTCTGCTGCTTTATCTCACACTAGAAGGTTCTTTTTCATCCCTGCTCTCGGCCTTTGTCACTGTTTTCCCGCCGCTCTCTTCCTCTTTTTTTCCCCTGCTGTGTTTTTCTCTCTCTTGTTCTGGGTGAAAGTCTTTTAAGAAAAAAGAAGTACCTGTCTCCAATAATACGTTCCACTGAGTCCCACTTGCAACCACTGACTCAAATTCAGCACTCAGTCTACTAAATCAAACATAGGAGAAGTTTCTGTATAGGGCAACTTCTTAGTGCACGTATTTCAAAGTGCTCTCATTTGCAGTAATGACAAATAGGAGGCGCAGTAAAATAAACAGGATCATACAATTAGGTCAAGCAGGGAAGGCGGGATCGAACCAGGCTTTCTGGTTTCACATTGTACAATTCACACACTAAATGGACATTTATTTTTCTCTTCTGTTTTACTTCAAAAGTTAACCTTTTGTCTATAATCCCTGGCACATGAGGTTTGAGTGTAGCTGGCAAGCACAAATCATATGAAAGCTTAGCTTGTTTTGGGCTCAAGGGTCTAAGTGGACCATAAGCTGAGCCAGAGATAGGGATCTGGTTCGAGCCTAGCTCTAACCTTAAGTGGCTCGACCACCTCCAAGTTAAACTTGAGTGTGTAAACAACTGACCTGCCAGTGGAAATGATGAGAACCTAATTTACAGAAACGTAATCGGAGGACAATCCTAACAGTAGCTCAAGTTCACTCCTGTCTGTAATGCACTCGTTATGTAAACCCAGCGGCGAATGCCGTACACAAAGAGTGGTGGGGCGGGTGGAGTCGCACAGTGAGGGTGTGGAAAATACAATTTAAATAAAAGTACTTTTTTCCACCGCCCGCCTCCAGCATTGCGCCTCATCGTGCCGCCTCGCCTCTTCATCCTGGGTCCCAGCAGCCCCTGGGACAGACTCCCTGTCCAATCGGGATTGTTCTGAGCAGGCAAGAAAGACGCAGATTCTCAGACCAGGGAGTCTGAGTGGTTTCCCAAGCCCGGCTGCTCAATGCAACTGGGCTTGAGAAAACCTAAGTGCGCATGAGTGTTTTGGTCGGCCTGAGATATCCAGCCAAACACACATGAGCACTTAGGGAGTGCACTAGCACTCCTCCTCCCCCTCCCATGCTTTGGCCCCGCCACTCCCAATACCGCTGGCTAAGAGCCGACAAATGTAAAAGAAAACGATGCAAGAACATTGTTTTATTTTACATTTGCTGGCTCTGAGCCAGGCAGTTGTTCGACGCTCCTGCACCATTGAGGAGGAGCCACGACTGTGTAAACTGTCTATTGGAGTAGTTTCCGAACCAGACATGGACAGTTCCCTAGCAAAAGGTTGGTGAAAAACCACAAATGTGTAAGTCTTTAGGTAGTCAAAAATGTTGCTGGATTAACCCCCTTTCCAGGGTGGGGAAAACACATACATTTCTATATTTCATGGAGGTGTTGAGGGAAGAGGCTTCGACAGTGGGAAAGTTGTTTTCCAGTGAAGAAAAAATAAAAAAAGACACCCCCTAAATTTCCACTCTGAACACTTGGGATTCTCCAATAGGCATACAAGCTAAGTACTCATTGTGGGTCACGAGTATGCCTGGAAATCTACAATTTGTGTAGGTATCCACACGTTCTCACTGGGATTAGCTAGATCTCTGAAAATGTATACATCTACAGAAATTGTAGGTTGTATCCATGCAGGCCCAAAGAGATTAAGTGAACCCAGTTAAATGAATCATTGCTAAGTAATTGCCTGAATCAAACTGAGATTGTATTCTGAACACAATACATTTGGAGCACTTGTGAAATTGGGTAAAATGTATGACTTTTCCAAACGCACAGGATAAAACACAAAATGTGCAAGGTAAATGTGTGAGCTTTTTAAAAGATTATGGAACATGCATATCTAAGGGTGTTGTCTCCTGGCACGGTGATGATCTCTGTTAATATTATGCAATGCAATTGCACCGATGTTATCACTCTTTGAAAAGTCAAAGTTGGCCCTGCATGCTGCCCAGTGATATTTGGAATAGGTACAAAACTTACTGGTCTACAGCTGATCCATATCCAAACATACACCACATGTAATTTTGAAGTCCAAAGTTGAAAAATTGATTGCTAATTAGGATAAAATGCAACTAGTGTTATTTTATGTTAAACATGAACGTTTCGCATGCTGAAAAATATTGAAAACCACAGATTCCTGCTTAAAATGCACCCAAGATGAACTTTTTGCTTGCACAGATTTTCTACCTGTGCCACCATGAAAATGTCAACTCAACTTGACTACAAACAATTTCCAGCAACACCGCCTTGAATACACAAGCTAATTGAATGTATTGGTTAAACACCATCATCACTGTTAATCTCATCATCATCATCCTGAGGTGAAGTAAGCCTAGTAGAGGGGAAAAGACCAGCTATAGTGGACTAGATTTGGAGAAGGCTGAACTACTTACGTATCAACGCACAACACACCACTAGACTTTATTGTCACATTCTACTTTATTCATAGCCTTGAGCACGTGCGAGAACATGTTGAGCATAGAGCATGGAGCATCGCACCCTAGTGGGTAGTAGTCACTTCACCTCGCACTGCATTGTGTACAGTGATGTAGGGCGATTCAACAGTAGATACTTTTAGGATAATGCCATCCTGTATTGCTGCTACTGGGTTGGTCACACCAATTGTTTTTGACTTTGATTCAAATGTTTGATTTTTTTTAATAAAATCTTTTCAAATGTTTGATTTTAAATTATTCATGTCACTGTAATATGCTCAGTACACAATGAATCACCTATGTCCAACGTGTTGATTGTTATGTATAACGGAGCATTGTAAATATTGGATCACTTTATGTCTACAGTGTGCTGGTCACGTGTTTAATATTGTACGTATTGTACTTGAGTGGTTAATTTTAATTTTATATGTGGTAAATTGTACCTTTTACATTGACTTAATAAGGATTATGTAGCCACCACCCCTCGCAAGTCACCGCGACAAGCGTGATGCGGTTCACAACACTTACATGGAAGTCTGCCTTCCATTTCTACTCTCCACGCGTAAGGCGGGATTTTCACTCCAGCGCTCATAAGTAGAGACGCGCTGGTAGTACGCGGTCTCTGTTACCGAGTGCTTTCATCGGCTGCTATCAGGTGAACAGGCGCCCTGGACCCTCCCTCCTCCCTCTAGCTCCATATTACTTAGAATAAGTTTACACTGTACTTTTGCAAGTGGTTTAGACAGTTTACCCACTATTAAGATTAGATCCCTTGACAAGCGGCGGATCTCCGTATGTGGAGACCCCGCATTTGCCTGCCAATCACGATGTCAGTGGCAAAGGGTTGGGACTGCATGCTCATCACTTTAGATCCATTTTGACAATGGCGAACCTACGTTATTGATGACACCGCATGTGCAAGCCTATCGCTACGTCGGTAGTGCTTTTTCATCTAGAAATCGGACCATTAGCCGACGTCGAGTACTGTACCTGATATAGGGGCCTTGATCTCATTCAGGGTATACTAACACACGGTCCTTTTTCACATAGACAAGGCGGGGGGTTTACATATCCAGGCACCAGATAGTATGCAGAACTAGACATTGAGGTGGTTGGTGATACTGAGGGGAGACCTACTGACAGAGGTCTTCTGTTCACACAGAACCTGTACAATTGAGTTGCTAACCGGACTGACCCTGGGGCATCCGATGGAATTGAAACTGTGCCATTGACACGGCTATCCTTTCCTGCAATGGTACCCGTGCGGGTAAGCGTCATTATGAACCTATAGTGTTGGTTATATGATGTGCTAGCTTGGATGTTGGACTGACAGTTACTCTTTCCCTACTAGATGAGGTGTTAAAACCACGTGTTGGTTGCCTCTCATTCCCCACCTATCCAGTCCTGAGGAAGACTCGCAGGCAAAGGCTCAACTGTCCCATATGCCACAAGTCGACATATACCCATGTACCTGGACCCACCCAGCCCTTACCTAATGCGTGCCACAGATGAATACAATCTGTAAATAGACCATGTAAAATACTGTTGGGTCAGGACACTAAGATTGATACCCTTGATCAATCCCACATTGAACTTCTCTATTTTGTTTCCATTTTCACCCGGGGAATACTTCCCCACTCACCTTATTTTTCGTGCACTATTTCTCTGCACGTTCCCCTTGGAGCAACCTTTTTCAAAAACGTCTAGTCATAAAATTCTAACAATGAAAATAAATTCATGTTGTTTCATACAAAGTTAAGTCTCTGCACATCCATTTTTATATATATATATATATATATATATATATATATATATATATATATATATATATATATATATATATATATATATATATATATATATATATATATATATATATATATATATATATTTGTTTCATTGTAGAATCTTATAATTATGCATTGTTGTCCGCAAGGAGCGTGAATTTACTTTAGCTCTAAACTAAGAAAATGGTACTGGTTTCACTACTGAGACTGATTGGTTTGAGGACCACTATTTTTCTATATTGAACGTTACCCAGGTCCACAGACTTGTTCGGGTCACCCCATCCTTGTAAAAACTACTTACGTTGGCAAGCAAAATATACCTGACTTCTAATCTCACAGTGATAAACTTTAGTTCTCAAAGACCACCAAGTGATAGCGTCATATTTAAGTAAGACTTTCTGGCACTGTGGCGTCTGTGTAGTCCTAGTCAGAACTGTGGGCCTTATTTAGAGTTTGGTGAATGGGTTACCCCATCACAAAGATGAAAAATACCCCGTCCACCATACTGTATGTACCATTGGATATAATGCACTTGTAAAAAGGAATAACCCTCACATTTGTGATGGAGAAACCGTCCGCTGAACTCAAAATCAGGCTCATAGTCATGATGGAGGATTTTAATGTGTAGGGAGATCAGAAAGATAATCAAGACAATTAATTTTTTTGAAGCAACAGGAAGCAAAGAAGCCAAGCAGTGGATTAACATGCCCACCACGACATAGGTTACATCACATTTCAGAGTGGCTCCTTAAACAGCTAATCTTAACCCTTTAAATATTCAGATTTTGCCTCTCAAACTTCAAATTACCATGCACTTGCGTCCTGCCAGATGAGTTATGAGGTAAAGCGGCTATCCTGTCTGGGGGTCTTATGGAAATCATGTAGCCATCCCCCTAGGTATTTAACCTTTGCTGGTAAAGTTCATTAAGTCTCAAACCCCACCCGTGGGTAGAGGAGCGTGTCAATGTCTAACACCAATAGAAAAGTTGAGGCTACTAAATCTTGTTATTTTAACTAAGGAATTAAGGAGCCTGCTAATTTCCCTAGAGAACTATTTAGGATCCTTAGGGAGCTGGAAGCGGAGAGAGCACTTATGTAGTTCTCATGCAGCCAATCAGAGACTGGCAGTGCTCTGGAGATTCAGAACTAGTTCGTGTATAAGATGGGGACAACTTCAGAAAGCTTTAAGGACTCTTAATTATTGGTTGAACATAAACACTTTAAAAACGTGTGCATCACCTACATTCATTTTTAAACCTGTTCAATGGTTTACCATGAGCTATTCAACGCATCTTTGCTCCCCAGCAAGGTTTACGTTTTAGAAATACATTGCACTCAATCTTTTATTGAGTTATGCGAATGCTAATGGCTTTTGCCTATGTTTTGCACTTGCTGATGTCATAAGTTTGTATTTTGTACTCAATTATGTCATCAGTTTGTATTGTACTCTCGCTGATATCTTCTGAATGTTTATACATTCGCTGATAGTATCAGTTTGTCTAGATTACCAGGCTGTACCTTGAGCTTGTCAATTGTATCGAACTGTACTTTGCACACACCAAGATCATAAGACTGTGTTTTGTGTTCATATACCGAGGCTGTATTTTGCACAAGTTTAGATCAAGTGTCTGTTTTGTACTTGCTAATGCCATCAGACTACCTTTTCCACTTACCGAGGAACCTCAGTTTGTATGTTGCACTTGTTCATATCATCAACATATATTTTTCATTTGATGTCATATGCTTGTCTGTTTATTTACTGTCTCAGTCGTTGTTTGGGGCCCAAGCAAACATCAATGTCCCAGGCGCATGGGATTCGCGTACCTTCAGACTTAGAAGAAGTTTTGAAGAAAATGCCCTAAAAATTAAAGTTCAGCAGGACAAGGAAGCCGGCGCTGTCAGAGGAGGAGGTGTCGTCGCTAGAGAGTCACTGGGCGAAGTCACAGTGACAATTTCTAAATTCTGAATTTAGAAATCTTCAGCGGGACGAAGCAGCAGACTGTAGCCAATGAGGACTCCACAGTGCCTGATACCCCCTTCTGCAAGGAGTCGCTTAACTGATTTGCAGCTGCTGACAAGAACGTAGCAGGGGGCTGCTGCATGGTCAAGCCGAGCGGAGATGCACCTTGGGTGAACCGGTGGGGAAGGTCAAAGGAGGTTAACTGCCGCCACTTAATCTCCAATTAGGGAGATGGACATTGTGCAAGACTATGCCTTGCTCCTGCAATAGAAGATCCCCCGAAGAGGCAGCTTGATCGGAGGCCAGATGCTCATGCCCAGGAGTTCCAGATACAACAATCTCCTGGCCCAATCCGGTGACACTAGGATGACTTGGGATTGGTCATTCCTCATCTTCTTTAGACCTGAGGGCAGGAGAGACAGTGGCAGGAAGGCATATAGGAGTCTCGAGCTCTATTCTAGACAGAAGGTGTTTCAACAAGAGAGCTGGTTTGTGCATTCTAAGTGGTGGTGAAAAGATAGAGCCAGGGTTCTCCTAGTAGCTGGAAGATGGTTAGGTGCAGTTGCCATTCATCATGACTTTGTCCACACTGGCGTTTAAAGATCCCACCAGGTGGTTCACCACCAGAGAAATCTCGTGGCATTCCAAACACTTCCAGAGGCACTGGGTCTCTAAACATAGGGCTCAGGACCCCACCCCACCCTGCTTGCTGCAGGACCACATGGTGGTTGTATTGTCCCTGAGCACTTGCACTAGTCTTTCTTTGATGGTGGGCAGGAAGGCCTTCAATGCCGAGCGAAGTGCCCGCAGCTCCAACAAACTGATGTGGAGTCGAGTATCTGACAGATACCAGAAACATCTAACATCCACCTCTCTCAGATGGCCTCCCCAATCCAGTAGTGATGCATCCGTGACCACAGTCAGTTCTGGGTGGGGTAAAGAAAGGGGCTCAACACTTGCCCAATTGCAGACCAGTAGCCACTACGGCAAATCTTTTGCGGTCTCCTGTGAGACATGATAGATTTCTACAGATTTTCCTGATGTTGTGTACACTGGGATTTAAGGTCCCACTGCAGATTCCTCATGTCCCATGTGTGTTTGGCTAGCAGTATGCAGAAAGTCAACAACCCCAAGAGCGTCAGAGTCTTCCGTACTGAGATTCAGTAGCAAAGATTAAAACATCAGGATCATAGCCCGAATGCCCTGGACTATCCACTCAGAGGGAAAGGCACAAATCCGTGCTATATACAGATTGGCTCCGATGAATGGGAGCATCTGCGAAGGAGGTAGGTGTGACTTCGGCATGCTGATAGCGAACCCCAAAGTTGTTAGAATGTTTACCGCCGTCTGGAAGTAGAAGGTGACAGCATAGGGTGAGCCTGTCTTCAGCAGTCGGTCGTCGAGGTAAGGGAAGACTGGTACCCATGAACTCCAAAGATGTACTGCGACCACTACCATTACTTTCATGAACAGCAGAGGGTCAATAGTAAAGTCAAAGGGGAGCACTGTGAAATCAAAATGCTCCTGGCCCACCGGGAATCGCAGGTAGCGCCTGTGGACTTGTGGGACGGAGATGTGCAAGGACAACACCACCATTCAGGCGCCACAGTCTAGGGCAGACAAGACCTGGGCAACCGTGGGAATATTCAATTTATTCTTCTGTAGTAACTTGAAGAGAGGGCGAAGATCTAAAATAGGACGAGGCCTATGTCTATGTTCAGCATAAGGAGGTAATAGGAGGAATACCCAGTTCCTCCTTCAAAGGCCAGAACCCGCTCTATGGTCCCTTTGGCCAAAGGGCCTCCTATTCCTGCAATAAAATTGACAGATGGTCCTTTGTCAGCTGCCCTGAAGGTGGTGGAAGGTGGTGGGATAGAAAGGAAAGGAAAGGCATAGCCCCAATGGATAATATGGAAGACTCATTTGTCTGTCATGTTGTCACAGACACAACAAAGCAGTTTTGAGTTTGCTGCTTCAGGAGGAGCAGAGGACTGAGCTGCATATTGTCTCTGCTGTCTTCGTTCTCTCTGAGAACTGTGGCCTATACCACTAAAGGGCTGAAAGGCCTTCTGGGCTGGAGGAGGGGACTGGCCCTTGCAAAATGAGAAGCCTATACCGTTGCCACGGAAAGTGTGAAATTGCTGAAGGAGTTACCTAGTGGAGCAGAAAGGCCCAAGGAAGGAGCTATTGCTTTGCTTTCCATGAGGCGATCAAAGGCTAAGTCCTGTTTGTCGCCAGAAAGGTGAGAGCCGTCAAATGGCATGTCCAGTAAGGATGCCTGGACATCCCCGGAGAAGCTTGTAGACTCAAAGCTCGTAGGCCCAGTGGTGGATGGCACGGATCAGTTGGAGGGGAGCGGGTAGTTAAAAAAAAAATGTTACTTACGTCCTTGTCACTGTGTCTCTTCTCATTGTCCCTCCTTTCCTTCCTCTGTTCCAGCTGAAAGCAGAAAGCACCCAGGCTCCCCTGAGTCAATCACAACGCTGGAGTGCAGGGTTGTGATTGGTCTACCCGCCGTGGTTTGGCCCTCAGCCAAGGACTGTTTGCCTGGGCAGGTACTCCACCCTGGCTTTAATGCAGCCAGTATGGAGAAAATGCAGAGTGTGCAAGATGGTTTGGCCGGCCGAAGACTGGGTGAGGGGGGGGATAGGGCGACACTCCTCTGCAATAGCAACGGAGATGCTGCTCCGTACACCTCATTCAGGTAAGGTGCCGAAGCGCCACGCTGGTACCCATGGTGCATCCCAAACAATCAGCTGTGTTGAGTTCAGATCTGATTACAACTTTTACCGCATCGAGACAATCTTGGATGGCCTGGGTAAGATCATCTGGTACTGCTGGTATAAATTTTGGGACAGTGTCCGAAAGGGCCTGGGAGTTGTGTCAGAGGAGACAGCTGGCATTTACTGATCTCAGAGGAACACTAGTGGGAAAAAAAAATTACCAAATGTTTCTTTTCGTTTTGACTCATGATGAGGCAGAGAGGTAGGGAAGGCATTGAGACTGACTTTGCTGGTGGACACATTTACAGCCAGATTCTCTACTGGTGGATGTTGTGTAAAAAACTCAGGATCACAAGGTGAGCAACCTGCAGGTTAAAAGGCAGGCCTGAACAATGCTTGTACCATGTGCCCAAAAAGGTATCTGTAAGGGCCTCATTAAATGGTAATGCTGGTCCTGCTGGAGCCTGACGAGGTTGCAAGACTTCTGGCAGTACATTAGTTTTCTCTTCCATGTTTGGTAGTTGAAAATCTAAACCTCAGCCGCTCAACACATATGATAAAAAAAGAGGTGCTCTCCTCTTTTGCAGGACCTAGGAAGGACACAAGTCAGTTTCAGGTGAAGTGACCAACCCCACAGAAGCTCTTCATACCAGTTTTCCTCATCATATTGGGAGGCATAGTTGTCCCTGTCATCATAATTATCTGAAACCCCCCAAAAAGACAGTTTAAAGTTTGGGCCTTAACTTTTGGCCATAGCAAAGTATCAGCGTCTGAAGTGTTGCTGAGTGGCTGCTCGTCAGGTGCACCTTTTGTCAAGGTCATGCTGGATTCAGTTTAGATTCAGTGTTAGGAAAAGATTCATGCGGAGTGGAGAGAGACCAAACCCCGAAACCAATCTTAATAAGAAGGTAGTCAATCAAGTTGAAATATCCACAAGTTGGCTGTGCGTGACAAAGGCAGCATGCCTACATGCATGTAGAACCCAATTAGAGTGCATGTGATACCTATATGCTTCATACTGTGCAAGGAAAGGTGTAACGCTGTTTATGTCAGCCTTTACAAGGTGACCCATCACAAAACCAAACTAATAATATATGCCCAAGAGAACCAAACAAAATTGCTCCAAAATTCTACAGTTTGCTTGCTGTACCTGTCCTGAGAAGCTCAAAAACAAACCTTCAAGGCCGCAGGCAGGGTCGGATTGGGAAGCCGGGCAATCGGGCATTGGTCGATGGGCCGGTGCCTCAGGGTCACCTGGGAGCCGGTTTTTGGGCATCTGTAAGCGGGCCCAAGAGACTTCCCCACTCCCCGTCAGGCCACTTTAATATGGCGTCAGCATCACAGAGCACTCCCCTGACATGTTGTAAACTGAGGCTGGGGTACAGGTGTTGATTTAGTCTTTGGGACATTCTCACCTCAGCGCGCGCGGCGCACAGCCTCGCATGCTCTGCTAGAAGCAGTGTTATTCCTCACCAGGCCATCACTTTTACACAATGGGGGGTGCAAGGAGGGTGTTTTGTTTGCAGGGACCATGCAGGGGGGCAGGTGATATTTGGCCATTCTCACTTAAATCCCATTACTCCCACCCCCTCCTGAGCAGCAGCAATGTGCTTTTTGACATCTCCCGTCCCAGCTAAAGGCCCTGAGGCCATAATGGGCTGGGGAGGGGGTAAGAGAAGTGGCCTCCCTAGCAGCCAGGTGCTGCCACCCCAGCCCCAGTGGGGTTGGGGTGAGGAGCGCGTGCATATAATTGAATGTAGGGCCATGGTCAGAGCTGCAATCGTTGAAACTAGGTTTGAGTACAAGCATCTGCTCAACATCCTGTGATTCTGGGCACATCACTTAATCTCCATACTGAAAATGAATTTGATTTTGTGTAATGTAACTGGTGCTCATGTCTCCAATGGCTTTTGGGCCAAGTTCATGCTATACAAAACTATAATAACCAGCCAGATTCCAGTGAGACTAACTAATCAGGTGGTGATCCATGAAAGTGATGATCAGGGAATATTGACTGCACACGCAGGCGAGAGCCCTTTTGTCAGGGGTTTGAAAACAGACCCTGCAATCGCACACGCTCGTGCGTGTGCTTTTCCTTTTGGGTTCCGCTATTGGGCTTTGTTTGCGTGTTTTTTTTAAACAGAGCATGCAATAGGCCAAAGGCGGGCGCATTGCTCCGCCCAGGGCCTATTGGTGTCTGTTACGCGCACCCAAGCCCATATGTTTTCAATTATCGTGCCCAGACACGGCGCGATAATTGAAAACATATGGCTCGCAGTGGCACGCGCGCGCGCACCACTCGCGTGCGTCCCTATGTATGGTTTCCTGCTCGGCATTGAGTCACTATGCAGCAGAGTGTGATGAGAAAAATCTGGCAGTTACTGAGGAAGGCTGAGACAGGAAGAACTTCCTGTAACTGTACTTAAACTTGCCACAGAACTACATTCTGGACGTAGTATATAGGGACTTCTGGGGATCTTTTTCTGCTCTCAAAATGTATATACTACATAAAACATTTTAATAAAATACGTAGTGCCACGAGAATCATATCGGACGTAGCCCTCACCGCAGCACGTGAGAAGAATGTGCCAACCCGCTCCACACACGCACAGGGCGGAGGTCACCTACTTCCCCCTTGCTTTCTCTCTGACGTCCTGTGCAGGCCCTCGGGTCGCACAGCTGATGGCTGGGCACAGTGCACAGGCTAACACAACTAGCCTAATCTCGCCGCTGCAGGTCGAGGCAGAACTAGTTGAACGACCGCATTTTCACACAGACCTTTTAGTCAGGCAATGCTGTTTTTTTTTTTAGCCTTGTTGAAGCATGAAATCTCGCCAACCGAATTTAATAATTTATTTGATCCTTACTACTTGCAAGTAGACGATTTATGAATGCTCCTTTACTTTTCATTCTCCGTGATTTGGCTAGGTATGGATGTGTCCGGGGTATTGTGCTTTCGAACTCAAGTTTGGTGCAGAGGTCACTCCTACAGTCAAGCGATTTGGTGTTCACAGTCTTAAGAATGACAACATGATCGTTTCCAGGTGCTCCAGCTTTTTGGCAGTGACAGAAATTGAGGTACAGTAAAGTTGAAGTGACTTTCCCATGGCCACACAGGTTGGTAATTCGAACAAGAAGAACATGGACTTCTCGTCCCGGGGTTAGCATCTGAACTAATGGACTGCATCTCTGACCTGCCTTTTATTCAAGAGGGATGCATGCAGTTAATTCAAGACTTTCAATTGTTTGTCACTACACAACAACCTTAGGTTAATTTTTCTCATGATGCATTAGGGTAGGTTGGCCCGACTTCTGCATGTAGAAGCAAAACTCTAAAGCACCCACCGGTGATCTGGATTGGCCAAACAAACCTAAGACCACATGTCCACATTTGTCTCTGTACACTATCACTTTTTACAGGTAAATAATTATGATTTCTGGTGTTGTCCGTCGTCACTAGTATTATAAAAGTCTTACTAAACTGAAGTGTAATAGAATCCTGGAGAACATATTTTAAAGACGCTTGAATCCGACACCTACTAATGATAGTACATTGCTATGCAAATTTCTGTTAAATTCCATGGTACTGCATAAATATTAAAAAAATAATCCTGTATGAAGCAAGCAAAGGCACAGAGAATGCATTAGTTCGTATTACTGTGCGTTTACTCAACAGATGATACAGCAGTTACATTTAAGTTCCTTTTTCAGGTTCACGCTTCTTAAATTATCTGCAAATGTATTGAGAAGTGGTGGCAATAACCACCTAGCTTTATAAAACAGAAAAAGTACAGGACCCTTCCTTTTCTTTATCGAGGACGTTTATGCCCAGAACCAACTTACTGATTAAAAATGTGGTTCTGCAAAAATAACTACTCAGCACCAACTTCTTAGCTTCATTCATTTAATCTACTACCTCGAAAATGTTGTTTTGGCTGTTTTATTTACGTGTCTATTTTATTGGTCTAGTTCACAATTAAAAATGCTTATAAGGTTTGATGTCCATGTTGCTTGCGTTATTCATGATGGACATATGCTCTGTACTCCATCGGGCACTGAGCAAGCCTCCTTCAGCCGTTGTCATCTTGTGCTTTATAACCTTCAGCCAATGGCTTCCAACATTGTCAATCGAATCTTAGATCAGCCCACAGGAGTATTTTGGCATAACTGTTTTTTCAGTTGGTTCTTTAGGTGTGTCCTTGCGCATTCATTACAATGCACAAGGAGCTATTAGTGCCCCTGTAAAACTGGGGAGGGAGCATTAGCTAAAACATCTGAAAAGGGACCATGCAAAAAATAAAGCAACTTTTTAGGTCTCGGACTAGCGTCCCACGGAGTGGGCGGAGTGCGAGATTTAATGTTGTCTAGTATAGGGGCTTAAACACGCCCCTCTTCTCCATTGGCTGGCCTCGTAAATGCTGGCCAGCCATTGGAGGAGAGGGGCGTCACTCAGTTCAGGCCCCGTCTTAACGCGATTCGGGGGAGTTTTTCTCTCTTTTTTAAGCCCCGCCCCTTTTTTAGTGATGGGCGTTACACCCTCCCTCTCGCCGAGGTCCCAGTCTATTTCTCCTGTAATGTACTCTTTGCTACCTCTTGTATTTTGTTTGCTCACAATTGTCACTTTTGCCTAATGTAACTTAACGTCTGCTTTTGTAACGTGTTCACTCCACTCGTCTCATGGATCATTTCTGTTCCTATTGTGAAGCGCACCGTCTGCAGTGACCTGAAGGGGCCGCCGCGCTGCCCTCGGCGACCCGGAAGTGCTCCTCTCTAGGACCCGGATCCAGACCTCTCGATAACAGGACAGCACGGTAGCCATTTTCTTTGATCGCATTATGGCCTATGGCACCCGACTACGCCCCAGCGGGATTTGCCACTTTGACAGGCTTTCCCAAAACTCTGCAGTGCCGGTAATTATAGTTTAATCCCGTTTCCCCGGCCCTTCTTCTTCTCTTTTGTTTGGCTACTGTATAAGCGCTCGCTTGGCATGGCTGTTTTTAAGGGACTCTCCTCTAGGGCAGTGTTGAATGTCCGAAATTTGCTTTGCATATCCTCTGCGAAGAAAGAATACAACGCACGCCAAGCCCCCATTCAGAACTATTGCGAGAAACCACGGATGCTGGCCTAAAAGAAAATGTCTCTCACATAGCAATTTCCGCTTGGGGTATTCTCATTTTCGTACATTTCATGGCCATAAAAAAATTACGCAGGCCGACTTCTTTCCCACCTCATACGGCACTGTCACCAACCAGCACTTCGACATTTCAATATTTGTAAGGCTCCCCCTCAGTCTGTCCACGGAGACTAGAAAAGCATGCAATGTCAGCTCCGAAAAACCAGTGTTTACCTCAGTCCTGCCCCGCAGCATCACTTACTGTACAGTGCTGAGAGCCACATACAGTTCAAATAACTTACCTTAATCCTGACTATCGGCTCCGCCCCGCCCCCACAGTCTAAGAATGTACTTGAATGCTGGTCGGCAGCGCTCCTGCAATTCTGCACTTCTAGCTCCACTCCCATTCCTGCCCTGAAGCCTCCCTGCCATTCCAGAGGCTCTACCAGCACGTCCATCGGGCCATGCTCTGAGGCTCCCTGCTATTCCAGCGCTAGTGTCTGTCCGAGTGTGCCCCATGGGTTGTCAGTCACCGCCGGGCGCACATACTCACTACAGCACTCGCCCCGCGTTGCACCACTGGGTGGCAGCTGCAATTGGGTGGTGGTAAAACTGACGGAAACATGCTGCCACCCAATCACCGAGAATGGGCACGTTAAATGTGCCAGATGTGCAGGGAGCGGTGCGGAGTGGGAAATAAATAAACAGCCCTGCTCCGCGGGCGCACGCAGGGCAGCAACTTCACTTGGATCAAATTGATTTAAGGCCGACTTTACTGCTCGCACTGCACAATCCGGCTTTCCCATCTTGAGCACAAGGAAATGTCATTTTCCTTCTGCGGGGAGAGGCTATTACATTGATTACCCAGGCAGGCGTTTGACTGCACACTCTCCTAGATGCCTTTGTGGGTGGGAATGTGGGGGATTGTTTAGTGCGCAGGTTTAACGATTCCCCTCAAGGCTCATATGGTGCATTTACTCTCGGTGTGCCTCAAAGGTGACCGATTGGGAACACTGGAATCTGAAGTCTTGTGCAGCAACATAAGCTCTCTGACTGCGCACTTCAAATCGGCACAGCAAGTGAGCAGGGTCATGCTCCTACAATTATAGGCCTCTTAGTAAGAGGCTGTTGCTAAACGATGACATGTTTTGTGCCATAGAGGCAGTGCTTAATTTGTGCCGGTGCTTTCCGGTGCGTAGCACCGGCACTTATTTTGTAGGGCCGGGTCTACTCATGATATCAGCTCACTACATTCCAGTACTGCTACATTCACACGGTCTTCCTTTTAAAGACATGATATCCTACTGTAAATCCATACCTGGGTTTCTGTGTTGGGCAGGGGCTGATTTGACATGGATCTGCGTGTATAAATACTATTTGTATTTGGATGATGCGGCCGCCCGCCTTAATGAGGCACAAACTCCAGAAACTAACAGCAATCATAGCGCTAGCGTGCTACCAATGACAGCTCGAAAATGGATTAATAGCCCGGCCCCTTCCCTCCTTGGAGAATCGGGAAGTGTTTACTCCGGACTCAGACCGATGCAGATTAGTGTCCTCACTTTCACCTGCCCCAGGGCACTGCGCAGCTGCAGCACTAAAGTCAGCTGCAGAAGCAAGCAGAGTGTCACCCAGTAGCAGCAGCCCTATAATTAAAAGTTTTAAAACAGAAAGGCAAGTAAAGATTTAATTTTCGTAAAACGCGCAAGTATGTCTTGTTTAATGCTTAAGGACGAGGGACGTGCCCAGAAAAGTGTAACCTCTCATTTCTTGTGCTTGTTTTTACATAAAAGTAGCTTAAATTCATTTGCTAATTCAACTGTAGATTACCTGCCGTACAATCCTGAATGACGGACTACCCGAGTGATGATTAATAATGTGTCTGCATGTTGTTTATACAGCAACCAGGTTTCCAGCTTTCATGGTTTTGGGTTTGTACAGTGTTGTGTTCTTTCTTACTGTATTTTGCAGTAATCTGAAAAAAGCATGACGAGCCGAGAGCTAGGGCTTTATAAATATAAAGAGAAAGTGAAACCAATGGTAGTAGGGAATGAGAAGGCTGGACGAGTTTGCTTGAAACTTGGATGCTAGAGATTGCAGTATTTGTGACATAAGGATTTATATTATTAAATGATAAACCCCGTCATAATTGCAGTTACAATTTTAACTATGTCCATAAAAGAATTATATTACAATATATTAAACAATACACACATTTGATAGATGTGAGTGCAGTTGAGTATGCCAAAAATGTGTCTTGGAATCGGTTTAATGAAATTGCAGCTCATTACAAGGCAAATGTAATACATTTCATGAACAATTACGCCCACTTTGTGATCAGGACATAGACTTCAGAATGAAAAAATTCCTGCTCTCTACAGTGTCAGGTGTAGTATAGTTACCAAGGAAGTGTTTTCTCCAGCAATGGTAACCATATTACAAGTGTTCCCCAAACTATTCTTGTGGCTTATTCAACAGTTCTGAAATTTGGAAAGGAGGGCGCTGAGTTGATCACCAACATCTGATCGAGTGACCCAGATCTTTTTTCACGATGCCCACCACGTACGTTGCTCAGAGGCATGGTTAAGGCCTTTGTTCATACAGTTCAATACAGGGTCCATGTGTAGGGGATTTGGATGAATTCTTGTAACTTGCAAGGCAGGACTCTCACCTTGGATTTTCTTTAACATGCCATTGCATTCTGGGATCTGTAATCTTGGTTTACTTTAATTGTACCCATTGTACTAAAACGAGATTACATAGTTTACTAAAACAAAATAACATGACTGAATTAGCCTTTCCCTAATGACGTAGAGCCATCAAGTAAATACACAACAGCATCCCTTTAGATGGGTTTTTAGATACACTAGTGAAGTACCTTGGTCATTTTTCCCTGCGATTAAGACAAACCATCAATTGATCTACATTTGCTCCATACAAAACCAGAGTGCACCACGTCATGAGAATCATTGTTGTTTTTAAACCACCATTCCACTGGAGCAAAGAGGGCACCAACATTCTTTACAAAAATGTTATTGGCAAAATAACTTTCCGCCTCCATTCCAGTGAATCCGTCCCGTCTTTCCTTTGCCTGTCCATCCAGTCTTGTCTACATGTCTTTCTTTGCCATCTCAACTTTCCTCAACATTAATTTTTTTCAACAGAATTTTAGATTTTCCCTCTTTTTAGATCTTCTTCCTCTTGCTCCCATATGTCTCTGTCTCTCTCCTTTGCTTGAACCCTTCATAGCACTCGCTCTGTCTTCATCCATCTCATTATTTCGATTGTTTTCTCTTCCTCATGTGTGTCTTGCTCTTTCAGGTTCTGTCTTCTCTCTCGCTTGTTCTTTATTTCTATTCACATTCTATGCTTCCACCTCGTTTGCATCAACTAATTCTGTCTCCTTTTTTTCATTCCATCCCTTTCTGACTCCCCTTAATCCAGTTTCCCTCCCTCCATTTAGCTTTGTGTTTTGCTTTTTCTTTTGCAGTACACATCTGTGTATCCTCTTACAAAAGTTGTACTTTCAGGTACTCTTTCTGGTGCACATGTTGTTAAAGATCGTTCAGCAGAACTACACCTACAGAGTCAGAAACCCTTGGCCTACACAGCAGTGGAGACATTTTAAGGCATGGGCAAACCCCTGCCTTGGGCCCTAGCCTTTTAGGGGGCCCCCGAATAAAGCTAGCTCTGTTCTGCAGATAGCCTTGCCCCGATCACCATGACTAATTCTTTTTTAAACGGATTGTTTTAAATACCGTTTTCGATTTTAATGTGAGTGATATGTGAGAGTGTATTATGGACATTTTGGAGAGACATGCTGTTTTTATGTTTCATGTAACTTCTATAAAAAAGTTTCTTTTAGACCAAAGCAGAAATAGGAGGGCATCACAGTGACTATGTGCAGCAATATTGGTGTGCTGCTGCTGTGTTAAATGTTGAAAACACGAGTCATAATCCCTGAATATTGATGTAAACACATTTAAAATGTGGACGAATGTTCCTTGATCACATAACGTGCCTATCCCTGAGGCCTGCACTACTGGGCACTCTGGTCCACAAAAAATGCATGTGCCAAAGGTTTGAAGCACTGGGCTAATATCAGCTGGCTATTTAATATGTATATGCCAGAGGCATGTGGTAGTGGGCAAATATCAGCTGCCCATATGATGTGCATAGGCTTTCACAACTTGCCATATATAATATACCAACCAAACAGAAGCCTGCACAAGTGGGCATTTCTGACTCGGTATGTAACATTTGCAGACCACCATTATATGCGCCTTAATGCTTAAGTCATCTGCACATCTGAAAAGTGTAATTTTCAGATACCATGCTACAGCATTACATACTGTGCATATGCAAAGGGTCTGCACTGTATACTATCCGCATATCTGTGACATTACATTTTACATTAGCATATAATATGTGCACATTTTAGACACCTGATATAGCATATATTCAGAGGTTTTAGATGTCCATATTGGGCCTACTACAGGACTGAATGATGTAAATGAATCAGTTACAGGCAGCGCATATGCCAGAGAGGTGCATACTGTGCATCTAGCAGAGTCCAATATTCTTTATGTGTTAAATGCCTTCATAGTGGGCTTGTACCTCTCAGATCTATAATACCATATAGTTTTTGGTAACAAGATGTACATATATCAGTGAAATGGAAATTCTCAGAGCAAAATATTTGAGAAGTGTGTAAGGTTTGGCACTCTCTTCTACTAATTGAATGGACCGGGCAGATTAGGGTGTTATTTGAAAATAAAGCCTGGGGAGAAACAAAACACAAGAGAAGTAGATAGTAATTCCAGCATTACTTTAGAGTAAAGCCTGTCATGCTCAGAAAAAGTTCATTATCTGCGATTCCAAGTTATGACATCTAGTCTCTTTTGTGGGTCTGTCTTGATTTTATTAACAACGTGTTTTGCTGAAATTCAGATCGGGTATTACATCTGGCTTTTAGTGCCAGTTGAGGATGTGGGTGGAGCAAATACAGTAAGTGGGTTGAGCCAGTGGAGGAAGTGGGTGGAGCCGGGAAGTGGGTGTGGCCTCTTACAAAAATTTGAGCACCTGCACTTAATATTTTACAAATTAAGCACTGTGGGTGTGTCTGTGTGTGTGGCTCTGGGTGTGGGTGTGTGTGTGGCTCTGGGTGTGTGTGTGTTTGGCTCTGGGTGTGTGTGTGTGTTTGTGGCTCTGGGTGTGTGTGGGTGTGTGGCTCTGGGTGTGTGTGTGTGTGGCTCTGGGTGTGTGTGTGTGTGTGTGTGGCTCTGGGTGTGTGTGTGTGTGTGGCTCTGGGTGTGTGTGTGTGTGTGTGGCTCTGGGTGTGTGTGTGTGTGTGGCTCTGGGTGTGTGTGTGTGTGTGGCTCTGGGTGTGTGTGGCTCTGGGTGTGTGTGTGTGGCTCTGGGTGTGTGTGGCTCTGGGTGTGTGTGTGTGTGTGGCTCTGGGTGTGTGTGGCTCTGGGTGTGTGTGTGTGTGGCTCTGGGTGTGTGTGTGTGTGTGGCTTCTGGGTGTGTGTGTGTGTGGCTCTGGGTGTGTGTGTGTGTGGCTCTGGGTGTGTGTGTGTGGCTTTGGGTGTGTGTGTATGTGTGGCATTGGGTGTGTGTGTGTGTGTGTGGCTTTGGGTGTGTGTGTGTGTGTGGCTCTGGGTGTGTGGGTGTGGGGCTTTGGGGGTGTGTGTGTGTGTGGCTTTGGGTGTGTGTGTGTGTGTGTGTGGCTTTGGGTGTGTGTGTGTGCGGCTCTGGGTGTGTGTGTGTGTGCGGCTCTGGGTGTTTGTGCGGCTCTGGATGTGTGTGCGGCTCTGGGTGTGTGTGCGGCTCTGGGTGTGTGTGCGGCTCTGTGTGTGTGAGGGGCTCTGTGTGTGTGTGGGACTGTGTGTGTGGGGGGGGCTCTGTGTGTGTGGCTCTGTGTGTGTGTGGGGGGGCTCTGTGTGTGTGTGTGTGGGGGGGGGCTCTCTGCGTGTGGCTCTGTGTGTGTGTGGGGGGGCCTCTCTGTGTGGGTGGCTCTGTGTGGGTGGCTCTGTATGTGTGTGGGTGGCTCTGTATGTGTGTGGGTGCCTTTGTGTGGGTGGCTCTGTGTGTGTGGCTCTGTGTGTGTGTGGGGGGGCTCTGTGTGTGTGGGGCTCTGTGTGTGTGGGGCTCTGTGTGTGGGGCTCTGTGTGTGTGGGGCTCTGTGTGTGTGTGTGGGGCTCTGTGTGTGTGTGTGGGGCTCTGTGTGTGTGTGGGGCTCTGTGTGTGTGTGTGTGTGTGTGGGGCTCTGTGTGTGTGTGGGGCTCTGTGTGTGTGTGGGGGGGCTGTGTGTGTGTGGGGGGGCTCTGTGTGGGGGGCTCTGTGTGTGGGGCTGTGTGTGTGTGTGTGGGGGGCTCTGTGTGTGTGGGGGGCTCTGTGTGTGTGGGGGGGGCTCTGTGTGTGTGGGGGGGGCTCTGTGTGTGTGTGTGTAGGGGGCTCTATGTGTGTGGCTCTGCATGTGTGTGGGTGGCTTTGTGTGGGTGGCTCTGTGTGGGTGTAAATGCAATAGGTCATGCATTTGCGAGCTATTAAGCTATTGGCATTGTAAATGACAATGCCATTTATTTAACGATTAAGCTATTGGCAATGTAAATGACAATGCCATTTATTTATGATTTTAAAAAAAATGTCATGGACAATGCCAAAAGCTCTACCTTTAATAATGCCGAGACCATTGCATTGTATATGCTTGTTTTCTCTAGCATCCGTTTTTCATGTGCTTTTATTTGCGCTTGCTACCACGTACATAAATAGGCATTCGCATAGTCTCCAGCACTCAGTCAGACGTCAAACCTATTGGCTCTGCTAATGATTGGTTTTTATAGAGCGCTTTATACCGCAGTTCTTGAAATTATTTACCTCTGTTAAAACCGGTATTACTAACTGTTACTAAGATTAGTTTTATTTTAGAATCTAATAAAATGGTGTATGTTTCAGTCTTATCTGTCCAAGTTGTTGGCCTGTAGCACACTGGAGTAAACTAAGGTATAGTGAGGGACGTTTAGGGCAGGATTGCTGAATCATCCCTCCTAATTTGAATTTTAATACTGTACACCAGGATGTATGGGACACACCAGGCTGAATCTATGCTGAGGTGGCCAATTTGTGTTCTGTTCTATCCTGACATGAAGCATTCCCATGTGAGGTTGCAGAAATGTGTTAATTTAATATATGGTGTGTTACAGGTAGGTTGTTGTATGGCCTTTTCCCTGACCTGTGAGGAACCGCTTCAGAAGTGGAAAAAATGTATACTACAATGCTAATCCTCATTCTACTTCTCAGTGCGTTACAGCAATCTGATAAAGAAAATAAGTGACCTATATCCCAAATAGAGTGCAACCAACCTTCAGTCGCTAGAAAATTAGCATGGATTCCCAAGACCACCATGCCTCCGGAGAGGTGCCAGTGTTCCTCGGAGTCTGAGCCTGTGCGCAGTATCAAGCTAGATAGCGGCTAATGGATACCAGACAAGGGAGAGGCTTACCCAGAAACCAGCAGTTTCTGCTTGACTGGCAGAGTCACCACTCTGGTTTCCTTCTCTTGTAGATGTTTGTTGGACAACCCTTCACTGCTCTGTGGTCCGGGCAATAGAAGGCGCCTTGGTGTACTATATCTGCCACTTAAGACTCCATCGGCTGTCTGGTGGCTTTCACATAGCAGAGCATCGAGCTTAGCCAAAACCTGAGGCAACCATTAGTAAGCACCTACCTTTTTATAAGGTACTGCAGCAGGGTCAGACAAATGTGAACCAATGAAGATCTTCCTGTGGGTGGAGGGGAATGCCAGCATATATACTCAGCCCTCAGCAGTGTGGCAGCAGCCCCACTGCTAGGCAGGTCACATACATTAGAAACGTTGAACAATCAAGGAAGTTAAGTCTTGGCACAATTTCTCAACTTGGAGAAGATGGTGGATGGAGCAAATTTGACTTGTTTTCCAAAATGCCTAATGAGATCTGGTACCTGGATGACACTAATAAGGTACGTTCTTCAGGGTTCAGCTTTGGCAGAAAACCTTTGTAGTCCCTCCATAAAGATCCTAAAGACAAAGGCGCAAAAGGGATTACTTAAGTAGTAGAGATGGACTGCCCTTGTCACTGTAATATGGGCAGCTGCCCTTCGCAATCCTTCCTGCCAACAGATGTTTGAGATCACCTACAGGTAACATTAATGACAGGTGCACTTAAGGAGATTGCAGTCATTCCTTAGTCCACCCTCATTCGGATGTCTACGACCATTATTGCAAAACACTTAACATAATGTTTTTAAACTTTCCCATAGATGAAAAAATTAATGTGAAAGGGTCCCAATTAACCAGAGTTTGCAGTGACGGCTGGTATTTACCAGTGGTTGGGGGGAGGGTCGCGGGGCAGCTTGCATGGAGAACATTCAAAGTGCGCATGATGGTTTGACCCTCCCGAGACGGCTGGCCAAAGCGTCCTGCGCACTTGGAGTGGGCAAACCACTCCTCCCCTGCCCTGCTCTGTGAGCAGAGCTGCCCTGCCCCTACAGAGCTGAGCTAGAGGAAAAATAAAATAACAATGACGCGACACTCCTCCGCCTTCAGTTGATTTTTCAAAACGTTAGTTTGTGAAAATGAATATTTTTCATATTTAAGGGATTTGCTATATTTCTTTCCTATTCTTACTTTGCAGCCAGCATTCCATGTGTATTGCATTGCAATTCTGTACATAGGGGGTGGTGGGAGTCACTGTTTTCGTATTGTCCTTGTAGTTACACGGAATAGAAAATATCAAACATTTGGTAGGTTTTTGCTCCCTTTAAGGAGGACAACTATGTACTCTGCAATGAATATCTGAGGCCTTGTGCACTCTACTTAGCTTCGCTAAGCAGTCATGGTCTTGCTCAAAGGGGGTGGCATGAAGGTTGTGCAGAGATACGGTAAACACAATTATCACAGCTGCAATGAAGAATGTCCAACCAGAATAATGTTTAAGAGGAGCAGTTTAATGATACCTCTAAATATTTTAATGTATGTACAGTTAAAACAATGAAAAGTGCAAACATCCGCTCTGTAAGGTGCTGCTCGTCTGATGCTGTTGCCAGGTTGGTTTATGTAGGGGATAATGCTGCCTTTTGCTTTACTCATACTTTGGACGTCCTCCTTACATGTTTTAAGAAACAGGATTCGTCAATATGCCAGTCCTCATTTTTTACAGTGCTAAAATATACTCCTAAGGTCTGTACCTGGTGGTAAAGTTCTCCATGATGTTCACTAGACTCCGTTCATGATAGCGATAACGGAGATAGTCGCTTGTGGAGCGATACACTGGTACTACATGTGCTTAATCTGTGAGGTATCGCCATACCATTTTGTCTACTAGTGATTTTTGCTGACCATGTAATATTGCTTTATTCCCTATGTTTATTTTTGTATGTCCATTCCGTACGTGCCTCATTTGATGTATTGTATGTATGGTTTTGTTGAAATCTAGTTTGTGAGCTGAACATCATCTGCGCCATCTTGTCCATTTCCTCAGACACACGCACAAATATGCGCAGCAGCCATTTTAGGTGCCATGGCCTCTCTGCCTAATGCCGATAGCCAGCGCGTCTCACCCCCTCACTCCCCGGCCTCGCAAGCACACACCCCCCCCCCCCCCTTGACAGCCCCCGGTCTCTCCTGCTTGGGCCCTAGACGCACCTCCAGCGCGACCCTGCCTCCGAGCCACATCCCGTGCTGAA
This sequence comes from Lissotriton helveticus, assembly GCF_964261635.1. NCBI lineage: Eukaryota > Metazoa > Chordata > Amphibia > Caudata > Salamandridae > Lissotriton > Lissotriton helveticus. The sequence goes on from NC_136068.1 coordinate 1,169,121,844, forward strand.
CCCCCCACACCCTTTCATCTCATTCATAAAACAGGCCCTTTGATAACCTCTTCCTCCTTGCCCGATTGTTCGGCCTGATCCCAGGCCATCACTTAGCCCAGCAGATGCAGTTTATTGCCCCTACAGTAGGACCTCGCCTCACTTCAAAGGAGCGGGGATTAATCAATGCCCTCACACCCCAGATCCGATCGATTACCCGCATTTCTGTTCCCAGCGGAATGTCCAGCTGCGCGATAGCCATCATGCTGAGATTAGGGGTGGGGACTCCTACTGTAGATATGTGTGGGAACGGGCCTGAACCGGGGATTCCAAAGATGCCTTTTCCGTACTTCAAAGCAATACCACGGATGTCACAAATGTAATAAAGCCATAAAACTGTGTATAAGAGGCCAGGCCTCAGAGATGCGGTTAGAGCACCTCGAGAAGATACCCTATTGTCTGATTTGACGTGTTCTGTTCCGTCGGAAATAAACTCCTGTTTCCTGCCTTCCAGTCTCCAGCGCCTGCCTCTTTATTTGATAATCGTGAATTGGGTGAGAAGCGGCTGACGCCGGGCAAACCTTGAAGGGGTAATCGACCTGATCTGCCTGAACCCTTTTATTTTACAATTGGCGTCCCAAACGTGGGGCCCATCAGCGACACGTGGATCCAGTGGGAGAGGTCCTGACGACGGAGTGAATGACTGCAACGATCGGGAAGAGCTCCTGCCCGATAGACCCTCGTCTGGCAGCCGATCATCCGAACTTCACTGGTTCCGAGCAGACCTCTCTCTCGAGTAATCTACGGTCCTGACTGGGAACCATCAGGAGTGCCAAGACAGAAGATAGAGGACGATCGGGCGCTGGAAACGGAAGACGAGAAACTGTCCATGCGGTCCGGGTAAGGTCGTGTAACGAACAAGTTACTTACCTTCGGTAACGATATATCTGTAAGAAACAGTAGTTAGTATTAGATTCCTTACCTTAGAATATCCCCAGGCGTCAGTCTGGATCCGGAAACTTTTGCGTAGCAGTACCCCTGCGCGTCGGTAGGCGTCGTCTGCAGGCGTCCCCTGCGGCTCCGCGTCGTCGGCGTCGTGCGCCGTGATGACGTCGCTGGAGTATATAGACGCCGCCTCCGCGCGCTGACGTCAGTTCTTTGCACACAGCTTTTCCGCGCCAGAACACGCAGAGCCATGTGAGAACTAACACTGGTGCCATTTGAAACTAGGGCCCTGAAAGGGATGTCCTTAACCCTAGGTATCAGTTCGCAGAACGGGGAGGACGGGTGGGGCGGTAAGGAATCTAATACTAACTACTGTTTCTTACAGATATATCGTTACCGAAGGTAAGTAACTTGTTCATCTGAAAGAAACAGGTTAGTATTAGATTCCTTACCTTAGAATAGATACCCCAGCAATACCAACCCCGGTGGTGGGTCTGCGAACCAATACAATCCTACACCAGAAAATCCTGGAGGACCGAACGGCCAAAGAAGCCGTCCCTCCGGACTTGACTGTCCAGGCAGTAATGCCTCGCAAAGGTGTGCAGCGAGGCCCACGTAGCCGCCTGGCAAATGTCCTGCAAAGGGACTCCCCGGCCCAGGGCAGTAGTAGCCGCCGTGGCCCGAGTGGAATGGGCCCTCAGCCCAACAGGAGGCTCCTTCCGAGCCAAAGAGTAGCATGCTTTGATGCACAGGACGACCCACCGAGAGATGGTTCGTTTCTGTACCGCCCTTCCCTTCTTCTCACCCACGTAGCCAACAAACAGTTGGTCATCCACCCGGAACTGGCGTGTGCGATCCATATAAAATGAAAGCGCACGTTTTGGGTCCAGACGATGGAGCCGCTCTTCATCTTTTGAAGGATGCGGAGGCGGGAAGAAGGAGGGTAAGGTGATGGACTGCCCGATGTGAAAAGCAGAAACTACTTTGGGCAGGAAAGAAGGCCTAGTCCTAAGAACCACCTTGTCAGGATGGACGGACAAGAAAGGAGGTTTAACAGAAAGAGCCTGGAGCTCACTCACTCTCCTGGCAGAGGTGATGGCAACCAGGAAGGCCGTCTTTAAAGTGAGAAGACGGAGAGGACAGGAATGAAGCGGCTCAAAGGGAGCACACATCAAGAATGTCAGAACCAGGTTCAAGTCCCACTGAGGCATCACGAACGGAACAGGTGGATACATGTGCGTGATGCCTTTCAAGAATCTCAGTACAATAGGGGACTTGAATAAAGATGGCTGATCAGGTAGCCTTAAGAAGGCGGAAAGGGCAGAAAGGTAGCCCTTGATAGTGCCCAGAGCAGAGCCCTGCTGGGCAAGAGAAAGAAGGAAGAGGAGAACCTCGGAAAGAGGGGCAGAAAGGGGATCCACAGCCTTTGCTGTGCACCATGCCACAAATCTGTTCCACCGGCAGGCGTATACCGACTTTGTGGAGGGACGCCTGGCTGCCAGAATCACATCACAGACTTCAGGAGGCAAGTCGAATGGCCTCAACTGTCGCCGCTCAATCTCCACGCATGGAGGTGGAGGCTGGACAGGTTCGGGTGGAGGACCGTCCCCTGCTGCTGCGACAGAAGGTCCTCCTGAAGGGGCAGGCGGATCGAGGGACCGACTGACATGCTGAGTAGCTCGGGATACCAGTATCTTCGAGCCCAGTCCGGAGCCACAAGGATAACTTGGGCCCGGTCGCGCCTGATCTTCTTCAGCACTCTGGGCAGAAGTGGTATAGGCGGAAAGGCGTACAACAGACCGCAACTCCACTCGCGCCGAAAGGCGTCGCCGAGCGAGTGCCGTCTTGGAAACTCCAACGCGCAGAACTGATGACATTGCGCGTTCTCTTCTGTGGCGAATAGATCCAACCAAGGCTCTCCCCATTGCTGAAAGAGGCCGTTCGCCACGTCCGAGTTCAGACGCCATTCGTGATCCACCGAGCACCGACGGCTGAGTTCGTCCGCCCTGGCGTTCAGAGAACCTGCCAGGTGTTGAACCGTCAGAGTCACGCCCTGACGTTCCAGCCATTGCCAGAGGCGCAGAGCCTCCTGGCAAAGGGTCCACGACCTCACACCGCCCTGTTTGTTGCAGTACCACATGGCGGTGGTGTTGTCCGTGAACACCTGCACTACACTCCCGTTGACAAAGGGGAGGAATGCCTTCAGTGCTAGGCGAATCGCCCGCAGCTCCAACATGTTGATATGGAGCCGGGACTCCGCCGGAGACCAGATGCCTCTGATCTCCGCCTCTCCCAAGTGGCCTCCCCAGCCCTGGAGGGACGCGTCCGTCACAACTACGTGCTCCGGTTGGGGAAGGGAGAGGGATCTGCCCCTGACCCAATCGCGGTCCGTAAGCCACCACTGCAACTGTCTCGCAGTGCCCTCCGAGATCAGGACATGGTCGGACAGGTTGCCCTGATGCTGGGCCCACTGAAACTTCAGGTCCCACTGCAGAGCCCGCATCCGCCATCTGGCGTGATGCACCAGAAGGATGCAGGAGGCCATCAGCCCCAGAAGCCGCAGCGTCAACCTGACCGAAACCCGGGACAACAGCTGAAAGATGGGAATCAGAGCCTGAATATCCCGGACCCGCCGTTCCGGAGGATAAACCCGAAACTGCGCCGAGTCGAGAACCGCTCCGATGAAAAGGAGCTTTTGAGAGGGACACAGGTGTGATTTCGGCACATTGATGGAAAACCCCAGCTCGTGCAGGAGGTCTGCCGTCATCTGAAGGTGGTGGACGACTGTCTGGGGCGAGCCCGCCTTCAACAACCAGTCGTCGAGGTAGGGGAAGACTGAAACCCCTAACCGGCGCAGATGAGCTGCGACCACCGCCATCACTTTCGTGAACACCCGTGGGGCGCTGGTAAGGCCGAATGGGAGCACGATAAACTGAAAGTGCTCGTGGCCTACCGTGAACCGCAGGTAACGCCGGTGGGCCGGCAGGACGGGGATGTTAAAATACGCATCCTGCAAGTCCAACGCAACCATCCAGTCTTGTGGGTCTAGAGCAGCCAAGACTTGAGCCAAAGTCAACATCTTGAACTTCTCCTTCCGGAGGAAGCCGTTGACGTTCCGTAGGTCCAAGATAGGACGTAGGCCCCCTTTGTCCTTCTTGGGTACCAGAAAGTAGTGGGAGTAGCAACCACACCCTACTTCTGGCCCAGGAACGCGCTCGATGGCCCCCTTGGCCAAGAGGGCCTTAACTTCCTCCTGCAGAAGTGTCAAGTGGTCCCCCGACACACGGTGGTTCTGCGGTGGCATGGCTGGAGGAGTGGACTCGAAGGGGAGGGAGTAGCCCCTTCGGACGAGCTGCAGCACCCACCTGTCCGACGTAATCGTGCGCCAGCGGGAGTGGTGATGGCGAACCCTGCCACCCACTGGCGTCACACGGGCCCGAAAGCTTGGACTAGGAAGATTTGGAGGCTGCTGCGGGGGGAGGTGTGGACTGACCTCGCCGCTGTCCCCTACCGCCACCCCGGCGGAATCCACGGCCGCCACCGCGCTGAGGAGCGTTCTGCGGTGCGTGGCTGGCAGCACGTGTGGGACCGCCCCTTCCGTGGCCACGAAAGGAGCGAAACGAACCCGTCTGCTGGCGCTGGGTCGAAAGACCCAAGGACTTGGCCATGACCCTGGAGTCCTTGAAGCGCTCAAGCGCGTTGTCCGCTTTGTCACCGAACAGGCGACTGCCATCGAAAGGCATGTCCATGAGGGCATTCTGGACATCCGGCGAGAAGTTGGCGGATCTCAGCCAAGCATGGCGACGAATCGCCACCGTCGTGGACATAGCCCGTCCCAGTTAGTCGGTCGTGTCAAGACCACACCGTATGGAATACCTCGCCGCGTCCCGGCCTTCAATCAAGGCCTGGTTGAGCTTGTCCCGCACCTCCTGCGGGCATTGCGGCATACACTCCGCGACCGTATCCCACAGAGAGTGGGTGTAGCGGCCTAAGAGGCATGCGGTATTGCAAGACCGCAGTCCTGCACTCAAAGACGAAAAGACCTTCTTGCCAAATTGGTCATAACGCTTAGATTCCCGATCGGGCGGGGCCGTCGGGAATGCGGACTGGGAAGTGGAGGCTTGGATCACCAGACTCTCCGGGGAGGGATGGGTGGAGAGGAAGGCAGGGTCGTCCGAACACGGACGGTGACGCCTGGCAACGTTTCGGTCAACAGGTGAACCGGAAGCGGGCCTGGACCAGGTGCCCAAAAGGACATCCGTCAGGGCGTCATTAAACGGCAGCAGAGGCTCCTGTGGGCATGACTGCGGTTTAAATACCTCGGTGAGGATGTTAGGCTTCACCTTAGCGACGGGGAGCTCAAGGCTCAAGGCCTTGGCAGCCCTCATCAGTACCACCGAATAGGCAGCCCCAGCCTCCGACGCCACAGTGGGAGGCGAGACAAACCCAGGGTTAGGCGACTCGTCCAGACCACTGGCCTCACCTAAGTCACCTACCCAGTCCACGTCGTACTGGCATGCTCGTGACAAAGGGTCCTCAGACCCCTCCCAACCCTCTCTATAATCGTCCTCATCGCCATAGTTCGAGTCAACGATATAGACCGGCTCCTCGGAGCCAAGGGGCCCCAACGGCGCCGGACTCGGCGTCGGACGATGCCGGTCCGACTCCGCGTCAGGAGTCAGAGAGGGAATGGGGGTGGCGCCGCGCGGCGCCGGCGCCGGAGCCCCGACGCCGGCCGGAACCGACGGCGGAGTCACGGCGCCGCGCGGAGGCGGCACCACGGGTTGCCCCGATGGAATCGGCGCCGGAGAGGCCGGATGACCAGCCGGCGACGACCCTGAAGGGCCCAGCGGCGCCGGGGCCGGAGCCGCCGGCGGCGTCGGGGCCGGAGCACCCGGCGGCGTCGGGGCAGGTGCACCCGAACCGCTCGGGCCCCCAGACGGGACCGACGGGCCCGCAGGCGCCGTAGGAGACATCGCCCTCATAGCCAAGAGGAACTCCTCAATCTCCTCGCGCGACGCGCCTTCCCCAGGGACCGACGGGTATGGGGCAGACGGCGTCGGCGACCCACGCGGGGCGGCGGGGGTGGGGCCACCCGAACCCCCGGCCGCATCACGCGGGCGTCGGGGGGAGTCGGGGGTACGATGACGACGCCCCGACTTCTTGCGCTTACCTGAGGAACCGGAGGAATGGTGGCGACTCCCGGAGCGCTCATGGCGGCTCCGCGATCGTTCTCTCGACCGCTCCCTCGACCTCCGACCGGACCGGGACCGCTCTCGACGCGGGGCCGACACCCGGAGCTCGAGCAGCTTGCGGGACCGCTCCTGCCTAGCTTTACTTGTCAAGGCCCGGCAGTCGACGCAGGACTCCACGTCGTGGTCCGCGCCCAGACACCGGAGGCAGAGTCGATGGTGGTCGGTGATCGACATCAGGCGGTCGCACCCGTCGCAACTTTTAAAACCGGGCATCCTACCGGCACCTGAAGATAGAGTTAGATGTAACAAAAACTTGGTCAAAAGACCGGAGTACTGCTCTTCGGATCTGCGCTAACTGGCGCGGAAAAAAGAAGAACTGACGTCAGCGCGCGGAGGCGGCGTCTATATACTCCAGCGACGTCATCACGGCGCACGACGCCGACGGCGCGGAGCCGCAGGGGACGCCTGCAGACGACGCCTACCGACGCGCAGGGGTACTGCTACGCAAAAGTTTCCGGATCCAGACTGACGCCTGGGGATATTCTAAGGTAAGGAATCTAATACTAACCTGTTTCTTTCAGATACGACAAATTGCGAATTGATTGTTTGATTGTCATTGGAAAATACTAGTATTACGCATTTGATTGTTGTGTTCTGAGAGATTCCCTGTCTGCAAACGGGGAAGGATAGGAGTATTCTCCCTTTGCAGATAGTGAAGGGTGGGTAGCGCAGGCTTTTGCCCCCGTTGTAACCCGTCGCGCCTACTTCCCTCTCCATTCGATTGATTGTTACCCAAGCATTTATTGTTTTGGAATTGGTTCTCTTTGGATCATTCTCTATTTGCAAACAAGCACGGAGTCACCATACTCTGTTTAGTCTTTGCAGATAGTGAAGGGTAGGTAACGCAGGCTTTTGCCCCCGTTGTAATCCGTCGTGCCTATTTTTATCCCCCACTGATTGATTGTTTTACCGGACATTAATCGTTCGGAATTGGTTCTCTGAAAGGATCTTCTCTGCCTACAAACAGGGAGGAACAGGAAGACCTCTCTCTTTGCAGATAGTGAAGGGTAGGTAGCGCAGGCTTTTGCCCCCGTTGTAACCCGTCGCGCCTATTTTATTCCTCATTTGATTGATTGATTGTTTGTCCGAACATTGACTGTTTGGAATTGGTTCTCTCACTCTGGGTATTCCCTATTTGCGAATACTGTAGAATAGAAATATTCTGTCTAGTCTTCGCAAAGTAGTGAAGGATAGGTAGTGCAGACTTTTGTCCCCATTGTAACCCGTCATGCCTATCTTCTCCCCATTGTTCAGTAGTTGGTTCAGCCCGGACCGCTTATTAGAGGTGGATCATCCGGCTCCTCTGGAGGGCACCCCTAATAAGGACATGTTTTTAAAGTATGGACTAGTCGCCGTAGCTTATAGTAAGTTATGGCATAAATATACTATAAAGGATCAGGAAAGTCAGTGGCCACTGATAGGATCCTTCGATGACGCAAAAATAAGCGTGCTGGAAACAGCCCTTTGTAACAATAAAACAACGCCCACTATGCTTGATAGTTTCGGCATGTGGCGCAAAGAAATGGAACAACGAAAGAAAAGAGAAGAAGCAAGAATAGGAAAAGAGTTACGAAAGGCAGCCCACCTGACCGCTAAGAAACTAGAAGAAGAAATAAAAGAAAGAAAGGAGGCCAGACAAAAGCAGGAATCTGAGTCGGCAGGCCAATGCCCTGTTAGGACCCCCTCTACGCTCTACCCTGAGATACCCTCCAAACAACGGGCGAACGATGAGTTACTGCTAGGTCCTCCGATCATCTACATGCCCCCCCCATATGCCCCCTCCCAACCTCTAGTACAGCGCCTGCCAGCTCCGAGTGCGAATGAGAATGACCTTGGAGCTGGTACCCCAGCCCTCACGGCCTCCGCACCGACCGCATTAGTAACGACATCAGATGAGCTCGAGACCAGCAAACCGCCACCAGCCAGACTGAGTAGATTGAGCAAAGATGAGCGGGAGGGAATTGACAAGATAGTAAAGACACTGGTAGAACGGAAGGAGAGCGAAGAATACACGATAGATATGCACAATTCACATGCCGGTAGTCACAGACGGCATTTCGTTTTACGGTTTAGCTACCACACTCTGAACGCATATGAGGATAGGTATCAGAATCAGGGTCCTGCTAAACTGACAGCTTTATATAGAAAAGTCAATGTTGGAGACGAGGCTGAGCATGACGTGACGGACCTCTTCATGCAAACGCTTGAGGTCTTCCGCCACCTCACGGAACAGAAACCAGAAGTTAAGATTACAGTCCCTGACACGACTGGGTCCTCATCAGAAGTAGCCACCACTATGATGCCTATCAGAGAAGCCGCCCCCTACTGGGTTCCCCCGCGAGGTCAGGGAACAAACGACGATATCAACCACGCAGATGCAAAGGGGAGGGTTGTGTACAACTGGGTTTATCAACCATGGGATCGGCAAGATATTTTAACTTTTAGGCAAACCCTGCCCGATTTAAGAAAGAACCCGACAGCATTTTATACCGAACTAGGTACAGCCTTGGGTTCAACAATAATGACTCTAGCGGACATTGACTTGTTTTTCGGGCTATGTCTGCCGGCTGACGTGTGGAAGCAAATCCGGAAAACCGACCACACAGATCTGTTCGGACATACCTGGAATCAACTCAGTGAACTAGATAGACAGCGAGAGCCCGGAAAGAAACCTGTAAAAGACATACTGGAACTCCCGGACAAAATAGTTCAGAAGCTAAAGACATTGATCCCAGAGAAGAAGGTAGACTGGTCGATAGTCACGGCTTGCCGTCAGAAACCACAGGAAGACGTATCAGAATACTTCTCCCGATTTGAAACAGTGTTCTCCGACTACAGTGGCCAAGACATGACCACTGCAACCGGACAACACCTATTCGTGCAAAACTACGTAAAGGGTCTATCGCAAGAGGTCTCCCAAAAGTTACAGATGAGCGAGAGTAGTTGGGGGGGCCTCCAAACCTGCAGCTATCCTTCAGATGGCTCAGTACTACGAACACCAAAAGAACGAGAACGATAGGGCGACAGAGAAAAAGAAAAAGGACTTGAAAGAACGAGTGATGATTGCTCAATTACAAGAAGTAACGACAGGAAGGGAACAGTATAGAGGAAACTACCAGTCGAATGCCCCTAGAAATCCACCCCCTAGAGACCGCACACCCACACCCGGCGCTCCACGAACAGACCTCGATGAGAACCAGTGTGCGTTTTGCAAAGGATTTGGCCATTGGAAGTCTCAATGTCCGGTTCTCCTGGAAATGATTAAAAATAAAGAGACGAGGGACATGACGAATGGCCCCAGGACTAGAGGGCAGGGACGAGGGCACACCCACGACACCAACAATGACAGACCTGGCAGACCGAACACGTTTGACCGTCCCCGACAGAATCAGTGCCAACAGTCTGACTGCGACAATGCCCGCGACTTTGCATAGGACTGCCAAGGGCAAGGAAGGGATCCAGTCGAGCTCTATGTTGACCAGCAAGGTCCTTATGTCACCGCTAAGGTCCTAGGTACAAAGTCTCCATTCCTGGTAGACACTGGCGCGACACGTAGTGCGTTATCTAAACGACTGATTCCAAGGGCACCCTTGTCTGGCTCACACATAACATCAATAGGCTTTGATGGAACGCCCTCCACTAACCCCTTATCCGCACCGGTCTCCTTCGACTTGGACAGTAACCCCACTGACACGACGTTTCTGCTTTCCTCCAATACCCCCGATGCCATTATGGGACTTGACTTACTGAAACATTTCCGAGCTACTATCAGGTGTTCACAAGACGGAGTTTGAGTCATTCTGTACGATAACCCGACTCTGCTCAGACCTCATCCCGCACGACGCATGTTCTCCATCTCTGACGCTGACGCATCCTTACTTGACTCTCTACCCCTGTATCTGTGGGCTAAAACCGACGCTGATGTAGGACGAATGATGATCGACCCCGTGCGCATAACTGTTCGCCAAGATGCGACACTCCCAAAACTCCCACAGTATCGGATATCGCCCGAAGGTGAGAAGGCATTGGTAATGATAATCCAGTCCCTGGTAGAGGCAGGAGTGGTAGAGGAAGTAGTCAGCAATATTTGCAACATCCCTATCCTACCCATTGTGAAGAAGCAGGGCGAGGGAGATGAGAAAGCGTACCGCTTCATCATCGACCTTCGAGAGGTCAACAAGGTAGTTGTACCTCAGTACCCCGTAGTCTCAGATATCGCCACCATTCTGACCCGGATTCCTTCCACAGCCACCACCTTCACTGTAATAGACCTCAAGAACGCTTTCTTCTCCATCCCCATCCACCCAGACAGCCGCTACCTTTTCGGCTTCACGTTAAAATCCCGCTCATATAGATTTTGTAGAGCTCCCCAAGGTTACACTGAAAGTCCCAGCATCTATAGCCAGGCCCTCAAGAGACAGCTGGACGCCGTTCAGCTACCGGAGGGAGTGGTGTTGATACAGTACGTCGATGACATCCTTTTGGCGGCCGACACCCCTCCACTTGCAGTCACAGCCACCATCCAACTCCTGCACTTCCTCGCGGAAAATGGCTACAAGGTCTCCAAGAAGAAGTTGCAATTCTGCCAACCCCAGGTCACCTACCTAGGCCACCTCTTGTCCAAAGACGGGAGAAAGCTTACACCCGATCGAATTCAGGCCATTCTAGAAACCCCTGTCCCAAAGACCCAGAAACAAGTCCGCTCCCTGGTAGGCCTCACCTCCTTCTGCCGGCAGTGGTTGCCAAATTTCAGCCTCATTGTAAAACCACTACTTTCCCTACTAGCCAAAGATGTCCCCTTCCCACTCCCTTGGACCCCCGAATGCCAATCCTCCTTCAAAGAACTTCGAGACGCCCTTTGTTCTGCGCCAGTCCTAGGAACCCCCGATTACACCAAGCCCTTCTCTCTCTACACTCACGAAAGGGAGGGGTGCGCTTTGTCTGTCCTAACTCAAACTATTGGCCCCAAGCAACGACCATGTGCCTATTTCTCTGCCACCCTTGACCCCGTAGCGAGAGCCTTGCCTGCCTGCCTTCGAGCCGTAGCTGCCGCTGCTGTCTCTATCCGACAAAGTGAGGGGATCGTACTCTCGAATTCCCTCACGGTATTAGTGCCCCATGCTGTTGACACCCTCCTAAACCAGACTAAGACGCAACACCTGACTAGCGCACGACTGACCGGATACGAACTGACTCTGCTTGCACCCCACATCACGCTGAAAAGATGCACCACACTGAACCCAGCCACCTTGTTGCCCCTGCCCGAAAACGACCCAAATGTCCCCCCCATACATGACTGTGTGACCCTCACAGACGAACAGACTAGGAGTAGAGTTGACCTCCGAGACACCGCCTTCACAGACCCTGACGGAGAGCTATGGGTAGACGGCTCTTGCATAAAACTCCCCGACGGCACCACCTCAGCTGCCTATGCAGTTACCACAGCCCGAACTGTAGTTGAAACCGCCCGCATCACGCAACGATCCGCACAGGCGGCAGAACTGATTGCCCTTACACGAGCATGCATTATAGCGACAGGGACTACGGCAAACATTTACACGGACAGCCAGTACGCCTTCGGAGTGGTTCACCATTTCGGACTCTTGTGGAGAGAAAGGGGATTCCTGACGTCCCACGGCACGCCCATCCTCCACGGAGATCTAGTCTCCGCCCTGATTGAAGCAGTTCTCCTCCCCAAACGATTAGCTGTAATCAAATGCCAGGCACACAGGAAGGTGACAGACTTAGTCGGACAGGGAAACGCACTGGCCGACATCACCACCCGAACCACAGCTGAGAATAGGACGACGACACACATGTATGTGACCAGGTCACAAGCAGAAAAATGGACTGACGCTAGGGAAACGATTAGGGATATCCAGATGGCCAGCTCACCACACGAATTGACTGAATGGACACGGGTGGGAATGAAAGACGATGAAGGCTGCTGGCGGACAAAGGACACTAACAAATGGTTGCTACCCAATTCATACCTGATCCCCATACTGACTATGGCTCACTCCCCTGCACACATAGGATCTGCCCCCATGACCGAACTCGTCTCCAAGGTCTGGCACAACGACAAAATCCCCGACGCAGCCAGACGCCTGGTCCAGCAATGCCTTATCTGCCTGCAACATAACCCTGGGAAAGGACATCCCCGGGGAGGGTTTGGGGTCCCCGACCATCCTTTTGAGGTCCTCCAGATGGACTACATCCAACTAGAAAGATGCCAAAGCCTGAAGTATGTATTAGTCATTGTGTGTGTTTTCAGCAAATGGGTAGAAGCCTACCCAACCCGTGATAACACTGCCATGACCACTGCCAAAGTACTGCTGAAAGAGTTTTTCCCTCGCTACGGTCTTTGTCGAATTCTATGGAGCGACAACGGCCCCCACTTCATCGCTGAAGTTATCCAACTAATCTTGAAAGGGTTGGGTGTAAAACAGAGGTTTCATGCAGTCTTTCACCCCCAATCTGCTGGCTTAGTTGAGCGACACAACGCCACTCTGAAACTAAAACTGTCGAAGATAGTGGCCACCACAGGACTTAAATGGCCAGATGCCCTCCCACTGGCATTGCTATCGATGCGCTACACTCCCACTAAGCACCATTTGACCCCCTACGAGGTTGTATTTGGGCGACCGATGAACCTAAGGACTGCCCCTAAACCGACCTCCATTCACGACGTCCCGGACGTCCTACTGTCTGATTATTTGTGCAAATTGACTAAAACATTGTCTGTCATTCATCAGCAGGTGCAGCAGGCCATCCCCGATGCTTCCAGGGGTCCGGGTCACGATATCCAACCGGGGGATTATGTGCTGATCCGAAATTTCCAACGGGCAAAGAGTCTGGAACCCCGGTGGACGGGCCCCTGGCAAGTACTGATCACCACCCGGACGGCTCTTCGAGTGGAGGGGAAACGACACTGGCTGCACGCACACCACTGTAAGAAGGTCTCCTCGACCCTGGCCACGACAGAAAACGTCAGCACCCAAGAAGAACTGCTGAACAAAGACCGGCCATCACTGAACTGTTATCCTGATACCGAGGCACTTGAACTTGCAAAAACCTCCGATCCCACTGTGCCATCCAGGGAAGGGTATTTCCTGCGTCGAAAGGAGGGAGCTTCGGCTAAGTAGACCACGGACTAAGTTGAATCTCAGAACGGTAGCCTAAACACAACCAAGCGTTACCCGGAGAGAAGCTAAACGAAGTCTGCGGTTCTGCCCACTACGGAGCACCTCGAAGATGATGGAAGCGCCAGATAAGAAGATGATGGAAGCGCCAGATAAGAAGATGATGGAAGCAACCGGAAATACCCACTACAGGAACCCAAAGACTGACAGTATGCACAAATCAAAGACAATTGCCCTTCTCATTGTCCTCCTCTTTTGCCTCCTCCTCATGACTTCCTTCTGGATCGTGGAAGAGAGCGCACCCGCTCATCAGATATTGCTGACCACTGCACAGCCAACCACTATCAAAGAGCATCACCTGATCTCCCTTTCGCCTCAGCTCCGAGAAAGGCGTAAGGAGTTCTGGAACAATACCTTCGTGCAACTGTTGCACCAACACAACCTTGCCGCCAACGCCACAAACTGCTGGATCTGCGGGTTGCTCCCGCATGCCACCGGACACTCCATCCCTTTCATCCCTTCCCCTTTCTCAGTTCATGGCTCCTGCCTTGACTGGTTGATCCTCTTGCAAGAGAGCTACAAGGACAACGCCACTTCTGGTCAAACAGTGTCACACTTCTACCATGGGTTCTGGCTGAACAAAACCGGGAGGACATCTGCTCCCTTTTGTCCTTTGACCTCTGGTTCCTCCTTCCATATGGACATCCCTGCCAAAGAACGAATTGAAATGCAGGTGTTCCATAATCCAGCCAGACCCACCTTCTCCTACCTACGGAAACGAACTGCTGCCACACTGACTGTGGCCCTGTCTGTTATCAACGTCACGGGCCTCGTGTGCCTCGAAGGCCTGGGAACACAGCTGGTGGGCCACAGTTCCTGCCGCATCACCAGAACATTGGACTCGATTGATCCCCCCTCCTTTATTGCTTCTCCGAATATGTACTTTGTTTGTGGCACCAAAGCTTACACTTGGCTTCCAAAAGGTTGGGGGGGTACTTGCTACATCGCCTTCGTTCTCCCTCCAACGTACGTTGCCCCAGCAAACCATCACCGGCAGAAGCGCGCAAGAGACATTGAACAAGCCGACTCCACTGGAGCACAGTTCCTGGATGCAGTGAAGGGACTTGTCCCTCTGTGGGGCCGAATGGCAAACAGCCGCGCCATCCGACACTTGACCCAGGCAGTAGAAACGACCATGAACATCACAGCTGGCATCCTCACTAACAATACGGCCGAGCTTCAGGCAGTCCGCCTGGTGGCTCTTCAGAACCGCCTTGTTCTAGATGTGGTTCTAGCCGACCGTGGAGGAGCATGCCGCATCATCGGGTCTAGCTGTTGCACCTACGTGCCAGATAACTCGCCCTCAGTCTACAAAGCAATCGAGCACCTCCACAGACTTTCCTCGGAGGTGCACCAGGAGCAGGAAGGATGGTCGCTTGGGAGCTGGTTCTGGGGTACTTTGAAGGACTGGGGATGGAGGTTGTTCACATTTATCTTGATACCGGTCGTTGTACTGTGTGGGTGTTGCCTAGGTATTCAATGCTTGCCACCTTTGTGTTCACTCATTGCCAACTGCATGTGCCCTAAGACTTTGGACTTTGGAACTGAACATATGAGTCCCCTCTATGAAGTAGAAATACGTGGCCTTATGGGGATAGATCCGAATTAACAAGTTGGCGAGACATGTTAAAAGGGAGGACTGTTGAAATCTAGTTTGTGAGCTGAACATCATCTGCGCTATCTTGTCCATTTCCTCAGACACACGCACAAATATGCACAGCAGCCATTTTAGGTGCCATGGCCTCTCTGCCTAATGCCGATAGCCAGCGCGTCTCACCCCCTCACTCCCCGGCCTCGCAAGCACACCCCCCCCCCCCTTGACAGCCCCTGGTCTCTCCTGCTTGGGCCCTAAACGCATCTCCAGCGCGACCCTGCCTTCGAGCCACATCCCGTGCTGAACCCCCCACACCCTTTCATCTCATTCATAAAACAGGCCCTTTGATAACCTCTTCCTCCTTGCCCGATTGTTCGGCCTGATCCCAGGCCATCACTTAGCCCAGCAGATGCAGTTTATTGCCCCTACAGTAGGACCTCGCCTCACTTCAAAGGAGCGGGGATTAATCAATGCCCTCACACCCCAGATCCGATCGATTACCCGCATTTCTGTTCCCAGCGGAATGTCCAGCTGCGCGATAGCCATCATGCTGAGATTAGGGGTGGGGACTCCTACTGTAGATATGTGTGGGAACGGGCCTGAACCGGGGATTCCAAAGATGCCTTTTCCGTACTTCAAAGCAATACCACGGATGTCACAAATGTAATAAAGCCATAAAACTGTGTATAAGAGGCCAGGCCTCAGAGATGCGGTTAGAGCACCTCGAGAAGATACCCTGTTGTCTGATTTGACGTGTTCTGTTCCGTCGGAAATAAACTCCTGTTTCCTGCCTTCCAGTCTCCAGCGCCTGCCTCTTTATTTGATAATCGTGAATTGGGTGAGAAGCGGCTGACGCCGGGCAAACCTTGAAAGGGGTAATCGACCTGATCTGCCTGAACCCTTTTATTTTACAATTTGATCTGAAACAATCAATAAAAACTTTTGAAATAAAATATCCCTCACTGTATCCTGTACCTCACGTAGTTGTGCAGGTTTTTTTAAAGACAGGATAAATGTTAAAATGAATTTTTTTAACAATTCAGTGAGCAGGGAGATAATCTTCTCAAGTAATACCTGCTGCTCCACAATTGTTCGACACATGTGACATATAGTCGGATAGCCCTGTCCTATTGACAAGTGCATCTCCTATCCTGGGCTACAGCATCTTGACTCACTGCCTTCATAATGGTCACACTACTCGAGAAGGGTCTCTTTACCCTGCCCTCTGACCACTAGCTCCATTAAAGCTAGTAACCACCACACGCCTGACAGGTTCCCGAGGTCCACCTATGACGAGTTGCACAGTCCAGGTTTTTTTCCTGAATTCTGAGTCTGGTTGTCTTGTTTATTGCATTATAAAACCGGGACTTAAAGTCTGAAGTAAAAAACCTGGACTGGAGAAGCCCATCACCAAGGACCTGGGAAATGTATGACTAGTACCTTAAGAAAATCATGAGGGTTGCCGGGTAAGTCAGGTTCTATCTTAAAACGGGTTCCTACCCGCAGCAGGCAGTAAAACAAGGATTTGCAATGCAATAGGTCTCGCATTATTAAAGTTTGAGCTATTGGTGTTGCATTATTTAGCAATACCAATAGCTCAAACTTTAATAATGCGAGACCTATTGCATTACAAATGCTTGTTGAGAGTGTCCGGGCCTAATTGTGATCCCAATCCGACCCTGGCCGCAGGGCAATCTGAAAGGATGAGTCAGAGGGATATAAAGTAAATACCTGTGGTCATTTTCAAGAACCTACGCGGAGACTAGACTGTGCACCATGTAGAGTTAGAGAGCAGAAAAAAGGAACTGCTGTCACCCTACTAGTACAAGGGAAGCGAAACCGGTGTGCATGCACATGGTAGTCGGAGAGAGTCGTTGTAACCTCAAATGAGTTGTGGCCAAGCTAAACCAAGGGGACTAAAGGTATAGACTAAGTAAATGAAAAGATGTAAAACATTTTTTTACAAATGAATGAATGAATGAAAAAGGGGAGCCTAGCTGCACATTAAAATGGCACACTTAAAAACGAGCAACAAAGTATAGTTCCTACCGTAATTTACAGCAAATAATTGAACTTGACATACAAGTAAACATTGAAGTCCCATCATGTAATCAGTACAAATAGCAGAACAACTGGACAGACCCGCTACAAGTTGGCTCCATTCAACAAGTGTGTTCAATCTATTGTCTATGGCTCACAAAGGCTCGATCCATTTGTATTCCTGTATCAGTAATTTTGTGGTATGATTGCTACCTCTTGGGTTGCCTCTGGCTGCTTCTAACACCTGCCACCGGACTTATTCCATAGTGTCACCATGTTGTGCAAAATGTTCCACTAAAGGGGCTCCTGCTGTACCACATTTGATCCTGCTGAGATGTTGCGATATTCGCACTTTCACTTTCTGTGACGTCTGGTCTGCCCAATATAGGTTTTTTGGCATGGTCGCCAAATCACATAGATTACATCACGTGTGTTACAATTAGTAAAGACGAGTTCGTGTTTTACATTCTCATGTTAAAAAAACGTTGTTGCAGGGCAACAATTGCAGGCTGTGCAGCTCCCACATTTTAAAGGGGCCCTAATCGGGGGTAAGGAGGCTCCACTCCTCTCACATCGTCAGTAAAAACACACCATCAGGGATATTGTTTCTCAGTTTGACTCAAGAGCAGACCTTAAGGGTTGTTTTTATTGTATCTCTTGTATTCCACACTCAGCATAAAAATATACGTTTTGACACAGAGAGGCTTTTATGGTACTGGGAGAAGAACAATTTGCTGGTTTCGCTCAGCTGGCCTCTGGGGCAGGAGGTGTGCTCAGCATGACACTTGTCCACGAGGCCCATAAAACTTCTCCCTTGACAAATACAGAGGATAAAATGGCTGCATCCGGTGGAAAGTCTTTGCCAAGTGTTTTCCTTTACATTCTGCCCCTCGGTATTCTTTTTACATTTGAAACATAAACCATGTCATTTTTGTAAAGACTGAAAACGTTGAATTCGTTGTACAGTTTTGAGACATCAAAAGAGCGGTACTTGCTTGTCCACCAGTATTTTTTTTTCTTTTACTTTTTAAAATATTACTTTAGCAAAGCCAGCAGCACAGCGCTCACAGTACAAACACAAACTACTGGTGTTGCCAAAGCTTGTTTACATCATAGCTGAACAAAAAGGGATGCCCATTATTGTTCACTATCACAATGCAACCCTTTGTCAATATCTTCCATATCAAGGGAAAGGCTGGGGGTGTGGTAATCTAGAGGATGATACATGCCCCTCTGTACAGATGACATGCTGCTTTGAGGCACGCGGCTGGGGTTTGGCCCATCGGTCTGGGGCTAGGCCCATCCGTCTTCGGATTAGGATGCTTGGAGAGCTGTCATGTTTGAGAGCAGCCTGGCCTAAATCCTACATACTCTTGATACAGCCATAGAAAGATGTGAGAAATATCCCAGAGCGCATTCAATCACTATCTTGGTTGCCTTTCCTCTTTAGATACATAGGGCCCAGGTTTAGAGATCTATCTCGACCTCATTGAGGGTAATATTAGAATGATAGTTGAGTTCGTCAGGACCTTTGAAAGTCCTCACCACTCTTAATTATGGGAAGAGCACAGCCATGACAGAGTGGATCCGAGTAAGCCCTGCCTTGCTCAGAAGGTGAGGGAGAAGTCCTGGATTACATGCTTTATTACATCAAAGACAAACTTCAATGGCCACAAAATGATTCTCGACGGTGTGTCCCCCCATGAAGCTGATCTAGTGACAGCAGTGATGATGCCACTGGATGAAATAATCAGGCTGCTCTTAGTGTCAGGCGAGGAAAACATTGAAATCGCTTATGGTAGCTGCTTGAAAAGAATGGGCTCGAGAGCAATATATGCTCTGATTGTCCCGATCCAGATTTTACCTGGCTTGGGGTCTTGGAGGGCCACGCAGATTTACAACCTCAATATTGTCGGGAGTGACCAGAGTGGGACACATGCACGACTCAGGGTACTCAAACAATTGCCGCAACTGAAACAGGACGATGGATTTCACTAGGGCAGATCTTGAAGAATGCTGCTATTATTAAGGGCAGTACGTAGGCTGTGAGGTACAGAGTCTGCTAAACATGCTGCTTATGGTGGGGACCAGGAAAAAGGAGGTGACACAGGCAAGTAAGGGTCTACTCTAAAGGGATTGACAACATGTGACCTAAATAACTCAACGGAGAGCTAGTCCAGGGATTTTGGCAGGCTTTTACACATAGGACATAAATACTTAATCATAACCCAAATGTGTTTAGTAACGTCCATATCAAGTTACTCCACTTTAGCAATCAACACAGAATATACTTCACAATAAAATTTGTGAGCATCTCTGTTTGTAGTGGCTAGCCCTCTGTGTGAGGTCCCAGAAGCTGATTTTTTTTTATCACAAGCTATGGACATAACTGACCATTGGGTAACATTGGGGAGAGTTACAAGAATCCTCACAGATGTGGCAAACAAAAAATAATCAGACTAAAACTGAAACTTGCCTGCTAGACCTGATGCCATGCTCACAGAAAAAGAAGGTTACCGGTAAATTAGTAGATCTGTATCTACTCTTTGTCAATTAAAAAAAAGCAATGAGTTGGAAGTCACCAAGCGCACTTGACAATGCCTGACAGAGTAGTGAGATGGGATTGCCTGTATATAGAGGGACTAGGAGATTTAAGGAGGAGCCATTAGTCTAGGTCTAAGATATACCCCTACTGGAGTTTGAGAACCAAATGGAGGAAGAAAAGATGGAGTGAACATCCACTGAATGAGATAGAATCAAATCCCTGTGGGAGCAGCTAAGCCTAAAGGTAGATTACAATACTGGTCCTTTGGATCGTACTGATATCCGACTGTATCTGGTTAGCTGTCATAGGGACGGAAATGCTGGGAGCATTGCCTTTCCTGATGGCTACACCATCCCACCCCACATAAACTTAAATCATCTATAGCGGTGGATGAGAATGCGTGGGGTTGACCATTTCCACACCTAGGAGAGTCAAACAGACATATTCATACGATAAAACGAGCAAAAAATGAAGCTCTAAGTTGTATTAGTTACAAGTTTTATTTTTTTTAAATAATTGATTCTTGGATAATGCATGTCATTGAAATGTAACCGCTAGAACCAATGCTTGCATAAAAGCCGACTCTCTAAATCTATCATATAGATGACAGCTGATGTTTGAAAAGGGGGTATACAAAGAGAGTACTGTCGATGTAACTGTTGCTTATAAATGTAAATCGTGACTGAGAAATAGAAACGGTATTCCTCTGAAGGATTTATACAGTGAAGAGCCCCATTGCAATTGCAATTATCGAGAAATTCCACTCTAGAAACATTTTTGTCAAATCTTGAATGAGCTATATGTCTATTTTATACGATGTTAACACTTCGGGTACTGCTCGAATTATGGTATTATTTAAAAAATGACAATTTCTTCAAAAGTATCCTGTGATCCTACGTGTTTAAGTAAACCATTATGACACCCCGTTTTTCTGTTTGCAAAGGGATAGTCCTAATTATTTAAATGTGGTGTGGTGGGGAATTTATGGGTAGGTTTGCTCACTTCTGACGATGAACAGGCGATTATGCACATTTTCAAGTAATATGGATATTAATAGTACATATAATAAGAGTGGCAGCAATGCAAGAAGCAAAATTGCTATGTGCTAACATTAGTTTGATTTTAGAGTGTTTCATTTCTGTCTTTTCTATGGCGCAGTTCAACCCGCTGTGTGGCTTAATAAGATTATGCTTGTGCCTCCTGAATGGCTAACAGTTGCCACTTGCCTAAAAATGTATAATTCCCAGCAGGTGTGCTAACTTTGAATGCGGCCAGGGTAAAGATATGCTTTTAACGACTTTTTAAAGACCCACTCCCACGAAGTTTCAGAGCTCAAGTGTCAGAGGGTTAGCCTATATAAAGATCGATGGCTGAAAGGCAGTAACTTGCAGCTAAAAATTCAATTTTGCTTTCAAGGCCAAAAGTTAGAGACATTTCACTGGAGTATTTTTTAATCAAAGTAGACCCAGGAAAGAGGCATTAGAGATCAACTAAAATGTTGTGGTTTGCTGGGACGTCTCTAACAAGCGGTGTGAACAGTCACTCACTGCTTGACCTTCCATGACGCTGCTGGATGTATGGTAAGCTTAAGACTTAACGTATAGCACTCAAGTCTAAATTGGGAACAAGGGCCGGAGAACTCGATCCCATTGATCCATTAATATCGCTGGATACATGATGAGATAGCCATGTGGGAGCGCGCGCACACACACACACACACACACACACGTCTGGGATTTTCCTGTCATTGCTCAGGGGAGAGAGCAGGTGAGGAAGGGCGGTGTGTAAGTCAGATGTCAAAGGAGGGCAGTGTTGATTTCGGTCTAGTGCATGAGTCATCACTATGTAAAGATGTTTGCGAAGCTTATGTGCCATATAAAGGAGGTGGCACTAGGCTTCCCTCACACATTTTTTTATTATTTTAGTTTCTGCACGGCAATAATGGAAGACTTACCATACACTACACAAAAATTGCCACAGTCACATCCCTAAGAGACCTGTGCGTTAATACTTTGTGCCAAATATTTTAGCAAAAAACACCTCAGTCTATCCTTCGTGCTCGCTCCTATCCAGAGATAACCGATCTACTGGGAATGATGGAGGTGGGAGATTATTTTTTATCAGAAAATGCTTATCAGAATAATTATATTTAACGGTTTGAACACTATACAACATATGTAATCAAAATCAAATTATTTATTGATGAAATTTCACCAAGTCGGACCTCTTGCGTTGTTTTCAGCCGGCCAGAACAGTGACAATATAAGTGCATTCATTTGCTCGACTCAGGTGCTAGACCACCATAGCAGCTACAACTAAACTTACGTTACTAACCAAATTTCTTTCATGCAGCGCTAAGCCAGCCTTTTGCCAGAGCGTAGCAGAGCATGATCCAGTGTGAGATGGTCATTTTCTTGCCTTTCTTAGCTTAAAAAAATCCAATGAAGAGCTGATCGTCCACTTGGTGGTCTTTGGTATGATCGATGTAGAAGCTGAGAGAACTTTTCGGATCAAGCTGATGTAGCCTCTCCTCCTCCTTGGCGGGGTGAAGTGGAGCAAAGAACGCCATAAGGGTGACAGTCTGTCTGATATGAAAAGGAGTCACTATCTTTGGTAAAAAGGAGGTAAGAGTCCAAAAAACAGTTTATTTCAGTAGAATGTAGTGTAAGGGATGTTAACTGAAAGAGTCTGCAGTTTACCTACTCTCCATGCCGAAGTAACAGCAGCTAGGAAGGCTGTGTTGAGGGTGAGCAACCTAAGAGGGCAGCTGTGCATAGGATCAAATGAAGAAAGCATAAGAAATGTCAAAACTAAATTCAAGTCCCACTGGGGCATGGGTGGAAACAATTGCTGTAGCCATTTAAAAAACCTCATCACCACCGGTGACTTTGAGAAAGAAGGCTGGTGAGGCAAACGTAAGAAGGCCGAAATAGCCGATATGTACCCTTTAACAGTTCTCAATGCCAGGCCTTCCTAGACTAGGGACAGCAAAAACAACAAATCCTTGGTTAGCTTTGCGTGGGGTGGGTCTACCTGCATGTTAGCAACCACAAAACTGTTCCAATGGCTGGTGTATACAGACTTAGTTGAGGGGCACCTAGCTGCCAGAATCATGACCTCAGGCAGAAGCTCAAAGGAGCTCAACTGCCGCTACTCAATCTTCAAGCATGTAGATGGACTGTGCACAGGTTGAGGTATAGTCCGCTACCCTTTGGCAGCAGCAGAAGGCACTCCCTGAGAGGCAGCCTGATCAGAGGACAGATACCCAAGCCCAGGAGTTCTGGATACCATGTTTTTTGTGCCCAATCCCAAGCCAATAGGTCCACTTGACCCTGGGTGGTCCTTATCTCCTTCAGGACTTAGGCAAGAAAGGTGTATAAGAAGGAAGGCTTACAGGAATCCCGAGATGCACTCTGCGCAGAATGCATCTTCGAGCTGGAGCCGTTTTTGAAACACCAACTTGCATAAGTGCTGACATAGCGAGTTCTCTGCAGTGGTGCATAGAAGGAGCCAAGGTTCTCCTAGGTGCTGCACCACAAGGAAAATGCCTTAGCATCCAGCCATGTTCAGAGGCGCATGAATCCACAACCCCACACCGCCCCATTCATTGCCGTACCACATGGAGGTGGTGTTGTCTGTGAACACCTGAACCAGCTTACCTATGATGGATGGTAGAAAGGCTTTCAATGCCAAAAGGGTGACATGTAGCTCCAACAGGTTGATGTGGAGCTGGGCCTCCACCGTGGACCAGATACTCTGATCTTTACCTCTCCCATGAGGCCTACTCATCCCATCAGTGATTGATAGGTTGCCACTGTCAACTCTTTGTAGGAAATGGAGGGGTCAGCCACTGATCCAATTGCGGTCCAGTAGCCACCACTGCAGATCTTTTACAGTCTCTTCCGCAATCTGGACTAGCTCGGAAAATACCCCAGGTGCAGTGCTCACTGGGATCAGAACTCACTGTAGAGCCTACATATGCTATCTGGCGAGCTTGACCAGCACGATTACAGGAGGCCACCAATCCAAGAAGCCTCAGTGTCATCCTCAGTAAAAATCAGGACCGAGACTGAAACATCGGAAACATAGCCCAAATCTCCTAGACTCTCCGTTCCAGGGGAAACGTGCAAACTTACACCATATCCAAAATGGCTCTGATGAAGTGGAGCATCTGTGAAGGAGTCAGGTGTTATTTAGGCATGTTAATAGTGAACCCCAATGATCTTAAGAGGTTTGCATTGGTTTGGAGGTGGTTGATGATTCCTTGGGGGCGAGCCCACATTCGGCAGCCAGCTGTTGAGGTAGGAGAATACTGGGACCACAGACCTCCGAAGGTCTGTGGTCCCAGTATTAGCTGTGACCACCACCATCAACTTATTGAACACACAAAGGATGCTTGTGAGGTCAAAAGGGTGCACAACAAACTAGGAATGCTCCTGACACACAGTAAACTGCAGATAGCATCTGTGAACCTGCAGGAAGGGACAGTGGAAATATGCATCCTACAGGTCAAGCACGACCATCCAGTCTCCAGGGTCAGAGGCAAACACAACCTGGGCTAAGGTGAGCATCTTGAATTTTTCTTTCCTCAGGATGGCATTGACGGAGTAAAGATCCAATATGGGATGGAGGCCTCCATCCTTTTTCGCCATCAGAATGTAGCGGAAATAACAACCACTTCCCTCTTCTGACATCGGCACCATCTCTTTGGCTCCTTTTACCAAAGGAGACTGCACTTTCTGTCCTAAAAGGGACAGATGGTCCTCCGTCAGCGAGTCTTGGGAAGGTGGCAAGGGTGATGGGGCAGTCAGGAATGGAAGGGCATAACCACATTGTACTATGAGTAACAGCCCACTTGTCTGAAGAGATGTTCTGCCAACAAAGCAGAAAGTGCTGGATCCAGCTGCCAACAGTGGCTGTGTGTCACTCAGGACAAGTCAAAGAGCCTTGGGGACTGCACCAGCTAGAGGGGTACTGCACACTGCCCCTGTTGTACATGTGATTTATGGGAACCCCGTCCACAAAAGAGCTGGGATGGCTGCTGAGCCGGTAGCATCCCCTACCAGCACCACAGTAGGTATAAAAGTGGGAAAATGACTGGCCTGGAGTGGCTGACCATTCAAGAGTGGGATGTGGCCCTGCTATCAATGAAGGGCTCAAAACTGGAGTCGGTAAGAAGCCAAAGGCAGATTCAGATTGACCAGCTGGCACCGAGTCAGATACCGCCAATGGGAGTCCAGTTGGGAGTTCTCTCGGATCCATGGGCCCGAAGGCGCTCCAAAGAGAGTAAGTTGGCCAATTAAGCACATCATTTTCCCCAGAACCTACTTGATTTGTAATAGAGTCACCCCTGGCCCAGGAAACTCAGGCAGGCGTGGGCTGTTATCAGGAACAGGTTCTGTGGAACCGCTACACGAGCGGATCCTTAAGGCAAGTTGATCACTTGTGTGACGACCCCGGGCACCACAGGCAGAACAATAGGGGATCAGTTACAGAATGTCTGTGACATTCCCCACAAGGTTTATGCCCTGTTGATGTTGGGATACATGTCCCTTCCAAACTGGCAAACGTTTTGTCAAAAAAATGGTCCCAAGAGACCAGGGATAGCTCCGGATCTGCATCCGTTGGCACGTAAAGAATTAAATTGAAGCCCGATCGCATGGGTGGTGCCTATATAGACCCATGCACATAACAGCCAATGCAGACAACATCGACGCAGAGTCGCAGCTACCACCTTCTGGTGCCCACAGGTACTACTTCAAAGTTTTCTGGATCCAATCTGACGCCTAGGGAATATTCTAAGGCGAGGAATCTGTCAACTAATCAATCAATCGTGACTTGGAAAGCATGGCCAAATCACCTGTGAGGGTATCCAGGTACTATGGACCTTGCTGCAGAGGCTCAGTTGAACAGCCAGGTCTTGTGTCCTTTCCAGAATTCCAGTAACGAGGGTGAGGTTGGGAGGTGAAGAGGGAGCTCGTTCCAGGACATTACCGCAAGATAGGTAAAGGACCAACCTCTACTGCGGGTTCAATGTATTTGAGGAGTGTTAGTGAGGTGGTGAGCGGCAGAGTAAAGGTGTCTGGAACATTGGTGACAGTTCAGGTGGTGGTTGATGTATGCTGGTTCTTTGTTGTGAAGGACTTTGTGTGTGTGTGTCAGGGCTATCTGTCTGCAGCCCGGAGACTGCAAGTTTGACTCATGATTTACATCCCTCCTGGGTCACTAAAGGACGAGTTGCTTAACTTCGGTAACGGTGTACCTGGTAGAGATACAGTCTAGCCCAAGATTCCTTAACTTAGAATATCTCCAGGCGTCAGACTGGATCCAGAAAACTTATCGCAGCAGCAACTCTGCGCGCCGGGGGCGGCGCCCCACGGCTCCGCCCAGACTTCGTCCACGGATGTGATCTCAGCAGAGCCATATAAGCCCCTCCCGGCGTGCTGACGTCAGTTTTCAATGGAGAAACTTTTCTGCGCCACAACGCAGAGCCACCCCCATAAACTGTGAGAGTATGGGGACAGTGTGCGAAAAAAGATGAAAAAGAAAATAATTTGAATGGTGAGACAGTGCCATAAAGAACAGTGCTAGGCACTGTATACTGAAAATTAGTGAAGGGAAAGAGCAGAGCACCGCTATGAGAAGCAACCCTGCAAAAGCGAAGGCTAACTCTACCCGGAGATAGAAGAAGAAGTGAAAAAAAATTATGGAAAACGACAGAAAGTCTGCAACCACAATATATAACTGTGAAGGGCAACGAGTCCGAAACAGGGGAGCAATGGCAATCCACCACAAGTCGGCACCAGAAAGGGGCACCGTATCCCTTGTTAAGAGACATATAGACTGAGGCAGAGCTAACAGACTTCCTATCAATGGACCGCCAGGGAGGTGAAAGACCCCAAGGCGATTGAGAAAAAAAAAGGGAGGGGGGGGGGGAGTAGACCCCACACTGGATGACCCAGTTGGTAGGGATGTAAAAGGACACGACACATGACTGAACCCCACACAGTTCCAGAGAGATCACAGTGGGGACAGCAATGCCAGGGCAGCCAACACCAGACCACAAAGCTCTGAAAAGAGTGGAAAACAATAGGAGGCAAAGGCACCACAAGCCGTGAAAGAACAGCATGAAAACCCCCGTGTGTATACCGGGGTTGAGAGAAAGAAGCATAGAACTAGAAAGGCCAAAGCGAAAGTGAGAGTTCATGGCTCCGTAAGAAGAGGAACTGAACCTAGTGCCCGATGGATCTGCAGGATTCAATGCGTTGACAGGGAGGAGAAAATAGTAGGACATAGTCCGCGCATACCGGTCAAATATACACAACAGTGGGAAAAAGCACTTTTGAATCTGCACGAGCTTAGATACGTGGGGCAGCAATGACAGGATGCCAGAAGTGGCGGTATCCCAGAAATCCAAGCCACTGTAGTACGCAGTCGCTCCTTCACAAGTGATGGGAGAGGGCTGTCGGCAACAAGCAGAAGCACCCAGCACACAACCACAGTAAGACTGGTACTTATGTGGAAATCAGGAATACTAATAAAAATATAGTGTGGATGCCAGAACCACACCAAGCATAGGTAATCAGCTTGTAGGGAAGCATGAACAGCACAGGAATGTGTTGCATAAAACAAGACAAGGGTACGCTATAAGTACCAACAGTATTGGTGAAGCAGAGTAGGACAGGACATCCAGATCTGTAAGCGACATGAACACCCGTCTGGGAGGAGCCACGGTCCCCCCGCTAAACAGACAAGGAGACGGAGCAGGACATGAAAGTGGAAACAGTTAGGACCAACTGAATGGCTTAGGGATGTACAGACAACACTAGCCAAGAAGCGAGCATCCTGAAGAAAACACTGCCCCTGAGAGTGTTACAGGAGGAACCCAAAGAAGAAGCGTGAAAAACACCTGCGCAGAAAGCAGCAGGGAAATAGGAAAAAACGCCTGCTTGGGAAGTGTCCAGAAAATGAGGGCAGAAGGCAGTGTACAGCATAGACGTATGTGGCATAGAACCAGTGAATGCGGAAGTGGAAGAGAACGCAGCTACCCTATGATAGCTAACATGCCAGGGTGCACCCACACTACGAGAAGACACCGAAGAGTTGTGCCACACAGTGGCACCGCCTTGTGTCATACGATGGCAGGGCGTCAGCCGTGGAAGAACTGTGCCGGAACGGAACAGAACAAGGGGTCCCAAGGGACAGTCGCTGGCTAAAAGAAGAGCAGCCAACATGGACAAGGAGGGACACAGAGAAGCTGAAAAATGCCCTTGGGAAGGCAGCCGAGGCAGAGCCTCACGGTAGGGACCCCTACTGAGGCTACGAAGTACTACGACAACCCTACACCCCAACTTTAACATAAAATGCAATAGAGCGATGCCAACGTGTGGGTCGCATAACAGCAGAAAGCGAGGACAGACTGATCCACAGAAGAACCTCTGTGAGGAAGACTCCACAGGAGCGTACCAAGCCTCCCTTCTAGGAAGGTAGCTTCACAATAGCCAGCAAATACCCCACATAGGGTAAGTCTTAACCCCGGCAAGGGGGCTCCTCTTGAGGGAAGCTCACCGACAGAGGACTGAAAGGAAGACAGAACCAGCTGTCCTGAACCAAGGCACACATGGCGGAGTAGCCGCTTGGACAATCTGGGTATTGCGTCCTGAACCCAAGGTCCTAAACAAACAAGGCCACACTGCCTATGCAGAAGAAAAGCCACACAAAGTCATACAATGTATGAAAAAGATAGGGCACAAGGACGAGAAAGCTTGTCCGCAAGGGCAGGTGAATCACGGGAGGCCAGAAATGAGAAGGGAGACCGCTGAATCAGCGTGACATTCAAAAATGACTATCACGCAGCCATGCATGGGGGCGCAAAGCAACTGACTGGGCCATTGCCCTACCCACAGAGTCTGTAGCGTCCAGGGCTAATCGAAGGGAAAATTGTGCCATTCCCGACCATCAAGAAGAAGGCGATGCAAGCCAGCCCGCGGCCCTTCTGGGAGAGAAGGAAGAAGGAGCTCAACCAAGTCCCAAAGGGCAAAGGAAGCATGTGCGAACACGCAAAACGTGTTCAAGGCACCGATGCCCGTACTGGTGGAGGCAAAATGGGGCGACCACATGTTTACTGCCAGCAAGACTCCCTAGTGGGGGGTAGCAACGGCAGGGCGGAAGAAGACTGCAGGTTGAAAGCCACCTGGACAACCAGACCCTGAGCTCTAGGGTTAAGGGACAAGCAAACAGGATCATTTGAGGCCGGCCAATGCCTTGAGCAATGGCCCGATCAACAGAGTCACCAGAGGAGGGCCGTGCCCAGGTACCAAGCAGGATGTCAAACAAGAACCCACCAAGGGGCAGCAAAGGTTCCACGTCCACTGGCTCAATGTGGAGGAGATCCAGTAAAGGATCAGAGGGCTAGGAAACCACAGGGGGCTGCAACTGAAGAATATCTGCAGCCCAACGAACTACGCATGTGAAAGCCGCACTAGCCTCTATCGCTATTCTGGGTGGGCGACAATAAACCATCTGTCGGTTGGAGGCTAACTCGTCCACTAGATACAAGGGTGGAGGAGCCCGAGGGTGATCCGAAGGCCATGGAACGCTCGGCACCTGCATCAAGGGGCACTGAAAGGACCTGGAGCAAGTGAACCCAGAGGAATTTCATTCTCCTGTAACAGAGGACCCTTAGGTGCTGGCACCGGCGTCGACCGACGCCGAGACGGTGTTGTATCGACGTCGAGAACTTCCAGAGGTTGACTCGACCTGGGCGCGGTCCAACAGCGACTCGACATCTGCCTGCGGGGAGGAAAGAGGTCGACAGGGCATCGAACTCGGTGCCGCAACTGACGTCAGCGTAGGAAACCGCACAGGGCTATGCGGAGACTGGACGGCTGGGCTGGACGGACGACTGGGATGCCCCTCCGGGCCATGTCCCGACGCCTTATCGATTTCGGAACCGGAGTCGATGCACAATGCCGACACCGAGGACTAATCCGCCGGCGAAGACCCGACACAAGTGCATTCCTCCTCTGTGGGAACCAAAGGTGCACCAGGGAGAGGGGGTGACCCAAAGAAAGACTGGAGAGCCCTTGAATAGGCCTCCATCTGGGTCCTTGTTGCTTCGACACCCGGAAAGGGTGGGTATGGAGGAGACGACTCCTGGACGCCTGTTCCTGGTAAAGACCGAGAGCAGCGGGTCCCAGCATCACGTTTATGGGAGGGGGACCTCTGTGACTTATGCTTGTGCTTACCTGTCTCCGAACGACGTCCGCGAGAATGACCCGGTGAGCGGGCCTGAGAGGGAGACCGGCGGCGTGAAGGCGCAGGACCGGACAGCCGGGCGGCCAGCAGCTTCATACGACACTCCCTGAGGGACTTTGGTTTCATCTGTTGACAGGCCTCGCACTCATCGGAGTCGTGGTGCACTCCTAGGCACCACATACATATTGCATGCGGATCTGTGACAGACATTTGTCGCACACAGGTCTCATACGCTTAAAAGCCCGAAGGCATCGCACACTGTTCCGTGATGCCGAAGGCGTTGAGAAGGCCTCAAAAACAGGCCAAGGAACCGCGTTTTTTTTCTGGGCCCATGTTGGAACGCGGAAAAGAAGAAAACCGACATCAGCGCGCCAGGCGGGACTTATATGGCTTTGCTGACGTCACGTCCATGGACGACGTCAGGGCAGAGCCGTGCAATGCCGCCCCCGGCGGGCAGAGGTGCTGCTGCGGAAAGTTTTCCGGATCCAGTCTGATGCCTGGGGATATTCTAAGTTAAGGAATCTGTGGCTAGATGTCTCTATCAGATATGAGTACCACAGAAATGGATAAAGCGAGAACAACTGTTATCAGCGTATGCATAATAAATTGTAGAGTGAGCTATTTAAGTGTACTGATTGTTACTTTATGTATTCATTGCTGATTTTAAAGAAATCTGGAGTAATAGTAAACTGCAGTGTGATTACTACTTTAGAGAATACAGACACTAATATGAACCGATAAAGATGGTGTTAAAAATACCTGGCAGAATGTGATCAAGGTGGGGAGGGTTGAATTAGGAGAAACTGTAGAAATAATATCCAGCGACCATTGTATGTTATTTTCAATCTGTATTTACATAAATATGAAAACGAGGTATATAATACATTACAATTGTTTTCTTGAATTATACATATAACAATAAATAAATACATAAACACAAACATGAATGGGAGGCAATGGTATGCATCCTCGTACAAGACTTTATGGTCAAAGTACATCAGTCTTACATCCTCCCATGTGTTTTAATACTACAAAGGTGATACTTTATGTTTACAATCGGTGCTCAATTTATACAAATAAATGTTGGCTACCAAACTTTTTCTTAGGAGGCTGGATAAGGAAAGGTTGTGGGCTACGGAAGGAACTCTTACCCTTCCTCATTTTTCAATCATGACATCCTGGCAGCAGCTCCACTACCAACCAGACCCCCAAAACACCTCAGATTCCTTTCCTTCCAGCAACACGATCAGCCTGGCCACAGAACAGCATGCACGCTCCCCAGGAAGGAGAATTACAATCCGATGTTTATTTCCACCACTATTTGTGGAAGTAGAGGAAGTGCTGCCAATACAACATAACATAACATAATACATAACTGTAATGCTGTCCTTCTTCTATTTCCAAGGACCATTGTGGAATTAAAAAAAGGATTTGCCTACTGTCTCTCATTCCTCTGTGAATTAAGGCGACTGCAGAAAAGAATAGGGATAGTACGAAAAGTCGCAAAGGTGGTGTCCACCAGCAACCACTGTCGCAAATTAAGTACTGATTACAGTTCCAGGCGGCATCACATGGGCAGAAAGGCCAAAATGAGAAGATCAAACAGAAGGTCTGCTTGGACATAGGCCTCTGAAATATGGAAAACATGTCTGAAGCCGTCAGAAATACACCTCGGGGTTGTGAATAAGTCATTGGCTAAGAGATGCTCCAAGGAAAATGATTATGGACTGAAATAGTTTCTATATTTTCATGTAAACTGCATATAATATGTAATATAAGACTGGTAATGTTATTTTTTTCTTTTCTTTCAACAGAGGCCCTTTTGTAATATAGTACTTTTCAAACTGTATTTTATCAACATGAAAAATAATACATCAATCATTTCTATATAAAACTTTTGCTGCCATATTAGGAAACCAATGGCATCAAAAGCGAAGAAGCGTATTTTCTGTAGTTGTAGTCTCTGATAATTTAGCTGCATCTATTAAGTAAATTTAAAGGGTTTCAACATAAAAGAAAACAGCGGTTAGCAGGGTTCAGAACTTTAGCTTCCTACTTAGACTAACACAGTGAAAGCCGAGAGGAAAGTTCCAGAATCAATTTGGGAACGTGACCTACTAATGCGAACAGTGTGCTCTTGACGTGTGTGAGGGGAACGTGCAAGAAAGAGGCATGTCACGCTTCACATCTTAAAAGGGTGCAGAAACCTGCCACCCTAAAAGAAAACATAATGAAAAAGAAACACCAATATTCTCTGACTGTATTTGCAGTTTGTGTACGGCATGGCAATTTCATACTTTATAAGGGATATGCTATTATTATCTGAGCACTTTCACCTTCTGTTGCTACCTGTCATTGATCAGTGATCACCTATTAGTTGGAGAGTTTGGGGGAGTTTTGCAAAATAAATAGTAGCCTATCTTGTTGCCAGTGCAATTTTTTGGGGGCCAAGGAACGAGCTAGTTCTAAGCCATGGGAACCAGAGCAGAGAAGGATGTACAGCTTAGTGTAGATTGTTATGTTGATCATTCATCCAAAAGGCCTTTCTTTGGAAGAAAGATCGTATTCATACAATGAGCCGAGGAGTTGCCATTCAGCGTTCTAACTTGAACATGCTTCTAGAAATAAATAAGTTGGAGTAAATTCACCTGAACATGTACCTAACTTTGGAACTTTTTGAGACTCCTGACTATTTGTAATACTTGTTTATCAGATTGACTATTTGTATTATTGTTTAACTGATTGTTTATGCTCCCTCTTTTATCTACCTTATTTTTACTACCCATTTACTACCTCAACTATCTGTCACTCAAAAGCTTGTTAATTGCTCTCTTGTTTTTACTACCCCCTAGTTGTAAAGCGCTCTGATATCTGCAAAGATCTTGTTCGCGCTATATAAAACTCTCAAATAAATAAATTGTTTTAATTTTTTTTCTTTGATCTTTCCTAAACTTTGAATTTTCTCTCGCTGTTTGCCTCCTTAATTCTGCCAGCCCGGCAGAGACAGGATTCTACAATTACTTTCCGAGAAGAAAGCAAGAATCCACAAACATGAGGATATTCAGTATTGTATTAGAAATAAAAAATCAATGTTACTGATCGTCATACGTTAATCCACGATAGGTGCTCCAGGTGATGGTGCAGTGTAAGTAAACATCTGTGAGCCATATACAGAAGAAAAAGTACACAAACAATTATTAGATTTATAATATGTACAGAAGCCCAGTACCCAATGGATATTTGAGTAAATCAATCACAAACTCAATGATAGGAGCTTCTGAGTTTAGAAACCCTTCAATGAAAGTGATGGGTAGGCCCAGGGCTTTAAGTGGGCCGGGTCTCAAGGGGTCTGAGCACCGGCAGTTTTTTTAAGGGGGCCTCCAAACGGGTCTCTATCGGGCTCTGTTTTGAGCCCTGGCACAGGTGGTCAATTTTTTGCCGGACTGCAGTGACAGCAGTTAGCTGTCACTGCAGTCCGGAAAAAAGTGCCAGGGCGCAAAACAGCCCGATAGAGACCCTTTTCGAGACAGCAGACACATCGATGTGCGTGTGCTCAGACTGCTCACTTCTCACTAGTGGAGGTTACACCATGACGTCATGTCAGGTGAGAGTTATAGGGGAAGGGAAATCCTTTAAAGAGTCATTTTGTCTCTGTATTTCCCTTCTCTTTCTGAAACGCAAGAGCAGCAACATTGTGGTAGGGTCACCAAGGCTTTAATTGGAAGCTTTTTCAATATTATGTAACAAGCCATGGTTGCAGCTTATTTATCTTATGCAACTAATAACCACTGGCAAGGCCAATAGTCCTGACTTGTTGTAGGTATGATGTTAACTTGTATCACATTTCTGGATGCAATGACAGAAACGGCAAAATACAAGTGGGGCAGCACACTATGCTAAACACAGATGCCTAAGTGTTTTAAAGCCACGCCCCTAATTACACTGGCCACGCCCCTTTAAGAGACCCCCCAGTATTTTCATCCCACTTAAAGCCCTGGGTAGGCCCATGACGTATCGACATTTCAACCCCAGGATAAATCAGCCGGGGTCTTCATCAGGACAAAGAACAGGTAGTGACCTACAAGATGAAACACATAGATGGTCAGTCTGAAATCATAGTGCATATTAATAATACCAAATGATTTGGCTTATCTAGCCAGAGCGATCTGGATCAATGTGTAAGCAAAAATTAATGTTTGTCACTCTTTAGATGAATCGAAGAGAAAAAGAAAGAGAAAAAGAAAGAAAAAAAGACCCTTACAGTTAATATACGGGGATACATCCCAGAGCAATGTCCAAGAATGTGGCACCCTGAAGAGTGCCACTGCAATAAACTTTAAGGGAGCGGTGTGGGAACACATGAACACAAAGCAAGGTGTGCAAATGGTGATGCCGAGTCTGATCTAGGCGAGCAGTCTGAAGCCTGATCAGCCTGTGCGATGTGTGCCATCTTGGGGCACTTCTTTTGGTATTGTAGTGTACCAATGTTTTACCTGTCAATAATGTGCAGGGTGTACATGGGGCCAGGGATGTACACCCCGAGGTTCGAGAAACCAATGAAGCGAAATCAAACTTAGACTCACCGGACTGAAAACCATGCAATACAAATCGGAGTCTGGTGATCTGAAGGACTAACCATCCAGTGCAAACCTGACTTACGCATGCAACTGGCAGGCAACATACGGTCCATGCTTGGAACGCAAAACTTGCTGAAGTGCTAGCACTAAGAAAGCACGCAGACTATTAACCTGTATGGAACAGCTGCAAGAAAATCACTGTATGCCGAAAACAAAAGTACAACAAATCATTAGAAAACCTTTCACATTGGCACTGACAAAGCAGGCAGACTATTAACGTGTATAGAACTGCTGCAAGAAAATCACTGTATGCTGAAAACAAAAGTCCAACAAATCATGAGAAAACTATTCACACTGGCACTGACAAAGCAGGCAGACTATTAACCTGTATAGAACGACTGCGGGAAAATCACTGCATGCTGAAAACAAAATCATGAGAAAACTATTTACACTGTGTCTAAGGGGGCAACAAATGATGTGCCAAACGAGTTGGCAAAGCATTGAATAAAAATAAAAATGGGCTAATAAAAAGTCCATCTAACACCCAGTGGTCCCACCAAAGGATACTTATATACTTAAGGAAAGGGGAAAAACAAATGACCAAGCACTCACTGGTCAGGTAAACAGCCAGAACGACCCACTATGAACCTGAAAAAGAGTACTTTACATATTTAAGGCAAGAAAATCCAAGACCCTGTGGGATAAATGTCTCCATTCTGAAGTCACACATAATGTGGTCAGTGCCCAGTGCATCAACAATGATATGGTACTTACCTGTAGAAGTGTCGGTCTAAGAATCCAGACATGTGCGGTAATATCTCTGCTGCACACAAGATGGAGCACTGACAGACGCAAACATCTATAAAGTGCCAAAAACCAACTGCAGGCCAATCCTGGAAGCACACAATGTGGTGACACAAGCGCGGCCCAAGTCCAAGTCTTGCAAAACTACAAGAATGGCAACCAACAGGTTGCCTCGTTGTTTATACAAAGGAGTGTACAATTAGGCAGAAAGCATTTTGTCTTCTGATTGGCCAGTATTCATATAACAATTGAACATGCTATAGCACCGCCAGGTAATCCCACTTCAAATGATCAACCAAGATGTGAAGTCAAATATGGCCCAGGGGCAGCATTTTAGGAAACTAGCATGTCAGGAGGTATATCATCGCACCATTTACATTAAAAGGCATATTGGAAACATTTTGTTGTTGGCCAAGCAGCCCAGGTAAGAGTATAATGTATGAGCCCAGAGATAGAAGATATAACTCTAAAATATTGAATTAACAGAATTAGAATTGTAGATCAACAGGTGAATGGCTGTTTCAGAAATGCAAAAAAAAAATTACAAACTGGAATTTGTAATTCGATTGCTGCCTAATTGTACGCGTACAGAATATTTGTATACAGGCTCAACAATCAACTGCCGAGGAAAGCAAAGTGGTAAAAACCCAGAACATGCTTTTTTTACGCTTACATGTTTTCATATGTTCCTTTGACCATCTCCATTATGTCCGTGCACAAAAATCTTGCTATTTCTCTGAATGTCAGGTTCCTAAGCTCCCTTCAAGGGCAACAAATTGCGCACTTTATTCAGAAATCAGCCATCATTACTTGCGTCTTGTCTGAGGCGACCTTGTTGTTTAAGGGATCCTGTGTAGAAATCGGCATTTCTCACCGAGACTCTCAGCTTCTACATAATGCACCCCTCCTACCCTATGTCAGTCATGAATTACAGAACCCCACGCATGGTGACTAGATTAAACAGCAGGACAGAATCCCACTGCCTATCTGCATAAGTTGAGCAAGCACCTGCAGGGTCCTCTCACTGGCACTTGAATCAGGCAGTGCCCCTGTTAGTTCCACAAGATCTCCGCAACCAGGGCACAATAAGTAGGGGAACTAACCAGTTTAGGCAGTATCCAAGTGAAATCATGACATGTGCCATCACTGAGCATGATGTCACGACACGTGACATTTCGCGTGACATAACAGGAAGTGACCTCACTGGATGTGACATCACAATAAGTGACATCAGATATTAGGATCTCATGCATGTTTATCAGATATATAACAAGTACATTTCAGCACATGTTGAGATTTAACAAATGAGATTTGGCGCCTGGATTGTGCCAAAAAAGTGGCGCAACCCAGACACAAAATTTGGGCCTCAACTAATATATTTCTGTTTTTTAAACACGATCACAAAGAAATTGGCAACAAGGTGAAGCATGGCAGTAGATCTATTCTGCTTAATTGGTTGCAAAGTCTGCATTTTAAAATATTTTATGGGTTAAAGAATATGCTGTAAAGGTAAAAAGAACAAATGATGGACACAATGCTGAACAATGTCATATATTCATCCCAGTACAGAGATCTGGTCTTAAATCCATCTTTTCTTTTGCTCCCCAATGCCATTCCAGTTTAGACCCAGTCATATGCAAATTAGTCTTGACCCCTCTTCACATGGGACCAGTCCAGCCCGAACTGCCAAGCCAGGTCCTCCTTGAACTGGAAAAAAGCATCCTAGGACGAGTTTCGGGGTTTCACCCCTCATCAGCCAGGCTAGCTTGTCTCTAGTGGCATGGAGCGCCCGGGACCCACGTCTGGGCATACCGGTCCCACTCGGGATGACAAATGCTATAAAGGTACCCAGTAAATCTCAGGGAATAGTAATAATGGTGAGATAACACTAGAGGTGAATGAGTTTGTTGGCGAGATCTTTGTTTTGTGAAGTCCCAGATTTGAATCAAAGAGGTATAGCGGGTTCATGCATCTCCTGCAAAGCACATCATGTATCATTAGATGACAGATTATTATTTTATGTAGATAGTAAAATGGGTTACTGCTTTTAACACAGAGTCCTTTTGTTACCTGAAGTTTATAAATTGTAATCCTTCTGTGGCACAGTGAGCTATGAAAGACATATGACTCCCACACCTTGTAACCCTGTCTCATGTAACTCATCTTGTACATTGATTTACACATGTACATGATTTATTGTCAATGTCTATGTTACGTAAAGAGCTATGACACCCTGCATTGGGATGCGTAGCGCTGTAAAAGAAATAAATAGTGATATTGAAATTGTTATTTGTGTAAATACTGGGACAGACCAACACTTGTGACATTCTTACAGTGCATGCATCTCTTATATATAAGGACTGAACAAAGGCAAAAGCATGCCTCTCTTAAGTACCTGTGAAGAGATAACAAGCTGCGTGCCTTTGTTTCCCCTCCTTGGCATTTACATTTAAGTGTAAGGTTCCAGACCGCCTTCAGTCAGGATATTCAGATAAAAGAAGGCCGGATGGTCCCTTAACTTCAGCCCAGCTGGAGTTGAAACAAGCACTTGCAATGCAATAGGTATTGCATTTAAACGAGTTTAAGCTATTGGCAATGACAATACTAATAGCTTAAACTCGCTCCATTGGGGGGTTATATTGGGGATTGATATCCTCTAGAGCTTTTAGTACCACTGCTCCACTTTCACTCACGAGGGTCTTTATGGAGTTCAAGGATGAGACTCTATTTGAGCCATTCTCGGACGACATAACAAAGCCACTGGATAGGAGGCTCAATTTTCAATTGAGAATTGGCAGTTTTCCTGTTAGAGCGTTCACATCCAGGTGGTCAAGTGGTGGAAATGCCTCATGTCCATGTTGCTCGGACCCCCTGGAATCAATTGGCCATCTACTCTTTGGGTGCCCTGCATACTCCGCTCCACGTAGTCTAGTTGCGACCGATGTGCAAATTGCTGGGCACAAGGAGTGGAGTAGTGGCCACTAGAATTAGTTGTACAAGTGCTAACCCTCTAGTGTATATAGCTGTGGCTAAATTTCTAGGTTGGTCATGGAATATCAGAAGCAAAAGGATGAAGGGATAAGTCATTGAATGTCTATTTTTGACTACCTGATGTATATAAGTGTATTGTAATTATTTCAATTTTCATGAATTTCACTTTTACTTTTATTTTTATGTATTTTATTCCTATTTAATGAATGAATTTTATTGCTATGCTTTTATGACAATCGTCGAATAAAGCTTGTTTGACTGACTGGCTTAAACTCGCATAAATGTGAGATCTATTGCATAGCAAATGTTTAACTTTAAAACTGATCGCGGTGCCGCTTCAAGGACACTGCGTTTTAGCACTGAGCGCGGTGTCCTTGAAGCAGGCGCCGCATTGAGTGTTAAAGTTAAAAAATAAATAAAGAAACCGAGGGCAGTATCCTTGAAGCCGCCCACGCTCAGTTATAAAGTTAAAAAATAAATTAACAAAAAGAGAGCGGTGTCCTTGAAGAGTTCAAAGTTGAAAGTTAAAAAATACAAATTAAACAGAGCGCAGTATCCCAGAAGTGGACGCTGCACTCAATATGAAAAATGAATAAACCTCAAATTGAAAATGATTGCAGTGTCCCAAAAGCGGGCACCGCAATCATTATGCAAATTCCCCAAAAAGCAGCTGCCATTGTCCCTATCAGTGCCAAAAAAAAATAGTGCTCACCCCCTAGAGAAAACAGGCCATGTAACCAGCCAAGTAAAAGGTCCAGTCATTATGGGCCATAACAAATGGAGACAAGGCCGTACCAAGGCGGGACTAACAAGCCCATTTACGAATCAGAAGCCACCATTTAAGAAGGACAATGACACAAAGCCAATGACAAATATGGATGGAGAGTGGGAGACGCTTCTATACCATACCCTAATACAGCATGCCTCGCGGAGCGAGCAGCGCATGCGTGCAGCCGCCAGACTCGACCTAAAAAATGTCCCCTCCTGCTTGCACGTTGCTGCTGGGAATGAAAGCAGACAATGTACAAGCGCTGCTGAATGTGTCCTAGTGTCTGAAAATGACACCGGGAAAGTTCAGCATATTTCTGTGGGGGCCAAGTTCTTGGCAGGGGAAACGGCGTGCACCCTGTGAAAATAGTGGGTGGACTCTGTGTACCTGCGTGTACTCCCGACTTGTGCCCTGACTGCAACCATTTTGGTGAGTATAACAAATAGAGAATCAGCTGCAACCTGTCCATTATCTTACTGGCTCTGGGTTTCTAACGAGCCAGAAACAAAGGATAATACCATCCGAGGTTATGATTGCTGAACACCTCTGTGAGATGTATTTATTTGCCTCAGAAAGGCATATGTAAAATGACTTTGGCAGTTAGGTTACTTAATTTTCGCATCATTTTTCTGCTTGGTTGGAATAACGGTAGCTAAAAAACGAACACGTCATAAAAGTATATGTACTTGCAGCTTTAATGTGTCCCTTAATATTGGTCTGCAAATCATTGATATATGATTTGCATATTATCATATCAGGTTGTATCTTTGCCTTTGACACAGCCCTCTAGCTAGCCTCGCGCTTTTAAAATACAAGATAATAATCCACATTTGTAAAGCGCACAATCACCCGTTAGGGTCTCTAGGCGCTGGGGGCCGTCGGGAAGATTAAGCAAGCTATTGCCCAGAGTCACATGGTGCTGGGCTAATCTACCGCCAGTGTCGAGGATCGAACCGTGATCCCCAGATTCCGGAGTCAGTAGCCCTAGCCGCCGGCGCCACACATACATACATACTTGGGCGATGCTTCCTTGCTACTGTTGTCGTAACATGTTCACAGATACAGGTCAGAGCTGTAAGTTAGGTTTCCAACTCGAATACTTACACACGTACAGGAGACATCACTATAGGTTCTGTTTGGAGAAGTCATCCCTTCTAGGACTAACCACTATGTCCGTATAATGGTGCCCAATGCTTCTCAAAACCAAAACACGTCTTTTTCTTAACCCCTTAAGTGCTGCCGTCGGCCAACGGTCGTCACGGGCACTACCTCCCCAGTGCTGCGTGCGACCGCTGGACGTCCAGTTCAGCACCGGATAATGGACAGCGCAGCACTGGGGAGGTTTGTTTACTAGCTCCCAAGTGGTTAATTAGTACTTATTAGCAATGCTTTGAGTTCTGCTACGTAGTAGTTGTAATTAAGACCATAAGCTAAAAAACAATGAAACCTGCTGTCTTACCCACATCCACTCCGTGCCCACTTTACAACTATGTTGCAATGCACCAGAAATTAATTTCTTGTCTATTGGCACAATAACTGTGCAGTCACGCGAGATCTGTCATCAAACAGCCCATTTTTCTTGGATTTTCACATGCATGATGTAAAAAAATAGCAATTATGTACCAGTTAAAAGGAATCATTAACTATATTGGATTACTTTTCATTAGAGCAATCCTCTGCTGAGTTTGGGGAAGCGGCAGCTGAGCCATTGATTAATTCGTAAAAGAATGAATGTCAGTGCAAAAGCTCTGCTCAGAAGACCGCGGCTGGTGCAATTAAATGTCAGCGCATCTGATATCAAGGCTGGTAGTCTTAAATCCACCTCATGCCTCTTAAATTCATCACCAGATACTCCTTGCATATTTATCCCGGTAAATATCTGATGTGGGGAAAATAAGTCCCCGAAACAAAGAGCCAGTGACCCCACCAGCAACCACTGTCTCAAATTAAAGTTTGAGCTATTGGTACTGTAAATGAATTTTTTTTTATTTATGTGTTGGTTTTGAAAATAGCGAAATTAATAGCTTTGTCATTTACAATGCCAATAGTTTTAACTTTCGCAAATGTGACACCTATAGCATTTATAATGCAATATGTGCTGTATTTTTGATAATACAAATAACAATGGCTTTTAATTTTTTTAATAATTAATACTTAAATAAAAGTTATTGTAATTTATAATGGCAATAGCTTAAACGTTTGTAAATAACTTTTGTGAAGATTATGTTCAGTTTATTTTATTGTGACGAAAATCCAACAACAGAAGTCAAATATTAACATCTTTTTGTGACATTTGTGATAAAGGTTGAAGCTGAGTGATGTTATGGTGGCGCTGAGTGATGGTGTGGTGGCGCTAAGTGATGTTGTGGTGGCGACGAGTGATGCAGTGGTAGCCCATAGTGATGTTTTGGTGCCCCTGAGTGATGTTGTGGTAGTGCTGAGTGATGCTGTGGTGATGCGATACATAGAGTGAGGGCGATAGATAGAGTGAGGTGATAGATAGATAGATAGATAGATAGATAGATAGATAGATAGATAGATAGATAGATAGATAGATAGATAGATAGATAGATAGATAGAATGAGGGCGATAGATAGACAGATAGAGTGAGGTCGATCGATAGATAGACATATAGAGTGAGGGCGATAGATAGATAGAGGGCGATAGATAGAGGGCGATAGATGGATAGAGGGCAATAGATAGATAGATAGAGGGCGATAGATAGATAGGTGAGGGCCATAGACAGATACAGTGAGGGCGATAGATAGAGTGATAGAGTGAGGGCGATAGAGAGATAGATAGATATATAGAGTGAGGGCTATAGATAGATAGAGTGAGGGCGATAGATAGATAGATAGATAGATAGAGAGAGGGCGATAGATAGAGTAAGGGCGATAGATAGAGTGAGGGCGATAGATAGATAGAGAAATAGAGTGAGGGCGATAGATAGACAGATAGAGTGAGGGCGATAGATAGATAGAGGGCGATAGATAGAGGGCGATAGATAGATAGAGTGAGGGTGATAGATAGATAGAGGGCGATAGATAGATAGATAGATAGAGGGCGATAGATAGAGTGAGGGGGATAGACAGAGTGAGGGCGATAGATAGAGAGATAGAGTGAGGGCGACAGATAGTGAGGGGAATAGATAGATAGAGTGAGGGCGATAGATAGAGTGAGGGCGATAGATAGATAGATAGATAGATAGATAGATAGATAGATAGATAGATAGATAGATAGATAGATAGAGTGAGGGCGATAGATAGAGTGAGGGCGATAGATAGAGTGAGGGCAATAGATAGATAGATAGATTGAGGGCGATAGAGAGATATTTAGAGTGAGGGCTATAGATAGATAGAGTGAGGGCTATAGATAGATAGATAGAGGGCGATAGATAGATAAATAGAGTGAGGGCGATAGATAGATAAATAGAGTGAGGGCGATAGATAGATAGAGTGAGGGCGATAGATAGTAGATAGAGTGAGGGCGATAGAGTGAAGGCAATAGATAGATAGAGTGAGGGAGATAGATAGACAGATAGAGTGAGGGCGATAGATAGATAGAATGAGGGCGATAGAGGGCGATAGATAGATAGAGGGCGATAGATAGAGTGAGGGCGATAGACTGAGAGAGAGAGTGAGAGCGATAGATAGATAGTGAGGGCGATAGATAGATAGTGAGGGGAATAGATAAATAGAGTGAGGGCGATAGATAGAGTGAGGGCGATAGATAGATAGATAGATAGATAGATAGAGTGAGGGTGATAGATAGATAGAGGGCAATAGATAGATAGATAGAGTGAGGGCGATAGAGAGATAGATAGAGTGAGGGCTATAGATACATAGAGTGAGGGCGATAGATAGATAGATAGAGAGAGGGCGATCGATAGATAGAGTGAAGGCGATAGATAGAGTGAGGGCGATAGATAGAGAAATAGAGTGAGGGCGATAGATAGAGAAATAGAGTGAGGGCGATAGATAGAGTGAGGGTGATAGATAAGAGTGAGGGCGATAGACAGATAAGAGTGCGGGCAATAGATAGATAGAGGGCGATAGATAGATAGAGGGCAATAGATAAAGTGAGGGTGATAGATAGAGTTAGGGCGATAGAGAGATAGAGTGAGGGCGATAGGTGGATAGAGTGAGGGCGATAGATAAGAGTGAGGGCGATAGATGGATAGAGTGTGGGCGATAGATGGATAGAGTGTGGGCGATAGATAGATAGATAGATAGATAGAAAGATAGATATATAGAGTGAGGGCGATAGATAGAGTGAGGGCGATAGATAGATAGATAGAAAGATAGATAGAAAGATAGATAGATAGAGTGAGGGCGATAGATAGATAGAGTGAGGGCGATAGATAGATAGAGTGAGGGCGATAGGTAGATAGATAGATAGATAGAGTGAGGGCGATGGATAGCGAGAGATAGATAGATAGATAAAATGTGCCTAAAATGAAAGTGTGTCCTCATGTAACGTAACTGGTGCTATGTAAAGCGCTCTGATACCTGATTCGGTTCGGGTCTAGTTCGCGCTATATAAAACTCTGCAAAAAAAAAGATAGATAGATAGATAGATAGATAGATAGATAGAGTGAGGGCGATAGATAGATAGAGGGCGATAGAGAGATAGATAGAGTGAGGGCAATAGATACATAGAGTGAAGGCGATAGATAGATAGAGAAATAGAGTGAGGGCGATAGATAGATAGAGAAATAGAGTGAGGGCGATAGATAGATAGACAGATAGAGTGAGGG
Source organism: Lissotriton helveticus (assembly GCF_964261635.1). NCBI lineage: Eukaryota > Metazoa > Chordata > Amphibia > Caudata > Salamandridae > Lissotriton > Lissotriton helveticus. Next base: position 1,169,165,558 of record NC_136068.1, read on the forward strand.
CGATAGATAGATAGATAGAGGGCGATAGAGAGATAGATAGAGTGAGGGCGATAGAGAGATAGATAGAGTGAGGGCAATAGATACATAGAGTGAAGGCGATAGATAGATAGATAGAGAGAGGGCGATAGATAGATAGAGTGAAGGCGATAGATAGATAGAGTGAGGGCAATAGATAGATAGATAGAGGGCGATAGAGAGATAGATAGAGTGAGGGCGATAGAGAGATAGATAGAGTGAGGGCTATAGATACATAGAGTGAAGGCGATAGATAGATAGATAGATAGAGAGAGGGCGATAGATAGATAGAGTGAAGGCGATAGATAGAGTGAGGGCGATAGATAGAGAAATAGAGTGAGGGCGATAGATAGAGTGAGGGCGATAGATAGAGAGAGGGCGATAGATAGAGTGAGGGCGATAGATAGAGAGAGGGCGATAGATAGAGTAAGGGCGATAGATAGAGTAAGGGCGATAGAGAGTAAGGGCGATAGATAGAGTGAGGGCGATAGATAGATAGAGTGAGGGCGATAGATAGATAGAGAGAGAGAGGGCGATAGATAGATAGAGAAATAGAGTGAGGGCGATAGATAGATAGACAGATAGAGTGAGGGCGATAGATAGATAGATAGAGGGCGATAGATAGAGTGAGGGCGATAGATAGAGTGAGGGCGATAGATAGAGGGCGATAGATAGATAGAGGGCGATAGATTGATAGAGGGCGATAGATAGATAGATAGATAGATAGATAGATAGATAGATAGATAGATAGATAGATAGATAGATAGATAGATAGAGTGAGGGCGATAGAGTGAGGGCGATAGATAGATAGATAGAAATATAGATAGATAGAGTGAGGGCGATAGATAGAGTGAGGGCGATAGATAGAGTGAGGGCGATAGATAGATAGATAGATAGATAGATAGATAGATAGATAGATAGATAGATAGATAGATAGATAGAGGGCGATAGATAGATAGAGGGCGATAGATAGATAGATAGATTGATAGATAGATAGATAGAGTGAGGGCAATAGATACATAGAGTGAAGGCGATAGATAGATAGATAGATAGAGGGCGATAGAGAGATAGATAGAGTGAGGGAGATAGATAGATAGATAGATAGATAGATAGAGTGAGGGCAATAGATAGATAGATAGAGTGAGGGCGATAGATAGATAGATAGAGGGCGATAGAGAGATAGATAGAGTGAGGGCGATAGAGAGATAGATAGAGTGAGGGCGATAGAGAGATAGATAGAGTGAGGGCAATAGATACATAGAGTGAAGGCGATAGATAGATAGAGGGCGATAGATAAAGTGAGGGTGATAGATAAGAGTGAGGGCGATAGACAGATAAGAGTGCGGGCAATAGATAGATAGAGGGCGATAGATAGATAGAGGGCAATAGATAAAGTGAGGGTGATAGATAGAGTTAGGGCGATAGAGAGATAGAGTGAGGGCGATAGGTGGATAGAGTGAGGGCGATAGATAAGAGTGAGGGCGATAGATGGATAGAGTGTGGGCGATAGATGGATAGAGTGTGGGCGATAGATAGATAGAGTGAGGGCGATAGATAGAGTGAGGGCGATAGATGGATAGAGTGTGGGCGATAGATAGATAGATAGAGTGAGGGCGATAGATAGAGTGAGGGCGATAGATAGATAGATAGAAAGATAGATAGAAAGATAGATAGATAGAGTGAGGGCGATAGATAGATAGAGTGAGGGCGATAGATAGATAGAGTGAGGGCGATAGGTAGATAGATAGATAGATAGAGTGAGGGCGATGGATAGCGAGAGATAGATAGATAGATAAAATGTGCCTAAAATGAAAGTGTGTCCTCATGTAACGTAACTGGTGCTATGTAAAGCGCTCTGATACCTGATTCGGTTCGGGTCTAGTTCGCGCTATATAAAACTCTGCAAAAAAAAAGATAGATAGATAGATAGATAGATAGATAGAGTGAGGGCAAAAGATACATAGAGTGAAGGCGATAGATAGATAGATAGAGAGAGGGCGATAGATAGATAGAGTGAAGGCGATAGATAGAGTGAGGGCGATAGATAGAGTGAGGGCGATAGATAGATAGATAGAGAGAGGGCGATAGATAGAGTGAGGGCGATAGATAGAGAGAGGGCGATAGATAGAGTAAGGGCGATAGATAGAGTAAGGGCGATAGATAGAGTGAGGGCGATAGATAGATAGAGTGAGGGCGATAGATAGATAGAGAGAGAGAGGGCGATAGATAGATAGAGAAATAGAGTGAGGGCGATAGATAGATAGATAGATAGATAGATAGATAGATAGATAGAGGACGATAGATAGAGTGAGGGCGATAGAGAGATAGATAGAGTGAGGGCGATAGAGAGATAGATAGAGTGAGGGCGATAGAGAGATAGATAGAGTGAGGGCAATAGATACATAGAGTGAAGGCGATAGATAGATAGATAGAGAGAGGGCGATAGATAGAGTGAAGGCGATAGAGTGAGGGCGATAGATAGAGAAATAGAGTGAGGGCGATAGAGTGAGGGCGATAGATAGATAGAGAGAGGGCGATAGATAGAGTGAGGGCGATAGATAGAGAGAGGGCGATAGATAGAGTAAGGGCGATAGATAGAGTAAGGGCGATAGATAGAGTGAGGGCGATAGATAGAGTGAGGGCGATAGATAGATAGAGTGAGGGCGATAGATAGATAGAGAGAGAGAGGGCGATAGATAGATAGAGAAATAGAGTGAGGGCGATAGATAGATAGACAGATAGAGTGAGGGCGATAGATAGATAGATAGAGGGCGATAGAGAGATAGATAGAGTGAGGGCGATAGAGAGATAGATAGAGTGAGGGATATAGATACATAGAGTGAAGGCGATAGATAGATAGATAGAGAGAGGGCGATAGATAGATAGAGTGAAGGCGATAGATAGATAGAGTGAGGGCAAAAGATAGATAGATGGAGATAGAGAGATAGATAGAGTGAGGGCGATAGAGAGATAGATAGAGTGAGGGCAATAGATACATAGAGTGAAGGCGATAGATAGATAGATAGAGAGAGGGCGATAGATAGATAGAGTGAAGGCGATAGATAGAGTGAGGGCGATAGATAGAGAAATAGAGTGAGGGCGATAGATAGAGTGAGGGCGATAGATAGAGAGAGGGCGATAGATAGAGTGAGGGCGATAGATAGAGAGAGGGCGATAGATAGAGTAAGGGCGATAGATAGAGTAAGGGCGATAGATAGAGTAAGGGCGATAGATAGAGTGAGGGCGATAGATAGATAGAGTGAGGGCGATAGATAGATAGAGAGAGAGAGGGCGATAGATAGATAGAGAAATAGAGTGAGGGCGATAGATAGATAGACAGATAGAGTGAGGGCGATAGATAGATAGATAGAGGGCGATAGATAGAGTGAGGGCGATAGATAGAGTGAGGGCGATAGATAGAGGGCGATAGATAGATAGAGGGCGATAGATTGATAGAGGGCGATAGATAGATAGATAGATATAGATAGATAGATAGATAGATAGATAGATAGATAGATAGATAGATAGATAGATAGATAGATAGATAGATAGATAGATAGATAGATAGATAGAGTGAGGGCGATAGATAGAGTGAGGGCGATAGATAGAGTGAGGGCGATAGATAGATAGATAGATAGATAGATAGATAGAGGGCGATAGATAGATAGAGGGCGATAGATAGATAGATAGATAGATAGATAGATAGATAGATAGATAGATAGAGTGAGGGCGATAGAGTGAGGGCGATAGATAGATAGATAGAAATATAGATAGATAGAGTGAGGGCGATAGATAGAGTGAGGGCGATAGATAGAGTGAGGGCGATAGATAGATAGATAGATAGATAGATAGATAGAGGGCGATAGATAGATAGAGGGCGATAGATAGATAGATAGATAGATTGATAGATAGATAGATAGAGTGAGGGCAATAGATACATAGAGTGAAGGCGATAGATAGATAGATAGATAGAGGGCGATAGAGAGATAGATAGAGTGAGGGAGATAGATAGATAGATAGATAGAGTGAGGGCAATAGATAGATAGATAGAGTGAGGGCGATAGATAGATAGATAGAGGGCGATAGAGAGATAGATAGAGTGAGGGCGATAGAGAGATAGATAGAGTGAGTGAGGGCAATAGATACATAGAGTGAAGGCGATAGATAGATAGAGGGCGATAGATAAAGTGAAGGCGATAGATAGAGTGAGGGCGATAGATAGAGAAATAGAGTGAGGGCGATAGATAGAGTGAGGGCGATAGATAGATAGATAGAGAGAGGGCGAAAGATAGAGTGAGGGCGATAGATAGATAGAGAGAGGGCGATAGATAGAGTAAGGGCGATAGATAGAGTAAGGGCGATAGACAGAGTGAGGGCGATAGATAGATAGAGTGAGGGCGATAGATAGATAGATAGAGAGAGGGCGATAGATAGATAGAGAAATAGAGTGAGGGCGATAGATAGATAGACAGATAGAGTGAGGGCGATAGATTGATAGAGGGCCATAGATAGAGGGCGATAGATAGATAGATAGATAGAGGGCGATAGATAGATAGAGGGAGGGCGATAGATAGATAGAGAGCGATAGATAGATAGAGGGCGATAAGATAGATAGAGGGCGATAGATAGATAGAGTGAGGGCGATAGACAGAGTGAGGGCGATAGATAGATAGTGAGGGTGATAGATAAGAGTGAGGGCGATAGATAGATAAGAGTGCAGGCGATAGATAAGAGTGCGGGCGAAAAGCAACACTGACCACTGACCTGCATTTGCCGCCACCGCCACGAGAGTCATTTGGGCAGTTAGTAGCAGGCGCGAAGGAGCGCTGTCATCTCCGCCGCCACCGCCAAGAGTCCCTGGACACCGGTCTCCGCGCCGCCGCTCCGGGAGACCGCAAATCCCGGCAGGCCTCGCGGCGGCGCGTTTGCAGTGACGCGGGTCGTCGCGCTGCAGAGGGCGCCAGAGCCCTAGAAAGGGAGGAGAGCCCCGGCAGAGCGGGGGGAAGCAACACTGACCACTGACCTGCATTTGCCGCCACCGCCACGAGAGTCATTTGGGCAGTTAGTAGCAGGCGCGAAGGAGCGCTGTCATCTCCGCCGCCACCGCCAAGAGTCCCTGGACACCGGACTCCGCGCCGCCGCTCCGGGAGACCGCAAATCCCGGCAGGCCTCGCGGCGGCGCGTTTGCAGTGACGCGGGTCGTCGCGCTGCAGAGGGCGCCAGAGCCCTAGAAAGGGAGGAGAGCCCCCGCGTCGCGGGACGCGAGCGGGACGCCCGGGGCTAAGCCCGGGCAAAGGGCGGGCCCTCTACGGCCCTCATCGGCAGGAGGAGGCAGGGGCAGGGCTCGACCCCCTGGTTCATCAGAGACGCGTCTACAAGTAAGACTCTGTTGCTGTGTTGTTTGTCAACCGTGTTATATATAGATGACGACTAAAAAGAAACCTGCTGCTCTGCCCGCAAATACCATGGATAATTATGTTGTGCAAACAGTAAAGAAAATAAATGAACAAAGGAGGGAATCACTTGGGCTAAGCCAGTCACCAGATTTGCGCAGGTTAAGCCCTACTTTACCTCTGTCAGCTGAGGATAGCCCCTTCGTGTTGGTGGAAACCAGGGTCTCACCAAATGCATCACCTATAATTGAGACTGGCAGCCAGCCATTGATCACGCTAGCATCCCCTGTTATTCTGGATGTAGACTCTGATAATGTTATTGATTCAGATCCAGAAACTGTAACTGGTCCTGTGGAGGATGATCTGCCATTGATTGAGCACACACCCCGGCCTGTGCGCGCCTGTGTGACGAATCAGCGGAAACAGGGCGGTCAAAGGCCAAGAGTGAAAAGGAAAAGAACATTATCCCCAGGTTCCTCGAGAGCTCCCCAAAAGGCTGTAGGGGAAGGGACTATAAGAAACAGAGGAGATGACGAAATGTTTACTAAACTGCTTGAGGTTGTAGAGGGTAAACTCATTGAAATTGTAAAACCTCTGATCTCTAAAATAGATAAATTGCAGGCGGAAGTAAAAAGACTTGGAGGCGTGCAAACAAAGTTGACAGAGGAAATAGGTAGTCTTAACACTTTATTAATAACAAGAAATATTACCGAAGGGGTTAATCAAGCCGGAGAAGGGACATCTGGTGTGCTGACCAATCCAGTCCATATGCCTGCCCCGAAAGTTAATCACAATATAACAACAGCAGAAGGGCGTCCGTTGATAGTAAATTTACCACAAGCACAAGTTCACGGTACAGACCCACTGCAGTTTATTGAGGAAGCCTCACCTGTTGTACTGGTATTAGCTAATGTACCCCTGTTGGATGACGGTATTACCGAGTCATCCAGCTCTCTGAGTAGTAAGGCCCTTCACTGGCTCTCAGGTAATATGAGGTTAGCGCCTGGTGGGTTACAGCAACTGGCGCACGATATCAAAGCAGTTAAACGTGTTCCCTGGATAGGGAATCGCCCCAAAAGATTTAAAGGGGACTGTGTGGCGGTAACATTTGCACACCCCGATGTACTTCCTAATGTCCTAACACATATTCTTCCACCTCAGCGTAGAAGAGGTACGGTGGTTCCCCTAACATTAAAATTCTTCCATGGGGAACAGCAAAATGTAACCCTACCAAAAACGCCAGCACTAGGATGGGATAACAACTTGAATATGCATAACCGCTGGCCATCCCCCCTAGTACCAAGCATGCTATTGCACAATAGATATGATGCCCTGTCTGGTCTTAATAACTGCGATTGACAAGAGGTCAGACACGAGTTTGCCGAAGTGGTTGCAGGAGTAGATTTACATCAGTCCCCAAATACCACTGGTAGTATACGGCCTAAGTCTGTGGGTACATCTTGCAATACCTTAGAGGGGGCATCAACAACTTGCCTTATTGCTAGTTGGAATATAGCAGGACTAGTTTCTAAATTAGAAGTATTAGGGTGGTTAGAACTAATTAGAACATTTGATATCTTATGTTTACAAGAGACCTGGTGTCTAAATTTTAAGGGCCTTGATGGTTTTGTAGCATATGAGTTACCAGCAGTGGCAACTACCTCAGGGAGGGCCAAAGGTGGTTTGCTAATTCTGATCTCTGTGAAAATGCGAATTAGGGTGAAGGAGCATATCACTGTGGGCAATAATTCCCAACTGCTGTGGTTAGCTGATGAGGCAGACAAAAACATTCTGTTGATTAATATGTATAATAATGTTTTTGATGCCAGCAGACACACGGTTATTTTAGAATTAGACGTCGCAATCAAACAATTGATGAAAGCTTCTAATACAGTTTTTGAGTTCATATATGTTGGAGATTTTAACATTTCTGTTTGCCCTCTCTCTAACCAAAAGTTGTGTGGCACTTTGAACCGTGTTGGAGAGCCAGCTACACATTTCCAACACAATACATATGGAGAAACTCTGAACTCCTTCCTACTCGCCTACGATTTGGAGATCCTAGAGATTGAGCAGGACGGGAAGGGTGATAGTTTGCCAACCTTTGTGGGGAGAGGGGCGAACACTGTAATTGATTTTATTTGCATGTCTTCCGAATTAGCTCATTTTAGCTCTGATGTCAAGGTTGTAGACCACATGGTTAGTGATCATAACTGTCTTGTTATTGAAACTAGGTTTTGGGAAGTTTGTTTAATTCCAGATAGTAGCCCTATCATAAACATTGAGGTACATAGGCCGAACGGATTCAGAATAAGATGGGCAGGGGATAAAGCTGAAGTAATTTCTAATTGCATTATCTCATGCTGCTTAAATGATATTACATCAATTATTGATGAGAAACCAAATATGGAGGCCTGTATTCTTCACTTTACAAAAATCCATGTTTTTATTAGTGGTAAGTTTACTAGGTCTGCTGGAAATTTTAATAATAAAGCAAGGGGATGGTTTAATAATGCATGTACTGTGGCACTGAAGACACTAAAAAAGGCATTATCCATCAAACCTAGAGACAAAACAGTTGTAGCTAAGCTTAGATCTGACTATAATTTAGCTCTTAAGCAAAGGAAAGTTGAACTACGTGAGGAAGCTTGGGAGCGACTTGATCTAGCGGCTGTATCGAATAATTGTACTCTTTTTTGGGCAGTAGTAAACAGCCCCCTTTTAAAAGATGATAAACTTCCCGTGTTAACCTCAAACGTGGGTAAGGAAACATGGGTACAGCATTTTTCTGGCATTTTTAATCCTAACATGGTAACGTTGCAGATAAGTTGCTCTTGGCCAGTACTTAACCTAGATATCACCTTACAGGAGGTCCTAAGTAGTATCAGGGCTAGTAAGGGCGGTAAGGCCCAGGGACCCGACGGTGTCCCAGTTGATGTGTACAAATTCGCACCTGAGACTTGGGGGCCAGTACTAGTCAAAGTTTTTAACGCTGCTGTTCGCTATACTATTCCGTGCACCTGGTCTGAATCTATAATAGTTCCGATTCACAAGAAAGGGGATCGAGGAAATGTTAAAAACTACTGGCCAATTTCATTGCTGGATTCGTCCGTCAAGATTATGAGCCGTGTACTCCTCGTCCGATTAGAAGAGTGGGCAGAGTCTAATCAGATAATGACAGACTGCCAATACGGGTTCAGGAAAGGAAGAGGTTGCATTGAACAATGCTTAAACCTGGAACTCCTGATAGGGAAATATACCCGAGCAAAAAATGGTTCACTCTACCTCTGTTTCGCTGATTTGAGCAGCGCTTTTGACCTGGTGGATCACGCCATACTATGGACTACCTTGCTAGAAATGGGAGCACCTAGGGAAATTATATATTTTCTGGCCCGTTTTATACGAGAGGCTTAGCTCGAGTGTCCGGTACGGGCCTTCGGGCGAATGCACAGACAAATTCAGGGTCAGGAGAGGTATCAGACAAGGGTGTGTTTTGGCACCCTTGCTTTTCACTCTGTTTATTAATGAAATAGACTCGATCCTAAAGAAGGCACCAGCGGACGCCCCTAGAGTAAACACAAGTACCATCCCCGTGTTACTCTATGCGGACGACGCTGTGTTGCTCTCTAGGACTCCCCGGGGTCTACAGCTTTTGATGGATAAATTTGTGGCCTTTATTGAAAAAAGAAAGTTGGTCATTAACAAGAGCAAGACATATGTGATGGAGTGTGGAGCTAGTAAAGTCAAAACTAAAAAGCCCTATAGGTATCTCATTGATGGCCAGGTGGTGCAGTGTGTGGAAAATTTTTGCTACCTGGGGGTTAACTTTTCCAAAAATGGTCGCTGGGATGTCGAGCACAAGGTGGTGCGCGACAAAATGATCAGGAGTGCCAATGGAATATTTGCTTTTGCAAGTAAATTAGGTAGTAGACGGCCTAAAGTAATGCTTAAGATCTTTGAAGCTAGGTGTCTCTCGGCTGCCCTCTACGGAGCAGGGGTATGGGGGGTATCCAGGGTAGAATCTCTACAGGTAGAAGAGAATACATTTCTGAAAAAATTACTGTGTCTCCCGAACTCCACTGCTAATAGCTTGGTCCAACAATTAGGACTACATCATCTAAACGATCTATTATTATTGAGACCTCTGATGTTGTGGCGTTCGGTCTGGATGAAAGACGAAACCTCATTTAATAGGGCCATCATTGAGGATTGTTTACGTCTAGACTATTTTCTCAAAATCCCATGGATTAAATACACAATTGAATCCTTCTCTAGTGTGTTTGGGTTTAACGTTACATTAGATCACTGTTCTGCTTCGGATCTCTCTAAAGAGAGTCTGAAATAAATTTTCTTAAATCATTGTGCAGAAAGACGAGCCACGGATGATCTTAAACTTTCCACCTGTATACGTTATAACCATTTGAACGAATTTGTGGGCCTACACCCTTACCTCCTCCAGGTAACCAAAGGGCAACACCGGTTTGTTCTCACCAGGATGAGGATGGGTACGGTCCACCTATTGGTTGCATTCCCTGAGATTAAGATGCGCCCTACAGGTCCATGTCGGTGCGACAACATTTCAGAACAAAGCACAGAGCACTTTCTACTTATATGTAACCTGTATAGTGAATGTCGTAAATTCTTTTTAAAACCTTTATTTATTAAATTTGGAGCAAGAACCGTTAAAGCGGCAATGAAATTACTTTTTAATTTGCATCATCCTGACATCTGTTTTTATACGGCTAGTTATTTACTCAGGGCCATCAGCTGTAGGAAAAGCATGATTTTTTAAAAACAAATATAAAAATTTCTTAAAACATTTTATCTATTGGGAACCTTTTTAAGTGTGTTACTTGATTCGTTATATGTATCAAACTGTATTTTTAGCGGATTGCGATTGTCAAGTGTATTTTTCTTTTAACATGTATTGTATGTATGTACTTTTATGGACATGATTTACATGTTTCCGAATAAAGTTTTTGAATTTGAATTTGAGTGCGGGCGATAGATAGAGGGCAATAGATAGAGTGAGGGCGATAGATTGAGTTAGGGCGATAGATAGATAGAGAGATAGAGTGAAGGCGATAGAGTGAGGGCGATAGATGGATAGAGTGAGGGCGATAGATAGATAGAGTGAGGGTGATAGATGGATAGAGTGAGGGTGATAGATAGATAGATAGATAGATAGATAGATAGATAGATAGATAGATAGATAGATAGATAGATAGATAGAGTGAGGGCGATAGAGTGAGGGCGATAGATGGATAGAGTGAGGGCGAGAGATAGATAGAGTGAGGGCGATAGATAGAGTGAGGGCGATAGATAGATAGAGTGAGGGCGATAGATAGATAGATAGAGTGAGGGCGATAGGTAGATAGACAGATAGAGTGAGGGCGATGGATAGAGAGAGATAGATAGATAGATAGATAGATAGATAGATAGATAGATAGATAGAGGGCGATAGAGAGATAGATAGAGTGAGGCGATAGATAGATAGATAGAGAGAGGGCGATAGATAGATAGAGTGAAGGCGATAGATAGAGTGAGGGCGATAGATAGAGTGAGGGCAATAGATAGATAGAAATATAGATAGATAGATAGATTGAGGGTGATAGATAGAGTGAGGGCGATAGATAGATAGACAGATAGATAGAGTGAGGGCGATAGATAGATAGAGTGAGGGCGATAGATAGTAGATAGAGTGAGGGGGATAGATAAAGAGAGTGAGGGTGATAGATATATAGATAGAGTGAGGCTGATAGATAGATAGAGTGAGGGTGATAGATAGAGTGAGGGTGATAGATAGAGTGAGTGCGATAGATAGACAGACAGAGTGAGGGCGATAGATGGATAGATAGAGTGAGAGCGATAGATAGAGTGAGGGCGATAGATAGAGTGAGGGCGATAGATAGAGTTAGGGCGATAGATAGATAGAGAGATAGAGTGAAGGCGATAGAGTGAGGGCGATAGATAGATAGAGTGAGGGCGATAGATAGAGTGAGAGCGATAGATAGAGTGAGGGCGATAGATAGAGTGAGGGCGAAAGATAGAGTGAGGGCGATAGATAGAGTTAGGGCGATAGATAGATAGAGAGATAGAGTGAAGGCGGTAGAGTGAGGGCGATAGATATATAGAGTGAGGGCGATAGATAGATAGAGAGATTGAGTGCGATAGAGAGATAGATAGAGTGAGGGCTATAGATACATAGAGTGAGGGCGATAGATAGATAGATAGATAGAGAGAGGGCGATAGATAGATAGAGTGAAGGCGATAGATAGAGTGAGGGCGATAGATAGAGAAATAGAGTGAGGGCGATAGATAGAGAAATAGAGTGAGGGCGATAGATAGATAGAGTGAGGGCGATAGATAGAGTGAGGGTGATGGATAAGAGTGAGGGCGATAGACAGATAAGAGTGCGGGCGATAGATAGATAGAGGGCGATAGATAGATAGAGGGCGATAGATAAAGTGAGGGTGATAGATAGAGTTAGGGCAATAGAGAGATAGAGTGAGGGCGATAGGTGGATAGATAGATAGATAGAAAGATAGATAGATAGAGTGAGGGCGATAGATAGATAGAGTGAGGGCGATAGATAGATAGAGTGAGGGCGATAGGTAGATAGATAGATAGATAGAGTGAGGGCGATGGATAGCGAGAGATAGATAGATAGATAGATAAAATGTGCCTAAAATGAAAGTGTGTCCTCATGTAACGTAACTGGTGCTATGTAAAGCGCTCTGATACCTGATTCGGTTCGGGTCTAGTACGCGCTATATAAAACTCTGCAAAAAAAAAAGATAGATAGATAGATAGAGTGAGGGCGGGCGATAGATAGATAGATAGATAGAGGGCGATAGATAGAGTGAGGGCGATAGATAGATAGAGGGTCGATAGATAGAGAGATAGAGTGAGGGCGATAGAGAGATAGATAGAGTGAGGGCGATAGAGAGATAGATAGAGTGAGGGCAATAGATACATAGAGTGAAGGCGATAGATAGATAGAGTGAAGGCGATAGATAGAGTGAGGGCGATAGAGAAATAGAGTGAGGGCGATAGATAGATAGATAGAGAGAGGGCGATAGATAGAGTGAGGGCGATAGATAGAGAGAGGGCGATAGATAGAGTAAGGGCGATAGATAGAGTAAGGGCGATAGATAGAGTAAGGGCGATAGATAGAGTGAGGGCGATAGATAGATAGAGAGAGGGCGATAGATAGATAGAGAAATAGAGTGAGGGCGATAGATAGTTAGACAGATAGAGTGAGGGCGATAGATAGATAGATAGATAGATAGATAGATAGATAGAGGGCGATAGATAGAGTGAGGGCGATAGATAGATAGAGGGTCGATAGAGAGATAGAGTGAGGGCGATAGAGAGATAGATAGAGTGAGGGCAATAGATACATAGAGTGAAGGCGATAGATAGATAGATAGAGAGAGGGCGATAGATAGATAGAGTGAAGGCGATAGATAGAGTGAGGGCGATAGATAGAGAAATAGAGTGAGGGCGATAGATAGATAGAGTGAGGGCAATAGATAGATAGATAGAGGGCGATAGAGAGATAGATAGAGTGAGGGCGATAGATAGATAGATAGAGAGAGGGCGATAGATAGAGAAATAGAGTGAGGGCGATAGATAGATAGAGTGAGGGCAATAGATAGATAGATAGAGGGCGATAGAGAGATAGATAGAGTGAGGGCGATAGAGAGATAGATAGAGTGAGGGCAATAGATACATAGAGTGAAGGCGATAGATAGATAGATAGATAGAGAGAGGGCGATAGATAGATAGAGTGAAGGCGATAGATAGATAGAGTGAGGGCAATAGATAGATAGATAGAGGGCGATAGAGAGATAGATAGAGTGAGGGCGATAGAGAGATAGATAGAGTGAGGGCAATAGATACATAGAGTGAAGGCGATAGATAGATCGATAGAGAGAGGGCGATAGATAGATAGAGTGAAGGCGATAGATAGAGTGAGGGCGATAGATAGAGAAATAGAGTGAGGGCGATAGATAAGTGTGAGGGCGATAGATAGATAGAGAGGGGGCGATAGATAGAGTGAGGGCGATAGATAGAGAGAGGGCGATAGATAGAGAGAGGGCGATAGATAGAGTAAGGGCGATAGATAGAGTAAGGGCGATAGATAGAGTAAGGGCGATAGATAGAGTGAGAGCGATAGATAGATAGAGTGAGGGCGATAGATAGATAGAGAGAGAGAGAGGGCGATAGATAGATAGAGAAATAGAGTGAGGGCGATAGATAGACATATAGAGTGAGGGCGATAGATAGATAGATAGATAGAGGGTGATAGATAGATAGAGGGCGATAGATAGATAGAGGGTGATAGATAGATAGAGGGCGATAGATTGATAGAGGGCGATAGATAGATAGATAGATAGATAGATAGATAGATAGATAGATAGATAGATAGATAGATAGATAGATAGATAGAGTGAGGGCGATAGAGTGAGGGCGATAGATAAATAGATAGATAGATAGAGTGAGGGCGATAGATAGAGTGAGGGCGATAGATAGATAGATAGAGGGCGATAGATAGATAGATAGATAGATAGATAGATAGATAGATAGATAGATAGATAGATAGATAGATAGATAGATAGAGTGAGGGCGATAGATAGATAGAAAGATAGAAATATAGATAGATAGATAGATAGAGTGAGGGCAATAGATAGATAGATAGAGTGAGGGCGATAGATAGATAGATAGAGGGCGATAGAGAGATAGATAGAGTGAGGGCGATAGAGAGATAGATAGAGTGAGGGCAATAGATACATAGAGTGAAGGCGATAGATAGATAGAGAGAGGGCGATAGATAGATAGAGTGAAGGCGATAGATAGAGTGAGGGCGATAGAGAAATAGAGTGAGGGCGATAGATAGATAGAGTGAGGGCGATAGATAATTAGATAAAGAGAGGGCGATAGATAGAGTGAGGGCGATAGATAGATAGAGAGAGGGCGATAGATAGAGTAAGGGCGATAGATAGAGTAAGGGCGATAGACAGAGTGAGGGCGATAGATAGATAGATAGAGAGAGGGCGATAGATAGATAGAGAAATAGACTGAGGGCGATAGATAGATAGAGTGAGGGCGATAGATAGATAGAGGGCCATAGATAGAGGGCGATAGATAGATAGATAGATAGAGGGCGATAGATAGATAGAGTGAGGGCGATAGATAGATAGAGAGCGATAGATAGATAGAGGGCGATAGATAGATAGAGGGCGATAGATAGATAGAGTGAGGGCGATAGACAGAGTGAGGGCGATAGATAGAGAAATAGAGTGAGGGCGATAGATAGTGAGGGTGATAGATAAGAGTGAGGGCGATAGATAGATAAGAGTGCAGGCGATAGATAAGAGTGCGGGCGATAGATAGATAGAGGGCAATAGATAGAGTGAGGGCGATAGATTGAGTTAGGGCGATAGACAGATAGAGAGATAGAGTGAAGGCGATAGAGTGAGGGCGATAGATGGATAGAGTGAGGGCGATAGATAGATAGAGTGAGGGCGATAGATGGATAGAGTGAGGGAGATAGATAGATAGAGTGAAGGCGATAGATAGATAGAGAGAGAGAGGGCGATAGATAGATAGAGAAATAGAGTGAGGGCGATAGATAGATAGACAGATAGAGTGAGGGCGATAGATAGATAGATAGATAGATAGATAGATAGATAGATAGAGGGCGATAGATAGAGTCAGGGCGATAGATAGATAGAGGGTCGATAGATAGAGAGATAGAGTGAGGGCGATAGAGAGATAGATAGAGTGAGGGCAATAGATACATAGAGTGAAGGCGATAGATAGATAGATAGAGAGAGGGCGATAGATAGATAGAGTGAAGGCGATAGATAGAGTGAGGGCGATAGATAGATAGAGGGTCGATAGATAGAGAGATAGAGTGAGGGCGATAGAGAGATAGATAGAGTGAGGGCAATAGATACATAGAGTGAAGGCGATAGATAGATAGATAGAGAGAGGGCGATAGATAGATAGAGTGAAGGCGATAGATAGAGTGAGGGCGATAGATAGAGAAATAGAGTGAGGGCGATAGATAGAGTGAGGGCGATAGATAGATAGAGAGAGGGCGATAGATAGAGTGAGGGCAATAGATAGATAGATAGAGGGCGATAGAGAGATAGATAGAGTGAGGGCGATAGAGAGATAGATAGAGTGAGGGCAATAGATACATAGAGTGAAGGCGATAGATAGATAGATAGAGAGAGGGCGATAGATAGAGTGAAGGCGATAGATAGATAGAGTGAGGGCAATAGATAGATAGAGGGCGATAGAGGGATAGATAGATAGAGGGCGATAGAGAGATAGATAGATAGAGGGAGATAGATAGATAGATAGATAGATAGATAGATAGATAGATAGATAGATAGATAGAGTGAGGGCGATAGATAGATAGAGTGAAGGCGATAGATAGAGTGAGGGCGATAGATAGAGAAATAGAGTGAGGGCGATAGATAGAGTGAGGGCGATAGATAGATAGATAGATAGAGAGAGGGCGATAGATAGATAGAGTGAAGGCGATAGATAGAGTGAGGGCGATAGATAGATAGATAGAGAGAGGGCGATAGATAGAGTGAGGGCGATAGATAGAGAGGGCGATAGATAGAGAGAGGGCGATAGATAGAGTAAGGGCGATAGATAGAGTAAGGGCGATAGATAGAGTAAGGGCGATAGATAGAGTGAGGGCGATAGATAGATAGAGTGAGGGCGATAGATAGATAGAGAGAGAGAGAGGGCGATAGATAGAGAAATAGAGTGAGGGCGATAGATAGATAGACATATAGAGTGAGGGCGATAGATAGATAGATAGATAGATAGATAGATAGATAGATAGATAGATAGATAGATAGAGGGCGATAGATAGATAGAGGGCGATAGATAGATAGAGGGCGATAGATAGATAGAGGGCGATAGATAGATAGAGGGCGATAGATAGATAGATAGATAGATAGATAGATAGATAGATAGATAGATAGATAGATAGATAGATAGATAGATAGAGTGAGGGCGATAGAGTGAGGGCGATAGATAGATAGATAGAAATATAGATAGATAGATAGAGTGAGGGCGATAGATAGAGTGAGGGCGATAGATAGATAGATAGATAGATAGATAGATAGATAGATAGATAGATAGATAGATAGAGGGCGATAGATAGATAGATAGATAGATAGATAGATAGATAGATAGATAGAGTGAGGGCGATAGATAGATAGAAAGATAGAAATATAGATAGATAGATAGATAGATAGATAGATAGATAGATAGATAGATAGATAGATAGATAGATAGAGTGAGGGAGATAGATAGATAGATAGAGTGAGGGCAATAGATAGATAGATAGAGTGAGGGCGATAGATAGATAGATAGAGGGCGATAGAGAGATAGATAGAGTGAGGGCGATAGAGAGAGGGCGATAGAGAGATAGATAGAGTGAGGGCAATAGATACATAGAGTGAAGGCGATAGATAGATAGAGAGAGGGCGATAGATAGAGTGAAGGCGATAGAGTGAGGGCGATAGATAGAGAAATAGAGTGAGGGCGATAGATAGAGTGAGGGCGATAGATAGATAGATAGAGAGAGGGCGATAGATAGAGTGAGGGCGATAGATAGATAGAGAGAGGGCGATAGATAGAGTAAGGGCGATAGATAGAGTAAGGGCGATAGACAGAGTGAGGGCGATAGATAGATAGATAGAGAGAGGGCGATAGATAGAGAAATAGACTGAGGGCGATAGATAGATAGACAGATAGAGTGAGGGCGATAGATAGAGGGCCATAGATAGAGGGCGATAGATAGATAGATAGATAGAGGGCGATAGATAGATAGAGAGCGATAGATAGATAGAGGGCGATAGATAGATAGAGGGCGATAGATAGAGTGAGGGCGATAGACAGAGTGAGGGCGATAGATAGAGAAATAGAGTGAGGGCGATAGATAGATAGTGAGGGTGATAGATAAGAGTGAGGGCGATAGATAGATAAGAGTGCAGGCGATAGATAAGAGTGCGGGCGATAGATAGATAGAGGGCCATAGATAGAGGGCGATAGATAGATAGATAGATAGAGGGCGATAGATAGATAGAGTGAGGGCGATAGATAGATAGAGAGCGATAGATAGATAGAGGGCGATAGATAGATAGAGGGCGATAGATAGATAGAGTGAGGGCGATAGACAGAGTGAGGGCGATAGATAGAGAAATAGAGTGAGGGTGATAGATAGATAGTGAGGGTGATAGATAAGAGTGAGGGCGATAGATAGATAAGAGTGCAGGCGATAGATAAGAGTGCGGGCGATAGATAGATAGAGGGCAATAGATAGAGTGAGGGCGATAGATTGAGTTAGGGCGATAGACAGATAGAGAGATAGAGTAAAGGCGATAGAGTGAGGGCGATAGAGTGAGGGCGATAGATGGATAGAGTGAGGGCGATAGATAGATAGAGTGAGGGCGATAGATGGATAGAGTGAGGGAGATAGATAGATAGATAGATAGATAGATAGATAGATAGATAGATAGATAGATAGATAGATAGATAGATAGATAGATAGATAGATAGATAGAGTGAGGGCGATAGAGTGAGGGCGATAGATGGATAGAGTGAGGGCGAGAGATAGATAGAGTGAGGGCGATAGATAGAGTGAGGGCGATAGATAGATAGAGTGAGGGCGATAGATAGATAGATAGAGTGAGGGCGATGGATAGAGAGAGATAGATAGATAGATAGATAGATAGATAGATAGATAGATAGATAGATAGATAGATAGATAGATAGATAGATAGATAGATAGAGTGAGGGCGATAGATAGAGTGAGGGCAATAGATAGATAGAAATATAGATAGATAGATAGATTGAGGGTGATAGATAGAGTGAGGGCGATAGATAGATAGACAGATAGATAGAGTGAGGGCGATAGATAGATAGATAGAATGAGGGCGATAGATAGTAGATAGAGTGAGGGTGATAGATAGAGAGTGAGGGTGATAGATATATAGATAGAGTGAGGCTGATAGATAGATAGAGTGAGGGTGATAGATAGAGTGAGGGTGATAGATAGAGTGAGTGCGATAGATAGACAGACAGAGTGAGGGCGATAGATGGATAGATAGAGTGAGGGCGATAGATAGAGTGAGAGCGATAGATAGAGTGAGGGCGATAGATAGAGTGAGGGCGATAGATAGAGTTAGGGCGATAGATAGATAGAGAGATAGAGTGAAGGCGATAGAGTGAGTGCGATAGATAGATAGAGTGAGGGCGATAGATAGAGTGAGAGCGATAGATAGAGTGAGGGCGATAGATAGAGTGAGGGCGATAGATAGAGTTAGGGCGATAGATAGATAGAGAGATAGAGTGAAGGCGATAGAGTGAGGGCGATAGATAGATAGTGTGAGGGCGATAGATAGATAGAGAGATTGAGTGAGGGAGATAGATAGAGTGAGGGCGATAGATAGATAGAGTGAAGGCGATAGAGTGAGGGCGATAGATAGAGTGAGGGTGATAGAGAGATAGAGTGAGGGTGATAGATAGAGTGAGGGCGATAGATAGAGTGAGGGCAATAGATAGATAGAGTGAGGGTGATAGATAGAGTGAGGGAGAGACCTCACTCCAAGCACACTGAAAGGGAGGGGGTGGAGGAAGGGAATTCTGCGGGGGGAGTGACAAGCCCCTGCGCCTAAATGGGTTTAATTTTTTTAAAAGTCTGTTATTCCTCAGCAATGGATGAACATAGCATAACATGATCATGCTAACAAGGTTTTTAAGTCCCTCAATCCACAGACCTAGGGCATAGGGGCTGCAGTGGCTTTGTGAAATCAAATGTTAGCCAGCAAATGAAAGACTGTCCAACCCATGACCACCCTACAGACGGCGCTGGAAATTAGACTACATCTGTGCAGCATGCTGATAATCGCCATAGGCAGCCGCATAATTTAAATATTCAGATTGTAGTTCTGCAGGGCGACAATATTCCAATGGTGGTGAACGACGGTATGCAGCCTGCGATTCTGCTAAACGGCGGTATTCAAACTCAGTATAACGGCGATCAGACCTAAACCTGGTCAAGACAAAAGGAATATTACATAAATGGGAGAAAAAAATACCAGGTAACAATTTTAGTTCCACCTTTTGCAGATCAGAAGCTGGATCTATGACATGAACCAATCAAGCAGAATAGTATTCTAAGCTATTATGTGGGAAATTAGGAGCCAAGAGTCTCTGGGCTAAGGGATAACGTGTAGCACAAGGAGTAACCGCATAACGACCAAGGCAGGATGAACGTCTTAGTTACATCAGTGTATGCCACAATAAGGTGATCAATCAAATCAAAATGCGTTTGTCCTGATTTAGTATATCGTTTTTCTAAATACAACAATGATCGGGAGACCAGAAAGTGCACTTGCCTGAAAGACATTGCAAGACAGGGTAAAAGGATTGAATCGCAGTACATTGCAGATACCTTTGGAGCTAAATAGGGTCCGACCAATCCAAGGACTAAACAGGGGAGATGGCAGAAACAATCCGAATTAAAGATGACAGAAACAGCAAAACGTATGTTGATAGTTTGGTGGTTGTTTTACGTACACATCTCAACATTGTGTTCAACAGATTCTCAAAATGTTAAACAGTTGTGCCAATACTTTAAAAGGGAAAATATATTCAATGTTTTGGATCATAATACTAAAACCTCCCTGGGCATCTCTAATTCAGGTGAATTTGTGATTTTTGCATAGGAAACAATTAATGTCCGATAATCGGATTGAACACGTGCTTTAACCAAAATTGAGAGGGGGTAAACTTTACAGTCAAGGTTAAGAACACTTGGAAAGCGTCCCATTGTAAAGCTACAAAAAATGTATACACTTGAAATTTGGATTACATCGCTAGGCTCTAAACAGGGATTGGGGAAGCACTGTGCAGGCCGTAAAGTACCTTCCGAGATTCCATTCAATTCAGCTGCCTCAGT
Organism: Lissotriton helveticus; assembly: GCF_964261635.1. Taxonomy (NCBI): domain Eukaryota; kingdom Metazoa; phylum Chordata; class Amphibia; order Caudata; family Salamandridae; genus Lissotriton; species Lissotriton helveticus. The sequence goes on from NC_136068.1 coordinate 1,169,185,967, forward strand.
TTTCACGAAAAGAAAAGCTTGTCGAGCTTTGTCACATTAGAAGCCAACAACGTTTAACATTTACACGTTTTCATGTATGCAAAGAAAACATGCAACAACAAGCTTTGGAACACTTTTAAAAAGACTGAATAGCTTGTGAATGAAGGCACATTAAGCAAAGAATGTTCCTAACACATTCAAGTTAACAGATACCATTTTACCAAGGTAAAGGGAAATATGAACACAGGCATGTTGCTTGCTCGCATTTAAAATGTCCATCAGAAAAATGGATCTGCGAGCAACCAAAGGTAGGTAGGGAGAGCAGATGGACGCCACCTTATTTACATATCTAGTTTTTAGGCATGAGGAAGAAAAGGTGGTCAGATGCAGGCCGACACAATCACCTGAAGAACATGTGAAAGAGACAGGGATCTGCTACCATGGCGGACACTCGTCCACCTCTGGGAACAAAGGGTTTTGAGACAAAAATCCTGCTAGAAACTGGCCTCCGTCTGGCAGAAGCAGCATTCTACATTGTTACTTTTAAACATTTGCTGGTGAAAGTAAACAGGTCTCAACAATCCATGTTACTTAGATGCATACCGAAATGTTTGCTTGGCATACAAATGATCTAATTTTATAAATAAATTCAAAATCTATTAACAGCCGATGTACATCTTTGTGGGCCACCAAGATTACATTGGGCAGTGAAAGCAAAAGCACTGAAATGTAGATAGATTTGCTTTTAAGGTAAGCGAATAACGTAGTAAGTAACATGTGTGAGTTTTAGGCAAAGGAGAAGCTGAAGAGCCCCCGCTGCCTTGGTTTAAAAAAACAAGCAAATCAGTAAAGTGAGGGCTTCGGATGGCAAATGGGGATCATTTTCGCGGCCGCTTTGATTTTCTCAGTTGCCGCGCGGCTCACTGAGAACATCAAAGCGGCGGCGAAAGTGATCAGCAGGCAGACAAATGGTGCGTGAGCCCGGCGCACATGCACTGTACCCAATCCGCCTGCTTTGGGAGCATTTTTGAAAGCCCCACTAAAGATCTCACCAAAGGATTGCTAACGCAATGCCTTAGGCGAGACCTAAAAACAGAGTTTATAGTGTGACCAGAAGAGACCAACAACATCACTGGGCGGAGTAGAGGGAGCACAGAGGCTCCAATATCAAGCCAGGAAGCAAATGTGTAACATTAAACATGATCATTAGGGGGCGATCTGAAATCTTCATACAAAAGAAGGCGATGGTGGTATTTTCTGAATCAGATACAGTCAGAATTGGCGATTTAAAAGGAGCCAGTTACTAAAAATAAGATCTAACAGCTATGTCAGATTCCAAAACCTGAGAATAATTCTAATTAAGGGGCGAGAAGCAAAAGTAGAGACTGCGACATGACCTTTATTTTTGGACAGTCACCTACATTCCCTTGAGGCTCGTGCGTGAGGCTTCAAGTAAGCTACAGGTTCATACATATGCATGATGTGTTCACACAGGTTCTCTGTGATAATTTTCTTTCTCATAAACATGTATAATGCATGCAACACGCACATTATACGAGTTGATGGTGAAAAAAGAAGGGCTATTCATCTTTTTAAAAGTAAGCTCTTCTTTCCTACGATATCATTTTTACTCTATTGCCCACCCCCTCTTCGTGTACACAGCTCCTGATTTCTAAAATGCCTGGAAAACCTTTCCTTTCCCCAATACATTCCCAACCCCTGCCTGGTTCATTTGAGTGTATTAGATTCTCTGTAACATTTGTGGGTGTGCACCAAATGCCCCCTGCCACTCCTCTCACGCGTCTCTTACGTGCACACGTGTAGTGTTCATTATATACATCTGAAAAAATCTCATTTGCATACACTTTACCTACACTTTGGTTTGTGACTCGTACTATGTACGTATACGTACACCAACCAGTAGCAGCCGGTGAGTTGCGGGAGGGGTTGTGGAGGACGGGGACGAGAGGAGGTGGGGGACGAAAGGAATTGGGGCACGCGGATGAGGGGGTGGGTAACAGGGACATGGGAGACAAATTAAAAAAAATTAAATAAACCACTTACCTGCTTGCCACATCGTGCTCCTCACTTCTCCAGGCACAGGCTCCAACAGTATATTGCAGCCGATCCTGACGTTGCTTTCATGCTGCTGAAAGCAGAGTCAGGATTGGCCTGACCGCCGATGATTTGTGCTCCCACACAGACTGGGGGCCTGTGCCTGCTCTCCTCAACCAAGCAATGCAGCTAGAGTTGGAGAAAGCTTCACTGCGCATGTGGGTTTGGCCGGCCTGAGACGGCAGCCAAACCCACATGCACAGTGAAGGCAGTGCTCAACATTCCCCCACCAGCCTGTCAACACTCTGGCCCACTACCAAGCCTCAGCTCAGAGAGAAAAATAAAATGATAATGAACAAGAGAGAGTTTATTATCGTTTCATTTTCATTTTTTCGGCAGCTGGAGCGACACTCCTTCGTCATAGCGGAAGAGCCGATGCTGACGTGCACTATAACTAGTTTCACTACACTCTTACACTGAAAAGAACGGCCTGGAAATACATTTTTCAAAAACGAGAGTGATGGTGTGCAATCGTCCCGTCAAGACAAATCGAAAATGGGTTATTTACGGAAACAAAATTGAGGAGGTCAAACTCTACATATACCTTGGAGTGAAAATAGACGCAAATTCCTCCTTTGTTTCCCAGAAGTAGGCGATTGGGGCAAAAGCGCAGGTCCCTAATTACGGCTTCTCGTCACTGGCCAGGTCTATTGAAGGTCACGATCTGAAGCCCAATGGGATCTTTTCTGAAAGCCAAATTGTTGCCAACCCTTAAATATGGAAAGGAGATTATGTTGGACGATGATGCTCTTTAGTTAGAAAAACTGATGATAAGAGCCTAATAAACAAATTTTTAGGCGCCCCAAGTCGGCTTCACCGGCGCAAATCCGGCTAGAATTTCTGCTTACAAAACAGACACTCGCTAGGCCAGGGCGTTTTTAAAGCTAGGTTATAACTTGCAAGCAGCATCAGAGAACACTCTGACAAATCTAGTCTGAACTGAAATTAAGTTGCAACAAGGCAACTGTGCTTACAATACATTTTTAGAAAACAGCATTAGGACACTTGATCTGGGTGACCTTTGGAATTCTAATATCTCTGGGCAAATCTTTAAGAAGCTTGTAAATAAATCTACAAAACTGCAAAGATGGATGGCAGACAAAGATATCCTGTCAAAACGTTGCCATGGGTGGCTGGTGTTAAAATCATATTCCACTCTAAGAGAATCAGCCTTGCTAGCTGCACCTTACCATCGGAAGATCAAACAGTTGTTTTTGGCCCTAAGATTTGGAGAAATACCCACGGTAGACCTCGACCCAAAATGGAGGATGTGCGGTCAAAGTGAAGACCAGTCCTGCCGTCTATGTCACCAGGGGCCTGAATCTCTGCTACACATTGTCTGTGTTTGTCCTGCTTTGATGGGTCAACAAGGAGGTCTATTAAGGCGGGAGTTCCTTGAACGGGGAATTAGGTTCTGCAGGCATGCACTGGTGGAGTCCATGGACCCAATCAACACCATGCTGAACATTAGACTGACTCAGTTATTGATCTGTTTTAAGAAAATGATCAGCTAATAGGATATGCGTTGTGTAATCTGGAGGTGGTCCCTGAATTTGATTCTGAGTTGTAATAACTTGGAAACCTTTAATGTTAACTGAGCACGCACAGTAACTATGAAGGACGGGCTGCTAGGGACTGAAACTAGTAGTTCCCTATCCCGCTAGACTCAGATAACTACTTTATCTATTTCTGTATTCTTAATGATGTGAATATTTGTATAATTGTTTTTAATAGTGGGTTCCACAGTCCATCTGGCACCGTATTCATGCTTTTCTTAATCCCGCTTATAGGCATTTTAATTATATATATTAATTTATTTAAGGGACATTTTAGTTATCTGTGCAGAAATCTTGCTTTTTTAGACACCAGGGTAACAAACGATTCCTGTTTAGTCATTTTTTATCTAACATAGATTAGTGTTGGTATCCCGACTAAAATTTCTAGGAAGGAAAGTTGAAGAAAGCTAAGGTATATGTAGCGTGAAGAGTCGAGGTTGTACTAACTGTATAACATAGCCGTTTTACATCCATTTTACTTTTTATTCGTTATGTACTTTTTAACCGTGTGATTTTGTTTATGCTTTTAATTGACTAATAAACTAAACTAAACTACAAACTAGTTCCAGGAATGAGTCTAACTTAAGCTTAGACAATGCTTTGGGGTATGCCCCTGAAAGCTAGGGTACAGACAGTGAGGTGGGAGAACGTTTGTTAGTCCACTTTTCAATGCTATGACTAGTACAAATAAAGTAGGAAAACCTATACAAAACAGTCTGAAGTAGAAAAGTAACATTCATTCCTATCATTTACATACCTCAAGGAATCTCTTCCATTAAGCTTCCATGACAGAATCAAGGGCATAGGTGAACATACATCACTGGAGACTAAGCTATGTGTAAGCTGCCTAAGATTCACTGCATTCATGGAGGGTCTGCTTTCTTAATTTAGAATGCCCTCAAACAATTCTAGAAGATTCTGCCCATTTATTTGATGTAATTTTTCTGTTGTGGTAGCACAGGTCAATCAAAAAACAAAGTGGGAGGGGTCTAAGGGGAATGTTTAAAGACCAGCTTGCATCCAATCCCCCAGTCTAGCTATCGAAAAACACAACAGGGATGCTAAGGGTCTACAGAGAAGAGAGAAGGAAGCTACAATGAGCGAGTAAATTCATCAGTGGTTTGTGTAAGGAGAGCAAAAGAAGTATAGGATAATACCCATCAGCCCACCCACTGGCGGAGTCTCATCATCTGGGTTTTGTTAGAAACTGGTATCTGCTGAGTACCTCCTCAGTAGTATTAGGAGGATTACTAGCGACAGAACCACCAGTGATGGAAAGCCTACAGAAAGTATAGGTGGGTTGAGGATGGAGTATTGTTGCAGTGCTGAAAAGAGATTTCGTGAAGTGATAGAAAGATGTGTGTGTTAAGATTGCCTAGTGTGATGCCAACAAGAAAACTTTATTGAGGGGAGGTCATCATCCTGGCAAGATTAAAAGTAGCGTGAAGATAGTGTGTTATACAAATATCACTATCAGTTGTGAAAGTAAAGTGGTCAACATGTTTCAGCCATCTCAGGCTTTCGTCAGGACCTGTTGGAATAACACTACTGCAACGATATGGAGTGAAAAAGAATAATAAATGACCTACCAGAAATAAGTTATTTGTATTGTGGTCTCAATCGTCATAAACAAAGAACTCTCCTATAACAAAAATCATTGTAAATACATAGTTGTAATATACAGAAACCATAAGATGAATATGTCAATTATCCACATTTCAGGTTCATAAAGTTGAAAGAAACTCACCCATAAATTAATGAGGAGATAGCCTCACCTCGCCTGGCACTCGCTCAGGTCAGAAAGAGGCCCGCTCTGAAGAAATAAGAGGGAAGGTGCATATAGTTTATTATGCTATTTAAATTAAATAATCTTTTCAAAAATAGTCTTTTCAAAAAATACTCTGAGAAATTAGAATGAAACCACGAGGGGACCTCTGGGATCCAGCAGGAAATGACGAGAATTGTTAAGTGAGTGAGTCACCCTGTCATGGTTGTAAAGAAGGGGGCTCATTTATCACTTTTTAGCCAAACATTGGTAAATACTTCTCTCCTTTGTCTGGAGGATTAGAAGATGGTAACCCACAGCGGATTGTCAAAAAAACGGCATTCCTGCACTGTCAAAAGGAACCGCCATTGGACCAGTCATCTGTAAAAAAGATTTCAAAGGGGTTCCAAAGCCCAGCGACCCACCTGTCCGTCTGTGCCTCCTGATACCTTCTGAGCCGAGGGGAAGGTAGCAGGCGTACCGACGTGCTGGTTGTTAAAGGGTGCACTGCGGACCGGAGTGGAAGCATGTGCTGCTGTCTTGTGATTGGAGAAATGAGTAGACCAATCAACAAAGAGAAGCGCACGGAGCTTGTCTCCTCCTCATTGGTCGTGAGAGAGGAGACACCGATGTACTGGGTTTGCAAGACATACTGCGGACCAGAATGGAAGCATTCGCTTCTGTATGGTAGTAGGGAAGAAGACGAGAAAGCAAATCGCTTCCTCATTGGCCATAAACGTGGAAACACCCCCTCCAGCCCCGTAGTTTTAGTAGTCAAGGATCGGGCGGAGGAAAATAATGGCATTATTATTTAAATTCCATTTGTCCACAACCCCAGACGCATATTCACAACCCGGAGTGATATTTGTTTAGCGGACTTAGGTGGGAAGTTTACAAACTAAGTTATTCTTCTCCTTAATAGGTCAAGTCTCAGAGACCGGAAACAGATAAAAGATCTCAGAGACCGGAAGCAGATAAAAACACGTCAGGCACAGAAATTGCGAGGGAGAGTGTCATAAGTATTTTTATAAGGTAGGGAGACTGAGATAATCGACTTACTATCACCGTACCATGCATATATAAACAGTACTGTGAGGTAAGGTTAAAACACGTTATGTTCCATGACCATGCAAGATATAGTCATGCCTGATGACACGTTGATGTTAATTTATGTAAGAACAGTACACGTCTGTATAAGTAATTTTGTCAGACCTTAAACTGCACAGAAGTCTAACAAAGACAGAACGAAAGCACATGAGTGATGCCATATGATAAAGATACCTCTACACTATGGGGTCAAAGTTGGATCCAAGGGATATCAACGTTCAGCCCTGTGATGTCAGTTTTAAGTTTAAAAATCCATTTCTGTTCTTTGATGAACAGGTATCGGGAAATATCACTCACGTGATGAGGAATGAACGGCTGTTCCACAACTAGCCATTCCATATCTTCGGCAGAGTGTCGCATTGTCATGAAATGGTTCGTAAGACGTGTCGCTTGTTTGTTGCGCCTGATCGTACTTTTGTGTTCTTGGATTCTCAGTTTTACTCTCCTTGATGTCATGCCAACGTATCGTAGGGAGCAAGGACATTTGATCAAATATATCACCCTTTCGCTATTACAGTTGGTGTGTTTGTTGAGCACCCAAGGGCGTGAGGTGCCAATTTCAACTGTAAGGGTTTTCTTGGTCTGGAGGCACACTGAACAATTGCCACATGGGTGGTGGCCTTGAACTGGCGGAAGGTTCCATAACATTGTAATGGAGTCTTGACGTACAGTCTGGGGTCTGGTGTGCACCAAATCATCTTTTAAGTTAGAACTTCTCTTGAAAGAGAACAACGGAGGTGGAATATCCTTACCAGCAGTGTTTAGAATACGCCAGTGTCTCTGTATGATCTTTTGAACCTGGGTAGACATAGTGCTAAAAGTGGTGACGAAGGTTAGTCTCTCTAGAGGAGGTTTTACAATAGGTGAAGCCAGCAGGACTTCTCGTGGATTATTGGAAGCCCTTTTGCATGATTTTCTGACTAAAGTGCTTGGGTATAGTCGTAGTTTCAGTTTAGAACATAAATCTTCAGATTGGTCCTTGAAGTCCGATTTCTCAGAACAATTCCTTTGGACTCTCAAAAATTGTCCGAAGGGCAAATTCTCCTTTAAAGAGCGGGGATGATGGCTATCAAATCTTAAAAGAGAATTTCTCGACATCGGCTTCCGATAAAGTTTGCTCGCCTGGTGCCCGTCTTTGGGAAAAATGAGTAGATCTAAGAAGGGAAGTTCCTTCTCACATGGAGCTAGCAAGACTTGCTATGACGGAAAACTTTTTCCAATTCGAAGACTCTCTGTACCTCCAGACATCGGGTACGTCCATGGGGAGCATTTTCGCCCCCAGTCTAGCAAATTTGTACGTCCATCTCTTTGAAACACAGCACGTCCTCGACCACAACAATCCGTATTACCATCAAACGGTGTTGTGGAAGAGGTATATCGACGACGTGCTAGTGGTATGGCGTGGAGACACGGCTTCTATACTTGCATTCCAAGGTTGGCTGAACTCTCAGAACCAGTTCATTAGGTTCACAGTGGATTATAGTGAGAAGGTGGCCTCCCCATCCCAGGAGGAACGTATCCGATATCACTGTGTGCTCCGGTTGGGGAAGGGAGAAGGATCTTGCATTGACCCAATCGCGATTTGTGAGCCACCACTGCAACTGTTGTACAGTACCCTCCGAGATCGGGACTTGATGGGACAGGTTGCCCTGATGCTGTGCCCACTGGAACTTCAGGTCCCACTGCAGAGCCCGCATATGCCACCTGGCATGTTGCACTAGCAGGATGCAGGAGGCCATCAGGCCCAGGAGCCAGAGGGTCATCCTGACTGAAACCCGGGATAGAGGCTGAAAGATCGGAATCATAGCCTGAATATTCCGGACTCGCAGCTCGGGAGAATAAACCCGAAACTGCGTCGAATCCAGAACTGCTCCGATAAAGGCGAGCTTCTGAGAAGGACTCAGGTGCGACTTCGGCATGTTGATGGAGAACCCCAGCGAGTGCAGGAGGTCGGCCGTAGTCTGGAGGTGGGAGACGACTGTCTGGGGCGAGCCTGCCTTCAACAACCAGTCGTTGAGGTAGGGGAAGACTGACACCCCTGCGCAGGTGAGCTGCGACCACCGCCATCACTTTTGTGAACACCCGAGGGGCACTGGTAAGGCCGAAGGGGAGCACGGTAAACTGAAAATACTCCTGGCCTACCGTGAACCGCAGGTAACGCCGGTGGGCCGGCAGGACGGGGATGTGAAAATATGCATCCCGCATGTCAAACGCTACCATCCAGTCTCAAGGGTCGAGGGCAGCCAGGACCTGAGCCAGAGTCAGCATTTTGAATTTCTCCTTACGGAGGGAGCGTTTGACGTTCCGGAGGTTCAAGATGGGGCGCAGGCCCCCTTGTCCTTCTTGGGGACCAGAAAGTAGTGGGAATAACAACCACTCCCAACTTCCCGCTCGGGAACGCACTCGATGGCCCCCTTGGCCAAGAGGGCCGTGACTTCCTGGTGGAGAAGAACCAAATGATCCTCCGACATGCTGTGGCACCGAGGTAGCATGGCCGGGGGGGGAGGACTGAAAGGGAAGGGAGTAACCCCTGAGAATGATCTGCAGCACCCACTTGTGCAACGTAATGTCACGCCAGTGGGGGAGGTGGTGGCGGATCCTGCCACCCAACGGCGTGGGGTGCTCCGCGAAGCTCGGATTAGGATGGTTTGGAGGTAGAAGCAGTGAGGGTGGAGGTGGGCTGACCCGCACGCTGATTCACAGACCCGCCATTGCGGAAGCCGCGACCACGGCTTCGCTGAGGCTGGTTCTGCACAGGCTTGTTGCAGGAACGTGCCGGGGTGCCATTCCTCTGGCCACGAAAGGAACGAAAACCAGGAGTGGCCGGGTTCTTCACAGAAAGACCCAAGGACTTAGCCGTGGCCCGCGAGTCCTTAAAGCGCTCCAGTGCACTGTCAGCCTTATCGCCAAACAGGCGGGTGCCACCAAAGTCATGTCCATGAGCGAGCGCTGGACATCGGCCGAGAACCCAGTTAACGCAACCAGCCTTGGCGTCGCAACACCGTAGAGATCGCCCTGCCCAACGAGTCGGTGGTGTCCAAACCCCACCGAATGGCGAACTTAGCCGCATCCTTAACCTCAGCAATCGCCTGAGAAAGGACAGCCTGGACCTCCTCAGGATACTGAGGCAACACCTGAGCAACAGTATCACATACGGCGTGGGAGTAGCGGCCCAATAAGCAGGTGTTCACCGACCGCAGCCCCAAGCTGGCTAAAGAGAACAACCGCTTACCAAACTGTTCCAGTTTCTTAGAGTCCTTATCTGGCGGGGACGTGGAAAAGGCACTCTGCGACGTCAAGGCCTGGATGACCAGGCTCTTAGGCGGGGGATGAGTGGTCTGGTCAGAAAGGCGGGGTCGCCAGGCGCCGTGCGGTGGCGTCTGGTGAAATTCTTATCCACAGGGGCCCCCGTGGCCGGCCGTTACCAAGTGCCCAAGAAGACTTCGGTAAGGGCTTCATTGAAGGGAAGCAACGGCTTCAACGAAGTAGATGCAGTCTGGACACCTCGGTGAGGAGGTTAGTTTTTAGGGACACTGTGGGGAGGTCGAGGTTAAAGGTCTCCGCAGCCCGACGAAGCACCATCATGTAGAAAGCCCCTTCCTCCATCGTAGGCGGGGGAGAGTCAAACCCCGGGTCAGAAGAGACATCGAGGTTGTTTGCATCCTCCAGGTCGTCCACCCAATCCTGCTCGGGGTCACACTGCCGGGCAAGAGGGTCCTCGGACCCCTTCCAGTCCTCCTCCGCCTCCGGTGCAGGAGGGGCCGGTCATGGTGGCAGAACCGGAGCCGGAGAAGGGGCACCGCCTCCCAATTGGGGTCCAAAGTAGGAACAAAATGGTCCTGGAACTGAGACAAGGGTGGAATGAACGGCACCCTCTGCGGCGCTGGGGCCGAAGCCGGCAGCGCTGGACCTCGTACCGCCGGGATCGGAGCCAGCGGCGTAGGATCCTGTGGTGCCGAAGCTGGACCAGCCGGCGGAGCTGACAGGCCAACAGGATCTGGACACAGGACCGTGGGGCCCGAAGGTGCCCCAGCGGGAGCCCAAGGCCTAAAAAGGCGGTCCATGGCAGCAAGAAACTCTTGCACCTGTTCGGGAGTCGCCGACGGACCCGGGTAAGGCTGGTAGGCCGCAGGACTCCCCCGCTCCAGAGGGGCCGCAGGGGCAGAACCCCTGTCCCCCTCATCCGCATCTGAGGAGTGGCGGGGGGACGTCGCTTCTTCGACTTCTTTTTATGTCATTGCTTACCGGAATCCGAGGGCGAAGACTTGGAGCCCGAAGAGCGACGACTTTGGTCCCGCGAGCGGTCCCGAGACCCGGAGCAGCAGTTGGAAGAATGCCGGAGCTCCAGCACCTTCCGGTGCCGCTCCCTCAAGGCCTTCGGGCCATGGCTCGATAGTCCCGGGAGTCGTGGTCAGTCTCCAGGCAGTAGAGGCAAACATTCTGGGGGTCCGCCACCGACATATTACCGCGGCAGGCCCCGCAGGACTTAAATCCAGGCATCCCTACGTGCACCAGGAGAAACAAGGGGTGAGACAAAAGTCTCAAAAAAGGCAGTCAAAAAGGGACTGAGGTACGTGCTCTATACGGATCTGCGCTTGCTGGCGCGGAAAAAGAAAGAACTGCCGTCAGCGTGCATGGGTGGCGCCTAAGTAGTCTCCATGATGTCATCTCGGCGCTTACGAAGCCAATGCCGGACGCGGAGCTGCAAGACGCCACCTACTGATGCACAGGGGTACTGCTAAGCAAAACTTTCTGGATCCAGTCTGGGGATATTCTAAGGTAAGGAATCTATCACTAACGTGTCTCTTTCAGATTTAGATTTGGCGGACAGGTTTCTCAGATATCCCATCTGCTGAAATATATATTCCTTCGGATGGGATAGCCGTCATCGTAGTGACAGAGTGACCAGTCTGCCAAAATCAAACTGAGGCTCTATGCTTTGATTTTAGGATCCGTAGGATATTTCAGCAGTACCTCGGTGGCACCGTGAAGCTCCTAACCACCGATGTTCCACTTCAGAAATGGCAAGTGGAGCCCAAATAGATATCCCCCTCCGCGCTGAGTTCAGTTGCTTTCGAGGCTGTACAGGCCCCCAGACACAGAGCCCCAATAATGACACTAATCAAAAACAGTGTGCAGATTCTTAAAATTGGATATTAACATTTGGAGTCCTATCACAGAAGGGGGATGATGGGAGGAATATGCAGCTAGGTAGAGGTCTCTACCAGAAAGAGCGTTACTGAAATTAAGTATTTTGTTCTTCTGATAGAGACGTCTAGCTGCAGATTCCTCACCTTTCGAATAAATACCAAAGTAGTGCCAATTTGGAGGTGGATCTGTGAGTGGACTCAAACCAGAAATCCCTGAAGGACTGAGCAGGCAAAATGTCCCTCCCGGCACAACTGACCATCCAGACAATAGTGCCTAGTGAATTTATGGAGAGACACCTGACCTTTGATGGCGCCCTATGCCAGGGATGAGCTGCTTGCCCTTAGACCTCAGACTGAGTGCCTGGCGCATGCATGTCACCCTGGTTCCTCTACCATAAACTGCATATCTTGCGGATTTAAGGCGTCTGGGGTTTGCCCTCCGCTATCCTGTGCAACCCTGGCGCCCTCCAGCCCTTCCAAGCTACTCATACTGAGTCTTAACTGTAGGTCTCTGGTAAAGCACCATGAGGTCGTCCATGAGCTCCTCTTAGATGAAAGGCCAGATGTTCTGTTTTTGACGGAAACATGGCTATCTGAGGACTCTACGGCTATCTTAGCTCTGGCCCCCCCTTCAGAATATCTAATATGTGTTCAAAACAGACCTATTGGTAGGGGTGGTGGACTAGGGGTGATTTTCAAGTCCAAATACACTTGTACCCTCAAGGCCATTAGCATAGCTAGCAGCGAATGCGCACTATTTAAGATAAAGGTCTCTGACACCTTTACTCTTACAGGGCTTCTTGTATACCATCCCCCAGGACCGGTAAGTGCATTTCAAGAGTCGCTATTAGCAACTATTTCGCCACTAGCGCTTCAATCAGCAATTTTTTGTATTTTTGGTGATTTCAACCTTCACCTTGAGCGGCAAGACTCCCCCAATATATCGAAGTTTCTGGGCGATTTAGAAGCATGCCAGCTTCATCAACTGATTGTGGGACCCTCTCATCAGGCAGGTCATCTCCTTGACCCAGTTTTTACTAATATAGAGGATGTTATAGCGGAATCCCTCAGCCCTCTTAGCTGGAATGACCACTTTTTGGTTTCGGTTTCAGTTAAGATCCCAGCCAGCGGTAGGGAGACCCCTCCTCCCTCCTTACGGAGGCGTCCTTGGAACTGCCTAGATAAAGCTCAGTTTGAAGCTAGGCTTAACCATACCCGCCCTGTTTGGTCAGGTAACATGGATGAAGCAGACTGTGCTTATAGAGAGTGGATAAATAATTCTCTAGACCATTTCATCCCCATGAAATATTCGAGACCTAGGCGAGTTCAGACCCACTCCTGGTACTCGGAGACTCTTGCGGAAACTAAAAAACACTGTAAGCTCCTAGAACGTACCTGGAGACGATCATATGACCCCCTAGCCAAAATTAAGTTCAGAACGGCCACTAAAGCTTACCATAAGATTATAAAGAAAATAAAGCCATTTATTACACAGATCTGATTACTTCAAGTACAAATCGCTCTAAAACGATCTTTTCCCTGGTCAAAGTATGACTAAAGCCCCGGTAGGCACAGGCAATCTGATAGTGTAAAATGCACAGTGCGAAGAACTATCTGGCTTTTTTATCAATAAAGTCAAAGGCATATATGATTCTTTACAACTGGACAGCCGCCAGGGTCCTCTATTCCTGATAAAGACATCTCTGACCCTCACCACTTCCTCCTGACCCTTCCACCTATAGAACAGCCAGAGATGGAATACTAGCCCTAAGAGTAAAATCAGGCTCTCCGGATGATCCCATTAAACCGGATCTGTTCAGATCTCTTCATGACTCTGTCATGCAGGAAGTGCGTGAGCTGATTAATCGATCTTTACAGCAAGCCGATGTTCCCAAATCCTGGAAACAGGCCAAAGTACTACCCCTCTTGAAAAAACTACTTTGGATCCCTTAAGGCCTGACAGCTTCCGACCTATTTCGCTGCTTCCCTATCTTGCGAAAGTGGCGGAAGCACATGTCAACTCCACTCTGACTGCCTACTTGGAGTCTAATGGGATCCTTGATGAGTCCCTGAATGGCTTCCGTGCTAATCATAGTACGGAGTCTGCCCTGTTAAGAGTCACAGAACATCTAAGGGCCTCCCTGGATATGGGTGCAACCTCTATCTTGGTTTTGCTGGATTTGAGTGCGGCCTTTGACACGGTCTCCCAAAAGATACTACTTGGGAGACTGTGGGAGATCGGAGTCAGGGAAACGGCCCTGGACTGGTTCGCGTCTTTTTTATCTGACCGTTCCTTCCAGGTGCACGCTCCGCCGTACTCAACCAGCAAGCTCCCTCTTGAATGTGGAGTGCCTCAGGGGTCTGCGTTCAGTCCCACATTGTTTAATGTGTACGTCCGCTCCCTGGCCTTGCTGGCCCGGGAAAGTAAGATCTTACTAACATCATATGCGGACGACACGCAACTTATTTTTAACTTTTCTAACAACAATGTGGAGGACCAAACTAAATTCCAGGAAGACATTCTGGCGATCTCAAGGTGGCTATCTAACAACTGCCTTCAGCTTAATGCCTCTAAAACAGAGGTACTCCTGATTGGTAATGGCACGCAGACTTGGGAAGAGCACTGGTGGCCTCAGGCGCTGGGACCTGCCCCTGTACCCAAGGAGTCAGTAAAAAATCTGGGGGTGCTGTTGGACAACACACTCAATTTGGAGTCTCATGCTCAAAAAGTGGCAGGTACCTGCTTTGGGCGTCTTCGCTCTCTTAAACCCATTCTGGGGTTTTTTGAGCCCGCTACTCGCCAGATTATAGTCCAGGCTTTAGTTCTATCTCACCTGGACTATTGCAATGCCCTCATGCTAGGATCCAACATGACTGCAATAAATAGGCTGCAAAGAGCTTAGAACGCTGCCGCCCGCGTCCTATTTGCTCTACCCAAAACCTGCCACACGTCCCCCTTTCTCCGTCGACTACACTGGCTTCCTATACAACAGCGTATTCAATTTAAAACCCTCTGCCTCACCCACAAAATCTTGTATAATGTTGGCCCCCAAACTCTGCAAGGACTGTGCTCTTTCTATACTCCCACGCGCGCACTCCGCTCAGCGGACCTCTCACTTGCCTGTACTGTCAGAATTCGGAGGAGCAGAGCCGGTGGCCGCTCCTTCAGGTATTTGGCCCCATAGCTCTGGAATTCTATCCCCCCTAAAGCTCGGGCCACTTCAAATCACCTGCAATTCCGAAAACTCATAAAAACCTGGTTGTTTGCATCCATCTAGCACCTCTTTTACCATACTAGTACCTGGCATGTCCGCAAGCGCTGGGACGCCCCGTCGCTGGGGTAGCCATGCGCTATACAAGATCACATAACATAACACCCAAATAGCTTCCTGCAGATATCTAGGACAGGGATCCCACGTGCTAACGCCGTGGAAACAGCTTTGGCCCTGGGGGAATGAGCATGCAGTCCTTATAGAGGCTGCTTCTTGGCCAAAGCATAGCAGATCTTTACGCAGAGGACAGTCCAGCTGTAGATGGGTCACTTCTGCACCGCCTTGCCTTTTCTTGCTTCAAAGAACCCCACAAAGAGAATTAAATGTAAGGCCCTCACATCTGCCTTCCGAGTCTACCAGGGAAGAGGTCAGGACAGATCGCTGCGACCCAACTTGAAGCGCTACCTATGCGTCCCCCGTTTTGCCAAAGTGAGAACGGGGGCAGAACTTTTGAGGTGGGAACCTCTAAATCCTGGAATGACCTGCCCCTCAAACTGCGTATGATGCACTCTGAGCAGGAGTTCAGAAAGGCCTTGAAGACCTGGCTGTTTACCCGCAGAGTCTAGTGGTCCGTTGGGCTTGGCAATTATGTTATCAGGGTTAGCGCTGGGACACCTCAGTTGAGGTAGCTGCCTGCTCTATAAATGTCTCTTACTATTATTATTATAAAGTGATAAACGTTTACAATCAATGTAAAAACTGAATGCTCTTTTGGGAACCAAGTGATGGAGCCTCTCCCCCTCCTTAGAGTAGTGAGGTGCATCATAGAATGCCAACAGTGATGGTTTGACCAATGTTCAACTGAGTCACAACTTTGGCAGAAATGTCGCCCAAGTCCTCAGCACCAGCTTTTCTGGGAAGAAAAAGATCTATGGTGGATTGAGAAAAACAAGGGGTATGCAGTTCCTAGGAGTGCAGGAAAATACAAATCTTTCTAAAAAGTGCCCTCACACACTCCGAAGGATGTCATGCTTCATAATTGGGCCTACTTTTCGTCGGACCGGCACTGCAATGCCCGACGGGCACCCACGAAGGGGCTCTTTTGCGGAGATCTTTAGTTGATGAAGCCGTAGGGTGAGTGCAGGTGTGTGGGCTAGGTAGTGCGATGAGTGTGAAAATTAAATTAGGTCTAGAGCAACCCTGACTAATGCTTTTATTCCCAGAGGGCACTAGCCTAACTAAAAAATGTGATCCCCGGCTGGATGTAATGATCCTGTAGGGCCAGTGTGGTGCATATGGTCGACATGTTTCATGCCAAGAGTAACCCAACAGGTCTGGTGGCACTTCATCAGGGCCAGAAAAAAGGGATTTGATTGTACTCTAGCAATACCGCAATACTGGTTCCAGGTTGGCTGGCAACCGATGCAGTTGAGTAAACCGGGTCTAATTGACCCTGAGAAAGAAGACCTGAGAAAGGGGGAAGGGGAGGAGATAAAAACAAGAACAACCAAGGTCCAGTTTAGGAGGTGCTGAATGCAAGAATTCAATTTGCTTGTAGTGACATGCTGGGTGATGTGGAGTGTAGTATTATTGCGGCAGATGAGACAGTGAATATCCAGTTGATAAGGTGCTCGTGTTTCATTTCTATTTGCTAACTCGCAGCCAGTGCTTGTGATCGTAACACACCTTTCAACCTTGATATGTTGATTGTACTAGCAGTGGCCTAGTGTGCTATGACCGCAAGGCTGACATGGGTAAAGTATTACCCTCGTGCAGTGTTCCATATTAACGTTAAATCCCTGTGCCGTGAGCGCCCTCATGAATTTGCCTGGCGCACATAACAAACAACCGTGACAAGCACACAAACATTCATGCAACACATATACAGAGATTTATAACTAGGAATGCGGCGAGTTGTACTCCAAGAGCATTCGAACACCAGGGCTGAGAAAATCACATGTGTTCGTCTAAGAGTAAATAGAGTGGTCCAACTATGGGTGTGTTGGTACTTCATAAGCGGTGGCACCCGTGAACAAAAAGTGACTGCAAGGGCCAAGTTGCACCATATATGTTCATGCAAACTCACCCCTAGGTAAGTGGGGCTGTGTTGACGGGGGTAACAGAGTACTTTGTTGCTATGATCTGTAACAAGATAAAAATTCTATTTAATACGCATCACCATTGGTGTGGTGCTTTCCTTACCAGAAGGTGGATGTTGTTCAAGCGGCTTAGCGATTATCCTGCAAGGATTAGAAATCGTCACGGCAAGGAGGCATAGCAACTAGCTACTGTCCTACCCAGGCTCCTGTCCCCGTAGTGCATTCTTCCGGGACTGCGGTATTTGAGCACTGCAGCGTATTATAATGCGTCCTGGGTGTAGACAGCAAACTGCTCTGGCCATCTTGGTTAAGGATATTATTGACAAATTCAAGGTTGACAGGGCTCGGGACCGGCAGAATTGCGTGTGGGCCAATGGTAAAAGTTAATTGTAGTTTTTGAGAGCCCCTGTTTGTGACTCATATGTAAAAACAATATTGTGAGTGGAACAATATTGTTTCGAAGAAAATTGTGAATTATTTTGTACAAGCTATGGTGGATTAGCACAGAGAGCCTGAAGCTCACTCACATGCCGTGCTGAGGTGATGGAGATGTGGAATACAATCTTGATAGAAAAGAGCCGTAAACAAAAGCTGTGATGCAACTCAAACAGAGTGAACATCAGATAAGTCAAGACCAGACTAAGTTACCATTGGGGCCTGACAAAAGGAGAAGGGACATGCAAAATATGTTGCAGTCCTTTCAAAAATTACATCATAACCGGTGACTTAAACAAGTTGGGCTGATCTGGCAACCTTAAAAAGGCTGAAAGGGCAGAAAGATACCCCTTAACTGTGCCCAAAGGAAAGCCTTGTCATGCAAGAGACAGAAAAAAATAACAGAATGTCAGGTGACTTGGCTTGGAGGGGGTCAATCTCACATATGCGGCACCAAGTCACAAATCGGTCCCAACGACAGGCATATACAGTTTTTGCCAAGGGACGTCTTTATTATTTACAACAAGGGGTGGTGAGGGACAGAGTCTCTGAATTAAGCAGAATACTCTCACCCAGTCAAGAGATCAGGGCTAGATCCAACACCGTTTTTTAGCTCATTGCACCATCCCAGTTTCAGAACCTGGCTGTATGCAAATTAGTCTGTTCCTGTCCCAGTGCATGATGGGAACAGGGCAAACCAAACTACAAAAGCCAATTCTTACACTGGGAAGGAAACAAGCTTCCGGGGACCGGTTTCTGGCATTACAGCCGTCTTCGGCCCGGCTTGCTTGAATCCTGATGGTGCAATGAGCAAGGGACTCATGTCTGAGTATACCCTTCCACGCTTAGGGTGGACAAAATTATTTACAACAAGGGGTGGTGAGGGACAGAGTCTCTGAATTAAGCAGAATACTCTCACCCAGTCAAGAGATCAGGGCTAGATCCAACACCGTTTTTTAGCTCATTGCACCATCCCAGTTTCAGAACCTGGCTGTATGCAAATTAGTCTGTTCCTGTCCCAGTGCATGATGGGAACAGGGCAAACCAAACTAAGGGACGTCTTTATGGCATATTACATCAACCACTTCAGAAGGAAGGTCGAAGGTGTTCAGCTGTCACTGCTCAATAGCCAAGCATGAAGGTGAAGATTGAGAAGGCTCGGGTGAGGAACACTGCCCTGTGGCTGTGACTGCAGAGGAACAACCTGATTGGAGGACATATGCTCAAACCGAGGAATTCTGGATACCACACTCTGTGCCCAATCCGAAGCGACTAGGATGACTTAGCCCCAGTCGGACCTGATCTTTGAGAGAACTCGGGCAGGAGTATTATCAGCAGAAAGGCATACAGGAGTCCCAAGTTACACTTGAGGTGAAATGCGTCTCGTAGTGAAAGACACCTTGGAAACTCTAACGTGCAGAAGTGCTGACATTGTATGCTCTTGGAGGTGGTGAACAGATCGAGCTAAGGTTCTCCTCCTTCATGGAAGAGACCTTGAGCCACCTCTGGCTGTAACTGCCATTCATGATTCGAAAGGTGCTGATTGCTGAGCTCATCCACCCTGGCATTCTAAGACCCTGCCAGATACACCATCACCAGGAAAATTCCTAAGTGATCCAACCATTTTCAGGGGTCCATGGCCCCACCCCACCCCATGTGTTGCAGTACCAAATGGAGGTGGTGATGCCCGTAAGCAACTGTACCAGCATCCTTTTGATGAATAGAAGGAAGGCTTTCAATGCCAAGAAGATAGCCTTCAGTTCCAGAAGGATGATGTGGATATGAGACTTTGAGGAAGACTAGAGGCCTCTGATTTCCACCTCTACCAAATGGCTATCCCAACCAAAAAAGTTATACATCAGTCACCACTGTCAACTCTAGATAGGGGACGGAGAGGGGTCTGCCGCTGACCCATTCACAATCCATCAAGGACCACTGCAGATCTTGTGCAATCACCTCTGAAATCTGAACGTGGTCGGAGAAGTCTCCTTCCTGTTGGGCCCACCGGGACTTTAGATCCCGCTGCAGAGCCTGCATATGCCACCTGGCACTCTGGCATGCTCGACCAGCAGGATGCAGGTAGTGAGCAGTTCCGGCAGCTTCAGAGTCTACCTCACTAGAATTCCATATCGAGGTTGAAAGATAAGGATCATAGCCTGAATGTCCTGGACTCTTTTTCTTGGGGGAAAGGCACAAAACTGAACCATTTTGAATGTCTCCTCCTGGAGAAAGGCATTAAGAGGGCGCATGTCTAAAATTGGATGAAGGCCTCCATCCTTTTTGTGCACAAATTAGCAGGAATAGCAACTGCTTCCCACTTCTGGTGCTAGCACACTCTCACTACCCCAAAAGGCTTGCACCTTCTGCGGCAAAATGGAGGTATAATCTCAGTCAGTCTTTGGAAGGTGTGGCAGGGAAGAGACGAAGTGAATTATTTATCGTTTGTCGACAATCTGCAGAATTCACCTGCCTGAAGTGATGGCTGCCAATTTGGGTAGGAACAGGTCGCTGTGCTCTTGGAAGGATACGCTAAAAAGGCTTCTCATGATGGACTGCAGGGGGGCGATGGACTGTGCGGCCCACTGACTTTGGACGCACGGGCAGTGGGCACCTCGTCGATGCTAAACTGCTGGAGCTCTTGTGGTGGTTGGGCAGGCTGGCAGTATGCGTAGCCTCAGCCAATGCCATGAAAGGTAGGAGGCGAGTCGTAGCTCTACTCTTCTCAAACCACTCGTGGTGAGAGTCAAGAGGTATGTCCACTAGGAAGGAATGAACATCACTAGAGAACCTGGCAGAGCGCAGCCATGCATGGTACCGAATTGCAACACTGGTGCCAATAGCCCATCCAATGTAATCAGTGGGATCCAAACCACAAAGAATTGTGAACTTGGCTGCATCACGACTGTCTTCAATTGCCAGAGGCAGGATAGGACGGAGGTCGTCAGGCACACCAGGAAGGACTTATGAAACGAAGTCCCAAATGGCATGGAAATAATGGCCCATAAATCTGCTGCCATTAAGAGAACAGACGACCAGGCTAGTTGAAGAGAAGATACGTTTTCCGAACATTTCTACTCTCTTAGATTTCCTGTTAGGGGGAGTGGACAGAAAGGTATTGGGGTTGGAATAACTTGTGGAGGTCTGCACCATGAGAATGTCAGGTGAGAGGTGCTGAGAAAGTAAAGTCAGGTCACCAGGAGCAGGACGGTGGTGCCTGGAAACCTGACACTTGACTGGTGAGCCGAAACACAGTTAGATCCAAGAACTTAAAAAGGTATTCATCAGCTGTTTATTGAAGGCCAGGAAAGGTTCTGAGAATGTGTGGCCAAACTGGAGGACTTAGCTAAAAATACTGGTCTTGACCTCGAGGGTAGGAAGCTGTAGGGCGAGAACTTCTACTGCCCTATGTATTACCATGGCATAGGAAGCAGATTCGTGTACGGCTGGCCCAGGAGGGGAAAACTGTGCCATCTCTGGGGACGTACCAAGGCCACTATTTTCTTGCAAGTCTTCGAAGCAATGGTCATCTTGATAGGGCTGAGCGAACTCATCACACGGTAAAAATCATTATCTGAATTGGTCTCGAAAAGGGAATACAGAGAGTGTTAATGACCCTGTGTTTGCTCAAGGGGCAAAAGATCAAGAGGTATGGAACCTTGGCTGGATTCAGGTACAACTTCGAATTAAGTCATACTTGTGCAGACTCAGCGTCGGAAAGAACAATCGGATCTGCCTCCACAGGTGGTAAAGTTGACAACACTTCGAAGTGCCCGGCGTGGGTCATGATGCTGGAAGCAGGGTTGGAAGAGAAGCCAAAGGTAAGGTGGGGTTGAAAGGTCCAGTTGGCGCCGCAAGCGAATCCACCAGGGGAATCCCAGGTGGAAGCCTTTGCAGCTCCTTGAGGCCCGAATGTGCATCAGAGGGAGTTGGTAGGGATCCAAAGAGCAAGAGCATGGCTGTGTCAAACTCTGGTGTGGCATGAGGGAACAGAGCCCTGCAGGCACTTATATTTTTTATTCTTATCAGAAGACATGGAGCACAATGAAGACCAACTTCTGCAGCAGCTCTATTGACTCAGGGAACAGCAGAGGGAATGAGGAGGAACCTTGGACGCAGAGTGCGGCTTGGAACAGTACCGATGAGGAGTTTTCTTGTGCTTGGCAACGTAAAGTTTGCCATTGTATTCCCTGATAGCCTTTGGGTTCATCGATGCGCAGTGTCCACAGGTCTTGAAGTCGTGACTCAACCTCAAGCACCACAGGCACACCTGATGTAGAACTGTCACAGACATTTGTTTGCAATGGTCCCTACAGGCTTGAAACCTGAAGTTTTAGGGAGTGAACTCACTTGCACACTGAGAACTTTTGAAAAAATTGAGGTAAGTCACAGAGAGAAGAGGAGCTCTGGATCCACGTTTGGTGGCATGGAAAGAAGGGAACAGACATCAGCTTGCAGAGGATCCCCACATCATTTCCAGAGCGGAAAGGCATTGGTGTGGAGTTGCATGATGACACCTATCAACGTGCCCAGGTACTGCTGAAAAATCTTCTAAATCCAGTTTACCTTCTGAGGAATATTCAAAAGGTGAGGAACATGCAACTAAAAGTCTCTAGCAGAAAGCAGCATTTGACTCAGCAGATAGGCTACTTTTATGGGCCACCTTAAGAGCACAGGGCAACCCTAGAAAATTAACATCATCCCCTCAAAACCTAATCAAGATGAACACATCCACAGTTTGCTATGGCATGTTAGGTGCTTGCACCCCAAGATAAACTGCAAACAAGGAGTGCGAGAATGCTGTGCGCTTGCAGCCCTCCTCTTCAACCTCTCCATAAATGACACAGGAAAAACACTCTTTGATCTAGACTCGATGTCCACAAAAAAGGAGAATGTGAATTCTTCCTTGTACATTTCACTGACGAGGCAGATATCTTATCCCAGACACAAGAAATATTACATCACCTCCTCCGTGGCTTCCAGAGATACTACTGCAATAACAAATCTGATTGTCAACATCAACAAACCAAAATTGATGACACTAAGACCTCCAAGAAAGCTAAATTCAACCTTTAAAGTCTATGGAGCAAATCTAGAAAGAATCAAAAACGTTGATTATCTGGGCATAAGATTTGATGACAAACTGTCCTGGGCAACCCAAGGGTCCAAAAGCGAGGCATTAATGAGCCAAAACACTGGCACAATTTTTTGTTTCACCAACAACTTTGGCAGAAGACCTCTCGAGTCAGGTATTAGCACTGACAAAGTCAAAACAATGTTGGTTGGTTCCTATGGGGCTGAAATATGGGGAGATAGGACAGCCAGTAACATGCAAGTGGTGGAGAATAAATTCCTGCAGCATGTGTTACATCCATGCCTTGGCACCACAGTGGTGGCTCTCAAGGCCGAGCTGGAGCTTTTGGTTACAGAAACCTTAATTTCCATCAATCCTATTCTATACTTAGCCAGGCTGTGGACCAACAAGTGCGTGACCAGTTAGAACGCAGCCCTCCTGGATATTCTTGCAATTCAAGGCCCAACAAAGCACCCCTGACTGGACCACGTTTCTTCGACCCTAAATAATACAGAATGCACTAATGTCTGAATAAGTATAACCCTAGCACTATATCCATGCATATCGCAAAGACCATCAAGAAGCTCCAGTTGGACCGTATTACAGTCCAGTGGGCACAGATGTGGGGTCATCTACTACAGTACTATTTGGTCAATAAATCCTTAATTACCTATGCCTCATATCCAAGTATTTTATTTCCAGAGGAAGAACAAATTCTTTACTTGAAATTCAGGCTCAGAACCTTGCTAGGGTTGACTTATACAACAAAAATGGTCAACCCACACAATCAGCAGTGACCAAAGCATGTGTTAGCTTGGAGGTCAGAAGTAAGCCTGGGCAGTAAATTCTGTTCAGCTCGCGGAATTCGGGTAATTTTGCATTGCGCGGAGAACGCAGAATTGGCAAAAATTCCACAATCCGCTGCTTCGTAGAATTGTTTTGCTTGTTCGTGCTTTCAAAATGCGTGTTGGCAAGATATTTCTCCCCGAGCATGCAAACAGCGTTCGCGAACAGGAAAAAAGCATCGCGAACGAGCGAAACAAGAAATTCCAAGTGTTCGTGGAACTTTTGCGTGCTAGCGGAGATTACCATTTCGCAAAGCTTTGCGTAGCGCGACGACACAAATTCCACCTGACCCTAGTCAAAAGTCTATTTTACCCTTCATACTTTTATATTCACACAACCTGTGGGGCGAATGCAGATCCTTCGGCCACTGTTTGTAGCCCACAACATAAGGAGGTGCAGCGAGGGACAGCCATTCTGCCTATTGACTGACTCAGAATCCTCGTTTAAGAAGATGGCTCTTTAGACCATAATGACATGGAAATTAACCACAACCAACTGCCACGTTTAAACTTGTGCTACTGTTAGCGCCTTGAAGACTCTATAAGGTCCAACTGGAAACAGTGGCTTCATTCTTTTTAACTTTGCTCGATTTGCACTATTTGTATGGCGTCTGGGATTAAACAAATAAATACTAGTAAAAATAAAAAGGAGTGTGACCTCGTTGTACTTTTACTAACTGAGAGTTGGAGATTGCAGGTGTGATTTTCAAAGGCATGTAAGAGGATGTAAGGGACTAGTACAGTAGTAGTAATTTCCATACTCATAAATGCTTTTGCAGAAGTGAAACAATTCATCTTTGTGCTTTTCAGTCAAATACTGCTCCTAGATACGTTTTCTGCTGCTTTCTGTTCAGTGGCCTTCTACAATTTGGAAAATGTCATCACTGTACTCATAAAATGAGAGGCCTGTCTAATGTTCAAAGCTCTTTGTGGGCATCTCTCAGACTAAGAAGACCAACCCAACAGTATAAAGTGAGAGCTAATCCAATAATTTGAATAAACTTGACTCTCTGATGTATTCAGACAAATTTGACCCTCTGGTGGAACTGATTTGGAAATGTAGCTGGCAAATTTGAAAATTATTTTGGGTGAAGGGAGCTCAAGCTAGGCAACGTAAACCTTTGAGTTCAGGCAATGCCAAATCAGCAGAGATCATGTTTTGTTACTCGCTTTGGGTGAATGGGTAAGCATTTTTGAGTAAGTTGTCTTTGACTGATAAAGCCATGTGTAAAGCGACTATAACTTTAGAACATTTAGGTCTTGACTAAACCTTTTTGACATAATAAAATGGGTATTAGTCAGAAAAAAAGTTCACTGTGGCAGCTAATAGATTTCTTGAATGCCAAAGCAAAAAGAGGATGTTAATAAGTGAGAAACTCTGTAAAAGGACTGAGGGCTGCATGTTAAAGAGTATTGGAACGGAACTGTCTTGACTGTAGATTGACCTTCGCGGCCTAAACAATCTCAAAGGTGTGACTGAAAAATATTTGATACAAAATACATAATATCACTTAGAACTACCCCTTACAACGTTTATTAAGTGTATTATTGTAGCTTTAACTCGCAACAATTCAAAGCGACATGTTAGCGCGCTACAATCCCTGTCAAATACATCATTCAAATACATCATTAAAATACACAAGGTACCCTACCCTGCCCGGCTTAGGTGGGAGAATAGGCCACAGTTCACCACCAAAAAAAGAGCTAAGACTCTGCTTCCGGAGGACATCTACGAGGGTGATTCCGGATACGGAGCCAGGTGTTTCAGAAGCAAACACAAGCGCGAAGGGAAGCGATCACTTTCTGCTACTCGAGATGACAGACGTCAAAGACCCGGCCCTGAGCTCTCGGTGCATACCGCAGGCCCCTGTCTAACAAAGCTGAACTGGATCAAATGACACTTGTGGTTGCTTCACCTGAAAACATGGCCTATGGAGGATTAGTATACATCACTACTGAGCCCAAGCTCAAAGCAGGGGCCGAAGAAACTCCGTGTTGCTACTTGCTTTCCATTTTGTTTGTCTTTTTCTTTCTTAAGGATGGCACTGCTAAAAAGAGTCATGAGATCAGAAATGGTTGCAAATAAAATAGAATGTGATTCGTGTCCAGGGTCGGATTGGGATCACAATTTGGCCCGGCACTGACAAAAAAACTGGCCCACATTTGCGGGCCGTGGCCACATTCGCTGGGCATGGCCACATTCGTGGGTGTGCCCTTTCATGAAACACACAAGGAATGTAAGTGGGAGGATATTGTTCTTGGGAAGGACACAGTGCCAAAGTGGCAATGTCCTACAATCTGAGCACCTACAAAACAACAAGGCCCCTTTCTATTACCAAATTATTCCCAGCCCTCCAATTCAGGAGCATCTGAAAACAGCGAGGCGCCCTTCTATTAAAAAATGATTCCCCAGCCCTCCAGCGCAGGAGCACCTGAAAACAGCGAGGCCCCTTTCTCTTAAAAAAGTATTCTCCCGCGCAGGAGCACCTGAAAAAACAGCGAGTCCTCTTTCTCTTAAGAAATTATTCCCAGCCCTCCAGTGCAGGAGCACCTGAAAACAGTGAGGCCCCTTTCTATTAAAAAATATTCCCCAGGCCTCCAGCGCAGGAGCACCTCAAAAACAGCGAGACCCCTTTCTCTTAACAAATTAGTCCCCATCCCTCCAACGCAGTAGCACCTGAAAAACAGCAAGGCCCGAGCTATTTGTAAATTACTCAGCCCTCCCCAGCCCTTCACTGCCTCAGGGCAATGGCGTGGCAGGAGAGGGGTTAAAGCAAAAACACAGCTTCTGGGCCATTCATGGGGATGGGGGGAGGCTAAGGAGAAGATGGTGCGTGTTCCCCACATCACCTGGCCCCCATAGTGAGACCCATTCTTCCTCGCCCACTATGCCCTGAATGAGAATGGCTGTGGGCGAGGACTAATGCAAGCACTGTTTCTGGCCTGCGTGGGCCCCAGGGGGCGCCGAGGTGAAAATGGCTCATAGGCCTAAGCAACACCTGGCACCCTGGGAGGCCGATTCTGGCACACAATCACCCCTCCCCAGCCCACCATCAGCATGATTGCTTGGCAGGGTAGGGGGTGAAGGAGAGGCCTCAGCTGATCATCGCTGAATGTCCGGCCGCACAGCCAAGCTGCTTTCCTCTCCCTGTCAGTGCTCTCTGTGGACTGGTAAAGGGGGAAAAAACGGCCCACAGAGTGCACTGAGACACCGGCCCATGCCGGAGTGCCCGCAGTGCCAATCCACCCCTGCTCGTGTCGCTGTGAAAGGACTGACCGACCATGGACTGTTTGCATGTGGGTATGAGCGACTCGAAGATTTTTCCTGGGATGTTCCAAGCTTCCTTTCAAGCATTATTGGACAGACTTGAGCTCTGCTGGGGTCAGAACTTTCAGGGGCCCGAAGCAGACAGTGCATGATCAGAGATGCACAAAGAAGAGGTGCTGGCCACGTTTCGCATCTGCCTGTATGTAACCAGACACAACTCCACTTCTGTCCCACACAAAGGGACTTATGGCCAGCACAGGTATGTGTGCAAACCATGTGTGGAATCTCACAGCAGGTGGACTTTTTCTAAGGCAATAAGTAGTGCCACCAAAACATTTATTATCCCATCTTTGTAAATATGATGCCCCACAACCACCCACCTCTCATCGCTCTTCCCTAAGATTACTGAGTGGTTCCATTTTCTCACACATTACCACTCTCTTTAAGTTAATCTTGAACAGGCCGATTGTTCCCTGGAAGGTTTTTCTTCTGTCAGGTTACATTTTTTTTTAAAACTTGAGCAATCAATAGGGTTGTGTTTGTAACAGGTATAGCAAGACCTCTGCAGGCAGGTGCCCAGGGCGCCTGGAGCTAAGGGAAGGAGAGTGCTACTTGCTCTCAGAAGCATCACATTTAAAAGTATTGTTAGAGGGCAGTTATAATATTATTACTCACTTATCGCAGTAACATGAAAAACAAGCACTGGCATAACCAATAGGTCTCGCTTTTGGGACCTTCTAAGTATTTAGTTATGCAGCACAATATTCTTGGTGCAACAACATCAACTGTTGCGTGGCTAAACACTTATAAGGTACCAAAGGAGAGAGCTATTTGTTTTGCCAATGTTTGTTATTTTTTGTTCTTGGGGGAAATCGGGCTAGTGCCAGGAGGGTCAAGGGTGAGTGGCAGGGAGGTGAGGAGTGAATGCTAAGCGGGACAAGGGTGACTGTCAGGCCATGGGGTGAAGGGTGAGTGCCAGAGAGGTGAGGAGTGAGTGCCAGGGAGGTGAGACGTAAGTCAGGAAGGTCAAGGGTGAGTGCCAGGGATTGAGTGCAGAGGTGCGAGGAGTGACTGCCAGGCCTGAGGGGTGAAGGGTGAGTTCCAGGGAGGTGAGGGGTGAGTGACAAACTGCAAACAGTAACGAGCTGGGGTCTAGAAGGCAGTGAGAAGATCATCACCCGGTATGTGCTAGGCTGGGACGCACCAGAGCCAGGCCAGACTTGGGTGGATGCAAGAACCTCTGAAAGACGGGTGCAAGGTAACTCGTAACCTTAGTACAGGAGTGGGTGCGCAGCAGAGAGTAACATCTTAAAACAGGGTGCAAGGTAACTCGTAACCTTAGTACAGGAGTGGGTGCGCAGCAGAGAGTAACATCTTAAAACAAAAAACTATTCAAAATCCTGAATACTTCACTTTATGGTCTTGCAACCTTATGTGGAAAATAATTAGCAAATGAATGGGCTTCAGTAGCAGACTTGCAGCTTGTTACAGCAACTTATAGAGATAAAGTTTGCATTCCAAATAAGCAAAAGCTAACGCAATTTGAATTAGTAACGGTAAGATTCGTGATAAACTAGAGACATGTTAAAAAAGCACCCCAGAATTGAACAGAGGATACAGAATAATAAAAATGGGGGCAATATTGGTCTCCTTTTCACAGCTGACAGCCAAAAAAACAGGGTGTTGTGGAGGACTCGGATTCTGGTGGAATCAGAATTTTTAAAAGAGTCAATTTTTCATAAAACTTTTTGTTGCGGTGGTGTGTGTGGTTGTGTGTGCTTGTGGGTGGTGGTGGTTGTGTGTGGTAGTGTGTGTGTTTGTGTGTGGTTGTGTGTATGGTTGTGGGAATGGTTGAGTGTGTGGTTGTAGTTGTGGGAGTGGTTGTGTGTGTGTGTGGCTGTGGTTGTGAGTGGTTGTGTGAGTGGTTGTGTGTGTGTGGTTGTATGTGTGTGGTTTTGTATGTGTGGTTGTGTGTGTGTGTGGTTGTGTGTGTGTGTGTGTGTGGTTGTGCCTGTGTGGTTGTGTGTGTGTACTTGTGTGTGTGGTTGTGTGTGTGGTTGTGTGTGGTTGTGTGTGTGGTTGTGTGTGGTTGTGTGTGTGGTTGTGTGTGGTTGTGTGTGTGACTGTGGTTGTGTGTGTTTGTGTGTGTGGTTGTGGGTGTTGTGTGTGGTTGTGTATGCAGTTCTGTGTATGGTTGTGTGTGTGTGGTTTTCTGTTTGTGTGGTTGTGTGTGTGTGCGGTTTTGGTCGAGTATGTGTGGTTGTGTGTGTGATTGTGTGTGTGTGGTTGTGGGTGTGTGTGTGGTTGTGGGTTTGTGTGTGGTTATGTGTGGTTGTGTGTGGTTGTGGTTTTGTGTGTGGTTGTGTGTGTGTGTGGTTGTGTCAGTAGTTGTATGTGTGGTTGTGATTGTGTGTGGTTGTGTGTGTGTGTGGTTGTGATTGTGTGTGGTTGTGTGTGTGTGTGTGGTTGTGTGTATGGTTGTGAGTATGGTTGTGGTTGTGAGTGGTTATGTGTGTGTGGTTGTGTGTGTGGTTGTGTGTGTGTGGTTGTGTGTGTGTGGTTGTGTGTGTGGTTGTGTGTGTGTGTGGTTGTGCCTATGTGCGTGGTGTGTGTGTGCAAGCTGTGCACCTGCACAGGGCCACCAAACCCCAGGGGCTACCACGCCAATATATATCCTTAACATAATAATCCTCTGAGGATGAATATATATTTGTGTGGCGGCCCCTGGCAGGAATTTTGCGGCTTCCGGCTCTGTTCCACTTCCAAACACCCGGGACCCCCCTCTCCACTGGCCTCCGCACTCCACCCCGCCTGGACCCCCTCTTCCGGGGCCCCCTACCTAAGCTCCCTGCCCAGGGCCGCCATGAGCGTAGAGCCGCCCCTGGTGTGTGTGTGTGTGTGGTTGTGTGTGGGTGTTGGTGTGGTTGTGGGTGTTGGTGTGGTTGTGTGTGGGTGTGTGTGGGTGTGGTTGTGTGTGTATGTGGTTGTGTGTATGTGGTTGTGTGTTTGTGGTTGTGTGTGGTTGTGTGTGGTTGTGTGTGTGGTTGTCTGTGGTTGTGTGTGGGTGTATGTGTCGTGAGTGTGGTTGTGTGTGTGTGTGACTTTGTGGTAGTGTGTGTGGTTGTGGGTGTTTGTGAGTGTGGTTGTGTGTGTGGGTGTGGTTGTGTGTGTGGTTGTGTGTGGTTGTGGTTGTGTGTGTATGTGGTTGTGTGTGCGGTTGTGTGTGGTTGTGTGTGGTTGTGTGAGTGT
Organism: Lissotriton helveticus; assembly: GCF_964261635.1. Classification (NCBI taxonomy): domain Eukaryota; kingdom Metazoa; phylum Chordata; class Amphibia; order Caudata; family Salamandridae; genus Lissotriton; species Lissotriton helveticus. The sequence goes on from NC_136068.1 coordinate 1,169,215,818, forward strand.
GGTTGTGTGTGGTTGTGTGTGTGTGGTTGTGTGTAGGTGTGTGGGTGTATGTGTCGTGAGTGTGGTTGTGTGTGTGTGACTGTTTGTGGTTGTGGGTGTTTGTGTGTGTGGTTGTGTGTGTTGTGTGTGGTTGTGTGTTATTGTGTGTGGTTGTGTGTGTGGTTGTGTGTGTAGTCATGTGTGCTGTTGTGTGTGTGGTTGTGTGTGTGTGGTTGTGTGTGTGTGGTTGTGGTCGAGTGTGTGTGTGTGCGTGGTTGTGTGTGTGTGGTTGTGGGTTTGGATGTGGTTGTGTGTGTGGTTTTGTGTGGTTGTGTGTGTGGTTGTGTGTTTGTGTGTGTAGTTGTGTGCATGTGGTTGCGTGTGTGTTGTGTGTGGTTGTGTGTGTGGTTGTGTGTGTGGTGTGTGTGTGGTTGTGTGTGTGGTTGTGGGTGCGGTTGTGTGTGTGGTTGTGAGTGTGGTTGTGTGTGGTTGTGTGTGTGTGTGTGGTTGTGTGTGTGGTTGTGTGTGTGGTTGTGTGTGTATGGTTGTGTGTGTGGTTGTGTGTGTGTGGTTGTGTGTGTGTGGTTGTGTGTGTGTGGTTGGGCGTGGTTGTGGTTGTGTGTGTGGTTGTGGTTGTGTGTGGTTGTATGTGTGGTTGTGTGTGTGTGTGTGTGTGTGTGTGTGTGTGTGTGTGTGTGTGGTGCGTACTGTAATCCATGCAAGTTGCGTGTTGGGAGCAATTCAATTAGGCCCAATACCAATTTGTATAGTTGGTAGGCATTGACGAGCAGAGTAAATATGTGGTTGTGCACGGAAGAGACTACAAAGTTTGCGACCAATACGTTTATTCATAAGACTAATAATAATAAGACTATTTGATGCAACTCGGAAAATTACCACACGTTCCTGTAGCACGCAAGTCGATACAGCGATTTGCTTTAGGGAATGCGTTGTTGGACTGGTGTTGGATTTTAAGTCCAACACCTTCCCTACTGTTACACAGACTGGAGTTGGAATAATAAATTATACTATTCCAGCGCTTTCCTAAGGCAAGTTTCAGTAATGATTTGCATGCTAAAGAAATGGGTGGTAACTACACGTTTGTTGTAGTGTCCGCATTGTAAGGGCATGCGTGGTTCTGTCAAACAACCCTATTCCAGAACACTAAAGGAGGTTCGACTAGGATTTGTGCATGAGATTGGATAAAACAAAGCAGGTTACATAAAATGGAGGTGGGTAGGTATCTGGGAGGAATAAAATATGGATATAGTTGATAAAGGTCCGGTGTGTGCGACTGAGGAGCAGTGGCGGCTCCTCCGCTAAACCGTAGGAGCATAATCCCTCTGCTTTGCAGCAGTGAATGAAAGGAAAAATAAAATGATAATAACTTGATGTTATCATTTTATTTGTTCCTGCTGTGTCAGCACGGGAGTGAGGTGGGACTGCTCTGCTTGCAGAGAAGGGCAGGGGAGGAGTGGTGGGCACACTGAATTGCGCGTGACGCTTTGGTCAGGCTTCTTGGGCCGGCCAAACAGTCATTCGCACGTAGCATGTTCTCCACCCAGGCTGCATTACAGCCTGGGTGGAGAACGTGCCCAGGCCCCCAGTCCCCATCTGAGCAGTGAACTACGGCGCTCAGACCAATCACAATGCTGCATTGGGGCATTATGACTGGCTCAGGGGAGCTTGGCTACTTCCTGTTCGGCCGACGGATGAGACGACGTGGGTGAGAGCAGATAGGAGCTAAGTGTATTTTTCTTTCTTTACACCCCCTCCCCCTCGCCACCCCAAATCTGTGCCAGCGACCACTGCTGAGGAGGCCAGGCATTCGCTAGTTGTTAATCAAGCATCAGTAGGAGAGACTCCTCTAATAATGTGGTGGAATGTAAAGGAGAATGCATGCAGTAAATCCCAGGCATTAAAAAAGGACTGACAAGTCAACTGATGCAAATACATCTCAAAAGCATAAATCGGATGCACAACTCAAATGGTGCCGGCCCCTAGACTGATGCGAGCTTGAGCAGAAACATTGTAGGCAAGAGAATCGTGAGAGCAGAAAAGTACTGATAAGCACCACGTTCTGATCCAGACTTCATAATGTGAAAAACAGGTAAGTGGCAAGGAGTACAAAGTGCACCACAAGTCGTCATCCCCAGGTGGCTTAAAAGGATTATGGAGAGCTGTGTCACCCAATGCTTAATTTGTACCAATGATTGTAGCGGGTGGGCACTGCGACTCCTGACACTCTTCATCATGAAACTGAGACCCTGAAAAGTGACAAAGGAGGAAAATGGAAAGAGAATCAGGAAGAGAAAGGGGGGCAGTGATACATTGAGAAAGTGGGATAAAAAAGAACCTACAAGAGTGAGATATAGGACTAGAAATTGTAGGATGGAGGAAGACTGAGGCATGAGGCGCGAGGAAGACTAAGCAGCTTGGTATTCAGTGACACCAGGCCTTAGCATTTGCTGTGTCGGTTGTAGGCTTTAATGAAAAACTCTGGGTCCTGCCATCTTCTAAATAAATTAAGCACTACTGTCACCGCTGTGCTGTGAAAGTGACGTGGACCTCAGAATCAGAATTGGGGAGATGTGGCCAGAGATGAGAGACCAGGTGAGGGGGCACCCAGAAGGCCATTCCATCAAGTGGAAAACGGCATCCTTCAAAATATGAAAAAGGACAAGAACATACGTGACAAAAACGAAGATTTCCTACATTTCTAATCTATTCCGTACAACTATGTTCATTTATCTTTATATTCACCGTCGCAGAAAACAGGAGTGCACAATATTCAACGCAACGGAGCGGGTAGGGCCAGGCCACAATTGTGGACGCTTCCCAGAGGTATTTTTCGACAAAAACGAGTTTGTTTGTGCTCTGCGCGCTGTGGTTTGCAAGGCTCCATCTGCTCGCTTGATGATAAGGATTGCCAGGAAACACATGGTTTTCTATCCTTCACAGGACGATCTGATGTGAGGATCCGACAAACACTGAACAACATTTGCACTGCGTGTCACGTGCCCAAAGGCATTACATTTTCAGCGCAGTTCAATCAGTTCCTTGCAGGGCACACAAGTAATGTACAATACAAAAAGAAGCAAATGAGATGCTCTGAACACGCAGATGGAAAGGCAACACTCTCCCACCCCCAAATAACGATTTTCTGCCTTATTTGAGAAAACACAAACAAAAAAAGCAACTGGAGGGCAACCTCGCATAAATCTTGTACATATATGTCCGTGGATGTCAATGTCTGAGATCACAAGTTAGGCTAAACATTTTCTCTGGTATGTTATTCCACGATGCTAGATTGGTGTTCGATCCTGCCATCAAATCATTAGGACTTGGCAAAACAAGACCACAAATATTTAGTCCACATCCCTCTTTGCTGTCTCTGACCACCCCAGCCACAAACCCACAACATTACTACACGTCACGATTGTCAATAGGTCACCACCTAACTTTTCACAGAAATCAAGACTATTAAACAAGAAACTTTAAAACAAATGTGTTTTTTGTTGTACGGGTTCCAAATATTAGAATTTACCATGTTTAAAAAATGAAGCGGTTTCTTGTTTAAATGGTGTTCAATATTATTTGCTCAGTATATTTCGAAGTGCTTCCAATTTCTGGCAGATATGGGACATGAGGAGTAGAGATGAAAGTACCTATTAAGCGTAGAGGCCAGGTCTCCCGACCTCTATGAACTAGGCCCCTAAACCACATTTCACTCCTTCACCTTCCATTGTACTCTTCTTCCTCATTCAGTTTTTTTGCCATTTGTCTCCCGGCGTCCAATCTTTAAAGAAACTGTACTGCAATCCACAAACCTAAGATTCTCTGACTTATTGACAACTTCGTGTAAATTGCTCTAGTCTTATATGGTCCTGGTCTGCACTACATAACGCTCTACGATAAGCAAGGAGAATACAGGGAAGTCATTAAAGAATCTATGAACAATTTTACAGTATGTAATGGCAACGGCTTCAGCTACAGATGAGCGGTTTATCAGTGCAGGTGGCCAGGGCTGCACAGCAGTTCTGCTCCTCAGGTCTTCTCATCATCAATGGAACTTTCTGTGCACAGAGTGTATAGGTCAAGATCTTGTACTCCTATCATGGGACAACTGATGTTTTTTGATTTTCTACATAATGGGTTTGTTTTGTGACACACCATGTCTGTCGGTCCATCTATAGGCCAGGTGAACCATTGGACAAGGTAAAGTCTACTAAGCCCGAAGTCTCTCACCTTTTCTTTGATTATGGCTTGTGCTCCCCAAGCATCTTATTACCAGGCTCACCGTGGGATTATCTCATGGTCCTTAAGCCCATCCACGTGTCAAACATTTTAGCCCCTTGATGAAATGGACTTCAAGTTACTCCTTGCCAAAGTTTTTATCTCCTCTGCTATCCACACAGTTGAGCGCGATGCGCTTTTGTGCAATTTTCCTAATCTGAAGTTCTTTCTTGAATGTATGGCTTTTCCACTGCCATACACTTAAACGTCTGCCTTGATTTCCGCCTCTACACGGGCTTTGTTCTCCTGTCCATTCACGGTATGCCTCCGACACTGATACAGGTTCCACCCATTAGCTGAGTAAGGGCAAGGCAGTCAGGGTTTACCTGAATCACACAAGATTCTTTAGAAAACCCATCACCCAGTCTGCAGATGACAGAACCCTTCCACAGCTACCTGGAGTTAGTGGATCAATCAGACATATTACTAATTGTTCTGACTTGAACCAGAGAAGTTTAATTTGGGGGAGACAACTTTCTGGGCAACAGTAGCGAGTCTATATGGAACTCTTACTGAGCTGCTACCCAGTCCTCCCCAGACACTTATCAGTTATTAAAATGTAATGTAGGCTCAGAACACGGTCTGTTTGGAGCAGTAGGTCTGAGTGTAGGTGATGCATCAAGGGCCTGTTAGATATCTTTATGTTAAACTCTTACGATCCATTGACGTTGCTGCTATTGCTTTCCTCATGAATTAAGAACTGGGACAAGAAAGAGGAAGAAAGCCAGAATGCCCCAATTACATTCCCATAAACCACATTATAATGTCTTCCTCACTCTAATTCACTTCCTTGCCTATATTAAAGGATTGGAGATCTACTGATCATGATATGAGGTGTTGATTGCTATGTTTTCCTTTTTCCTACAGCTAACTATTAGCGAGTATAAAACGCAAATAAAAGTAGCTCAGTCCACGTACTTTGCAGATAAAATTTTGAAGGCTAAATCTAAACCCAGAGAGATCTTTCAGATTATTAAAAAGCTAACAAGCCCATCCCCCGCGGTGCATGTCGAGAAATCTGTCACCCAGTGCAATAATATTGCCGAATTCTTTTATCAGAAAATCAACAAGATTTACTCAGCGTTTCCTCCCCCAAACATCAACTCATTTAACCAACCTAATGTTCCCCCTAGCCCGTCACATCCCCCTGCTCAACACAGCTTAACTCACTTTCCCCCACTGAATCTTTCCACCCTGGAATCACTAGCTCTCAGTGTCAAATCAGGCTCTCCGGACGATCCCGCCCCTCCTGACATCTTAATGGCAGCATCCCGGATCACGCTGCCCGTCATTAGGGAGGTACTAAACACCTCCATCTCCTCCAGCACTGTACCAACTGCCTGGAAACAAGCCATGGTCAGGTCGCTAATCAAGAAACCTAATCTGGACCCGTCTGACCTGATTAACTATCGCCCCATCTCTTTGCTCCCTTGGGTGAGCAAGGTTCTTGAGAAATATATCAACCAACAGCTGGTGAACTTTCTAGAAGACCATCACATACTAGATCCTACTCAGACGGGTTTCAGACCAAAGCACGGGACTGAGACCGCTCTCCTCATGGTTACGGAGGAAACGAGAAAAATCCTGGATCAAGGAGGATCAGTGTCAGTGATCCTCCTTGATCTAAGTGCGGCATTTGACACGGTCAGTCATGACATCTTACTGAACCGTTTGTCCTGTGCGGGGATTAAGGATAAAGCATGGGCATGGTTTAAATCTTTCTTGGAGAATAGATCCTTCAGGGTTTTTGATGGCGAATCCCTATCCTCCAGCAGACCTTTAAAGTGTGGTGTTCCTCAGGGCTCCTCTCTAAGCCCTGCACTTTTCAACCTATACATGAGACCGCTGGCCAATGTCGTCCGCCCATTTGGAGTCAAGATCATTTCATATGCGGACGACACGCAGCTGGTGGTCTCACTGGCGCAGGAGGCAAACCGTACTGCGCCAGGCGGGCTTAGAGAATGCCTGGAGGAAGTGAGGAACTGGATGTCATCATCTTCCCTGAAGCTGAACGGGGACAAAACTGAGCTGATGCTCTTAGGACCTTCAGATCCGGTCCTTCCTCCCTCTCTATGGCCCCCATGCCTAGGTCCCCCCCCCCCCAACCCCTAAAAATAACATCAAAAGCCTCGGAGTGTGGCTGGACAGTTCCCTATCTTTCAATGTCCAAGCCACAAAACTGTCAGCAACCTGTTTTGGCATTATGAGAGTGCTAAATAAAATATTTCCCCTCCTTCCCTAGGAAGCCAAACAGGCAGCCATTCAAGGCCTCATTCATTCACGCCTTGATTTTAACAACGTACTCTACCTTGGTGCCCCAGAATACACCCTACGCAGGCAGCAGATCGTACAGAACTGCGCAGCACGCCTTCTGCTCAAAATCCCCCGTAGACACTCAGTGAGGGCCGGACTGACTAGCCTTCACTGGCTACCGGTTCAGCAGAGAGTTTTGTTTAAGGCGCTATGTATAGCCCATCAAGCCTTCTGGGACACGGGACCCAACATCACCCGTGATCTGGTTACCCACTACACTCCAAACCGAAGTCTCCGCTCCAGCCAGACTCTCCTGGCAGTGGTTCCAAGAATAAAAAGATCTAGAGCAGGCGGAAGGACGTTCACATACAACGCGTCCAAGACTTGGAACACTCTGCCACTCCATCTCAGAGCCATCCCGCACCTCACTGTGTTCCGGAAGCAATTAAAGACCTACTTATTTGCATCCGCCTATTAACTGCCGGTCCCTCCCTCTGTTTTCAGTAGGTCATGGTTATCCTAGCGCTTGGACGCCTCCGGGCAACAATTTGCGCTTTATAAATCTGCAAGTTTACAAGTTTGGAAGCCTCTACAAATGTTTATTCTCATCAGCGCTACTCCTATCCACTCTTGAAGGTGGTGGGAGTAAACCCTTTAAGGTCTTTGAGTCCGCCCACTATTTTTTATTTTTTGGCTTTCTATTTGCTCTCAATTGCTTGCATCTTATTCAATGGATTTTCTTCCTCTCCTTGTGTGAATCTATTCCCTTAAGCATAGCTTCATTACCATCCATTTGATTGTATGGTTTCTATTCTTCCACAGCTCACATCCGGGAACAACTTTCAACTTCTTCATTGGTGACCCCATGTGTTTTCTTACGCTTCCCCACATGCTGCTACCACCTTACAAAAAGTCAACCACCTTACATTCCTGCTCAGTTGCACTCTCTATGTTTCACCCCACAACCTCCTAGCTTGTCCATAAATACATAAGGACAAGTATATTTTTGGAAAGTTTGAATAAAGAGCAGACTTAATCTGGTTGAATTTCTTTTATGTCCTGCTTTCCACATGCTGCATGAAGACCCAGCGTTTAGTATTTAATGACAGTATATATGGCCCTTGGGGAGTGGTATGCTGATATACTCACTTAGCTTGTGTTTGAGGCAGAAGAGTGGCTGGAAAGATGCCTTTTCTACCAGATTGTCACGTGACACGTTCTCTCCCATCCGTTTTTTCATTTGCTTTTTCGTTTTTTAATCCGCTTCATTTTAACTATGAACCGCTGTTTATTACATCATGCACACACTATGCATGCTTAAATTCTTGGCATTCGGTCGTTATACTCGGTTTTTCATTGTTGTTACAACGGTCATGTGACCGATGACATCATCAACTTGCGCCTTAATTGCCGAACACCCGGAAGACAGAGCACTACCGCGTTCAAGCAGAAATTCGGGAACCGGCATTCACACCCTTATATACCGGTAAGCTATTGTCCTACTACCATGCCGTTTTTTATGGACTTTGATTAACCTTTTTTGAGATAACTTTAGCGTTACTTTTTTGCAGAAACACTGCTTGATCTTTCCTGCACACCCGAATACGCCGCGGTTTCAGTAAGCAATTGTGTGGCTACTTTTACCACCGTTTTTTTCACCGGGTATACACAATTTATAGACCCTCGTGCACTAGAGTGGTTCACAATGAGCGAGCACATCATTAACATGTTACCCAATACTTCACATCAGCGTCTTCATATTACAGACACTACGAATATTGGACTGTATCTGAAGTTTTTACTGTGGCATAATGATCACCAATAACAGCATGATCATACGCATGATACTTTTGTTATATTATTTGTATAGTACACCATAATGTTTCTTTATTTGACTGTTGGCTGTTTATTGTAGGCAATTATACCCCTGACGAAGGGCTCAAAGCCCGAAATGGATTGGGTAATTGAAGAGATTTACATAGGAAAATCGTGATTTATAAATGTGGAATAAATAAGAAATCAAAATTCATGGAGTAATGAATTTCATGTAAATACATTTCATGACTGACAAACATCACTTGTTGCAAGTAACTTTGAATCATCAGCTTCTCTGAACATTCAAGTAGTGTTCATTGAGTGCGAATTGGGGGACGCCCCTCTATCGCAGCGTGTTATGTTGCTTTTATTATATGCCTTTAAGACTCGTGCTTAGATTCTCTTTAGCATGTATATGACGCTAGATTAGAATGCATGCTCTTGCATCTTTGGTGTGTACAGAGTCAGTTATACTGGAGCAGTCTTTCTTTGCAGCTGCTCCCTGGCACTCACCTGTATTATTACTACTTGCTTGAATAAAGTAATTCTCCTGATTACGGCTTTGGAGCATCTTTACAATTGGTGACGTTGGATTTGGACCCTTACAGTGATTATTATCCTTTTATTGAATTTTATGAAGATATTGAATCACACAAGAAGGACCGTTTTGTATGGCGAAATGAAAGGGGTATGTTTACTGAAACATCGGCACCTCATTAAGAAGGTCAGTGTAATTTTTGGAGCTTCGTGTTAAACATACCTCACGGCGAGACCTCGTTTAAGAGGGCACTGTGTTCGTTGAGTCTCCCGTCGGCTGCATCTTTCGAGCAGCGGTAGAGATTCGGCACGGACGGTGCGCGAGGGGATTTGTTGAGCCGTCGGAAGTAATCCTTTCAGAACGCTGGAAGGATCAGTGGAGATGAGGTAATTACACTAGGTCACGCAGCGTGACCTTACGCAGCGGCCATTTTGGTTTCTGGTTTGAGGAATTCACCGAAGCAACGCGAACTTAGGAGGAAGTGTCGCTTGGACATTGAACATGTCGGATTGATTCAAGATCGGTTAACTTTATTTATCTATATATTTAACGGAGATTAAAGAAATAAGAAGCACTCTAAAGTATATACAGGTGATATTGTCGGGGGGTATCTTTAATTTGCAAATAAGAGATTATTTGACGAACATACTATAATTTCATTAAGGAAGGGTATAAATATATGGAAAGAGGAGACACTGGTGAAAATAAGGAGTGTGAGATGGCGCAACAAAATTTTACTATAAGCGCACCAGAGCCATTTTGGGCTACAGGTACCCAACCGAGTATTAAATGGAAGGAATACTTTACAAACTATATTGAAGCAATTGAGATGGGGAAGAAGATGAAACCAGAACAAAAGAAAAGGATTTTATTACATTCATTGGGGCCAATTGGATTAAAAACTCATTCACGTATGAGCAAAATAGAGGATTCGAATTCGGATAATTTTGAAAATTGTATTAAAGATATGAACAGATACTTTGCACCGAAAGTATGTATTGGAGTGACTAGACATTAATTCTTTCAAAGAAAACAGACCAAGCAAGAAACTGTTGCTGAGTGGATTGACGACTTGAGGAAATTAGCGATTGACTGCAATTTTAGGGACTTGCACGACGAGTTGATACGAGATCAGTTAGTTATGCATAACAATAATTCTACTTTACAAGATCGTCTGTGGGTGAATGGCGATGCGCCATTAGATGATGTACTAGCCATAATGAGAAAAGCAGAAATGTCTGGTAGATGTTCCTCGGTTGTGAAAGAAACAGAACAAGAGAAAACTTCATTGGCAATTTGTAAAATTCAACCACCGAGCCAATCACAGACCAGGTATCAGCAGTCACCAAGCCAATTGCAGGCCAGGTATCAGCAAAATTGGCAAGGGAAATGGACGAATCAGCCTAATAGATACCAAAATAAAGAGACAAAAAGGGAAGAAAGAAGATGCTACCATTGTGACAGTAAAGAACATTTGGCTTTTAGTAGGAATTGTCCTGCTTTGAGAAAGAAATGTGGGATCTGTGGGCTTATGGGACATTTTAGCAAGATGTGTCGCAGACGTAGTAACGTCAAGTGTATTTGGGATGAGGAAGAGGAAATTGAGGAACAAGAGGGAGAAAGGTTTGAATGCATTAAAAATGTGAGAGGCAATTTAGTAATTAATATATCGGAAAAGTCTTTACAGGGCAAACCCTTATGTAATATCTCCTTGGGTGGTGTTGTAGTGGAAGTGTATGCAGACTCAGGTTCTCCTTACACAATCGTCAATGAGGAGGTTTGGAGAAAATGTTTTGTAGAGAAAATTGGGAATCAATTGAATGCATCATATATTTGCCCTATTAGTTATACTGGCAATAGAATTGAAATGCTGGGATATAGGTGGCTTACCTTTTTATTCAAGGGAAGGAGCACAAGAGGTAAATTGTATGTATCAAAGGTGGGACCATAGGTGTTGGGGTGGTTTGATCAGAAAAATTTGAACATAATTTTAGATCCGAACAGCGTTGAAAAGGTTTTGGTAATGGATGAAGAGAGTAAGTTGAGTGATGTATTGTGTAAAGAATTTCCAGGAGTGTTTGGTGAAGTGCTTGGAAGATTAAAAGGCTTTGAGCATAAAATATTACTCAAAGCTAATGCTGAACCTAAGGTGCACAAAGCGAGACCAATCCCTATGTTGATTAGAGAAGAGGTAAAGAAGGAGTTGCAAGGCCTACTAGCTAAAGGGATCATAGAAGAGGTTGAGGCTTCTGAATGGATTAGTCCTATTGTGGTTGCGCGAAAACCGAATGGCAAAATTCGTCTATGTATAGACTTACGCCATTTAAATAACAATA